>NC_140533.1:14195675-15660675 GCF_057382185.1 Mchenga conophoros | reverse complement strand
AGGGAACCCACACAAACACGGGGAGAACATGCAAACTCCACACAGAAAGACCCCAGCCTGATGGTGGAATTGAACTCAGGACCTTCTTGCTGTACGGCAACAGTGCTAACCACCGTGCCACCGTGCTGCCTCAAAGTAACAATAATTTTAAAAAGACCTGGTCCTTAACAGGTCTTAAAATGGACCTTGGACTAAATGAAGAAATGGATAGGCTCAATACAGCAGGAACTCAGCGTAATTGGCAGTCCACAAATATAATCAAACAGTATATGAGCGACTTTGGCCTTCGCGATGCATGGCGCTCCCTTCACCCCACCAGTAAGGAATATACTTTTTTCTCACATGTCCATCACTCCTACTCTCGTCTGGATTATTTTTTGGTCAGCAGCTCACTGCTGAGTGACATTTCAGACACTGAGATTCACCCTATAGCTGTCAGCGATCATGCTCCTGTATCTTTAACACTAATGCACAAGAATAATACTACGCCAAGTAAAAACTGGAGATTTAATATATCACTACTTAAAGATGAAGACTTTATTAAATATTTTAAAAAAGAGTGGACTTCATATTTAGACTATAATGACACTCCCAGAACATCAGCTTCTGTTCTATGGGAAGCAGGGAAAGCTGTGATGAGAGGTAAAATAATTTATTTCTCATCACATAAAAAGAAAAAAGAAAACAAAAATATTCAGGAATTAGAAAAAACCATCAAATCACTAGAAGAAGCCTACGTGTCCCACCAAGATCAGGAAACATTGAACAAAATATGCAAAACAAAACTAGAATTAAATGAGATAATTGATAAAAAAAAACAAAAAAACAAATTCTTAGTACAAAGACTACGCTTACAAAATTATGAACATGGTAATAAATCCGATCAATTTCTAGCAAACCAGCTAAAAATAAATAAAGAAAAAACAACTATATGTGCTGTTCAAGATTCATCTGGGAACACAATATATGAACCGATACAAATAAACAACATTTTCAGGGATTTCTATAAAACGTTGTATTCACCACAAATAAACCCGGAAATTGATCATTTTTCGGACAACATAACTCTTCCAAAATTATTAGATAAGCAATGGCACTGGATTCACCACTGACACCAGGTGAACTCCAGGAAGCCCTGATAAGTATGCCCAATAATAAGGCTCCAGGTCCAGACGGCTTTCCTGCAGAATTCCACAAAGAATTCTGGACGATTCTAGCACCAGTTTTTTACAGAACGTTGTTGGAAATCAAAGAAAAGGGCAGACTTCCATCAAATATGAATTCTGCAAACATTAATCTCCTGCTAAAAGCAGGCAAAGATCCCTCAAGCTATCGTCCAATATCCCTTATAAATGTAGACCTTAAAATAATCTGCAAAGCTCTCTCAAAGAGATTAGACAAAATAACCCCCCTCTTAATTCATCCTGACCAAACTGGTTTCATAAAAGGTAGGCACTCATCAACAAATACACGTAGATTACTTAATTTGATAGACTATTCATACAGTAAAAACATCGAAACTACAATATTTTCTTTAGATGCAGAAAAAGCATTTGACAGAGTTAACTGGAAATTTCTGTTTGCAACGTCACACAAATTTGGTTTTGGAACCTCTTTCATTAACTGGTTAAAAATATTATACAATTCCCCAACAGCTTGTGTCAAAACAAATGACCAAACATCCTCCAGCTTCTGTCTCCTGAGGGGCAGGCAGGGATGCCCACTCTCCCCTTCACTTTTTGCAATTTTTATTGAACCACTAGCAGCAGCAATTAGACAGAATTCAGTAATTAAGGGCATAAAATGCAAGAAAGTGGAACATAAAATCAGCCTTTATGCGGATGATGTGTTACTTTTTCCCCAAAACTCACAAACTAATATCTCTGGGGTGATTGAATTGAGAAACTCTTTTGCAAGAATATCAGATTACTCAATTAACTGGTCAAAATCTACAGTCCTCCCGATTAATTGCTCCTTCCATAATTCTTCTTCTACACCACTGCAATCGGGAAATATAAAATATTTGGGTATTAATGTTTCTCCCAAGCATACAGATCTAACTAAATTAAACCATATCCCACTTTTAAAGAAAGTAGAAGGCGATCTGGCTAGATGGAAATGTTTACCCATATCACTCATGGGAAGGGTTGCCACTATAAAAATGATGGTCTTACCAAAATAAATTATTTATTCTCAAAGATCCCAATAAACCGCCACAAGATTGGTTCAGATCTCTGGATTCATATATGTCCAAATTCCTTTGGAAAAATAAACCCCCACGTATAAGCTTAAAAACACTACAAAAGACCAAGGATAAAGGAGGATTAGAACTACCTAACTTTCAGCACTACTTCTTAGCCAACAGGCTTCAATTTATCTCAGGATGGCTAAAACATACCCTCTTAGATGAACCTTGGCTAGATGTAGAACAAGCACTTTGCAATAATCTAGAGATTTCAGACCTACCATTTATCAGCTCAAACATCCAACGACATGAATGCTTCAAAAGCGTCAGCATCAGCTCTTCTCTGACAGCATGGTGGGAGTTTCTAAAATTGACGGAGTCTTCATTAATCCCATGCAAACGTACACCTATCTGGAACAACCCTGACATATTACCAGTGTTGGGACTAACGCGTTATTAAGTAACTGTCACGATCTGGTACAGGGATTCAAGCGCAGAGCGGTAAGGTATCTCCAAGGTGTGGTTTATTTACAGTGCAGTGCAATATATGTACAGTGAAGGGATCCAAAACTCCGGGGGGGAAATCACAGGGTAACTCGCTCACGTCTTCTTCTCTCACACTCACACACTTTCCCGCAGCAGGGAGGTCGCAGGTCCGGGGGGGGGGATCTGAAGCAGACGAGAAGGCAGGTCACCAACTAATCACAAGTCACGGATATGAAGCACAAGAGCTGTGAGAACACTAACGTTAGGGGTACAATCATCCAGCGACGAGAGGATCTGTGTTCCAGCCTCAAATAGTGCTCCCGGTGATGATGGGTGAGTGTTGTCAGGTGTGTGTGTGGGCCAAGGGCGGGAGCCCACAGTGAGCTCCGCCCAGGCAGAGAGGGAGAAAACAGCAACAGCAATTGTAGCCTTGTGGGGCCGACCGGGCAGGCACGGAGACCATGACAGTACCCCCCCCTCAACGGGAGCCTCCCGGTGACCCACCAGGCTTACCTGGATGCCTGCGGTGGAAGTCCCGGAGCATGGCACCATCCAGGACAGCAGCTCGAGGCACCCAGGAGCGTTCCTCTATCCCGTAGCCCTCCCAGTCAACCAGGTACTGAAAACCCCGACCCCGGCGCCGGGAGTCCATGATGCGGGTGATATTGTAGACCAGCTGACCATCCACGAGCCGGGGGGGCGGCGGGGCCCTGGAGGGAGGGCACAACGGGCTGGAGAGCACCGGCTTGACCTGAGACACATGAAAGACATTGTGAATGCGCATGTTGCGCGGCAGCTTGAGGCGGACAGACACAGGGTTCACAATGGCCTCAACGGGAAAAGGGCCAATAAACTGAGGAGACAGCTTCTTCGACTCAGTCCGTAGCGGCACAAAACGGGTAGCCAGCCATACTCGTTGACCGATGGTGTACACGGGGGCCGGTGTCCGGTGACGGTCAGCGAGGGTCTTGTTCCGCTCCTTAGTACGGAGCAGGGCAGCCTGAGTCGCCCGCCAGGCACGACGGCACCCGCGGAGGTGAGCCTGTACAGAAGGAACGGAGTGCTCACCTTCGATGGCCGGGAGCAAAGGTGGTTGATAGCCCAGGGACGCTTCGAAGGGAGACTTGCCCGTGGCGGAGGATGTGTGGCTGTTGTGGGCGTATTCGATCCATGGAAGCTGTTCACTCCAGGTCGATTGGTTGTGCGAAGTGACACAGCGGAGGGTAGCTTCCAGCTCCTGGTTGGCCCGCTCCGATTGCCCGTTACTCTGTGGATGGAAACCGGAAGACAGACTGACCTTGGCCCCCAGTGCGGAGCAGAACTCCCTCCAAACACGGGACGTGAATTGCGGCCCCCTATCCGAGACGATGTCCTCGGGGATCCCGTGAAGACGGAACACATGGGAGGTGAGGAGCCGGGCCGTCTCCAAGGCCGAGGGGAGCTTCGGGAGGGCGACGAAGTGTGCAGCTTTGGAGAAACGATCGATAATGGTAAGTATGGCGGTGTTACCAGCGGAGGGCGGCAGGCCCGTGACAAACTCCAAAGAAACATGGGACCATGGTCGAGCTGGTGTAGGGAGAGGCTGCAGAAGACCCGGTGGAGGGCGGTTCGAAAGCTTATTCCGGGCGCAGGTCGAACAGGCGGCTACATACTCCTTGGCATCCCTAGTCATAGCAGGCCACCAGAAGTAACGTCGGAGGAACGAGCAGGTGCGGAGGACCCCAGGATGGCATGAAAAGCGGGCGGTGTGAGCCCACTGGAGAACCTGAGAGCGGACGGCTGAAGGAACGAAGAGGCGACCAGGTGGACCAGTGCCAGGATCCGGTTCGGTCTCCTGCGCCTCTTGGATGAGCCCCTCGATCTCCCAGGAGATGGCTCCAATTACGCAGGCGGCCGGGAGGACAGGCTCAGGGTCCGAGTCCTCCCCAGTGATGGAGAATTGCCTGGACAGGGCGTCTGGCTTTACGTTCCGTGTTCCTGGCCTGTAGGTGATAGTGAAGTCAAAACGAGCGAAAAACAGTGCCCACCTGGCTTGCCGGGAATTGAGACGTCTAGCCGAGCGCAGGTACTCCAGATTCTTGTGATCCGTCCAGACGATGAATGGTTGTGCTGCTCCCTCCAACCAATGTCTCCACTCCTCCAGGGCCAGCTTGACGGCCAGAAGCTCCCGGTCCCCGATGTCATAGTTACACTCTGCTGGGGAGAGACGGCGAGAATAAAAGGCACACGGGTGCAGCTTACCGTCCATCTGTTGAGACAGAACTGCCCCAACCCCGGAGTCCGACGCGTCCACTTCCACAACGAACTGCCGTGTAAGGTCCGGTTGCCGGAGTATGGGAGCGGTGGTGAACCTGTCCTTGAGCAGGGCGAAGGCTCGCTGAGCGGCAGAATCCCACTGGAAGGGAACCTTGGGAGAGGTGAGTTTAGTGAGAGGGAGAGCGATTCTGCTGAAATCACGAATGAACCGTCTGTAAAAGTTGGCGAATCCCAAAAAACGTTGCACTTGGCGGCGATCAGGAGGAGTAGGCCATTCCACCACAGCCCGCACTTTCTCCGGATCAGTCCGCAAGTCCCCCTTCTCGATAATGTGGCCCAGAAAACTCACTGACGCCACGTGGAAATCGCACTTCTCCCCCTTCACAAAGAGCCGGTTCTCCAGAAGGCGTAGCAGGACCTGCCGGACATGGACCTTGTGCTCCTCGAGTGTCTTAGAAAAGATCAAGATGTCATCCAAGTACACAAATACACAACGGTTAACAAAATCACGAAGGACATCATTAACCATCGCCTGAAACACTGCGGGGGCGTTAGTCAGCCCAAACGGCATCACGAGATACTCAAAGTGGCCCCGATGCGTATTGAACGCAGTCTTCCACTCATCCCCCTCCCTGATGCGCACCAGGTGGTAAGCGTTGCGCAGATCCAGCTTGGTAAAGACGGTCATGCCTTGAAGCAGTTCAAAGGCGGAGGAAAGCAACGGCAAAGGGTATTTGTTCTTAACAGTGATCTGATTAAGGCCCCGAAAGTCAATACACGGCCGCAGCGAACCATCCTTCTTATCCACGAAAAAAAACCCAGCCGCGACAGGGGAAGAGGAGGGGCGAATCAACCCTGCCGCCAGCGACTCCGAGATGTAACGCTCCATAGCATCCCTCTCAGGCCGGGAGAGGCTGTACAGGCGGCTAGACGGCAGCGGAGCTCCAGGAAGAAGATCGACGGCACAATCGTACGGGCGGTGCGGAGGAAGGGACCGCGCCCGATCCTTACAAAAAACATCCCGCAGATCATGATAAACCCGCGGAACCATCGAGAGGTCCGGGGCGTCCGACGGCGAGGCCGTGGGTGGGAGCGAAACGGGGGAAGCCGCAGCCCGGAGGCAGTTCATATGGCAGGCCACACTCCAACCTAGTACGGCACCCTTCTCCCAGTCGATATGCGGGTTGTGGAGGACAAGCCAGGGGTGACCCAGAACCAGCGGAGTGAGAGGAGCCTTAAACGAAAAAAAACAAATCCTTTCTGCGTGATTGCCAGAGAGAGATAATGAAAGGAATTCAGAAACATGAGTGATGTCAGGCAGGCGCTGGCCCGACAGTGCGTGAACGCGGAGGGGGCGTGACAGAGGCTCCAAGGCGATGTTCAGTTTGGCGGCGAGTGAGGTGTCAATAAAGTTCTGCTCAGCCCCAGAGTCAATGAGAACGGAGAGAGAATGAGAAACAGTCCGAACACGCAGAGTAGCCGGCAAAAGAAGCCTGGGGAGAGGGCTTTCACTCGACAGATCGCCCACCAGCACCCTCACGATCACTGGTGAGCGCGCCCTTTTGCCAGCGTTGGGCAGGAGGAGACAGAGTGGCCTTTACGGCTGCAATAAACGCACTCACCGGAGGCAAGACGGCGCTGGCGCTCCGCGGGCGACAGCCGTGAGCGCCCAAGCTGCATGGGCTCTTCCCCATCCCCGGTGTCGGCGTCACACGACCCATGGGCTGCAGTAGGGGTCCCACAAAAGTCCAGCGGGGCATGCCCCGAACGCGCGCGTGCGCTCCGATGTGCGCGCACCTGATCGTCCACCCGCATACACAAAACCAGAAGCGCATCCAGGGAGGAAGGCAGTTCACGGAGCATTAGTTCATTCTTTATTTCCTCATTAATATTAGTGAGCAATGCACTTTTAAGGGCCTCTTCCCCCCATTTCGCCTGTTCAGCCAAGGTAGAAAAGTCAATAGAAAAATCAGCCATGCTGCGTTTACCTTGTTTAAGCGCAAGCAAGCGCTGGCCGGCGGTGGCAGTTGTGGCTTTCCTGTCAAACACACCTTTAAACTTAGTAAGAAAGTCAGAAAAGGTGATGTCCGGCTCCGCCTGAAGCGCAGCTTGAGCCCAGGTTAGAGCATGGTCCTGGAGTAACTGGACGATATAAGCGATTTTCGCACCATCAGTAGAAAAGGTTTGCGGTTGCTGGCGAAACTGAAGGGCACACTGAGTGAGAAAACCAGCACATTTATCAATCTCTCCCATGAAAGCCCTGGGAGTAGGGAGGAATCTGTCAACGTGAACAGGTGGCGCGACACTTACAGCTGGAACTGGCGCCTCCAACGGAGGAGCGGCGACCAGAGGAGCGGCCGGTAGCGGTGTTAGCCGAGACACGGCCTGTGTGAGGTTCGCGAGCTCTGCTCGAAGGTGAATGAACATCTGCTCGTGGCGTGCCAGCATCGCGGCCAAAGTGGCGAGGGTGGGAGTCGAGACCGCTGGGTCTGCTGAATCCATTTCCGTGGCTGGATGATTCTGTCACGATCTGGTACAGGGATTCAAGCGCAGAGCGGTAAGGTATCTCCAAGGTGTGGTTTATTTACAGTGCAGTGCAATATATGTACAGTGAAGGGATCCAAAACTCCGGGGGGGAAATCACAGGGTAACTCGCTCACGTCTTCTTCTCTCACACTCACACACTTTCCCGCAGCAGGGAGGTCGCAGGTCCGGGGGGGGGGATCTGAAGCAGACGAGAAGGCAGGTCACCAACTAATCACAAGTCACGGATATGAAGCACAAGAGCTGTGAGAACACTAACGTTAGGGGTACAATCATCCAGCGACGAGAGGATCTGTGTTCCAGCCTCAAATAGTGCTCCCGGTGATGATGGGTGAGTGTTGTCAGGTGTGTGTGTGGGCCAAGGGCGGGAGCCCACAGTGAGCTCCGCCCAGGCAGAGAGGGAGAAAACAGCAACAGCAATTGTAGCCTTGTGGGGCCGACCGGGCAGGCACGGAGACCATGACAGTAACGCGTTACAGTAACTACGTTATTATTGCGGTAACGAGCACGGTAACTAGTTATTATGCCAAAATCAGGAACACGTTACTCGTTACTGGGATTTAGATAGGGTCGTTATTCGTTACTTCGTGTGTTGCGTTCGACTTACCTCGGAAATCGGAACACGAACCTGGGAATAATGTCACACTTGAGTAAACGGCATTCTGGTTAGCCTCGTCGGAGAAGTCTGGATTCCAATATGGCGACGCCCTCGAAAACAGTTGTTTTGCTAGCCCTCTACAAAAACAAATTACTACTAAACACATATGCAGCTCATCTGCAGTCTGACTTCCTACTGGGAAAGCAGAATTTCCGAGGCCCGAGTACAAAGGAAAGCACCACGACTGCAGTTTCCATGTTGGACATAAAAAGCGCACATCACACTGTGACGAAAGCTACAATCATGGCGGCAGTCAAAGATGGTCCAGGCATGGGTTTTCTCTCCTGGAAATATTCACATTATTTCTCCTTTCTGATGGTAAAAGACAGGAATATTGTCGTGAACTGTACTCTCTGTGGAGGTTCTAAAACTCTTTCGACATCAAAGACTAGCAATTCTAATCTGATGAAACATCTTCAGAAACAGCATGCATCTACCAAGTTAGTTGAAAAAGAACCCGAAGGCAACGTCGGTGACTTTAGCTCCGTTGACGCTATTCCAGCAAAACAACGAAAGCTTGATTTCGGACAGCCTGCTGCACAGTCCATCACCCAGCCCCAGCTACACAGGCTGATTGCCAGGTATGTTGTTGAAGACATGAAACCCATCTCAACGGTTGAGTCCCATGCTTTCAGACAACTGATTAGTCATATACCTGTGCGAGGGAGAGCTGGGAAGGCACTATCCAGAAAGACATTTTCCAGTTTCCTAGACCAAGAATATGCCAACATGGAGTCAGAGCTCAAAAATACACTTGACATGGTAGAATACATCTCCACAACAGCAGACATTTGGACTGTGCATAATAAAAGTTTTCTTGGTGTGACCGCGCATTAGATAAATGCACAAAACATGAAACGTGAGAAAGCAGCGCTGGCATGCAGGCGATTTATGGGTCGACATACGTATGACAGTATTGCATCTGAGCTGGACAACATTAACTCATCTCATGGCCTATCGTTTAAAATCACATCAACTGTAACGGATAATGGCTCCAATTTTGTCAAGGCTTTTAAAGTGTACCAGCCACCACCTGAGTCAGATGACTCTGAATATGAGGAGGATGAGGTGACTTTTGTTTCGATTGGGGATGTGCTGCAGAATGGTGCTGATAATGTTGATGATGCAATTTCTTTACCGCCACATCAGAGATGTGCATCGTACACAATGAATCTTATCTCTTGCACTGATGTGGAGAAGTGGCTATTGTCTGAAGCTGCAACAAAAACCATCTACAGAAGTGCCACCACAAAATGTGCAGGGCTGTGGAACAAGGCCAGTCGTTCCACAGTGGCTGCTGAGATTGTGGAAGACATTATTACAAAGAAGCTACTAGTACCTTGCACAACAAGGTGGAACTCGTTCTATTATACTCTGGAGAGAATTTCAAAGATACCTTTGGTGGAGCTGAACACAATCTCATCCACATTACAGTTGAAATGATTCAATGAGAGGGAGCATCAGTGTATCAGAGAGTACTGTGCAGTCATGAAACCACTTACTGTGGCACTGGACATTCTTCAAGGAGAAGACCATTGTTTTTATGACACACTCATACCCACACTGGAATCGCTGATGACCAAGACTCTGGCTATAAAAAATGGTCTGCAAATTATTGTTGGGCTACCAGATACAGTTGTCCAGGTAAGAGATGATATTTTCATTTGTGTTTATCTTTAATGAAATGTATTACTCAATTGCTTTTTATATTGTGCTGTGCTGTTGTGTCACATGCAAGTGAATGCTGTTACAGTTACAGATACTTAACCCCAATAAATAAATAAAATAAATACAACATAGTAAAATACACACTATTTACAAATTAAAATACATTCTATATAAAACTACAGCATGTTTTTAATGTTTAATTAATTTAATGTTGAAACAATGCATACTTTCTCATGCAAAATGTTTTTTGCACTTTTACTGTGTCATTATTACAGGCAGTCAAAACAAGGTTTGCACATGTCCTTGGAAGGGAAGATGCTTTGCTGGCTGCTGTGACACTACTAAAATTTAAGCTTCGTTGGTTACATGACCAGGCGCGGAAGGACCTCGCAAAGGCATGTCTGCTGGTAGAGTGTCGAAAACTTCTCCCTGAGCAAGATCAGCTACAACCAGGTACCAGCGTCACCAACACAACACAGCACCCGGGTTATAGCAAAGAGGATGAGTTCTTCTCCTTTGAAGAGAATGAGGACATATATGCCACTGCTGAAGGTGAGGTAGCCGAGTACCTCAAATCAGGAGCAACAGGGTTAGACTCTCTGAATCATTTCCCGATGATAAAGAAACTCTCTCTTAAACTTAATGCAGCCACTCCTTCAAGTGCCCCAGTTGAAAGGCTTTTCAGCCTGGGAAACCTGATTCTCACTCCAAAGAGGAACAAGTTGTCTGATCATAAGTTTGGGAAGCTTCTCCTCTTGAGGTACAATTGTTGGTTTGATGGAACCAAAGTTGAGTAGTGCTCATATGATGATGATGTGTTGCCTTCAGTTGTGCTCTACAAGGTAAAGTAGGTTAATATTTCCAAGTGAAACTTGGGCTTCTGAAGCACTTAAAATACCACTATATTTTATTTATCTACATGGCCTGTATGGAGGAAATATTATTTTGGTTTGACTGTTTATGAAGCTGAAAATACTTATTATTTATTTTATTTCTGTTTGTGGGGCTGAAAATACTTATAATTAATTTTATTTCTCTTCTCTTTCTCTGAAAATACTTTTATTACTGAACATGAGGTCTCCAGTTGGTGCAATTCAGCAGTTAAGTTTACAAAGTTGAGTTCAGTTAACTTTACAAAGAATGGACAAACCTCACCGTGTTTATGTTAAATCATTTTTGCACTACATTTTTTGCACTTTGATACCTACTTTGATACCTACAGCTCCTAAATGGTCTGAGGTACAGTTTAATGTTGGCACTGCTAAAAGCATACTTTCTGTCCATTTAAATGGCAAAAATAAATATCTTTCAAAAGTTTCAACACACTGTATGTTGTGTTTTGTGATCCACTGCTTCTTCCTAGTGATACTACATACAATGATTAGATTTATAACACTGCTGTAACAAACCCAAAATGATGTGATTGCATTTGTAGAGGGTTGAAACAATAGAAATTAATTAAAACAGACAGATAAAAAAGTGACACATAAAACAAACTTTGTTAATTTCTAATTTAGTTTCATTCATTTCATCATTAACTTGCACTCGCACTACTACACTGCCATTTTAACCATTTTAGGTTCAGGCCATTAGGTGGCACAGTGTACTTGTGGAAGGATAGTGCTAACATGTAAGCAAGCTAGAAGACTGGCATCCTTGCTGGGTATCCAGTTAGGGAAGCAACACATTAATAAGAAAATTCTGGGTAAAACCAAAGTTACTTTCCCTAGTAACTAGTTACTTTAAAAGTAACTAGTAACTTGAAGTAACTGAGTTACTTTTGATAGGAGTAACTAGTAATGTAACTAAGTTACTAATTTAAAGTAACTTACCCAACACTGCATATTACAAAACAATAATATGATAAACTTTCCAGATTGGAGTGGTAAAGGAATCAAATACTTAAAACATATATTAGAAGGAACAGAATTTATTCCATTTGACAGACTAGTTACACAATATGGGATCAACAAGAAAAGATTTTTAGAATATCAACAAATTAAATCCATAGTAAAAAAGAAATTTAAACCGGGTCAAGTTGAACTACAAACACCACCAAGTGTGGTTCAATTTCTTACTCTTAAAACCCCAAAATCACTTTCCAAAATATACAGAATGCTTTCTAAAAGAGATGAATCAATATCACTTCCTATTGCAAAATGGGAAGCGGATTTGCTTAAAAACCTTTCATCTAATTAGAAATCCCAGTCTTCAATTAATTCAATACAAAATACTACATAGAGTGCACTATACAGGTCATCGGATGTTCAAGATGGGCTTTACGTCTACCAACAACTGCTCACACTGCCAAACCAATTCACCGGACAATTATATCCACGCTCTTTGGTTCTGTCCACCAGTTCAGAAGTTTTGGCGCGAGATATGTGAAGACTTATCAAAGTGTCTGAAATGTAACATTCCAACTTCCCCTTTAGTGTGTTTGTTGGGCAGCTTAGATAATGTCACTACAGAAAAGAATATAGCCCATATGGTTTTCACTGCCCTATGCATAGCCAAGAAAACAGTCCTCATGAACTGGAAAAATAAAAATAATCTTAATTTTAACCAATATAGAAATTATCTATTAGATTACATTAGTCTTGATACAGCCTCTGCCACCACATCAGATCAATTGCTCTGGGCTCCTTTGATCAGCTCCATCACCTAGTGGGGGTGGGGGGGTCATAGTTTGGTCCCACCTTCACTGTTGTGATTGGTGTGGGGGTAGGGACAGGCTTGGGGCGTCGGGGGATTCCCCAGGACCATCTTCCTTGGAGGGCTCAACCCGGGGTTGCGGTCATGGCCTATTAAGGGCTCTGTTGGCTCTTAGGTGACAGTTTCCTCGTGGCTGCGTGCAGCGGGGCTAGGGGAGGGTCTGTGCTGACGGATGTGGGTTACTGACCTGGTAGCCTGGCTGCCCCTGGGTGGGTCTGGGACAGGCGTGAGGTTCTGGGGGTGCTCCGTCTCTGGGCTGGGGCCCTGGCTGGGCCTTGGGGGCTTGGGTCCTGGTTGGTGTGTTGCCGGGGTTGTGGGCGGGTGGGTGTATGGGGGCCCAGCCCTGGCATCGGGTGCCGCCAGTGCATCGAGCCACCTGGGGGGCTCTTCAACTGGTGGGGGAGGCTGTTACATCTTGCAGGTGGTCTTCTCTCTTCAGGAACTCACTCTGCAGGAGGGGGAGATAAAGGAGAGGTGGAGGAAGATCTCAGCCTGGCCGTCTATCGTCTTGTGTAGTCTGGAAGATGAGTGTATGACGGGGTGGGTGCAGTTTTCTCTGTGGTGGGGTTGGGTGGACTGTCCCGGGCTCTGTGGGGCCAGGCGGCGCTGCTGAACTGGGCCCCGGTCTGGATGGGCCTGGGCCCCCTTTCCCTCGTGGGTTGCAGAGTATGGGGGTGCCTATTGGGGTCAGCGGGGGAGCTGGCCCCAGGGAGGGGTCACTTGCCCCTCCCTTCCTTCCCTCCCCATCTCCAGCTGCCTCCCTCTTCCCGCTCCACCACAATCACCCACACATGCAGGGCCTTGGGGTAAAGGTGTGTCACCAGGGTGCAGGGGAGGCATCCCCCCCCTCTGTCCCCTTCTGGCTGCCTGTGCCTCAATTTTATCCCACAACTTAGACATTACTCACACTCTCATAACACATACACATAGGACCTTGGGGGTGGGCACGCTACACGGAATCCAAAAGACCATCAGGGTGTACAACCTCACCCCTGGCGTCGTTGCCCACCTCTCAATTTTAAATACATGTAGACATTGAGGGCTAGCAGGAGGGACTATGCGCTTACCTGCTGCTCTCTGGCAGGTAGCTCCATGCCCTCCTGGGTTTTAAATGCACCTTAGAACACACATGCATCAACACTACATATGAGCGGGCGGAGGGAGGTTTGGAGTCTTCACACACCCCCGTTCTCTGCGAACTGTTGGAGCGGGGGGTCTGGGAGGAGGAGTTGGCCGTCCGATTGGGGTCTGGAATGTGGGGCCTCCCTGCTGCTGCCGAGTCGGGGCGGTCTGCTTCTCCCCACCGCAGGGAAAAGGGTAACACTACCTGGGTCTGGGTGCAGTTTCCCCCTCCAGGGACAAGGGTACCTAGACCTGGGGTATAGAGTAAGCTTGGGGAGTGTGATTGTGTGTACAGCGTCTCTTCATGTCTGTCTCCACGTTGGGTGAGTGTTGAGTAATTGCATATGAGAGCATGAGGGTGGGAATGGATGTCTGTATCTGTGTGTGCCTGTATGTCTGTGTCTATATGTCAGGTTGGGTATCAGACGCCACCTCTCTGGGGACATCTCAGGCCCTCCAATGTATGGAGGACTATCTCCCCCACCACTTCCCCTGCCAGTGGCAGACGCCCTCAGACATCGGTGTGTTGGTGGTTCTTTGTGTCCGGGGGTGGGCGTCCAGGTACACACCGGCTCACTCCTTGGTGGCTGCTTGTCGGGGCCTGGAGCCTGGGGCTCGCTCGGGCCACTTCGGGGGTGGGGTGCCCTCAGCCTCTTGGCCTGGGGCTCGGTCACTCAGGCACAGCTGGCTGCCGGCCGAGCTCACGGGCACGTCACTGCAACTCCCCCTGGCTTCTGCTCCGCAGCTGCTGAGTGACCTCTCATCTGGGGCTCTCCTCAGCTCTTTCCGGGACAGTGGCGCAGCTGCCCCTCTGTTGGTCTTCCTTGGTCTCTTGTGTTCTGAGGGCCTCTGGATGTCTGGAGTTTTGATCTCCTCCATACCTGCTTCATGCCCTGGAGGACGGGGCTGTGGCTCCCCCACACCCTCTAGCAGATCATTTAAATACAAGCGCGCTCATGCTCACAGGTGTACACACGGGTGCTCACACACACAAACTACACCCTTTTTGGCTCCTATCTCAAAGCACACTGTGCGCTGTCGATCTTACGTGCTGGACAATATTTAGTATTTACTGTTATATTCCCATAGATCATCGTGATGTTGTTTATTATGTTGCTCTTTTTTTTCCCTTCTGCTTGTTTTCTCTTTTTTCTTTCTCAACAGGTGATCCAGGTGATTTATATATGTATTTTTTGTCTGCTTATTTTGTTGGTTTTTGTTTTTTGCCCCTCTCCCCCGTCCCTCTTCCCCGCTGTTTTTCTTTCCCTCTTTTTTTCTCCCCTTTCTTTTCCCCAGTCAAGTCTGTCCCGTATTTAGCAAGTGAAAATAAAATAAAATAAACAATAAAAGGTGAATCAAATAGACCATTACGGCAAGGCTGGGATGGTCCATTTGGTAAAGTAAATCCGTTGGGCATCTTTCTTCGCCTTTAGGCAATAATTCTGATGGCAAAAGAGCCTAACGGGACAGGCAAAAACAACAACAAAAAAACAACAACAAAAAAACAAAAAAAATAGAATAGGATTTGGACATACTGGTTTGAACACTACAGTATTCATGATAGGGAAACATTATACAGGGAAATGTGGCTACTGTGGAGAAGAGGAAACTATAGAACATGTTATATTACACTGTCAGAAGTATCAGGTGGAGAGAAGACAACTGACCCAAAACCTCAGCAGCATAAAAATGAAACTGGATCTTATTGAATTACTGCAAAAGTAGTCAAGAAGTGAAAGTTAACAGGCCTTATTACAGTTTGCAAAAGACACTAAATTGTTTGGGAGGATTTGAGGGGTTTTTTTTTAGTTTTTTTTAATCGACGTTCCAGTCCACGCTCCATACCAGTTGGTGGTGGTAATGCACCATTTTGTTGTTTGCCAACCGCCAATAAAAGTCAGAAGAAGAAGAAGAAGAAGAAGAAGGAAAAAATTGCCCTGAAGTCGAATCAGGAGAAATACCACTATATATTAGAAGGCAACAGTTAATGGTTAACGATTGGATAAATTTGAAAGGTCATAATAAAAATCATCCTGTTAGGAAAGTGTTGGGAAAGAGGAAAAGATTTTAAAAATAGTTTTGGGTGGGTTGGGTGGGTTTAAGGCCTACATGGAAATACATTAAAATAGATAGATCATTATCGGATATTAAGAAGAGAAAAATGACAACAGATATTTGTCAAGAATTTTATAATCAAGTGCAGAACAAGTACAGTGACTATTTACAGATGGATTGAAAGATCCAAAAACTGAAGCAACTAGTGTGGCAGTTATCATTCTGGAATATATATGCAGTAGAGTTATGCACAATATTATTTGGCTTTAGAATGGGTGGAAGACAGTAGAATTTCAAAAATAATAATTTGTAGTGATTCATCGTCAGCATTGTTAAGCATTAAAAATGGAAACACAAGTAGCCACCAGCAAATTCTGTATGAAGTTCTTTTTGCTCATCATAGATTGTGTGAAAAAAATATATATTAATAATGTGGACTCTGGCTCATATAGGTATTGTGGGTAATGAATGATCAGATAGGTTGACTAAAGAAGCTATTAAAAAAGTAGATGTTGATATTCAGATTCCGTTGTCGAAATCTGAAGGGACAAGTATAGTTTGGAAAGAAAGTAAGAATTTATGGAAAATGCAGTAAAAGGGAGACATTCATATAGAGTGCAAAACACAGTAGAAGTTACAAGAAATAGAGGAATAAATAGGCAGGAGATAATTATAAGTAGAATAAGAACAGGTCATTGTTGTCTGAATGGCACTCTTTTTAGGCTGGGGAAACCGACTGAAACCAACTGTCCTTTTGATTTGCCCTTGATTACACATCATTATGTTAATTGTGACAGATTTAATTATAAAAATCTGCACACAGAAACCAAGAACAGGTTAATCTTGTCATTTAGATTTAAAGCCAATTTACTGGATACCTTACCACAAGTACAGAAACACACCTCAAGAAAAAAAAAACACTTAGATGAAAAATACCAGTGAAAAGTAACTGAATAATGAATAATTACAAAAAAAAATATGGATAATTTTTGATCTTCAGAGTTTTGGTTTGTTTCTATACCAGAGTTTTAGGAGCAAGCTGTTTGAACAGCAGGGTTACCAGCATGTTGGCTAGGATCAAACTGGCTAGCAGGGCCAGCAGAGGTGTCAACTGACTTTGACCACTGCTTAACTGGATCACTGGGTCAGTAAGAGAAGAACCAAAGGTTACATTTAATGTGTCCATAAACTTTATGTCATCTATAAGAGTACAGTTGAGGAGACATGAGAGCTTCAATGTACCTCTGCTCCCTGGAATTGGAACAAGCGGTCCAAGTGAGATGGATGAAGTGTCATGAAAAGATGTGTCCCTCCGGACTCGCCTGTGGTAGCCCAGGTAACAGCGCTGAGGGGGAAAAAAAATGTTTATAGGCTTCTGCTGATTTAACAGTTTCAAATTTGTACACAAGAATGAAAACCAATAAAAATGAAAACAATACGAATTAAAAACATTGGTACATACAGCTGTACAATTGTATCTCAAAAGACACAGGTGGACCCGGCAATGAAGGTAAATGGATGAATAGTTGGTAAAAGTGAACATCCTGAAGGAGAATCAGGCCTCAGTGGAGATGCCGTTCTGAATCAGCTCTACTGTTCCATCAGCTTCATTGGGACCCCTGGAAGACATTTAAATATCCCAGATTATAAAGCAAAGTAGCAGAATTCATTATGAGGAAGAATTGGTGGAGAAACCGAGGAGAGGTCTGTCTGGGGCTGACTCTTTCAAGTTTTTAATAAAGTATACTAAGACAAGGTGAACTTCTCTTACTCTGCAGTAACAAGATGGGCAGATGGGGTAGTTTGGCATGTTGACTGGTGTGGCCCAGCAGGAGTCCCGAATGGTGGAGATCTGGCTTTGATCCACTCCTTCTGTTTGCACCTCCACATTTAACCTCTGATCTATTTCCATTTCTATGTTTGTGTTACTCCTGAAGGGGAAGCGGAAGCCAGGGTCCTGGAAGGGGATCATTCTCATGCTGTACTGTCCTTGACCGGTTGCAATCTTCTTCCTAATGATGGTATAAAACACATAATAATGCTAAAAATGGGTTGATTACCAAATGATTGTAAATATGTTTTATCTATCATTTTATCTCAAGAGCTTCCCAAAAATAAAAATTTTACATTTTAATAGTGAATCCAGTTCACTTCCATTTTTACAGATGTAAACTATGAGCTTACAATGTAGTGCGTTTACATTTAGCTGCGAATGCTGTGCTAGCTGTAGATATTTGCAATTTAACATCCATGAACATTAAAATATGTAACACTGATGTGTGACAACCCCCACCCCTCTCAAAAAACTGTAGCTTTGACAAGTAGTAAACAGACCGGTAGTTATATTGCATCTTTCTACTCAGCACTCAAATCTGTTTCTGTCTCATTCACCCAATCACCCACACATTAATTTGTGCATACAGCACATTTTATCAATGCCTACGTGCTTTCAAACATTCACAGGCTCACACAACAGTGGATGCATGAGGAGTAACTTGGGATTTAGTATCTTGCCCAAGGATACTTTGGGATGTGGAGTGGAGGAATCTGGAGTTAAACAACCTTCCAAGTGTTGGAAAACCCATGCTACCACTTGAGCCACACCCTCCCTGTAGATGTAAACTCCTTGCTGGTGGTCTCGCCCCTTCTGCGTCCAGCTGTTAACAGGGGTCGGACTCCTCTACAGAGGCATAGGGACAAGAATCAAATAAAAGAAAGCCAATCTTTCAAAGAAAACTGACAAGCTCTATGATGAAGACATTACTTAATTGTTCAGCACAAACTTACTTCACAGCAAACCAGAGCGCCATTCAGGGATGTCTAGCCCAAAAACAGAGTGGGTTTTCTCATAGGCTGAGACAGCAGAACACAACATGCCATTAGCTGGAGTGTAGAGGCAGAGGTCATAGACACAGGAAGTGAAAAATGGCTCAGGGTGAGAGTGCAGGTGGCAGGCACCAAATAGTGTTAGTGCTTAGTGTTTACCGTTACTGTTTTATTGGGTCCAATCCTGATGTACACACTTTCTGGATGATTTGACAGGTATATGTCCACTGCAGACACAAATGACACACGGTTGTTTCCACGGTGATTGTTGGTGGCTATCACCTGTAACTGGGTTTCATTAGAGCCATGGCTCGTGCTCTTAGTGATGATGTAGGAGCAAGTTCCCTGGAAATGAGCCACTGCTCCATCAAAGGTGATGTAGTGTGGATCCCCCCACACTGTGCAGGTGGACATGGCATCGTAACAGCCCAGCTGGCCGTCTCTGATGGAGCACTGCTGTTCAGGAGTGCAAGATGCAGCAGAACATCACAGGTCATTTGGAGCGTGACATTCACATCTCTGGGAGCAACCGTCTGTCCAGAAGGACTCGCCAGCCTGTGTGAGAAAATTTAACTTAAGGAGAAAGAATGATCAAACTTAATAGCAAAGTACACCATGTATTTATTGTTACCAAGCCATTATAGTAGAATTCATCATATTGGCAGCCACAGCCTTCCACTGGGACACACCTGGTTCCAGATGACATTGAAAGATGACATTAAAACTTGTTCACTTTATGACTACTAAAAACAGTTTCTCTATTATTGCTAAAAGATGACAAAATGAATGTTTCATTGTTGTCACATTGTTTTTTTTTAATCATTACTAAAGCTAGACATTGACAAAAATGAAAATTTTCCTTTTATTGCTAAAAGATGCAACATTAATATTTTATTTATGCTAAAATTTGTAAATAAATAGACATTCCTCAATTAAATTAGGTTGTCATATTGTTTTTATTATCATTGTCATTTAACATCATCATCCACAGTAGTATCCACACTCGTAGTCCAAGAGTACTTGTCTCGCGTTTGGTAAAGTGGTATAGTTGGTAAAGGTGAACATCCTGAATGAGAAACGGGCTAGGGTGGCCGTTTTGAAGCAGCTCTACTGTGCCATCTGCTGGACACCTAGTTAACAGCATAATGTGAAAGTTACAGTGTTAATGTGCAAACAACTTAGTTATGATAAGAAGATGATTAAAGTTCACCCATCACAAAAGACAAGAAAAGAAAAGAAAAGTTAAGACAATGTCTTTACTGTGTGGTGATCAGATCCCAGCGCACGGGGTAGCTGGCATGATTAACAGGCGTTGCCCAGCAAGAGTCCAGAATAGTGGAGATCTGCCGCTCATCAATTCCCTGCGTCTGAACTAGAGCAGGGCGATATGGCCAAAAATATATATATCACGATATATATTTGAAAATTTGCGATAACAATATAACTGACGATATAATTTCTGCGAGACAAAATACAACTCCAAAACTTTAGTAGCACAAAAAAACCCCATCCATTTATTTTCACTTAAATAAGCAGCTGTTTTTATGTGCATTAAAGCTATATAAACATTTAACAATGCAAATGCAAATTTCTTGCTGAAAGTGTAACCAAAAGGCATTTCCAGTAGAAATGGGCTGACATATCATGAGCATAACTATTTATAATATCCACTAAGTTAAAAAGAGGAGCTTTGCAACATTAAACTGCAATGTGCCAAATAAAAAAGTCAAATACGTATTTTTCGGACCATAAAGTGCACGGGATTATAAGGCACAATAAGCGGAACAAAGCAGTCAGATAAACTTTGTTCAACTCATTCTTCTTGCTTCCTCCACTTCTGTACCATTCATTCATTAATGCTGTATTCTGTCACAGCTGCTCTATTCCCATGTTGTTGCAGTATATTAATGTTAAGAGATATATTCTAAAACACTTCTTCAGCAGAGAATCAGAGAGGAGAAACACACAGATTTTCTTGCTAGCAAGGGCAGTCACCAGAGCGCACGCACAAGAGTGAGGCTCAGAGACTCGCACTGAGAGACTGCCCTTGTCTTTATTTATACTTCAGTGGGCGTTTCTTCCTTACATTGGAATGTGGAGGTGTATATGTATGTGTGTGTGCGTGTGTGTGTCAGAGTGTGACCCCATAAACGACTTCCCTTAACCTGCTGGTCTGGAAAATCCAACAGTTGATCTATATATAAAAAAGGGCATTTAGACTAAAACCGACATAGCTACGTTAATCCTACCGCAAAACAATAAGACAAGGTACGACCTTTCCCAAGCGCCCAGGATGTGGGTGTGAATGCCAGAGCACTCTGGAATGCACGCAAAGCTTTTGCAGACTATTAAGGATCGCACATCCTATCACTACCATATGTAAACTTATATTATTAAAAGATTATACTGACTACTAAGTACAATTTTCCATTGACAATTAATGACTAACTACGTATTGTGGATGGATTATCTCAGTTGTTCTCCTGGCTGAAGTTTGGTCCGTTTACAACATCCTACCATGCAACTGCATTTGTCTCTAACCATCAGGAACCTTCACGTTAACTTTTATGTGGAAAAGTGAGACAAGTTTGTGGGTTTTTTGTGCAGCTTCGGCTGTCCTTTTAACTGCTCGCTGGTTAGCTAGCGTGAGCTATAAGCTAACAGCTAGCCTGGTTAATGACGCTGGAGTTCAACACGCATGCAAACAGCTCGTCTCTACTGCTTTAACTGTTAAAACAGAAGTCAATACTGGGGCTGGCAGGATTTATTATGTGAAAAGTTTAGTTTAAACAGTCTGCATTAAGCTGGGCAAACACTGTGTGATTTTTTTTTGAGTCGCGTTATTCAGCTCCTGCTCAAACTGTACAATTGAATCGCAAGGGTTAAAAGTTCATAGGTCACGATGCAGGGTCTCACACTATACGGCCTGATGCTCTGATGCGACCTGAGTGCTCAAACTGTGCATCCATAACATGAAGCTTATCATACAAAATCTGTCTCTCGCTCTCCCTCTCTCTGTCTTACAGACGCACACACACCACCACCATCAACTTTGCTAAATTACTAATGAAAAACATTGACCAGACAGCTGCAATTGAGCAGCAATGTCCATCCAACTCTTTTCATGGTTGTTGTAGTCGTCACAATTTTGTGAGGACACATTGAAAAGCCTCGTATACGGAAGCGTAGAGCTGCCACCCAGCCAAAAGAAAAATAGAAAAGTATATTGTTCTAACAATATACCTTTCACGTTTGAACAATATAATATCACGTCATTACATAATTATCACGTTCGTACAATATAAATATTATATAGGCTACATCGCAGCTCCAGTCATGGCTTCCATCAATGTCTTTCTCGTCTTTTCCCAGAGTAACAGCCAAACAGGAGGATCTATTGGCTAGCACTGCTTAGCCTTCCACGCATTCTTATTTTAAACTTAATCTGGAATTCATTGCAAACCGTTTGTGCGGGATATGAATGACAGGATTTTGTTTTTCTACAAGAGTTAGTAAAAAACATCTCCAGTGTGATCAAATCTTCTTGCCAAACATCTGCAGCTTGCCAGTGTATACAGCACTATAATGACCAGACCTAATTCTTTTGAAAACCATACATCTTTCCACAGGTCTCAACTTCATCAGACATCACCTAGACTCAGAGCTGGATGAGGCCAGCACAAACAGCAGCCTAACAGACTAAGATGATGGATCCATGGGGTCAGGAAAGCCAGAAGCAGGGGAACTGGAGAGGTACCTTTCATGTCCATTCACTGGAGGTGTGGATATATTGCATGGCGTTCCTCACATCAAGAAGCTGTTGATCAAAATCAATACAGCTCTTCATGCATCTGGAGCTTGTGAAGGACTTCTCAGTCATGCAGGACTCCTGTTCACTGCTAAACCGTTACAGCTTCACAGAAAGAACCTTGAGAGCAAACTGCTGCTGAAGCTTAACCATCACTTCACTGAGTGAAGAAATTGCACATTTTTGCTAAATATGCAGAAATAAATGCACACCCATACAATTTATGGTAAACTGAGCTGCCTTGTATGAACATATGTTGAAGTTGCCTTGTTCTAATGTTTTCTCTGAGGCTGCTGTGCCATTTGGAGCAAAAATGAATATAAAGTTTACAGCATATCTTGTCACTGGAAATTGTTTGCACTGTTTATATTATTTACTGTAGGCATTGGTGAAAAAAGCTTGATGTTGCGAAAAACTGAAATTTGGAAAAAAATTTGTTTCCTGTTGAAAATACTAAAATTTGTATATTTATTTATTTTTGTTTGTCTGATAGCATTTATTTATAAAATAAATCAGACATTTACTCGCTACTTGAGTAGTCTTTTCACCAAGTACTTTTTTACTCTTACTTGAGTAATGTTTTTGAAGACTACTTTTCACTTTTACTTGAGTAATAATATTTTAAAGTAATGCTACTCTTGAGTACAATTTTTGGATGCTCGACCGACCTCTGGTCAGAACATGCTATATCATGCTTGTGTAACTAGCGAAACTAGCGAGCTAACTTCCGCTAACTTCCTGCTAACTTCTAACTCCGTTAAATGTAATAAATTCTGTTTTCATGGATGCCTGTATGTTAAACTTCATAGTTACACCTGATAAAGCAGCAATGCTGATCGTTTTATTAAAGATGAAAGAATTTAGACAGCTTTTAACTCTCAGTGATGCTGCAGTGTTTGTTTGACTTTGGGACCTGAAGGGCCGGAGTTTAGGACCCAGATTACTCCCAGATTTACGAGCACCTTAGTCCGACAAATACAGCAATAATGATGGCCCCCTTGAATGTTCTACAAAAAAATGTTCTTTGCTGTGTATCTGACGGACAAACACCAAACCAGTGAAGCTGCACCATTTTTAAAAAAAAAAATTCTGGTTCATCCATTTCACTCAATCCGCTTTCCACCTCTTCATTCTCCGTTGCGGCCGTGCTTTTTTGGCCATGTGTGTATGAAAAACAAAGGCACCGCGCATGCGCGTTTTACCCATATTCTATCGTGATATTTCATCTATTTCCATTTCTAAATTTCTGTTTCTGGTCAAAGGGAAGTGGAAGCCAGGGTCCCAGTAGGGTATCATCCTTAAATGATAATGGCCCAGACCAGATACAAGTCTCTTGCTCACAATGCTACAGGAAAACATGATAAAACAAGATGTTTTCAGGATTTGGAATTCATAAAGTGGTCAGGTGTGTGTGCAATCTGTAGCAAAATATATACAAAAATATGTAACACAAATGAGGGGAATACACAGTTAATGCATTAATAGAAAAGCACTCTAACTCTTAAGTAAACAGCAGTACAAAGATAGGGTGATACAGCCTAGAAGAAATTACATATAAAAGCATTCAACCACCAATTAGAACATATTGCAGATAGCAATTGGAAATGATCAAAACAAATTGAGGTGACAGAGTCGGTGTACAAAAAGCACAATAGAACAATGTTTTTATTAAACAAAGACAGGGTAAAATGATAATGATTCACATGGTCATTTAGTAGTGAAGACAAACACTGAGATTTCTATAAAGTTCAGCGAGCTATGTACCTTTGGAAAAGTAGCAACCACAATGTCATATAACCAACATCCATAGACAGTGCCTGGGTCAAAGGATAGTCACAGGAGAAATGCAGGTGGATGCTCTTCTCACGACTTACGAGGCCATCATGAGGGTCCACATCCCCGCTGATGGTGTTCTCATAACTGAAGTGGGTCCCGTTGCTCTTAAGAGTAAGAAGACAAAACATTTTAGGCATACATTCAAAAATTAAAAATGCTGCCCAGAAGCTTCCTTCAATGTACTAATTTCACCCTCAGCATTGTCCCACAAAGCTGGTCATCATTGTTGAAGTGGAAAACCAGTCGACCCTCCTCAAGAGTCCCGTTGCAGGATTCATCTCGAAGATGGAGGGCATCAGAGTGGAAGCCAGCCTCAAACAGCTGACAGCGGGACAGAGATATGGTGCCAGACCTACCGACACAAGTGATGGACGAGTCTAAGAAGGAGAGAGAAACACAATCTGACTCGTTATAGCATGATATTTTTTAAAGCTGAGTCATCATTACTAATTTGGCTGATAAGACATTTGTTGACTTGACTGCTTAATATAAAGGCTGACTAATGCAATAAATACACTACAGATACTGCTGAAGGTTTTAGTTAGCCCGCACCGTAGCTCTCATTGTTTGGCCGATGGTGGTGCTCATTACAGAAGCAGCCATAGACACCGTCCTTCTCACCACACCACTCGTGCTCTGTGCAGTCCAGCTTTTCACAGGGGTCTGACTCCTCTGCAGACACAGAGAAAGGATCATCAGTGATGAATGGCAATGATTTAAATTTGTATTAAATGTCTTATTTGAGCAGTACAAACATACCACAATGCAAAGCAGAGCGCCAGTCAAGGATGTCTAGCCCCAGAACAGAGCAGGTTTTCTCATAGGCGGAGACAGCGGAACACAGCATGCCATTGGCTGGAGTGTAGAGGCAGAGGTCGTAGACACAGGAAGAGAAAAATGGCTGGGGGTCAGAGTGCAGGTGGCAGGTGCTGAATGGGCCAGTAGTGTTGGTGATGACACTGCAGAGTTGGGAATATTCTTCTCTAAAGGTACAGTCAATCAGTCCATCATCATCTTCATCAGTGGAGCCACATCTGGAAAAGACAAATCATACTGCCATCAGCTACTGCCTTGTTGAAGCATCAATAGTGATTTCCATTGCAACTCACCCTGGTTGGCTGGTGGGTGACTTCCAGCTGTGTCCAAAATAATTATCATTTTGTGCCAGTGTGCCATTGGGTAAGACTTTGTCATCTGAAGGATCATTGTTAGAGTTTCCACACATCCCTGTGACTCTGTCATGACGGTTTTGGCCCAGTCTGACCAGTAAAGTGCTCTGACCATCAAACTGGACTAGCAAGTCAGAGGCATCAACCACTATGTAGCTTCCCTGCCTTACCACCTGAGCTAAGATTCCCACTGTGGTGGGAAGAGAAGCATCATTTCCATTTACCTGAGAGGACAAGAGATGCAATAAGTGTGTGTTGTTACTTTTGTGCAGATTAGACAAAGTAGAATGCTGTTCATCTTAAAAGTGATAGATAGTTTACCGTTACTCTTTTATTGGGTCCAATCCTGATGTGCACACTTTCTGGATGATTTGAGAGGTATATGTCCACTGCAGACACAAATGATACACGATTGTTTCCACGGTGATTGTTGGTGGCTATCACCTGAAACTGTGTTTCGTTAGTGCCATGGTTTGTGCTCTCAGCAATGATGTAGGAGCAAGTTCCCTGGAAATGAGCCACTGCTCCATCAAAGGTGATGTAGTGTGGATCCCCCCACACTGTGCAGGTGGACATGGCATCGTAACAGCCCAGCTGGCCATCTCTGATGGAGCACTGCTGTTCAGGAGTGCAAGATGCAGCAGAACATCGCAGGTCATTTGGAGCGTGACATTCACATCTCTGGGAGCAACCGTCTGTCCAGAAGGACTCGCCAGCCTGTGAATCACACAGAGGTGGGTCGCTTATCCAAAAATTGTACTCAAGTAAGAGTATCATTACTTTAAAATATTATTACTCAAGTAAAAGTGAAAAGTAGTCGTCAAAAAAGTTACTCGAGTAAGAGTAAAAAAGTACTTGGTGAAAAGGCTACTCAAGTACTGAGTAAGTAGCGAGTAACTAGGGCTGGGTCTCGTCACTGATTTCTAGAATCGATTCAATTCCGATTCACAAGGTCCCGAATCGATTCGATCCACGATTCGATTTAATTCGATTCGATTTGATTTAAATCTGGGAAACTTTGACAGTCAGAAATATTATAATTCAGATCAGTACATTTACATATTTTTGTATCAATAAAAAGGAAGCTGACACACGCAAGACTTTATCAAAGGTGTGAGCGCCACAGCAGATGCCTTTGTGTCAAAGTAACTGAAGATAAAACACAGAAAAACATGAAGGTGATTTTCCTGGCCTGGGATTTTATAAAAATATTCTGCAGTACATCAAAAACGAAAGAAAACCATTAATCAACATATGAACATTACCTCTGACATTACAGCGGTTTTATTAGAGACACGGCTAAGCGTTTTGCATTTTGAATAATTTTAAAAAGTTTAAATTTGTTCAGTATTGAACAGCAGAAATGAGGTTTTCTTTTCGGAAGAATGTAAAAGGGAAAAAAACAGCAGCCGACAGCGCTGTAAACAACAGTAGACTTGTGTGTAACAAGCAAGCGAATAATGAAGAAAGGGAAACTGTTCTTGAAGAGAGAGAGAGAGGGAGAGCGAGAGCTGCGCATCGCGATGGAAGCAAAACAGTAAAAGTCAGAGTGAATTCATGACGATGTTTATGTGAAGCGTTTGGATCTTTTTTTGCTGCTGGTTCGGTCAATATTGTTTGGAGAGAGATCAAACTAACAGCTTTAGAATCAGCGCATAAAGGGCGTGAACACAAAGCGCGGACCCGCCCACAGATCAGAATCAGCGAGCTGTCGGCTCTCAGCCCCGACCGTGAGAAAGGCAACATCTAACTAATTCTGATCCGCAGGTCGCGCTGTGTGTTTAAGTCTATGTGCAGAATCCCTGTACCTGCTCTCATTTACTGTCTTAACTGTTTGGTGGTTCTTGAAATTTTGTGAGATGTCAGCTGAGATTCTGGCATTTTGGGCAAAATAAATTTATATTAAAAAATCGATTCAGGATTTTAATGAATCGATTTTACGTTATCCAAGCCAGAATCAATTTTAATCGATGAATCGATTATAAAAACCCACCCCTACGAGTAACTGTTTGTCTGATTTATTTTATACATAAATGCTATGAGACAAACAAAAATAAATAAATATACAAATTTTAGTATTTTCAAAGGGAATATATGTAAAAAGATCCACAAAATAAGGCACAACAATTCTAATTTCAAGATTTCAGTTTTTCACAATGTAAATCTTTTTCAAGCAAAACCCACAGTAAATATATTCGCATTTACAGCAGCCTCAGAGAAAACATTAGAACGAGGCAACTTCAACATAACAGACTACAGCTGATGCGCCAGAATGTCATACTAGGGGTGGTTCTTTTAAATACAAGAAGGGATTAAGTAAATCAGAAACAAATGACACAGAGATGCAACAGATAACAAAGAAGGTTACCTCATCTAGAACTGTACACACGGTGCAGGGGAGAAGTTGTGGGAAAGTAAACAGGACAGGAGGTTTCCAATCTGTGTTCAGCCACTTGCAGCCCTCACAGGAGACTATAAAGATGAGTGTGCTGGAACTGGAGCTGTGGTAAAAGCTGAGAGTTTATGGGAGGCTACCAGGATTAAAGGGTCATCAGGGAGTGCCTGAAGCTTCTCGGAGGACACACTACTGAGGACAAGGAGCGCCGTGATTACAGCCGGATTGGCGTCCTTGCGGTGGTGCCGTAATGTTTGGTGATAAGAAAAAATTCCAAATAATTCTGGCTATAGATTTTGTTTGGGCAAACAAAGGTACTAATAATTGACATCAAAGAGAGACAAAATGGCAAAGATGAAGAAAGTCGAAGAAGATCTGGAAGAGATTAAGCATTCACTTAATTCGTTGACGTCGGAAATTGAAAAAGTAAATAAGCAACAAGGAATATTAATGTCGATGATGGAGCAAATCAAAGAACTAAAAGATCTGGTCAAGGAGAAAGATAAGACAATCCATTTTTTGGAAAGGAAGGTGGACGACCTAGAACAGCAGGCTCGACTCGAGGAAATGGTCATTACAGGTCTGGAAACTAAACACAGAACATATGCGAGAGTTACCGAATCTGGGACTGGTGCAAAACGAGGAGAGGACGTGCCCCCGATGGAGGAGCTACAATCGTTGGAACGGCAGGTTGTGGAATTCTTTTCGAGTAAAAATCTTCCCCTGCATAGTAACAATATATCTGCATGCTATACTCTTCCTAGAAGGCACAAAAATGCTCCTCCAGCAATTGTAGTGAGATTTGTTAATCGAAAACACAAAGTAGAATTGCTGAGACGGTCCAGCCTTTTGAAAGGAAGTGGAGTATATCTGAATGAACATCTTACAAAAAGAAATGCAGATATTGCAAGACAAGCTCGTATTTTACGGAAGGAGAAAAAGATTCAAGCAACCTGGACCAGGAATTGCAAAGTGATGATTAAACTGAATGGAACACCAGAAGAAGCCAAGGTTGTAACGATTAAGGAACTTGAGGAATTGGACAATTATACGTGATAATATGATTAAGATAGACAAATGGTTGCGACCAATTATGGCTATAACTAGTTTATTTTTGGCAAGGTCAAATGCTACTTCGGGAGGAAAAGGACAAAAGGAAATTGTAAAATTGGATATGGAAGATAACAAGATCAACGGACTTTAAAATATGTTGATAAATGAATGTGAGATTGCTTAGGATCTTTTCTTTCCTTTTTCAGTTTTTTTTCTTTTTTTTTTTTTTCTCCTTCTTTTCTCTTTTTTTGTTTCCTTCTCCTTCTTATGAGGTAATAGATAGCGCTAGAATAATTTATGCATTATGTTTGACGACACAGATTATAAATCATATGATTTTGAAGTAGGTATTGACCCTGAAAGGAATGTGCTTAATACAATTAATGTCACATGTGATTATTTTACAGAGGAGCAATTCAGGGATAAGGTTGATATAGCCAATACATTTTCTTTAATTCATATTAACTGCAGAAGTCTTTATAGAAGTTTTGCTTCGATTGAAGATTTTCTGTATAGTCTGAGAGGCAAGTTTCAAATAATTGCTCTGTCTGAAACATGGTTAGATGAGAATAAGGGTTGTAATTTTTGTATTGAAGGATACGATTTGTACTTTGTGAATAGAATTAAGACAAAGGCAGGAGGGGTGGCACTTTTCGTTAATTGTGATTTGAAATGTAAAAAAGTTGAATGTATGTCTGTTGTTATGGATGATTTAATGGAGTCTGTGACAGTAGAATTGGATATAGAAAAGAGAAGTAATATAATTGTAACGTGTATATATAGGAAACCGGGATCACAGATTGAGTTATTTACAGAAGCAGTAGAAAATTTATTGAGTAAGGTTAAGGGAAATAAGACTGTATGTTTGTGTGGTGATTACAATATTGATCTTTGTAAAGTGACAAATGATAAGGCTTCGTCAGATTTTTTTGAACTATTATATGGTAAAGGATTTTATCCTTTAATTATAAAGCCGAGTAGAATAACGGAGAAATCAGAAACACTAATTGATCATATTTTTATTAATAGTTTGGAGAATAATATTGAAAGTGGCCTCATCATAAATGATATAAGCGATCATCTACCAGTCTTTTTTATTTTCGATTTAAATATGAAAAGAAAGAAAGAAGCTAGTTTTGTGAGTTTTAGAAGGTTAAGAAATGATGAAGCAATTAATAGGTTTAGACAAGATCTCATGGAAACGGACTGGAAGGAGGTTTATGTTAATGAGGTCAACATTGCATACGGAGTATTTCTAAATATATATTTGGCCTTGTATGATAAACATTGTCCATTGATATCATTTAAGCATAAGAAAAAGAATATAAATAGGAAACCTTGGATAACTAAGGGTCTTGCAAATGCGTGTAAAAAGAAAAATAATTTATATAGGGAGTATATAATATATAGAACTAAAAATGCGGAAATGAAATATAAACTATATAAAAATAAGTTGGTATTAATATTGAGGAAAGCTAAGAAAGATTACTATAATAAAGTTTTTCAGGAAAACAAAAATAATATTAAGGGCATTTGGAATATTTTTAAAGAGGTATTGGGTAATAAGAACACACCCAAAGTTCGGCCTAATTATTTTATTAATAATAATCAAGTTGTTAAAGATAAGACCGAAGTAGCAAACGAATTCAATTCTTTTTTTGTAAATGTTGGACCTACTTTAGCAAATCTAATCAGGAAAAATGATGATCCAGGAGATGAGGAAGCCTGGATAGGTGATAATAGAATGGTTAATTCCATATTCTTAGCCGATACTACCATAAAAGAAATAGTAGCAATCGTAAAAAATTGTAAAAATAAAAAATCTACTGATTGTGATGGTATAGACATGGTCATAATTAAAAAGACAATAGATTGTATAAGTACTCCTCTTTGTTATATTTTTAATCTTTCGCTACAGTCAGGAGTATTCCCTGACAGAATGAAAGTGGCAAAAGTAATACCATTATATAAATCAGGAGATAAGCATAGTTTTAACAATTATAGGCCAGTGTCTCTTTTATCACAGTTTTCAAAATTGCTAGAAAAACTCTTTGCACAAAGACTTGATAGTTTTATTGAAAAATATCAACTAATACATGAAAACCAATTTGGATTTCGTAAAAATAGGTCAACGGCATTAGCGTTGTTGACTTTTATTGAAGATATTTCATCTGCAACACATAATAATAAATACACAGTGGGAGTATTTGTTGATTTAAAAAAAGCTTTTGATACGATACAACATTCTATTTTGATTTCTAAATTGTATAATTATGGAGTGAGAGGAGTAGCATTGAATTGGTTAATGAGTTATTTAGAGAATAGGTTGCAATATGTTTATTATTTTGGCAATACTTCTGAAAGACTGAAGATTGTATGTGGTGTTCCTCAAGGTTCTATTTTGGGACCTAAACTCTTTAATTTATATATTAATGATATTTGTGACGTATCTAAAAGGTTAAATTCGATTTTATTTGCAGATGACACAAATTTTTATTGCTCTGGAGAGAATTTGAAAGACTTGGTTGAAATTATGACTTCTGAGATGTTAAGAATAAAAAAATGGTTTGATGTAAATAAATTATCTTTGAATCTGACAAAAACGAAATATATGATATTTGGCAATCGTGTAAAGGAGGATAAAGTCATTATGTTTATAGAGGAAGAATTGATTGAAAGAGTTACTGAATTTCGTTTTTTGGGTGTAATAGTGGATGAGAATTTGACATGGAAATCTCATATTGAACATATTAGAAAGAAAATGGTCAAAAGTATTTATATTTTGGGTAGTATAAGAGATTTATTAAATTATAAAACAATGCGTATTTTATATTTTTCTTTGTTTTTTTCATATATCAACTATTGTGTTGAAGTTTGGGGGAATACATATGAGAATACCATAAAACCTTTAAACCTATTACAGAAGAAAGTTATACGAATAATTCATAATGTTAAATATAGAGAACATACAAATAAATTATTTATAGAATCAAAATTATTAAAATTAGGAGATTTAGTGAAATTACGGACATTATTAATTATGTTTAAGGCTAAAAATAATATTTTGCCTTTTAAGTTACAAAGAGTATTTTTGATGTGTTCAAGGGGAGAAGAGAATAGAAGGAAATTTTATTTTAAACATCAGTTAGCCAGGACTACACAAAGATTAATGAGCACAACGGTTAGGGGTATAAGATTGTGGAATTCACTTCATTATAATTTAAAGAATTGTATAAATTTACAATGTTTTAAAAAGTGTTATATGTTTAAAACGATAACTCAGTATGAAGAATGCGAATGAATGTGATGTTGGTTTGGGATTCGACCGGAGAGAAATGTCAATATTAGTTTGTTCCTGATTTTTGGTGCCCACCGGTGATATAAGTTCGATGGTAGATAGGGGGCAGGGTTTAATAAGAATATTTTCTTCTTCCTGCTCCTTTTCACACATGGTTGTTGTGTTTTGTTGACAGAAGATGTGGTTGTTTTGTTTGATTTGTAGTACCAAGTGTGAAATAAATAAAAATGAAATGAAATGAAATGAAATATAATCAGGAAGTTTATTCCCAAGGCGGACAGCAGGAATTAAAAACAAACAAACAAAAAAAAAAAACCACACACACACACACACAACACATCCCTGCTAAAATTCCACAGGAATAGACATTCTAACAAAAGTATAAAATGTTCTTTGTATACTAAAATACCCTGAAGTATAGACAGTGGATTAACACAATGTAATATGTAAAAACGTAAAAACTACACTCACAAATAAACATTGAAATCAGAGTAAAACTAATTATAAAAGACAAATACAAATTTCCACTATGTGGATGTACATATGTGTATGGCTCACTTTACCATAAATTGTTTCTTCAGTAAGTGAAATGATGGTTCAGCTTCAGCAGCAGTTGGCTCTCAAGGTTCTTGCTGTGAAGCTGTGACCGTTTGGTCAGAGAGTCCTGCATGACTAAAAAGTCTCTCACAGGCTGCAGATGCAGGAAGAGCTGTATTGACTTTGATCAACAGCTTCTTGATCTGAGGAAAGCTATGCAATACATCCACACCTCCAGTGAATGGACATGAAAGGTACCTCTCCAGCTCCACTGCTTCTGGCTTTCCTGACCTTATGGATCCATCATCTTTGTCGGTTAGGCTGCTGTTTGTGCTGGCCTCACCCAGCTCTGTGTCTAGGTGACGTCTGATGAAGTGGAGACCTGTGGAAAGATGTATGGTTTTCAAAAAAATTAGGTCTGGTCATTATAGTGCTGTATACACTGCCAAGCTGCAGATGTTTGTTTGGAGCTAGCCTCCAAAAGCTGGCCGTACACTGTGCGATTTTTGGCACATTTTGAGACGATTTTTCAGCCGTGCAACCGTTTTGGGGATCGGCCCGTGTCTTGCCCTTAATCGTGTGTGCATCGTGTAGTATACATGGGGTAACGAAAAGCAGTTAACACCTCACGACCAGCTCCCAATCATCAATCGTATGGTCGCATGATAATTAAACCAGTTTGAAATCCTGTCGCCTATCACACTGCGCACGCACAAACACAGAAATGAAAGAGAAAAGGTGGAGCAGCACGGCAGTGCAGCGTGTGATCTGGACACAAGAGATGGAGGCAAGCTCATCCCAGTACATAAGCGTAGAGCTGCCACCCAGGCAAAAGAAAAATAGAGCTATATCATGTTATAACGTAAAACGTTTATTGTTCTAACAATATACTTTTCATGTTCGTGCAATATACCTTTCATGTTTGAACAATATAATATCACGTTCATACAATATAATATTTATATTGTACGAACGTGATAATTATGTATTAGGGCTGGGCGTATATCAAGTTTTTTAAAAATATCGATATATTTTCATACGAGATATAAGATGTGACAATATCGTTTATATCGATATAGCCTATGTTACGTTATAATTATACTTGTGGAGCCGCAGGTTTGCCTCTCTTTCGTCCACTTTTGTCTCTACGCAACGTTACTCGGCCTCGCCTCTCCTTCACTGAACACAACTCCGCCTCCCCCATAGCTTCACCTGCAGGCAATGACAAGATGAAAGCGGAAAATCTCCGTTAGCGAGTTACCGCGGATCGTCCCGTGCGTGGGGCTGGACGGCGTCAACGTGCTAGCTAGCTAACCACGCTAACGAGCTAACCGCGCTAACGACATGCAGCCCGGAGGAGCTGCACGGCCTAAAATCCTTTCATTTTCTCAAAACTGGACAGTGCGCCTTATGTATTAATTCTGGTTGTGCTTACTGACCGCGAACCGATTTTATGTGGTACACAGCGCTCAGCAATCTGTCAAAAAATGTTTTAATATGACTTTGCTAAGCTACGGAGCTGCACCGCTTGATGGATTGTTGGAGGATTACGGCTACCGGGGAGGAGCCTCGCGGAGTGATACGTACTGTGCTTCAACGTAATATTACCGTACTGTGTGTGTATAAGGACCATAAATGGCACCTGTTCAGAGACGTGGTGCAGCTGTGAAATCTGTCTCTTTGTTATTATGCTCAGCGTCTATTAGTTTACATTTTGACTGCACAATTGTGAGCTTTTTGTTATGCACAAAAACAACATTTTCTTTTATTTATGGACCATGATTATTTAATAAATGCTGATAATTTATTTTTAAGTAATTTCTTCATGTACATCTACGCTGTATGTAAATAAAAGTGCCCGTGTGACATCTGGGACACAGTGTGACTAAGAACTCTCTTTTTGTTCTTAACTTATGGCTTTAAAAAAAAAATATCGAGATATATATCTTATATCGCCATCCAGCTAAAAAATATCGAGATATGAATTTTGGGTCATATCGCCCAGCCCTATTATGTATATTGTAATAACGTGATATTATATTGTTCAAACATGAAAGGTATATTGTTAGAACAATAAACCTTTCATGTTATAACGTGATATAGCTCTATTTTTCTTTTGCCCCGGTGGCAGCTCTACGCTTCCGTATCCGAGGCTTTTCAATGTGGCCTCACAAAATTATTGTGTCTGTAAGACAGAGAGAGGGAGAGCGAAGGACAGATTTTGTATGATAAGCTTCATGTTATGGACGCACAGTTTGAGCACTCAGGTCGCATCAGAGCATCAGGCCGTATAGTGTGAGACCCTGCATCGTGACCTATGAACTTCTAACCTCTGCGACTTATTTGTACAGTTTGAGCAGGAGCAGAATAACGAGACTGAAAAAAAATTGCACAGTGTTTGCCCAGCTTAATGCAAACTGTTTAAACTAAACAAGCTGCTGTTTCACATAATAAACCCCGTCAGTCGCAGTATTGCTTTCTGTTTTAACAGTTAAAGCAGTAGAGACGAGCTGTTTGCATGTGCGTTGAACTCCAGCGTCATTAACCAGGCTAGCTGTTAGCTTATAGCTCACGCTAGCTAACCAGCGAGCAGTTAAAAGGACAGCTGATGCTGCACAAAACACCCACAAACTTATCTCACTACAACGTAGCGCCGAAAATATGACTCGCAGCTCGAGCTAGACACAGCTGCTGTAACATAAGACTGACATCCAGCTAACCACAGCTAAAAAGATATTTAGAGAAAACTTACCGATTCCTCAGGTTACACGAATTGAGTTGTTTCACGCTGAAAAGTTGTTGTTTCGGCTCTCACTGAAGACATAGCTGTTCTTTTGTGCTGCTTTTAAGCGAAACATTCTTTGTATGTGAGGCCAAGGGTGTTCATCCTCTTCAGCTCTAGCGTAGACTCTGCCATCATATTTCTTCTTTCCGTGTGTCGCTACTTTGAAACGCTTCGACCGCCACGGTTTCAAACTGGTCATGTGACTGCATGGCCACATCTGATTGGTGAAAAAGTTACCGGAAACTCCACTGACGGCATGTTATCTAATGTGTTAAACTAATTTTTTTTTTTAAAGTAACGAGTCGAATTTTGCAAATGTAGCGGAGTAAAAGTACCGTTTCTTCTTCATAAATGTACTCAAGTAAAAGTAAAAAGTATCGTGAAAAAAAGGTACTTAAAAAGGTACTTAAAAAGTACCTTTTTTTCAAAAACTTACTCAAGTAAATGTAACGGAGTAAATGTAGCTCGTTACTACCCACCTCTGGAATCACACCACACCAAATCATAGCCAAAATGATACAACAAATATAGATCTTAAAATACCATTTTGAAATTTTTTTAATTAATTGTAGGTGATTTAGTGTAGTAATTGCTAGATCACTGCAAACTGCAATTAATAATATACTAAATATTGCGACAGAGCAACCAGTTGTAACTGTTAATCTTTCTCCCACAGAGAAGACAGATGCTAAATGCTGAAATTTCAATAAATATGTGGAACAGAGTTGCATGAAAAATGTATTTAATCACGCTGATGTAGCTGTATAATCTTCAACTGATTGTTTAATGCATTCATTTATTTAGCAATAGCATTTTATTTTATTTTATTTTAAACTGCAGTTTAAAGAGTTAGAGCATCGTTCTGCCTTCAAACAAAGAAGAATGCTGGTGGTTGAGGCAGGAAAGATTCCAGCATTATGGCAATATGGGAATGGTATCCTAATAAATTAAATCCTAAAATCATATTAGTGGGTTATTACCCTATTATTATCAGGTTAGTATATATGAAATGTACTCACTAGATCACAATTATTTGCTATGTCTCTATTTATATCTTCTTATCTCCACCTTGTTACCTCAATATTGTCATATTATTATTGACTTTAATATGTCTTACATCATAGTAGAATCCATCATACTGGCAGCCACAGCTTTCCACTGGGACACACCTGGTCCCACTCTTGATGAAGCCTTCATCACAGAAACATCCCTCAGAGCAGAACTGCTCACAGGTTTCATCAATGCTACTGGCACAGGTGTGGCCACAGTCAGTACCGCACAACTCATAATGGCTGTTGGCTGGACAGTCCAATGCTTAATAATGAGAAAAGCAAAAAATGGCAATAGTGAGACATACCACTTTTAATGTAATACAATCTGGATATAATGAGTGTTGTCAAATTAGTTAAGTGGTTAGCAAATTTCTTGTAAATTTAGATATAAATATAATAAAACAACATGTTGACTCACTGCAGGTGGTGTTCTCCCTCCACGGATAGATACGAACATTAGCAGACTGACAGGCACTGACATATGATTCAATGGCACTGCACATGAGATCGTGGCCTTGATTTCCTGACAAACATACGTCAAACAGACAGTCGTTGAAATATGGTGCCGGGTCCACCTCCTCGTGACAGAAACTGAAGGGCCCATCAGCTGCCTGTATCACCTCACACTGATCTCTAGCAGGCTGTTCATTGGTACACTGTGGACAGGAGGAGCCACAGCCATCATTGCACGTGTAGTTGCCTGGCACCTTCCAGGCTCTCCCAAACTCATCTGGAGATGTGACTATCGTTCCAGATGGTGTGTGAAAGTCATCATTTGGATTTCCATTGAAATTTCCACAAAGTCCACATATTTTTTCTCTGTTGATGACAATAGTTAACAATAGACCTTGTGTTAGTTTCATAAGGATAAATTATTAGTAAATAAATTATTTATATAGCTGGGATTATCCTGTTTTTTAAAGCATGTCAAACAATAAATACTGTAGCTTTGATGGGTGGGAAGTGTACCTGTAATTTGGTGGTACGGAGATAAACACTGCACTATATCCATTATAGGTAACACTCAAGCCGAAATTAGTGCTGGCAACTATACGAGATCCTGTTGCGTAGATAGAAACGTTACCTTCATTCAAGACAATAGGTAAATTTCTAGTTACTCCATTCACCTAGAAGAGATATGCAAAGAAAATCAGTGGGTAGTTTTTCTACTTTTTAATTGTTATTTTTTCTTTGACAGTAGTAAAAATATCCCTAAAACATGTAGCAGCCGTTTACTTCATGAATCTGAAATTATTCATTGCAGTCATCTAATCTGTAATATCATATCTACTTACTTGTACCAAACCTCTTCTGTCCCTTGACATATGCACGTCATAGCCCCACACATTCACAAAAACTTCAGCTACTGTTGAAAGTGGACGCCCATTCAATGCCTCATTCTTAGCTTCCACTGAAAACTGATTGAGCTCATCAGTGGCATTACAGAGGGTCACCAGAACATAGCGGCAGGTTCCTTGGAAGTCATAGGCCTTACGATCAAAGGTGATGTAGTGAGGGTCTCCAGAGGCAGAGCATGTGCCATGGGGGTTGGGATGGCAGCCCAACTCACCCTCCACCACACGGCAGGACTCCTGGGGCCCACAGGAGTTGGGAGTACAGTGGACGTTCCCTGTATTTCCGTTACAGGTACACAAGCTCTGACATTCTTCACCATCCCAGAACTGCTCACCACCTTGGTGATAGCGTCCTTGATGATAGCATCCACAAGATGTTGGTGAAACGCACTGGTCACCATTGAGGATAAAACCACTGTTACACTGACAGCCCTCCTGGCACACAGTATCACAGGTGAAGGGGAAAGAGAGGCTGGGGCAAGCAGAAGGACAAGAGGTTCCACAGAGTTCATAATGGCTGTTTGATGGGCAGGTTAGTGCTGGAGAAAAACAAACAGGTTAACATAAAAAAGCATTTTTAAACATTTGGAGATCATGGCTAGAATTAATTCAAAAACAGTTGAATGCTTACCACAGCCAGTTGCATTTCTCCATTGTCCTAAGGCAACACCCTTCTGTTGACACATTAGTGCATAATCTCGTAGGACACCACACAGAGTTGATGCTGGATTGTTAGAGCCCCCCATGATCTCCACACATACATCCACCTGCTGGCTCGGGTCAACCACAGACCAACAGGGTACAAATGGCCCATCTGGTGAGCTGAGAATGCCACAGTACTGACTAGAATTGTAATTAGTTGTAGAATTTTGGTTCATGCTTTCCACACAGTGAGCAGCCAGAGAGCCATCTCGCCAACTGTCTCCAAAGTCCTGAGAACTGTTGATCAGGACACCGTTGGGTGTATTGAAGTCATCATGTGGATGACCATTGTAATTACCACAGAGTCCACCCAGTGAACCATTGTAGACACCAGGAGCAGTGACACGGACAAAGTGAGGCCAGACTGTCTGCACAGTTACACCAAAGGAGGTGCGAATGATGACACTGTAAATGCTGCTGTGGAAGATCTGGATTCGGTTGGATGTAGTGCTGAAAGGTAGCCTGATCAGCTGACCGTTAACCTGCAGGATCATCCAGTTTTTTGCAGTTAACAAGACTTAAACAGTATTGTGTCCGTGTACACATAAATAAATATTAAAGGAAGAACATAATTTTAAGTAAGTGTTCCATTCACTTACCTTCACTTTACTGTTCCTTGCCATCTCAATAGATACGTGTATCCCCTCTGCTTCAAAATGCAGAATTCGTGCAAAACCATGCTGGCCTCTTGGCACTTTTTCTGCTGTCACCATGAAGTGTGGGTGACTGGACAGTCCCATAACTTTGGCAAGTGTCAATCGACACGCCCCAGGATATTGGTATGTCAGTCCATCAAATGTCTGATATGACCCTGGGCCTCTGATCCAGCATGTTTCATAGCTATTTGGTCTGCATCCTCTTTCTCCATCCTCCACCCTGCATGATTCAAGTGGGCCACAACCATGAGAGTGGCAAGTCATGGACCCATAACTGCAGCTACAACGTCTCCCACAGTCTCCGTCTAGTATTGCAGTTTTTCCAGATCGGTAGTAACGGCCCTCAAAGCTGCAGCCACACTCAGCATGAGGGACGCAGACCCCACCACTGAGGATGTAGCCTGAATCACAGATGCAGCTTTCCTGGGGAGGTAGAGGGCAGTTATGGGTAGAGTTGGGATTAACACAGGTAGGTGGACATCCTGTGCCTTCAGACTCAAAGTGGCTGTTGGCTGGACATGGGATTTCTAGGAATAAGAGAACAACATCGATATTTACATCGGTGTAATTTTAATACAATAATATTTTGAAATAATGCAAAAAAAAAAAGAAAGTGATTAACATACCACAAAAGCCAGGTGTCCTCCAACTTGGTAGCTGAATACCACTTTGTTGACACTGACTTGCATACACACTTAGGGCTTGACAGAGAATAGGTCGGTACCCTCCTCCTACACACAGATCATACACACAACTCTCCACAAAGGACTGTGGAGGAAGTTGCTGATGGCAAGCCGTGAAAGGTCCAGAACTACTGCTGAGGATACCACAGTGGTCAGTGTTGCTATACAATGCTGTCTCTTCTACAGTGCAAACAGCACAGTCCAGACCTCCGCACTGTGGCCCACAGCCAAGCTCATCATCCCCAGATGCTTGCCAGCTGTTAGCAAAAACCACATCAGAGCTCACAACCTCACCGTCACGAGTTTGAAAGTCATCTCTACGAATGCCATTGAAGTTTCCACAAAGACCGCATGTACCATTCTGGTAAGTGTAGGGCAAGCTGATCTGAACATGATGAATTGTGTCATAAGACACCACTAAACCAAAGTCAGTGCTGACAAACACAGAAAAACCTGACTCATAAACCTGCACGGTGCCATTGCTAAGGGAGAATGGAGTGGATGCAAAGTTCCCGTTAACCTGTAAAAAAACCAGCAAATATATCAAGTGAGAAAAGTATATCTGGTCATAAAGTGTAGAATTTATCCAGAATCAAAATGACCAACCTTAGCCTGACCACGACGTCCTTTGACAAGCTCAATTGTGTCATTGTAGACATGCACTTTCACCAGTCGTGTCCAAGAGACTTGAGTACTGCCTCTGTGCTCATTTTTGCCTTCTACTCTGTAGTAGGGCCGTCCACTATTACATTGCTCAGAGAGAACATACGTGCAAGTGCCTTGAAAGTGAAACACTGTGTTATCAAAGGTGTAGTAATGGGGATCACCGCTTATGGTGCAGGTTCCTCTTGGCACTGTCTGACAGGAGAACTGGAAGGAAGCTGGCTTGCAGATCTGTGAAAAGGAGCACGGCTCATTGCGGCACTGCAGGCCTGTTGAGGTACATGTGCACTTCTGGGCACAGGTCCTGTCACTCCAGAATGAACCACCCAGCTGCACTAATTCACCTTAAAAAGAGTAAAAGGAAATGTCCCTTATGCCAAGTGTAAAATTTCCAGATATTTACATTCATAAAACCTTAGGAAAAAACTTTCACACCTCACATTTTTTCATATTGTATCAAATAACAACAGTAATTGCCTCAAGGCACTTTATATGAGTAAAGTTCCCAAAATAACAGCAGGTAAATCCCAACTGTTTTACAGCCCCTACCTTCATTAAGAAAAGATGGGCCCTGATTATACACGAGGAGAAGAATTTTAAGTTTGATTCTGAGAATTCTGAGAATTCTGCTCTGTCCTTTTAGTCCCTGCCAGTACAGCAGCATTCTGGAACAACTTAAGGCATTTCAGTGGGTTTTGGGGACAACCTGATAATAGCAAATCACAGTAGTCCATTCTTCAAGTAACAAATGCATGAACTAATTTTCTAGCATCACTCTGAAATAGAATTTTTCTAATTTTAGAGATACTGCATAAATGCAAAAAAAGCAATCCTGAATATGTGTTAAATATAAGCAGTGAAGGACATAACCTGGTCAAAAACAAAATTTCTGTTAGTGTTAAGGCCAAGGTAATCCCATCCAGAGTATGCATCTGGTTACACATCATGTTTGTAAGATTTTCATGGCTGAGTGCAATCAACTTAGTTTGATCTGAATTTAGAAGCAGGAAGTTGAAGGTTACCTGTGTTTTTATGTCTTTAAGACGTTCCCACAGTTTTGTCTTTTGGCTTCATTGACAGAGCTGGAGATCATCTGCATAGCAGTGAAAATATACGCAATGCCTTTGAAAGATACTGCCTAGGAGAACCATGTATAATGTACACAGAACTGGTCCTAGCACAGAACCTGTGGAACTCCATAATTAACCTTAGTGTGAAGACAACTCCCCATTTACATGAGCCAACTGGAGTCTATTAGATAGACATGATTCAAACAAGAGCTTAATTGCTATGGCCTGCTCTAATCTCTGCAATAAAATACTGTTGTTATTAATCGCTCCGCTGAGGTCTAGCAGCACAAGTACAGAGATGAGACCACTGTCAGAGGCCATCTGCAACTTTCACTAAAGCTGTTTCCATACTGTGATGAGCTGTAAATCCTCAATGAAATATATGACAATGCACTTTGATTAAGCAGACTAAACACATGCAATAACAATAATATGTGTAAAATGGGAATGGGCAATAAAAGTGTAAATTATTATTCTGTGAAATAACTATTCAAAAAATGTTCCAGGAGCAGTGGTGTGTGATGTGCATCACAATTGTGTCTCTTCTGTATATAGGTCAGCTCTCATTGCACAACATCAACCTACTTAGATAAAGAACAGGTATGTAGCTTACTGGTGTAGTGCCAAGTCACTCTTTATTGCTTCAACAACAAGTTGACCTTCACCTAACCCAATGATTCCTGGCCACCAAAGTACAACTGGTGCAGGATTCATATTTACATATTTAAGGTAATGTGCAATGTACTGAGAAACCTCATCCACTTCATTTTTCATTGTCTGCTTAGCATGCAATGCTTGTATTGAAATATGGAACTTTTCAAACACCAGTGCAGACGCCACTAAATCAGTTATCAGTGGACATATCCTGAGCGTGGGAGATAGTTCCTTATGTCATGGAACGGACATATTATAGTGGTTTAAGAAGAGTTACTAACCACCTAGTGCTAAGTAAGCAGAATGTCTTTTTTGTAGAGGAAGTGGTCTACAGGAAGTAGTGTGCTCTTTAGCTGCTGCAGTGAAAAAAATTGTAATCTGATGGCAATCTCTGCAATCCTGGTGTTAAAGTCCACAATATCAGCTTCATCCGTAAGTTCCTATATATTTAATGTGTATTAGTAAGTTTTGACACTATTTTGAGTTAAATCATATGGAAGCAGGTAGATGCTTGTATTTTTCAGCAGATGCTTCATTTGTGGTCATGTATCTTTCATTAGAGCAATGTTATTCTCCCAGTGTAATGGAACATGTCTTCATTGTGTATTTTGCATTCCTTTTCTTTGTACAATCTTACAAAAAAGAGAGAGAGAGAATTTATTTTCATCATTAAATCCTGCCAAACACAACAAGGGGCCTGTTTCTTGGAGGATGAAGTGCTTGGAATAAAGAATGTTAAGCTAGCTGTATAGCTAAAATTCCATTGCCTGCAACAAACTTTAGTGAGGACAGCATAGTAAAAGGATGACCACTCAACGTGGAAGTTAAAAAGAGTGAAGTATTGTCAGTCTGCATCACACTGCAATGGAGGCCACAAGCGCCTCAACACTAGCTTCAAAGGAAGACAGAGCTGAAGGCTCACGAGATGAAGTTGAATTGGGGTCTATTTATTCTCGCCACAGCTCAAAGAGGTCACACTCATCAGCAAGCTCCAGAGTAAGCTATGAAGCAGCCAGGGCGCAAGCCAAAGCAGATGCAACGAAAACCAGAATAGCATTCACGGAAAAGGAAGGTGAACTGAGAGTTGAAAAGGCCAGACTAGAAGCCAAGAAAGATTACATTAATCTACAGAAAGAGGCTGAGGCTGCCCAAGCTGAAACTGAGGTGTTGGAGGCAGATGCAGGAGATGTGAACGAATTCAACAACAAAGAATTTGACTTTCTGCCCTTGCCAGAGTGTGCATTGAAAAGGACTGATCACTATGTTACACAGCACACACAAGAACAATTCCCACAAGAACCCAAAGTAGAGAATGATTCAACTTTACCGCCAACATCCACTCCGTTTCCAAGCTACAATCAGAATGCACAGCCCCAGCTCGTCGACAACGGAGCCAGCTTCTCTCAAAATAATGCTCAGCCACTCCATATGAACTTTCCACAGCAAGAAGATGAGCGCTACCAGCCCAGGGTACTGACCGACAACCGACCACATCCAAACAGCTCCCACAATAATGACTCATCTACAGATCTTGCCAAGTACCTTGCTAAATCCCAGCTGGTTTCTTCACGCCTAACGAAGTTTGATGACTTACCCGAACATTATGAAGCCTGGAGAGAAGCGTTCATCAACACAATCGAAAGTCTGAGTCTATCAGCGAGTGAAGAAATGGATCTGCTTTTCAAATGGCTGGGTAAAGAATCTGGTGAGCATGCAATCAGAATAGAGTCTGTGAATACCGGACAGCCTAAGGTGGGACTTAGAATGATCTGGGAAAGACTAAATAAAAAATATGGTGCTCCAGAGGTGATAGAAAGAGTTCTCTTTTGTAAACTTGAGAGTTTTCCGAAGATCCACAACAGAGAGTGTCAAAAACTACAAGAACTGGCTGACTTGCTTACTGAACTTGACGTTGCTAAACGAGAGGGTTACCTGCCAGGTTTAGCCTATCTTGATACATCAAGAGGTGTGCAGACAATTGTGGAAAAGCTCCCTTTAAATCTCCAAGACAAGTGGCTGTCACATGGGTGCAAATACAAGAGAGATCATCATGTTGCCTTTCCTCCTTTCTCCTACTTACTACTTAAAAAATTCATCTGCAGAGAGGCTGAAGAGAGAAATGATCCCAGTTTTAACTATCCAGATCTTTTCACAAATTCTTACAGAAAAGAAAAGTAAAATCAAGTGAGATCTGTCTCCGTGCACAAGACAAACATATCTATGGCTTTGGAGCGCAAAATAGGAAATCCAGAGAAGCTATGCCCCATGCACCACAAGCCTCATTCTCTTCAAAAATGCAGAGGTTTTCGAAAAATGCTCCTGGAAGAGAGGAAAAGGTTCTTAAAGGAAAACAACATATGTTTTTGCTGCTGCGTCTCTACGACTCATCAAGCCAAATCTTGTGAGGCTACCGTTAAATGCGGAGAATGTGACAGTGATAAACACATTTCCACTCTGCACCCCAGACCAGCTTCACGCTACTTCCTCGACAGAGAATGGGGGGGAGAGGTCGGACACAGAGGCACAGAGTGTCACATCCAGATGTACCCAGGTATGTGGGGATGGGTTTCAAGGCAAATCCTGCTCAAAGATCTGTCTGGTGAATGTGTACCCAAATGGCCACCAAGAGCAATGGCAGAAGATGTATGTCATTTTAGATGACCAAAGTAATGTTTCACTGGCCAGATCTGAGTTTTTTGACATGTTTGGTCTCAAGGGAGCAGCCATGCCATACACACTGAAAACCTGTCCAGGCATCACAGAAGCATCTGGGAGAAGAGCCCACAGTTTTATGATAGAATCGTTGGATGGGAAAACTTACCATTCCCTTGCCTGCACTTATAGAGTGTAATGATATCCCAAACAACAGGTCAGAGATACCCACACCCAAAGCTGCATGTCACCACCATTATCTTAAAAGAGTGGCAAATAAGATTCCAGCGCTTGACCCAGATGCAGACATTCTTCTTGCATAGAAGATGCTCACAACACGCCTACAGTAAGTGCTATGAAAACCTGCATCCTGGAAAATGGCAGACCAAGTCACTTTGCCACGTGTGAGAATAAGATAAAGGTGAAAGAAAATCCTAATGGCAAAGATGAGAGAAAGAGAACCCCATCCAATGGAGACATCCAAAATGCATCGACGGTGACTAAACTTGGAGAAACAGTTTTCAATGCCACAGAAAATGACAACCTGCTAGCACACTCCATTGAGGATTCAGTCTTCCTACAGATCATGGAAGATGAAGTCTTCCAGGATGAGACAAAAAGCTGGGTTGTGTTAAGAAATAAATATATATTCTTAATGCTTATTTGCTGATTAGATTGTTTTATGAGAGGCCCAGACTTGACTAGGTCACAGGCTGACAGGAAACTGCATGTTTTTGCAGTATATGAGGAGCAGACAGAGAGTGAAACTAAGTTCAGACGAGGGGTGACAGGTTGCCCTGGCAACAGACCTCAGAAAGGGGAAGTTATTGCAAGCTGCACAGGAAGTAAGACACAAGGAAAAGAGGAACTGAGTAGAAGGAGTTGGGTGTATTGAAACTGTGTGTGGCGTCTGAAGTACTAAAATAACACCTATATGAGACTCATCTTGAGCTTCTAATGTTAGAGATTCTGCAACTGGCTTTGGGCTGTGCAGGGCTCTCTCTTCCGGAAGATGATTGAATAAAAAATATACAAATGTTTTGACCACTCTGAGTCGGGTTTTCTCTGTTCTATCATGGGGATCAAAGAATCAGGTTTAATAGTTGCCCCTCTTCCCTTTCGGCACTAGTGATGGGTCGTTCGCGAACGAAATGGCTCTTAGAGCCGGTTCTTTGATGTGAACGACGAGAGCCGGCTCTTTATCGCGAGCCGTGACGGCTCGTGGGTTTTTTGTTTTTTTTTCTTTCTCTCACCCTCTGTCTCACACTTTTTTTCCGCTTCACTCTGCACGCGAGCCTTGTGCTTTACGCTGGGCAGAGGGGGGAGGGGCGGTAGTTACACTCAGTAGCACAGGAACAGAGCCAGAGGGAGAGAGAGAGAAAGAGAGCCAGGGACAACAACTTCACATTAGAAAGGTATAGTAATCATCCACAACTATTTTCGGTTGCAGATGATAAAGGATTCAGAAAGTGCGGATTCATGCGGGCCCATATGACAGAGAATGTGCATGTTCTTTTTGTTTTCATATTATAATTTATATTTAATTATATTTAATTGTGTTTTGCAGTGTTTTGTGTTGTTTTCACTTTAAATTTGTAAAAGGAAACAGCTGAAAATTTAAATAGTTAAAAGTTGAAATGTGAATAGTTGATTTTTGTATTATATGATTTATTTATTACATTTTATGTGGCGTGAATAAATAAAAGTATATTTACAGTGGTCCCTAGAGACAAAGCACATACAAACTTCAAATCACGTACGAACTCTGAAGCATGTACAAACTCCAAAACACGTAAAAACACGTACAAACTCCAAAACACGTAAAAACTCCAAAACACGTACAAACTCCGAAGCACGTAAAAACTCAGAAGCACATAAAAACTCAAAACACTTACAAAAGACAACAGAAGTGCTCCAGGATGCTGGGCGCAGTGTTGAGCTTTTGTTATCTTGTGGCTACACAATCCAGCAAGTACCAACGACCGGATTTGGTGTGTGATAGTAACAGGTAGATGAACTTTTTTTTTTAATTATTTGAATATATTTGAGTGCCTGTGTATAAATACACAAACAATACACACATGCTTTCAATTGTGTAATTTAAGTGATCTAGTAGCTCTGCTTTGGAAGTTCAGTTCATGCTAGAAATGTGTTTTGGAGTTTGTACGTGTTTTGTCTCTAGGGGCCACCGCATATATTTATATATAAACATATATAAATAAAACCACTTTTTTACGTTAGTAATTCCTTTTGTGCATAATTTTATATTATTGTGAATAATAAATTAATTAAAGCAACAAAACAACCTGAAGAGCCGGTTCGGAGCCGAAAGAGCCGGCTCTTTTTAGTGAGCCGAGCCGAAAGAGCCGGCTCTCTAAAAAGAGCCGGAAATCCCATCACTATTCGGCACCCACGTAAACGTCTACCAAATAACAGATGCTATGTTCATCACGTCTGATGTCACTGCAGAAGACTTTAGATAAGAAGCCTGAAATGAAAATGCATTTCACAGACTTCATGCAAAATATGTTAGACAAGGGACATGCTGAACTTGCTCCACCACTCCAGGAGGGGGCAGAATGCTGGTATTTGCCCACGTTTGGTGTTTACCATCCCAAAAAAACAACCAAGATTCATGTGGTACTTGATTCCAGTGCTCAGCATGATGGAATCTCGCTAAATGAGGTGCTGCTGTCTGGACCAGATCTTAACAACAGTCTCGTTGGTGTCCTCAGATTCAGAAAAGATCCTGTGGCCATAACTGCAGATATTCAGCAGATGTTTTGCTGTTTCATTGTTCGTGAGGACTGCAGGGATTTCCTTAGATTCCTGTGGTACCAGGATAACGATCTGAGTAAGGATGTGGTGGATTATCACATGCGTGTTAATGTTTTCGGAAACAGCCCATCACCTGCAGTGGCAATCTTTGGTCTGAGGAAAGCAGCAGAGCACCAAGAAGTTGAATATGGCAGTGATGCAAGGTGCTGCGTAGAAAGAGACTTTTATGTAGATGACAGCCTCCGATCTTTTGCTACAGCAGCAGAGGCCATTGATGTTCTGCGTCGAACACAGAAGATGTTGGCAGCATCTAACATCACTCTGCACAAAATAGCTCCAAATCGAGCTGAAGTAATGAACGCATTTCCTGCAGATCAAAGAGCAGACAATGTAAAAGACCATAACCTCTTCGTGGATGACTTACCAGTCCAACGCAGTCTTGGAGTCAGCTGGAACATAATGACTGACACTTTCGGATTCAATATTCCTGAGAATCAAAAGCCATTTACACGCCGTGGTGTCCTGTCAACAGTAAACAGTCTGTTCGATCCTTTGGGGTATAGCTCCTGTTGTGGTGACAGGGAGACTGATTCTAAGAGAGCTAACAACCGAGAATGCAGACTGGGATGCAGAACTCACTGAGGCTAAAAAAGAAAGTTGGAGAAGATAGAATGAATCATTGTCAGCACTAAAAAACCTTGATGTTCCACAAGCATATGCCTCTTTCTCTGTTTCCAAAGCACAGCACGCTGAATTATCGATTTTCTGTGATGCCTCTGTCAAAGCAATATCTGCAGTTGCTTATCTTAAGTCAACAAATGAACAAGGTCTTCAAGAGGTGGGTTTTTGGGAAATCCAAGCTCGCTCCCAACCCAGGCTTTACAATCCCAAGACTGGAGTTCTGTGCTGCTGTCATGGCCGTTGAGATAGCCGATCTTGTAATCAGGGAGCTTGATCTGGATCTCAAGGCAGTGAAATTCTACACTGACAGCAGAGTTGTATTGGGATACATACACAACGAGACTAGGGGGTTGTATGTGTGCAGCGCATCCGGCAGTCAACACGACCAGAGCAGTGGAACTACATTCCTTCAGAACTAAATCCAGCTGATCATGGGTCACGTTCTGTTCCAGCCGCCGAGCTTGCTGACACCACATGGCTAACAGGATCAGCATTCCTAATGAAACAACCAAAGGTAGCTGCCAGTGGCGATAATGGATCAACATTTGACCTTGTGAACCCAGATGCTGATGCTGATGTACGTCCTGAGGTAACCTCGCTCGCCACACAAGTTAGTAGAGACAAGCTTGGCTCAAAACGCTTCCAGCATTTTTCTAGCTGGACCACACTCAGTAAGACTGTGGCACGTCTGTGTCATATTGCTCAGTGTTTCTCCCACTCCTCAAAGAATCAAAGGTGTGTTGGATGGCATATCTGCAAAAGTGGCCTGTCAGTCGTTGACATTGTCAGAGCAGAACAGATCATCATAAAATGCGTGCAAGAAGAAATGTATTCAGAAGAACTGAAATGCATCAAAATGAAACATGACCTTCCGAAAACCAGCACTCTGTACAAACTCCGACCCATTCTTGACAACGAAGGTATGTTAAGAATAGGTGGACACATTGGCCGAGGACACCTTGAAAGTGGTGAAGTCCATCCGCTAATAATACCAAGCCGCAGCCATGTAGCAAGCTTGCTTGTTTGTCATCATCATCAGGCTGTGAAGCACCAGGGCAGGCATTTCACTGAAGGTGCAATTCGCAACAGTGGTCAGTGGATTGTTGGAGGGAAACATCTCATCAGCAGCATCATTCACAAGTGTGTTACATGCAGGAAACTAAGAGGAAGAACCGAGCAGGAACAAATGTCAGACCTACCCACAGAGCGCCTTCAGGTTGACCCTCCATTTTCCTACGCTGGCCTTGATGTTTTTGGACCATGGGAAGTGGTGATAAGCCGTACCAGAGGCGGTCAAGCACAAGACAAAAGGCGGGCTGTCCTTTTCACATGTATGTCCACACGAGCCATACATTTTGAGGTTATTGAAACAATGACGTCCTCAAACTTTATAAATGCGCTCTGAAGATTTTTCTACATCAGGGGTCATATCAAACAGCTTTGCTCGGACTGTGGGACCAATTTCACTGGAGCGTTCAAAGAGCTGAAGATGGATCCTGGCAATAAGAGCGTAGAGGATTATCTTCTTCAACAAAAATGCACTTGGGTTTTCAACCCACCTCAATCCTCTCATATGGGCGGCGCTTGGGGGCGCATGATTGGAGTGGCAAGACGGATTTTAGATTCTATGCTTCTTCAGGTTGGACATGTAAAACTCACTCATGAGGTCTTAACCACTTTCATGGCTGAGGTGAGTGCCATTGTCAATGCAAGGCCGTTAATACCAGTTTCTACTGATCCTGAGGCGCCTCTGGTAGAGGACCCGAGCTTGAAGGATAAACCGCCCGCAGGGGCGTGCTGGGTGTTTTTTTATATATATATATGTACTTCTATATACATATGCAGGACACCTTAAACTAGTTTTTTAATTAAGCAGCAAGGCAGAACAAAGTCGGGCCTGTATCAAGACACGAGGACTAAACCCCAATTCAACCAGACGCAGAACTGATCCGGAATTAAAACAGGACTACAACAGTAACCAAGACAGAATCAGAACTAGATGATAGTAGCACTAAAAATCATCATAGACCTGCACTACACTTATTTTTTAATTCTACCAAAGTACAATATTTAGATTGAGAAAAGTTTATATAATTATTTAGCCTTGTTGTGCAAACAAGCCAGCATAACTTAATAAATATAGAATTTGAAAAGTAACAAATGGTATCTAAAAAGAAACACTAGGTACTAGATACATGTTCTGATGAGTTTTGGCAAACAACCATTTGACTAACCTGCTCTTGTTCATCTCTGTTGTGTCGTCATTCTCTCTCTCCCTCTCTGTTCCTCTCTCTCCCTCTTTGTGCTGACAATCAAGCCAAACACCAACATCATCAACTATACAGTTGAAACCAGATATTTATGTACTCTTTAGATAAAAACACAAACACTTTTTTAATTGTAATATCAAATCAGACTAAATGTTTATTTTTTTAGATTGATAAATATAAAAAACATATTTGTTAACTTTAAGAGTAAAGAGAGAAACTATCTGTATTTCTCAATTATAAATGGCACCAAATTGTATTCAAATTGAGCCACACTTATGGAGGTCCACAATTCTTTTCCTGGTGTTTTGGTTGATATCTCTTGATTTTCCCATGTCAAAGAAACAGGCTCTGTGTTTTGCCTTATATGCATCCACAGGTGTGCCACCAATTCACTCACATGGACTCTACTAACCTATCAGAAGCTTCTTCAGCTCAGAATGGAATTGTCTGGAGTTTTCTTATTAATTAACAATAAACTTAGTGTATATGTACTCCTAAATTTGATGAAAGTGATTAAAATAGACAGCTCCCTCTTTTTATTCTGACATTTAACTAATTCAAAAGATATTTCAACATTTATTTATCTAAAACAAAACAAGTTTACTCTAAATTGATGTTTAACAGTAAAAAAAGGTTTTTATGTATTCTCCCTAAAGTGTATGTAAATATCTGGTTTCAACTGTGAATATACTGCTGTGTATTGAAATTCCTCTTGTTTTGCATAGATATACTGAACAACATCCAAAGCATAATATAAAAAATAACATCTACCTGAGTTTTTTGCGCTCTGTGCTTCGTGTGTTGTTTTTGTTTTATACAGTTGTCAGTCAGGCATCTAACTAACAAATTACACTCCAAAAGACCCCATGCTTCTGAAAAAATGACCCGGGCTTAAGCCCAGTAAGCCACCCCCCGCTCCGCTGATGGTTGACTCCAAATCTCCCGAACACTACGTCGATTTGAGAACGCAAGACCGAAACAGCGAGACCAAGACCGAGACCAAGACAAAAGTCCGTCGAGACCAAGACGAGACCACCCATATGGAAAAGATATATATAAATCTTATAAAGTTTGTATCTGTCTTGTGTGAAACTTGTATGAAAAGCATGTAAGTGTGAAAACAGATATAAGATCCCTTGAAAAATTATATAATGAAACTTGTATGTTTCTGATACTTACTAAAACAATGTATGAAAGTAATGCGAAAGTGGCCACTTTCATGAGTAAATCATGTAAGCCTTATATCACATATAAGTTTTTACTATTTCTTTTCCGTATGGGCAAGACCATGTAAAAGTGGTCTCGAGACATCCAACTCTACTACCACACACCAAATCCGGTCATTGGTACTTGCTGGCTAGTGTGGCCACTAGGTAACAAAAGCTCAACACTGCGCCTAGCATTCTGGAGCACTTCTATTGTGTTTTGTACGTGCTTCGGAGTTTGTACGTGCTATGGAGTTTTTACGTGTTTTGGAGTTTGTGCGTGCTTCGGGGTTTGTACGTGCTTCAGAGTTCGGACGTGTTTTGAAGTTTGTACGTGCTTTGTCTCTAGGGGCCACCGTAAATATACTTTTATTTATTCACTCAACATAAAATGTAATAAATAAATCATATAATACAAAAACCAGTTCAACTTTTAACTATTTAAATTTTCAGCTTTTTCCTTTTAAACATATTTAAAGTGTAACAACACAAAACACTGCAAACCACAACACAATTCAACATAAATTAAAATATGAAAACAAAAAGTACATGCATATTCTCTGTCATATGGGCCTGCATGAATAAACTTTCTGAATCCTTTATCATCCAACTGAAAATAGCTGTGGATGATTACTATACCTTTCTAATGTGACGTTGTTGTCTCTGTCTCTCCATCCCGCTCTGTTCCTGTGCTACTGTGTGTGTAACTACCGGCCCTCCCCCCTCTACCCAGCGCAAAGCACAAGGCTCGCATGCGGAGTGAAGCGGAAAAAAAGTGCGAGACAGAGGGTGAGAGAAAGAGAAAAAAAAAAACCCCAAAGCTCGCGATAAGGAGCTGGCTCTCGTCGTTCACGTCAAAGAACCGGCTCTAAGAGCCATTTCGTTCGTGACGACACGTCACTACAAACACAACAAGCGGCCTATTTCTTGGAGGATGAAGAGCTGGGAATAAAGAATGTTAAGCTGTATAGCTGAAATTACGTTGCCTGCAACAAACTTTAGTGAGGACAGCATACCTTATGCAGTTAAGGACCAAAATGAAGAAGTGAATCCTGCCTTAGGATAAGTCACTTTGTTGGGAACAGCTTCTCTCTCTCTAGCATTTTTTATTCTTTGCTTGCCATATGTTGCCATTCAAAATCTTTCAAAACCTCTGAATTCATGGCTAAACATCCTTTAAGCAGGTAGGAAGAATGTTTTTAAGCCTCCAACTAATAATTTGAAATTCCTTCATTAGTTCTTGATTCCAACAACAGTCAGAGACTTTAATGTTAATAACCTCAACCTCATTGCTTTACTGTACTCTTAATGCACTGTGATTAGAATTCTTGCCTTGCCTTTCACAGATGCACATCACTATAATGTTATATAACACAAAGGCTACAGAAGCAGTTGCCCTCTGTATCCTGCAGTCTTACCATTAAAAGTGCAGCCTGTTGATCCATGGTCTGTCCGGAAGGCCCAGCGACCTGGTTCATTGACGTTGCTGCCAAGGCGAAAATTTGAGTTACTCCCTGATGCAGCACTGGTGAATGATCCAGGGAGGACATAATAGTGAGTGGAGTCGATTGTATCATAACCAGCCTGCAAATGTGAGTCACAAAATTATGATTATTACATTTAGAAATAATGAATGTTTTTTCATTAGTAAATATGCAGAGTATTGACTATAGTAGGTCTGACCTGAATTCTCAGTGTTGTTGAGGCTATTATACCGTAATTCATCAGCACAAATGAATATTGGCCTCCAGAGATCAGCACAGCTTGGACAGTAGTGCGCTGGAAAATATGAATTCAGTTATTATATGTTCTGTTTGATCAGTGTTCTGCTGGATTTACACCTAATTTGGTTATGATACACTTTTCATGTATGCTTTAGGTCATCTTCAGGTATCACTTTAAAAAAAAAAAAAAAAGTTCAATATTGAAAAATAATCTTTGTATGAAATATATCACAGGAATTTATGTCTTTATGTCTGGAAGGTTCCTGAATTAGTAAAGTAGGCAACAGACTTTCACGTATACATCACACATAAGCACATAATTTGATTCCAAATTTTGGAAGCTGACTTACTGTTCCACTTGTGGGATAATAGGCCACCTCAAACCAAGTTGCAACAAAGACCCAGTTGGCATTAAAGTTCAGTCCTGGAAAGTATTGATTGATGTCTTGTGTAGCTTGCTGGAGAACACTGCCGCTGGTGTATTGGTTGTAGTAGATCTGACCATTTACTCTGTTGTCTAAATCTGTCCAGAATGGAGCGATGATGTCTCTGGATCCATACATTGGAAACAGTTGCGGGGTGTAGCTAGACCATGATGCATCAAAGGTCAGATGCCCATTGTGGTTTACCTAGAAAATAAAAACATTCTTGTAAGTCAAAACCAGTATAAATTAGGTATCTTCAGACACAGGTGTTGATCACTTGTTATTAAAATGATGGATCTGATATCACTGTGTTGGTCTTGTTCCTGCATCATCATAGTAATTATAGTCCAGGATCAATATTACAACTGACCAGTCACATTGTTATAATATTGTGTCTTTGTAAGGAAATGTAAGGATGTGTATGTAATGTAAGGAAAAAACATTTTAATAAATACATTGTCTTTCTCATGAAAGAATAAAGTTATGTTGAAACCAAGCACACCATTGTTTTTCTTGTGACATTACCAATAAGTTTGATGTGTCACATGGCCCTCTTCCTATTGAAAAAACAAAAGTTGTATCCAAGATTGCTGACTTCTAATTGGTCACCATGGTCACCACTCATCTTGAGGAGTTTGCCCCCTCACATATACTAATGTGCCACAAACAGGACTTTAATATCACCAACCATTCCCATGTTATTACGGTGTATCCATATAAATGGCCCACCCTGTAGTTCTGCTATACGTCACACACACAGTTCCGATCAAAACAACTCTGCTTAGTTTCACTTTCTGTCTGCCACGCTTCCTGTGCTCTGCAAAAGCATGCGGTTTCCTGTAAGTACTCTGACATTGTACTCAAACTGGCTTTCTCCTACTCTGGCCTCTATAAAACAAAATAAACAGAATATAAGCACTAAGAATATATATTTATCCTGTAACAATGTTTTATATTGTAATTAGTGGCAGTACGTTTAATTAGACAGCAAAATATTTTAATGGTACAAATGTAGTAAATGAATTGTTAATGTTAATTTTACATACATAAATGCTGTTATATGTCCTCCCAAAATAGAAAAAAGGTCTTAGCAGGGTAATCTGTGGAGAACTTCCATCATCTTTGTTGATGCATTTAGTTCCAGATGTTGGGTAAAGAGGTCCTAAGAAGCAATTAGGTAGATCATGACAAAAAGATAGAAAAGGCCTATATGGTTAATATTCTGCAAACATAAATATGAAACATATTTCTCACAGGCTTTCAGTCTTTACTCTTCTATGAAATGTGAGGCTGATATAAACTGAGGATAAAGCAATAAAAGTCAAATCTTTAGAGTTTTGAAAAGATACTTACTGACAGCCTGAGCAGTCACTACACCTGTACATGAAACAAAACACGGATAAATAAAATTATGACAAGTTTTCTAAGATTGTAAGATGTTATTTCTGATCCAAAAAATTTGAGTCATCACTTAGATAAAAATAAAAAAAACAATAAAATGGATTAAAGGAACATAAGTACAATTACTTACCTGTCATTCCCAAAAGCAGCACAAAAAACATTATTTGACCCACCATTCTGTCAAATCGGTTCTCTAGCATATCGACACTATCTCTCCACACAACGACCCTCCTTGGTCGTGGCATGTGGATATTTCTTTAAGACACTCTGGCACGCCCGGCTACACTCCACAGCTTACGTATAAAACAGATGACCGGTGACCGTTTGATCTCCACTTCTGTTGGAGTGCCTTGAGAGTGCTGTATGCATGTGCGTCTGTCAGGAGCGTGCTGCGTCTGTCAGGAGCGTGCTCCCCTGATAGTAGTGATGTGTTGTCGCGAACGAAACGGCTCTTAGAGCCGGTTCTTTGACGTGAACGACACGAGCCGTGGGTTTTGTTATTTTCTCTCACCCTCTCTTTCACACTTTTTTCCCGCTTCACTCCGCATGCGGGCCTTGTGCTTTGCACTGGGAAGAGGGGGGAGGGGCGGTAGTTACACACGCAGTAGCACAGGAACAGAGTGGGACGGAGAGAGAGAGAAAGAGAGCCAGGGACAACAACGTCACATTAGAAAGGTATAGTAATCATCCACAACTATTTTCAGTTGCGGATGATAAAGGATTCAGAAAGTTTATTCATGCAGGCCTATATATGACAGAGAATATGCATGTACTTTTTGTTTTCATACTTGAATTTACATTTAATTGTGTTGTGGTTTGCAGCGTTTTGTGTTGTTTCATTTTAAATTTGTTTAAAAGGAAAAAGCTGAAAATTTAAATAGTTAAAAGCTGAACTGTGACTAGTTGGTTTTTGTATTATATGATTTATTTATTACATTTTATGTGGAGTGAATAAATAAAAGTATATTTACGGTGGCCCCTAGAGACAAAGCACATACAAACTCCAAAACACGTAAAAACTCTAAAACACATAAAAACTCAGAAACATGTAAAAAACACAACAGAAGTGCTCCAGGATGCTAGGCGCAGTGTTGAGCTTTTGTTACCTAGAGGCTACACAAGCCAGCAAGTGCCAACGACCGGATTTGGTGTGTGGTAGTAACAGGTAAACGAACATTTCTTTTTTAAATTATTTGAACATATATGAGTGCTTGTGTGTAAATACACAAACAATACATGTATGCTTTCAATCGTATAATTTAAGTGATCTAGGTAGCTCTGTTTTGGAAGTTCAGTTAACGCTAGAAATGTGTTTTGGAGTTTGTACGTGCTTTGTCTCTAGGGGCCACTGTATATATTTATGTATAAACATATATATATATATAAAACCACTTTTTTAACATTAGTAATTCCTTTTGTGCATAATTTTATATTATTATTAATAATAAATTAATTAAAGCAACAAAACAACCTGAAGAGCCGGTTCGGAGCCGAAAGAGCCGACTCTTTTTAGTGAGTCGAGCCGAAAGAGGCGGTTTTCTAAAAATGAGCCGGAAATCCCATCACTACCTGGTAGCCCCGGTATTCCCCCAATATTCCCTGGTGTTCCCCGGTATCCCCCCAATATGCCCTGGTGTTCCCCCGGTATCCCCTAGCTTGTTGCTTCCCCTTTGTTGGTCTCCCTTCCCCGGCTTATCGCCTCGAAAAATAGGCTTATGCGCCGGTTGGATCACGCCGTGCGGCTGCTGGCTAGCGAGTAGCTCGGCTACAAGTGAGGAAACACAGCAGGGACACGGCTTCGGCGTTAGGCATACGCTGTCGCCTGGGCACTGTGCAGCTCGGCTGCTATGTGTGTTCACACAGCGGGGATACGGCTTCAAGGTTCCAAGCGTTCGCTGTCGGCGTGGGGAATAAACATAATAAACACGCTACGGTTTGTGCCGGCTAATCGTTAGCCGGCTCGTAGCATTCCAACCGGTTAGCCTGTCTGGCGTGTCGCCCGCAGCTCGCGGGTTAACGCGACCAGCAGGACTCAGCTCGGCTACATTGGCGAGATGTGTCAGAGTTCCAAGCATATGCTTTTACCTGTTAGCATTGTGAAGCGGGAGCTTAAAAACATTGAAGGGGGAATTCAGGTTGCGGCTAGTGCCGGCTACCTGTTAGCACTTCCTGGTTAGCGTGCGGCCCCGCCCCCTTGCTTGGTAGCAGAAGTATGGCAGCCCACACGTCCCAAACATGTCATGTCTTCATTTTTGCCTTTTTACGATAGGCACGAGCAGTGGGGCTATGCCTGGGCGAAAAATATGGGCTCAAAATGTGGTCATAAATATTTTGTACTTGTAAAAAAGATTTGTATGTGTAAAAAAGACTTGTGTGTGCGTAAAAAAGATTTGTATGTGTAAAAAAGATTTGTGTGTGCGTACCCCAACCCAGCGTTTTCCTTCATCACCACGAAGGAAAACAGTCTGTGGTCGTCCGAGTTTGGTGATTTTTGTGTCACAGGTGTTTAATACAGGGACTTCCACAGCCTTTTCAACAGCGCTGCGGACCGCGGGGTGGGGGCGGGCAGTGTTTTGGAAATGACAGTCTTCATTACAAAGCTTTCTTCGTTATGAATTAGCATACATGTTTTTATTGAACATTTGAAGAACCAGCAAAAAAAACAAACTCTTGTAGAGGACATAAAGTCAGAGATAGAAAAGACAAGGAGAAGGTGCATCTAGTACAGGTAGAGCTGCTGCAAAAACCCACAGAGCCCAGCAGCCAGCATAACAAATTCTGGATCCTTTGCTTTTAGTTAGCATTAGCAGCACATCCTGCGGACTTTTATGATGCGCACTGTGACTCACAGCAATGGTCCTGGGTCAGCCCTGACTTTGTGTTAAACTAATCCTAAAGTAATAATGGTATTTCTAACCACTGATATACCACAACTTTTTCCTTTCAACAGCTACTGAAAGTTAGGGGACCTAGCTGCTATCGGATATTTATATAGTGATCCTCCAGCTTCAAACTGTATCACTAGTGATGGCCCGCTTGAAGCTGACGCTCCGGAGCGTGTGTCGAAAAAAACAACACACTGGTTCAGAAGCACTGTGTCGAGGCTTGCTTCGTTTGGCAAAAGTCACGTGACCAGTGACGTCCGAAGCTTCATTACGCACGTAACTGCTTCGGTACCTGATTCAAACGGATATAAGGAAGTGAATCATCCACGGGATTCGTGGAGTGTGTTGATGGTGACAGAGAGCGAAGAGGTGATCATTCCACTGACAGATATGGAGCCAGCGAGGAAGAGAGGACGTTCTGGCATGTGGAGATATTTTGAGTTGATTTTGCTCAATTCATTTTATCTGCCGAAGTGAAAAACTTGAAATGTCCAAAATCATGTTTTCATAATGTAAATATCATTACAGCATATGACTTTAGGAACACTTCCATGTGAATTAAAGCTGATGAAGACTACAAAAATGTATTTGACACTATACGTACATTACATTGCTACACAGTTTAGAAAATCATTTTGTTTATTGTTTTTAGGTGATAGTCTGCAGGACCCAGGAATACCTGCATATCTACCAGCTTGCAGTGTGGTTCCTGCACTCCACAGCCTCTTCTGTTCCATGCAAGTGGATTTTCTCCAGGGCAGGAGAAACTATTTCTAAGAAAAGAAACAGACTCAGCCAGCGCACAGTAACACTAATCCTCTTTTTAAATGTAAATAACAAAAGGGCTACCTTACATTGATCATGTTTTTACTTTGCAAGTTCTTGATTAGGTTTGATTATCGCTTTTCTGATTACAATCCATGCTAAATTGAATAAAGTGATATTGATTCATTACAATCCTGTGTCGATTTGTAAATTAACGTTATTATGCCTGAAACGCCAGCATATCAGGTTAAACCTCACAACATGTCGTCAAACACCATACAGCTAAAACAGTACCTGGGAGCAGGTTTACGGATTCTGCATACAAACGTGAACACAGAGCGCGGACCCGACGCGTCAGAATCAGATTTTGGTGTGTCGTCAGGTCCGCGCTGTGTTTGCCTCTGTTTTTGCGCTGGCTTCTGCAGCTGCAGGTTTCATAACTCTCTGTTTACATCTCTAATTAAGTCTCACATGTGTCAGCTTTCTTTTAATAGATACGAAATTATGGATATATACTGATACATGACCAGAATTGTAATATTTCTGACTGAGGCAAAACTTTCCAGATTCCAATCAAATTGAATCGGATCCTGTATCGAATCACAATGATTCTACAAATCAGTAACGATGCAGCCATACTCAGCCCCCTAAGCATTTTCCCTTTCCAGTTCACAATCAATCCCACCCCTAGGTCAAAAATATGTATAGGACAATTGGCCTCATCTAATATTTTGTATGAACCTGTCCAGCTGTCCAGTGATTAAATGACAAGTAGATGGAGGCAGGACTCCACAGCAGGGGCATACTCCATAATGTGCTGTGCATTCTCATATGTATATTATATATATTGCTCACTTATTGTATTTACCAACATCAAGGAGTTATGAGCAGAGAAAGGCCACACCATAGTGCATGTTTAAATAGGGAAAGTTTATTGATCAAAATGTATTACGCAAATACGCATTACATTTTTTCAGCCCCCCAATCGAGAAAACAAAACCAATTACATGTTCAAAGCAACGGAACGGTGGCCCAATATCGGAGAGAACTCCACTCTTGAGTGAGCAGTGATGATTGAGCAGTCCGTTTTATTTTGCAGATTCAAGCTGCTCTTCAAAATATTCGCCACCAGATGTCACCGGAGAGGACTGTGTTGAAAAGCTTCGAGTAATGAACCATTTTTCAATACAAGCTTCAGTGCTTTGGAAAGCTTCATTTGGCCATCACTATGTATCACCCTTCAAGGACCTGCAGTTCAAAAAAGCGCCCCTCCGACAGCCAAACCCATCTGTTCTCTGATTGGATTGTTACATTTGTGATTGACATGACATTGACCAATCAGATGAAAGGAAGAAAAATAGGGTCAAAATCCGTAGTTGTAACTTGCAGGTTTTTTTTTTTCTAAGTCCACACACAAATCTTTTTTACGCACGCACAAATCTTTTTTACACACACACAAATCTTTCTTACACACACACAAATCTTTTTTACAAGTACAAAATATTTATGACCACATTTTGAGCCCATAAATGTCCACCTACTGTTACTCATTTATATTAAGATTTTAACATCTAGTTGGTATTGGTATGGCGAGTACAGAGTAGCCTTCAGTAATAGTAATAAATCACACAGCAATAGTACATTCATGTAGTTGTAAAGTATTCAGAATACATTACTTCTATAATCTTTGGTGGAATACATTTTAAAATTAACCTTTCCAACACTGTCAACAGGTTAGCACCTCATACCACAGTGCAGCAAAGCAATCTCATGAGCGCTGGGAAGGACAAGCCCAGAGCCCAAAACAGACAGTGCAGGAGATGACAAGGTTAGTAATTGTATAGTGAAAATTATACTTTGTTATCTTGATTGGCAAAAGAAAAGTAAATACAAAATCTGCTTCTCAAATTTAGGGCATTTCCAAGATTTTTTTTTTCCAAAACTTCTTCAATTTCTTTTATTACAGCTGTCCTGTGCCAGAAGTTCTGTTGACCCACAGTGAGAGGCATCATTTCAGAAACACCAGGAAGACTGAAACTCGTCGCCAGGATCAAGCAGGGCTCGTGATCTTCACCAGCAGCTCCCTCACAAGGATAAACCCAGCATTTCATGAACACTGATGGAGACCTTTGCTTTGTGTAATGTTAGAAGTACTCAGATAATCCTCAGAGGGTCTGGACTTTTACATAATATAATAGAATAGAATTCAACTTTGTTGTCATTGCACATGCACAGGTACAGGGCAACGAAATTCAGTTTGCATCCATCCAGAAGTGCTTTAGCCATGATATAGATATATTACAATATATATTAGCAATAATATAGATATGTAAGTATATTACAGAAATGGGTCTATTATGGTATGTTACAATGTACATGGTATGAAGTATGTTAAGAATATTCTATAACTATAAGTATGTACAGGCTGTAGTGAGTACAAACTATGTACAGGCTATGAACAGGATATAAATATGAAAAACTATACAGAAATCTGAGATATACAGTTATACAGAAATGTGAACTATGCAAGTTATAAAGTTGTAGGATTAAAAATTATCATATGTACAGAATGATTATTTACACAGAACTATACAGTAGTGCAGTTTAGGGCTGCCACAAACGATTATTTTGATAGTCGACTAGTCACCGATTATTTTTGCGATTAGTCGACTAATCAGATCATCATCCATTGGACGTAAAACGTACAGCTTATTGCACCAGCAGCATCTGCTCTCATATAACTATCATTAGCTTACAGCTTTAAGTGTTTAAGGTATGTGCTAACTAAAGATAAAGACAAGATGATAGTTTATTAAATTTTAATGAAGTTTGCAGATTGTTTCAGTTTAATAAACTCCTTGCTATCTAAAATATAACAGGACACCGGAGTAAATTCTCAGCATCTCACACTTCTGATAATCAGCTGTCTGCTTGACGTTTATTCAGCTGTGTAAAAACTATAACTTTAATCTCAGCCAAACCGATTTACTCAGGAACAAATAAAATACTGAAAAAAGCCAAACAATAACATTTTAAGTTTTCTAAGTGACTTATATATCATGTTTAACCTGAGTAGCGAAAGACGGCGGTGGGTTTGAAAACGATTTGCTGGGAGTCCGGTGTTCTCACGGCGCTAGTGAGCCTTGCCCCCGGCTCGCTATCGAGCTAGTGGGTAACAGAAGTCTCCGAAAACGTCGGAGCGCTTTCGAAAATATGCGGTGTCTTGATAAACTGAGCAGATATTTGAGGTTTACACAGCTACATTCCCGCCTGAAAATATGTTAAACGTTTATTTTGTGACCCAGAAAGAATAATAAGAGTAATATAAAAAGTAACTAGCTGACGCCATTGTTGGAAACTGAGCTGGGCCGCGCTATGAATTCTGGGAAAGAGCTTCTTCTTCTTCAGGGTTTAACGGCAGCTGGCATCCTTGTACATGCAGTGCTGCCATCTTCTGTTTCAGTCCGTTATTACACTCTTAAATCCTGCTACTTATTCCTGCGTCTTTTGGGATCTTACAAAGCTTCAAACGACGCGTCGACTATTAAATCAGTCGTCGACGATTTTGATAGTCGACGTAATCGTGACTAGTCGACTAATCGTGGCAGCCCTAGTGCAGTTAAGTAATAGCTATAGCTATAGTAATAGCTTTAAGTCCTGTAGAAAGTTAAATATATGTTGTGCTCACTGGTTACTCTGGTATGAATGACTCTGAATTACTTTATGATAAATAACACTATTGTCAAAAAACAGTGAAAGAATTCCAGATCACAAGTTTTTAGTTCAAATACAAGTAACAACCTTTGACTTTAATCAGGTTTTATTTAATTGTGTCAGAGAAAACATCATGTGCTCTTCATGTAGCTGAGTACATTCAGTGTTTAAAACAGAAGTTGTGCAGGTCTGAGATCAGCAGTTTTGTGAAACACCAAACTGAGGCACTATTAATGCTGATGTATAGTGACACAGTTACAGGGGTGATTAATCCTTTTGACTTTTTGTCTTTAAATTTATCAATAAAACAGCTGCAGCTTTCACTGACAGCACATGTGGTACTTTAACCTTTGTACTGTTTTCTTCAGTTAATTTTGGAGTTACTACAAAGATTGAAGATATAGGATGATCTGTCTGCTGTCACTGGGTGGTGCTGAGGTCTGAATCTGACGACAGCTCCTGTAGTCACAAACAGAACAGAATCATCACAAACTGAAATATAAAGTTTCTCTCAAATCTGAAATAGAGCTGATCCTTCTCCGTCCTCACACACTCGGGATCTGAAGTTGTTCAGTCCTACAGTTCTGCCGACAGCTTTTTATTTGTTTTATTTGTTTTAAAGGCCTTACTAACACATTTTCTAATATCATGTTTACCTTTGAGTTGTTGATGCTTTATAAATGGATATCTGCAAAGATGAGATGATGGAGCAGGTTTCAGTCGAGGTTCAGTCTGCTGCTGCATCCTGGTCACAACATACAGAGGTGTTATCAGCTCAGTATTGAACAAGAAATATTAATGTTTCAAATTATTTGTCCTAAAGGATGCAAGCTGTACAGAGCACTGCACATGTGACTTTGTGAACATAATTCATTAAAAATAATTTGGACAGTTTGTTAACCTGAATATTTGTAACAAACTCAGTAAAAAAAAAAAAAAAAAAAGCTAAAAAAAATAATCAGGGGAAAATGTAACATTTTAAATTAAGCTGACAAGCGGAAGTAGTTGGTTTCAGTACATAAGTATTGGGCTTTGCTATTTAATCCGTAGCTATTGACTAATGGGGGGAATTTAAAAGTTGGCGTTAATGTCCTTCCACATGTGGAAAGCATGCTGCTGTTTGCACATATTTAATAATCAGCTCTGCACAGGAGCAGAAGCAGAGTCCAGCCTGTTGCTCTTACAGTATAATACTCATAATAAAAGTACAGTAACCGTGGTTAGTCACTGAGCAGCCCGGTGCGTTTCTCTTGATTTCTTTAGTCAGGGTAAATTCATTCACCTGCACGGGTTAGCTAAACGAACTTTACAAAACAAGTTTCCCCGACAGCCGAATGCTCATTTTAGCTAGCTAGGTCCTTAGGTAGCTAGCTAAGGACCTAAATTACGGATTAGCTTACAAACACATTTAACTTACCAAAAATAATGCGGTGGGGCCTCAGGTCCTCCTGTCCGGTAGTCCAATTTACTGAAGAACACCTCAGGCTGTCACTTTGAAATAGTCGGTAATGTAAATGCTGGACCTCTCGGCATTTGCCATTCCCGAACAGACACGTGCGAGTTTGTCCGTGACCGCAGCCGCGTCGTTTTCTCCAGTCATTGGTCAGCATTATAATATATGCAAATACATGCGGGTCGGAATTCCCCCCCCCCCCAGCAGCTTGTTTAGTTTAAACAGTCTACATTAAGCTGGGCAAACACTGTGTGATTATTTTGAGTTGCGTTATTCAGCTCCTGCTCAAACTGTACAATTGAATCGCAAGGGTTAGAAGTTCATAGGTCACGATGCAGGGTCTCACACTATACGGCCTGATGCTCTGATGTGACCTGAGTGCTCAAACTGTGCATCCATAACATGAAGCTTATCATACAAAATCTGTCTCTCGCTCTTCCTCTCTCTGTCTTACAGACGCACACACACCACCACCATCAACTTTGCTCAATTACTAATGAAAAACATTGACCAGGCAGCTGTGATTGAGCAGCAATGTCCAGCCAACTCTTTTCACGGTTGTTGTAGTGATAATTTTGTGAGGCCACATTGAAAAGCCTTGGATACGTAAGCGTAGTACGTAAGCGTAGAGCTGCCACCCAGGCAAAAGAAAAATAGAGCTATATCACGTTATAACGTGAAAAATATATTGTTCTAACAATATACTTTTAACGTTTGTACAATATACTATCATGTTAGTACAATATACCTTTCACGTTTGAACGATATAATATCACATTATTACAATATACATAATTATCACGTTCGTACAGTATAAATATTATATTGTACGAACGTGATATTATATTGTTCAAACGTGAAAGGTATATTGCACGAACATGAAAAGTATATTGTTAGAACAATAAACTTGTTATAACGTGATATAGCTGTATTTTTCTTTTGCCCCGGTGGCAGCTCTACGCTTACGTACTCGGATGAGCTTGCCCATGTCCGGATCACACGCTGCACTGCCGTGCTGCTCCACCTTGTCACTTTCATTTCTGTGTTTGTGCATGCGCAGTGTGAGAGGCTGCGTTGAGAGGCAACAGGATTTCAAACAGGTTTGATTATCTTGCGACCATACGATTGATGATTGGGAGCTGGTCGTGAGGTGTTAACTGCTCGTTGCCTCATGTATACTACACAATGCACAAACAATTAAGGCAAAACTCGGGCCGATCCCCAAAACGGTTGTGCGACTGAAAAATTGTTTCAAAATGGGCCAAAAATCGCACAGTGTACGGCCAGCTTTTGGAGGCTAGCTCCAAACAAACATCTGCAGCTTGGCAGTGTATACAGCACTATAATGACCAGACCTAATTCTTTTGAAAACCATACATCTTTCCACAGGTCTCCACTTCATCAGACGTCACCTAGACGCAGAGCTGGATGAGGCCAGCACAAACAGCAGCCTAACCGACGAAGATGATGGATCCATGAGGTCAGGAAAGCCAGAAGCAGTGGAGCTGGAGAGGTACCTTTCATGTCCATTCACTGGAGGTATGGATCTATTGCATGGCTTTCCTCACATCAAGAAGCTGTTGATCAAAATCAATACAGCTCTTCATGCATCTGGAGCATGTGAAGGACTTCTTAGTCATGCAGGACTCCTGTTCACTGCTAAACAGTTACAGCTTCACAGAAAGAACCTTGAGAGCAAACTGCTGCTGAAGCTTAACCATCACCTCACTGAGTGAAGAAATGGCACATTTTTGCTAAATATGCAGAAATAAATGTACAACCTGTAGAATATTTAGCTGATGTAGAGTTTAGAAATGTGTTATCATAGAATGTAGAACTGTTGTAGAGACACTGACACTGCCCTCAATATAATCTGTCGTGAATTTAGGAGTAGGGTACCCCTCCCCCACTTGAGCTGTGAAAGTAAAACAGAGAAGAGTTAATGCTGAGTGGAAATTCCCCAGAGGATGTATGGTTGGGGGGGTCTCAACATTGTAACTGGATACCTGTGGTCTGGAAGTGAGAGGGGTTTTATGACCTCTAGGGGGTTACCTACACCCACAGTGTTTTAACGGTCACGCACACACATCCACACGCACACTTACTCATGTGCACACAGTCACACACGAGCACTCATATAGGCACGCGGGAACGCGCACATGTAGGCATTCATGTGCTCGTGCACATAGACACAGACACAGAGTTTGCAGCACACCGTGTGGGGGGGGGGGTTATGATGGGGACGTTTCTATAAAGCTGGCTGTAACTAACAAAGGGGTGAAGATTTTGCAGAGGGGCACCAGCCTCATCTTCCCTTCTAGAAGTGCATGCTTAAATGAAGATGAATAAAGATGAATAAAGATTTTGTGAAAATGACTACTGAGTCCGGTGCCATCTCTGGATGCTCGAGGAATAAAAAGAACCGGGGTAAAACTGATTTCGCAACAACCCATACAATTTATGGTAAACGAGCTGCCTTGTATGAACATATGTTCAAGATGGAGAGCCCGCCCCAATCCTGTGCCTCTCAGGCTACATGAGGATGATGGCTGCACATCAGCTTCTGTTTTATGGGAAGCAGGGAAAGCTGTGATGAGAGGTAAAATTTCTTTCTCATCACACAAAAAGAAAGAAGAAAACAAAAATATTCAGGAACTAGAAAAACCATCAAATCCTTAGAACAAGCCTTCGCGTCCGACCAAGATCAAGAAATAATGAACAAAATACGTAAAACAAAACTAGAATTAAATGAAATTATTAATTAAAAAAAACACAATTCCTAGTACAAAGACTTCGCTTGCAGAATTTTAACATGTAACATGTCCGGTCGATTTCTAGCTAACCAGTTCAAAATAAAGAAAAAACACCAATATATGTGCTGTTAAAGATTTATCTGGGAACACAATATATGACCCTGGAAGAATAAACAACATTTTTAGGGATTTCTATGAAACTTTATATTCACCACAAATAAACCCATCTAAAAATTAAATTGATCAGTTTCTTGACAATGTAACTCTTCCAAAATTACTAGACAGTCAAGCGATGGCACTGGATTTGCCACTGACACCAGGTGAACTCCAGGAAGCGCTGATAAGTATGCAAAATAATAAGGCTCCAGGTCCAGACGGCTTCCCTGCAGAATTCTACAAAGAATTCTGGACAATTTTGGCACCAGTATTCCACATAGTGTTGCAGGAAATCAAGGAAAATGGCAGACTACCACCAAATGTGAATTCTGCCAACATTAGTCTCCTGCTAAAACCAGACAAAGACCCTTTATTTCCCTCAAGCTATCGTCCAATAGCCCTTATAAATGTAGACCTCAAAATAATCTGCAAAGCTCTCTCAAAAAGATTAGAGAAGATAACCCCCCTTTTAATTCATCCTGACCAAACAGGTTTCATAAAAGGCAGGCACTCATCAGCAAACACATGTAGATTACTTAATTTAATAGACTACTCATACAGTAAAAACTTTTGATACCACAATATTATCTCTAGATGCAGAAAAAGCATTTGACAGAGTTAACTGGAAATTTTTATTTGTAACTTTACACAAATTTGGTTTTGGAAACTCTTTCATAAACTGGCTAAGAATATTATATAACTCCCCAACAGCTCATATCTGAACAAATGACCAGACATCCTCCAGCTTCTGTCTCCTGAGGGGCACCAGACTGGGATGCCCACTCTCCCCTTCACTTTTTGTAATTTTTATCGAACCACTAGCAGCAGCATTTAGACAGGCTACAACAATTAAGGGCATAAAATGTAAGAACGTAGAACATAAAATCAGTCTCTATGCGGATGATGTGTTGCTTTTTCTCCAAAACTCACAAACCAACCTTTCTGAGGTAATTACTCTAATAAACTGGTTTTCAAGAGTTTCAGATTATTCAATTAACTGGTCAAAATCTACAGTTCTTCCAATTAACTGCTCCTTCCATAATTCCTCTTCTGCCCCACTACAATCTGGATATATTAAATATTTAGGTATTAATGTCTCTCCTAAGCTTTCAGACTTAACTAAATTAAATCACATCCCACTTCTAAAGAAAGTAGAAGGTGATCTGACTAGATGGAAATCCCTACCCATATCACTCATGGGAAGGGTCGCCACTATAAAAATGATGATCTTGCCAAAAATAAATTACTTATTTTCGATGATCCCGAACAAAGCATCACAAGATTGGTTCAGATCTCTGGATTCGTATATTTCTAAATTCCGTTGGAAAGATAAATCCCCGCGTATCAGCTTAAAAACGCTACAAAGAACCAAGGATAGAGGAGGATTAGATCTGCCTAATTTTCAACAATACTTCTTAGCCAACAGGCTTCAGTTCATCTCAGGATGGTTAAAACATACCTTCTTAGATGAGCCCTGGCTAGATGTTTAACAGGCACTATGCAATAATCTAGAGACCTAACATTTATCAGCTCAAACATCAAAAGACATGAATGCTTCAAAAGCATCAACATCAGTTCTTCTCTGACAGCATGGTGGGAGTTTCTAAAGATAACGGAGTCTTCATTAATCCCATGCAAACGTACACCTATCTGGAATAACCCTGACATATTACAAAACAATAATATGATTAATTTTCCAGAATGGAATTGTAAAGGAATTAAATACTTAGAACATATATTAGAAGGAACAGACTTTATTCCATTTGACAGACTAGTTATACAATATGGGATCAACAACAAAAGATTTTTAGAATATCAACAAATTAAATCCATAGTAAAAAAAGAAATTTAAACCGGGTCAAATTGAACTACAAACACCACCAAGTGTGGTACATTTTCTTACTCTTAAATCCCACAAATTATTGTCTAAAATATACAGAACACTTTCTAAAACAGATGAATTAATATCACTTCCTATTGCAAAGTGGGAAGCAGATTTATCAGTAAGCTTAGACCAAAACTTCTGGTCTCAGATATGCTTAAAAACTTTTAAATTGATTAGAAATCCCAGTCTGCAATTAATGCAATACAAAATACTACATAGAGTGCACTATACAGGTCATCGGATGTTCCAGATGGGCTTTACATCTTCCAACAACTGCTCACACTGTCAAGGCAATACACCAGACTATTACATCCACGCTCTTTGGTTCTGTCCACCAGTGCAGAAGTTTTGGCGTGGGATATGTGAAGACTTATCAAAGTGTCTGAAATGTAAAATTCCAACTTCCCCTTTAGGGTGCTTGTTGGGCAAATTGGATGATGTCACTACAGAAACTAATACAGTCCACATGGTTTTTACTGCCCTATGCATTGCCAAGAAAACGGTCCTCATGAACTGGAAAAATAAAAATAATCTTAATTCTAGCCAATATAGAAACCATCTAATAGATCACATTAGTCTCGATACAGCCTCTGCCACCACATTAGATCAATCCCTCTGGGCTCCTTTAATCGGCTCTATCACCTAGCGGGGGTGGGGGGTCGTGGTTTGGTCCCACCTTCGCCATTGTGGTTGATATGGAGGTTGGGATGGACGTAGGGCGTCTGGAGAATCCCTAGGGACGTTATACCTGGAGGGCTTAATCCGGGGGTTGTGGTCATAACCTGGTTAGTGGCCCTGGTTGCTCTTAGAGGGTGTTCTCCTTGTGGCTGCATGCAGCAGGGCTGGGGGAGGGTCTGTGCTGGCGGACGTAGGTTACTGGCCTGGAGGCTGGCTGCCCCTGAGTGGATCCGGGGCAGGCGTGGGGGCTTAGGGTTCGGGGGTGCTTCGCCTCCGTGCTAGGCCTCTGGCTGGGCCTTGGGGGCTTCGGTCCTTGTTGATGTGTCACTGAGGTTGTGGGCTTGGCGGTGCTGCTGCTGTAGGCCCCGGTCTGGATGGGCCTGGGCTCCCTTGCCTTGGTGGGAAGGTGGGAATGCATGTTTGTGTCTGTGTGTGCCTGTTTGTCTGTGTCTATATGTCAGGTCGGGTCTTAGACTCCACCTCTCTGGGAACTCCCTCAGGGGGCATCAGTGCGTTGGTGGTTCTTGGTGTCCAGGGCTGGGCGCTAAGGTATGTACCAGCTCACTCCCGGTGGCTACTTGGCGGGGCCTGGCACCTGTTGCTCGGTCAGGCCTCTTCTGTAGGGGGCCCTCGGGCCTTCGGCCTCTGGGCCTGCGGCTCGGTTCATTCTGGCACAGCTGGCTGCCGGCACAGCCGGCGGGCACGCCTGTCCAGCCCCCTCTGGCTTCTGCTCCGTGGCTACTGGGTGACCCCTCATCTGGGGCTCTCCTCAGCTCTTCCCAGGAGGGTGGCACGGATGCCCCTCCGGTGGTCCTCCTTGGGCTCCCGCACTCTGGGGCCTCTGGATGTCTGGAGCCTGGATCTCCTCCATGCATGCTTCATGCCCTGGGCGACAGGGCTATGGCTCTCTACACACTCTAGCAGAGCGTTACATGGGGAAACCTTTTGAATACAAGCACGCTAATTCACACAGGTGTGCACACGGGTGTTCACTGTTCATAGACATAAACTACACCTTTCTTGGCTGCTACTTCAAAGCACATTGTGCGCTGTCTGTCCTGCGTGCTGCACAACAACATTCAATATTTAGTATTTACTGCTGCTTACACTTAGCTAGATTAATGCGATGGTGTTGTCAGGAGGTTGATGTGTATGACGCTTGGCGTTCAGTTGAGGCGGGGAGGACTCGGAGCCTAGGCTCAGCTGTCTTCCAGCCGCCCTCCTGACGAGGGATGGGTATCGTTTAGGTTTTATCCGATACCGGTGCCAAATCGGTACTTTTGAAACGGTGCCGGTGCTCAAACGGTGCTCAAACCGGTGCTTAAAGAATGGAGAACACAAAATTGGTCCAAAAACCTCTCATGTTCAGCTGTTTTTTGTAAAAAGATAACAATGTTAGCCTTTTCTGCAGCTATGGGGCATATATGGTATCACTCTTGGCTGGAAGCAGTGCTTAAACAATGGAAAAAACACAAACTTTGTCCTAAACCTCTCATGTTTAACTGTTTTCCACTTTTTCTTTGGTCATTTTAGCCTTTTTGGCCAGGGTGAAGGGAGTATCTGCCATCAAACAAGAAGACAGCTGCATGTAGCTATGATGATGTTTGCTAGTTCACCTTACATGCATTTATGTAATAACGTGGTTAGCCTACTCAACGCCTACAAGTTTCACACAAGACAGATACAAACTTTATAAGATTTATATGTATCTTTTCCATATGGGTGGGCCTAGTGGCCAGCACTGCTGCAGGCTGTGTCTCCTGGACTATTGCCCGCGCCTAGCCGGTTCTTACGCCAGTCGGACCTCACTACGTCTGACGGCTCGGCCAGGGGTTGATAGTTCTCTGGCCTGCGGCACTGGCTCACTGTCTGGCACATTGCACAAATGTGCGGGTCTACAGTCCCGGCAGGGCCCGCTCAGTGAGCTGACCCCCACCTGCGAATCACAACCCTGGCTGCACTGCAGTGCCAGGCTGTCTTCCCCTGGCGTGTTGCCCGCATTTGCCAGCTTACGCGCCAGTTGGACCTCGCTGCGGCGAGTGAGCGTTCTCCAGCCTTTTTAGCTGGATTCTCTCTGGCATATCAGCTGCTGCAGCCCCTGGCGTATTGCCCGCGCTTCGCCGGTTCACACGCCAGCCGGTCCTCGTTGCGGCTCTGTGGTTGGATGGACCCTTTGGGTCGCATCCCTGCCTAGGCCCTGCATCTTGCAGCTGTACTGCTGGTGTGGGATGTGTTCCCCTGGCGTACTGCCCGCGCTTCGCCGCCACACACGGCAGTCGGACCTCACTGTGTCTGCTACGTCAGCTGGCGGGCGAGTGTTCTCCAGCGCGCAGCGCTGGCTCTCTGTCTAGTGTGTTGCCCCTGTGTCGCGGGTCACATGACCAGCAGGTGCCCGCTCAGTGAGCTGACGCTTCCCGACTGTCCAGTGTCTCATCGGGCCCACTCTTGCTGGCCCCCTGTCTACAGACGGCGCAGAGTGGCTGCTATACTCTGGTGACGAACCTTGGGTTGCTCCTCACTTGGGCCCTCAGTGGCCTGAGCCACTAGCACCTCCCCTGTCGTGGATGGTGCAGGTGCTCTACTCCTGGGACAGGCGCTGGGCCTCATCCTACGTCGGCCATCCACTGAATGGCCGAGCTGCTGCGACGGGCTCTCCCTCCCTGGCACTGTGTCACTGCCTAGTGCCAGGCAGGGATCTGTTGTGACTTGACTTATCCAGCTGGCGAATCCGCCTTCCCTTCTGGGGCATCATTCGCATATCATAGCCAGCTGCTGTGCTCGAGTGGCTTGGTAGGCTGTGTTGCCCTGGCGTTTTGCCCGTGTTCACCAGCTTATACGCCAGTTGCACCTCGCTGCGCGGAGTGGCATTCTCCAACCTAGTGTAGCCTGTTCTGTCTGGTGTGTTGCCCGCAGTGCGTGGTTCACAAGGCCAGCAGGACTCTTATCGTTGCTTGAGTGGGGCGGCTTCTCGGCTGTGACCGCAGATTAAGCTGCCGCCGCTGCTGCTACAGCTGCAGCTGCAGGCTGTGTTGCCCTGGCGTATTGCCCGCGCTTCGCCGGTTTACGCACCAGCTGGACCTCGCTGTGTCTGATGCTCAGCCAGCGACAGAGTGTTCTCCAGCCTAGTGTAGCCTGTTCTGTCTGGCGTGTTCCCCGCAGTGCGCAGTTTACAAGGCCAGCATGGTTCCTGTCATTGCTTGAGTTGGACGGCTTCTCGGCTCTGACTGCAGCTTAAGACGCCGCCGCTGCTGATGCTGCAGCTGCTGCTGCTGCAGGCTGTGTTCCCCTGGCGTATTGTCCGCGCTTTGCCAGTTTACGTGCCAGCTGGACCTCGCTGTGTCTGATGCTCAGCCAGCGCCAGGCCGGAGAACACTCAGGCGGTTCGCCCGTTGCATGTTAGCCGGGCCTCGCTGTGTCTGATAAGCCAGCTAGCGGTTGTGTTGTGCTTCTTGCATGCACCCATCATTCGATCAAATTCCAAGTGTTATCAAGCCAAGCCTTTTTTTGTTCCTAGATAAAGTTTTCATGTCTTATACGTGCCACTGGATCCTCAGACAAAAGAGCACAGGCGTTGTTTATGATCAGTATGAATCAACATTTTACCACTGACATGTTCACTGATTGTGAAACGTGACAGCAGAGATGGCACACTGTGTGCAAAATTCCAAAATTGAAAATGCTTTCCTTATGAATCAATGCATGTGTAAAGTGTAGAAGTAAATTTCTATGTCATTTAATACACAAAGAGGTGTTTAGGAGGGTTATAGAGTTAGTTATGTACCCATTTGGTGGTTACATGTTTTGATATTTACATGTTTGCACATTTGAATGTTCACACCTGCACTTTCAAACCAGTTATAAGTATGTGTTGAATCTACCTCATTTTTTTCCCTGCATTTGTCCGAATATAGGATTTCCTGGCTTCTGAGTGACCAGTGAAGTGTCATGAGGACTGTATACAGGAAGTGTTTTTGTTGTTGAGGTGTGCGGTTTGGCCGGTCAGGAAGCCCGTGATTGGATGGGAAACACTCAAATCAAAACACTCTTGTTGTTTTGATTTGCTACATAAATACATTTTAATTGAATTGAATTGAAATACATTGAATTACAAACTCTAACTCCTGGAAAACTGAAATTGCTATTTTAAGGTCTACATTTAAAGTATTTTATAGTACAAAGAATGGTGGATTGAATATTTTTTTATTCACAGAAGGTGATATTTTTTGTGTCTTTGTAAGCTTTGTAAGTGGCTGCATACTAACTTTTCCTTGTCTTTTGTTTTGTTTTATTTTGTTGTAAAGAACTTCACGGTCTCCAGGATGGCTAAACAAGTTACAAGATATCTGCTTCAGTTACTGCACTCAAGCAGATGGATAACAATTTAAGGTAAAATAGCACAAAATCCTGATCCTGTTTCAAAACATAACCCATGAAACGTCCTGATGCATGTGTAGCAGGTTGGAAAAGGCTACATGTTTATTTTTGTAAGAAAACCAATTACCCCCTTATTTTTGGTTTATTATTGTGATTATTTTGACATTGTTATGCGTTGCCAGACCATGGTTATATTTCATTATGCCAGTAGATGGTGCTCTTGCACTGCTGTGGAACTACCAGAGAGACTCTACAGCAAGCCTATTCAAATGGCGGCCCGCGGGCCAAATGCGGCCCAGAAGCAACCTGCGAGTGGCCCTGCCTGTGGTCCTGGCAGAAACACAGAGAAAACGCAAAAAATTAGTTAATTTAAAAAAAAATAAAAATTCCTACAGCGTAGTGTAGACTGTGAATGCAACACTCCTAGTAGCCTAGCAATATTTAACCCACAATGCACCGTGATGTAAACATATTAAACAATCATCGTAATATATGATGTGACAACAGCATGTCTTTCTCACTCCAAAAGCGCAATATTGACAATGAAAACTGTCTGTTTAACCCTGCCTGGACTGACAAATACTTATTCATTTTACCGAGTTTAATAATCTTACAACCGGAGTTGTACTACCATGGTGAGGGTCCTGTACAGCCCAAGAGAGAGCTGCAGCAGCTTCCCTTCGTGTTTGCTTCTTGGCGAAGAAGAAAAGGCGAAATACTGCATGCTGACCGTGGTGGATGCGGTGAAAAGTGATGAAAAATTAAAGTAAGTGTGACATCTGCTATTAAAAACGTACCCCTGTCAGACAGTTCAAATATTCGTAGAGTTGAAGTTCTGGCGTCAGACGAGTTTGAAATACTGTTAGATGACCTGAAGAAAACTGATGTAATGTCTATAGCAGGAGGTCACTGACAGAACTGATAATGCACAGTTGTGCGTATATGTCCGTTTTTTGGATGGGAAATTGATTGCTTACTACCGTTAGAGGGACACACGGCTGGCGAAATAATGTTTGAGAAGATTTCAGCTCTTTTTGAGGAAAATGGTCTGGATATGAAGCGTGTCTGTATACTTGTGACGGATGGGGCTCCATCCATGGCAGGAAACGTGAGTGGTCAGCGAAATATTTATTTTAATTTGAAAGGGAATTATCAAAATGTTTTTTTGTTATTATTATTATTATTTCAAATGTGCAAAAAATAGTTTAGTTATAGCTCCCTTTTTTTTTTAAATGGACCTTTTGGTGTGCATTTGTGAGAGGTCACCAGATTTACAGGGGAATAGGAATAAAAAAAATACTTGTTTTTCAATACAGTTGTGTGGGTTTGAAATTGATCATGATCTGCTGCTTACTGGCTTCAAAAAAATATCTGGCCCAGATAAATTCCTCGGTTTGAAAATCTGGCCCAACTAACTTCGTAGTTGAATAGCCATGCTCTACAGGGTTCGTACGGGTGCTTGAAATCCTTGAAAATGCTTGAATTTTAATGTTGTCTTTTCAAGGTTTGAAAAGTGCTTGAATTTCAGATGTGGTGCTTAAAAGTGCTTGAAAACGTAACTGTATTTCATTCACAATAAATAACTATCTGATTGAATAGTTTTCTTATCAGATAGAGAAATAAAATCAGTCAAAAAATGTAAAAGCAAAATTTCCCCATCTCAGCTGCCTTGCGTCTGTTTCAATATGTGACCCCGCCCCTCCCTCGGACAGTCGGGGATGAGTGCGCTAACATACCTGTAGGTTGCTGTTGATGATGTTGATGAGTGTTTGATGGAAAACGACAATGGCGGAGTTTGCGCTCTCCAGTCGCGTGATAGGTGAGTCCTAGTAAATAATTTTCCAGTACGTGTACGTTACACATGCTATTTTTAAAATTATGATTATTATTTTGCTAGCTACCAAACTCGTTGGAGAAATGATTGAAATGCACTGAGTGTGATGCAGTATGGCAGCGCTATCATGGAATATTCTGTGAACTTAGCTAACATTACTTAGCAGTAATATGAGTTAATTTACTCAAGTGAAAGCTTTAAACATTAGCTCGATACATAACTAGCCAACTTAAGGCTTTCTGATTAACCCTCTGGGGTTGACGGACCCAGAGTCTCCATTTCAACTTGGGTCGAACGTGCGGACTTCAAACTATATACCAGTTTTGTGTTGATAGGCCACGTAAAACCGATGTTTTTTGTTTTTTTCTGAATAAAACAGTGGCGTTTACTCCGGGAAGAAACGGTAAAAATGGCGTTTTCCAAGGAGAGCGCTAGCAAACACGCTTTGCTTGTGAGTGAAAAAAGAAAAAACACTCCTTTCCTATTGGTGGAAAAATGTACCATGTCGACCAATCAAAAAATGATATGGCAACATGTGCAATTTGGTCGTTTGGGAAGAGAGGGAAGTTTTAGGAGTGACCGGCGAGAGAGAGAGAGAGCGCGAGTGAGCGAAAGAGAGAGAAAGCGAGTTTTGATACGTGAGAGATTTGTGACGTTTACCATGTTTGGAGTCAAGTTAGTGTGTTGTCTTGTGTAGTTAGTGTGTAGTGTAGTCGTTGTTTTGTTTTGTGTGTCAGTTCTACTAGTGAATGTCACAGTTGCTGCAAAAAAGCCACCAAAGGCAGATTGCAGTGTAAATGCTGAGTGACACACCTGCTGTCAGACCTGCAGGTTTATCCCTGTGCTGTTCTCATCTGTGTTATAGTGGACACAAACTATTTTTTGGAGTTGCATAAATAATTTGTGTGCCTTCTTATTTGACGCAGAGCACCTGATTGTTCTGTAAATAGTTTTAAATGGTTATATGAAAAACATCTGAGCCTTGGCTGCATTTTTAGGTAAATAGTACCATATAACTTTGTTTGCAAAACTTGTGCATATTTTTAAAAAATGTATAATTTCTATTTGCATTTTAGAGTTATGAAAATGATTCCTTAAACATGGTTGTGGTTTTTACAGTCAAAAATATCACTTTCTACTCGTATTTTAAATTTTGTCTGAATATAGATAAATTGTGCTGACACATTATGTCAAAATGAGTAAATAACAGATTGGCAAGATAAACAGTTTTTAAAGGTGAAATATAGAGGACAAATCAAAAGTAGTCAAAAACAGTCAATTATACCCTGGACCCCAGAGGGTTAAAGGCTAAAAGCAAAGTTGTCACCAAGTACTTTTTATATTTGTGTGTATTGCTGCAGCTTTTTTGAGTATTAACTTGGTGAAATAATGGTAATATGAGGGATCGATCCATATGGTCACAAAGAATAGCCACATGTTTCTGTGATACCAAAGTTCCCCGGCTTTCATTCAAAATGTGTTTATCGTCAGCACCGACACATTAAACTACTTAAACAATCAGTGCTGTTCTCCATGCCTGTCTGCCATGATGTTATTAGCACAAACACTTTAAAGGTGATCATTTAGGACTTCAGCAATAATACAGACAGCAATGTAGTTAGCAATAAAACTGTTTTATTGGGAATTAACTTAAAAAAACAAACAACAAACAAACATCTGTCTCCTATTTTTTGTCACACAGGAAAGAAGCATCAATATCTGATGAGAAGACTTATTTCTTTTTTTTTTTCCTTTTTTTTTTTTTCCCCAAAAGGAGAAGAATATCTCTAACAAGTTGATTTGTTCACATTTTCACATCTTAATTTTTAAGTGAAATGTGCATTTTGAGTTTATACACTATGTATATAAGGTGGCCGTTTCCTTTTGCAGTATTTTTGTGTGGTGTGTTTTTCTATGTCTTAACAAAACGGGAACAAAGGTGTCTTTTTACATGGTCTTACTGAGGTGATGCGAATTGAAACATGCATTTTTATTTTATTTTTTTTTATTTATTTTTTTTGGTAAGGGGACGGGGGGGGTTTGCTGGAAAAGCTTGAAAAGGGACCTTGAAAAAGGCGTATGAACCCTGACTCTAGCTATAGGATCTGTGCATGCGCAGCTCAGAAATAAATGAGCTCCGGCCTGAGCAGTACGCTAACTTCGGTGTCCTCTCTATTAATCCGTAGGTACTGACATACAAACTTTTATGTTACCGAATTGGTTCCTAATGTCATGTAAGTTGAGTAGCAACTGTTCGGCCATATTTTGAGATGATTGTGTTGATGTTGTTTTGTGGTATTATGTTGTAATGAGTATTGTTGTGTCATCTGCATAATGCTATAATGCTACGTAGCACTATAAGTATATGCTATGACGATGGCAACCTGCGACTTCAGAAAATGTGTTGTAGTGTTTGTTTTAGTGTTAGCCAAGCAGTACTGAGTACATGTGTTAAGGGGAAAGCTTTTCGTTGGTGAAACAACGTTTGCAGTCGTCTGCCGCCATGTTGTGTTGCGTTCACGGGACGCCATGTTCAAAAGTAATAGCGTATATGGCGCGAGTGTGGGGAAAGGTTGTGTGAATGTGAGATGGGTTATTTTGGTGTTGTTATGCTTTAGCCATGTTTTGTTTAAGTTGTGAGTATGTAAAGTTATTTTGACTTAGTTTGTATTTATTTTACTTTTGAGAGAATGCTATTTGTAACTTTATTTTTGTTTATGAACTCTGTTATTTTATGGGAAGAATGCATGGTCTAGTGTGATTTGTATTGTGTATATATTGCAGAAATAAATGAGCTCCGGCCTGAGCAAGACGCTAACTTCGGTGTCCTCTCTATTAATCCACAGTTTGCTCATACTTGGCTACGCAGTGCTCTCTAGCCTGTGTGCCGCTTGCTGCCGGTCCAGATTCCCCTAGGTCTGGTGCCGGTAACACATGCTCAATCATCCAGGTAAGTAAATGCCCAAAAGTTGATTCTGTTCATCTGGATGTAGCGTCTTCAGTGGGAGAAACGTTTTGTCACTCATCCAAGTATTCAAGATACCATAAGTAAAAAACAAAAATGTGGGCCTTGTGCAGGTTGCGCGGCTCCTTTTGGGTACATTCCTCCTTTCATTCTTTCATTTTCATTTACTGAGAAATGAAACTAATATCAATCACATAGTAATCATAATCATCACATAATCTTTGCAATTTATCAGAATAAACAATAGCTTTGATAGGAATAACATGAAATGTCCTGGCAGCAATGATGACAATGGGATGTGGATAATAATTGTTTCTCTTATGTATTTAGGTCAGCAATTATTGCACAGCATTAGCCTACTTAGAGTAAGAACAGGTTTAAAGCTGTGTGCAGGCTCAACCTATTCATTACTCCACCATCAAGTTGGCTTTCACCCAACCCAATAATTCCTGGCTTCCCGTCAAAGTTCACCCAGTGCAGTATTTACACATCTACAGTTCCAGCACTCATATAATTAAGATAAGATAAGATACCTTTATTAGTCCCACGAGTGGGAAATTTCATGTTAAGGCTGCCGACCTATTGCACGCAATGGCGGCGCCATCTTACCCTCCGACCATACATACATTACACAAAAACATCACATGGGGAAGACAATTAGAAACTGAACGTGACATTGGTTGCTTCACTTACAGTGCTTGTGTTGAAATCCTGAGAAAAGTTCAACTTTTCAAACACCAGTGCATGTGCTAGCCACGTCATGGAAATATCACGAGAGAGTGCGACAGATAACTGTTAAACATAATCACCATGTTGTAAATGAACAAAGTAAGTAAAAGGAAATTTGTCAGGCAAACACACTGCCCAATATTCACATGGATCTGTGGATTCACATAAATCATTGTGAATCTTGCCTTCAAATCACAGCTACTTTTCTGTTAAAGTATTATGAATGCCACAATCAAAACCTCTTCATGGGCAAAGCATCATTTAAGCAGGTGGGTCTAATGTTTTTACTCCTGTAACTGTAATCCAAGTTGATTTTCCCGGTATTTTCCTTTCCTTCATGAGTTCTTGATTCTAATAATTAACCATAGTAAGAATTTGTGGCCTGAATTTGTGGTGACAGCCCAATTTTTGTTGAGCAGGGAAGGAGGAAAAATGTCTTATAATAAATGCTATCAAGCCAAGCCTCGTCTTATTCTTAAATAGGTCATTATGTCTGTCAGGTTTATATTGTCGATTGTCATTTATGCTTAGAAATATCTACTCATATATGCTTAGAAGTATATAATCATTTGTAGATTGAAAGAATGTCTCATCCTAGGAGGTCTGTAACAACTCTGTGTAGCATGAAGAGGGGGGTGCGTTCACTCCTCTCCAGAGTGTTCTGGCATAGATCACACACCTCTTGGGATCATGAGCAAGGTTTTATCTTTTCTTGCTGATATATGGTATAGCAAACACATCTATATCTGTTTTACTCTAAGTGCCTTTTGTTTAGATGAACTGCTGGACTTCCAGACCACACACACACTTACACAACGCACAGGCAAGGTACTCTTTGTGTGTATGTAGACGTCATATGTTAATGAACCTATGTATATTCATGTAACCTCAATAAAAAAGCAGTGTTACGGGGGAGCGGACGAGAGCGACTGGGGTCAAGCGAAGGAACGGCGTTTGTCCAGTTCTCTCCCGTGCACGAGAAACAAAAACAACTTTGCCTACTCTTGTCTTGCTTTGCTGTGTAATTAAATTGTCTTGAACGTTCCAGCGAATAGGTTTAAGCTACAATGTCTTAAAGGTAACGCTTGCAACAAACAAGCACAGATGCGCTTAACAATCAATGAGCAACAATTAAAACTATGTTATTTGGGTGATCATTCCTACTCTCAATTTAGAATCATAAGCACAAATGTTTTAACAGATGAGTCACTGATTTGTGGAATTGTGACAGCAAAGATTGCATATTGTGCACAAATACCTTTACTCCAAAAATAAACATGGATAAAAATCTATAACAGTATTGCGGGTTGCAGCTGGGTGCTAAAGATCAACTTGGCCTTCTACTTCAATAACAGAATGACTAAGTGAGACTTTATTCAGCAACACATTTTACTGTATGATCTTACTGGAGATAAAAAAAAATAGACATTGTTCATAATCAGATTTTTATTACATATTATGAATGATTTGTGATACATTTAGGCGATTATTCATTAACTTTTATTTCAACTGATAAAACGAAGCAAAAATAGTAATCATGTTATGATATTAAATTGTAGCTCAAACAGTAGGTACCCAGTTTATTGTACTTCACTTTGTACTATCACTTTATTTTGTAAATCCAAAGTAGTGTTGGTTGCGTTTCTGAGAGACAAGTATATGTGCACTAAATACTTTATTTAATCCTTGATTTGCCCTTGATTATACATCATTATTTTAATTATGATGTAGATTTAATTATAAAAATCTCACACAGAAACCAAGAACAAGTTAATCTTATCAACAAACAGTGAATGCAACAAGGTTAAAACTTTAATATCACACATATTTTATCCCATTTAGATTTAAAGCCAACTTACTGCAAACCTTACCACAACTAAAGAAACACTCCTCAAGAAAGACAAAGACAACACTCAGATGAAAAATACCATTTAGAAGTAACTGAATAATGAATGATTTTCAAAATATGGATCATTTTTGATCTCCAGAGTTTTGGCAGTTTCTAGACTGGAATTTTGGGAGCAAACCGTTTGACCAGCAGGGTTACCAGCATGCTGGCTAGGATCAAACTGGCCAGCAGGGCCAGCAGAGGTGTCACCTGGCTTTGGCCACTGTTTAATTGCATCACTGGGTCTGCAAGAGAAGAACCAAAGTTTACATTTACTTTATCCGTGAACTTTATGTGATCAATAAGAGTGCAAGGTGAAGAGACAGGAGAGCTTCAATGTACCTCTGCTACCTGGCCTTGAAACAAGCGGTCCAAGTGAGATGGATGAAGTGTCATGGAAGGATGCATCCCTCCGAACTCGCCTGTGGTAACCCGGGTAACAGCGCTGAGAGAAAAAAAATGTTTATAGGCTTCTGCAGATTTAACAGTTTTTAAATTTATTAGGTAAAAATGAAAACCAATAAGAATTTAAAACAGTGGTACGTACAGCTGTGCAATTGTTGTGTCTCAAAAGACACAGGTGGACATTGCAGTGAAGGTAAATGGATGAATAGTTGGTAAAAGTGAACATCCTGAAGGAGAATCGGGCCTCAGTAGAGATGCCGTTCTGAATCAGCTCTACCGTTCCATCGGCTTCATTGGGACACCTGGAAGACAGGCAGACGTTTAAATATCCCACATTATAAAGCAAAGCAGCAGAATTCATTATGAGGAAGAATTGGAGAAAAACCGAGGAGAGGTCTGTCTGGGTCTGATTCTTTCAAGTTTTTAATAAAGTATACTAAGACAAGGTGACACTGCAAACGTGCTCTTACTCTGCAGTAATAAGATCCCAGCGGACGGGGTAGTTTGGCATGTTGACTGGTGTGGCCCAGCAGGAGTCCAAAATAGTGGAGATCTGGCTTTGATCCACTCCTTCTGTTCTCACCGCCACATATAACCTCTGATCTATTTCCATTTGTATGTTTGTGTCACTGCTGAAGGGGAAGCGGAAGCCAGGGTCCTGGAAGGGGATCATTCTCATGCTGTACTGTCCTTGACCGGTTGCAATCTTCTTCCTAATGATGCTACAAAAAACATAATAATACTACAAATGAGTTCATTATTAAATGATGAACATTATTAACATGCATGAACATCAAAAAGTGTAATGTTAATGTGCGGCAAAAATGACGTTCTCATTTTCATGTTTTTATTTTGTCTCATTGTCAGTATTGTGATCTTAAAGCACTATCTTTCAAAATAAGTTCCCAAAAGATGCCTGAAGTGCACATTTAATTACATAAAACACTGGAATATATAAAAATCGAATCTAAGTATTGTATATAATGCATAGGAGATGTATTGTTACCTTTCTACAGGATTGATGCCCACAGCCATAGACAGGGCCTGATTCAGGGGGTATTCGCAGCAGAAACGCAGATTGATGCTCCTCTGGCGGCTGATAAGACTTCCATGAGGATCCACAAAACCCTGGACGATGTTCTCATACATGAAATGTGTTCCGTTGCTCTAAAATTAAAAAAACAAAACATTACAAATTGAATATGATGTCATTTATAATATAAATGACAAAACATGACATGTATAATAACAGTGACTATCCATAATATTTTGGTTTTATAACTGTACCCTGAGTGCTGTCCCACACAGATGGTTGTCATTGTCAAAGTGGAAAACCAGTCGACCATACTCAAGAGTCCCATTGCAGGATTCATCTCGGAGATGGAGGGCATCAGAGTGAAAGCCAGCCTCAAATAGCTGACAACGGGACACGGACATGGTGCCTGAACTACTGGCACAAGTGATGGTTGAGTCTGTTAATACAAGTTTAAAAAGAAGAATAAGAAAACAAATAACTAACAAATCCCATTTTTCTTGTACAAACTGCACTGCAGTACCATTGCCAATGACCCAAAAATAAAACAAGGTTTAAATAGGAGCTTCCTTCACCATAGCTTTCACTGTTGCCTCGGTCATGGTGTTCATCACAGAAGCAGCCATAGACACCGTCCTTCTTACCACACCACTCGTACTCTGTGCAGTCCAGCTGTTCACATGGGTCTGACTCCTCTGCAGAAGAAGAGTGACAGGAGTACAATAAAACAAAGCCAATCTTTCAAGAAAAACCTGTTAAGCTCTATCAAAAGACATCAAAAAGACATCACTTAATTATCCAGCACAAACTTACCACACAGTAAACCAGAGCGCCAGTCAGGGATGTCTAGCCCTAGAACAGAGCAGGTTTTCTCATAGGCTGAGACAGCAGAACACAGCATGCCATTGGCTGGAGTGTAGAGGCAGAGGTCATAGACACAGGAAGTGAAAAATGGCTCGGGGTCAGAGTGCAGGTGACAGGCTCTGAATGGACCGGTGGTGTTGGTGATGACACTGCAGAGTTGGGAGTATTCTTCTCTAAAGGTGCAGTCATTCAGTCCATCACCACTTCTTTGATCAGTAGACCCACATCTGGAAAAGACATTATATGTTTAACACTTTGGGAAATTTTGTGTACTTTGGTAAAATGTCCTGTACATCTACACTCCCAATTCACACTCAACACAACGGTACATTTATTATTTTTACTGGGATGTAATATATATGCTGTTGTCCTTAAATGTCCATAAAATCTTCTCATTCAAAGCAAGACATTATGTTATATGAGTTGATGAAGGTCAACAAGACTCTATTTTTGGAATGTCCTAAAGAAGTTCCAAACAGCTCACCCTGGTTGGCTTCTTGTTGACTTCCAGCTCTGTCCAAAGTCATTGTCATTTTGTGCCAGTGTGCCATTGGGTGAGACTTTGTCATCCCCAGAGTCGCCATTGAAGTTTCCACACATACCTGTGACTCTGTTTTGACGGTTTTGGGCGATTCTTACCAACAAAGTACTCTGGCCATCAAACTGGACCGCCAGGTCAAGTGCATCGACAACTATGTAGCTTCCTTCCCTTACCACCTGAGCTAAAGTTCTTGCAGAGGTGGGAAGAGACACTTCTCCACCATTTACCTAGAAGAACAAGAGTTATGAGAGACATGCAAAGTACCTGCTGTGAAGGTGTTCATATGAGCGAAACATAGAAAGCTTAGTATTTACCGTTACTCTTTTATTGGGTCCGATCCTGATGTGCACACTTTCTGGATGATTTGAGAGGTATATGTCCACTGCAGACACAAATGACACACGGTTGTTTCCACGGTGATTGTTGGTGGCTATCACCTGAAACTGGGTTTCATTGGTGCCATGGTTTGTGCTCTCAGTGATGATGTAGGAGCAAGTTCCCTGGAAATGAGCCACTGCTCCATCAAAGGTGATGTAGTGTGGATCCCCCCACACTGTGCAGGTGGACATGGCATCGTAACAGCCCAGCTGGCCGTCTCTGATGGAGCACTGTTGTGCAGGAGTGCAAGACGAGGCAGAACATCGCAGGTCATTTGGAGCGTGACATTCACATCTCTGTGAGCAACCGTCTGTCCAGAAGGACTCGCCAGCCTGTGTGAGAGAATGTAACAAAAAGAGGAAGAATAACCGCAGTTTATAGTAAAGCCTACCATGTATTTACTGTTGCCAAGCTGTCATTGTTAATTATCTGCTCAAATCATTTATGCAATTAAAACCTTTAAACTATATCCCTCTTTTATATAGCTCTATGGTTCTTTGTAGAACTTACATTATAGTAGAATCCATTATACTGGCAGCCACAGCGTTCCACTGGGACACAACTGGTTCCACTCCTGCGGTAGCCTTCGTCACAGAAACATCCCTCAGAGCAAGCCCGTTCACAGGTGGTATCATTACTGCTGGCACAGGTGTGGCCACAGTCAGTACCACACAGCTCATAATGGCTGTTGGCTGGACAGTCCAGTGCTAAAAAATCAAGAAAGCAAAAGATGGATGTCAGGTGGTTAAAAAAAACAGTCATGAAACTTAGACACCATATTTCAACACACTTACAAAAACAACAACAAAAAAGAAGCATTTTATTTTCTTGTGCTTGATACTATATCAGCAACACAATGGCAGGTTCACTCACCGCAGGTGGTATTTTGTCTCCAAGGGTAGATTCGAACATTAGCAGACTGACAGGCTCTAACATATGTTTCAAGAGCCCTGCAAAGGAGGTCATGACCTCGATTTCCTGCCACACACACGTCAAACACACAGTCGTTGAAATATGGTGCACGGTCCACCTCCTCGTGGCAGAAACTGAAGGGCCCATCAGCTGCCTGGATCACCTCACATTGATCTCTAGCGGGCTGTTCATTGGGACATCTCGGACATGATGAGCCGCATCCATCACTGCAGGTGTAGTTTCCTGGGACCTTCCAGGCTCTCCCAAACTCATCTGGAGATGCGACTGTTATTCCAGATGGGGTGTAGAAGTCATCATTTGAATTTCCATTGAAGTTTCCACAAAGTCCACATGTTTTTCCCCTTTTGATGAGAACAGTAAGATAAAACAGATTCATTGGTTTTACTGTGGGGAGGATTATCAATCTTATGGGACACCCCAAAAGACCATTCTGAGCCAAATAAAATCCTGTACATTCGAATTATGTTATAAAAGTGTGGTAGTGCACAACTATGAACACTTTTAAAGGTGTGAGTGTGTGAGTAATTGCAACACCAGCTGATTTTGAGCGAAGATGAATGGCAGATACCTGTAATTTGGAGGCACAGTGATAGAAACTGTACTCCATCCATCGTATATGACGCTTAAGCCAAAATCAGTGCGGACAATTGTTCGAGATCCACTGGCAAAGATAGATACTCGACTTCCATTCAAGAGAATTGGTACATTCTGTGTTATTCCATTTACCTGGGACATTGGAAGGACAATTTAGGAAAGCCAAAAATATTTAATTTTATTCATATGCCCTTTATCCGTAGTCATATGTCAGTACTAAACAAATGTAATAGCAGCACAATGACCAACAGCACATGGCAATTATTTACCAAGGGTCTCTCACATTTGGTTATTTTTTATTACTGTCCCTACAAGTGTAAGTGATAGCTCATTGTTAAAAATAAATTCAGTGAGGCTCTCTAGTGAAGAAATTGAAGTTTCCAGACTACTTTCTCTTTAACATTCCTTTACAGCAATTTTTTGTTGTCCATTTTCTAACAATACTTTGCAGTTAAGTGGAGGTCTCTCTCATGGTAGGTTCATCTGCAACTGTCTGTGGCTTTAAATTTTGCTTTTTATAATGTAAAATATGAGTAATTGTTCAGAAACAGTTCCGCTCACCTCTACCATACCCCTGTTGTATCTTGACATGTGCACATGATAGCCCCACACATTCACGAAAACTTCTGCTGTGACTGAAACTGGCAACCCATTCAATGCCTCATTCTTAGCTTCCACAGAAAACTGATTCAGCTCATCAGTGGCATTACAGAGGGTCACCAGAACATAGCGACATGTTCCTTGGAAGTCATAAGCCTTACGATCAAAGGTGAAATAGTGAGGGTCTCCAGAGGCAGAGCACGTGCCAGAAGGGTTGGGATGGCAGCCAAACTCGCCCTCCACCACACGGCAGGACTCCTGGGGCCCACAGGAGTTGGGAGTACAGTGGACGTTCCCTGTATTTCCGTTACAGGTACACAAGCTCTGACATTGTTCACCATCCCAGAACTGCTCACCACTTTCGCGATAGCGTCCTTGATGATAGCATCCACAAGATGTTGGTGGAACACACTGGTCACCATTGAGGATAAAACCACTGTTACACTGACAGCCCTCCTGGCACACACTATCACAGGTGAAGGGGAAAGAGAGGCTGGGGCAAGCAGAAGGACAAGAGGTTCCACAGAGTTCATAATGGCTGTTTGATGGGCAGGTTAGTGCTGGAGAAGAACAAACAGGTTAACATATGAAAGCATTTTTAAACATTTGGAGATCGTGGCTAGAATTAATTCAAAAACAGTTGAATGCTTACCACAGCCAGTTGCATTTCTCCATTGTCCTAAGGCAACACCCTTCTGTTGACACATTAGTGCATAATCTCGTAGGACGTCACACAGAGTTGATGCTGGATTGTTAGAGCCCCTCATGATCTCCACACATACATCCACCTGCTGCCTTGGGTCAACCACAGACCAACAGGGTACAAATGGCCCATCTGGTGATCTGAGAATGCCACAGTACTGACTAGAATTAAAATCGGTCCTAGGATCATGACCTCTGCTTTCCACACAGTGAGCAGCCAGAGAGCCAACTCGCCAGCTGTCTCCAAAGTCCTGAGAACTGTTGACCAGGACACCGTTGGGTGTGCGGAAGTCATCATGCGGACGACCATTGTAGTTACCACAGAGTCCACCCAGTGAACCGCTGTAGACACCAGGAGCAGTGACACGGACAAAGTGAGGCCAGACTGTCTGCACAGTTACACCAAAGGAGGTGCGAATGATGACACTGCGCAGGTTGCTGTAGAAAATTTGGATTCCATTGGACCCAGCACTGAAAGGCAGCCTGATCACCTGACCAGCCACCTAAAAGGCATTAAAATAGTCAGTCATAATAATTATAATAACACTTTTAAGTAAAGACCATTTTGTTAATGATGTTTCCATCTGTCATTTCCCAATAAGTCCTAAGCTTGGTACTTATTGTAGAATGTAGTAGATAATATTTTTTTTTTACCAAACAACCAGTTTGGAGCTATTATATTAGATCATTTTTATTTGTAACAATTTCCAGATTGACTCTTAGAGCTAACTGGTCTTCATTAATGCAGCTCCAAAACTCTGCAACAGCCTTTTCTGTCTATCTTACATCCTGACTGTTTTAATTTATTATGCTTTAAAGTGCCAATTGTTTCAACTGCTTCAATATACACCACTATAATCAACATCTGTTGTATTTACTATACTGTCGTACTATAAAAGTGTCATACTATAATGATCATATGGCAGCCTGTGATGTGATGGTCTGTTTAAATGAAGGAGTATATCAGTAGGACAAATTGATAGTTAGTTAAATAACATCATACTAAATTAAAAAGTAAAAGTGAATATAAAATGAATAATTTTGGTACACTATAAAGGAATTCATTCTTATAGGGGAAAAAAGCAACTCAAAGCTAAGTGACAGTATTTAAAGGTAACCTTTCCTATTTCAGATTTTCTGGTGTAATATTCTGGTTACAATGAAAACAACAATGTAGAATAATGTCCGCATAAGTACAGAGTGATCTCTACTTAATGATTCTCTATGATTAGTAGCTTATCTGCTTGTGTCAACTTTTTTTTGTGTCTTTCATTATGACACATTAATCTACAATGACTTTCAATTGTATTTCTGTCATTTACCTGAACTTTGCCGTTTATTTCCATCTCAATTGAGACCTGTGTCCCCTCTGCCTCAAACTTTAGCACATTGGAAAAGCCTTGCTGGTTTCTTGGCACTTTTTCTGCTGTCACCGTGAAGTTTGGGTGACTGGACAGTCCCATAACTTTGGCAAGTGTCAATTGACACGCCCCAGGATATTGGTATGTCAGTCCATCAAATGTCTGATATGACCCTGGGCCTCTGATCCAGCATGTTTCATAGCTATTTGGTCTGCATCCTCTTTCTCCATCCTCCACCCTGCATGATTCAAATGGCCCACAACCATGAGAGTGGCAAGTCATGGAGCCATAACTGCAGCTACAACGTCTCCCACAGTTTTCATCTAGTATTACAGTTTGTCCAGAGCGGTAGTAACGGCCCTCAAAGCTGCAGCCACACTCGGCATGAGGGACGCAGACCCCACCACTGAGGATGTAGCCTGAATCACAGATGCAGCTTTCTTGCACAGGGAGAGGACAGTTGTGGGTGGAGTTGGGATTGAGACAAGTAGCTGGACATCCTGTGCCTTCAGACTCAAAGTGGCTGTTGGCTGGGCATGGGATTTCTAGAAAGAAGAGGAAAAATTAGATTTTAGCATCTGTGGCATTTTAATAAAATTATATTTTGAAATAATTATTAAAAATGTGTTAATATACCACAAAAGCCGGTTCTCCTCCAGCTTTGCAGCCGAATATTATTTTGTTGACACTGACTTGCATACACACTTAAGGCTTGACAGAGAATAGGTCGGTACCCTCCTCCTACACACAGATCATACAGACAACTGTCCGCAAAGGACTGTGGAGGAAGTTGCTGATGGCAAGCAGCAAAAGGTCCAGAACTACTGCTGAGGATACCACAGTGGTCAGTGTTGCTGTACAATGCTGTCTGTTGTGCAGTGCAGCCAGCACAGGCCAGACCTCCACACTGTGCCTCACAACCAGGCTCATCATCCCCTGATGCTCTCCAGCTGTTAGCAAAAACCACATCAGAGCTCACAAGCTGGCCCTGGCGTGTGCGAAAGTCATCTTGAGGTTGATTGTTGAAGTTTCCACAAAGACCGCATGTTGTATTCTGATAAGTGTAGGTCAAGCTGATCTGGACATAATGATTTGTGTCATAAGACACCACTAAACCAAAGTCAGTGCTGACGACCACAGAAAAACCTGACTCATAAACTTGCACGGTGCCATTGCTAAGGGAGAATGGAGTGGATGCAAAGTTCCCATTAACCTGTAAAAACACCAGCATACAGAAAGAATAAAACACACATGTCACAAACACATATCACCGTAAGTTTAAACTTGATTCTTATTCCATACCTTTGCCTGACCACGACGTCCTTTGACAAGCTCAATTGTGTCATTGTAGACATGCACTTTTACCAGTCGTGTCCAAGAGACTTGAGTACTGCCTCTGTGCTCATTTTTGCCTTCTACTCTGTAGTAGGGCAGTCCACTATTACATTGCTCAGAGAGAACATAGGTGCAAGTGCCCTGAAAGTGGAACACTCGGTTATCAAAGGTGTAGTAATGGGGATCACCACTTATGGTGCAAGTGCGTCTCTGCACTGTCTGGCAAGAAAACTGGAAGGAAGTTTGCTGGCAGATCTGTGAAAAGGAGCACGGCTGGTTGCGGCACTGCAGGCCTGCTGAGGTGCATGTGCACTTCTGTGCACAGGTCCTGTCACTCCAGAAGGAATCACCAAGCTGCACTGGTAAACCTTTGAAACAATAGAAAAATGAATACTTTACATTTTTTTACTTCAACTTGAAGAGATTCTTACTACTCAAACAGTGTTCATTTTTAAATTTTAGGATTCATTTTTGTTTATTGTTTTCACAGAGTGAAGATCAAAAAATGAAGGGCTAGAGAGGGGGATTGTCATTTAATATAATAACATTCTTCTCATAGAATTCTCGTAGAATTTTGATCAGCTGGCTATGATGATCGTTCTCTAGCTCAGATCTTACTGTTGAAAGTACAGCCTCTTGATCCATGGTCTGTCCTGAAGGCCCAGCGACCGGGCACATGGACATTGCTGCTGAGACGGAAATTTGAGAACTGTCCTGTTGCGTTTCCTGAGAATGATCCAGGGATGGAAAAATGGTGAACAGAATTGACTGTGTCATATCCAGCCTGAAAATGACATGTCACACTGTTAAAAATAATTGCATGGTTATTTTGTATTTACATATCCCTGCATTTAACTTAAAGTAAGAGATGGCCACAAAAACTAAAAATATATGTTTTTACTATATTATATTTTAAATGGTACCAACCTGTATAGAATATGCTGTGTAGGCTATTTGCCCATAGTTCATCAACACAAATGAGTACTGGCCACCCGATATCAGGACAGCTTGGACTGTTGTTTGCTGAAAAAAAGCAACTTCTTGTTTTTAAAGTATATATATTCATAGGTATTATAACCCTATGCTTCATATTGATTGCATAATTTAGTAAGAGGTGACTTACTGTTCCACTCGTTGGAAAATAGGCAACCTGATACCAAGTTGCAACAAAGACCCAGTTTGCATTAAAATTGAGTCCTGGAAAGTATTGATTAATGTCCTGTGTAGCTTGCTGGAGAACACTGCCGCTGGTGTATTGGTTGTAGTAGATCTGACCATTTCCTCTGTTGTCTAAATCTGTCCAGAATGGAGCGATGATGTCTCTGGATCCATACATTGGAAACAGTTGCGGGGTGTAGCTATACCATGGTGCGTCAAAGGTCAGATGCCCATTGTGGTTTACCTAGAAAATAAAAACATTCTTGTAAGTCAAAACCAGTATAAATTAGGTATCAACTGTAGGCACTTCAGACACAGGTGTTGATCACTTGTTATTAAAATGGTGGATCTGATATCACTGTGTTGGTCTTGTTCCTGCATCATCATAGTAATTATGGTCCAGGATCAATATTACAACTGACCAGTCACGTTGTTATAATATTATGTCTTTGTAAGGAAATGTAAGGATGTGTATGTAATGTAAGGAAAAACATTTTAATAAATACATTGTCAGGGTTAAGTTTGCTGTTGGCCAAATTTATGTTACTTGCTGATTTGCTAGTGATAGTTTTTAATAGCATTAGCCAGATTCTTGACTAATGCGAACTCAATTTGCAGACATGCTCATGATCAGTTGCGATGTTGGCCCTGGACGAGCATTATTATGATGATATAGGAACAGCACCAACACAGGGATATCAAATTGTACCATTCAAACCTATACTATACCTGTAGCGTAGTATAAATAAATAGAGGAAACAATAATCACTCACTGACGGGGTAATGAGCCAGATTCACAAAGATGAACAAAATACTTTTGACTCATTAAAAACATTAAATCTCAAAATATAAGTTGATATTTAAGTACTCTATACCTAGTTTGCAACTATGAAGATAATGTTAGCTTTGTGCTTGCCATTCCTCATATTTTAGGGGTGCAACGATACACAAAATTCACGGTACGGTTCGATATTTTTTCGATCCAAAAAAAAATGTTCATGCCTTTTTAATTTGTCATTTATTAAAATTATAAATATATATTTTAACTTAAAAGTACAGTTTTTAAATTTAATGTTGCTGAAACAACAAAGTAATAAAAATTAATAAATCTATCTGATCGAGAAATCACTCATCTTTGGAAAAGAGTTTATTACAGAGAAATGGCTCTTTCCAAAATAAAAGCTATACTATACGCTTCTTCTGGGCTATATTCTCAGCAGCATATTACAGTTTTTCTCGATTGCTTAAACACTATAACCAGGCCTCTAAACTAAAATTTCAAAACCGTAACGCTATTGGTCAAAAAGCACACCCATTTCCCTGAACTATAAACACTATTCCCTGCTTTGACACATGACTCAAATTTGGTGAACTGTTACTGCAAAACTCTACACACAAATCCCTACATTTTACAGTGCTTACACCATGTAGTCATTTAGAAAGCACTAGCATGCAATAATGTTAACTTAAGTCAGCATAGCTTGAGCTCAATTAGCACACAATTAACCAGGTGGAAACACTAGGAGTCAAAATTTAGCACACACCAAACAGAACCTGCGATGGATAGATAAAAGGGCCAAAGTCAGCTCATTCAGGTTTGAAACAATGGATCCAAAGAGATGCAAAGGAAGAGGACGTGGTGGAGAAAGAGGACGTGGTGAAGGAGGAGGACGTGGTGGAGGAAGAGGACATGGTGAAAGAGGAGGACGTGGTGAAGGAGGAGGACATGGTGGAGGAAGAGGACATGGTGAAAGAGGAGGACGTGGTGGAAGAGGAGGAGGAGGTGGTCTAGGACAACAGGAAGGTGGTGGAGGAGGAGGGAGAGGTGGAGGAGGAGGAGGACGTGGTGAAGGAGGTGGAGGTGGAGAACGACGGCGACAAGGAAGGGGAAGAGCAAGGGCACGAAGACAGTCAGTCTCGGATGAAATTCGAGCCACTTTAGTTGACCATGTCCTTGTCCATGGGATGACTATGAGGGAGGCTGGGCAACGAGTACAACCAAATTTGAGTCGCTTCACTGTTGCCTCCATCATCAGAACCTTCAGGGAGGAAAACAGGTAGGTGTACTTGCAGTAAGACTGCTTTGTACAGTAACTTGTAAGTTACTGAACTTATGTGTCTTGAGTTTCAGTATGTTTCCATTATTTTCCTGTAAAATGAATGTGTGACAGTTACAGTAATGAGTGCTTCTATTTTTGTAGGACACAGAGACGACCACCTGGTGGAGGCAGGTTAAGGCTTTTGTCGGAGGAGCAAGAGAGGGAACTTGTAAACATGGTAATTGCAAATAATGTAATCCGCCTGCGAGAGATTCAAAGGAGAGTGATTGAGGATGATCATCTTTTTCGAGGCATAAATGCCATCAGCCTCTCCACAATTGACCGCATCCTCCGAAAGAATCAATTCCGGATGAAACAGGCATACCGAGTCCCTTTCGAACGAAACTCTGACAGAGTGAAGAACCAACGTGTGGAATATGTTCAGGTATGAGTTTTGATACTGTATAAAGTATTGTGTACCATCACAGCATGGCAGTTTATGCTGCCATTTCAGCACTCTTGAACTGTGGTTCAGGGTACCGATTGACTCTACTGTGTTATGTGTTTTGCAGAGAATCTTTGAGATTGAAGGACGGCCTGTTCCCCATGAAATAATCTTTGTGGATGAGGCAGGTTTTAACCTGACCAAAAGAAGGAAAAGGGGGAGGAACATAATTGGCCATCGGGCTATTGTAAATGTCCCTGGTCAGCGTGGGGGGAATGTCACTATGTGCGCAGCCATCAGCCAACGAGGGGTACTCCACCACCATGCCGTACTAGGACCCTATAACACTATGCTTCTCCTTGCTTTTCTTGATGGTTTAAGACAACATATGTTCCAGCTGGACTACAGGGAACCAGCACAGCCAGAGCAGCCTCACTACGTTGTTGTGTGGGATAACGTCAGCTTCCATCGCGCTGCTCTGGTTCGTGACTGGTTTACCAATAACCCAAGGTTTGCTAATATCTTTCTGCCTGCATACTCTCCCTTTCTAAACCCGATAGAGGAGTTATTTTTGGCATGGCGGTGGAAAGTGTATGACCGAGAACCTTATGTCCGTGTTCACCTCCTTCAGGCCATGGAAGAGGCCTGCCTAGACATATCAGTAGATGCATGCCAGGGGTGGATCAGGCATGCAAGAGGATTTTACCCCCGCTGCCTGGCTGGGGCCAATATAGCCTGTGATGTGGATGAGATTCTCTGGCCTGACCCAGACCAAAGACAAGATGCTGAGGTGGGATAATGTTTCTGGTGTGTGTTGTACTGTATAGTACATGAATGACAATGTGCCACTGTACATACATTGGTTGCGTCTTTTGTGTTTATCATGTGACAAGGGTTTTGAAGGGGAGAACCATAAGCAACCTAATTGTTTTGGAACTATTGTTTTGAATTAATTGTACCAGTGTGCAAAACTCTGTTGTAGTGTGTGTGTTTTTGAGGGCTTGTGTTTGATGTCTGAGGGCAAAGTTTGGTTTTTCAGCAGGAGTGAATAGTTTTGGGTGTAGAGCTTCATTTTGACCTGGAAATAGGATGTTTGGGGAATTGAGTGAGAGGTTATGGATTTGTGTTTACTGTTGTGAGGATATGAGGCGTAGTTTCAAGAAATGTGTTTTAGCAATCGAGAAAAACTGTAAACATATCAGGTCCCCATAAGGAGAATCATGTGCTAACAGCTGTCTAAATGACTCGGGTAAAGTTTGTAGCATGCGTGCTTGTTGTTTTTGTCTGCTTCCACTTGTCTTTGCACTAGGATGATGTCGGCGTAAATGTGCAGTCATATTCGTTGTGTTCCCACTAGTGCTGTCAGCGTTAATCTCGTTGAAATGACGTTAACGCCACAACACAGCAAATCTCTGTTAACGAGCTACCGCGGATCGCCCCGTGCGTGGGGCTGGACGGCCAACACGTTAACGAGCTAACTGCGCTAACGCACTAGTTCCCACCAATGTAACTGAGCATTGCGTGGCACATCCAACATACTGTTTTACTTTAGTCCATGACGCGCTTACCTTCAGGGTCATACGTCACATGAAAACCAAAATAGTTCCAAACGCCAGATCTGAATGAGGGTGGGGGAGGTTCAATTTGCCATGTTGCAAGGAGAGCTTAACTTCTGTCTCACTAGCTTGCACTGCGCTCAGTGAATCTGCGTTCGACTACTCCGCCTAGGCTGCACTATCGAGCGCAGATCCACTGAGCGCTCAACACAGACAGCATCGTCAGAAGGAAAGTTGATAAAATAAATTTAAAATTTTGTATTGTTCGATACATATGCCTACCGAACCGAAAGCACTGTATCGAACGGTTCAATATCGATACGAGTATTGTTGCACCCCTATCATATTTATACTAGTTTAGTTAGCTGGAGATAAAATACCATTGCTCGTTTTCTGACTCATCCATATTCCAGTATAAGAGATTGCTTACTGTTAAAATGCTTTAGTTCAATGCCCAGAACAAACATGAGCTAATTTGGCAAAAACTGGAATTTTACTTATTAGTGACACAGTGCAAATTGTTTGAGCTGATTTTGCCCATAGATTGCATGTAAAAGATAAATGGCCACACTGCAAAGCTTTAGCGGATAGTTCTGACCACTACTATCTATGTGTTATAAACCAGCTGATGATAAAGGGGTCTATCTGAGAAAGTAGATCCACCCTAAAATAAACATTACAGATCTGCATTAGGATCTGCTTGTGCCCAGGTGAAGTAAATTTCATCATTAGCTGGTGATCGCAAAGTTCTATGCAGAAGACCAATACCCTGTCAATTTTTTTGTGACCGCATGAACTCATCAACGTAAACACAATGGTTCACTTAACCAACTTTGTCTCCTACAGACAGAATTCAAAGACGTGTACCAGAAATAATGTCTAATTTTTATCTAGAGAATACTAGGAGTTTTCTTTCTTTCTTTTGTTTAACCTTTATTACAACTTTTTGGGGCGGAAGTTTTATTTTTTTTGCCTGTCCCGTTTGGTTCTTTAGACATCAAAATTTTTGTCTGAAGGCCAACAAAGATACCCTACAGATTTACTTTACCAAGTGGATCATCACGGCCTTACCATAGTGGTCCATTTGATCCATCTTTGTTGTTGTTATTTATTTATTTTATTATATTTTTAGTTGTTAAAGATGGGACAGACATGGCTGGGGGATAGGAAAGGGAGGAAGGAAAAGAAAAAAGCTAGGCCTCCTTCCCAGAGAGGTGGAGTCTAAGTCCCGACCTGACATAGAGACACAGACATACAGGCACACACAGACACAAACATGCATTCCCTCCCTCATGCACATGTACCAATACTCAGCACTCACCTAACGTGAAGACAAACACTAAAGGACACTGTACACACAATCACAACCCCCAACCATACTCTATATCCCAGGTCCAGGTGCCCTCGCCCCACAGGGGGAAGCCGCACCATCTTGCACTGCAGTCATGTATAATTAACTGTATGCAACAACAAACTCTGACAGCACTTTAATAGTGTCTTTAATAGTGACTAAGAATCACTAACAATTTGGTAACCTATTGTGATTCATAAAGTAAGCTTTTGGTGGAAAGGAATGACACCCTGCATTAACTTGCTACCTGATGTGGGGATATGCAGAGGTGGCAGAAATACCAAACAGTGTTTGGTCTCCACACGTGGCAAAAGCTGAAAGATGTTCAAAGAGTGACCTGATGCACACATATGTATATATGCACACATTAACATGTGGGACTCTTACTAAATAGCTGCCTTTGTCAAACTATGTGAGTTGTCCCCTGGTGGTCACTAGAAAAAACATATATTTAAGGAACATATTGCGAGCATTGACTTCACTTTCAGACCCAAAAGCTACATCCAGCCATCTTTTTTTGCAGTCTACGATAAATCATCACTGCTGTACAGCTACATTTTCCTTGTAAGTAATTATTGGTCCTACATTCCACCACACAGAAGCATTCAACTATTTTTATGTATTTTGGTACTGGATGAAAATGACAAGTCGGCAAGTAATTTTGAAATTGAACATACATTATTACTTTCATAACAGCGAATTTTCTTTTCTTTTTCTTTTTCTTTTCATTTTCTTTTTTAAGCATGTACAATTCAGCTCTGTGGTTGTAACTGATTTGTAAACCGGAGAATGAACATTTTATACATCTGCATTTAAAATGCAGATGTATAAAACAAAGACGTTTGAGTTTTCCAAAACATATTTTACTTACATAAATCTGATTATATGACTGTCCAAAAAACAGGAAAGCACGCTGTAGGACAATAAGAGGAGAACTTCCATCGTCTGAACGAGCACTTGTTGTTCCAGATATCGGATAGAGGGTACCTTAAAAGAGTAAAAAGGGGATTTGCCCCATTATGCTGCAGTTTAAACACTGTATCCTACAGATACAGTGTCTTAATAAATACAACCCCAATTTCAAAAAAGTTACTGTCAAAAAGGTAACTAAAAACACATTGAAGTTATTTGCAAAACTCAGAAACTTCAATGTATTTGAAATTAAACACACAAACAGTTTGAACTTAGAACTGTACCATTAAAAAAATATATTGGTTCATTTCAAATTTGATAGCAGCAACAAATCTTATAAAAGCTGTGATTCTAAAAAGGAAAACATGAAGGAACACTTTGCAAATCGTTGTTTAGATTCCAATTCCATTACTTTATTTTGGAATTGGGGTTGTACAGCATGAAGAACCAGAATAAATCCTTTTGAAAGCATTTTGGCCTGTCATAGCAGGAAGAGTAAATCAGAACACAAAAACAATACACTATAGAACTAAAAAACAACAGCCAACAAGGAGGTGGTGGCCTCAGACTGAATTCAGATCTGATTATTCTAAAAAGCCACCTGATGAGATAACTCTTATATTAAAATCATGTGCAGCTAAAATTTTGATGCCAGAGGAAAAAGTTTGGATTACTGTTAGTGTTTTCTGTTCACTTCTTTTTACATGCTTGTCTAGTGGCAGCTATATAATATAAATATAATGTAATATAGTTGATACTAATAATAAGTAAAGACACTATATGTGTCTAATACACAAGATTCCCTCTAAAGGTGCTTATTGTTGGAATCAACAATGCAATAAGCTCACTTAAGTTATAATTTAAAGAAGTATATTAACTCACCTGATGTCACAGGACCTGCTACAACAGACAGATAAATAAATACATAGATACATAAATACATATATACATTTGAAAGAATTACATTTAAGGCTACTCAATATTGTAAGTATGCACTCAGTAACTTAAGTTTTAATTAAAGAAGTATGTTGACTCACCTGGTGTCACACCTGTGATAAAAATATAAATGAATACAAACATACAAGTTCACATACATAAATCATGAGTTTAAAGCTACTTAATTAGGAAACAGTGATTATAGTAGTTGTCAAAGTAGTCTTTGTTGTTATCGACTGGTATAATCTCAAACTATTATCGATTAACTATTTATATTATTTGATAGTAGATAGATCTCCAAGAGAATGTTAATAAATTATAGAGAGGTGATCAAAGCTTTCACTTACTTGTTGTCAGAGGACTCACATGGCCTATCACAATAAGCACGTGTTTGAATACAAATCTGAGAATCCTCACATCGTTAATCAATACAACAACAATAAATCATTAGGCTGATTTTATTTAATACTCACCTATAATCACCAAAAGCAGCAAAAACAATAGGGTTTGACCCGCCATAACTCAAACTCAAACCTGCAGAATGAATATACATAAATAAAAAAGTGGGTATGCAACATGTATATGTACATAATTTGTTAAGTAGCCTATAGGGCAGAAGATGTTTTGAAGTTTAAATGTTGATGTGCACTGAAATACTCTCAGCTAATAATATAGGCATTACTGTGCGATATTAGTGAAATCTAAACATATCTTTATAAATTTCAGCATACACATAATATAATAGCACATAATAATAATATAAAACAATCCCAGAGAAGTCTGAAAATAATTTTAGTTTAACCTCCTAACACCCGAACTCTTCCATGGTGTGCATTTTTAATTTCTCTTTGATATTTGGGCATATTGGGGCCAGATGAATGTAAAAACAAAGAATTACCAGATTTATTTTTTTTTACCTTATTTTTGTTTTCAAGAAAAATAAGAGCCACATAGGAGGATATTCGTTTAAAATTTTGATAGAACAGTAGCAGTATAATGTCCTCATAAGTGGATATCAGGCCCATGTAGAGCAAAATTGAGTATTTTGGTCTAAATAACCCAAAATGTGATGTCCACATATGTGGACGCCAGGTCCTAGAAGGTTAACCGAAATAACTTAATTACCTTGCCACGTCTTCTTTGGCTCATATACATCTCATGTGAAGCAACAGGACTCCCTGCAGCACTGCTTTTGTACTGCCAGCACTGGCAGAGTTCCAGTAAATGTTCTTTGTCTTACCTCTAATGTGCACGAGACACTCACAAAGAACATTGTTTCCTCATAGCAATGAATCATACTTTTAAACATTCATTATAATAATCTCGAGTTATTGTGCACATTAAAAAAGAAGAAAAGGAGATGTAATAATGTAACAAAGGCCTGAGTAAGGAATTGTGGGACAGTATTTGTTTCAGATAGGCTATTCTTAGACAATTCAAATCTATATCGTTTAATCTGTCAAGTAAAAAAAAAATAAATGCAAACAAAACAAAAAAAAGTTCTGTTTTTTCTTTTTGTTACTTTTTTTTTATTGGTGTCAGTAACAAGTTGCGCTTCAAATCCCATCTGGAGGTCATGCAACACAGAGCACCTGTATAAAAAAGCCCAAAGCCGACTGTACTTCCTCAGGAGGCTGAGGTCTTTTAACATCTGCAGGAAGCTCCTGAGGATGTTTTACCAGTCGGTGGTTGCTGGAGTACTTTTCTATGCTGTGGTGTGCTGGGGGAGCAGCACAGCAAAGAAGGACTCATCCAGGCTGGAGAAACTGATCAGGAGGGCTAGCTCTGTGGTCGGCATGAAGCTGGACACTCTGGTGACAGTGGCAGAGAAAAGGACATTAAAGAAACTGATGGACATTATGGACAATGCCAGGCATCCTCTGCACACGGCCATTAACAACCAGAAGAGTCTGTTCAGTGACAGGTTGCTTCTCCCAAAGACAAGAACTAACAGACTTAAAAACTCCTTTGTCCCACACGCCATCAGACTGTTTAACTCCTCTCTGGAGGGGAGAGGGAGGGGAAACAGGAGGACAAAGGAGGGAACAACTAAGCTGTAGTGCCTCTTCACCTCACTGTGCAATACCTTTTGTGCAATACTTTTGTAAATAGTCAACAGTGCAATAGACCTCAATACTTGAAATGTGCAATTCACTTGTATTTTTATTTTTATTCCTATTTATTCTATTTATCCCCTTCGTATATTTTATTTATATTGTCTCTGTATTTATATATATGTGTGTGTGTATAACTCTGTAACTTCTGTCGGTGCTGTGCTTTTTTGGAAATCGAATTTCCCAGAGGAACCCACCCGAGGGATTAATAAAGTTCTATCTTATCTTATCTTATCTTATCTCTTATCTTAAAACTATTGCAGAGACTGGTCTACATAGTTTTGGTTTTGTTTTCTTGGTTTTAAAATACCACATCTTCTATGGGAAATCTGATTTCAACACAATGTCCGAGAACAAAAAAAAAAACAACAAAACAAAACAACATCAGTCATGCAGAACAGATAAAAAACCAGAAAGGTGTGCCTAACCATAGCACATACGTCTATGTCAAAGTTGTTAACTAAAACTAAACTAAAACTAGATATGAGCAAACATTTAGTTAACTAAAATAAAAACAAACACTAGACTCCAAAACGTTTGCAAAATAACTGAAATAATACATGGAGCTGAAAACTAACTAAAACAAAAAAAAAAATATAGAGGAAGTTGTATTATTTGTTACTTTTGTAAAAATTCTATCAAAAGGCTTTCATTGACATGTTTATCGAGACTCTGAATGTCACTACTATCAAAAGGTTCTGTATTTGCATTGTAACATTTTCCTAAATGTTGCCTCTGACATATACCATACATACAGTAATCATTAAAAAGACTAAAACTGATGCCGACAGTAATAACACCTAAAATTAAACATTTTCATACAATAAACGAGTATGTAACCTGACTTAAAAAAAAATTTCAAAACAGAATTAAAATAAAAACTAATTAGAATATACAAAATTAGAATACCTCTGACCTATGTACATGTAGCTCAGTATTTCCTTTTTCCTCTTTATGAAAGTGTATAACCGACCACTTTTATAACTAATCCCTTTACGGTTTTTTGTTTGTCTTTTTTTATTTTGTTTAAGTTACTGAGTTTATTTAGAATCCTAGAGTGGGTCATAACTCTTAATGCACAAAATTTTAATTACCTGATGCACTTACAGTTTTTTCTGATTGCTTAAGCACATTTTTTGTAACTATTGGCTAATTTTGCAAAACTCTTCACACAAATAAGAAAACCTGTCACCCAATAATCAAAACATTGTAGTTCTCTTGCAAAAGCAAACACAGCTAGATTAACTCCTCACACCTTCGTAAAAATGGTGTTTCCGTATCAAACAGTACACACAAGCCATCATCTACTAAGCACACAATGCGCCAACTGCACACTGATGGTATGAATACAAAACACATCTGGCTTTTGCTTTCTCTGTGCACAAGGTAGGCTATGTCAGTTTGAGCTCATACTTCTGTCATAGATCCATAAGCATAGAGGGATCCAAACTTCAAGTACTGGTGTTTATTCAAACACATCAAAACAAACACAAGTGTTTATTTCCAAGTATAGGATTATTTGCAATCGCCATAATGACTATATGGGTTACTTGGTCTGCAGTGAACATGCTTCCTCTGCCCCCAGCATCTGGTCATCTAGCAATTCTGTAAAGTAACAATTTCAGTATTTTTACATCAATGGTATTGGTGTGTTTCTCATTGGCATATGGCAGTGCTACAAATCTTTGTGCGAAGTGACTGTACTAACCGATTCTCATTTCAAGATGTCCTTATGGTACTTGCTACAGTGTAGCGGCTCGAGTTAGGCTGGACCCGTTGGCCAGCTTCCCTCAGGGTCATTCCACGGTTGATTACATGGTCCACTATTGTAGCTCTGATGTCATCAGCAATTCTATTTCTTACTCTTCTTACCCTTCCTCTCCCCCCTCCTCATCTTCCTCTCCCCCCTCCTCGTCTTCCTCTTGCTCCTCCTTGTCCTTGTCGTCCTCTTCATCCTACTTCTTCACCTCCACGTCCTCTTCCTCGGCCTCCTCTACTTCTCACTCTTTCTGCTCCCTCCATTGTACTCCGCACACACAGCTTACCTGTATTATAGTGCTTAGGCAGATTGCAAAGTGAACTAATTATCTAAAAAAGTTTTCACATGTGAAAGTGTGCCAGACAGTTGGCAAATTAGTGTTAATGATAGCCATACATGTGTATACTTTTGCTAGGAGTGTGTTGGAAATTTGGTAATTGAGTGTTGTGCAGTGAATTGTGCCTACAGTTTTGCAAAGTGTGTGTTACAAAATTGCAAACTGAGTGCAAAGCAGTTTTTGTGCTTTTAGTTTTGCAAACTCAGTGAGTGGTTTTGCTATAAGTCTGAATAGTTTTAGAGATTGTGCTACAGGAATCACAGTTAGGGTTTAAGCATTCAGAAAAAACTGTAAATAATCAGGCCCCATCTTATCTTAATGACCTTATAGCACCATATCACCCCATTAGAGCAATTCGCTCTCGCACTGCAGGCTTACTTGTTGTTCCTAGGGTATTTAAGAGTAGAATGAGAGGCAGAGCCTTCAATTTTCAGGGCCCTCTTCTATGGAACCAGCTTACAAGACACCCTCTCTACCTTTAAAATTATGAACTTTCCTTTTTGCTAAAGCATATGGTTATGGTTAGATCAGAGGACCCTGAATCCTCCCTTAGCTACACTGCAATAGATGTAGGTTGCTGGGGGATTCTCATGAGTGTTTTTTCTTCAGTCCCCTTTTTCACTCACTAATGTGTTTATACACCTCTCTGTATTTAATTATTTGTTATTTTTCATTTCTGGCTGTCTTCTACAGCATTTCTTTACTCCTGTTTTCCTTCTCTCACCCCAACCGGTCGCAGCAGATGGCCGTCCCTCCCTGAGCCTGGTTCTGCTAAAAGCGAGTTTTTCCTTCCCACTCATAGGGAGTCCGTATGATTGTTGGGGTTTTCTGTTTTCTTTGTATTATCGTAGGGTCTTTACCTTACAATATAGAGCGCCTTGAGGCAACTGTTGTTGTGATTTGTTGCTATATAAATAAAACTGAATTGAATTGTTCCAGGAGCCCACTTCTCATCCGTGTGTCCCAATCCTCAACACTTGACGCAGACCTTGTTAATCTGGTCGACATCCAAGCTGGTATGGCTGGTATGGCTTCAGCTATCTTTCTCTTACTTCATATTTTGAGGTATGCCAACAAATCTGCAGCAACTGTGCGATGCTGTCACATAATCTCTGGGTAATGTTTCCAGCATCTTGAAGAATTAAGGTAGTTCTGAAGGCAAAAGGGGGTCCAACCTGGTAGTAGCAGGGTGTAACTCTGAAGCTCTCCTTTTATCTCCTTGAAGTACAGAAAGGGGAAACCCTGCATTATAAGATGAATATTAATTATAGTTTACTGAGGGCAGTGCTGTGTCTGCCTTGTAGAGGCAGGGCTCTGCTGTAATATCACCTTTTGTCAGCTTCACGTTGTGCCTGAATATCTTCTGCAGCCTTCTTCTGGCCCTCTACATAGCTATAAAGACTCAATGACTCTCCACCACCTCCTTCATTTCCTGACACTGAGCAGAGAACTCAGAGTCCTTTTCATAGCTTGTCTTTTAGAAAAAATATCTGGTAGAGGGAGCAGTCTGTTTCTCCTGATGTCGAACATGTCCTTATGTTAACAGTAATGCTGTTGGGACAAATGTTCCCTAAGACGTTTTCATTAACTGGAAGAGACTGGACTCGAAAGCAGCACTGGTACCGTTCTGATGAGCAGTTTGACATTCAGTTTATTTCAATTACCTGGCATCCACGCTAAGGCAACTAGGTTTGGAAACACAGATTTTTCTCACAGTCGAAATGCAAATTTCAAAAGCAACAGATGGAATCTGTGTTGCATTCTGATGATTGTGCTGACATACATCACACCTGTCTGTTGGCTCACTGCAACACAACAATGTAAAGATTTTTATCCACATACCCACGCAAACATTACAAAGGCTGCTCAGCAGGTGACTGGCAGAAATGTAAAACAAACATGCATACTTACCCAACTTGTTTTGGCCCCATTCCCACTTTCATATTTTCATTTTCATTTTGTAAGAACCCATGTAGCAATGTGCAATGAGGGTTAGTGTATTCATGTATCTAATAGATACAAAATCACTTGAAAGAGAAACCTCCAAAGCAACTCACTCTGTGGGCAGTATTTACTTTTAAGGGAGTAACATTGTATTTTTATATATATTCATTTTCTTATTTGTTGTTCTTAGTGTTTTAGTGCAGTAAAAATCAGATAAGAGTAACATGAAAGTAATTTACCTTGATTACACACACACGGAGGATTGGGAGTGGATAAATACTATTGATGTGTAACAAACTGGACATGAATAACTTAAGCTCATTATATAATATTACACTGCAGTATATTTCTAACTAACTGCAGCTCATTCGCTTTCTCTTGACAATCTTTTCTTTAAAGATATAACTTTTATTGGGGTCAACGTAAAAGAAAGACAGAGGTGAAATTTAAAGGGGGGTCGGAGCTGTCAAATCTGACATAGTATTTGAATGCAAACATGTGATATTTAGAATCCACATGTACCAGTATCTTTACCTGAATGCTACCAGTACAAACAAAGGCACTAGACTTTTAAGCATAGTTTTAAAGACAAAAGGTTTTTACGAATGTTTGACCTTATCTGAAGAGGTCAGCGGTCCGAGGTAACATCTTTAAAACTCCCATATATCATTCACTATATGTTGTCAGTACAGCTGCAGTAAGAAACGGTTTTTATTAGCTTTGTATAGCATTATTGTCACTGTGACCTTTAGATGAATCCCCACCAGCCCTTCAACATGGAGACAGCAGCAACTGACTGGTCAGCTGATCTTTGATGTCACCCATTTATTACTGGCCTCAACATTTGGGCAAAAATCTTGTAAGCACTCCCAAACTCCTACTTCAGTGGGGCCCTACAAGGGGATAATCCAAATGTGATTTTTTTTTTTTTTTTTAATAGAAATAATGGGATTTAAGAAAGAAATCTTTTTGTAAGTATCAGGGACATCCCAACATCACACTCTGCCTCTTGATGTCAGTTTTTATTATGACTTATCTAAGCTTCTAACATCTGATGTAGCTACTGATTGGAAACAGGTGCCTTCATATCGTAGATCCTTACCATTATAATGTCCTTTTGTTTTAAGCATTTTGTCACTGTTAACTTGTTTTCATCTTTATGTTTTTACTAATCCGTCATGAAATTCATCTTGAAAGGTGTTATATAAATTGAATCTTACTTTAGTTTACATCCCTTCTTCTCCAGTCAGCCTCTGTTGATTTAAATCTCAGCAGTGTGCTGTCTTTCTGTCAATTAAAAACTTTCGCTGGTGCAGCCCACCTCTCATTCTTACATCATCCTCATCTCCCATACACGTTTCCACCTTCTTTCACTCCACCACAGTGAGTGTTAGACTCCAGCAGACCTGTCTTACTCCGCTCTGCTTCATCAGAGTCTAGTTGCTAATAGTTTATTGCTCAAACTCTTTGCTTACAGTTTTTTCTGAATGCTTAAACCCTAACTGTGATTCCTGTAGCACAATCTCTAAAACTATTCAGACTTATAGCAAAACCACTCACTGAGTTTGCAAAACTAAAAGCACAAAAACTGCTTTGCACTCAGTTTGCAATTTTGTAACACACACTTTGCAAAACTGTAGGCACAATTCACTGCACAACACTCAATTACCAAATTTCCAACACACTCCTAGCAAAAGTATACACATGTATGGCTATCATTAACACTAATTTGCCAACTGTCTGGCACACTTTCACATGTGTAAACTTTTTTAGATAATTAGTTCACTTTGCAATCAGCCTAAGCACTATAATACAGGTAAGCTGTGTGTGCGGAGTACAATGGAGGGAGCAGAAAGAGTGAGAAGTAGAGGAGGCCGAGGAAGAGGACGTGGAGGTGAAGAAGTAGGATGAAGAGGACGACAAGGACAAGGAGGAGCAAGAGGAAGACGAGGAGGGGGGAGAGGAAGATGAGGAGGGGGGAGAGGAGGATGAGGAGGGGGGAGAGGAAGGGTAGGAAGAGTAGGAAATAGAATTGCTGATGACATCAGAGCTACAATAGTGGACCATGTAATCAACCGTGGAATGACCCTGAGGGTAGCTGGCCAACGGGTCCAGCCTAACTCGAGCCGCTACACTGTAGCAAGTACCATAAGGACATCTTGAAATGAGAATCGGTTAGTACAGTCACTTCGCACAAAGATTTGTAGCACTGCCATATGCCAATGAGAAACACACCAATACCATTGATGTAAAAATACTGAAATTGTTACTTTACAGAATTGCTAGATGACCAGATGCTGGGGGCAGAGGAAGCATGTTCACTGCAGACCAAGTAACCCATATAGTCATTATGGCGATTGCAAATAATCCTATACTTGGAAATAAACACTTGTGTTTGTTTTGATGTGTTTGAATAAACACCAGTATTTGAAGTTTGGATCCCTCTATGCTTATGGATCTATGACAGAAGTATGAGCTCAAACTGACATGGCCTACCTTGTGCACAGAGAAAGCAAAAGCCAGATGTGTTTTGTATTCATACCATCAGTGTGCAGTTGGCGCATTGTGTGCTTAGTAGATGATGGCTTGTGTGTACTGTTTGATACGGAAACACCATTTTTACGAAGGTGTGAAGAGTTAATCTAGCTGTGTTTGCTTTTGCAAGAGAACTACAATGTTTTGATTATTGGGTGACAGGTTTTCTTATTTGTGTGAAGAGTTTTGCAAAATTAGCCAATAGTTACAAAAAATGTGCTTAAGCAATCAGAAAAAACTGTAATTAAATTATGTCCACTTGTTTCAGTGATCTCTCTACTTTTCTTTTACACTCTCCAGTCGCTCCTATTTACTGCAAACTATGTCAGAGGTGCACACACTGCTGCACACCTGCCCGAATTTCAGCCAGTTTGACTGTGGTTAGGGTTCTTTGTCACCATGTTGGATTTTTGGAGCCAGAAGTAACTAAATTCGGACAAGAGGGTGGAGTGCTAACATAAGGGATCTTAGCAAATCTCATTCATAAACTGTACATATGAAGCCCACAGATACATCCAGCAGAACACTCAGTGTGTGCTGCAGTCAAAATTAGATGTCCATCAAAATTCTTCAGAAGGCACAAACATTATAATTAAAGAGGAGCGGCCATGGCCCAATGAATTCAAGTCAACGTGAACTGTCAGAGTTGCCAGTCTTCAATTCAATTCTTCAATGTCAATCAAAACAGTCGGTCCCTAACTGTCAAGCCTTAGAAGTATAAATAATTGAGGAAAAAAAAGTTCTTGTAAATGTAAATGTTCTTTTTTATGGTGTAAAGTTGGGCATTGTGACGTGGGTTTCAGTAAGAACTGATGTGCATTTGGCGCCACTGCAAGGGAACAGCCCAGGAACTGCAGTTTTTGGCCCTTGTTTGACTAAAATCCATGCATTTATGCATTTATGACCACTGAATTTTTTTTTAAATGCTTATTATGTTTAAGTAAGTTTTGTTTTTTTTTACTTGTTACTTTTCCTGATGGTTTCAAATATAAATGTAGAAAAAAAAAAACACTGACACGTCTTCCGAGGAGGAAGCAGAGTCTGGGGATGAGGGGAATGACCCGCCAATTTCCGGGGGCGAGGTCAATGAGGCAGTTAAACAACTCCTTGGTGGCAGAGCCCCTGGTGTTGATGAGGTCCCCCCCGAGTTCCTGAAGGCTCTGGACGTTGTAGGGCTGTCCTGGTTGACACGCCTCTGCAATGTTGCGTGGAGATCAGGGGCAGTACCTGTGGACTGGCAGACCGGGGTGGTGGTCCCCATCTTTAAGAAGGGGGACCGGAGGGTGTGTTCCAACTACAGGGGGATCACACTCCTCAGCCTCCCTAATTTTTATGGACAGGATTTCTAGGCGCAGCCAAGTGGCGGAGGGCTTTCGCTTTGGTGGCCTCAGAATCTCATCTCTGATTTTTGCAGATGATGTGGTTCTGTTGGCTTCATCGGGTGAGGGCTTCCAGCTCGCACTGGAATGGTTCGCAGCCAAGTGTGAAGCAGCGGGAATGAGGATCAGCACCTCCAAATCTGAGGCCATGGTTCTCAGCCGGAAAAGGGTGGAGTGCCCACTCCGGGTCGGGGATGAGTTCCTGCCCCAAGTGGAGGAGTTCAAGTATCTCGGGGTCTTGTTCGCGAGTGATGGGAGAAGGGAGCCGGAGATCGACAGACGGATTGGGGCTGCAGCTGCAGTAATGCAGACGCTGCACCGGTCCGTCGTGGTGAAGAGGGAGCTGAGTGTAAAAGCGAGGCTCTCAATTTACCGGTCGATCTACGTCCCTACCCTCACCTATGGCCACGAGCTGTGGGTAGTGACCGAAAGAACGAGATCGCGGATACAAGCGGCAGAAATGAGCTTCCTCCGAAGGGTGGCTGGCCTCTCCCTTAGAGATAGGGTGAGAAGTTCGGCCATCCGGGAGGGGCTCAGAGTAGAGCAGCTGCTGCTCCACATTGAAAGGAGCCAGCTGAGGTGGTTTGGGCATCTGACAAGGATGCCCCCTGGGCGCCTCCTGGGTGAGGTGTTCCAGGCATGTCCCACCGGGAGGAGGCCCCGGGGCAGACCCAGGACACACTGGAGAGATTATATCTCTCGGCTGGCCTGGGAACGCCTTGGTATTCCCCCGGATAAGCTGGAGGAGGTGGCTGGGGAGAGGGAGGTCTGGGCCTCTTTGCTTAGGCTGCTGCCCCCGCGACCCGGCCCCGGACAAAGCGGATGAAGATGGATGGATGGATGGAAAAAAACAAAACAACTGGTGACAACTGAATGTTGCCTAATGGTGGCATCTGGAGGCCACAGCAGGAAGTGCCCACTAATGAAGACAGGTATGTTAGAAATGGAGCAGATGGCTGTTTGCCTGCTGTTAAAAGCTTGGGGCTATGAATTCAAGGCTTTTCTGACAAGCGGCAGATGACTTTCAGTATAGCTTAAATACACTGATTCTATAATAAAAAACAAAATAATCAGGAAATATGTCGAAGTGGGTGAGTTCCAGGCAAATCGAAAAGTCTTTAAATGCTTCTAGTGGCACCTGAACTCTCGAACAGTAGACTTAGGCCTACTCTGATTAAATTTATCTCATGGACTGCCCAGAAACTCATCTGCACTGTTCTTTCTTATCAGAATTTTAATTACAGGCTGTAAAAAGTTAAAGTTATTTTCTGGTTTGAATTTAAGTTAAATTAACCTATACAAGAGACAATCAGCTAACACAATGTTTACTTTCCTAACAAAAATGACACAAATTCAGCTTACTTTTACTCCATAGTTCTTCACCTGCAGCATCTTCCTTTATCTTTAATATAACTTAAAGGCTATGAAATTGTTGACGTGACTGACAGGAACTGTGAACACATGAGCTGATTTTGGTTATTCTACATGAGAGATTTCTGTGTTTAGATTTAGTTATAGTGCATGTTCCTACACAAAGAAATAAATGTAATTTGTGGTTATTAATGTCGCTCTACTGCAAAGCATCATCCTTGCACTTTATCACACAACCACAAGATGCCAGTATCACATTGTCTTGGATTAGGTTGATTTAAAAAAAAACAACAACAAAACAAAACAAAAAAACATTTTATGAAAGTGTTGATTAGTTAATTTTTTTCCCTCGCAATAAGATGCAAGAAGATTTTCAGTCAGAGAAAGAAGTGGAGGGGACCAGGGGCTGGCAGATGCTGCAGACAGCACATATTCTTAAACAGAAGGGTGTGTGTTTATGTGTGTGTGAAAGGGGGAGGGAGGGAGGATTGAAGGGGAGGGAGAAAGAGAGAGAGCAAAACTGGGTGTCAAAATCTTGAGCTCTGAGAAAGCCTCCCAGTCTGTGTGTTGTGAGGGGAAGCAGCAGCACAGTGAAGGTTTCCAGTTGGGAGAGAGTTTAAAGAAAGTGTCTGTTTAGGATATCGGAAAGTTCGCTTTGCCTGAATGAAACGCAGCAGTGGATGGCTCGTGAAGGTTATGCACAATGGAGAAGATTGGCTTTCAGTGCTTTGCTTGGATACTTTTGAAAGGAACCATATGTCTGGTGAGTGAAATGAATGGTAGCATTAAACACATTATACATTCAAAGTTGAGTTATGCTGCATTTTAAGAGGGTTTTGAAAATATTTCAAGTTCTACATATTTTAGATTTGATGCATTATCCTAATGGCGACTTTCTTTGCAGACTTAAGTTTCTTAAAACATGCTGAGTGAGGTTTAACAATATTTGTGTGGTGTGTGAGTCTGACAATATTAAGAATACTTCTCAAAAACTTTTTTTGTTGATTTGTTTTTAATCGTTCATGCTAGCACTTAGTTTACTTCCCGATGGGGTCAGTCTATAACTTTCTCCTGTGCTTATTTTTCTAGTTGGTTCTTGGACCACACCAGACACACAGCAACTTTACCTTCACCAAGAGAGCACCGCCTCATCCCAGCAGGGCTCACGAGGCTTCTTCACAGCAGAAGAACTCTGTGCTTCAGTCGAGGAGTCTAACTCAGCACAACAAGCTGCCCCGTAATCCCTTCATCCCTCTTTCAAAGCAGGGATTTGGGGAAATACTTGAAGGAAACTCACAACCGCACTCCAAGCCATCATTAAAGATGAAGCTTCAGCCCATCATGAAAGTTCATGGCACATCTAAATGGTCCGAGACCTTCATCTGGGGGGACTTTTATTCAAATATAAAGACGGTCAAACTGAATTTGCTGATATTGGGGAAGATTGTGGATCATGGGAACGGGTCTCTTGGCGTCTACTTCCGCCACAACTCCACGGGGGTAGGCAACGTGTCCGTCAGCCTCATGCCACCGACGAAAGAGGTGGAGTTCGACTTGGAGCGCCAAAGCGTGATCCACCCCAAGGATTCAAAGACGTTCAACTGCAGAGTGGACTCCGAGAAAACCGAACGCAACAAGAAGGTGATGCTGTGCAACTACGACCCATCAAAGACATGTGATCAGGAGCACACCCAGAGCCACGTCACCTGGATGTGCTCCAGGCCTTTCCAGGTCATCTGCATCTACGTGTCTTTCTACAGCACAGACTACAGACTGGTTCAGAAAGTCTGCCCAGACTATAGCCTGCAAAGTCCAGCCTACCTGCCTGCAGGTTAAAGGACACTGGAGAGTGATGTCTCAGCAAGCCTCTATAGAGAAATCCAGTTAGTGCAGCTATGAGCCAGTTTGATGGATCATTTTGAGGTTCTTCAAGAAATTCGGTTGAAAAGTGTTTTTAAGTTCACTTTAGTTTCTATGTTTTTAGTGCAAAAAATGTGCCTGCGTTAAGATTAAAGTGTTTTAGATCATGTAACAAAAAAAAGGTTAGGGTGCAACTAAAAGTGAGTGATTTACCTGGCAATTGCTTTCTTAATTATTCCTTTGAATATATGGTTTTATGAAACCACAGTATTGTGAAAATACTCACAAAAATCTTGATATTTGCTCTTTTTCTGAACTGTAGTTACCAACAAAAAGGCAGTGGTAGTACTCAGCAGATTAATCAGCTATTCCCTTCATGTTTCTTTGTTTTTTCATGTTTCTTTGGTTAAAGCAGACAATGGTAAGTTTTTGGTTTAATAAAAGCCAAGATATAGTCATCCTCTAATGTTGTTGTAGCTGCAGGACCATAAATACTTGTGGTCCTGCAAATCAGTCCTTCAAAATTGTTTTCATGCCACTGTAATTTTTTTTAAAATAAAGAATTTAATTTCTTTTCGTGTAATAATTTGAATTTATTTATATTTTTATATGATTCTTGATATGAACTCACCCACTCAGAAGAGCTGCAGGCTATAAAAGATGAAGCGCACAGGTTTAAGCTTTGTGTTATTCCAATACATCTTGCTTTCCATTGCTAACAAAGTATGCTTGTCGTTGCCCACACGTGCAGGTTCGCATTATCTTTGAACAGCTGGCAGGTTAAACAGGCATGTCAGACTGTCTTTGAATAAACCTCAGTCTTATAACCTTGTTAAACTGTGTCTGCAGTTTAAACCCAGAGTGGCTCAGAGTGAAACTAAGGTGCACGCGAGAGTGCAGGGGTATGGTTCAGGAAACGGTTCAGGAGGTGCAATTAAACACATCTGCTCGATCACTGCACTCAAGGCACTGGCAACTAACCTTTTCTGCCGGGCAGATGGATGTTTAATGACCCAGACACAGGCCGCTAACTCGATTAAGTAGGTGACAGAGGTTAAAGACACCCCTCACCATCCACCACTGTTTCCAGCTGCTCCCGGAGTGGCTGGAAACAGCAGGGAGAACGCTTCTGTCAACAGCTGCAAGTGCAGTCAGCCATATTACGGAGTCTCAGCATCCTATGCAGCATACTGCTTTTTCTAAATTAGCAAGGACAGAGTGGTGGGAGGACCATCCACTACCAAAGACATATTAAAGTTCTATGCAGACATTTGATTTCAGCTTCTCTGCAGGGGCGGCACCAGGAAGTTTTCAGTAAAGTGAAAATAATATATGGATAAGAGTGATTTGAAATCGCAAACTAACCTAGATAATTCTCCTTGCTGACAATTACAGTGAACAACACTTTTTAAAAAATGGACTAAATGTTCTTTGTGCAATCTACTGTCCCCTGTTGGTTTAAGGTATTTCCTGTTGGTTTCTCTTGTCAGGCCTAGAGAATGTCGTCATAGCAACAAAGACAGTACCCCCCCTTCAGTTTTTTGAGATTTTCAGATTGCTTTTTGAGATTGCTTATACAGTTCTCTTAAGTTCCTGCAAGGGTAATCCAGCACTTTAGAAAAAAAAATTCTGTCATTCTGCCGCTTTGTTGCTGGGCTCAATATTATTGCGTTTGGTTTCAAGTAGATGGTTTACTCAGACTGCAAGGTCCTTAAATTCCGTGGCTGCAAAAAAAAAAAAAAAAAAAAAAAAAAGCCCAAAGCATCGCCCCTCAACCACTGTACTTGACAGTTTTTTTGAGGTGTTTGTGCTTATATGCTGTTATTTTCACCAAACGTGGCGCTGTGCATTATGGCCAATCTATACCACTGTTCAAAAGATTTTTTGCCAAAGTCTCATGGTTTGGTTAGATGAGACTTGGCTGTGCTGCCATGTTCTTTTTAGAGAGAAAAGGTGTGCTCCTGCTAATTCTTTAAAACAAGCCACACTTTCTAATAGTAATGTCATGAAATTTGGGTGACACCTAACTCTTGGGTTTGTTTTTTAATTTCTATTTTTCCTTTCCACAGTTTCTCAGTGTTGCACTGCATTGAATGTTCACATTCAATACATTTGCTAAATTGCCAGCACCTGGTTGCCTCTTACCCTGTAAATTCTTATGGAAGCAAGAGGTATACTTAGTTTTAAATTTTAAAAAAATGACACCGTGTAATACATCACGTGTTGTGGTTCATCCAATCACAAGACCTATGGATCAGATTATTATTGTTACACAACATTGTTATGTAAAACCTTAATACTTCTTTTTACCTTGACTGTACATATCTTTTATACCGTCCATTGTTATGAACAATATCTATGATTTATTGTTCTCCTAAGCTGCTATACAGTGAGTAATAATAGACTGCAACAACATCTGCCAGAATTTGGGTATTGGAGACAGAATATAGTCTATATATAATAATTAATAGCTAACGATCTAAGACATTTAGGATAGTCTGTGCTCACTTCAAAATATTTTTCTGTGGCAAAACTCCACAAATTCTCTTTCCTTTGGAGATTTATGTGCTTTTAAGCAAACATTTGACTACAACATACATAACTCAGAGAGAAATACCCAGACAAAGCTTGCACTGCATTCAATACAAAATAGTTGTGGTTTATTCTTTTGGGAACAAAAAATGGCAACAACTAAGTGTCACTTCTCATATTCAGCGATATCTACAGGAAAGAAACAACAATGGTTCCTTCTATCAATTACCATTTTTCACCAGGTTAAAATGATAACTTCAAAAATGTATTTCATATGGTTTTACCTTGGTGTGCATGTGTTTCACATTATGTCTATTCTGAACATTAAAACGTGTTCATTTCAATTTCATTTCCCTTCAGTCTTCATGCCTGCAAAGAATTTCTCTGTTGAAAATGCTTTTGTTTAAACACAGCTTCAAAAGCACTGGTGTCTGTACAAATTCCCATGAAGAAAAAAAAATAGAAATAACATTTTTGAGGGAAAAAAAAATACCTCTCATAAAATAACATCGACACGCCTTATCGGACTCTAATGTAACCATTTCTTAACCTCCCTTTGTTGTCTTCTAGTAGGTTTGTCTGTCTACACCTTGGACATCATTTTCTCTCAAGGGCTACAAAGAGATCCAGACACAAAACAAATTTCCCCAAGAATGACATCCAGTTGTGCGTTGCTATTTTCCGTATCCTTTTTAAACTGGTTTTCTCCACTAATTAAAAAACAAACAAAAAAAACAAAACAAAAGAAATGAAAACAGATGCAGATGAAGTTTGAAGAGTTCTACATGGGAGATCATGTGTTGGTTTTTTTTGTCACTTGCTGATAAATCTTCTTAAAGGGTACTTGTTCTTGGTGGTCCAGCTGGGTCTCTAGTCCAAGAAGCTTGCGTCAATGTGTGCTTGCCTACAGTATTTCTACTTTACTGCTGGTAAGGGTTGACACGGGGGTGACCTGTGAATTTAGTGCAATGTTTTCCCCACTTTCTTTGGGAAAATTTGATGATTTTAGGCCCATATCTGCTCTTGCTGCTTCTTTTTTGTTTTTTTGACTAGCCCTTGGTTGTCTTTCTTGGGGTCTTCTAGTTTGAAAGGCCCATTTCATCTTCTTTAGTCCCTCACAGGCCCACGTGTCCTTTAGTTTTTGGGCTTCTCTCACAGCTCTACTCCAAACACTAAGAACAGAGCAAAAAAAGAAGCCATGTGATAAAATAGACACTTAAAAGACCTTATCTGCAATAGTCCTTCAAGCCTCCAAGTTTCAAAAACGGTTGGCTCTTGTTGGGTTCATGTGTCCAGTTCTTCCTCCTGAACAGATTCCAAAGTAGGAACTACCAAGGATTTTGGATTTATTCACGGAAAAGAGACCTCACTAAACCAGAGCCGAGGAGAAAGGAGAGGGTGCTGTGGGTTTTTCTTTTTCCTTTGTAAACAACAAAACATCCACTTAACAATCCCACTTCTCCCTCTCTTCCTCCTCCTTCCCTCCATCTTTAGAAGAGACTAAATACAGCAGGTTCTGGATGGGGCAGAAGGGGGAGATTTGGGAAGAGGCTGTAGGTAGTGTAGTAGGTAACAGCAAGGGGGAAAGGTTGTCCCTGTGTGTTTGAGGGTTGGGGGGGGATCTGTGTGTTTTTGTGAGTGCATGTATGTGCAAAGGTGTGAGTTTGTATGAGTGTGTGTGGATGCCTTCCTGTGGGACTGTTAGGACTGTTTGAGGCGTTTGCGTGGGGGTCCGAGGAAAGGGCACTGAGCAGAAGCCAGGGAGCGATACGCTTCAGCCACCAGGTGCGGATGAGACGCCACCATGGACTTCCAGCCTGCTGTCTCCATCACCTCTGCAGCATGGCTGGTGGATGAGATGAGAAAGGAAGAAAATAAAAAAGATTACAAATCAAGTTTTCCTTAAGTAAACACATGCATAACAAATGTACAGACAGGCAACCTGGAAATCCTAAATAATGGCAGATTGTTTGGATCCAATTTTCCTGTGAATAGTACAGACTGCGTGAAACCATTTTACAGGTGTTATACTTCTGCCAAGGTCCGCTTGAGGCTGATTGACTGAAATTTCCCTGTCAGATGGTGAGCGTGTGGCTTTGCCAATTTTTAGTTATCATGCAGACTTTGTGGAAAATTTACACAACAATGCTCCAATTACTGTGCCTTCAGACTTCAAAGAATGATAACAGGAATGACTGCTGGGCTGTGGTGACTCCAGCTGCTGGTTTACAATCGTGCTCAAAAGATACAAAATCTCCATTTCCAGTTAAAAGTTTATCCTTAAAGTAGGAGCCAGAATCAGGAGTTCAACTAAAGCTTAAGGGAGAGTTGGAAGCCTAAACCGGTGTAATCCCACATCATGACTGAGATTATAGTGACAATTTTTTTTCTAATATACTTTTTATTCATTATTACCTGAAAGTAGCGAGAGCACAAAGTCATCAGTGAAGTGTTCACAGAGGTCACAGATCAAGGGAAGCGATGGGCATTTTCCCAACAGACTGTTACACTTTCAGTTAAAGGTAAACATAGTGTAAACGTAATGGTAATTTTATGATTTTTAATGATTTCGTTCTCATCTTTTATGCCTTAAAAAAAAAAGAAAAAAAAGAGAGATGGGTGCACAAATTTTAATTTTGGATTTTTCTAATCCACACAGGGTGAAAATAACACATACAGCCTCAAATATATACATACCTTCTACTAATATTTGGTTAAATGTCCCTTAGCAAGTTGCACCTTTTGGTAACCATCAACAAACTTCTGGCATGATTCAGCCTGAATCGTCTTGGCAGAGTAGTTTCATGGCATAAACCCAGCTCTTAAGCTTAGCTCACAAATTTTCAACAGGGTTGAGGTCGGAGCTTTGGGAACACCATTACATAGGCTTGTGGAAACATCTGACCACACCTGTACATACAGACTATAGCCCTGACGGTCACAGAACTAGCCGTTTGCTTCCATACACTTCATTCTGTTGTCTCCTATTCAAAAGCAGACTCAGTTTTTCTTTTGTACCACAAACTGAAACTCTTTCATTCTCCCATTTTGCCCGATAAATAACAATTAAATGGACACATAGTAGCAGTTAAGCGGAATCACATGCTAATGCAGTTCCTCAATCATACAACATCCTCCCTTCATTTATGCTTCTATGGATACACAGCGAGTTTGAATCCTTCTGATGGAAAAATGTTTTGGGGACAAAGAAGTCCATATTGAAAAGATATAATTATATTATATTATGTTAGCAGAAATGTTGTTAAATCATGTTTTGTCGAGCCACATCGCCCGACCCTACATTAACAAAAAAGAAAGAAAGATAATAGTAATATCTGAGCCCACCATCAGCACAGACGTGTGTTAATATCACACTTTCAGTCAACAGAGGAGGTGACAACAGACTAGTGAGGAGTCAGGTTGCCCCGATCCCTATGAAAGCCATGGCAGGGTTTAATAATATCAGGCAGACCACTCCACGGGGGCATATGTGAAATTAAAATCACTAACTGGCACAGAGCCATCAAGAGATGAGGCGAGCTCAGGTACTACCTGTAATGATTCCAAGATAAAGAAGAACGACAAGAACCATACTGACATGACAGAGACAGGATGTACAGTGGATGTGGAGGACCTGCGAGTGCGTGAAAAAGGTGTTGGAAACCCTATTGCATGTGACAATGAGCTCTTTTTTCTTCAACTTACTAGTTAATGAAGTCGACGGCCTGCGTTTTGAGCTGGTCGGCGCTGTGCAGGTCAGCGAGGATCAGGATCTCAGCAGCGTTTTCCACAGACAGGCTAGTGCACAGCGCGTCCTCACACATGACCTTCAGTCTCTCCAGAGCATACTGTAAAAGAGTGGATACAAGAAGATTGGCAGTTTCCTCTTCTCCATCAGTATCTATGTGGTCTCTGCTGTCACAGTTGACTATTCCAGTGTTCAAACACAAAGCTTCGTTTCGTCTTGTTGTCAGTGGGGTCTGATCTATAAAATATATTATGTTTTAAAGAGATAAATAGGAGAGTAGGATATAAACATTTCAATGCTCGACCTCTGAGGGAAACTGTCTCAAAGCCAGCTCCACATTTGGTGTCATGGAGGAGTGAGATCAGCGTTAAATCATCCAACTGTTCACTGAAATCATAAAGTCTTACTGGGAAAAGGTTTACTGGGTACACTTGTATCATGCCATGCATTAATGCAACTAATTATCTTTACCTCAAGGGATTTCTGAAAGCTCGCTCTGCAAAATATACTTAGGACTAATTACAGTCTATAAGCTCTGTAGTTGTATAAGGTTTTGTCTGCACTAGATTATCAAGAGAAGAAAGGAGGGAAAAAACATGTTAGATGAAACATTTCATGTGTAGTTGTTCATTATTCTCCAAAAACTGACAGAGAGCCCTCAGAAACAGTGCTGAGCTGTGTGGTAGCATCCAAACCTCATTACAGTAACTTCTGCACTGGTCATGTGATGCACACTCTGTAAAAAAGCCCTTTTGTTTTATAGCCACAGTCACTGCAGAAGCAGGTGGGGTGAATTGATGAATGCAGTTTTTCTGAGGGTCACAACCCCCCCGAATGATTTTTTTTTCTTAACAGAATTCGATCCAAGCTCTCTGTGGGCTTGATTCAAAAGGTCTCTCATACACATGCTCAGTGGGCTCGAATTCCTCCATTGTCCACTAATTGCACCGGTTGACAGTTCAATCCCCACATGTTAAGGTGCCCTTGGGAAAGACACTGAACACCAGGTTACTCCCCAATGGCAGGTAAATCTAATTTTTTCCGAGCCTTAAAAACCCCAGAAAATGGCTCGTTGTATTTGAGTTTTACCAATTCAGTCATTTGTAATTTTATTTTATCCCATTCATGTTCACAGAAAGCCAACAGCAACACTAGTCACGCACGAGCTCTGTGGCCTCAACGTGCAGGTGCCTCAAACTGTAGAAATCCTGAGTATGTGGCCATGTTACAAACAGGCAACAGGCTTTCCCACATCCACAGAGTGTCGGGTAGCAGCTTCCCACTCTTATATTACCTTATCAGCTGCTGCAAGCAAGTCATCTGCCATTTTGTCCAGGTTTGGAGCCTTGTCTGTGTAAATGAAGCACATCATCTCTTTGAAAACCTCGGGCTCCACATCGTTGATCTCCACACGATTCTGACAAGACACAAGGGATGGAGACTGAATGAAGCATCGATGACATGAGCTTTAACTGCACTTCAACAGCACATTTGTATCACACCAGAAAAATTTAAATCCAACCTGATTTTATTTATAAAGCACTTTTTAAAAACCAAGAGTTACAAAGCACGAAAGCACCACAGAACAATAAAACACAATAATAAACGAGGGTAAGAACACACTTTCTCATTTTTTTTATTCCTCGAGTTAAAAGCCAAGGAATAAAAATGAGTTTTAAGATGCGTTTTTGAAAACAGGCAAAGATGTACAGGGAAATAATTCCATAATTTGGGGATGATAGCTGATGAAGCTTGACCCCTGGTTTTCAGACAGGTTTCTGGGACTTTCAGCCGGTCCTCAGCGACCTCAAGGAACATGTAGTTCAGCAGGTCACGTGCAAAAATATATATAGTGGTGCTGATCCATTAAGAGGTTTTAAAAAGAAATAATAAAATCTTAAAATGAATCTTAAAAATGAACGTAGAGCCAGTGGAGGGAAACCAAGACAGAGGAAATGAACCTGTGGTATTTTGAACTAACTGTGATCACAGGAAGCGTTACTAAGGCCAACATAAAGCCCATTACAGTTCTCCAGACACACTGTGTTAAAGGATGCTCAAAAACATTTAGAAATAAAGCAGATTTGATCTCGTATAAAAGCCTCAAGTGGTAAAAAAACAAAACAAAAAACATTTAATGGCATCATTTATCTGCTTATCTAGTTTAAACTAGAGCTGGGCGATAGAACGATAACGATATGTATCGCGATATAACTTTTACTCGATAGAGAAATTAAGCTATCGCGATAGACCTCGCCGCTCTTGTCCTCTTAAAATAAAATTAAAGAAAAAAAAAAAAAAAAAAAAAAAAGAACAGCCAATCCAAACTAAGTAGCGCAGAGCCGAACCAATCACAGCCGCAGCGTCACGTCGCGTGACTTGTTACGTACAGCACAAGTGCCAAGCCGCACGTGTGTTTGTTTGGGAAGCAGCCAGCGGGTAATGGAGGAAATGAGTGTGCCGACTAGAAAAATCAACCGAGCGTGACCGAAGAGAAAACAGATGATGGTTCCAATGCCGGAGAGATTGTCGAACGGAAGAGCCATAGAAGTTCCGTAGTGTGAAGGTATTTCGGCTATTTCAAGTCTGACAAAAAACAGAGTAGCGTGCACTGTAAATTGTGCCGAAAGCAAGTCTGGAAATACAATAAACTGGTGCATGCGTCACACTGTGCGCCGCGTTATTGTTTCGGTGAAATGAATTTCTACAATACTGTTACTGTTAATTCTACTCTCTGCAGTGTTTAAATGCTTACATATACACACAGTTACTGTCCCTCCACACATACGACTCGGTTCTGCTTCTATGCCGCAGCTTTGTTTACTTTTTCCCACCGAGGCTTCTAGACTTCTGATTGGCCAACATTTCTGCACGGTTAGGAATCTAGCGCCACCTGCTGCTTTGGCATGTTCATAGCAGCGTTTTCCTTCATTTCTGCCTTTATGTGTGGACGGGATTATTTTTTAAAACGAAAACGGAAAATCTCCGTTTTCAAAAATACCCGTGTACGCGTGGACGTAGCCTCAGTCTCTGACTGGAAGCGCTAATTCGTCATTCAGCTTTTGTCAGACTAAAGTAACTGTTAAAACTGTTTGAAAAGCTAAGCTATACAACAAGGAGAGATTGAGAATTTCCTTTTAGTTCTCAGTTTATTTGATATTGACAAAAGTTAGTCAGTTTTGTCTGTTCTTCTGTAAAACAAACTAAGATTTATTTTTAGAATTAATATTTTGTTTCTAAGTGGAATTGACAATTTAGTCTGTTTCGTTTGTCCTATTTTGAAACTTAAACGCTTTAGCGGCTGCCTTTTGTGTAGTTTGCAATATTTGCCTTTATTTATCTGAAAAAGTCTCATGTTCCTTAAGTACATCTACCCTGTTGAACTTATTATGGGAAATAAATATTTAAATAAAAACAAGCTGCTGATTATTTCACATTTTACTTGTGAGCAACGGCACATTTAAATCTTACAAATATAGTTATTTGGCTTATATCGTGATAGATATCGTTATCGCCTGAAATGAAAAAAACATATCGTGATATGAAAAAAATCTCATATCGCCCAGCTCTAGTTTAAACACAGTCACAGTCCACTATGCGTCTAACATGTAGCTGCTCAGAGGGGCACAGGTCCAGGAGAAGATCAGCACACTGGGTCAAAAACAATGACCTCATTCTTAATAAAAATTATTTATACTGCTGAGATGCAGAAATCAGTAATTAAGCAGCTTTACATGAGCAAGAGAACATTTTTTATTGAAATATTTGGAGTGCACTTGCATATTCATCAAGTAAGTGTGAGACTGTCTTGCATATCAGCCTAGTGTGATCCATTATTTATACCTACATTAGCAGTCACTTAATAATACCCATAGGCATTTGTGGTTAAATTACTGAAAGGGTTCAGTTTGGCTGAATTCAGTATTATCTGTAATTTAATAAATTCATAAAGGCCATTTTATCCCAACCACTCCTGCAATCTCACTTCTTACACTCACCTGTGCAAAAATGAAAAAGGAAAAAAAAAAAAAAAAAAAAAGCTATTCTGTGCATCTGCAGCTTTGTCAGTGAAGGATGAATCCTGACCCCCAAGATCGGCAGGACAATTGCATTTCAGCTGTGCTATCATTCAGTTTCACCAAACGGCTCTGTGCTGCAGCCATTTGACAGCACGCAATCCTTCACTCGTTTTAACCTCACATCACGGCAGTGAAAATCTGAGGATTTAAAAAAAAAAAAAAAAAAAAAAAAAAAAAAAAAGCTTTGGGACCTTGGGTTTACCTTTTTGCTCTCTTCCATCTCGTGCTCAAACATGGCGCTGAATACTGGGGAACGTGCTAGGAAACAGGAAGAGAACAACTTGCAGTCATGGCGCTAATTAGCAAAAACTTGAATAAATTTCAATATATAAACATGAAGAAGACGCTTGTACCTGCTAGGATGGCTTTATGTGCTTGAAACTCCTGGCCAGCCACACACAGGGAGCAGTCTGTGAAACGTGAGTTCTCCCACAGGCCGCCCAGCTCGTCTGCTAGCCGGCAGTCGGGTACCTTTACCATGTTCATGGTGTTCTGACCAGAAATGTTGACAGAGTCCTGCACCACACTCACCTCAAGGGGACAAATGTAATGAAATGCAATGCGTCAAAAATGCAAGGTCAGAAAGAAAAGGCAACAGCAAAATGTAGCCACGTACCTCACAGAAGAGCGTGAGCTTGTCATCAGGTAGAAGGCCGTTGGCCTCATCTAGGAGGAAATCTCTCCGGATGAACTTTTTAAAACCCCAATCCTTCCCCTGGACAAAACGATACGCCCTCTGGCTTTCTGCAGACAGAGCAGACACAGAGAAGCCACGATAAGGAAAGTCTAAGAAGAAACTATTTTACAAAAGCTCAATGCAGAAAAATTATTAACGCCTACAAAATCTGAAAATGTGTCTGTTTCACTGAATATTCTGTACTCACCCATGGCTTTGGTCTCCTCTCCCTTGGCGTTGAGGATAGAGAACTTGAACTTGGCACGCACCTCGGCTTTTGGACAGCTGACCAGCAGCAGGTAGAGGGACAGGTAATCTTTGCTCTCCTCATCCAGGCCCTTGGGATTCACCCGCAAACACCTGATGGGGACAGAAGATTCAACAAGAAGGTCAATGTAAAAATGTATTAACCCTTATTAGTATGTGTCATTCCTAACCAGTAGGACTGGGCTATATTATACCGTTCACGGTAATAGCGGTGTAATTTTGGGCAACGATAGGAAAATGAAATATCGCGATAGAATATGGGTAAAACGCGCATGCGCAGTGCCTTTGTTTACATACGCGCATGGCGGCGACGCAGAATGAGAAGAGCAAAAGCGGATCGTTGAATGAAACAGATGAACCAGAATTGGTTTGTAAAAATGCTGCAACGACAGTGGTGTGGAACTGGTTTAGCTTTCGTTCGTCAGATACACAACAAAACACTATTTTTGGTAGAGCATGCTAGCGGGCCGTCGTTATTACAGTGTTGTTTGGAAAATACGGCACACTTAAAATTAATCCTTTGATTTTTCTGAAAATCGACAGTGCCCCTCATAATCCCGTGTGCCTTATGTATGAACTCTGGTTGTGTTTACTGACCTCGAAACAATTTTATGTGATACACGCTCAAAAATCTGTCAAATGTTTTAGAACGACTTTGCTACACCGCTTGATGGATTGTCGGAGCATTACGGCTGCTCCCTCGGCAGGCAGGAGCCTCGCAGAGTGATACGTACTGCGCTTCAACATAATATTACCGTATTGTGTGTGTGTATAAACTCTTTTTAAGTTTTGTGGATTTTATACATGGTTGTGCTCAGGATATGTCGGCCAATTTCCACTGGAAACGCCTTTTGGTTAAACTGTCAGCAATGAATTTGCAGTTGCACTGTTAAATTTTTATATAACTTTAATGCACATAAAAAACAGCTGCTTGTTTAAGTGAAAATACATTATTAGTGCAAAAACCCCCATCAAAGTTGTGGAGTTGTAAAGCATTTTGTCTAGTGTCAATTATATCGTCAGTTATATCGTTATCGCAAATTTTCAAATGTATATCGTGATAAATATTTTTGGTCATATCGCCCTGCTCTACTAACCAGACTATTATGCTGTGCAAGGAAAGTGCAGAAGTTGCACACCAGGAAAGTTTAATGATTTCTTTGTTTTGGTGTATAAGGCTCTTTTATTGAAGTTGTACTAGAGGTCATTCATTAAGGCTAAATCAGGCTAAACCTGTGTTATAAATCTACATTTATGTTACGTTTGTACAGATTAAGAGATTTTAAAAAGAAATCTGATTAAAGCTAGGATGCTACATAAGGAAATGTTAGCCACGCTTTTTTGGATTTCCATGAGAATCCACAGTGAGAGATTTCTGAGAGCTTAGAGCTTGGATGGCTCTAACTGAAATGATATTTGAGCAGTTTGCTTGACTGTTTGTAAACAGCTTGAAAGGCCTTCCATCAGACAGATTATTACATCTGTGTGTGTCAGTCTGAGCGGGATTATCCAAATGTTTGCAACAAAGCAGCCCTCATTCTGACGCACCATTTCAGCTTGTCATTGGCCCCAGAAGAGAAGGTGGAGCTCTTGATGACTTCCCCCATCTCCTCACGACAGAAGCTGAAGTTATTGATGGTCCACATGTAAGAGAACTTCACCACTTTGATCTGTTAAAAGGAAGAATACATTCAGAAAAGGCTTAGATTCATTAATCCGAGGTTCAATCAGACAGCGAGCCTGAAACAAGAGTCATTTCACCTGAGTGTAGCACCAGCTCTCGGCCACAGGCCCGCTGGACATTTCCGCAGGGGGAGGGGGACTCGGGACTCTTGACATTGCCAGTGTGACAGATGTTTGGGGCAAGAGGGTGAGGAAGAGGAATCTGTCACTTCCACTCGTCAGTGTTCAGCCCAGACGTCCATCTGCATCGGTGCGTGTCACATGGAAGCTGTTTGCCCCCTGCAGGCAGAGAATGTGATGAATTAGTCTGAACCATACAAATGTTTAAGTTTCACTCACACACTGTACAAAAAAAAAAAACCAAAAAAACATTTTACTGTGATGCCTCCATCAACCACTTGAGCTGCAGTTTATATCCAGACTGTAGAGACTAGTGCATGAATTCATGAGTTGTGGATAAAAAAAATAAAAAATAAAAAGGGAGGTTGCAGGGACCTTGAATTTCTGATCAAGCTATCCTTGAGTTTAAGTAAAAGTTTGCAAGTGACCTCGACCTTAGCCTGAACATTTGAGCCAAATTTGAAGTTATTCCCTGGAACAGTTTAAGCCATACAGTGTTCACAGAGACAGGACACTGGCGCTGGATCTTTCATTAATCTAGGTGAGACCGAATATCATTTCATTCGTGTGGCCCCTGCTGCACAATACTGAGGTTTGTTGGCTTGGAGTTAGATGAATTGTCCCTGACCCACTGGAGGACAGCAGGAGATCGATGGCACCATGCCTGTTCTAAGATCAATAACTGCTGCAGCTGCAATTAAGTCTCAAAAATGAACTGTAAATAAACAAGCCGTCTCCTAGGACTGTGCTAGGAATTTGGACCCACTGGCTACGCTCCCTAATTAACTTAAAGTCACACAGAAGCGCCATGCAGATCAGTACATGCGCGCGCACACACACACACACACACACACACACACACGCACGCACGCACGCACGCACGCACGCACGCACGCACGCACAGAGAACAGACTTCATTCCTTACACACAAATAAGCCACAACATTAAAGTGTTTATATTGATTATCTTGTTTTAATCCAAGATTCTCATGAGAAGCCTTTCTGCCCTGACATTCACACACTCCCAAAGCTGCCCAGGAACAGCTTGAGGAAGTTTGGAAGACAACAAAGAGTCCAAAGCTTAACTCCAAACTCCCCATTTCTCCTAGTAAAAAGGTGGTGTCAACCATAAGGCACAGGGGCCTGACTGCTTCATGTCTCTATTGTAATCTAAACATCAATAAAAACCTACAAGTCAAATATCAATCCACAACTGAAAAGACAAAGAACAAGTGCAATATTTTCCCTCTTTAAGGAAAGTTTAATACAACCGTTCGCCTCTTTTGTAGGTGCCCTTTAAAAGATTTAAATAAATATCCGTTTATTTTTTTTTATTTTGTGGGAAATTAAGACAAACGGGGCTTTAAAAAGCTTTGAAATTTGATCTAACAATCTAGTTTTGTTGATGTTATATGGTATATAACACAAAAAAATAGTTCCCCACATCTAAACACAGAATTGTATAGTGGGTTTTCACGGTGCGTCATCAAACTGGAAGTCGCCATATTGGAGATACTGGAGTTAAACAAAGCGCGCGCAATCAAACAGAGTCTAAACGTCGAACGAAAGGAAATGGTGAATTATTGCCGTGTTTATGGCTGTACCAATCGGTCAGACTGTGAAAAACATTTGCAGTTTTATAGACTGCCAAAAGTTATTACAAATCAGGGAGAACAATGCCGAAAGTTATTAGAGGAAAGGAGGCGGTTGCGGTTAGCGAAGCTAAACCAGGATCTACAAGGCAAAAATCTAGACAACATTCAAATTAGTTCTGCCCATTTCTTTTTCTATAGTTAAGCATACTTAATAAAATATACTCGAACTATGCTACTTTTTGGTAAGGGATGATATCATACAGTTAAGGTTTGGTTGATTAAAGATGTTACTGCATTACTTACTTTGGCATTCACAACACATCTGTCGCTGATGACTTGATACTGCATCTCCCTCACCCATCCACACACCATCTGGTTATAGGCCTCCAAATTTTATAAGATTTAAGGTCTTCTGCTGTGTATGGGCTTGGCGAGAAAACCAGATAGTTGACGATATCAGGATATGCAATAGACGGAAGACTCTCCAGGTCGTCATTGATCCAAATGAAGGAGTCAATTCATTTGGATCTGCACCACCAATAAACCTCAACTTTTCCAAATATCGTGCCCTTTGCTGCGGACCAAGTCCTTCCCTGTATGCCTTTGCATCTATAACGCATTTGAGGAGCTTTTCTGTGGTTTCAGACAGTGTTTGCAGTGTTTACCTCCGAGTGCCTCTGGTTTATTGGTGTTGTGTTAACACAACACGAATCTCTGTTAATCTGTTTCCATCCCCCCCATTTCTTATTTCCATTTCAACAGTCCTTGAACCGTTCATCCGTCTCTACCGGTGTCTCACACGCGGAGCCTTTAATGTTTTTACGTCTTCATCCATAAATTCAATTTGGGACCAAAACTTGGTGTAACAAGTGGGAAGGTTGGGACCGCCAAGCTTTCTGATTCTGATAATTACACCGAATGCAGGTGAGATGCCAACAGTGAAAGTTCTTCAAGGCTCAAGGAATTAAATACTGGATTCAGGACTAACTTTAGTATTTGATTTGCAATGGATATTCATGACTATCCATGTTTCCTTAGCAACCTTGGTTAAAATCAGCTGAGCTCATTACTACAGCATAGAGCTGGGCGATATGAGATTTTTTCATATCACGATATGTTTTTTTCATTTCAGGCGATAACGATATCTATCACGATATAAGCCAAATAACTATATTTGTAAGATTTAAATGTGCCGTTGCTCACAAGTAAAATGTGAAATAATCAGCAGCTTGTTTTTATTTAAATATTTATTTCCCATAATAAGTTCAACAGGGTAGATGTACTTAAGGAACATGAGACTTTTTCAGATAAATAAAGGCAAATATTGCAAACTACACAAAAGGCAGCCGCTAAAGCGTTTAAGTTTCAAAATAGAACAAACAAAACAGACTACTAAATTGTCAATTCCACTTAGAAACAAAATATTAATTCTAAAAATAAATCTTAGTTTGTTTTACAGAAGAACAGACAAAACTGACTAACTTTTGTCAATATCAAATAAACTGAGAACTAAAAGGAAATTCTCAATCTCTCCTTGTTGTATAGCTTAGCTTTTCAAACAGTGTTAACAGTTACTTTAGTCTGACAAAAGCCGAATGACGAATTAGCGCTTCCAGTCAGAGACTGAGGCTACGTCCACACGTACACGGGTATTTTTGAAAACGGAGATTTTCCGTTTTCGTTTTAAAAAATAATCCCGTCCACACAAAGGCAGAAATGAAGGAAAACGCTGCTAGGAACATGCCAAAGCAGCAGGTGGCGCTAGATTCCTAACCGTGCAGAAATGTTGGCCAATCAGAAGTCTAGAAGCCTCGGTGGGAAAAAGTAAACAAAGCTGGGGCATAGAAGCAGAGCCGAGTCGTATGTGTGGACGGACAGTAACTGTGTGTATATGTAAGCATTTAAACACTGCAGAGAGTAGAATTAACAGTAACAGTATTGTAGAAATTCATTTCACCGAAACAATAACGTGGCGCACAGTGTGACGCATGCACCAGTTTATTGTATTTCCAGACTTGCTTTCGGCACAATTTACAGTGCATGCTACTCTGTTTTTTGTCAGACTTGAAATAGCCGAAATACCTTCACACTACGGAACTTCTATGGCTCTTCCGTTCGACAATCTCTCCGGCATTGGAACCATCATCTGTTTTCTCTTCGGTCACGCTCGGTTGATTTTTCTAGTCGGCACACTCATTTCCTCCATTACGCGCTGGCTCCATTACCCGCTGCCTGCTTCCCAAACAAACACATGTGCGGCTTGGCACTTGTGCTGTACGTAACAAGTCACGCGACGTGACGCTGCGGCTGTGATTGGTTCGGCTCTGCGCTACTTAATTTGGATTGGCTGACCTTTTTTTTTTTTTTTTTTTTTTTTTTTTTAAGAGGACAGGAGCGGCGAGGTCTATCGCGATAGCTTAATTTCTCTATCGAGTAAAAGTTATATCGCGATACATATCGTTATCGTTCTATCGCCCAGCTCTACTACAGCAGCATACTTAAGGCTTTGTAATATGCAACTTTTCATTAACATAAATATCCAATCAGTCAATCACATGACAGCAACTCAATGTACTGAGGCATGCAGACAGTCAAGACAGCTGGCTGAAATTCAGTCTTCTCCTGGGGTATGATACTTCATATGTTTTTAACGGTGGCAACTGGCAAGATGGAGACACAGAAGAAAGTACAGAGAAAGAAAATTAAACTTAAAGTGATAGAGAGGCCAAATAGAAAAAACAGGCAGCGAATGAAAGATGGAACACCGTCCAAGGAACTATTCACCAAGATAAATTGCCATGAAAACAGGTTGGATGGAGACAAAAGAAAATCAAACTGAGGTGTGAGAGAGCAATCAAATATAGATTTGTGGACTGAGGTGAAGATGCACACTGTATGGAAACTTTACGTTCTGCACATTTCAAGAGCTGCAGGACCTCTTAATCAAGACACACAGATTTAGGGTAGTGCACTCATAACGAAACAGCTGAACTCATCAGCCTATCAGGTCTTAAGAGTTTATTTTCTTTAAAAACAATTATTGCTCAACCCAAAAACTGACAATCCTCATTTCTTCAGTCTACAGCGAGTCTATAAAGCTATATGTGCATGTAATTAATTATTATTATTTTCTTTTTTGGTCAACGTGGCAACAGAGTTACTGCTAATTTAAACAGGACGTTATCTGCTGCTGTAGCTTTGCACTAAAGCCACACAGCAGTTGAAACAGAGAGTGCCTTTTGCTGTCAGGAAGGTTATAGAAGCACACTATATGACAGCATTTACTGCAGGAATTGTTCATCCAACACACCTAACAGTTAAGACATTTTTATAGATTTGTCACTGACAAGTAACAGAAGGAGTACGCTGCAACCCTATTTTAAAAAGGTTTGTTGCTTTATCTTATTTGAAATTGGCAAGTTTTCGTGTTGTTTTAGTGTACACTGCAAGTTGCATGCAGCAGCTGGTTTGCTGTATTTCAGATGAAGCTGTTTCATTAGGACTTGGTGTTAAAAAGCTCTTGATACTAACTTGCATCAGTCTCTTTGGTCTTTGTCAGTATCCTGTCAAATATTTTTTGTGGCGTGTTCCCATCTCTGAATGGAAGGCCTATGAACAGAGGATGACACGTGCTGTGCAGATTATAAAGTCCTTTGTGACAAATTTGTGATGTGTGAAAATACACTATATAAATGGAAATGATTCAGTAACTTTAAAATGTCATTCACAGAGGTCAAAGGGTTTGTGATAAATTCATGCAGCTTAATTTACACCTGATAATCTAAACACTTATCACCAGTTAGGGGGAAGTACTAAAACTCATTCTGGCAGTCCACTGAGCCTGTGCAATTAATGTTAAAAGACAAATGCTACAACTGCTAACCTGGCTAATGTATGTTATTCCCTAATAACCATGTTAACATTTTTGACATATTTAAAAAAGTACAGCAGAGCTTTTAGATGTAAGGGCAGGGACAAAAACAATGTGTTAACGCCTACTGGAGGAATGCAGTTTCCTTTAGTTTGCTGTAGCTTATCGTTCACATCGCTTTGGCTCAAGCATGCTGTTGTGCTTGACTGCAGCTTAGAGTCCAGTTATCTTAACCATTTTCCTTCTGGTTGTTTAGTTATGGGCTCATACATTCAAAGTGTTCATACATTTCAAGTAAACTGTTAGAAAGGTTTTATTTTATGACGTTACACCCATCTATCTTAACCGCTTATCCAACTCAGGTAGCGTCTCATCAGCTGTTACTGGGCAAGAGGCAAGGTGCACCCTGAACAGCTTTCAAGGCTATCACAGGGCCCACACATAGAGATAGACAACCAGTCACACTCACGTTTACACCTAGTTTTAGAATAAATTGAAAGACCTAACATGTGTGTCTTTGTACTGTAGAAGGAGGCCATTGCACCTGGAGAAAACCCATGCAGGTAAAGTGGGAACAGGCAAAATCCATACAGACAAGCTACAGCTAGCAAGCGGGTTCAAACCAGGAGCTCTCTTGCTGTGAGGAGACCGTGCTAAGCACTCCACCACCATATTGTCCATTTATAATGGTAACATAAGGGGCATAAGCAAATTAAAAAGTATTATTCATTTGCTTAGGTCTTTTCTTTAAAAAAATGTAAGCAGAAAAAGAGCAGTATTGTGTAAGACAACTATAATCATATTGGCAATATACAGTCCAATCATTTTAGCAAAAGGTAGGGCAAGGCTCTTACAATAATAACACCTGGAATCAAAACACAGCAGATTGCAAAAGTACATTCAAAGCCTGGGAGATGTTACAGGAAATAAAACTCCATTAACCTGCCAATTTGTCAAGCCTTTTCAATTTTCAAACACAAAAAAGGCCAAACTTCACAGAGCTGCTGACATCATCCAACGTGACAGCTTTGGCTACAAAAACCCACCGAGTAACTACACAACATAAAAAGAAAATAATAGGAAAACAAATCTTGGCAAAGGGTGACATAGACTATAAAGTGGATCTGAGTTCAACACAAAATTCCACGATTACTTTGCGAACACAAAAAACGATCCTGGTATATATTGAGAGGACAGCTGAGACTGCGGTAAATTTGCTCAGCTCAGATGGGGTCCAGTATGTTTGGTTTGCGCCTGACCAGAATTATCACAATCAAAGCAAACCCCCAACACTGGGAGCTCTGGATGTGGGATTGTGAGGATGTGTGACTGCATGAGAGCTAAGGTGTTTATAGACGGCACAATGAATGACTCCTAGTCTGCAGAAGCCTGTCAGAAGAGGAACTACCCAAAGCGTAGTGCCAAAAATCACAAGTGGGGTGGGGGGCAAAAACTAAGACAAAAAGTATGTTGTCTAACTTGAATCCAAAAGAGCACCTTCAGGATATTTTAGAGACAAAGGAAGAGAAATGCAACGAGTCAAGCAGAAACAAGCTCTCCGTATATCTGTGCAGCGCTATGCAAAGGAGGACTGAGTCCATCACCAACAAATGAAGGTGGATATGCGATAAAAATAAATAAATGATTAAAATCATGGTAAGAAAAGTGTAACTGTTGCTGCATTTTCAATGGCAAGTAAAAACTATTAGTAATATTTTTCCTATTCAAATAAGACCAAATGCAGTTAATGCAAATGATCCTGCTGTATACTGGACATGTTTTATTTGTAGGTGATAAAAATAATAAATAAAAACCTGTGGAGATGTGGAATACACACTGTGGCAGTTATGTGTTTCCTGACATTTTACTCACCTGACTTAAAAAAAAAAGAAGACGAAAAAAAGGACAAATCAATCTCTACTCTAAATTAAAGACTGGAGGTTTGGAGGCATTTCAGACAGCAATTTTCAACGGGGGGGATGAAAAAAAAAATTGCAGGCCTTGTCGAAGTGTCAGTGAACACAATGTCTGTTTCCAAAGCTTTGGTCTTTGAGGACTGCAGTAAGCCACAGAAAACCTTAAAACTATAATTGGTACAGGGACCGGGGATCGATTGCAGGGCGTGTGTTCGGCCTCTGTGGGAGCGATTTCATATTCTGCCCTCGGTCACGGTGCTCCTCCTTTCCTAAAAACTCAATCTCGGAGAGGTATGAACTATTGATTTTGCTACAGCGATCAGCTTGCCTCGTTCTCATCCTCAACTTTGCGCAGACCCGCAATTACACTGAAGGGGATTTGACAGGGCGAAAAAGCATTAGCAGCCAGGTTTCGGCTCCTGTCTGTACTTCCCGAGCAAAACCCCGCTCGCTTCACCACGTACATGAGGGTTAAAGGGAGGACAGGCCTCAATGCATTGCTAAGATCACTGGTCACCTGGTTCATATTGTTACCAACAGATACACTTATTGTCTTAACCTCCAAAGACACATGGGAGTATCAGAGTAGCATTACTGTTTTCAATTTGCTTAATTTTGTATCAAACATTGGTTTAGTTTTGGGGGGGGTTTGAAGCTCAAAAACTAAATGATCCTTTGGAGACATTTATCTAACCACACAGTACTCAACTGAAATGAAATAAGTTAACATAGACCTGCATTTAGGGTCAGTGTGCTCATAATAATACATAATCCCCTACATCTTAATGAGCTAATAAACCCAGAGTGCATCCCTTTAGCGCAAATCCTGACATGTCAACCATGTCTATTATGTAAGAAGGGAAAATTAAGTAGCACAGATGCCATTCATTAACAACAGTCAGTGGTCTGATTGAGTGGTCTGAATTTTTTAAATAAAAATCACCCAAATATTAATTAAAATGTTCTTTTGATTGCAGTAATTTAAACCCATCACTGAGCCCTTCCTAGGGATGAAGCCAATGCTTGTGACTCAGAAATCACAATCATATGCATTAAGTTGAAAACCTATTTGAGATTTCAGCTGCAGCAGTCACTCTGCAACCTATGCGTTTTTAACAAAATAGCAATGAAAGCTCACAGGCAGTGGATTTTTCTTAGTGGGTCATCCCACTGAAGGTGAACTCAGCTCAACTGAGTTAAGTATAGGGGGGGTGAAAAAAAAAAAAAAGATGAGCTCAGGGAAAAAACAGATTAAAGGCCACTTCAAGTCTGCTGCACGGCAGGTTTTTGATTTGGCAAAAGAAATGCATTGCTGGAATCAGTGCAACTGCTGCAAGACAGCCCTGCACTGCAAGTAATACTCAGCATCACCTAAATATAGAGCTGCAAGTCTATGTTCTGATAAATTATTTGATTGGCGGGGGGAACGGCTTCTTAAAAACAAAGTTTCTCAAAGCCACAGTTTACAACTCAGTTTACCTGCCAGAAATACAGCACAGCTGCATCAGAGATGTAGACGTCCTCCTTTAGATTTGAGATAAACACATAAATAACACGACTGGTTTAAGACTTTGTTTGTTTACACTGACCTGACTCACTCATTACTTTGTGCCTAAACCGAGAAGGCAATCAGTGTTCACAGTGAACTTTGACTCACAATTTCCACCCAAACAATAATCCCTGACAGCTGGTCACCTCACCACTTTGTGAGCAGCATGGTTTATACACTTTACAGGAATACAAGTCATAACCACATGAGCACTTCCACGGATAAACCTTTCGAGTTAAAACAGCCTGCACTGACTGAGCAGTGAGTGAATGACTCCAATAAACAGTATGACGGAGGCCCAGTTGTGAATTCCAAATCTAATTGAATGCAACACCACAAAGTTTAAACATGGTATTTTTCTGAGTATTTCTTTGAAGTTGAAGAGCCTGTACTTTAATTTAGTTCATGCCGGGAAGTTAAACTCACTTAATGTAGGCGGTGACAGTAGCAGGTAGTTAACCTGCTAACAATGTGCACTAATCGACACCGGTATTTCGTTTTGAAATGGCACCGCATTTTAATTACGAATGCAGACCATTGTGGTCATAAAAAAGAAACGTGACAGTCTCTGGCATAGCTATTAATACATAAATCCTGCCGGTAATCCAGACAATGCACCAATAGCACCACAGCTTAAGCGGGGAGAGCTAGTTGGCTAGTTAGCCCTTTGCCTTTAGCAGCTAACCTAAGCCAAACAAAAAGGTCGGGGAAATAACTGCGCAAACTACAGCTAAAAATGCTACACGACTACCTTTGTCGTGTTTCTTTAAGTCCTTAATCCCTATCTCACGGCTTTCTTTTTATTTTCCGCTAGACTCACCTTAATGTTGGATTTAATTACAACGCTAGTTGGCCGGAGTCTTGTGTTGTTGTTAGCTAGCTGGCTGTTGAGCTGGACCACTATAGCAGTGTCTCACAAATAGCACACCCTGCTGTCTGGGAGTAATTTCACAAACCACTGCTATATATCCATCTATAAATGTGGTCTGAAGTTCATAAACACTTATCATCATGTCACGGTGATTTTCAGCTTATTTATTTTCAGCCTAATTATTTGTTTGAACTATTCTTTTCTGGGGTGTAATGACTGTACAACAACAAAAGTATTCTGGGTGCACAAGTTTAATTCCATTTTCAAATTCAAATTCAAATTTTATCTGAATTAACACACACAGCCATACACAGTACAACATGTGGTGAAATGCTTATTGCTGTGCAATACCCGACCATTAAATGACAGTAAGATTTACAGATTACTACAAAATTTACAGGTTTTAACTTGGAAATTTACAGTAAAAATGTGCAAATAACAGTTCATGAAATAAATTATGAATAAAAAAGAAAGAAGAACTTATTAATTATAAGAAGTGTGCAAAAAACCAGAGTGCGTGTGGTGATGTGATGCGTGTGGCAGAGTCCAGTCCTACACCTGGTTCAGGGTCCGAATAGCCTGGGGGAAGAAGCTCGTCCTCATTCTTTCTATTTTGGCCTTAAGGGAGCAGAAGCGCTTCCCAGGCCTCAACAGTGAGAAGAGTCCATTGTTGGGATGGTAGAGGTCCATCATAATCTTCCTGGCTTTAGTCTTTCACCGCTTGGTGTAAATGGACAGCAGGTCAGGAAGTTCTGATCAAATGATGCGTTCAGCCGAGTGCACCACTCTTTGCAGATCTTGTCTGTCCTGCTTGGTGCTGTTCCCAAACCAGGTGCAGATGTTTCCCATCAGGAAGCTCTCAATGGTGCAGGAGTAGAAGTTCTTAAGCACCCTCAGTGGCAGATGGAAGTCTCTAAGTCTTTTGAGTTTTCTCTAATCGACACAGGGTCAACATTGTACATACAGGCTCAAATATAAACATACACTCACTTAAATCTTTTATGTGTTGCTTAAGGTTTTACAGTGTCCAACACTCAGAGCAATAGGAAAGTACAAGTAGCTCACTGAAGATTTAATATGAACTGTAGATTTACACAAGCTAGCAAGGTATTTTGGAGCCATTTCTAAACAACGGCACTATCCAAGATAATCAGTTCAAACTTTATTAAAGTACAACTTATTTTGATGTCTCATTTTGCCAAGGTCTGGAAGAAGACCCTCGGATAAGAGAGAAAATTGGTTAGGATGTTCAAGAACAACAGCTCTGGTCAAGAATGCACATCTATTCCAAATCTGACACCTTCAAGCTCAATTTAGAATTAGATTTGCTATATGGACAAGCCAAATACATTCTAGGGAAGAGTATTATGGTCAAATGAGAAAAAGATGAGCTATTTGGCCACAACAACAGAGGGATGTTTCAAGAAGTAAAGGTTGGGCTTTCAAACCTAAGAACACTGTATCAGCTGTCAAGCATGCTGGTGGTAGCATCATGCTCTGGGACTGCTCCCAGTGGTGCTGGTACATTGCACACCTTAAATCAACAGTTAGATGTTTGAAACATAGACACAACTGAGTGTTTCAATAGGGAAATGATCCCAAACACATGTTACGTTGATTTTGGAATCAATAAAGCAGGCTAACACTAAGCTTCTAGAATGGCTGTCTCAAAACTCTAATGTCAACCCTATTGAGAATTCCATCAATTCCTCCAAAAAGAGTGATTAAATATCCAGCTAGAATTGTGACACAGGCATCTGTGACACAAGCAAGTTGTGTCTCAACCATAACCCTTTGGTTATGGTTGAGACACAACCTGCTAAGGGGCATTTAACCAAATATTAGTGGGAGAGTATATATATTTCCAATGGTCACCAATGTGTTGCAAGAAAGACCAATAACCATGGGAAATTTTGAATCACCAGTTAAAATAACTCCAGTAACTGCATGTCTTTGGACTGTGGGAGCAAGCGAGAACATGCAGACTCCACACAGAAAACCCCCCCGACCAGATGATGGATTCAAACCCAGGACCTTCTTGCTGTGAAGCAACAGTGCTAAACCCCATACGACCATGCTGCCCACTTGTATCCACTTAGTCTTTAAACATGTATGCTGTACAATCATTCCACCCTGGAAAAACAAGTTTAAAAAACCCATTAAAAGCCCCAAATCACCATGACATTCACATGTACATAATGTATCCAAACAAAACTAATTGAGCCCATTTTAAAAAGAATAGTAAATAGCCCTGTAATCTCAAGCAGAGATAAATAGACATCAGCTGTTCAATGTAAAAATGAATTAAGAAGCATCACATGTTATTAGCGCCTGTTTGAGTGTGTATATATAACAAAAGCTTAAGCTTTTATGGAAAACATTATTAGCAGCAGAGGAAGTCTACCACTACAGCATGTTTCTTGCTTATTATGTCCTCCTTTTTAAACCAGTCATTTGTGATGAAATATATCGATTGCCTCATTTAGTGAGCAAGGCTGAATCACTCTGGACCAGGCGGTGCTGTCCTCACATTCTCTCCATTTTTCAAGTACTCTCATAAAAACACAATTTTTAGGCCATCTAGTCTTTCTGAGCCTTATAAAAGCAGTGTATATCTGCATAACTTTCTTAATAAGCAGCACAAAGCACAGCATGATGGGCTGAAATCCTAATTTATCAAGGAAAAACAAATAATTCAAATGCCCCTCACGATCCACAAACATAAGATATTTCTGTCTGAGTATTTCCTTAATAATACATGTGTGAAGCACAGATATGTGAAACTTTATTTCAGCTTCCTTTATTATTATTATTATAAGTTTAGACACTGCTTTGTTTCATATTGTAGAGAATACAGTTGGCACGCATATTTGCACCCATGAAAACATACCTAACAGCAACAAAGTACAGTTGTCCAGAGACTCGCAGTAAAATAAAGATACATGCATGTAATTTACACATTTACAGAAGCTTTTATGCTCCAATGAATAAAGGCATTGTTTGAACGCAGTGTACAGAAAAACAAGTAGCAGTCCAGGAGATGAAAGATTCACCTCCGCTTTGCAGGGATAACAACATTTCCACTGGTTGCGATGGGGATTAGAAGCCTTCGCTGGTCCATGCGAAGATATTTTTCAATAAGCACTTCCACTGGCACCTTGTCATTCACATAACCCTGCCTGCAAGTTACAAACACATACTGGTTAAGTTCCATGTTAGAAAATTTATGTGAAATGTCAGAAAATAGATCATGAATGAGGTGTGCTACCTATAGGCAGCATTTAAGATATTCTACAGGCTTATGCTCTTATTACAGTCAGATATAGCCTTCAAACTACAAAGAGCTCAACATTGCCATCTAGAGGTCAGAATAATCCAAGCGTTGCAGAGTGGGTTTTTTCCTCCCCCTTACTGTAGAGTCAGTGCCTTACCTGTACAGGCGGGCACTTCTGGCTTAAAATACATATTATTTTGGGGCCTTTTGCCTTTATTAGATAGTGGAGAGTGGACAGGAAAGACAGGCCTACACTCAGTATAGGTTTCTTGATTTGCTTTGTTTTTTGGTTCATTTTATTCATTTATTGATAACACACACCAGACAAACTAAACAGCTAGCTAGTTGACATGTACACTGAGATATGCAGAACAAGGTATTTAAATAAATCTGTACATGTTTGCTCCATAAAGTTATATAGCAGTGTTGTACTGAGCCTCCTCAAACCCTCCTAGGAATACATAATGCAGTTTTGTGTATAATGTAGTTCGCTACATTTTTAAGTGGTATTTAAGTTTTGCTTTTTCCTCCTTAATTAAACAAAGGGGCTTTATGACATTAAAAACATCTGATTGCAAAAAGTCTTGAATTCTGCCCTCATACCTTTTCAGCAGAAGTTCAACGTCCTCGACCTCTATGGTTTTTCTCTTTGCATGGGCAGCATACGTCTCTAGGTCCTCAGCTAGCCGGTCAAAGAATTTATCCATTCTGTTAAAATTACAACAAATCTGTTATATTAAAGCAACACACAGTTCTAACAGACAAAGAGACACTGCATGTGATTAATGGCGAAACACAGTGTGTTACTTACATTTCATTTAGGACAGGGTGGACGTCTGCAGAGACTTTTGTTTTGGCAAATTGCTTAAAGACGCCCATAAGGTAGCTCTTAGGAAGGATAGTTTCCTTTTTAGAGATCCTCGTCTTCCTCACTCTCCTCTGCTTAGGTTTAGCTGCAGGTAAAGGTTCTCTTGTACCGCTGGTACTGGTGGAGATCAGAAGAGAGTGTCAGTGAATTGCCGAATAAAAACTTGATTCTGTACCTGTGCTACAATAGCAGTTTTTCTATTTAAAGTAGAGAAGCTTTTAGGGAGTTAAAAGAGCACTGTGTCAGCTGAAAGGTCCATATCCCCAGCTGAGTAGGTACTTCTTTCTCCCTAAAAACAGTCCTGACTGAAACCCACAGGACACACAAACACACACACTTAAGTGTAATAGGACATGCAGCTTACCTGGCCTGATTGTTCTTTAGAACAGAAGGTGATGCTAAAGGATCAGGACGATTAAAATTAATTTTCTGTCTGACAAACGCTGGAGTCTTGCAGGGGAAGTCTGAAGCTATCAGAAAACAGATTTCTTAGTCATTCTGAATGCTTAAATAGATATTTTACCAGTGCATGTTAAAAGAGAAAATAACCTTCATCCTCTTCATCATCATAATCTTCTTCTTCTTCCATTTCTTCTTCTTGTTCAGCAGCATCCTCAGCTGGAGCTTCATCAGGCACAGTTTCACTCCTACCATCTTCAATGTCATACGTTCCCTCTGACAGAGGAAATGAGTTCTCTTTGTCAGCCTCAGGCTCATTCGTTGTCCCAGTGGCCTCTGCCTGTCCTTGGGTTGAGGATTCGGCCACATCAGGGTCTCCGGTGTGAGTCTGACCACTCTCATGGCTTCCCATCTCAAAGCTGGTGCGCAAATCCAGAGTGCCATGTCCTTTGAATTTGGCATCAGGCCATCCTACAAACAAAACCACAAACAATATTTAATCTCAATCATACAGATTTTTAAATGCTAAATGATTGATTAATTGATTTTTTTTTTAACCTGCAAACGTAGCATTAGGGAAATCCTCTGCTGCCTCTGTAACCGGCACAATGAGACCGCCCTCAGAGCGATAAGCCCTCCGGCTGATGTGTTCTGAGTCATGTTTCAGCTGAGCTGATGCCTCCTCTTCATTTTCACCGCTGAAGATCTCAAAGTCATTTTCGTTCTCAGACTTGGTCACGTGCTCATTTCTCTCAGATTGACCACTAACATCCTCTTCAGGCAGGGCTGCTACAACTTCATCAGTGTGATATTCAGTGCCACCATCCTCTTCATCCTTTTCGGTTTGAGAGTCTAGTACAACGTCCTCTTCCTCAGACTGAGTAGATGCTTCAGCTCCCTCTTCGGACTGGGAACCAGTTTGAGATTCTTCTACGCCTCTCTTGTCTTCTTCCTCTTCTTCAGTCTGATCCTCAGCCACATTCTCGTCTTCAGACTGAGAACCTGCGTCATCACCCTTTTCGATCTGCGAGTCGGCTGTACCTCCATCAGTGTTAGAGTCAACTACATCTTCCTCATCTTCCTCCTCCTCTTCAGTTTTAGAATCTGCTTCAGCTTCCTCTTCAGCCTGTGACCCTGCTTCAACACCCTGTTCAAGCTCGGAATTGAGAGCAACTTCTGCTCTTTCCTCAACGTCTTCAAACTGAGCTGCATCCTCGCTTACACCGGTCCGAGATTGAACTACATCTTCATCTCCGTCAGATTTTGCCAAGACATCTTCAGGTTTACTGTAAACTGTTCTCCTTGCTTCCTTCTTTTCAGATTCATCTTCAGTTGGAAACACACACAGTTGGTCAGTTTCCAGCTTGCTCTGCTCCACTTCCATTTGCTCCTCTGGCTCCATCTCCCTCATGTCCTTCTGCAGCTGAGACGCCATGACTGTAGGTTTGTCCTGAGTAGCAATGATAGAAAAGTTGGAGGTCATGGCATCAGCCTGGGCGTAGAGAGCCGTGTTACAGTTCACGATATCGGCTGTGATATCTGGTTCGCTGAGTTTGCTTAGACCTAAGGTGAAGCCCTCAGAGTGAGTAGATTCACCAAGCCCCTGCTCCACAGGTCCAAAGCTGCTCATACCTGGATGACAGGAAGGAGGAAAATGTAAGGTGGAGGTAAAGAGCAGGTGCAAATAACCTACAATTCTTTTCATGCTGTACTTCTGTTCTCACATCACTGGGCTGAAGTGTTAAATTTATACTCAGTCGTAGGTTTGCACTGAACCTCTGCAGAATTTAACTAAAACTTTCACCAGCAGGGGGCAGCACCTTACTTGTAGGTAGGTTGAATAGTTGTTGTATGTGTGCCGGCAACTTAACCAAAGGTTACATGGCCTTGTTACACAATCTTGTGATAAAAACTGGCATTAAACAAAATTACAATCCAATCTAGTTCCACTTTTTTTTTTTTTAAACCTCCCTTCAGCACGATTCTTTTTGAGACATGGTCCCAAGCAGCTGTTTCTTTGCAGTCTGGTAACAGCTTTACTTACTGAAACATTTTCACATGCACTCATCTACAAAATGTATGAGAGGTGAAGAAGACGGTGGAGATAAGCGTCAGGGGTGGTTTGTGGCAGAAGACCAAAATGTCTGAATAAAGGACCAGAGGCCAAGCTGGGGCCGAAGATGTTAAGAAGTCTGAAGGACAAGATTAGAAATGAGTATAACTCAGGTTTAGTCAAAGTCTGGACTCAAAGTTACAGAGGCAAAGCTGAGGGGGTTTGGACATGTGCAGAGGAGGGATAAAGGGATTGAGGATAAAGATGGATGCAAATCACTGACAAATTCACTGTGGTGACCCCTAAAGTGAGCAACCGAAAGAAGGTGATATTTAAAGTGACTCAATAGCAGGTCAAAATACAGTGACAGTTCTCAAGGTGAAAAATCCTGATAGTGAGATTATTTAGCAATGAATGAATCAATTATCAAATTAACCAGTTGGTAACAACAGTGTGTGAGATTATATTACATTTCTGGTTAAGTTTCTGTGTTTTACACCATATGGTTGTATGGCTGCTGTGCCTCAGAAAGAAATCTTTGAAAAACCTGTGTCCCATTAGAAGAATGTAATAAAGTATTTTGAGCGCAGTGTTCACCTCCCATCCGTCGTTTATCTACAGCAGCACCAAATTCTTCCTCTGAGATTTTCCGACGATTTGAAACTTTTCTCTGCAGACCTCTTTTCTCAGTCTTAGCGTCAACAAACGGAGTTTTTAAATTCAAGGAAGCAGAGCTGAAAAACAGATTGGACATAAACTAAAAAACATAAAAAACAAACATGGTGTGCATTCACACGCTGATCATTAATTCTAAACCTAGTCATGGGTTTGATCCCCGATTAGAATTAATATTTTGCATTCTTTGTACACTTTACCTCAACACAGACAGTGATGAATTGTCATCTATTGATAGTTCAGTTTCCTCTTCAGCTTCTGGAAGCACAAACATCCAGCATACACAGTAAGTGTTCACATTGCTGCAGAAGCACAAAAAAAAAAAACCCCACAACCTCATTTTTAATCTGTGTACCTCCTCAATGCTCGTTTCAATCTTACCATCTCCATCTTTAAGTCGTTTTTCAAAAGCCGTTGTGTTAAAACTCCTGCGCGGTCTCTTTCGGCTCAGTCCCTTTGCAGTGCTGGCTGCTGGGCCAACTGTTACATCAGGCAGGTCCAGCCCTGACAGCTCCATACTGAAAGTCAATTCAGCTCAAAAGTTTATTTTCCATCACAACCAGGACTAATTCAGTAATACCATCAATCACCCTGTAACCCACAGCTCACCTGTGATGCGTTTTGGAGATGGTCGAATTGGCTGAAGGTGGCTCCGGCTCTTCAGATGTTTCTGTCTCATGAACCACGGGGGATTTCACCGGCTCTGAAAACCAAAACATATAAGCAAAAGCAAAACCAACCGAAACCAACCAGGAATTAAAAGAAGGCTAGTTCACGCACCTGTCCGCAGGATGTTTATGAGTATGTGTCTGGGAGTGTCTCCGTCATTAATCAGTACTGAAGATGTGGCAGGCATGTTTGCCTTTTTTAACACAACTGAGGCAGTCCTCCTTTTAGTGGCGGGGAGGGATTTTCTGGTTATGCTCTAGAAAAAAGGGACAAAGTTAATAAGTTTAACATGCCCACGAATAACAACTACGCTGCTCACCTCTATTTTACCTCATGGAGCTTATGTCTCATGCTCCGCCTAAGGATCTCCTGCGGGGTTTGGGGACCAGCATCTTTCTTGCTGAGCCTGCTACTCCGCCGGGTCCCGCTGCTACTCGGCTCCTGTGAATTACTGGAGACAAGTCATCTTACGATTAATAATACTGAATACAAAGCCGCTGAGACTAACGTGCGACAACCACAAGTTTGTCGTTAGCGATAGCTTAGCTAGCATTAATGCTGAAAACGCCAGTGAATAAGACTTTCGTGGTTCTCTCCCAGAAAATGAACCGTACCTGCGTGTGACAGGGGTCCTGGGTGGCTCGGTGGTGAGAATATGTTTCAGCAGGACCCGAGCGGACAAATCCTCCGTGGGATCCATTTAGCCACCGAGGAGCAAAGTCAGCTGGTTAGCTGAACTCAGCTAGCAGACAATTGCGGGCAGTTAAACGTCAAAAATGTCAAACAAATGACTTTTTCCACAACGACGCTGTCCAAACAAGCGGTGCTGAGCTGAAATTAGTGTCGTTTATCTCAGCTTTCACCCGAACGTCATTTGTGCTCTGATCCTTGCCTTGTGTTTTCAGTTTCAACGGACTCAATTCTCATACGGTCCCGCGTTATTTTTAAGTGAAATCTCGCGAGAAGAGAGATTTGGCTTTGAACCTCGAGATCGCAATGAAATAAATAAATAAAATTAAAAATGAAATTTTAATATTGTTTTCAGAAAAAGCAATAATATAAATGAATAATTTACAAAATCAGAGCTATGGAATTTTTTTCAATACTGAAATTTTATTTTATTGTATTTTAGTTTAGTTTAGTTGTCATCCATACTTCAAAATTGTGGGTGATTATCCATTATTATTATTATTATTATTATTATCATCATCTTAATGCAAACTTTTGTGAAAATATCTCAAAACAAAACATAGAAAATAACTTGAAATTTCTGAAAATGAAGTCGAAAATTTGAGCTAATGACTCGACATTTTGAGATAATAATCTAAGGCAAGTGAGGTGTTTTGAATTTCTGTCAGGTGTGCACTAAATTTTGACCAGTGGAGTGCAGTGCGATAAACTGGAAAATAAACGCGAGAGCAACACAGTTCTCAAGAGAATTTATAATATCATAATTCCCTGCAAAACAACATGTTAGTTACCACAAGGGGTGAAAATTATAAAAATGTTTCATTTTGAGAAACTTATCCTACCCTTTATCATAAGATTGGACACCACTACCACCACCAATTTCAAATTTGGATTCATTTGGCATACCTCAGGCTTTTCTCCCCATTTCCATTCCTGAAGAACATCCTACCTGCACACCATGCCAAGATTTCAACTAATAGCTCTTTGGGAATCACTATGTTGGTGCAAAAATACAATTTTATGTCTCTCAGACTCTGTTATCCTTGGCATTTTTCATAGATTTAGTTAAGGAAATTGGGGCAAAAGCTTTGAGCTTTTCAAGAATTGCTCTAGAACACATTAAAAATTACAAGGAAGTCTGACTAGTTGGAAGCAAAATATAAAAAAAGCAACAAACAAAACAAAAACAACACACACAAACAAGGGATGGCTCAACACTGGATTTTAAAAATTCAAACTTACTTTAGACATTAAAATGTAAAATCTGTGTCAATAGAATAAGAATTTCTTCTTTTAGGTTCAAATCTAAGACCAGGTGCAGATGATGGTTAAACCATTTAGAATTTGAGATATATGCATTAAATATAAGGCTATTTAAATAATATAAACAAACATCAGGTGGCACTTGTTCTCATTGTCTCAAATTCTAATATAGTTTCTTTGTAAACCACTAAAAGAGCACATTCTTGTTTCTCACATTTTCTGATGTGTTGTAATCTTTCCCCTCAGCTCTTGCCTGTAATAAGCATGCAAGGGAGGCGTTAAAGATTTAAATAGTCTTTAATAATTTATGGCAGCAAACTGATAATTATATTCAACAATCAGTAAAACAGGTGGTTGTCTGTTTTATTCATAGTCATTTATAGGTGAATGATCCCTTTGCCCAGCACACTGGAAATAAACTTTCATTTGCTGTCATAGGTTGTTTGATTTTTTTTTAAAAATAGTGCAAAGGCTCCTCGTACGGATGGCTTAGAAGTCTGGCCTGTCCTCCTTCAGTTTGGAGTAATCCATGTTTACTGCAAGAAGCTGGACACACACACACATAAAAACAAATATGCATTATCATATGACTGCTGAGATATGGACTTTGACGCAAGATAACAGAAAATTATGGCCTGTCCTTTGTAGAAACATGCCTGCTCTATAACTTGACGTAAAGGATTAAGAAAAACGGCTCGTACTTTGTACTGCTGATTGGGCTTCATTTGGTTCCAGGGTTCAGGGTTGTTCTTGTGATCCCATCTGAAGACAAGAGGAAAAGCCGTGATCGAAACAACACATCCCCGAGTAACCGAGGAAAGTGAAAACGCCCGCTTTTCTATAAGTTTAAATCGTCTCAGATACTTACGACACGTCTGGGTTTTTCAGAGCCGCCCTGGTCAGGGCCAACACACTCATGGTTGCCCCTCCACTTATGAAGATGAACAGGGGGATCAGCTTTGGAGAAAGGGCATCAATTAGTCAATAAAGCTATTGCTTTATCAATGCCAGTGGAGCAAAACCAGAAGAGAACAATATACAGAGTTTTAAAAATGTTGGGCACATTTTCCTTCTTGAGTTTAGGATGGAGGAGGAGAAGTTGCTATAAATCTGTGTAAATCTGTTGCTCTCTGACTGGAAGTGGTAGTCCTAGATTAGGTTACCAGATGTCAGAAACTAAAACTGCAGACATAAAAGATGGGAACAGACAAGACGGACTCTGCTTTCCTCTGCAGCTGCAGATCTTGCAGGATTTCCAGTGTGGAGCCTTAAAGAGTATGTTTCTATGTTTGATCTATAAAACGTTGATAGATCTTTGTTATCTGCGTCCTTTTGGATCTTATTCAGCATTTCATCTGTTACAAACCATGTGTAGGAGTCCAGTTTTTCCTACTGTGCATTGCCAAGACATAATGTGTCTTATTAAGTTTTAAGATAAGGGCAAATAGTTGTTGTCCCTGCTTATATCACCACACTTTGACCCCGTGGCCAGTTGCATGTGTCTAACAGCTATTAATACAACCAGGGCCACTTTCTCACCTTGCTGCTGTGGGTAAAAATGTGCAGTTGTCCTCAAAAAGCCTTGCTAAGGCAGTGCTACTTTTATAGTAACAGTCTATGATGTATAAAATGCACAGAATTTCCATGTTGGTATTGTTATCTCATGACATAAGAGGATTGTTTAAACAACGAAGAGTTTTCACCAGCAGGGAGCAACAGGCTGCTCAGTCACAGAGCAGGAGGGGGACAAAGCATTTCCATCCAGAGGTCTATTAATATGGAGGCTGCCACAAACCAAACCCTTTCACACCGTCGTCCTTGGAGAAATAAACCCTCACATGCATTTATCTGGCCTTCACTCAAGCTAATATGGAAACTACTCCACCGCTATACGTGCTGCCACCACAAACCCTTTCGCATGGCTACAGACGCACGGTGGCGTGAAACAAGCGACCCCCCCCCCCCCGCGCGCGCACACACACACACAGATTTGAACCTTTAGATTATCATCATTATAACATTTCAGTAACAACAGTATCAGTGTATCACGCTCAGTAGGAGCAGGTGATGCGGTTGTCTGATTCTGCGGATGCCAGAGCGCAAAAACGAACTCTGTCAGGAGGTTGCGGGTGAAAAACCCAAGAAAAGCTTTCATGGGATTACACGAATACAGTGATTAAAACAATAAGAATGTAGTGACGTGAAAATGTTCTACCAATGTTTCTAACCGAAACCTGTGAGTCTGTCGAGGAATTTGAGATTTCTGCACTCAGAGCTGTATATGAAATTATTTTTGCTTTTATAAATAGTAAAATACTCTACGAATGCGTACTTTAGGGTGTCAGTGTGTGGATAAGTCACAAAAACTGTTTTCCTGAGCCTTTACAGCTGATCCCACATCAGGTAATTAAGGAGAGATCTTGAGGGGGAAACGGGAGCGCGCGCAGCTTCAAGCTTCTGATAGGCACGTTTCAGTGTCACCGTCTCCTTGGTCACAGGCTGGTAATAACGACCGTAAAAATAAAACGAGTGGCTGAGACTTACAGCTGGGTGGCTCTTAATCTGCTTGGCGACGACCCCAAAGAATGAAGACATGGTGGACAGTCCTCCCGCTGACCGGCTCCGTTAACGTGAATATCTGCGGGCTGAAGGCGCGCCTCTCCGGAGGATCTCCTGCAGTTTCCTGCAGGCCTGAACGTACAATTGAACTGCACACCACCTCCACGCGCTACTGTCAGCCAATCCCACAATGCAACGACAGCAGCTGTGCGAACCCCCTACCTGGGCTCATATCTCTGAGCGCTACGGGGGGTTTGCTCAAGTGGATTTTAAACCCTCCACTTCCATTTTTATTTATTTTGAGCAGCTAAAGTTGGACCGTTCAGACCAATCTATAGGCTCAAACCAGCACGCGCGAATGAATATATATATACATACATACATACATACATACATACATATATATATATACACATACACATACTACAATAGCCCGACGGGCAGGGAAGAGATAGATTTTGGTAGCCCGACTGAAAAAATCGCTAGCTCCAGGACGTCGGGCTAGCGATATTGCAAGCCCTGTATCTGATTGAGGAATCACTCATCTTTGGAAAAGAGAGTTTATTACAGAGAAATGGCTCTTTCCAAAATAAAAGCTATACTATCCGCTTCTTCTGGGCTATATTCTCAGCAGCATAAGGAGAATCATGTGCTAACAGCTGTCTAAATGACTCGGCTAAAGTTAGTAGCATGCTTGTTGTTTTTGTCTTTGCACTAGGATGATGTCGGCGTAAATGTGCAGTCATATTCGTTGTGTTCCCACTAGTGCTTTCAGGTTAATCTCGTTGAAATAACCTTAACGCCACAACACGGCAAATCTCCTTAACGAGCTACCGCCGATCGCCCCATGGGGCTAGACGGCCAACACGTTAACGAGCTAACTGCGCTAACACACTAGTTCCCACTAGTAATTGAGCATTGCATGGCACATCCAACATACTGTTTTACTTTAGTCCATGACTCGCTTACCTTCAGGGTCATACGTCACATGAAAACCAAAATAATTCCAAACGCCAGATCTGAATGAGAGTGGGGGAGGTCCATGTTGCAAGGAGAGCTTAACTTCTGTCTCGCTAGCTTGCCCTGCGCTCTTCCTTCTGACTATGCTGTCTGTGTTGAGCGCTCAGTGGATCTGCGCTCGGCAGTGCAGCCTAGGCGGAGTAGTCGAACGCAGATTCACTGAGCGCTCAACACAGACAGCATCGTCAGAAGGAAAGTTGATAAAATAAATTACAAATGTTGTATTGTTCGATACATATGCGTACCGAACCGAAAGCACTGTATCGAACGGTTCAATATCGATACGAATATCGTTGCACCCCTAATATATATATCTATATATATCTATATCTATCTATATCTATATATATATATATATATATATATATATATAGATATATAGATATATATATATATATATATAGATATATATATATATATATATATATATAGAGAGAGAGAGAGAGAGAGAGAGAGAGAGAGAGCGAGCGAGAGAGAGAGAGAGGAAATGACTAACTAAGAGAAGTATCTGTCATGGTTGGCTGTGTGGCAGGCAAGCAGAAGTGGTGGACCCAAAATAGCAGGACTCTTGGAGATGGGAATAAACTGAAAACGCAGCTTTATTGCTGGAGGAATGATTCACGAAATAAAACTTACAAAGACAAAACTCTAAACCGAGGTGCTGGAGGACAGGACATTACAAACACACAGCAAGTTGAGGGTACGACGCGACACTGACACAGAGAAACACAGGGCTTAAATACACAGATGGCAGTAATCAAGGGATGAGAGACAGGAGGGGAACACACCTGGGAGAAATCACAGCTGACGAGACAGGGGAAACGTAAACTGAGCACACTCACATACGACACAGACCTTCACAATAAAACAGGAAACTCAGACACATGGAACCAGACAAGACATTGAACTAAACAGATTCACAAACAGACGGGGTGACACCATAGATAGACAGATACAGACGCAGACTCAGAGGCAGACCGAATATAACACGTAGAACTCAAACAATAATAATAATAATCATGATAATAAATTGGAAAATGATAATAATAAACTTAAAGCGCTGGGTCACCGACCCAGGACCATGACAGTATCAGCACGTGATGCTGTTTTATCTAGCTGCGATGGGATTTGGCAGTGTATGCCGTATGGTGTCACGGGAAACGGTCACTCCAGTTTGGCTTTCTACTGCTTTAGCGAACTGCAGTGAACTTGCATGGTGATTTCTTCAACCCTTCCTTCTCATCAGGAGACGCTCCCATTGAGATGTTAACTTTTGTGGACGGCCTGGATGTCTAAGATGGTTGCGCTTCAATCTTTGTTACATTTTGTGATCACTTTTGCTACAGTATTTTGACTGATATGTAAACCTTTGCTGATCTTGTAGCCCTCACCTTTTTTGTGTAAAGAAATTATTTCCTTTCTCAGATTTTGTGACATTTCTCTTCCATGTGGAGCCATTGCTGGCAGTATGAAATGGGAAGGGCTTTTCCTTGTTAAGTAATGCCCTTTTATGGTCACCTGTCTGCTGGACACCTCGTAAATGAATCATTAGACTCACCTTTGGTTGAATGCCTGGTAATTCGAATTTTGTAGTCTTAAGTGTGGCTTTTCTCCTTAGACTATAATTGGGGTGTACTCATTTTTGCAACATGGGCTTGAATGAGTCTGCACACACAAAAAAAAAAAAAAAAAAAAAAAAAAAAAAAAAAAAGGATTTTCCTAACAAATTAACAAATCTTGTTTGCAATCAATGGCCCACATTTGTGGGAGTATTTTTGTATTATAGTATCTCATAGAAAATGTTGATTCTGAAAGGAAACTAAAGGTTTTCTGACAAATGTAAAGGGGTGCACTCATTTATGCTGAGCACTGTATCTTGAGACAATGAACCAAACTGCTGAAACTTTAATGTTTGTGCCACCAATAATCAGCTTTCTGGGAAAAAACAAAACAAAACTGAGAAGCATTGTGGTGAGTCAAAGGTAAGGACTGAAGAAATCAATGTGACTCAAGACAAGAGGAAATTACACGTCTTAGTCAGGCAGTTGTCAATTCCCCTGCCCCAGAAAATAGTGAAGATTACAGTATATGGTGACATAATGACACACGGTACCATTATAAGATTTTCTAGTGTTTTCTTTTACCCAATTTAGAAACAAATATTCCAGTATGACTAGATGAATGCACAAGGTTTGAAAGTAGCTTCTTAATTGTAGGAGAAATGAAAACTTGGCAGTATACGCACGGGACTTCACACCAATAGGTCTGCTCTTTAACACCATGGCTGCATAGATTGTGTGGTGAATTCAAAACAAAGCACTAAGAGCTAAAATGCTAAAATGAATGTAATAAACACAGAAGACATGCTAGCATCATGTATTTATGTAGACAAAACACAGAACCTGAGATAACATTCCCAGTATCCACAACCGGGGAAAGAAAAAAATCTTTGATTATTTGGAATAAGAATATTTCAGTCCATCAGCATTTCATCAAGATGCTAAAACTAGGAGATGTTAGTCAAAAGATCAAAATAGTCAACTTTCAGTTCACATGCAAACAGAACTATCAGAGGCTAAATTATGGAGGAAACCTCTCCTCTGTAACACCCTCTGCTGGAAGTGCATAAAAATCCACCCGATACATGTGACATTTGCCTGACAGAACAAAACTAAAAATGACAAGGGTCTTTTTTTTTTTTTCCTTTTTAGCTTATGTAGCAGGTATTTGGGGGAAAAGGGTAAAAAACAGACATCACTACACATACATATACAACCAAGTACAAAAGTGAGTATAAAAATAAGAATTGCAACTCAAAAGTAGTAGTTCAACTTGTGCAAACATGTCTGCGAGAAAATAAAACTATATGATCGTTAACTTGTCAGCTTGGCAGAACAAAATGATCAGGGAAACTGAGGACGACAAGTCTATACCACTAAAACTGGTTAGGTAGTCAGCTAGGCAGTGAAACCTCAAAACTAAAACGTACCATCAGGCACAGATCTAGAACGTCAATAAACAACATGCAACCCTTTTTTGCAAGTAAACAAGACATTTTAAAAAAGTACTACTCGTAAAGCAAGAATGCATGTGATGAAGCCATTAGGTGCTGACGCTACCTGAACTTCTACATCTACAAAATTCCCTTTACAACAACCAAAATGTCATTTCATGTTGTTCTTTAAATCAGGTAAAAACAAAGTACCCACTGATTTGTCACGCTTCGTACACTAGTGACTGGTGCAAGGAAATAAGTGAACAGCAGATAAATATCTTTGATAAGATGAAAAAAATAATTAAACAGATGCAGTTTAAAAATAAGGAACAGTATCAACAAAGTTACTGTTGTGGCGTCTTTGAGGAAATAACTGTGCAGGAAGTGAGCAGTCAGTCAAACAAATCAAGTGAAAGTTTACAGAAAAATAAGTGAGCAGTGCTGCTGTAAGACAGCACAGTGTCTCAATTATTTTTGGCTAAGACAAATGTAAATATCTTTGGGTAATAACAGAACTAAATTTGTTTAGTTTAGAAGTGTTGCAATTAAGGAAACTCAGAGCACTCTCCTTTGCATTGTGACTCATTTTCTCAATAACCTTCAACATCAAGCCCTTTTCAGACATCCAGTGGTTTCCTTTAATCTCGCTGCATCTGAAAGTCTCAGATTTGCTAACATTTATCCATCACTTTCAACATGACGAGTGAATACCTGATTACAATGGCTCGCATGCATTTATTTTTTGCTGATCAGCTCACTACAGAGCATCCTAGATAACAACAAGCAGCACATAAACAGCACTTTATCCGTTACTAGTTTGTATAAACACTCAATTATTCCTCCCATAAGCATTTTTTGCTATGCCTAATTCAAAAGCAGCTCTCTGCAGCAGTGTTGTGTTGTAGGGGAAGCTCCAGCAGCACAAACAGATGACCCATTTGTGGTTGTGCAAGATTTAAGCCTTTAAAACTATGATTGCTCTCAACTAGAGTTGATGCTGGAAATATAAATTCAAGTCTTTTGCAGGGGTGCACAAGTCTCAATGAAGCTCTAATGAACATTAGTGATGCCATCGCATGGCTGAAAAGGGCAACAATGTTATTTGTTTGTACCTGTGTGGCAAAAGAATGAGCTACGATTTAAAAAAAGAAAAGAAAAAAAGAAAAGAAAAAGAAATCTAGACATCTGTCCCAGACCACTCTGTTCATTTCCAAATAAACGACCTGGAGCCGTTTTTATAAAGCTAGCCCCTCTCCAGAACTTTCTCCCATCACAGTGGTGGCTGCAGGAGGATCTGGACGAACAGCCCAGGTGTTAGAGGAGACCATCTGACAGGAGCTTGTTCCCTGGTTCAAGCAGTTGCTTGCTGGAGAGCCAAAGCTTCTGAAAAACATGTCCATGGAGGGGAGCAGGGGCTTAGGGAGGCTGACTGGGCAAAAGGCTGAACCCCCATAGGGGGTGAAGTTTACCTTGTTGGGGTCGGGGCAGGAGGAGATGAGGGCCATCGTGGGTTTCTGTGGAGAGCTAAAGAAGAAAAGGAGAAGAAAAACTTATGTCCATAAAAGTGATGCAAAAAGTTTGGTTACATTCAGTGCACACAGTCAGATTTCTTACATTTAGTTCAACAGCATTTCTTTATCATGTGGAAAAATTGAGACATAATGTTGACTCTGCACTTCTTTTTTTTAAATGTTAAGATATCTCTGGGATTAAATGTGGTTAAACTTCTTTTCACTGACAGAAAGGGAAGTTTCACTGGTCCAGCAAACTTAAGATCAGAGTGACTTGTATGCAGCTCACAATGTAAAATGAGTTTGACATCCCTGATCTTTGTAGTCGCTGCTTGTGCTTACATGTCAACATGCACGAGGCTTTACTCAAGCCAAAATTTTCCCCTAGAAGTCACGGACCCACTAGAAAAGAAAAACTAAAATACCAGGCAACAGAGTTTTGTAATTGTTGATTCCTTTTAATGAGTAACGACTAGTAATTTCACACTGTAAGATTCAGACCAAGTTAAAAACAAGGAGGACTTCGAATGCTTTAGTGCTGACAACATGAAGTGTTGCAACATCATCAACTTGTCTGTTTGGCAGAACAAAACTCCCAAGCTGAACAAACAAACTGCTTTGAGGGGGGACTGTTCTTACATCTACAGTTAATGCCACTAACTCACTCTAACAGAGTACAAGGTAAACTGACTCAACTAAAAACTATGACGTCATGCAGGAAATCACATTCAACTTTGGGTAAAGACACTGAATTAGTTTGTTTTTCTAGTGTTTATTTTTTAAATGTGACCACCAGGGGGCATCTACATGCTGACCGTGTTAAATGACAGGGAGTATACAGTATTTGTCTAATTATATTTCATTATCCAGAGGTGATTCATCTGTCTCCCTCTAGCATGCAAACAAAGCAAAATGAATAAAAACCTACCTGATCTCCTCCCACACTCTCACCCTTTCACAGCCCTCTGGAGGTTTTCTCTGGAAGCAGCAGCTTTTGTTGGGCCCGGGAGATGAGGCGTTCAGGAGAGGAGAAAGGTCAGCCTCATTCTGGGAGGGGAATGGAGACAGAAGCCCACTGTCTGTTGAGCCTGAAAATAGGAGAGAAAACATTTGTGAGAATGATATACCTATATATATATATATATCTCTCTCTCTCTATATCTATCTCTCTCTCTCTATATCTATCTATCTCTCTCTATATCTATCTATCTCTCTATCTATATATATATATGAATGTTCTGAGGGGCAGAAACAGTTTACTCACTTCTTATCAACCTCACCCCCTTAACAATGTCTTGTCATTTTCTCTCAAACTGTCTTCAGCTTGGTTTCTGGCTATGACTGATCAACATTATGAAGTTTTCAGCTAGAGCCCATCCTTTCCAAGCCTAGATACACTGTGTTATGTCTGAAGTCCTTTCTGGACTCAAAGGCTCGTGCAGACAATGTGGTGATGATCATCAAGTAATAATTTTCTGGCACGCAGTACATTACAAACACAGGATTTTGGGGGGGATGGGACAGACTCCCTAACAATCACTTAGGCATTTATTGATAAGGTTTCACTTCACCCATGTTCCCCAAATTGAGATTCAATTTGAAGAATAAACAAAGGACTGAAAAGAAATTAAAACCTTAATAGCAGTTTGCATTCTTTTGACATTTAGAAATCTATTTATAAATTTCCTGATGCACAACTAAAGGAAGTCAAATTTCAAGGTCTCAGCTAGAGATGCCACCTAATTCATATGTTCCTTGCCAAGTCCATGATCAATGTCAGAAAGAACCTATAAAGAAATTATAAGTGAGAGGGAAACTTACTATAAACTAAGACAACTACAACTCTTTAGTCCATCAAGCCAACACCAAAAAAACCAATAACTTCCATGGTGAATATAAAGAACACATGTCATGCCATATTTGCATTTTGCAGACATATTTTTGGCAGAGCTGAATTGCGTTACTGAAACCGCCACAAAGTTATACATCAGTGCTGCAATTTTATGTCTACATGCGTCTGCTAGAAATACACTTACCAGACACTTTTTAAAAACACACAGTTTAACTGCTCATCAATGCAGTTATCTAATCAGCAAATCTCAAGGCAGCAGCTCAGTGCATTTAGGCAAGATGACCTGCTGACGTTCAAACAGCAGAATGAGAAACAAAGTTGAGTTTAAGTGACTTTAATGTGGCAGGGTTGTTCTAGCTGGATGGGTTGGTCTGAGTAATTTGAAAACTGTTGATTTATTGAAATTTCCTACAGAACCATCTGTAGAGTTTACAAAGAATGGTCTGAAAATGAGAAAACAACCAGTGATTAGAGCTTCTCTGGGGTAAAACACCTCAATATCAGGAGAATGGTCAAGACTGGTTTGAGGACATAGCAAGGCAAAAGTAACTCAAGCAACCAAAGTATGAAGAAGAACATTTCTGAATGCACAACATGTTAGAGTGGAGCTACAACAGCAGAAGGCCACACCGGGTGCCACTCCTGGCAGCTAAGAACAGTAAAACTGAGGCTACACCTCACACAGCCTCACCAGAAATGGACAATAAATGGTTTTTTGTTTTTTTTTAAAAACCCAACAAAACCTTGCCAGGTCTGAAGAGTCTCGATTCAGATGGCAGGGTGTGGATCCATTGCATGTATGATGTAACAACATGCCGGTTGGTGTAGGGGGAATATTTCTGTGCCACACTTTGGACCCCTTGGTATCAACTGAGCATTGTTTAAATACAACAGACTACCCAAGTACTGCTCATGACCATTTTCAGCTCTTAAATACCAGTGTACCATCCCCTGATGTGTTTAACACGTCACGTCAATGTGGACCGAAATGTGAGGAATGTTTCCAGCACCTCACTGAATTTATGCCATGAACAATTAAGGTAATTAATACCTAATAAAGTGGTCAGCAAATCAATACTTTCACGTTTGTTCTCACCATTATAAAAATTTAAATTCTTATCTAAAATGTCTGACAAACTAACCTTGGTGCAGGTCTGGAGGAGCATCTGAGTTGGGCTGAGAGGTGCAGATGTCGTTGGGAGAGGAGGAGGGTGAGGAGGAGGTGGAGGATGACGATGGCGGGGGCGTGGTGGGGGGGTCGCTCTGAGATCCACTGCTGCAGCTCTGCAGAGGCACCGGAGCCCGATGACCATCTGGAACCTCGAGCAGCTGTCGAGACAAGAAACTGCACGTTTTAGAACGTTTAATTAAACGAAAATCGGCCAACACAGAAGTTTTACTTCAGCAGAAAACTACATGTGCCACCTCTGAAACCCGCCTTTCTTTGCAAATAAAACAATGCCTAAACATCTTCACATGTCCATGTTGTGTAAACAAGCATGTGTGGGCTCTGTAGGTGATAATTACCCTCTGTAATGGATGTAGTGACTGGCTGATGAACATGCCTTCCAGCTCCTGGTTGAGGCCCTCCACGCTGCAGCGCAGGGGAGGGACCAGTGTAGACAGGGGAGCAGGGGGGATGGGAATAGGCTGAGTCTGAGCACATAAACAAGTGAACACAATTTTATTGCACTACTCCTAAGAGCCAAACACCAGGACGTTGTTTTTTTTTTGTTTTTTGTTTTTTTTAAGAATTCCCTTCAGCTTCTTTTATTTCCATATTTTCCAAAAACATCAGGCTAAATGTACTTTTTTTTTTTAAATTGTTACCATTAAAAATACAACAACAAAAAAGCAACAAAGAAAACGGAAACTTTCTTATTTTTTGAGAGCACACAGGCATTCAAAAAGTCATTTGCTTCAGACATCTCAAAAATCCAGCAAGCTCAATGCTGATAATCAAACTAACAAGTGTTTTCATAAACTGCATGGGGCTGTCTCATCACCACTTTGGTTTATTTGAGAAAAAAAAAAAAAAAAAAAAAAAAAAAAAATCACCACAGCCCAGTGGAGTGTGGGACCACACACCAGCTGTGCTGAAAAAGCAGAACCGTGCATTACAATCTGAAAAGCAGAAGCTAGCATGATGTAGTGATCTTCCTGTTTCCTCAGTGTTTTATTTCATTCACTTCCTGCAGAGACCTGCATAGCTTAGTAATGCGCTCTTGTGAATGTAAATCAGTGACAGGTGTCCATATACGGTACAGAAGAAAAAACAAATACACCTAAATTTACTTCTAGAGACATCTGCACTAAAACCTCAAGTAACTCATTCAGTGTGCTTGTGTCTGCTGATGCTAAGGTACCTGAGCAGCTCCAAGGCTACGGCCCCCCTGAGGATAGCCCCGCTGACGGTCTTTGTCATGTGCCCCCGAGACTGCAGGTTTGCTGCACTGCTGCAGTTGTTGTTTTAGTTTAGTGATCTGAAACAAACACATGTTAATCAACCTCTACGTGCAAACACACAAAGGAAGTCCTTTAATCCCACATGTCGAACGCTTAGTATCAACAAACAAGGATTTTATTATGTTTTTTATGTTGGCTCAATGTTCAGTGAGATCATGAGAAGTGAGGCTTCGTTAAAAAGTATAAAAAGGGGAACGTTGCAGATGACCTCAGTCTCCTGTTGCTCAACAATGTCAATAAAAGTCAAGACTTTTTCAAGAACTTGCCCTTTTTAATTAAAAAAAAGGGTCAAGTTTAGCAAATCCAGGCATTACAAATGCATGTTGCGCAATCAAAAGTTGAACTGACCTCTCGCAGATGCTCAGCACTGCCCCATGATGCTGATCGCTTGTGGCTGCTGCTTCCTCGCCGGCTGTGGGATCTATCGGACCATGAGTCTGGGGTCTGCGGTGGGAAGAAAGCAGCCATGAGAACTGATGTTCTTCATATGCAATCACATGTCTTTAATATGCATTTTATTAAGTATTTTTAGGGTTTGGTCTAAAGCTGTCATATGATCATATATGCAAAATGAAGGGAAAGCTATAGAGCCTTGTGTACAGTTTCTTTATGTACTTAAAGCAATAATGACTCAATCATTAATTACAGATTGAGGCCATTTTCAAAATTTGCATTTCTTATAATACTTCGTGGTTTCTTTGCCTTCAGTGCAAGCCAGACACAATTAGAGACCATTACATATGCCATTTGTTTCCAGATGCACGTCACAAGTGTGATAAAACATCTCATGAGAAAATATTTCACACAGTATTCACAGCACAAGATAATAAATTCCAGCAACCCAGAACTGTAAAAGCAGGCAGCGCAGACATCACACAGCTTCTGCTTCTTCAGTGGTAATTCGCTGTTATTTTTCCATCATTGCACAAATCATTAGCTGCATTTAAATGGCATAGTGCAAGAGGGCGGACCAACTACGATCTGTGATACTGTGTACTTAGCTGGATGATAAGTTGCACCTCAAGCTGCAGACCTGCTTTCATGTTTTAACTGTGTACTGACACCAGGGGGCAGTGTCAGAATTATACGGAATAACTTGTTTGGGGGGGGCTACTCTTCTGGGTTCTGCTGTTACTTAGCTTAGCCCCTGCCGCGGAGTAGATCGAACTCGTAACACAGGAAGAAATGTTTTGTATTGAAGTGAAAACTGTCCACTGCAGCCACAGTTGGCTTTTTTGGTCACTGGTTAGTTGTTGTTTTTTTTTTTTACTCCTTCCCATCTGATAAACTTCACCGTCTGTCCCTTTCTGTCTAAGCTCACTTCTTAGGCAATTTACAGCACCTTTCCTGACAGTCTACAGGAGATTGCTTTTTTGTAGGACTGCAAGAGCGCATCTGCATCAAGTGCATACCCATAATCCTTCTCTCTGTGTAGCAAATGACCTAAAACGCAGCAGATTCTGCTTTAAGCAGCAGCCATGGTTGCACAATGGAGGTGCGCAGCTTTGCCATCCCAAGTCCACATATGGTCTGCTGTCACCTGAAGGCACCATCAAAAACATGTGGCTAGCAACGTGGAGCTCTCTTTCATGATTTTACTTCTCACATCTCCTCAGTAGAGCCAAAGCACCACACAAGCCAACAGCAATTGCATAAATCATGCTGTAATATTTCACGTTAAACAGGTCACGTTTAACATGAAATATTACAGCAACACTTCACATATTTTAATCATTGGTTTCACACTTAGTACAGATCAACGTCTCATGCTTAAAAGGCCAACATGCAGCCACATCGCACCATCCACACCCACAGACTTGTCAAACTTGCAGACGAGCTAAAGAGCAGGAGAAACTGAAAAACAAAGACGGAGGGAGGGAGGGAGGATGTGGGCAACCAAAGTGCAGTGGCGAGTGCCTGCACGGAGCAGAGAGGATGGGTGCAGCCAAAAAGGCCTCGTCAGCTGACTTCGGGGACTGTTGTCGCGGCTGTAGTTCTCACTCTGTAATCGCTGTGCAAGCACCGGACACCCCCCTACCCCCACCCTCCCTCAACCTCAGAGCAACTTATTTCGCTGCAAAAAGTGCAAGCTAATCTTGTGATGTGACCTAACCTCTATCCCCCCACCCCCCCCAAAAAACAAAAAAAACAAAACTGAGAAACATAAAAAAGAAAAAAAAAAAAGCTCTAAATTGAGGAAGCATCATTGATAAATGCCATTCCATTCATTTTTCTGACACTCATAATTCCCACACTTGAAAGCATTCCCTGTGGCGCTGACCTGGGTGGATTTGTCCTGGCGGGGTACACAGCTCGGGCCTTCTGGTTCTTTGGGCCAGTGTCCTTGCAGGTACGGCCCGATGATGGCGTCCAGAGACATCGTCCGCCTCATGCCTGGGCTCAGCTGGTGGGATCTGGCCTTTCTAGCTGTCAGTTTCGCAGAGATATTTTCTTATTATTTATAAAAAGCTTAAAAATAATCCACACTAATCGGTTTTTCCTCATGAAACTTGCAGCATTGTAGTGGCAGACACTTATTTTAAACGCATTGCATCATTTTCACCTTCACATCAGAAAGCCACACATGTAATGCTACTTTTCACACACACTGGCCTTTAAATCTATTTTAAAGGTTTTAACGTACTGACAGTAAGCATCAAGAGACTTCATGTCACAGCCATCTACACATGATACAAAAAAGACAGTAGGGTCTCTTAAAAATGGACAAAAATGCTCTTTAAGACGCTAAAAATACTTAAATAGTTTTATATTTGGGGCTACCAATATCTGGATATTACCCTATAAACACCAAATAGTCAGTTTGATTGACAAGAAGAAATTATAAAATATATTTTATCATTTTTTAAATTTCGAAAATATAACTACAGATTTTGAATACTTTAATATAGAAGTAGCAAAGTTTCCCTTAAAACACACACACACACACACACACACACACACACACACACACACAAAACATATTTTATAGCTCGTGTTACTAATTAAGACAGTTTATATTATGCTTGGATCCGGCTACCAACTTGCCCTCTTTTACTGAGAATTTGCTATCACAAGTTTGAACATCTTATCTAAAGTCTGCAAATGCCCTACTGGGCAACTAGCAGATAAAGCTGCTCTGCAACTGCGCAGGACTGCAGAAACTCGCACCCAGCTTTCTACACCTATCGTGACACTACGTGAGGTCTTAAACTTGAAAGGATAAGGTGGAAAAAGGTGTTGAGCTCATACCTGGCTTCCCATCTATCCTGTTGGGTCTCGGTTTGCTGGCCAGCTGATATGGGACAGTTGCCTTCAGCGGCTGTGGACCCAAAGCAGCACCCCTCGTGTGTCCAGCTCCACTTCGACCGGACATCTTTACAGTGTCAAATCTGGGTCCACTTAACTCTAAATGACTGTTATTAGCTGTGGCTGTCCTGCCTGGTAGAGATGTGGGGGCGCTCTGGTGATGGTGGTGGCTGGCTAAAGTTAACCAGCAGCGGCTCTTTCTCCTCTGGTGCTGGTGATGACTACTCGAAGAAAAACCGTTAGAAAACTCAAGGCGAGTCATTCAGAGGCCATGTCCGAGCACATACCACTATAACTCGACCAGTAAAACGTCAATACGAGCTTGTGTTCTCGTCTTCGCCGCTGAGCATACTTTTTTTGGTCTCCTTGCTGCTGGCTGTGTGGCGAGTTAGCAGCCTAGCAAGCAAAGTTTCTTTGTGAGGATGTTGAGATATTTCACCCCGTTGTCGAAGGAGGAAGCAGCTCCAGTTTCAAAAAGTCACTTTTACGTCAACTCCCACGGCTTCCGAGCAAACTTTAAAGTGTGTTTCATTACAACTTGTCGGGCTGGAGCGTGTTTGTTTTCTCTCTCCTTTTTAAAGGTGGCCGTGAAGGATGCGAGGCTGAGCACAGCTCCCTAGCCCTCTGCGTTCTTGTTTCAACGCAAACTCCAAACAGTTCCAGCACCACGCTGGTGTGGATTTAATTACGTGTGTGGGCGGACCCTGCTCCCAGATCTCACTTTTTGATTGGTCGGGAAGCCTCAGATTTCAATCCTATTTGTCAGTGCGCCATCAATCCCTCATATTTAGGCCCATAAAGTTTGGTGTCCCCGCCCCCAAATTCATATCTGAGGTTAGCTTATTTTTTAATGTTAAATTCGTGTTTTAAAAACAAATTTAAACCTTTTTAAAGGAGAAAACCGACTATTGTAGCTATACCTTGACACATGAATCAGCATACTTTAAAGCTGCTGCAGTAGTTTACATGTATTAAAGGGCCATGCTAGTGGCTTTTCTGGCCTAGCAAGTAAACATTACTTGTGTAGAAAGATCTACAGAGCACTCTCTTAATTAAGAGCAACATTCGTTTGTTATTACACCTGCTGTTGTAAAAATAAGGCCATTGATTCAAATGGCATAAAAGCTGAAAAGAAAATGTGTTGAAGTACTTAGAGTCATTGCAGCACTACTATATCTACAGCTCCCAAAAAATAAAAGTAGCTCATTAATGAAAGAAAATAATTGGCTCCAAGTGAAGTAGAAGTATAAAATAACACAAAATGGAAATAATAATGTAAAGTACGCCTATGGGAGGGCCACTGAAATGTACATAGTTGCTTCTCACTCCTCCAAATTATGTAAATTTTATTGTAGTTTTCATTATACCGTGAATAATGTCACTGCAGAGCAGCTCCACCTTCAGATGCAAAGAGAAATCAAGCGCAAGCATGTAGTCATTTACACTGTAAATATAAAAAAGTAATATATATTAAAACTACTAAAGACAAAGCTGTAAGTGCTATTGGGTGGTAAGCACTGAGACAGTCAGTGGCTGATTAGTTTGGGTACAGGAACGACTGTTGCAGACTTCACACAGGTTGGGATGAGCGCTTGTGATGGCTGATCTGCACATGCTTGTTTGCACCTTCCCAGGAATCCAGTCAGGATCAGAGGCCTTCCTTGTGTTCACTGACCTGTGCCCCAGCCTCACTTGATGTTGCTGTAAGGTGACTGCCTGGGCTCTGGAGTCTGGGGAGACTGAGAGGCTGACACTGAGTGCTGTGTGAGTCCTCAAAGCCCCTGTAGCAAGTGGATGAGGTGATCTTCCACCTTCCTCTTTTATCCCGCTCTCCAGCTCAGCTCTAGCAGGATTGTACAGAGCTCTGCAACCTGATCTAACAGTCAGAGCCGCGGTCTCTGAAGACAGTCCTGAGCTTCCCTGTCATCCAGGTTTTCTGGCAGCGGTATTATTAGCACAGTACTTGATACAGAACTGACTCCGTGTGTTCAGCTGATGTTCAAATATGTCCCAAACAGTGTGTTCAAATCAGTCCGGTATTTATGAGAGGGCTTTCTGAAGTCAGGCTTGATAGTCTTCAATAGTCTTCAGTTGTGGCTTTGTTTTTGCTTTTTGTTTTTTTTGTTTTTTGTTTTTTTTTTGGGGGGGGTTGTCTCCTGAGAGGGGTGCAAGCAGGAGTGAAGAAAGACGTGGTCTGACTGGTCTTACTGGGGGAGGGGTATGGCTTTATATGAATGCTTGATATTTGAATTACACACTTAGTTCCTCCTACGCTGGGCGGCGCATCGGGCAGCTAGTGATATTTGAATAAACATGATCAAATGTATTTTCTGCCCTAATCAGGCAGTACACATGTAAATGAATCCAAGAAGTACTGAGCTGAGGGTTGTCTGATGCCATCAGGGTGAAGCTGCAGTCTGTTTCGCAGGAATTCCTGCTAAACCCTGGGATCAGGTGGAATGCAGACAGCAGCGACAATCACCACCGTTCGCTCTACTGGAAGAAAAAATGGCCGGTATTTAGCTGAGAGAAACTGTAGGGCCTGTCTAAGATCATGCTGTTATTTGATCGGTCATTATGCACATACATTAGAGTCATTGTTTCTGTTCCCTGAAGCTCTGATTTTCATGTTATTTTGACATATTTGTGTTCTCCTCCACTGGTTTGCTTCATTGCAGTACAACAATAAAATAATATTGCTGTAACATCCTTGATTTCCTTAATTTATCATATGTAAAAATCATAAACCTCATGCGAATTTGCTAGTTTCTTTCTTACAGCAGCACTTCTCTGGGGTCTACGCTGCATTAGCCTTTACCAATAATGTTATTTCACCAAAAAAGCAAGACTTGGCTAATTAAAGAAAACTTTCAAGAGATTGTTTTTAAATACACACAATGTAAAAAAAAAGAAATGCACCAACACCAATGGATGAATAAACGTAGGAGAAATATAAACAAATTCCAACAGTGTGACATGGTTCGCAGAGCTCTCTCTGGTATAAAGTCCATGTTATCTGCACTAAATGAGCTAGAACGTGCAAACTCCCCCCGGAGCGGTCATCTAAATATTTCATCATCAACTTCATACATTTGTTTATTTGTAGACTAATTTCCCCTTCATGCAATCCTGAGGCCCAGCTGGGTGTGTGTGCACCATCTGGGTGGACTGTGAAGTGGTTATGGGTGGTGTGGGTGCGTATGTGTGTGCGTATATGAGACAGTGTGCATTGTGGAAGATAAATATCCTGACTGTGTAAAAAGGGAGTGCCGATGGTGGGACAGAAGAAGAGGACTGAGATAACAAAATGCCACTTTTAGAAGCCAGAGCAGTGTAAGACTCACCATCCGGCGCCCTCTGCAAAAGCTAACTGTCCTGAAACATGCGTGTCTTACACGGGACCCTGTCCCCGTGCTTAGATAACACATTTGCTTGCCGGGACACCAGAATGGGACTAAGAGGGCTTTATCACAGAAAGATGAAGCGTTAAACTATGTGTTTACAGCATGCTCATCTGTCTAGTATAAATTCCAGCAATTAATGTCACTCTCACAAAACCACCAAAGACAAAGACAAATAACTAAACACAGCGTAGCACCACCCCACAGGCATCCATTCATTTACAGCCTGGGAGTTAATTGGACAGTATGTCGACCTGGAATGCGTCTTCCACGTAATGCTTTTCCAACATTTACCAAAGGACTTCCAGCTCCTGTTTGCTCAGCTCTGTGTATTTGTCTGTGTTAATGAATAAATGAGCCTAACCTCTGACCTCATGTGAGCTATCTCAAACTAATTTAAAGAGAGGCGATGCCATGCTTCACAAAGTCAGGTCTCAAGGGGAAGACATGAGAACAAAGCGTGACCCAGGCCAAAGGGGGACGAGGGTGATGACAGGGAGGCTTCTTGGACCTTTAGTAAAATAATCAGCTGTGATATCAGCTTATGTGGAGGGAGTGTGAAAATGAAAGTACACCAATTTTTCCAATTTTAAATCAAAACAAGCCCAGATCATCACCCCTCCGCCACTGTGTTTAACAGTTGGCATAAGGTGTTTGTACTGATATGCTGTGTTTGGTTTTCACTAAACGTGCCAGTGTGCATTATGGTCAAACATCTCCACTTTGGTCTCATCTGTTAAAAGGAAATTGTTCTAGAAGACTTGTGGTTTGTTCAACTCTGCAAACCAGGAAAAAATGACTATTCTCTGTCCTTTATAGAAAAAAGAAGCTTTCTCCCGGAAATCCTTCCAAACAAGCCATATTTGTTCAATCTTTTTCTAATTTAACTGTAAAGAACTTTAACATTTATCATGCAAACTGAGGACAGTAGAGTGTATGTAGCTCTGTGGTTTTTTCCAGTTTCTCTGACCAAGAGGTGAATTTGTCGGCACGTCCACAGCCTGAATGCTCATGACCAGCAAACTGCAGTAGAGGTGCTCACACTGCTGATGAGTTAGTGAAGTGCAATTAATTAGCAGCCACCTACCCTCTTAATTCCTGTGGAAAGCAGGTAACTCATGAGGGTGTATTCAGTTTTTCACATTGATTTTGCATTTCAGTTGTTTACCTGTGTGTGACAGCTGGTATTGAAGGAAAACAGAGGAGGTGCCTTAATTAGAAGTTTTGTGCATATATTCAAGCAACTACAGGGGGTTACAGATGTGTTTTGTGAGTCGGGATCAGGTGTGCAGGTGGAGGAACACTAACCTGTGCACCTTTGGAAGTGAAGGTGCCAAGGGCGTAGATTGATTTACCAGAGCAGCAGTGATCCACTAGCTGTTCCAGGCATGGGGTATTGTTTTGATTTGTTGGGTTTTTTTTGAGTGGTCCATCCTGGCAAGTGAGCCTGTATGGACAATGGTTGCTTCCTTTGGGATGGACCGGGCATTTTTTTTTTTTGTTCTTTTTGTCTTTTTTGTTTGTCTGTCCATTTCTTGAATATATGCTTGCTTCCTTGTTACAAATCCTATTGATTTTATTCAGCCTGGTCTCTGTTTTTCATGGGCTACAGTAAAACTAATTAGGTGTGGAACTCATTAATGGTGTCTGATCACTTAGTGTGCTTTTGATTGGTTGCAGTGAAATGGTCATTGGTCTGTTGTTGAGATTGGGGAGCGACTGACTGTGAAAAAAAGATTTGTTTTCCTTAATTTTCATTGAAAAAAGTTTTTTGTTATTGCTAGTAACCTGCTGTGGGTTTAACATGAGGTTGTATATACCCAATTTTAAGACCTGCTAAGGACCAGATTCTTTTTTATGATATGTACGTTCTTTTTCCCCATTTGTGTCTGAGTATTAAAACAACCCATTATGCCAAAATCAACATGTCACTGGATAGGTGTAGTCTAAGTGCAGTCAGATCATGGACAATATGTGCAGGAAAGTCTAGGTAACACGATATCATGATGTCCAAATTTTATCAGAGATCAGATTTGTCAACCTTATGGTGCTACAAAATATTTGGGAGAACTCAGAAGCTAAAAGAACAATTCATGCAAAAGTACTTAGTAATTATATAAATCAGGGGATAATGTACAACAGTGTGGTAGATAATCCCAGCACCTTGATTAATGTCTGTACAAAATGCTATGACAGTCCATCTAATAGATTATAGATTCTTCACTCGCCATTTAAAACTCTGACCTGCTGGTGGCGCAACAGAAAGCATCCCTGAGGATTAGCTGTAGTGCTTAGAGGAACTATTCTCATAGGATAGGAACTGAGCGATTTCAGCCTGGATCGAAGCGGTAGATATGCTGATGGTATATCCATTAAATACATAAGCACATTTAATGTTTCAAAAAAAGGCAGTTTTATTGCAGTTTTAAACGTTTCCCAACTCTCAAAAACGCCGCATTAAAAAGCAATTTACACATGTGTGACTGACACAGGTGAGTATGTTGTGGACGTAACTGTAACAGAAAAGGAAAGCTCACAGAAAGAAAAAAAAATGGCATACGCATGTTGCACATTCACTATTTCTCTCCTGCTCAAACTATTCTATCAAGCTAGGTTTGTAGAAAAAGACAAGGACAACACTCATTCTGCATAGTCACAATAAACTCTGCGTTTGTATGCAACAGATTTCTGTTTTTTTTAAATGTTCACACTGTGGCATCTCCACAATCCTCTGTAGCCTGTGTGTCTAACCTAGCGTATGATTGAATAAGGTCTAAACTGTCATTGATTTTAATATCATAAAGTAGCTTCTGTTATTTATTTTTTTAAATAATCTTCATCATAAACCATCTGACTCGCCACATTAAAAGCTTCTGTTCTAAAATCTTTTCATGCTCCTGTAACAGTATATAATAGGGCTGTTTCTCCATAAGGATATAGCAGCTCACCCATCTTGTCAGTGTTATTCAACAGGCAGAGTAAGATAGGCTGACAGATCGATAAGACACAGACAAAAGGACAGCGACACACAGAACGACCCTACAGCGAGCTTCGATGAAGGTGACCGGTTCAGATGGGTGACTGTAAGTGAAGGAGGGTCAGACTTAAACCAGCTGCTTTACAGTGCAGGAGGCTTAATGATGTCACGACAATGAAAGGCAATGACGCTGTAGGAGGCCATGAGGCAGTGCGGCAGCTTGCTCCTGTATCTTGGCTGCACAGGCCCAGAGAGCGTGCAGGCTGCTCTTCCACAACAGGTGTAAGCTGAGAGAGTGCAGGGTTTTAAAAGTAAAGGGACTCAAGTCTGTCAAGCATCTGTCCGCCCACCGAGAACAGTCGTTTTATTTTCACGCCGGAGCGTCTTAATGTTTCTTGGCAGTGTTTCTTTGGTGCCCCCTAGCTGGGAGAGAGGGCAGGACTGTTCTCTGTGCTGATGTTGACCAGGCACTCGCTGGACTTCAGGCTAGTCAGAGATTTGCAGCTTGGGAAGGACGCCAAGGACCCACACAGGCCCATCATGGAGGGGGTGTAGTCCTTTTCTGGGAGGGTGGGACAAACATATAACGGGAGGGTCAGTTTAACTGTACACACATGTTTCATCGCTTGTGTGTCTGAGTTGTCACCTGTGCACCAGGCCCTCCCATTCTGTTTCCCATGAGTCCTCTGAGAGTCAGAATCCAGGCTGACCTCCACTGACAGCAGCTCTGTGCTTGGAAAACTCCTCCTGAAAGAGAAAACAAGGCAAATATTTATATATGGCTCAAACCAGGTTCAAATTTTGAATTAAAAAATTAAAATGTTTTCTATACAGGTTTACATGGACATAACTACGCCATTTGATTTTTGCTTGTGATTTACACAAACTGCTAAGTGCTGTCTGATCTTTGATTGAACAATATTATACACCCACCAGCCACTTCATTAGGTGCACTGCTAATCAACACAATTATTTTATAAACCAGTCAAATGGCAGCAAGTGAGTGCAATTAAGCATGTACACATGATGAAAACAATGTGCTGAAGTTCAAACTGAGAATAAGAATGAGAAAGAAAGGTGATTTAAATTACTTTGAACGTCTCCAAAGATCGATTCTGTTCATCTGGACATAGTGTTTTCAGTGGGAGAAACGTTTCGTCACTCATAAAGTGACTTCTTCAGTCTCAGCTGACTGCAGGTTTCCCCAATCTTATAAAGAGTACATTTTCATAATGACTGAAACCAGCCCACTAAGGGAACAATGGGCTGGGAGGTCAAACTTTGAACGTGGCACACCTGATGCCAGAGTATTTCATAAACTGCTGATCTGCTGGGATTTTCCCACACAACTGATGATATATACCACAATATAGTGCATTTTCTGTAAATTTAGTGAATAGTTTATATAATCTGTCCACCAAGAGTACTATTTATTTTTCACATTTAAATCAAATAATTAAAAATGAAATAAATATGGGCTGTACGCAGTATTATCCAATAGCGATACTAACTAGATGACCTCAGAGTCACGCAAGAGCTTCCCTGAGGCCACCGGGTATCACTGCTGTTCCTGTATGGAAACCAGCATGTCTGCAAACATCTACTGCAGAGTGTCCAGTCTCGGAGGAAGCGCACCGTTAAGCGCATACAGGAATGTTGTTCGGCTTGTCCACGTATCTGTTGTTGCAGCTACAGAAGTAGCTGTCTGTTTAGGAATGAGCTCCTCGATTTGTTTTGGTTAGTCCTTCTGTGTTGCCATGGTGACTATTGCAAACCATCAATTAAAACAAATAAACGATAGCCTATAACATGGAACGATAGACGTTTGAATATCGTCCTCTGATGTATTTCCTCATCTGTAGAGTTTAGGAGAATGGTCTGAAAAAGTGAACAACGTGTCTAACCTTGAAGCAGATGGACTTTTTGATTCCATGCTGTGAAGAACTGAAGCAGTTCTGAAGACAAAAGGGAGTCCCAGCCAGTATTAGCAAGGTGTAACTTAAAAATGCGACTGGCTGGTGTATATTATTGTTATTACAGAGTTTGTGCATATTGTCAAATTGCAACAACGAGACAAAGTAACCATGCTGCCTGTAGCAAACCTGCGAAACAGCTTCAAGTCCTCTTGGCTGTCGAACGGCTCGAGCGTTGGCCACTGGTTGACGAGTGGGATTGAGAGGTTTTTCGCCAAGTGGTTGGAGTCACACGGAATCAAGCTTGTCCTGAGACATGTGAGGGTAAAACATAAGTCCCAACAATAGAACCACTGAAAAGCAAACACAGTCCACGGTACTCTGCAGTGAAGAGTGTTCATCAGTTAAGCTGGCATTGTGTTAAAGCTATTTGCTTAAACATGCTAGCCATCTGTGTGTTTCACTCACAGTTGCTCCTGAAGCTCCAAGACAATGGCCTCTAGTTCCCTTTTCTCCTGTTGGCTCTGGGTCTGCAGCTCCTCCAGCCGGGCCTTTAGCCTCTTGTTCTCCATCTCTGTGTTCTTCAGCTGTGACTCACGCAGACGCACAAGCTCCTCCAGGTAACCCTGACAACACACATTCAGACTGAGCCAAAATTTAAAAAACACATTCACCCTCGGATACTCATATTAGACATCAACCATCTGTGAACGGTCATAGTAATGTAGAAACGATTCCGCAGTATAATCTTTGTTATTAACTGACAGATTAATAGAGTCATGAAACGATGAACGTATTTATCTGCATTTATTAACCTTAGATTTAGATCAAGCAACAGCGACAGAAACACATCATGTTTGTCCGCCCACCTTTTGTGCATTGACAATCTTGAACCTCTGCTCCATCTTGCGACACTTTGTGCTCCAGCTCTCCTCGTCTGTGACCAGGGGGATGTAAGGATGTTCAGGGACGCTGTCGTCACTCGCGCTGCTGTCAACACTCTGCCGATCATCGTCATCGCTCAGGTAATCATAGCTGTGACACGAGCAGCCAGTATCAGTATCTTATTGACTTTGAATGGGCTGTGCAATGGTGTTTCTGTAACTTTCAAAGTGTTTCTGAAATACATGAAGGTTGGTGTACCTTTGTGTAAATTTCAAGTATGGAGTATAGTCAATCACTGCAGGAGATTTCCCATCCAGGGCCTCCCCTTTTAAACAGAAGCTGAGGGAGACAAACCAATCAGAAATTAGAAACTTTATACATGCATAAGGATTTTAAAAGTATCAGTCTGATATCTAAAAGTCAGGACGCCCCACCTAAAGTCTATAGCTCCAAGACCTATTAGCATCCCTGTTAGCACTGTAGCTTCTTCTCTTAACATGATGGCTCCCTCTGCATAGAACCTCCTAAAGCACAAAGACAAGTGCAGTTAGGTGGGAACATGTTTGTACGAGGATCAAGTGATTTTTATTATATAGAGAGGTGCTAACTTGGTTGTCCTGCTGTCCCTCAGAGCAGTGGCGATGTATTCAGATAGCCTCTTCTCCATCAGAGCTACTCTCATCCAGGCTCGGACCTGAAAGGAACACCAAAGCTAAAGAAATTAGTCTGGAGAGTCACAAAAATGACTTCTAAATTAGTCCCAATAAATCTACATATTCTTATTTATTTGTAATTTTTTTGTCATCGTATGATGGTCTTGCCTTGGCTCGTGAGGTGCTGATGTTTTCCATGCTCTCAATGCTGCTAATGCAGCTGTTGGGGACTTTAGCACAAGCCAGGCGGATGTAGTCCCAGTAACTCCTCTGACCATCGAACCAGCTACTAGAGCCTGACACAACAAGCATGTGAAGTGCGTTAGTTTTAGTAAGCACTGAAAAACACGTTGTTACACTACACATATATTACTGCGAATAATAAAACAACATGGTTCTGCTTGCCGAAGCTGCTAAACAGGACAGAAAAGTTTCAGTAAACACTGTAAGAGCCTTGATTCAACAGGACGTTAAGTCCCAGTATGTTATCTCCTCAGTTTAGTACCTTTGAAACGGTGGCTGAGGATGTGTTCAAGGATGGCGGCGAAATTGACAAACTCTTCTGATGAATCATCGATGGGCTCGGCCGTGTATTTCTCCAGCAGGGTCTTAACTGAAAACCTGTGTGTGGTGGAGAGGAGCGAGGAGAGCACTTATTCGAGCACTTATTCAAGCATAGAGGGAAAAGATTAGTCAGGAAAAACGCTGATGGGTTACCGCTGTCTTCGTTTCAGTTTACAGTAGGCAGAACATGTCGTACATCAAACTATTGCTAAACATTTGTGAATCACACTTGATAAACCACACAAGTCTGTTTAAGGATGCAGTCGCGAAAGAACACAGTGTTCTGCCACTGTGATACATTTAGTTAGCTCTTAGGTTTAACCCTAAAAAACAGACTGAACATTTTTAATGAGTACAATTAGAATGACTATTCATTTTCTTACATGATTTCTAATATCATAAAAACACAAATTACAGGAATATGCACAGATTTAAAGAATGTACATGAGCAGATTATGTACAGTATTGCGCTCTACGTTTATTTTTCTGTGTTCAAAAATTTGTGACGGCTGTTCCAGATGACACGGGATGGATCCTTGGATCAGTGTAGAGAAAACAGGAGATGATAAGACTGTGGAATCGCTCTATCTTCTGCCAAATTGCTTGCTTAATTTGGCAGAATATAGAGTAAATAGTAAGCACTGAAAAATCACACAATTCTCCCCAGACTACAGAGCTCTGTGCTGTTTTTATAGGAAGCTGAACTCTTGTCTCTGTATGATAACAATTTAATGTGTAAGAAAGTTACTTTCTATATTTGAAGAAAAATGGTTAAATATATATGTTGTTATGTGAATTTTTGGATCCGGTGTCATAAATGTGATGTACTTGTGTGATCAGTGAATGGTAAAATGGCAACAATGGGAACATTTTAAGACTCTGATCTCGGTGTCAGACTGACCTTACTGAACAAAATACTCCACGTTGTCCTATTCTGTCAACACGTAATCTTTCAGATATACCACAAGCTAATGTACAAGTTAGGTTTTGTACACAAGGGTCTAAATGTATTCTGTGACCATGGCAGATAAGAGAGATAACTTGTCTCCATAAATATCCTAGGTTTCCTTGTTCAAAACTCATGCTGTAATCTGTACTGTACAATTAACAAAGGTCAATGAAACTCATAAAAGCAAAATATCTGGGTGGTGTTAGCTTGTTAGGGCAGGGCATAAAGTAATTATGTATGATACAGCTTAATAATAGTTTATTTTTACAGCACTTATCAAAACTAGAGTTACAGAGTACTTCCCAGAAACACAGAATAACAGAACAAACAAGGAGGAGATTATACAAAACAATGAACATATCAGCGGACACTGTACTGGTCCGTAGTGGTGAAAAGAGAGCTGAGCGTAAAAAAGCAGCTCTCGATTTACTGGTTGACCTATGTCCCCACCCTCACCTGGTCATGACCTCTGGGTAGTGACCGAAAGAATGAGATCACAGATAAAAGTTGTGGAAATGAGCTTTCACTGAAGGGTGGTTGCCCTCTTCCTTAGAGATAGGGTGAGAAGTTTAGCCATCTGGGACGGGTAAAGCTGCTACTCCTCCACATCAAAAGGAGCCAGTGTAGGTGTAGGCATCTGACAAGGATGCTTCCTGGGTGCCTCCAAGGTGAGGTGTTCTGGGCATGTCCCACCAGGAGGAGACCCTGGGGTAGATATGCTAGAGAGATTACATCTCTTGGCTGGCCTGGGAACGCCTTGGTGTTCTACTAGACAAGCTAGAGGAGGTGGCCGGGAAGAGGGAGGTCCAGGCTTCTCTGCTTAGTTTGCTGGCCCTGCAACCCGGCCCCGGATAAGTGGAAGAAAATGGATAGATCGATGGATGGAATTTACATATCAATTAAAACACAAGACTTAACATCAAAATAAAATAAGGTGAATCTTAAAAGAAGACACTAATGAGGTGAGCTGAATTTTCTCAGGCAGGTCATTCCACAATCGAGGAGCCCCAACAGCAAACATTCAAACGCTCAATCGACTTGTGTCTTTACATGTGAGGTGGGAACTGTTAATGGGTTTCAGACCAAGGATCTCAGCTGAGCACTGGTTGGTAGAAGAACTGCAGTTTGACTGTATATTTTGATGCTGGGCAATGAAGGACTTTAAATGTAATAAGTAAAATCTTAAAATCAATTCCTAGAGAAATGCACAGCCAGTGTAGAGTCATCAACACTGGGGTAAGATGTGTTCAGTTTTCAAGGTTCTGGTAACAATCTGGCAGCTGATTTTGCATAGTCTGAAGTCTATTTCATGCTTTCTGATTGATATCTGTTAAAAGACCAGTACAGTAGTCTAACAAAGAGGAAATAAAAGCATAAAAAGCAAAATAGTCAGAGTGTCACTAAAACTCAATATTGATCGAATTCCCGCAATATTCCTTAGGTTATAGTATCAGGACTGCGTCATCAATCAATCAACCATTACTAATCTGATTTCCCATAATTATAATCAGGGTTAGAGCACAGAGTTCAACTATTTGAAATTGTACAAGCGTATCTCCATCCCATTTGAGTGTGGATGTAATTATGTGATCTCTGACAATGTACCTTCCATTTCCTGCAGAGTCTCATTTCTACACTTCAGTCTGATGTCATCCTTTTACTGTGAGGAATATGTTCATCGAGCACTTTCAGGAAACTCCAACAACTTCCTTTGTACTAGATAATTTCAGCTGATGACATAAGTCTCCCGTAATACATTCCTGACTTCCAGGATCTTCCTGTGAAAACCCTTTAACTTTTGTATGTGTTGAAGATTTGAACAAATAAAATTAGTTCAGAGAGACATAACTCAATAATGATAATAATCATAAATCATTTGGCAAGATTTTATCCATAATTTCATAAATATCCTACTTTTAAATTTTGGCTGTAAATATTGATAACTGTGGTGATGTATGGGGAAAACTTTTAGCTGAGTCACTGGTCACTTATGCGCGTCATCTAGTCTCCATGGCATGCAACTACTTTAATCCACTTTACCCTATTATCCTGTTTTAATTTTGATTCTTGTACATTGAGCTTGTTTCTTATTTCATTACACTGTAAAAACAAAGACTTTGGAGAAAATAGAGGGTTATTAAAACTCAAGGGAACAAGATATTACAGATATTAGCAAGCTGCTTTTTGTTGCTAATGCTAATTAGCATTAACAATATTAATAACATCAACTAGCATTAGCATAACAGTAGCTGTGTCCCAACTCCTAGGCCACAGCCTTCGAAGAACCCGGCCATCATGGTCTACGTGGGCCGGGTCCTTCGAAGTCTGGAAGTGCGAGGCTGTGAAATGGGACGGTCTAGCCTTCAGATTTGCGTCACCAGCTGTCTCGGTGGAGTTGAATAAACTCAGCTGTCTGCTCCTTGCTCCCTCAAATATAACAGAACATTGGAGTAAATTCTCAACCATCTCACGTTTCTGTTTAATCAGTTTTCTGTTTGACGTTTATTCAGCTGCATGAAAAGTATAACTTTAATCTCAGCCAAAACGATTTACTAAGGAACAAATAAAACACTGAAAAAAGCCAAACAATAGTATTTTTACATTATCTAAGTGACTTATATGTTTAACCTGAGTAGCGAAAGACCACGCAGGGTCTGAAAATGTGGCGGGAGTTCGGTGTTCTCGACGGCTCTAGTGGGTAACAGACATCTGTGAAAACGTCAGAGCCCTTTTGCAAATATGTGATGTCTTGATAAACCGAGCAGATATTTGAAGTTTACACAGCTACATTCTTGCCTGAAAATATCTTAAAAGTTTATTTTGTGACCCAGAAAGAGTAATATTAAAACTAAGCCGCCATTGTTGGAAACTGGAATTGGCTGGGCTGCGCTATGAATTCTGGGATAGGTTGGGCCACGAAGGATACACCTGACCCATCCTTCATATCCAGGAAAATGAAGGACGGATTTCGGGGCCTCATTTGGAGCGGCCCTTGAATTGGGACAGCCCTCATCGCCTGGCTGTGACGTAATCGGCCTTCAATACACAGACGATCCAGCAACGCACACGAGAAAACACAGGGCTTAAATACACACAGGGCAATCAGGGAATGGGAGACAGGAGGGAGACACGGCTGGGATTAATTAGACATAACAAGACAAGGGGAAGCAAAACTAGAAACACTGACAAGAGACATGGACCTTCACAATAAAACAGGAAAGACACCGATAAATCTCTAAACAGGCAAACCTAACAGACTAGGAGACAGAACATAGGAACTTGAAACATGGAACAGGAGAGCACAGAGGACACACAACACTAGGGATAATCACAAACAACCCAAAATAAACAAAACCACAGAATATTAATAAATTTAAACATAAACAAGGAGTCCACAGACTCCGGACCATGACACAAACAGCATAAGTTTGTGATATCAAGAAATGAGTATTTCACATCGCTGTGGACGTATTTCCAGCATCAAAGGTCTGTTTAAGGTCATGCCAAAGCATCTGAAATTTAAGTCTGGATTATTTTAGACCACTCCAAAAACCTCCTTTTTTTCTTCTTGTTTTGTTTTGTTTTTGAGTCATTCAGACATTCTCTTTCAGGATTTTCTGGTAGAGAGCAGAATTCATGGTTCCATCAATTACAGCAAGCCTGAAGCAGCAAAGCAGCCCCAGACCATCACGCTACCACCACCATGCTTGGCTCTTGTTACGATGTACTCTTTTCATGAAAGGCTATGTTAGTTTCACAGCAGATGTAACAGGACCCAAACCTTCCAAAAAGTTAAACTTTTATCTCACAGATAGGGCTGCCACAAACGATTATTTTGATAGTCGACTAGTCACCGATTATTTATGCGATTAGTCGACTAATCAGATCATCATCCACTGGACGTAAAACTACAGCTTATTGCACCAGCAGCATCTGCTCTTATATAACTATCATTAGCTTACAGCTTTAAGTGTTTAAGGTGCTAACTAAAAATAAAGACAAGATGATAGTTTATTCAATTTTAATGAAATTTGCAGATTGTTTCGGTGAAGTTTAATGAACTCCTTGCTATCTAAAATATAACAGGACAACGGAGTATATTCTCCAGCATCTCACACTTTTGATAATCAGCTGTCTGCTTGACGTTTATTCAGCTGTGTAAAAACTATAACTTTAATCTCAGACAAACCGATTTACTCAGGAACAAATAAAATACAAAAAAAAAGAAGCCAAACAACAACATTTTTAATTTATCTAAGTGACTCATATATATTTAACCTGAGTAGCGAAAGACGGCGGTGGGTTAGAAAACAATTTGCCGGGAGTCCGGTGTTCTCACCGCGCTAGTGACCTAGCCCCCGGCTAGCTATCGAGCTGGTGGGTAACAGACGTCTCCGAAAACGTCGGAGCGCTTTTGAAAATATGTGGTGTCCTGATAAACTGAGCCGATATTTGAGGTTTACACAGCTACATTCTCGCCTGAAAATACGTTAAACGTTTATTTTCTGACCCAGAAAGAATAATAAGAGTAATATTAAAACTAACTAGCTGCCGCCATTGTTGGAAACTAAGCTGGGCCGCGCTATGATTTCTGGGACACAGCTGCTTCTTCTTCTTCTTCTTCGGGGTTTAACGGCAGCTGGCATCCTTGTACATGCAGTGCTGCCATCTTCTGTTTCAGTCCGTTATTACACTCTTAAATCCTGCTACTTATTCCTGGGTCTTTTGGGATCTTACAAAGCTTCAAACGACGCGTCGACTATTAAATCAGTCGTCGACGATTTTGATAGTCGACGTAATCGTGACTAGTCGACAAATCGTGGCAGCCCTACTCACAGAATGTTTCCACAAAAGTCTTGGGGATCATCAAGATGTTTTGTGAGACGAGCCTTAGTTTTGGTTTCTCCTTGAACTCTCCCATGGATGCCATGTTTGCCCTGTCGCTCTTTTATTGTTGAATCATAAACTCTGACCTAAACTGGAGCAAGTGAGACCTGAAGTTCTTTAGCTGTTGTTCTGGGTTCTTTTGTGACCTGACATCGACTTTGTTTCTGATCTGTTCATGAGTTTCTTTAGATTGTGGCAAGATTGCTTGTGGAGGTCTTTTGGCCTGCTTCCATTTGTCAGACTGGTTTATGTTTATATTTAGGTTATTTCTTGATTCACCATGTCATGCAGTAATCAGACCTTGCAATGGTGAGCGAAACTGAACTCAGCTTTCCAAAAAATGTGGATAATCACAGTAAATGCATGATTTAACCAGGTTCACAATTACACTTTCACATAGGGCTAAGCTATGTCCTGAAAATTGACAGCATTTTTTTTACCTTAATAAAAGGAAATCATCATTCAGAATTTCACTTTGTATTTTTTAAGTTATCTTTGTCTAATATTAAAAAAAAAGAAAAGAAATCAGGAAGTAGTGAAATATTTTTCCCAGCACTGTGCATTTGTGGGTGTATATTTTCAGCAATATACACCCACAAATGATATAAAAGCTCACAGGCAAAGAATTTTCAGTTTATTTTAAGCACCATTATTTCTTCAGCAGTGACCACTAAATGTTTTCCTGGACACTAAATAATTCAGCAGGACTATTTTCTACAAGAACACCTGTCAAATACTATTTGTCCAGTGACGGTAAGATATGCAGTGAGCCGTGAGAAGGAAATTAACCATCTCCTGCAAACAGAGAGAAAATATTATGGCTAAATACTGGTCATGTTTTGCAGAGTCACCATCTTTATGTTTTACTGGCCACGTTCACATCTATAAACAATGCTTATCTTATCACAAGCCACTGAGGCAAGTGATTTCACTCCCCATTGTTCCAAAGGCAACAATGCCTCATTCAGCTGCATCAACTGGATAATAAATGGCTGACTATCCTCAAAACGAGCACAATCCCTGCATTTCCTGTGTATTACAAACAGCAGGGCGGGGACCTGACCTAGATTCACCTGTCATTGGCTCACAGAGGTCCTGCTTACTTACTTTTTTTTTTAAACCTTTTTTTACTGACTTTAATGCTCTCAATTTACATATAAGAAGCTACAATATGCAGTGGAGCTGAAGTGAGCTAACACTCCTATGTCCACCTTGGCAACTGACCCCTTTTAGATTATATAAAATATTTTATGCATTGGGAAAATCCAAATTTAAGTCACAGCAGCTTTAAATGTGCTGTGGGCTGTGGATGTCTATCTACGTTGAAGCTGATGCATGACTGAGCTGAATGATAGCACAACTACTGCTGGATGAAGTGGAAGCATGCCTGCTGACTTACAGGCTAAATGCTCTGTCCCTTTACATAACCATAATCGTTAGAGATCATTATGTGCCTGCACCGTCAGGTCGGTGTTTGAGCCTACTGAAGAACAAATCTCTATCCAAAATCACAAAATCCAAGCAGGACTTTATGTAAAGATCTTATACTGCCATCCTGCCTTAAGTCCCTAGGGTGCCAGCTAGTCCTTGCTCCAGGAAGGGTGTCGTCATAGCGACCACACCATCAGCACTGGGATAAAAATTGCACTGACAAAGATAAAAGTCACACAGAGAGGCCACTGTCTGATGCAGCACTGAGGGCATTAAAAATGTCCATCACCATATACAACATAAGGCGTGTTGGATAATGCACTCACCTGCAGACCGTGAGGAGGTTTTTCCTCTCCACCGCGAGGTTCCTAGTCGATGCTTTTTTCGAGACATCTCCCATGGCCATCGCTGCCTGCTCCATCCAGGAGTAGGCAGCCCTGGAAGCAAACGACCCCTCCCTGTGGGCCACCGGCCCTCCTCATTCACTTGTGGATGCCGGAGAGGATGCTGGCGGCCCGCGTCAAAGCCGCTGACAGACAGCGGCGGCACTTTGTGAGACGACGGAGGAAACTGCTCGACACATTAGACACACCAGAGCGCGCGGAGCGTGGGCTTTGTTTTTATGTTTACTTCTGTGACCTGCTCACGGGACTGAATTGTGTCTGCTCGAGCCCCCTCTTTCTGTCTCCGCCCACTTTTCTGACTTCATCATGCCGTCATTGGATCGTTTCGTGTCGTGCGGACCGAATTACGTCACCGGCTCCAGCGACACGCAGTTTCTTTGAGAGCTTAATATAATATATAAAGACCAGGGATTATTTATTTGTTTGTTTGGTTTTGTGCTCACAAATTTATATTTTACAAAAAAACCCTAAAATAGACATTTAATATTTAATATTTATATTTGCAATATATGTATTGTTCAAAATCCTCATCATTTTATCTCTTTAAGATAGCAAATGCTCTATCTCAATTTTGGAAATTTCATTTGCTATAGTGATTGAAATGCACATTTTTATTATAATTATTTGTTAAGACTGTGTATGGAAAGTAATACAATCATTAAATTTATCAATTTTTATTTTGAACATATGACACATTTTATACACGTTGAAAGTTTATTTCGTTTTTTCTGTATGTTTAATTTATGCATCAATAATAAATGATAATTTTCTATATTATTATAAATAGATATAGAATAAGAGATGTGCTTGGACCTTTTATTTAATGCATTGTTTAAAGATTGTGTTGGATGTATTTGAGACTGAAATTTCTTTCTTTTCTTGTTTAATAACTGTTCCTGGTAAAAGCTTTGTAGCACAATAAACCTGATATCATCATCACCACTGCGGTCACCGTGCTGGCTCACTTCCTCCTCTCGTAATTTCCAATCAACATCCTCCCGTCATTTCCCTGCTCTTGCTATTAGAGGAAAGTGCTCGTGTTTTCAGCTGATTTAGTGTCAGCACAGCAGTGGTGCAGACACGTTGGCCCCAAACCTTTTCTGCTCGAATGAAACGACAGCTGGTAGCAACCACAGGTTGGTTGGTGGGTGGGGGTTGGGAGCTTTTGGTCCTGGACTAAGACACAGATCTGTGTCTGCTCCACATGTCTGACAACACAAAATGTGTGAAAAGTTCATTTAAAATTCATTAGTTATGAATAAAATCATAAGCATAGCCTAAATGAATGATCCAGCATGTATATAATGATTCTAAAAAATGCCGTTCTACATCATGAGAAAATTTTCTCTTACTCTGAATATATTTTTGATTATACAACTTGTGCAGAATAAATCTATGTGACTTTATAACTTTTACTGAAGTAAAAAGTCTAAATCCATAAAATTGTATGGCTGAGGAATAAAAATCTTGGACATGCCACTGACTGGGATTATATATATTTATGACACAATAGAGCTTTATAATATTGGAAATAATGTACTTGAAGGCTATGGCAGACTATGTTTCACTGTAAACAATAAGCACATTTCTTATGTCTTAAATGAGTCGGATGTTCTTTTCATGCTGTCCACTCCCCTCAGTGTCCCAAAATCACCTTTTCAGCAGAGACTTTATTCTAGTATCCTCCATAATCGCTTTATTATCATATCAGATATTTCAACCACAGCTTGTCTTTTGTCTTCTCTCCCTCCCCTCACCCCCAATTGCTCGTGGCAGATAGCTTCCTCTCCCTCAGCATTTTTGTGCTGGAAGTTTCTTCCTGTTAAAAGGGAGCTTTTCCTCCCCTCTGTTGCCAAGTGCTTGGTGAAACGGAGTTATCTCATTGTAGGGGGTCTTAACCCTACAATGTAAAGCATCTTGAGGCAACATTTGTGATTTGGCATTATGTAAATGAACTAGACCATGTTTCAATTATTTATTTCTTGAATTCAATTAAATATTTCTTGTTTTTCTCTGTGTTTGGTCATTTTTTTCTTTATGCAGCTATTCCTTAGCTTCCAGTTATGTTTCACTGCCACTGCCAGATAATTAAAATCCATAAGTCACTTCCATTACTGCTGTACAGTTTATTTAAAATACTCCCCAAAACATTTCTTAAAATACAAGTGTTAAATTTACACATCATAAACACAGAACATGATTCTCTTTTAATGGGCATCTAAAATATGTACAGGTATGGTTTTCTGTCTGTTTCTCTGCGAATGCCGGTGGATTGTGGCTTAGAGGTTTGTCACTCCTGCTCCAGGTCTCCAAATGGCTCAGGTGCCTCTGTCTGTGAGTCAAAGATTGAGGGGAGTGTGTGAAATTCTGGACAGTGTTGTGAGGGCGTTCAGGGCAGAGGTTATACGAAAGAAGGAGTTGGAGTTTTGCCTGCATGGGGCGAGAGGTTCACGCATCAGCCTTCAGGGTCCTGTCAGACTGATAAATAGGTCTGCAAACCTGGACAGCGACAAACATGAAAATAAGTCCAGACATGCTGTCTAGGTGCCTTTAAATCTAATCTCATTGTGACATTTGGATTGTAAAAAGCATTCACACCCTCATTAATGTGTGGCTGATATGTGGAGGTGTACATTTAGGCAGGGAAGGGCTGTAGGAAGTGCAGTTTGAACAAGGAGGTCAGTGTGAAAAATGCAACACAGGAAAGACGAGAAGAGGGAGAAAAAATTCTCCCTATTTATACATCCAGGTCTGTCCTTTGACTTCTCTGAATTCTTTAGTTTAGGATTTCTCCGTTCACATCAGCTTGAAAAATCCACAACACATCCACACACAAAAACATCTGTCTTTATGACATGAGAATTTAGATTTAGAGTTCTTAAATTGTGGTCCAGTCACTAATGGTAGCCTATGAAAGGATGCTCGACTGTACCGTGACAGCTTATGTCATACTATGATGTTGCAACCCTGAAATCGAGACCAGTATTGTATTATTATCATTATTTTTATCACACAACCATGACACTTACCACTATAAATATAACAAGCAAACTCTGATTAGCCATATTACAAGCAAGAATTGGATTGGATGCATGCATTTCTTTCTACTGTATGTGGCTCTGAGCCATTAAAAACTTCCCAGCTTTAGTCCCCAGATTTGCTTTTCTATAGTAACTAAAGTCTTTCAGCACCCTTTCACCAAATTAAGATGCCTTTGGATTCCCCTATTTCTCAAAATCCTCATCTAAACACACATAACAAAACATAAAGCAGTGCTCCTAACTGAGAAAACATGTAGCTTGCCGTGATATTTCAAAGTAGCAGCAATCACAAGATGGTCTCCAGCTCTTTGGGAGATAAGGAGCTGATTAGATCTTCTTCTCTGTGGCTTTTGCGGTCATCATCTCCTTTGTTGGCTTTGGCTTCTCTGGTAAAACCTCCTGACTCAGCACCTTCTGGTTTCCACACACCCAGCTCCTGCTGGGGGCCTGAGGCCTCGCTGTCAGTCGAAGTGTAAATACGTAGGTTGGTATGATGGTGGGGGGGAGTTGTGGAAACTTGACGTGGCAGTGGGGGTCTGACCCCAGAACCAGAGGCTCCACCTGAGCCAACCACCCCTCCAGCAAAGGACAGAGCTCTGGGATTGGCAGCAGACAGGCACACGCTGTGGGTGGTGGTATGTGACATCATGCCGCCGTAGTAACAGCTGCCTCCGCCGCTGCTGGTGATCCTCGCTTTCTGCTTGAGGTCTAGCACCAGGCTACGTCTTAACCAAGCCTTCTTTACCTCGGTTTGCACCTGGGAACAAGATTTATTTAATTTTAGTTCCTTTATTTTGTTTACCAGATAAAAAAATATATATAAATATGAGTCGATTCTGTATTGTAGCTTTATTACCTCACCATTGCAGAAACAGTAGATAAACGCCACAAAAAACCCCTGCAAAGATATGAGATTTTATTCAAAAGAATCAGCTTTCATTATCATTGCAGTTGAGCTTACAGCATATAATTGCATGCAGTGCTTGTTTTTATAAATGTGTCCTGACCTGGGAAGAGTTGAAGAACATCTCGTAATGCATCTGCACCTGCCACAGCAGCCCAGTGACCTCAGTGTAGGGAAGAGCCATGAACACCATGTAGTGAACTCCAAACAAAGGCATGAGGACTAATGTGGACTTGAGTAGCTTCCTGCAGAACAAAGAGTTTATTTCATTGATGTTTCTTGTCAAACAGATGGGAGCTTAAAGTCCAGAGATTAAAAACATCCACTATTTTCCTTGGAGGGTTACCTGTACTGCTGTCGGGGGTCCAGTTTGCCCGTGTTGGTTTCCCACAGTTTAGAGGCCAGTACACGAATGATGTTAATGAACAAGAGAAAATTCACCTGCAGGGAAAGAAACCGAAATCCAGATTTAAAACATTATACTCAGAATATCAGTCTTTAATGCTCTTCTGATTTAAATCCCCTTTTCTTACAACAATCGCAGCCAGAATAGGGACTTGATAGATCCATTTCAAGTTTCCGGCACTGAGATCCCAGCATCTGGAAAGAGCCATGAATCTATTTCAGGGAGCATTTGTTGTAGGAGTGTAACGTAAACATAAGATAAATGGATCACATGACTCACTGAGTGTCTGCCAGTGAAGCTCGTGCGCTGACCCAAATGGACACAAACACAGCTGGAACACCTATGACGAGCACATGGGACTATTAGAAAAACTGGCATTAGTCCAAAGTGTCACCTGCCCCAGTGTCACTTACCCCAGCCAGTGATGGTGAGGGCCCACAGGTAGTTCTTGTCAGACAGGAAGGCCATGAAGATGAGACTATGGAGGTACAACCCCTCCACCAGGATCCAGTAATGATTTGTTGCCAGGAAGTACAGGAAGAGAGTAACAGCTGCTTTACAGCCAGCCTAATGACAAAAACAGAAAATATCAGCAAAACTTGTGATAATACATTCACTGATCACTTTGTTAGGTATACCTGTTCACCTGCTTGTTAATGCAAAAATCTAATCAGACAATCTCACGAGAGAACTCAGTGCACGATGTAGACATGGTCAAGGCGACCTGCTGAAGTTCAAATTGAGCAGCTGAATGTGGCATGGTTGTTGGTCCCAGACAGGCTGGTTTGAGTTTTTCAGAAACTGCTGATCTACTGGGAATTTCCCACACTACCATCTCTGAGTTTCTACTGAGGGTCAGTTCTCTGGGAACTAAAGTATGCAGAAGAGCATCTCTTAAGGCACGTGTTGAACCTTGGGCTATGGCACCAGAAAAGATCACCGCACTTCTGTCAGCTAAGAACATGAAACTGAGGCTGAAACGTTGTGTGGTCTGATTAGTCTCGGTTTCTGCTGCTACAAAAGTAGGGCAGGTGGTGGTAGGGTCAGAATTTGGCACAAATCACCAGATCTCAGTCCATTACAGCAGGTGTGGGCGGTGGATTCCTGTTGTGGATGAAGAAATGAGAAATGTGCTGTAACTGTCATGTAATGAGTGTGTGGCGAACATGGAGTGGACCCAGATGCAGGACTGATCAGATGGATTTAAACTCAAAATGTCAACTTTATTAAGGTGGAGGAAACAAAAGATAAACAATGACTAGGCAGAGTAGAAACTGATAAAAGTGACTGATTGAGATCACACATAAAGTGAAGGAGAACGTGATGAAGAACAGAGGAAGATGCAGACAAATAATACACACGAGTGTAATTTAGGGATGTGGAAACGCATGGGAACAGAATCATAACTAACAAGACAAGGACGTCATAACTCAACATAACACATATGAGACAGAGGACTATCAAAATAAAACAGGAAGTAACACGCACACACACACACACACATACACGCACGCGCACACACACACACACACACACACACACACACACACACACACACACACACACACACACACACACACACACACACTGAGACTCAGACTAAGGCATGTGAACTTGACACTGGGACTCGGGATAAACTCAAAAGGAGACATGACAGGCTGGGGAGACAAATGGAGAGCACATAGAGACAGGATTACAAAGTTATTAAATAGACAAGACAAAAACTGTAGACAGCCATGAAGACAAAACACAGAGAGACCAGACGAACACGGTGACATAACCAGAAAGAAAGAGTAAGAGTAAGAAAACAGAGATGAGAGATGAGACTAGGACAGACTGGACAGGAAAGAGGCATTCACATGATAAAAACAAGAAACTGGAAGTATAAATACTAAAAACTCAGAGGCACTAGGAAAACTGAACTCAAAAGTAACTAATGCAGAAAACTAATGAAAATCTCTTCATTCCAAAAGAAAGAATCCCAAGACCAAAACAAACTCAAAACACTCTGTCAGAGACCCAGCATCCTTAGGCAAGCTACTAAGCCCACGGTGCTCTCTGATGCATCCATCGGAGTATGAATGTTAGATAAGTGTAGAAAAAAAGTTCTTATATGAGTGAGGTGTTTTGAGTGCTTATGTGCAAATATGGTTTGTTTAGCTTTGCAAACAGGCCATGCCATTGTGAACTACCGCTACTGTGCTGACTGCCATACAGCCGATAGTCTTGATCACAATGAAGTATTTAAAAAATGAACAAAACTGAATAACTGGTGATAAGAAATAATGCCACGTTACAATTTACCATATGGGGCTTCTGTCCTGTAAAGTTGGGCTCAGCTTCACTGCCATCAGATATGGAGTAAAGCACAGCGTCCTTCACAAAGATGCTGACCGCTCGACAGATGAAGGAGGTGAAGAGGTGAACGTGGATGTAATTGCGTGTGCAGTGGAGACGCCTGAAAGAGAGGAAGACGTCTTTGGATGCAACAGACTGAAGTCCGGAGATGCTGTTCGGTTACAGGTTTATGGATCAAAGCTCGTAAGCTGTTTTCTTCTTACTTGAAGTAGCAGAGAATGAAGACTGCCACCAGCAGGGATGCGAGAGAAATGGAGTAGCCGATGGTGTACATGAGATGGAGTCGCTCAAACACCTTCTGAAACACAGCAAAACATCTTTTCATATCTGGAAACAGAAGTGACTGAACAGATTTGAACACATTGGTAATTTTGTATCTTCAGCACAATTAGCACACTGGAGGGAAAAGGTCTTTTGAAGACAGGCCTAGAGTATTTTGTAAGAATATGGCCGGTTTACACATATTCTGTCATGTAAAGATGCAAATGCACACTTACACATTACCACAAGAATCTTTAGTGAACCATCAAAGCTATAAACATAGAGATTTGACACAAAGACTAGCATAGGGGGAGTGTGGCTATCCCTTATAGAGAAAATTTCGAATCTAAAAATACTAGCAAAAACTTGATGTAAAAAAGAAACGATGTATTGTAACATAAAACCTTGTAAAAGATCATTTGTAACCTGGGCGTAATAAAGTTGCAATACTGAAAGAGCTAAAAAAACAAAACAAAACAAAAAAAGAATATGGCCGTTGTTGTACTGTCTTCTAAAGAAGTTCTGTCTCTTTTCTGCTGTTAGATAAACGTGCACAAACAGATTAATTCAATTAATATTTTCAACAAATGCACACACCTCCTCGTGGCTTCTGTGATTGAAGGTCAGGTATCTGGTGCATTCGCTGTAGTTTGCCCAAGTGCGGTTGATGCTTGCCACCTGCTCCCAGTTGCCTGACACATCACACTGACGGTAGGCTCGCCCTGTCCATGGGAGGGCAGGACATAATGATAAATTTTTTGAATAAGGAAATCTTTGATTTTATACTTTTCAGTTGCATTTTTCTCAAAACTACTGCTTCCTGGTTATTGAGGTTGAAGGATGCTTTTTATACTGTGTAGATGATCAGATGCTAGTATCTCTGGAGCTCTGCTACCTCTGTGGTTGAAGTCATAGATGTACTCCGGGCACTGAACTGAGACCAGCTGACCTGCTGTGCTCTGTGGCCAGCAGATGATCCCATCCCACTCTGGGGTGCAGTCGCCATCTTCAACAATGGTGTGAAAAAAGTGTTAGCAAGCTGATAGATCTGTGTATAGTTCACACATTGTGCCACCTAACGCTGTACTTTTATTCGTAGACTGCTCTTGAGTAGCTTTGCATGATTCAAAACTTAAAATAATCCTCAGTGATTTAAACTTCAGTTCATATTTTATCTGAAACAGGCCCCTCCTTGACTCACAAGGATAACTTATACATGAGCTGCCCTCATTATCTAAAACCTCTCCATGTTTAATATCAGAGGTGAAAATCACAGAACAACCCACAACATCAGTGTATTGCAATTTGTATCTTTTTGCAATATACTGCAATATATTATATTCCAATTCATCACCTTTTTTTTAAACTGTTAATTATTTCCTCAAAGTTAGTCACCTCAAGGTGCTTTATATTGTAAGGTAAAGCCAGAGAAAACCCCAACAATCACATGACTTCTACAAGCAAGCACTTGGCGACAGTGGGAAGGAAAGCTCCCTTTTATGTGAAACAATTCAATACAGCTCTGCAGTATTGCCACACAACAGATTACAATACTATGCTGTGTCGATTTTTCACCCCACCCCTATTTAATACCACTGTAAGGGTATATATGTGGTACACAGTTAAGGGGAGTATAACTGGTGCATTTGAAATAAACATAAACAGAAAAAATACATATAAACACAAAAGTATACCCATATACCTATTAATCTTTTTTACATGACCATAATGTTACATCATTAAGTTACCGAAATACTAAATAGGATTTTAATGCTGCTACCAGACAAAGTTTAGCTAATTTAAACTTCTTTAAATCACATTTGGCTGCTTTTACCTGTAATAATACATCATATAAGACCATTATTGTCTTTTTATGGCACTTTTAGCACTCCATATATAGATTTCCTTCAATATTGGAGGTAAAATTGTAAATGAGCTGATGCATAAACATACTTGCTTCCAATGCTTCCTCAAGATTGGTAAATCAATAAAAATGTAACACTTAAAGCTTGAGTCACATTTCCTGAGAAGATTTGTAATATTTAATAATACCGCATTGAATCAGCTTATCAAGCATCAGCTTCTCCATCGCATTTCCAAATTAAAAATGCCTCGCTGTGTAATAAAAGAGATATTGGAAAGCAGGATATTGGACTGGGTGTTGCATCTGATCCTAAATAAACAAGTGATGCAATAAACAGTTGATCTAATTGTGTGTTTGGACGTGCACTCACTGACCGCCTGTTAAAAAAGGCTCTTATTTGACAGGACCTTCTTTGAAATATTAAAAGTCAGACATACTTCCAGTGTTGACTGCTTTTTATTTCTAACTGGAGGCTCACAAAGTCATAGAAAGTATTCAAAACCGGGGGGAAAGCAGTTCCATAAAGAGGCACTCTGTATAGTGTTTAAAAAGAAGTCCCCAAACCTTTAATGAGGGGCATTTGTGCCTTGATGCTCCTTTCACATCTGGCATGAGCACCAATCAGAAGGTAGATCTGCTCATCCCGTGTGATGACATCATCAGAGTCAATCTGTAAGAAAAGGAACAAAAAAGCATCACATGAATTATGAAGACACGCCCACCAAGTTCTCAGTAATACTACGTATAGATACATTATTGCATATATGTCATTTCAATGGTAAACAATAGAAAACAAGATTAATACATAATGATCAGCATAAATCATGTCATTTATTTATACTGAAGGGCCATATAACCCATCTATGCATCGTTCTGAGATGATCCTCATGAAACTCTCTCTGAAGTGATTCATCAACCACAACCTCTCCCAAAGATCTGATGTGCTGCCTCCAGGTGTTGTGAAATAGTTGTGTGAGAGTGCGGTATGTGATGATGGCCCGCCAGGCCCTTTATTCACAGCAGCTGGGCTGCCGCTGGCCACACGGGGATCTCATCCTCGGGGGCCATGCTTGTGTGAACCGGTCAGCACAAGCAGCTTTGTGTTCCCGGGTGCATTTCACGACTGAGCATCAAAACTAGCAGAGCATGAGAACGGTTTGGCAGAGGGGAGCAGCGGAGCAGACAGAAGATTTGCAAAGGAAGAGAAACAAACAAAGCAAACTGCCACCTCTTCAAATTATCGAAAGTCCTTTTTTTCTCCTTTAAAATTCAGTTTTTTTAATTGATGCTTTAAGGGCCTTGTAGTGAATCAAATGGCCTGGAAGTCATATAGACGGACAGACTGTATTAATCCCGTAATTACAGCAGCACAGGGATCAGCAAGAAGTACAAACTAATAATATGAAACATTGAAAAACAAAATAAAGAAGAAAAGAAATCTAGTATAGAAATTAAAAAACAAAAAAACCATATAAGTAATTTCTACTGTCATTCAGTGGACTTTGGCTTGAATAAAAGAGGTGAGTACTGACTCTCACATGCTAAAGAAAACAATTTAGTTGATTTATAAATTACCATGTAGGTAAATGAATACAACGTCACAGTGAAATAAACTGCAGCTGGCTAAATGTTTGTTTCTAGTAACGCTGGACGCTGAGCAGCGATCATTCGCTGTAGAGGTTTGATTAATGTTTACTGTCAAGCAACCCTTTGAGTAAATATAGAAAATCGGAGGTTTATTTATTCAGATAAATAATCATTTAAACATTGTGCTTATGTAACAAGATTAATTACTTAAAGTTACCATTTTGGGCATAAATATTTTTTGAGTGTATAAAGATGCAAAACATATGTCTGCTTTATAATAAAGGTGAGAAATCCTGTTATCAACATTGCTAATAGATAATAATTGGTAAACAGAAGTAATACTAATACTAATGGTAAATAATTGAAATCTTTAACAACGTGTAACTCTGAGGATTTGGTACTTTGACTTGTTTTTCAAATTTTATTTCAGTGATTTTAGGAAATGATAGATCTGAAAAAAAAGAAAAATTGATTTATAAAACTTTATTAGATGTTACTTTTGCAATATAATGACTAAGCAGAACAATGTAAAGTGGAGGAAAAACGGTCTATCATATCATGTATGGACCAACTTTGAAACACAGACTATAAAGTTATGAATACCATTGTTGGTAATAGCTGTAGTTGTGCAAATGAATTTCAAAGGTTCAGCTACACAAGTCAATCAACCCTCAGACCTGTAAATGCTTCTTCTAGAAATATCTTTCCACAATTTCACTGCACTTTCATTTCTTGCCTTTTTGCTCCTGATCGAGCGCACAGGTGAGCCGGTAGCACTGACACGCTGTGAATCGCTCTATTTTCAAGATTATGTTTAATTTTTTGCATTGGAGAACTCAAGACTAGCTGCTTATGTGTCCTCATCAGTGCTTGGTTCTGAACCACATAAATGAAATTAAGAAAAAGCAACATTAAGAAGCTAAGGCACCAGGTGGCAACACAGACTATAGGGGGCTTTTAAAATGTGTTAATCTTATAAGCAACACATTTTTAAAACTGGGAATGGGAAGAAACTTGATAAATAAATAATTAAAATGTTTAAAATACATCTTATATGTTTAAATATTCATTTACTTTTTATGTCACAGGGAGCCACTGGAGATTGATAAAAGGGCCGCGTGTGGCTCTGGGAGCTGTAGGTTTGAGACCCCTGGTTTAGCATATCCAGGCATCCTGTGTAGTTCAAACCCTTCACTGTTGAGTGGATTGGATCTAACAGAGAAGTTATCTGGGCCTCTTAATACAGAAGGGGAGCTTTTTTGTTTTTCTCCCGACACAAACTGTTTAAACTGCCTTAGCCTCCCACCTCCATGATCCTGTTATCCTGTCCGAGATCAACACTCAGGATGGACACGGGGGAGATCCAGAGATGAAGAAGGGCACTTACGGTCACTGTTAGCATGCTTCAGTCAGCGAAAGGTTAAAAGGGTCAAAGCTGATTATGGTTTGTGAGGTAAAGCAGACCACAGTTGACTTCTGATAAAGGAGAGGGATGGTTCTTGTGCTGCTGTGATGTGAAGTTTTTTTTCTCTGCCTCGAGAAGAACTATATTAATATATCCACTTTTTATATGAAAAGAAGTATTTTTCTACTCAATTAAATTTCTTATGAGCTTTTTTATAATTTGTCTCAGTTGTCTCATGGTTTGATGCGAGATTCACTCAAAATAGAGGAATGGAGGTGGGTTAGAATACTTTTTATTTTCCTCAGCAGGACTGCTGGAAAACTTATTCCTTATCACCCCATCAGTTAACTAAGAAGACACTGTCATCTCAGTCTTGCTGCTGAATGTCTGGCATGTTTCCTGAAGCATTAAATAAATCTAATTCAAAGCATCAAAGCGGATCACAGATACATGAAATTTTCTAACTTTGGCCCAAACTGCAGCAGTGCGGATGTGTCATGTCTGACTCAGGGTCATAATAAAGTGTAAGATATGCTGCTGCTGTGTGAAAAGTTTAAATTTAGGACACAAGACGCAAGTGAGACTAAGAATTTATCTACTGCTCCAATCCGTTTAAGATCATTATTAGCCCTTTTAAGTAAAGTTTGCTTTGAAAAAGCTTACATTAGTAGAAATCATCAAGAAAATTCAATATCTGGGTTTAAATTGCACTTATTTGACCTCATTTATGTTAACAGTAAAGCAGCAGAGAAATAGCAGCAAACCAGGAGTAAAATATTTTCCCCTGACAAACCCCATCAGTGAATAACTGTTCAATAATTAAACAATTTAAATATTATGAATGTAGTCAACTTACCAGCGCTGAGGCTGTTATTACACCGTGGAAAAAGTAAAAAACAATAATTCCTTGTGCAGACAACATGATGTCTCTCCAGCTGAAACAGAACAGCACACCTTTCACTCTCAGATCATTTTATCCTCTTCAGGTTGTGCTGAAGGAACTTTGTCCTAAAGTTAATGTTCTTCTCTCGTGTCCCATCTGTGCTCCTTTATTAGTCAACAGGAACTGTGTTTTGGAGTCTCTTGAGGTCCAGAGTTTTCTGCATGAAGCTCAGTTGACATTACTAATGAGTTTTGAGGGGCTGTCTGTGGTTGGATGATCTCTCTTTGGGGAAGAGAGGAGCACTGAGGAGGAAACCTCCTCCTTCGCTGCTCTTAGGACTGTTGGGATGAGATGGGTTGGCCTTGATATGCTGTGGCTTCCATTCACTTAACTCTTTGCTCTCCTCTGCTGTCATTATCTCTCTGTGCTTGACATTTGGCTTGTTTGTCTGCCTTAACCTGGTCTTTTCTATTCCCACTAATAGGACTCTTAGTTTTTACTAGTAACATAATTTAATACTTGGTTTACAGCATGAGTATCCCGCACTGGGAGACTTTAGAAAGCAGTGATACAAACCAGACTCATAGAACTACTTACCACACCAGTTAAAGTAATATATATTACATAATATATATTCTGATATGCATGAATGACAAATGCACAAATTATATGACAAACATTGTTTTGACAGGCATTTTTGAAGAACTTATATTTGTATGCATGGTGATAGTCTGCTGTACTCAGTGGTCCTCAGCCACAATCAGAAAACCCAGAGACACTTTAGATTGCCATGGTTTTACTCTATCATATGTTTTCCTGGTTCCATACATTTAAAAAGTAATAAAGCAACAGATAAATAAATAAATAAATAAATAGGAAAGTGAAGATGAGTCTGCATTCGATAAACAATACCTCTGACTTATCAATAAAGGTGTCTCTGTCATCTTTTATTTTCTACTTTTTCTACTTTTTTTTTTTTTACTGGTTTGAAGTTGTTCTAGTGAGGTAGTACCATCTTGTTTTGGGGGTGCTACTGGTTTGTGACCTGCTGATGATGTCAGATGTTCACTTTGTGATGTCAGACTTTATCATATGTGCTGCACTTGAGTTGTTTATGTGATGAGAAGCTTGCCCACATTTTCCAACTGTCTGGACTAGTGAATGATGAAGTTTGTTCAGTTTGTTTCTTATTTTTATTTCTTATTTATTCTCATCCCAAACCAGTCGCTGCAGGTGCCTGCTCCTCCCTGAGCCTAGTTCTACCAGAGGTTTCTTCCTGTTGCCAACTTCTTGCTTAAAGTGCGTCATGTTATTCTAGGATCTTAACTCCACAATATAAAGTACTTTGAGACAACATTTGTGATTCGGGATTATATAAATAAAACTGAATGGAAATGAATATTTTCTGTGTTTGTTGTGCGTGTTTTGTAATCCTTTCTTTTTGTTTTCCTGACTATTGTTGGTTGTTCGGGTTTTCTTTGTATTATTGTAGGATCTTTACCTTAAAACATAAAGCGCCTTGAGACGACTGTTGTTGTTATTTGGCGTTTAATAAATAAAAATCTTTTTTTTAATTCATTTTACAACTACTAAAGACAAAATTGGTAAGTGAGAATGTAGTTATTAATTCATTAAATGTTCTATTAACATTTCCGTAACTCCTGTGGTCAGTTATTTAAAAATATATGTATAGTAATGCACACTATTACGAATTTACTGTATCACAAATGTCATGATTTAAAATAATTTAACAGCCTTTATTTTGACAGGTCCGATTCCGACGTCATCTCAACCCGGAAGTACCGGTCTGACAACAAGGGCAGAAGCAGCTGCGTGCTCTCCTGACTTGTCAGCTCGTAAGTTGGAAAACTTCAGACAGTTTTTATTATTTACTGTGGTTACAGCAAAGTTTGGAGCTCTCTCCCTCAGACGGAGACTTTCAGCTCACTCATTAAACGTAGTCTTTGCTCCACATTTCCCACGTGTGGGACTAATAAAGGTTATCTTATCTTATCTTACATGTGCAGCAGGAGCGTTCATGTAGTTGTGTGTCTGTGTGTGTGAAGGGCATGGCGGCTCCGGTGCTGCTGCTGTTGAGAGCTCTCCGCCCCCCTGTGTCCGCGGCTTCCAGCAGGTTCCCGTCTCTGGAGCCAGTTCTCCCGCCGTCTTCATGTGTGGTGTCCTCAGGGTGGAGGACTCCTCCTGCCCGGACACTGCAGCTGTGCCCCGCTTTGTGTGCCGGACATAACAAGTGGTCAAAGGTGAAGCACGTCAAGGGACCAAAAGATGAGGCGAGGGGGAGGATGTTTATGAAGTTTGGTATGATGATAAGAATAGCTGTCAAAGGTACGTGAGAATGGGTTTTGTTTTGTTTAATCGGAGCTTCACTGCTTTACGGTTTCTGATTGGATAAAATTTCACTTCTGGTTGTCATCCTCAGAAGGTGGATCTAACCCAGAGCTGAATCTAAATTTGGCCCACATACTGGAGCAGTGCAGGAGCAAGAACATGCCCAAAGCATCCATAGATGCTGCAGTCAAGAGTGCGGTACGTTGATAACCTTACTGGCACAGAGATACAGAAAGCATCTGTGGTGCCACTTCAAACAGATCCTCCCCAGTGTGAGCACAGAGCATGTTTGCAGGTTACCTGCATCCAATAGTTTTTATGCATTGTTTAGCCGGGTAGCAGTCTTAGGTGAGGGTCATTAAAAATCTATAAATATATCAATAAAATGTGACACAGTTAAGAACAAGTCAATGGAGAACACACAGTCCCCGTTTTATCCACTCTTTTAGATTTAATTTTTAAGATTTTCTTGCTTGTTTTTAATTGTTTGAATTGTCCTGCCCCCTTATTTATCTAAGCTTTTAACCATCCACACTCCATTACAGCACTAAGGTCAGATCAGATGATTCTGGATGCTCTTATCACAGGGCTAAAAAATAACGGGCATCTGGCATTTTCAGCTTTAGGCTCTTCCCTGTGGAACCACCTACCCCAGAATATCATTAGAGACCTTTGAGTTCTTACTCAGAACTCACCTGTTTTCCCTGGTTTTTAATTTGATTCCAGTAACAGTTGTTTTAAATGTGTTGTACTATTAATTCGCAGTTTGCCCATCACAGAAATCTTAAAGCCTGCTGTAAATACAAGAGTCAGTGAAAATCTAATGTGGTGGTGTACAAAAATATCAAAAAGTGTAATTGTCCAAATACTTAAGAACATAACTGTATGTGTTATTTTTTGTGATACTGTGCTGCAGTCATCTTCTCGTCTTGTGTCCTGTCTCTGCAGGAAAAGGCCAAGCCAGCATCTCAGCACATGTTTGAGGCTCGGGGACCCGGCGGGTGTCTGCTGCTTGTCGAAGTCCTAACCGACAACAACTCACGCACCCACCAGGAAATCAAACGCCTGCTTAACAAGAATGGGTCAGGCCCGGCTTCCTGTAGTCTCACCTTTCTGTAACTGTGTCAGGTTTACGAGCGTTTTCACACCATCGCCGATGGTTTTAGTGTTAACCTGCTCGACATGTACTTAAGGTTAACAGATGCATCAATTTTCTCTCACACAAAACAAATCCCAGCTGTATGCAAAATCAGTGTTAACAAATCTTAAGAGATTACCTGAGAATACCTTGATAAAATATTCAAAACATGCCAGAGGAGCAGTGTTTTAATTTTTAAAGATTAGGAAAAAAAAAACAAAGAACATGGACAGAGAATATCAGATTGTTATAGGACATTTCAGGTTTCTACACACACTATACAAAAGATTTGTTGTAAAGTAGCCAGTAGATGTCCCTCTAGTTGCAGGAAACAGCAGTGATGAAAGCTTAATAGTATGTTGTAATGTATGTCTTTATTAAAGATTGTATTGCTGGTATAAGTGATGAAAAAACAGCAGGGAGATGTATTTAAGCTTGCTTGTTTACTACTAACATGTTCTTATTGTTTTTATTCTTTTATTGAAGAAGTAAACGTATCTGTTTGTAAGCCTTCGGAATAAAAACATTTTTTTTAATTCTGCTTCCATCCTCAGGGGGATGCTGTCAGACGGAGCCCGGCATAACTTCCAGAGGAGGGGAGTGGTGGTCGTGCCAGGTCAGAACATCACCACGGAGAGAGCACTGGAGCTGGCCATCGAGGCTGGAGCCGAAGACGTCCAAGAGACGGAGGATGAGGAGGAGAAGCCCCTGCTGCAGGTCGGACATCAACCTCCAGGAAAATGATTTCAGTTTTGATATGTGCCTTTAAATAACTGATTGGAATGATTTAATTCTTCGAGATACCGACAAACAGATGTTTTTTTTCAGTTTTCCATACAGTACAGTAGAACACACAACCTTCAGATCTGTCCTCAGGTTAAATACAGTTCAGTTTGTGCATTCAATACAAAATGAAAAAAGAAATACTCAAGGTCTCTGAAATGTAGAAATCTAAAAAAATAAATAAATAATTACAATATTATAATAATAGGTACAAATTTTATTTAACAGCTTGATCTACCTCTTTGTCTTTAGTTTCTCTGTGATGTGGCTGACCTGAATAAGGTGAGGGCCTTGTTAAAGGAGCTAGGAATGGAGGTTTTGTCCTCTGGGCTGGAGTTTGTTCCCCGCACACACGCACCCCTGGACGAGGATCACCTCGATGCTGCTTCAATTCTAATAGAAGCCCTCAATGACTGTCCAGATGTAGTCAAAGTGTGGGACAACATCCAGGCTCACAGCTGAGGACTGTCTCTGGACACTAGGTGGACACTAACTGTGGAATATTGGAGACAAAGGATTTGCCAGCTGACACCTCATGGGTGCCGATACTGCATGTTATCAGTAAGAACAGAGTCTTGAAATTAAAATTGAGAGTCTGAAAGTGTGACTGTATTAGCCTTATGGATGTGGTCTGTATGTGGGGGGGAAGCCATCCTGAAATACACTGTGCTGTGGGAAGTGAACTGCATCTCCATACTGACGAAAGAATTCATCATGTAGGTTTGTAAAAGTTATTAAAAGAGGTGTTTTAATGAGTCCTTTTTGATTGAACATGACCTCAAAGTTAACCTTTGGACTCATAGAAGGAACAAGTGTTTGTGGATTAGCACGGATCAGTTTAAAATAAAACTTCAGCCCTCATCCAGACATGAGAGACGGCTTTGAGTAATGCTTTTGTCTAAAATCTGTTTTCTATAATAGTCACAGTAGAAACATGCACAATAGACATGCTGAAAAAAGTGAAAAAATGCAAACAACAGGACATAACATGTTTTTATCCTCTGGGCCTCCAGGTCAGAAGGTCACACTTTAACTGGCCCACAAAAAAATCTTAATTGATTGGCTTCCTATAGTCCCTGCTTCATCCATAATACCTCGTCATTAAGAGAAATGTGTTTGTAAAGCATCTTTCAAGGCCAACGTCAGAACGTGCCTGGCAACAAATGAAAAAAAATTAAATACAGTATATCAGATACATGAACAACACAAAGTCTTACATATAAATACTCAAATGCCTGTCTGAGTAGGAATGTCTAGCCTTTTTTAAAAGCCTCTTCTGAATCAGTAAAACAAAGAGATAAGTGCAACTCATGCCACCCCACCCCAAAGGCCTGGTTTCCACTCATTTTAAAATGAGACACCACCAGCAGTCTGTTCCAAAGTCCTAAGGGTTGAAAGAGTGGGTCAGTAAAAGTTTTAACATGTGCCGGGGTGCATTGCCATTTAAATTTTAAAACTGACTCGAAAGTCAACAGGGAGTCAGTGAAGATATATTAAAGTTAGGGGATATGAGATCTCTTTCTGGAAATATTAAAAGACACGCAGCTGCATTTAGGACAGATCACAACCAATTATTAGTCCAAATCTGCAAAATAACTAGTAACTAAAGATTTAAAATAAATTTAGACTCAGCTCAGCTCTAGGTATCACTGCGAAAAACAAAGGCTGTGGTAAACAAACCAGCAGGGCTGGTGATGGTAGCGTCTCTTTCCTTTAAAGTGTCCAAAACAGGCAGTTAGATAAAGAGCGTTCAGCCGTATGATACAGAATTGAAAGAGTATGTTTATTTTTTTAAGAGTTAACGTGTGAGGATGTAAAAACGCATTGTTTCCTTAGCAGGTACTAAAATAACAAATATTGATATTACATTATTTGTTAGTTTTTTGTTGCTTTTGTACAAGACCAAAGTGGAACATGTGGGGAAAACTAAACACAGCACAAACACCTCATGCCAACTGTTAAACATGGTGGTGGAGAGGTGGTGATTTGGGCTTGTTTTGTGGCTACAGGTCACTGAGTTGACCATGAACACCTCTGTATACCAAAGAATTCTACAGTCAAATGTAAGGCTATCTACTTGACAGCTAAAGCAGGTCAATGATCCAAAGCATATCAGCAAATCTACAACAGAATGGTTGAAAAATAAAAGAATGAAGGTGCTGCAATGGTCCAGTCAAAGCCCAGACCTCAGTCTGAGTGAAATGTTGTGGAGGAACTTTAAGAGAGCTGTGCAAAACAAATAGTTGCAAAACTCAATGAACTGAAGCAATGCTGTAAAGAAGAGTTGGAGAAAAGTTTCTCAAGAATGATGTGACAGACTGATAAAGTCAAAAAAGAAAATGAATAACTAGTATTTCTGCTAAAGTTGGTTCTGCAAGCTATTGTATCTGTTTGCATCATAAGGGACCTCAAAGGCCAGAAACCCCATCACTGGCCAAAACAGACCCTCATCTGACCAATGAACTTTCCTGATGTACTTTTTTCTTGGCCCTGGGCCATCGGGTCATCGATTAGGTTGACCTCTGAAAACATTTGGCAGTTTTTCAGTTAGGGCATGTAAAGTATAGGCGTGATACATCGCTTGTCTACTGTTAAATATTTTCCTTTGTCATCAAAAATGTTTTAAAAGAGGAAAATATGATATAACGTTTTTAAGAACCAAATAAAAGAAATACAGATGTTAAAGGTTACAGCTGAAGGACAATGTCATAATGGGTCATTTCTCCCTTGTATTAACTGTAGTGTCAACATTTTAATCAATAAGCTTGCACTTCAGCAGTTTGCATGGAACATATGGAGTGGACACCATTCCCAACTTTGTTTTGAATTTTTCAACTTCATATCATGCAGCCTGAACTATACTCAAAATATAATCTAATTTTAATTTAAACCAAATTAGAAAGCTGAAATGATAATTTGATGTCAACAGGGAGATCTAGTGTAATGGCTCTGAGCCCATTTGTTCTGTTATCAATGCTCGTCATCGATTTTCCGGTCGGTTCTTCTCAGCTATAGCGTGGCATTGATTGGTTTCCAGTGTCGGGGAAAGTTGTACAGTCGCATGCGAGCAGCAGGACAGTCCTCCGCTGCGTGCCAGAGTGAAGGCTTCAATACTGACATCTGCAGCCACAACAGAAACACAGAGTACTTTTGTTTTACTCAAATATGAAAGAGGAGACTGAATGTTTTCGAAGACACTTGCCCAAAAAGTGTTTGAAATGATGGATATTTTGGATGCGTATATATGGTAAAGGAACATCCTACTTTGAAGTTTCAAATCAGGTATGTCCTGTTCACTTTTAGTGATGTTTGACTGAAGATTTGATCGACTATTGAAAGATTGTTCAGCTATGTAAATCCTGCCTTTGCCATGCAGGGATTAAAGTATTGACTCCTTGCACTATGTGAGGGCATAGTATTTTGGGAGGGGCACAGCTAGACTTGCATTCTGGGAAATTTAGAGTACAGAGGAGTTTGTATTAGGAAACAGAGCTGTATCAAGACGTTTTCAATAAGTGTCTTTATATAAACAAAAGCATAATAAAGTAAATTACATCAGGCTTACAATAATGGTAAACTTAATACACTAACTATTGTAATATTATGAAAAAGTCAAAATTCTTTATAGAAAATGATCAAAATTTTTTTTTTTGAAACCAGCTTGGATGTGATCTCTTTAGTCTAAATATAAAGGAGTGTTTCTCTAATCATACACAGGACAGCAAAGCTCAATGTCTGACTCAGACCTCATGAAGGGTGGGGGACCGGCCATCAGGAGCCCCGAATGCCGTTCATCTCCGACTCCTCGAATGGAGTTCCACGGCTCCTTCAAAGTGGGGGAGCGCTCGCCCAATGTCACAGAGAAGGTCACACAGGTATGGCAGCTGAGGACCTCACATGGGCTCTGCAGGTCCCATTTATGAGATCCAAATGACTGAAATGTATTGCCATTAATGATCACATTCACTGCTGACCTGGTTCAGTCCTTCACTGGATGTGAAAGTAATCATGTTTTTAAATACTGAGAACAAGATGGGCTTTAGAAAGTTTCCACGCTGGAAGACTTCTGTTAATTAACCTTTTAAAATCAGTTGGTGATCAGGTGACTGGTTGTATTCATCATTGGGTGTGAAGTAGAACCTAAAACTGAGCCACAGTTAGATTAACACCTACTGTTAACACTGCTGGACCCCTAAAGCTCAGTGACCTGCATCACTGCTCTGTGGGATCATGTGAGATGGATTCAAAACAAATGGAAGGGGCATGTGAACTTCCATGGGGGTACCCGGTAATCCCTGTCTCTCTGACTGTCAATAATCTAATTTATCTGTCTTTTTCATAGAGTTATTTGCAAAGTTGGTGAGATTAAATAATACGATATTGAGGGTATAGGCAGAACTCAATGACAGTGAAAGCACATGACCAACTCATCATTATTGGCTTCCAGCAAACCAACATCCTGCGTTCAGTCAGTTCTTAGACTGTTGATAACAGGATGTTGTTATTTTATCTATCTTTAAGGTTTTGTGAAATTTTGGATATGGTTCCCTTATCTGGATCTAACTTTTCTGCAAGTCTTGTGTCTGCTGAAAGACACTAATGACAGGATGGTCAAGGATTTGTTGGACCTACAAGGTTGCAAAACTAAAGCACGCAGCCTCCAACGAGAACCTGGTCAAAACAGTACGTGCTCTAACAAGGTCTATTGGTTAGTTTATGAGAGAGATTTAATAGAAACACTAATATTTGTTTTGTAGAAATCTAGGTTTACTGTTTTCCTTTGCATGCAAAAGATTAGGTGTTCTTTTCATCAAAGAAAGAAGGGATTTGGGTACATGATGGATATTTATTCACCTTCTGGGAGAAGAAGTATATTCCTCAAAATCAATTAAAACAGCACTCGTTAAATATTTTGATTTCCCTGTGAAATAGGTAAAGAGCATACTGATGAATTCTTTATATGCTTAGGTTCTCTCTTTGGAGTCTGATGTGCTGCCTGAATACAAACTCCAGGTACCAGAAACGACATGGTGGATCTTGCTTCACTACAGCCCCTTTAAGGCATTTTGGGACTGGATTATTCTCCTTCTGGTCCTCTACACAGCTGTTATTACTCCTTACTCAGCTGCCTTCCTGTTGGCTGAAAATGGGGATTTACGCCAAAGGAGTTGTGGCTACACATGTAACCCTCTAAATGTGGCAGATCTTATGGTGGACGTGCTGTTTATTGTGGATATAATCATCAACCTTCGGACGACCTATGTGGACCAAAATGACGAGGTAGTCACGCAGCCGAGCCAGATAGCAAAGCATTACATCAAAGGCTGGTTCCCTATTGATTTGTTTGCAGCAATCCCGTTTGACCTTCTCATTTTCAGATCAAGCTCGGACGAGGTAAGAATTCTGATTCTTTGTAAAGCTTCAAAGGTTTTTATCCTTAAGTGTCTAAACTTTAAAAGTTGTTCCCTATTGAGTTTCAAAAGTTATTGAAGCTGTTTGACCTTTTATCTGCCAATCCCTGTCTTACATGTTCCCTCTTGTTCATGGATACCAAAGATGGCAACCTTAACAAGCCTCCTGAAAACAGCTCGGCTATTGCGATTGGTCCGTGTGGCAAGAAAGCTTGACCGATATTCTGAATATGGTGCTGCTGTCCTCTTCTTGCTCATGTGCACCTTTGTACTCATCGCCCACTGGCTAGCGTGCATGTGGTATGCCATTGGCTTTGTGGAGAGGCCGTACACTGCGACTGGTTGGCTGGACAACCTGGCTGAGCAACTTGGAAAGGCGTACAATGAAACAGACTCCAGCTCTGGTCCTTCAGTCAAAGACAAGTACGTCACAGCTCTGTACTTCACCCTGAGCAGTTTGACGAGTGTGGGGTTCGGTAATGTGTCTCCAAACACGAACTCAGAGAAGATGTTCTCCATCTGTGTCATGGTCATTGGATGTAAGTTGAATAACCAATGGTCATTGTATTTAAGTCTTTAGTTGGGTACTGGTACAACTTTATCATTATTACATCTGAAATGACCCAATCCTGTTTGTCTTCTTGTCCTCTTCCTCTTCTGTATCAGCTCTCACGTACGCCAGCATATTTGGCAATGTATCTGCCATAATCCAGCGGCTGTACACTGGTACAACCCGGTACCACACCCAGATGCTGAGAGTCAAAGAGTTTATCCGCTTCCATCAGATTCCAGGTAGTCTGCGCCAACGACTAGAGGAGTATTTCCAGCATGCATGGACATACACAAACGGAATAGACATGAATGCTGTAAGTAAACAAAATGGTAATGCTCCTTTGATGTTCTTTATCTCTCTTATTGTTACGTATCTTCTGACCGTATTTCTTTGTTCAGGTGTTAAAGGGATTTCCAGAGTCTCTGCAGGCAGACATCTGTTTGCACTTGCACCGCTCTCTGCTACAGAACTGCAAGGCTTTCCAAGGAGGCAGCCAAGCATGTCTCCGTGTCTTATCTGTGAGATTCAAGACAGTCCATGCACCTCCTGGAGATACTCTGATTCACTATGGAGACATCCTCGACTCTCTCTTTTTCATCTCACATGGTTCCATCCAGGTCACCAGAGAGGATGTAGTGGTGGCCATATTAGGTAAAGCTATATAACCATACATTATTTTACTCCTTAAGTCCTCTCAAAAATGACCTTCTCAAATCAAATAAATCTTTGTCCTCTTACAGAGAAGAATGACATCTTTGGTGAGCATATCCACCTTTATGATGAGCCAGGGAAATCAAGTTCAGACCTACACACCATCACCTACTGTGAACTGCACCGCATCCTTAGGGATGACCTTCTTGAGGTCCTGGATATGTACCCAAGCTTTGCAGACAACTTCTGGAGGAACCTGGAGATAACCTTTGACCTGAGAGATGTACATTGACAGTTTATTGTAACACACTTCACCTAATGCTAAAAACAGATATTTTATACTGTCACTTTGGTGAGATAATAAATATTTTTTTCTGTCGTCTTTAGGCTGATCAAGAGCCACCAGTAATAATAGATGATGATTCTGGTGATGACTGTGAATACCACCACAAACCAAGATGCAAAATACACTCACTGGACTGCAGAAATAGGCCAGGTGAGATATGAAATGCATAGAAAGTCGTGCAAACAAAGCAAACAATGTGAAAAGCCATTTCAAATCCTGACTTAAATGGATGGACATTGAATCATACTGAGATTATCCATGGAATCCAAAGATGCTTTAGACATGCCTGTAAAACAGGCCTTACAGATTTGAAAAGTTTTACACCACCACCACCACCACCTGTGTTTCAACTTGACTTGTAATTGAGCCAACTCTGGCTGCCTGACACCCCAAACTGTGGGTGTCATGCGTGGGAAAACTGTAACTGAAGGACAGAAATGCTTTTCTTTGAACAGATGGAATTGATCACGAAGACTCGTATCCCCTTCAGGCCTGCCATCAGTCATTTTCTCATGCCTGCTGGGAGGACAGTTGTAGCTGTGGATCGTCATGTTCGCAGGCAAGTGAGGACTTTGAAAAACCTCTTGCCCATGGTGCCAAAACAGAGCATTACTCTGCAGAAGCTGACAGGCAGGATTACTCTTCATCTGCACTACAACTGCACCCCCAAAGTGGCACCTCAGTGGGGAAGGATGCAGTGTTTGACCGGGGTCCTCAAGGTAGATGGCAGTCTTGATTTTGTCATGCAATTGCAAGATATAAATTTAACTGCAGTCTTGATTGTTACCCTGTTTGAAAGGTTTTGGTTCTTTTAAACGTGTCACTTTGAAGCACTGTCTTGATATTTTCCTCAGCCTCATCTCTGAATGTGCCAGGGATGTATCAATACTGGTCAGACAGACAATCACAGCAGTTTTCCAGTCAAGCCTGGCGATCACCTTCTGTCCGCAACTCATGCCACCCACCACCATTCACAGAAGAAAGGCCCAGTGAACTTGAGACACGCCTTGAAATTTTGCATTCACAGCTCAACAGGTGCATTTGCTACCGTTCACCTTTTGATCTTTGCTACTTCTGAGAAAAAGATACGAGGAGTGACTTTGGCTCAAAATGTCACTCCTCAAATGTTGCATTGCCTAAATTCCCTCAGTCAATGAATTTTCTGTCTTATCTTAAAATGGGTGATGAGTTAACATTTACATCACCCAAGAATCTTGAAAATTTGCACAAATTCATTTTGCATGTATACATCAGCAATGTGACGAGCCTTGCTGTAAGTAATAGAACCAATGGCTTAGCGAAGGAATCCTGACGTAACCCTGAGCATTACATTTCTACACCTGAACAATTAACATATCTGTAGAGAGTTTCTTTAACAAGCAAAAAATTCAAAAACTATCTATACTATATTCATTTCCATATGAGCATCACTCCAAGCCATAATTTTTTTTAGTTCCATCTAAGACTTTGAGCACTTTTTGAATTTTTCTTTGTTGAAATCTGACTTTATGCAAAAAGTTAAATTAAATTCCAGTTTTCATGTCTTGTGTTCAGCACAGAACTCAATTGAAATCAACAGCAGAGAGGAAAATATTCATGGCTCTCCAACGACTTTGTATTATGTAGAAGTCCCTCCTTACTCTTTGTTTGTTACCCCCAAAAATCAAACAACTGGTTAATGAGTATACATTTTCCCCTTGTGACAGGTGGTTACCAGATGGTTGTGGACTCGTCTGTAAGCCCATATGACTAGGCCATTAGCAATCGATTTCCCAGCAACTGCTACCAGCCTCCAGCAACCAATTGCCAACCAGTGGAGGATTACATATTTTCTCTCACAACTGGTGGTTACTAAATGGTTGCAGACCAGTTTCTAGTCCTAGGTGTCATTGAAATCTTAATCACTTGATTCTACTGTATTGATCACTGCATGTGCAAAATGGTGAAAAGTTAATGTCACATGTTTAGTGGTTACATGTTTCCAAAGCCTCAGTACTAGCTTGCTATATGTAGTTAACTTTTCTACAGCTAACTGAAAATAAGGTGCTAAAATCTTCCTGAAACATAGCCAGCATAGCATAGCAACATAGCATTTTGGACAGATAACATCATTTTGTTAGTTTTTCTGTTACATATTGCACAGGCAATAATTTTTCCCTGTAGTGAGGGTAGTTTTCATAGTACGATAAGTTACATTACATTACGTTGGAGTCAAAATTTATCATATTTGCACAAACATTTTGAGCCCTAAGTTATCAGTTTATGCTAGCAAGCTCTAGTAAATTGCAGTTTTGAGACTATATGTTAAATTAATGCTAAGTAAAATATAGAGAAAATAATCAAATTGAACTCACCAAAACAAGAATCAGACAGCATGGATCTGTTAAGTTATTAATTACATTAACTATCTACACAGCTAGCCATATTACATGTTCTAAAAGGCATCAGCACTACAAACACATTCAACGGGGGCGGATTGTAACTTTGGTATATTCATATTTTAAGAATATCCAGTAGGCTATTGCAGCCTGCATTGGCAACCACCTGTCAGTCTATGGCATGCCTCTAATTATGCAAACTTTCATTTGGAATAAAGTTTAAAACCAACACGTCAACAAGCAAAATCAGCAGGACGTAAACATGACATTATTTCTGGTGTAAATTTAAGCATGTAATATTTGGGTCTGGACATGCAATTTATTATCACTTTGCTTCATTCTTCTCATACTTCCACCATCTTTTAATTAGTACCTCTTATTTCCTCAGACTGGAGACTCGCATGACAACTGACATCAGTGTTATTCTGCAGCTTCTCCAGAGACAGATGGCCCCTGTACCTCCAGCTTACAGCACTGTATCATCTAGTACTCTCCACGCTGATTCCCCTGGCCTGTATGGGGCTGGAACTCCAGTGCTGCATAACATGTATCCCATTTCCCCCATACAAATGGACAGCTTGGCACCGACACAGGTATGGTATCAAACCAAAAAAAACCACGACAATTCATCAGTTAGGCCAAATATCTGAAAAACACTGTTATATATCTGAAACGCATTTCATCTTCTTTCATCTCAACATTTTGTGCTTATTTACTAAGACCTCGGCTGAGACAGACCTTAAGCAGACCAGCAAATCCCAGGACTCACTGTCCAGTGGGATCCACGTGACTGCGGCATCTGATGACACCATGTTCATGGCTATCACCCCTGAAACTGACACACATACTGGGCTAACTCCTCAGCTACCCCAGCCATCAGTCAAATCCTCCCTCATGGACAGTTCCAGGCTGTGTGGTAACCTCCGCTACCCCTCACTACCAGAGAGCCTGGACATACAATCACGATTGGCAGAGATCCAGAAACACCTCTCGGATCCTGTCCTCCCCATCGTCTGACAGTCAGTGTCACCTACTTCTTAAAGACATTTAGAAGGAGCTCTGTGACCAGTCCATCCGTTTGTCATTGAAGAATTATTTATAATTACACTTTTTACTTTACTATTACTTTGGACATTGGACAGTGTTGAACACAGACAGTGCTTGCAAACAAGGATTTTACACACTGCCCAGCCAAAAAACAGCAGTCACCATGTGGATTTACCTAACCAAATACGAAAGACCCCCCCACTGGATTCGGGGTCTAGGTTCACCAATGTTATGTGCCCAAAAAACGAGGTCAGCTGACTACCTGAATATACAGAATGATTTTTTTTCTCTGATGATGGCACGGGAATATACCAATCTGACAATGCCAGGATTCACCAGGTTTAAAATGAGCGGTTCAGGGAACATGGAGGATAGATTGGCTACCACAGAGGCAAGACCTTAACCCCAGTGGGAATCTTTGTGTGTGCTGGAGAAGACTTTAGCAGTCTGACTCCCCCATCACCCATCATCAATACAATTTTTTGGTGAAAGATTAATGCAATTCTGGATGGAAATGAATAATAATTATCACTTCTTAAAACCATGGGGAAAGTGTGCCATCATCAAAGCTAAAGCCAGCCCAATGAAATATTAGCATGTGACTTGTTCTTTGGCTGGGCGGTGTACTTCCTTCACACTTGCCTAAAGAAATAAACTTGAAAACACTTAATACTTTTGAATGAACAACTAACAGAAAGGTTGTTATATTTTATATAGATAACTGCTAATCCAGAAATGTCACCTCAGCAACCTTAGTGAGTGGCGTCCCTGTTCATGTATGGATAATGATCTTTTTAAATTCTAAAGAATTTCCCTGCAGACCCATTTACTCTAGCCTGACCCAATACTGACACTTTGAGTCCACTATGTTTAGTGTAAATATTTAGAGAATTATGTTGGCCAAGATTAATCAGGTTAGGCTTGGTTTTATACACCTGTAGCAATCAGACTGAAAAAATATCCAAATTCAAAGATTAAGAGGTGTGGCTGATAATTTAGTTCACATAAAGTATCTTTAATATAATGCACTGCATTGCATAAATCCGCAAAGTTGTGTTAAGTAATTTTAATTCTATGTCAGCAACAATAGAAAATAATGAAGAGGGAATAGAGATAAGCTGAATTAAACAGCAGTTACTGACATAGCTAGCATCTTTGATCTTGTACCAGTAACTTCCCTGTAAGAAAGACTAGGTGTTGATTTTCTTGGTATTATTGTAGGGTCTTGGATGGCACCAGCGGTGATTACTGGAAGTGTTCCTGAGCCCTGTTTTTACCTGTTTTTAATGCAGTGTCTTTTAGAGATATATTGTACTGTAGATGATGTGATTTGAAAGTGGGAATTTTACATAGAGGACACTGTTCCGAAATGTATACCATTTTTGCAGATTACTGAAACTCTGCCTCTCCATTTTCCTCTTGTTACCTGTTGCCGAAAGCAAACAGGATGACACACAGTAGTAAACATGGCCTTGTCCCAGCTGTTTCCAGATGTGTTGCTAGCACTTAATTGAAAATTAACTAATATTTTTCACTAACTAGTAAAATTTGTTGTAGCAGATAGCGATCCAGTCAGGCTGGGTAGAAGCCCACTGGACATTATTGATCTGTCCCTCGGCTGTGTAGGCCAGTATGGGGTCATCCGCTACACAGAGGACGAGGAGATGAGATTTCAATCAATTTATCTTATTTAGTCTGGGAGAAAATAATGTGAGTAGACACAACATATTCCTGTTCTGAGTCTGGTAATATCTGCAACCAGGCTTTCCTTTTTTGGCAGGAGGAAAGATGGAAAAAAAAATCTGCCCCAGATAACAGTATGGCTTTACTTGATTCTTTCCAACAAGAAATTAGTCAATGAGGTGGAAACCTTCACTAATCTGTTTCTTCTTCCCAAAGTATCACACACTCTGCAAAGTCATTATCTCAAATCCAACCTCTGATTCAGAAGATGTTTTCGCATAAAATACAAAATCTGAGACTTTTGCTGCTCAGCTCGTTCTTAAAGGGCTCCGTCTTGTGTTGAATCTCAGTTACTGCAGTGACATTCACATTTCAGATCAGGGACGGGCAATTAATTTTTTCAAGGGGCCAAGGGGAAACTAGGGCCATTGTGGAGGGGCGCGCCTCTGAACTACTGGTCAAAGTAAATGAAAATGTGAAATGGGCCAACACAGTATCACTATTTAATCAATATGTCTGTGTAGGTTCTCACCCATCTGGGTCATGAAAAGCTTGAAAAGAACACAACTGGATATCTTTAAGTTTTCTGAAGACAAAGGATAGTGGACTGTTTGAAAGAAGAAAAGAAAATCCAGCAGTGATACTGACTGAAGTGCTCTGCAAGTCAAAGTCCAACAAACTCTGATTCAGTGCTCTTGCCCTGATGAAGTTAACTATTTTAGCAACATTGTTAATTTTTAGCACTCACACAACACCTGAGTTGTAATACAGAATTCATTTTAGTCACTTTATCTTGCTTTCATTTCAAAAGTCAGACAATTTCCCGTCAGATCTGAACAGTGCAGTAACTCTAGTCCCTTTCACTGAGTGCATTGTTGCCAGCTCCTCTGTAATCTCGAACTCTTGTGTTAGACCCCTACAAAGGTGAGTAACTGGGCTGTGTTGCTGATATAAAAAAATGCATTTACAGTGAAGCTGCATAATAAATAACACAAGTTTAACAATTAAATTTTTATAAAAGAAGAACCCCCTTCAAAATAAAAAGCAACACAGTTGTATTGTGATTTTCCACAAAAAAATTGCAAAAAACTGTAAAGCATTATCTGATGGGGAGTTTATCAAAGAGCGTTTGGTGGCTAAAGTAGGACAGACTGCATGTTTTATAATTATTTACATCTAAATCTTAATTTCCCATTGACCTTAGGAGGGCCAATCAAATGTACCAGAGGCCTAGGTTTCCTTTAAATAACGATATTATGCAGTGCTCTAAAAACTACAATCAAGTGTTTTGCTACAGCTGCCTACCTGCAGTACAGATGTGACAGGAGGAATGTGGCGCCCAGGCGATTCCGTTCACACAGGCCCTGTGGTTGTTGAGTCTGGCTACCGGAGTACAGGGTACACGCACGTCTAAAGTCACCACCTGAGGATACACAGCGACGCTTTACATTTTTAGAGCTTCTCTTAAATTGACTTTTCAATACAAAATAAAAGGAAAAAATGGTTAGATTGACATTTCCACTGTGCAGTTTCATGATCTGAGCAGGAGCCCTTTAAATGGAGCAGCACTAACCTCCAAGCTGTCCATCGCCATGGTAGCTAAGTAGTTGGGATCTTGCTTGTTCCAGCAGAGTCGGAGCAATGGGTGATGCTGTGGGTCGTCGTAGATGATTGTGCTGTGTTTGAGGTGTCGGAGGTCAAACATGCGGACCGAGCCATTCGCACCCACAGAGGCAAACGTATCCCTGCCCCCGCCTGCTCGGCTAAACGAGATGTCATACACCTGCGATACAAGCAGACAGTGGCCCACATGAGTCTGTCACTCCAACATGTTTGTTTTAAAGGACAGCGCTTCATCTAATAACTTTTACCTCCTTGTCATGAGCTATGAGCTGTGTCTTGACGTGACCTGTCACCAAGTTGACCCTCCCCAGCACCTGCCCAGTCTCCAGCCCCCAGATTGTACAGGTGGTGTCTATACTGGAAGTACCTGCACAGAAAAAAACAACAACATACATTCACAACATTTTTTATTTTCAGTTTCAAACATTGTAATTTGGGTTTATCGATTAAATGCCCTGAGGTTTTTACCTAACAAGTTTGGGTCCACCTCGTTCCAGTCAAAGGATGTGAGCTGTGCACAGAAATCTGAATTCTTGTTGTTGTTGAGCAGACACTCCAGACGGGTCTCTCTATCACTCACCTGCCAATCGACAAAACATCATTGTCTAAATTTAACTTCATGTTCTAATACCATAGACAGTATAAAAGATGAACTTAGCTTCCAGGTCTGAAAGTCTAGCCAAAGCGAAAGGGCTTAAACTTGCATTGCTTTTTTATGGCCAGCAGGGGGCGATACCTGTGGGTGTGCAAACAAACTTCTGGTTGTATTCAGATCTGTCATTTTGGATGTGTGACAATGTATGGTCAAGTGAATAAGGGTCACAACAAGTCACACATCTCTAGAGACTGGTCTAGAACTAACTTGCAACCACTGGTTGTGAGTAAAAATATCTATTTCCCAACCAGTTGGCAAGTGGTTGTTGGCAGTCAATGGAAAATCAATCCCTAGGAAAAATGTGTATTTCCCAACTGGTTGATAAAAAACCTCCTTGCAGTTGCTTTTGTCACAGCAGACTGCCATGGTAATTTGCATGTAAGATGCTGACTTCTCTGCGAACTCCCAGTAGTCTCAAGAGCTTGATAAAATAACAACTGGACTTCTTCTTAAGCACTTAAGACTAGGTGTAGGTTCTCAAGTCATCCTATAACCTGGATGACTGAAAACCTACACACTCTCCCAGCTGTAGTGGAAAGTGCGACCCAAATCAGAAACCTACAAAGTAACAACTATGCCTTTTGAACCACGTTGGCCGCAGCAGCCCATGAGTTTATGGTCTCAAACACTCATTTCAGGTCATGCTGGAATTTCTTAGTAATGATTACTGAATAGATTATAAGAAACATAATGCCTCTGTAGTAGTGATGTGTCGGTCGCGAACGAAATGGTTCTTAGAGCCGGATCTTTGACGTGAATGACGCGAACCGACTCCTTATCGCGAGCCGTGGGTTGTTTTTTTTTCTTTCTCTCACCCTCTCTCTCGCACTTTTTTTCCGCTTCACCCCGCATGCAGCCTTGTGCTTTGCGCTGGGCAAAGGGGGGGAGGGGCGGTAGTTACACTCAGTAGCACAGGAACAGAGCAGGAGAGAGAGACAGAGAAAGAGAGCCGGGACAACAACGTCACATTAGAAAGGTATAGTAATCATCCACAACTATTTTCAGTTGCAGATGATAAAGGATTCAGAAAGTTTATTCATGCAGGTCCATATGACAGAGAATATGCATGTTCTTTTTGTTTTCATATTATAATTTATATTTAATTGTGTTGTGGTTTGCAGTGTTTTGTGTTGTTTCACTTTAAATTTGTTTAAAAGGAAAAAGCTGAAAATTTAAATATTGAAATGTGAATAATTGGTTTTTGTATTATATGATTTATTTATTACATTTTATGTGGAGTGAATAAATAAAAGTATATTTACTGTGGCCCCTAGAGACAAAGCATGTACAAACTTCAAAACACGTAAAAACTCCAAAACACGTACAAAACACAACAGAAGTGCTCCAGGATGCTAGGGCGCAGTGTTGAGCTTTTGTTACCTAGTGGCTACACAAGCCAGGAAGTACCAACGACCGTATTTGATGTGTGGTAGTAACAGGTAAATGAACATTTTTTAAAAATCATTTGAATATATATGAGTGCTTGTGTATAAATACAAAAACAATACACATATGCTTTCAATTGTGTAATTTAAGTGATCTAAGGAGCTCTGTTTTGGAAGTTAAGTTATCGCTAGAAATGTGTTTTGGAATTTGTACGTGCTTTGTCTCTAGGGGCAACCGTAGGCTTTGTCTCTCGGAGCCACCGCATATATTTATATATAAACATATATAAATAAAACCACTTTTTTTTTTACATTAGTAATTCCTTTTGTGCATAATTTTATATTTTATATTATTGTTAATAATAAATTAATTAAACAAAACAACCCGAAGAGCCGGTTTGGAGCCGAAAGAGCCGGTTCTCTAAAAAGAGCTGGAAATCCCATCACTAGTTCATAATACGGCAGCAATGGCGGCAACCGGAGGACAAAAATAGTATAATGATGAGCGTCATGGAGGCGGCTAGTGCTGCTTTCAAGGACCAACAGGGGTATTTGCAATTACTGCAGGAAAGAACAAAAGGACTCAGAAAGGAGTGTTTCAGAAAAGAGAGCTTTGATTCTCGTGCGATTTAAACAGGTAGTGCTGTTAACTATATGTTACATTACATTACTGAAAAATAAGCAAGTTGAGTTAGTAATAAAATGTAAATGAATCATCAATCTCACGTCTTTGCTTTGGTTTTTTACGGTGTTTAAGTGCCACTTTTGTTCATCTTAAAAAAAATTTTATTCTTAACTTACTTTGTGTTTTATAATATTTATTTGACGTTAGAGTGGTAAGTTTACGAGAGGCAATGGAAGGTAGAACTGCAGACCTGAGCAGCTGCAAATAAAACCCAAATAAAAGAAATTCCTTAACACAGCAGTTCCTTGAATGAACCTGAGGGAGCTATCTCCCATTTGTTGTTGTGATACCTACTCTACTAAAAGATCCAGATGTTTCTACGCCTCCACGAACACATTAGTAATTTTCACCAGAACACAACAATTTATTTTATCATTTGAAAGTGAACTTGGAGGACCCTTAACAGTATGCGTAGGATTATTTGTCAGCACTGACAGCATTGCTATTTTTTCCAGCTAACACCCGAAACATTTGTTTGCCCAGTCCTCATGCATGCTTCTGTGAGAGTTTACAAAACAATGTGTGCAAATTCGGATTATATTTGCATCACTTCCAAATACATTTGACATTCAGTATTTACTCAGCTCCTGGCTGGAATTTATCATAGATCTGTGGTAGACCTATAGTTTTGATTAAAACCTTTGGTCGGCATCTGTTATAGAATATGGCTTTTTAAAAAATTGTTATTAGCCATGTCATTAGATTAGTTGCAATGAAAGAGAACATACAGTTCTCCGACCTTTCACTACACAACATAAAGTAGTATATTAAATACACATTTGTACTACTAGAAAAACTCAGTGTGATTTGGACAAGGGAGCTGTGAGAAAAAAGGTATTCTTACAATTTAACATCTCCCACCCCATCCAGGAGACTCTGACAGCACTGAGCAGCTCCTTCAGTGGCAGGCTGCGGCACCCACGATGTGGGACGGAGGTCTTTCCTTCCTACTGCTGTCAGACTCCACAACAAGGACTTCTCAGCTGACCAAACACACACATCCACACATGTGCAATAGCAATAACACTAAGTCCGATTCCCTTTTTCTGACAACATTGTATTTTATTCTGTTGTATTGTGTACATGATCTTATTCTTATTATCCTATCCTATTCCAGTGATTGTTTCTTAATTTTTGCTACTGTAACTTTGCACGGTCAACTTTCTGTTGTAACAAAATTAATTTCCCACGGGTGGGACTAATAAAGGTTATCTTATCTTATCTTATCAGGGTAAAGCTTGTGTTGGAGTCACTGGCTGTCAGAGGGTGAAAAGTGGGGTATGCTCTTGATAGGTCACCAGTCACTCACAGTCTAAATGTACTCACTAGTTAAAAACACTTAATTGTATATTGTTTTTCATATCCTTTAAGACAACCAGTTATGGCATTGCTCAGCTGTTCTGGTATGTATTCAAAGATCCTGAAAATCTGTTTTTGAATCAAAAGAACGACGTGGTGAATATATATGAAATAAACAAAAAACACCATAAATCACTGTATCATGAATTGCTACCAGGAAGGTGTAATATGTTAGCATGCTATACTAAACGAACATGGTGAACTTTGGTGCCAAAGAGGCCAACAAATTCACAAAACCGCAAGCAATTCTTCACTCTATTGTTGGTATTGTTGTTGAATCATTATGCCAGCCCAACTATGTCTTTTGTCTTTCTGTCTATATCTCCTGGGTGATGTACCTTTGCTTTTTTTCCAAGATGATTTGCAAAACCTCCACTAACGCCACATCATTAATTTGATGGATGCTTGGCCGCATTTATATGCAGCAGTTCCAAAACGTTTGATGCATTTGTCCAGGCAGCACATAGCACTAGAACGTCACTGCAAATACTTCTCTGACCTCTATCTCGCTGATCTTTCATCTTTTCTCTCAACTGCTCGGCTCAGCAATGTTGCTAGATATATATCCTCAATACAAGCGTGTGTCCAACAGCTCAGCTGCATCTGAATTTGTGTGGGAAAAGTTTGACTTTTCCTGGTGTGATGGTGTTAAATCTAACGTGTATGCTTGGGCTTTTTGTTCAGTGCTGTGCTTTGTTTTTGGTTTTCCTGCCACTGTTGCAGTCCTCTGGGAGGTGTTTAAAATATGCAGGAGAAGTACATCGTTATCACCTAATGACTTTTTCGTACTTAACCTCTCCACCATGGATGCTATCTTCTTGGTTTTCATTCCACCTGGAATAATGAATCATTTTATTTGGATGTATTGGGACTTTGAAGCAGTTTGGAACAGTGTTTATGCCTTAAATTCATCTGGAAGACCGCTCCTGATGGCTTGTACCTGTCTCGACTGTTACCTGGCTGTGGTTCATCCAGTCGTTTACCATAAGAGGAAAGGTCTGGCTCCCAGGGTTGTGATGGCTGGCATTGTTTGGACTCTCACGATCGCATCTGGGATTGCATACTTTCTTGTCTACAAGTTGTACTACAGCATGTTTCCAGTTGTGGTATTTTTAATTGCCTTTGTAATAATTGTTATCTGTGATAGTTTCATCATCCATACACTGAAAAAGTCTGGCCCTGGCAGAAACAACATCCACCCCCAGAAGCAAAGAGCCATTCAAACTGTCATCTTCAGCCTAGTCATGGTAGTCATCTCTTACCTTCCTCCAATACTTCTCTTTTTAATCGGTGGACCTCTGATGCCCAGTGACAAGATGTTCATTTGTACTATTGGTATTCCTATTACAGTTACCTCCACTTTGGGATCTGTTGTTATGCCCCTACTCTACCTTTATAATGCTGGAAAATTGGATTTTTTTAAAGGTTGGATGCTGCAAGTTGTAATTTAAGCATCAGTATTTATTTCCACCCAAACAGTCAAAACTACTAGCTGTATTTCTGTGTATCTGTCGCCTGTTGTCGAATGTTTATAAGATTCTCTAACTTCATATTTACAGGTCTTCCCTTTTATATAATTCTGTATGTGTGTTACACGTTGGATCTAATATTTTATTTGGGCCAATAGGAAAAAAAGTTGGAATAACAAAACCATGGGAAAACAAACCTATACATTTAATAATGTACAGTTAAGACTTGTGTTTGGGACCTGTGTGCTTTATCAGATGTTAATAATAAAATGAGAATGGCTGTATTATGTATTTAAGCTGTGTTCCTCCACAGTAGAGAATAGGTGGGCAATAATGACTCTAATTAAGCAATTCAGGAGGTTTTTCTCCCATTAGACCAACAAGATAGAATAACAAGGCATGTTCTTCTGTTATTATGCAGAGGGAAGGTGTTTTGAAATTAAATTTGGCTGATTTTTTATTTGCAAACAGCAGTTTTTAATTCAAGTGTGTCTGTCTATGCTGCTGTGTTTTAATAGTCTTAAAGTTTAATAACTTTAAGACTATTAAAAACTTAATAGTTTTAAAGTCACTTATTATTAAATAGCTGAAAAAGTAAGAACATGTGCAAGAAGGGTGTAGCTGTTGCAGTAAACAGTGTGTTAAGGCAGGAAAGATTTCCTGTGTCGTTCAGTGGTGCTTTTCGGTACTCTCAGTCTCTCACTGAACGAGCTCCTGTGACTGACCAGCATGTCATGGAGTGGGTGGGAGGTGTTATCCAACATTGTCTTTATTTTGGACAACATCCGCCTCTCCGACACCACCTTGAGGGAGTCCAGCTCCATCCCCACAACATTACTGGCCTTACGGATTCGTTTATCGAGTCTGTTGGCATCTGCGACCCTCAGCCTGCTCCCCCAGCATGCAACAGCATAGAGGATCGCACTGGCCACAACAGACTCATAGAAAATCCCGAGCACTTTCTGGCAGATGTTGAAAGATCTCAGTCGCCTCAAAAAATAGAGACGACTCTGGCCCTTCCTGTAAAGTGCTGTGGTGTTTTTAGCCCAGTCCAGTTTATTGTCAATGTGTACTCCAAGGTATTTATAGTCCTCCACAATGTCAACACTGACCCCCTGGATTGAAACAGGGGTCAAGTGTTTCCTGGTCTTCCTGAAGTCTACGATCAGTGCCTTGGTCTTTGCCACGTTGAGCTGCAGATGATTCTGCTCACACCACGTGACAAAGGAGTCGACCACAGCCCGGTACTCTGTCTCATCATCCCTGCTGATGCATCCAACCACCACAGAGTCATCAGAAAACATCTGAAGATGGCAGGTCTCTGTGCAGTGGCTGAAGTCTGTGGTGTAGAGGGTGAAGAGGAAGGAGGAGAGGACAGTCCCCTGTGGTACCCCTGTGTTGCTGATCACCTTGTCAGACACACACTGTGGGAGACGTACATATTGTGGTCTTCCTGTCAGGTAATCAACAATCCAGGACACCAGAGAAGCATCCACCTGCATCGCTGCTAACTTATCACCCAGGAGGGTCGGCCTGATGGTGTTGAAAGCACTGGAAAAGTCAAAAAACATGACCCTCACAGTGCTCGCCGGCTGGTCCAGATGGGTGTAGACACGAATGAGCAGGTAGATGATGGCGTCCTCCGAGACGAGGCTGATAAGCAAATTGAAGGGGATCCAGATGTGGTCTTACTATGGGTCGCAGCTGGTCCAGGATGAGCCTTTCTAGGGTCTTCATGATGTGGGAGGTGAGTGCCACGGGCCTGTAATCCTGGGGGCCACTGGGACGTGGCGTCTTTGGTACAGGGACGAGGCATGATGTCTTCCACATCACTGGTACCCTCTGCAGACTCAGACTCAGCATAAACAGTTTATGAAAGACTCCACACAGCTGGGGGGCACAGGTCTTGAGGACGAGGGGACTCACTCCGTCTGGTCCAGCAGACTTGCCTGAGTGAAGTCTCCTCATTTGCATCTCAACCTGGTATTGAGTGAAGGTGATGGGTGGGGGAGGGGTGTCAGGAATCTCACAGGAGGCAACATGTGAAGAGAGAGGCTGGCACAGTGGTGTGGCTCTGGATTCCAGGCTGACTACAGGTGAGGTTGTGGGGGTGTGAGCAGACACTGTGGTGTCGAATCTATTGAAAAACAGATTCAACTCGTCGGCTCTATTCTCACCTCCCTCAGCTCCCCTGCTGTTGGTTGGCCTGAATCCAGTGATGGTCTTCATGCCCCTCCACACCTCTCTCATGCTGTTCTGCTGGAGTTTCCACTCAGCTTCCTCCTGTAATTGTCCTTAGCCTCTCTGATCTTGTCCTTTAGTAACACCTGGACCTTCCTCACCTCCTCTTTATTGCCCTCTCTGAAAGCCCTCTTCTTGTCATTGAGGAGGGCTTTGATGTCCTTAGTCATGCACGGCTTGTTATTTGGGTAACAATGAACAGTCTGAGCTGGAACAATGGAGTCGGTGCAGAAAGTTATGTAGTCTGTGATACACTCAGTAAGCCCATTGATGTTATATTATATGTATATATATGTTATATGTTATATAATAATATAATAATAATCTATCCACATATGAAGTGTGAATTTCGGCTCACTTCTTAATATATTACCTACAGGAAAAACATCTCAGCTCTTGCTCCAGCACTGATCCGCTGGGCACATTGTGTCTCTCTCTGTGGTCTTTAAAGCTCATGACCTCAGTGGTCACACTTTTTTTTAATATGATTTGCAAAATTTCCACTGTCAGGAAATCAGGACACATGTTTAGACAGCAGTTTAAAGATGAGTTTGAAACGTCCAGGCAGCCCATTACAGTAAGACCTCAGCACAAACACCTTCATAAAACCTCAAAACAAGGTACAGTTCTCATTTGTTTGCGTTTTTGTTTAATAATGATTATTTTTATGTACATTTTCCGTTGTTTGCCGACCAAAGATGCCGAGTCTCAGCATCTTTTGCACATTTGTTTGATTATATAAAGACTTCACATCACATTTTTGTTTTTTATAATCCAAGTTGCTTGCTTACAGCCTTTTTATGCTCTTGAGACTATGCTGGGAGACACAGCAAACCTTCTGCAGGGAGGGGTTGGACTACCTGAGCAACCTCTGTAGGGTCCATGTATCTCCTCACACTACCAGTAGTGACACCGACACTAACACTCAGCTAGTTATCTGAAGTCAATAGAACGAGAAGTTTAACTTTAAGCTTATACTCTGATTTAAAAGTTTTCCTTTATTGTATTTATTTATTTGAACTATAGTAAATAATTGTTGTACTGTATATTTCAGGTCTTTTAGCCACTGTTCAATAATGCTGCTTGGACTTCATCTTCGATACAAGCCTCCCTCCAACAGCTCTGCCCTGGCTGGAGTTGAAAGGTCTAACTTATCCTGTGATGGCACTGAACCGGCCTTTTATGCTTGGGATGTTGTCTCAGCACTGTGCTTTGTTTTTGGTTTTCCTTCCACTGTTGCCATCCTCTGGGAGATGTTTAAAATACACAGGAGAAAAAATCCATTCTCACCAAATGAGTTGTTCATACTTAACCTCTCGATCATGGATGTTATCTTCTTTGTCTTCCTTCCACCTGGAATACTAAATAACTTCATTTGGCTGGGGTGGGACTTCATGTCAGTTTGGTGCGGTGTTTATGCCTTGAATATGTGTGGGAGACCGCTCCTGATGGCTTGTACCTGTCTCGACTGTTACCTGGCTGTGGTTCATCCAGTTGCTTATCACAAGAGGAAAGGTCTGGCTCCCAGGGTTGTGATGGCTGGCATTGTTTGGACTCTCACACTCGCCTCTGGGATTGCATACTCGCTTTCTTCAAATTTATTTAACAGCATGCTTCCTGTTGTGACATATCTAATTGCTGTTATCATAATTGTTATCTGTGATGGTTTTATTTTCTATACATTAATAAAGTCTGACTTTGGCAGAAACAGCATCAATCCCCAGAAAAAAAGGGCCATTCAAACTATCATCTTCAGCCTGACCATGGTCATCATCTCTTACCTCCCTCCAGTAGTTCTTATTTCAGTTGAGGGGTACCTGATCACCAAGCTGTCGATTCGTCAATGTATCTTAGACTATCTAGTTACCCTTTCATCCTCTTGGGGATCTGCTGTCATGCCTCTGCTTTACCTGTATAATATTGGGAAATTCGATTTTTTAAGGCTTGGACGGTGCAAGTTCTAATTGAAGCCACTTTTAATCGTTTTTGCACATTTCTCTTGTCAAATCAGTCCTGTAGAAGAAAACAAAAATTTTTCAAACAGTCAAAACTAAAAACAGCTCAGTTTACAGATAAGCCCTATTCAGACTGGTTTTTTTTTTGTCATGTGCACATTTAGATCATAGAAAGTGCCCAAGCCACCTCTATTGGGTGGGTTTCTGTTATTCTGTGAGTCTATATGTACTTTTTTCTCTTCTATGTGGTTAAAAAATGAAATAAAACAACAATGGAAACCAAATGAAGAAAGCTTTCATCTTCTTATACAACCCATTTTTGGAAAAGTTGATGTACTGTGTAAAATGTAAATAAGAACGATTTGCAAATCTTATGAAGCCACACTTAATTCACATTAGAACACAGAAACCAGATCAACTGTTTAAACTGAGAAAATGAAGTATTTTTAGGACAGGAGGCCATTTTTAGCATCAACTCATGTAACACAGGGCACATGAAAGATTTGCTTTTAAACCTTTTGATTAATTGAAAGCACTAAAAGCAAGACAGACACTCTTCGTGTGAGCACAGAAGAGTTTTCCACTTTGTGTCAATCCATTGTAAACGAGCTTTGCCTCAGAGACGACAGCTGGGTTTCTGGATCGTGTTCACATGTGGCTTTTGCTTTGCATGACAGAGCTTTAACCTCCACTTGCTGATAACACAGTGAACCGTATTCACAGCCAGTGATTTCTGGAAGTGTTGCTGAGCCCATGCTGTGATTTCAATGACAGAATCAAGCCTGTTTTTAATGCAGCTGCCAGGGTCAAAGATCTAATATAGAGTTTTGGCTTTGTCCTTTGCGCACAGAGATTTCTCCAGATTCTCAGATTCTTTTGATGATATTACCTCATGTGACTAATAAGAAATTAAAGTTTCACACTTTTACATCCAGTAACATTATTCCAAATTTGTTCCACAATGTGTAGAGATAGTTTTAAGTAGACTAGCAAACCACTACTCATCTTTGCTTTAAGAAGCTCTGCCTCGCTGAGATGCTCTTTTTTAAACCCAGTCATGTTACCAACCTGTTACCAGTTAACCAAATAATTTCAAAAATGTTTCTCCAGCTTTTTTAAAAAGATATTCTAACAATGTATTTTCTCAGTTAAAGATCTGAAATGTTTCATATGTTCCATTGTGGATACAACTGAGTTTAATGAGATTTGTAAATGATCGCATTCTGATCTTAAACAACATTTTACATAGTGACATTTTGGGAACCTGAACTTTTAATTGAATGTTGTTTCCATTAATACACTGCACATATACTCTATTCATTGTTAATTAGAATAATAATAATAATAATAATAATAATAATAATAACCCAAGACTTTAGAACAAAGTCGTAGGTGGTAAAACGGCAGAGAATCTGGTGACATAAAACCTTTATTAGCTTTTAGATAAGATACTATCAGAGAAAAACAAACTCTAGAATCTCAGACTGAGATTTTAATCTGATAAATTGAATGAAAAAGTCCAATAAAGAGGTATGAAAAAAGGTCCTGCTCCCATTTACAAGCCCATAGACTGGAAAACTTTGGGAAATCAAGAACTTATTTTCCATGATTGATTTACATGGGCTTCATCGGGTGAATGATCACGTTACAAATGTAAATGTTGAAGGCAGGCAGGTCATCTTTCATGACACTCATCTTCACACAGGCGTGCAGGTATAAGCAAACATCGTTTTCATAACTCAGTGCAGAAGTCGTAGGAAACAATAACATGTTAAGTAATGTGAAAATTGTATATATTTGCATTATTCAAATATACGAGCGAAACCAAAGGTGCATTTCTCCAGTTCACAACAAAGTACATCCATATGTTTATATATAATCATACATAGATATTTATTTTAAAAAATGGAATATAGTTGTAACAATGTGAAAAGTAATAATTTAAAATTAACAAGAGGCATCAAAAGCTATATGTGATATATGTGTTTTACATCTGTGAGCAGTGGAGAGGAGTAACTTTTCTCGTTCTTTGAAACAGTCTGGATGATACATGCATTGAGTGCACTAAGATGGAACAACTCAAGTTATTTTTAATGTCTGTGCAATCAACTGCAAATGCATAAAATTATATTTCATATTATATATTATCTGCTGAATTACTATTCTGCTTCATTCTTCTGCCATTTTTGCAGCAACTTCTATTTTTAATCCATTATTTTCTGCTTTAATAATTTTAAAATGATTAAAAATAAAATCTGTTCTGCTTTTATCGTGCCAGACCTGTACTACACCTTTATATATGCAAATCCTTCCTAGCAGCAAATATTATTCAACCTCCCCAGATTGCCCAAATACAGCAAAGGCATGATTGCACTTCCTGCTGTCGGGATGATCAAGACAGGCATTGTTATGACGCACTCGTATTCGTTGTCATCTCTGAAAATGAGACGCCCAAAGACGTACAGCAGCACTGGGGGGATATATGAGGTGATGGTCATGACCATGCTGTTGGTGATGATCTGGAGAGCCTTCTTCTTCCTGGGGTGGAGGTGTCCCCCGCTGCGATAGGACTTCTTCAGGGTCCAGAGGATGGAAGCATCACAGATTACAATTATGGGGAGCGCAATGAGGGACACAAACGTGGCCCTTACACTGTGGTTTATCTCTTGATCAACTATGGACATGGACCCTTGAACCATCGTAGCAGTCCACGCAGCAGCAGCCATAAGGACCCGGGGAGTCAGACTCTTCTTTGTGCTGTAGGCGATGGGATGGAACACAGCCATGTAGCAGTCCAGACAGATGCATGCTGTTAGAAGAGGTCGTCCAGTCAGGTTTAGAGCATAGAGAAAACTGATGAAGCTCTGGAAAGACATGATGTGCCAGAGGACGAAGTTAGTCAGGCCAAGTGGGACAAAAAATAGGAAGACCAGGTCCATGACTGTGAGGTTGATCATGAAAACATCATTAGGGGTGATCGAGGTTCCAGCTCTGTGTCTCTGAAACAGCTCCCAGAGAACAGCAGCACATGCAGGAAATCCAACCAGAGAGAAGAGAGCGCTGAAAAACACCCAGACTATAATACCTGGTGTTACGTCTGCACAGTGTCCCCACTTGCTCTCCAAAGGCTCGCTGGAGTTGAAGGTTAGATTCTGAGAGAGCATTTTGAAGCAGTAAGAGGTTCTCACTGATCGTCTGCGCCTGAAATGAAACAGAAATGAATGAGATTCTCCCGAGGAAACAAAAATCTGAAGACGCTTGCTTTTCCAGTTTCAAAGTCATCTTACCTTCACGATGCGTTCTTATTATTAGGAATGATTTTGTGTAGATGCACATAATTTGTTTCTCCTATGAAAATGCTTATTTGAATATGCAAGTGACAGCGAGGATCATTTTTCAAGCTTGGCATGGACTGATTTATTATTTTTTTAAGTGACTAATCATCTGATCTTAGATCCTGCAGATTTAACAGTTATTAGAGGAACGAGTTTTCTATTTATTAACCAGCAACAAGAGTAAATGCTCTGGTTACCTTTAAAAAAAAAAAAAGCTTTCTTTCACATGGTATAGTTAAAGGTCAGAAGTCAGGGGTGTGACCTACCTAGGAGACTACTTTAAATAACTATTCTTCATTATTCGTCCATGGATACAGTGACTTTTGCCGTTGTGTGCCAGTGTCACAGCTCATGTCGGTCAAACTTAATCAACTTTTCTCGAGTGATCAAAGTTAGAAAAGATGTAGCAGATTAAAACATAATTCTGTGAACGAGTCAAAGCTGATGCACAATAAAAGCATTAAAAGCATTTTCACAAAGAACAAATGTACAACATAAGCAGGCAATCTAACAAGAAATAATATATTATTTTTAAAAAGCAGTGAGGTTTTTATATGTTTACATCTCTCTTTAAAAGACTGTACTTTCTCCATGTTTAATGATTCCTGTTGGTAGAAGACCTGCAGAAAGTGGTTGGACCATGAAGCCGTTTAACTTTCTACCTCAATGATACATTTTAGGTAGAGCTTCCTGATTATACTTATAAGGTTAAATTATTTTTATGTATTTAACAACGAGAATAAAACTACTGCCATTAAACCCTTTTACCTTTGAGCCAAAACAATGCTTCTAGGGTTTATATATTACTTGACCGTCTTCCCAGTTTCTTTGTGCTGAGAAATGATTAACTTCTTGGATTATGTTCACAGGTAATATAGTACTGTATTAATATAACACTACAGAGTAGAAGCAAAGTTACAAGAGGGTAAATTATAGACTGAATTATAACAACAACTAAAGGTTGTTGATCTTCAAACTTCTTGAGCAAACAAAACTATGAATGTCAAGTCCAAAAAAATATAGTAAGATCTGGGATTAGGACACACCTGATCCAAACTCTCGGTGTGTGAAAAAAGGAAAATTTTAAGCCTAATCTTAAAAGTAGAGAAGGTGTCTGTCTCCTGAATCCAAAATAGGAGCTGGAGAATAAACTAGAGAAAACGGGTGATCCGATCTATTACTATGGAGCAGAAAGATTGGGAACAAAACAGCTGAGAAGGAAGGTTAGGGTTAGGATAAGGAAACACTGATGCTACTCGAGTCCAGAAGACACGAGAAATTGAACATACTATGAAGAAAAGATGGTAGCTGAGAAAACAATGGAAGAAATCTTAAGTGGAGAAGAGCGCAGCCATTGTCCTCCTCTATGCAGATCTTAAGGGTTCCCTAGTCAGAGTCAGAGGACTTGCGACTAGGGAACCCTCAGAACATAATGCAAGAGGAAGGAGAAGGCAAGAAGCTCCATCTACAGTGCCCACTCGGGTTTGCCTTTTCACAAAAGAAAAGAGCAGTGAGGTACCTTCTGACATACCACCGATAACATCTGATGGATGATAGTCCCCCGTGGTGCAGCAAGGTTAAGAGGGCTGTAAGCTTCAGCTCCAACAAAGAATCGATCCCTCTCCAGGTCAAAGGTCAAACCCTACTTAGCACACTGTGATGCACGAGAACCAAAAACTAGCTTACAGTCAGTATCACCAGTGTGCCAAATGAGCTTTCACCAATTTCCGAGATTGCTCTAAGAATCTAGGAAAAGTTAGTATCAAGAAACTTTTAAATAAATCAAATAAAAATGGAAGAATTACATATGTATAGACCAGACAGTCAGGGTAGACTTTAGTGTGTAACAGCCTTGTTTTTTCTTTGCCACAACATATGCAAAGTTTCCTGAAGGCCATAAAGTGTGAACAAAATGCTTCCATTTCCTCAACATAACCAGGAAAAAGGAAAGTCACTAAAGAAACATTTAATATAAATGTTTTTGCATTTTGCCAGGTGATGGTCATTAGCTCATAAGTAACTGCACTATATCTCATGCATAAACATCTTAACTTACCATCCTGTTTTAGTTTTGGTCGTAAGCTCACCAGTAAAAGTCCAAAATGCAGACCTCAGGTCCAGTATGCCACGTTTGCTTTAGACAGCTCAAATTTACATTAATTATTCAGTTTTTAATGCTCTGATTTGTCAAAATTAAACCGCAGCTCCACTCCCCACCACCAGGTGGCAGGAACAGCTCGTGTGAATAACATTCAGTATTTCTAGATCTGATAGACAAATTTAATGCATTCAATGTTTCAACAAAAGGGTTTGAATGACATTTTTCACCCTTATTAACTCTCGATCCCCTGACATGTTGGTTCAGATTGCACAGCTCAATGTGGGTCCATAAATAAACTGGATACGGAGGAGACTCGTTTTTCACTCTAAATGTTTTATTGTTTCGCCTTACGCAAACATTTACATATAAAAAAATGACCATTTCTTCTTGAAATAACTTTGCTCTGCTCCTTGCCCACAGCAGAGCATCAATGTATTCAAATTAGCTACCACTGATTTACTGACCAACAGAAAGATAAATCTGCTTAAATGCAAATACAAAAGATATATTTCTCTCCAAATGTATATTGATACAGATATTTAATTTTACAAAACCTTCAGCACACTCTGGTTAGTTAGCTGTTCCTTCCTTTCTGGTTAACCTGTCAATGAAACGTGCAGGTTCTTGCTTCAGCTGCACTGGACACTTATCAACAGGCTTTGAGTTGATGTTTAACACAACTATAAAAAACAGGCAGAGGCCTAAATTTTCTTTTGTGCCTTTTCTTCCTGTTAAAAGGGAGTTTTTCCTCCCCACTGTCACCAAATACTTGCTCATAGGGGTTTGTCTGATTTTTAGGGTTTTCTCTGTATTGTTGTTGAGTCTTTACCAAAGTTTGAGGCAACTGCTGTTGCCATTTGGTGCTGTAGGTTTAGCTTTTTCCAATCAGAAAAGCAACTATGACTAAAAGCTTTGTGTTTCGACATTCACCTCGTCATCTGAGAGATTCTGCAGTCGGAGTCATCCAGATACAGTTCATTATTTATGAGTCCCATCATTGTGGTTTAACGGCAACCAGATAAATAATACATTCATAAACAAGGAAGGAACATCTGTGAGCGGTGCTATCACATCTTACGGCTTGGTAAAAAAACAAACAAACAAAAACATATTCTCCTGCTTTTATAGGATTTTTGTTTTAATATCTAAAATAAACACAAACTCTTTCCAAATCTTCCAGAAAGTCCATTAATTTTCTTCTGGTTATGGAATTCTGGTAGTGGTCGGGCCTGCAGCCTATCCTGACTGTTGTAGCGGGGTACACCCTGGACCTGTCACCAGTCTTATCACAGGCAGTGGATCTGAACGAGTTCAATCCACGGGTTACAATCCCATCTCCACAGCAGCTGGGGTAGACTCCAGCCCTCCTTAAAAATCTGAACTGTATACAAATGTATACATCAGTGTTTAGGTTAACAAAAATACAACAGGACCAACGCTCCTAATAAACCTTAATCAGATCTTTCAGTGGAGATATGAGGTTTCCACATGACCGCAATGACACCTATGAAGGTTTTCATTCCAAAACACCACACTGTATATCCACAAAAAAATAAAAAACCTCACTCAAAACTTTAATTCTAAATCAGGTTAGTGTAATATGATAGCTAAGGGGTTTAAAACAAATCCAGTATATACATTTTTGTGTGTGTAAGAAACTGTAGTTTAAAAATCAGGCGTAATATTTAATAGAGATCTTATTCTGGAACAAAACTCTTCACAACCCGTATGAGAACGTCAAAATAAAAGACAAAAAACAAGAACCGCAAAGACTTTCAGAGTAAAACTGACATGAATGAGGGGGCAGTGCTCATTTCAGAACAAAGTCTCACTGATGTCCTGCTCCAGCCATTATGTGGACAGTTTATACACGTGAAAAGAGCCTCAAACTCAGTAGTAGTTGTAAGGTGGATGCGGTTTGGTTTAGTATGCTAGGCAGAGAAGGAAGGAAAAAAAAAAAAAAAAAAAAAAGAGAGAGAGACCTCGCCTGCTTGTTTCAAGACCGCTCCAGGATTACAAGCCTCAGTGAACCACAACAACTCCTTTCCTTTCAAACGTCGCCGCTCTGGGTGCGCGAGTTCGGAGAGCGATGACTTTCGGACGAAGACACGAGGGTCAGACAATGACTCCATTGACTCAGTTTGACACCCCACCCCCGCCTCCTCAACCCAACACCAGTTAACATGAAGAAAAAAAAAATCTTGCTTATTATTAACTGGGATGTCAGTGAGCTCTCAGTGAGTGGAATTTGAGCCATGCATTGATTATTCAAAAGCAACGCCTCCACAGAATCCACTCCAGGGTCTAGTGGATTGCTTGTACGCACGCACGCACGCACGCACGCACGCACGCACGCACAGGCTATGTCTATATGTTATGCAGATTCTTCACTTCTTGTGGGATATTTACTGATAGCTTTCTTGCACAGTGAAAAGCCACTAAAATCTCTAAAGCTTACTGCGCTTGGCGGGTGCACACAGAGTTGTCTGACATGTACACAGTGTGTTCTTTTTATGACTTCAAAGTCAGTAGTTCTCCATATTTCTCAGAAAAACTAAAATCCCTGAACAGTTAACCACTTATTCCCATTTTTTTAGACATTTCTGCAGCTTAAAAATGTCTCCTCGTACCTCAATAGCTGATGACTCGTACCACAAAGTAGCTACAGCCACGGTCACCAACAACCACATACATCAGTGCGGCACAATGCCTCTGTCTTCTCCATACAGGATGCCTTTCTTTCAGGGAGCATGTCTACAGGCCAGATGGGCTGCAGGGCCTTCTCTGTCCAAAACAAAATGGCTTTGAGAGCACTGGAGACCCCCGTCAGGTCTGCGAGAAACTGACCAGAATACTAAGCATCATCTTCAACGCACATCACGGCTCACTTTGTCAAAAGTGTTATACATCTTTCTTCACTGTTCAGCTGCACTCAGTAGCATATCCACAGGGAACTGAAGGAAATGCACAAAAATAAAAAAGCTTCACATATAGTGGAAAATCTACAGATATTAAACAACTTAAAAGAAGATGACCATAAAAACAATCATGATAACCTTCTTGAACCCTTTTGTTTATGGTGTTATTTACAAAAGAAGAAAAAACTTCTTTTTGGCAGTTAACAGTCACAGATTGTTTAGAGGAAGACATGAATACAAATGGTGCCACAGGCACCACTTGAATGCTACACTGTGTTGAGTCCATGCGTGTTACAACTGGGTACTAATAACGTGGCATTTAGGGACAACCTCGATCAGTTCGGATGCCGCTGCTTCTCCAGACAGAGTGAGAAGATTCCAGTTGCACGTTCGCAGCTCCCCTTATTTTTGCTATGTAAATGTTCATCTTTCCACTCTCCAGTTTCCCTCAGTGAGACTCCGTCTGTGTCTCCTTTATAGTCTCACCATCCCTATCCTCAAGTATGCCCACTCCAAGTGTCTGCTAATCCTAAGTATTCTGGATTTTCTGCAGTCGGTGTCACAAAACCGTTCATATGTCTGGTTACTCCTCCGTTGCTTTCCAGTCCTGCTGGGCCGTCCCCCGCCACAGCCCCGGGAATCACCTTGGGCCCGAGGTCCAGATAGTATGGGTTGTCAAAGGCCGGAGAGGTGGAGTTCACTGGGATCAAATACCCTGGGTTTTCCACACTGTGACCTGAACTTAAGCCGTTAGGAAGCCGGCGGTCTATTCTGGATTTTCGAGGCAGTGTGCTGGGCCGCTCAGGGAACCCTGGCCTGAGATCCTGAATTTCTTGGTTGACGTACTCTGAGAAGGTGAATAGAAGAAGAAAAGTCAGAACATAATCAGAGTTACGGACATTTCCTTCTTTATGAAGACCACGACTCACCTGGCAGGGGATGATTTTGAATGGCGTGACTCCGCCGGGGTAGTGAGTGGTGAAGATAAGGATGGGGAAAACCATTCCACCCATCAGTTTCTAGGTCATCCTTGCTCCCGTTGGGGAAAGTGGGGTCTTTGCTGTAGCGTCCGGGGCTGGCTGGTGCCAAGGAGTGGCTGTCTGTAGGTGCATCCAGGAAGACAGAGTCAGACTGACCTCCAGCTGAGGTGCTGCGAGCCAGCATTGGATACTGAGGCCACACACTGTTAGAGGCGCTCGCTCCCATTGTTAAGGTTGGGTACTGGGCGTGGCTGATTCCAGTCAGGGAGGAGTGAAGGTTCCGAGGCCCAGCAGTGTTGGAAGGGTCCATATCTAAGCTATGATCTCTGCTCTGCTGGAAAGAAAAACAACCACCCTTTAAGATATTGGGAATGTACGACATGACAGCATGTTAACAGAAAAAGTCGCACTCTCACACAGTATCAGGTACTTACTGCTCATATAATATATATAAATCTTCAAATATATGTTCATATCGGTTTCATCATTTATTAAACAGACAATTCATGAGTTATTTCAAACACACAGACATTAAAGCAGGACTCTTAATTCTTATGTCACACATGCTGAATGATGGACACTCTCTTAAAAACTTCTCATCTGTCACTCCAGAATAAATTAGGAAAATTATCTTAGACTGATCTGATCTGGGGGTGGGGATTCCCCACCCTCTGATCTGTGTGTCCCTGCCTCTGCTAAATTATTTTTAATAGCGAGTTACAGTTTCTAATTTTAATAGCTAGAAACCGTAGCTATAAAGGGCGTCTTTGTATAATGTTACAAGCAACAGAGAAGCAGCCACAATGCTGCATGAATATAGGACACCTACCCTTAAAGTCGTTCGCTACATTAATCACAATTTGGAACCTGCGGTACACGTTGCTGCAGAGCACATAATCGAGCAGAGTCAATTTCAGATATTTATTAACTCGATTAACTCGAAAGTCTGCAACTGACACACTGCAGATGGAGCTTTGCCAGAAAGCAGAAAAAGTCATCAACGTGCATAGTTTTCTCATTCTGACATGCAGAAAATTTACTGTAACACGTTATAGCGCTGGTGAAATTTGAGATTTAATAGAAATACGGAAATTTAATGCCACAGCTTGCCAAATAGTGCTCAGTGGAAGGGGATCTATCAAGTAAAACTTGAGATGTAAGGGCCAACATGTACAACTGTCATCACATAACAGGTAAATTCTGTCTGTCTGTGATTAAAGCCAGCAAATGGACCAATCAAAAAGAACATATATCTATCTATGTATGATAGATATAGATACATATAGTTATATAAAATAGACAAAGACAAAATTACCCACCCCCCTCTCACCCCACTGACCCTGTATGACTGGTGTCTGGATAGTCCATTGGCCTGGGGCTCGTCCCCTTTCCTTGTATTTGGCACCAGGTACTCCTCAGGATCCAGGATCATTTCCCCAATATTTTCATCTTCCCTCAGAAGCATCCTGTAAAACTCACTGTCCACTGGGCTGCACTTGCTCATCTCTTCATCATTCTGAAAGACGATGAAAGAACAACATAGGATAAAAAACCCAAAACATTCTAGGAATGTACATCTTTATTTATTTGGATGGAATTAAAAGTGTCACTCTTTAAAAGGTAACCACATCTAAAAAGTAGCAGTTTTAGATAAATAATTTTATAGTATGGACACAATAACTATCAGTCCCGCTCTCTCTCACACACGCGCGCACGCGCGCACGCACACACACACACACACACACACACACACACACACACACACACACACACACACACACAGTAAAACATTAACAGCATGAGTAAAACATTTACATACCTGAATAACTACATAGCGAGTAGGATCTCTAGCCATGGCACTAAAATCATTGACCAGGCCTTTGAATCTCGGCCTGCTCTCAGGATCAATCATCCAACCTGCCAACCAAACAATGGTTAACTGAACACTTCAACAACATTAAATCCTTTGACAGACGGGGAAATAAACTACAACGTGTATAAAAGTCAGATTCATTTGCAGTTTTTAACCAGGAAATACATTAAATGCTTAAATCTTGGCAACATCACAACATAGACAAAATGCAAAAATCACTGCTGCAGTGAGAGGTACTGACATTTGACCATGATCATGTAGACATCAATGGTGCAGATAAGGGGTTGGGGAAGCCGCTCGCCCCCCTCTAAAACCTCTGGGATATCTCTTGCTGGAATCGTGTCGTAGGGCTTAGAGCCAAACGTCATCAGCTCCCAGACAGTTACCCCTGCAATTAAATAACAACAACGCAACATTTACTCTAAAATACAAATCACCTATAAGGATTTAAACCAAGTTATCTGTGAATGAAGTTAGTTTTAAAACCATTATGCATTCAAGAAAAACTATGGAAACACTGAACTCTAAATGTTTTAAGAAATATATTTATGGTTAAAATTTAAGTTAAACACTTTGGATTGCTGTTAAGCTTAGTCTATGGGTGAGACCAACACTCAATCATACAAGAACCTCTCTTGGCCAGTCTCAACTGGATTTATGCAAATAAGATACTGTGACATCATGCATCATACCCTTTGATGAGAATTTCAGGGTAGATCTAACTGTTGTGATTGACACCTTGTTAGCCAGTGAGTGTACTTTTCACACCACCGACAAGCCACAATAAAGCACGACGAAGATCAATTCAGTTTTATTTATATAGAGCCAAATCATAACAGCAGTTATGTCAAGGCGTGTTTTTATTTTGCATGTAGCAAAATGCTACTCTACAAATTTCCCACTCCTTTATGCTAATGTATTTAGCTCAATTTAAAATGGAAGTTAGGCTATTTAGCGCTACTTAGCATTAGACTGTAATAACTACCTGTATGTAAATGTGAGACGAGTTTATTGTTAATGCTAGTGTTATTAGATTCTTTTTTTTCGTGTTTCATATAGGGAAAAAAATGCTACCTTACAACACACATGGCTAAGCTAACTAGTTTGATACAAAACAGAAATTAGGACGGATAACTCTAGGCTGTGCTAACTAGCTGTTTAAAAACTTTGAAGACAGTAAGATTTTTTATTTACAAGAAAACAGCATTATGTTGTATTGCTAGTGATACCTGAACAGCTCTATCTTTGCTAAGAACCAAAAAAGTCCTGTTTTTCCTCTCTTTTCCTGGAATGCGCCAACTCAAGAGTGATGTCATTCTCAAAGTTCCTGCATTCGAGTACTGAGGTATCTGGATCATGGCCAGTGTTGCCAACTCCTCAGTAAGGAAAATCGCTATTGGCTGTCCTAAAAGTCGCTAGAAGTCGCTAAATGACGTCATCGCCTAATTTGCATAATTGGTCATGCTAATCTAATTGTAACCTATGTTGTTGGAGAGAGAAATAACATCGTGGAAGAGACATAAAGTGAGTAAAAAACGTCCTAAATGCATTTAGAGTTTATTTAGAACTACAAATTACATTTCTTTTAGCAATTATTGTTTTTTTTTATGTCACAATTCCAACCCTGCTCCTTTACCCGGGCTTGGATCAGCAAAAGTGACCCGAAATAGGCACTCTGGTGGATTTACTTTGTGTGTGTGTTTATAAGTAGTTTTAAACCTTGTGATCCACAAAACAGCATAAGAGTAAAAGAGTAAAAGAAGAACTGACTGCGTTACAGCACCCGCTGCTTGTTGAGAGTAAAAGCGATACGCGCTTTCACGTCTTTTTTTAGCGACTTTTTTAAAAAAGTCGCTATGGGGTCTGAAAACTCGCTAAATATAGCGACAAAGTCGCTAAGTTGGCAACACTGATCATGGCGGAAGATTTTATGGCAGAGATGCTACTTTACACACTTATGCTAAGATGACTAGCTTGATGTAAAACAATAGTTAGGCTATCCCAAAAAGTTGATTCTGTGGGAGAAACATTTCATCTTTCATCCAACTAGTTAGCACTAACTTGTTAGCACAGCCTAGACTATCGAATGCAACCTGAAATGGATAACAAAGAACATAAAACAGAAGGAAACGGTTTACATTTTCCTATAGACTTCTACACGACCAGAAGTCTTTTTGTGACCAGCTATTGCCATCTGATAGCCTTCAGACAGACTGCAGGTTTAAGGGACTTTGCACTGGATTAATTTTTCCAACCCAGAATCTGGGTCCATGAGAAATAGTACTGTTGTGGAGGGCCGGGCCAACTGGGTGCTACACAACAGACCCACGTGGCCCCTTGACAAAATTAATTGTCTAGCCTTTTTCGCTTTATACTGTCTGTGGGCAAAATCCTTAGCTGGCCAACAAGGAATAGAATCTTTGGAGAAGACCTAGCTTAGTAACGGCAAAAACTTTATGTCTGAACAGGCATTCATGCCAATTGCATTTTTTTATGTCCCTCTATCAGCTAATTTGGATCCTTTTAAGCCATTACAAAACCACAGATTGTTAAACAAAAGCCATCTACATGAACCAGTGCTAAGACTGGCCAATGGAGATGCTTCTTACAACTCTCAGCATACGCAAGTCCCACCCATATGATTCGGCTCAAACAGCAAACATCATTTCTGGATTCACATTTTAATCAAAATCCTACTTTACTTGCTTGCAAATCTATTTTGGTTCACATTTAAACTTCAATGTATTTGATAAGATTTTTCTGATGATTTATTCATAAGAAAAGGATCAATTTAAAATTCCTAGCCCTGGTTGATGCCTACCGTAGCTCCATACATCACTCTGGTGAGTAAACTTCCTGTGCAGGATAGACTCCAAGGCCATCCATTTGATTGGCACCTGGAAACACAGATTTCCAGAGCATTTTTAAACAAACAAAATCCTTAACGCCCGCAGAGAACATGCTCTGCAAGTCACAGCTTCCATCTCACCTTCCCTCCATCGGCGTGATACTCCGTCTCGTCTATATCGAGCAGACGGGCCAGACCAAAGTCGGTGATCTTCACGTGATTCGGGTTCTTCACCAGGACATTGCGGGCTGCCAAATCTCTGTGGACCAAACGAACCTCCTCCAGGTAACTCATCCCCTACACCAACACACACATACACCAACACACAGATCCATCACCCTACATGTGTCCACAAATAAACAAACTGGAACCACATCAAATATGAAAAGACAAGTAAGATAAGAGAGAAATGAACAAAATATACTTCCGCTTATATCACTGCAAGCGGTCACACAAGTACAAGCATGAAAACAGAAATGCAACACCTTGTTTCCTGTTTTTGTACCTTGGCAATCTGGACACACCAGTTGAGTAGGAACTGCGAACCAATGCGGTCCTTGTTCTCTCTGACGTAGTCGAGGAGGCAGCCGTACGGCATCAGCTGAGTGACCAGCTGCACAGTAGAGGTGAGACAAATCCCCAGGAGACGACACACGTACGGGCTGGCAACGCCCGCCATCACATATGCCTCCTGGAAGCAGAGAGAGCAGATGTAATGAGCGTGTGAACTTCATTTCCGTCCACTGTAACTCCTCAAGGTTTTCTGCCTGGCTTATACTCACATCGAGGATTTCTTTGTTGGCTTTTGGTGAGGTGTTCTCACGCAAAACCTTAATCGCCACTGGGATTTTCACATTTTCCCCATCAGGAGCCCAAATTCCCTGAAACAGTAATCAAAATCATCTCGAACAAAGCTCACCACCCTCTGAACAAACAGCACATAACGTGGTTATGGATGTGCATGATGACCATACCTTGTAAACAGTGCCAAAGGCCCCCGAACCCAGCACCCTGAGTTTTTTCAGCTCGGTCTCTTTCAATATACGCATCTGAGCTTGATTGGGTGAAGCACCACTCGGCGTCAAAGGCTCCACCAGCTGCATGTGAAGGAGGAAAATAGCAGATAAAGACTCCACGCTAGAGCAAAACACACATTTTAATTTGGCACGTCGTCCCTCACCTCGTGCTCCTGCAGGATCCTCCTCATTGTCTCCTTCCTCTTTAGCTTCTTCTGTCTCCTCAAGTAAAAGACCAGCAGAGCCAGCAGGATAATGAAGAGCACCACCCCACCTACTGCAGCCGCGATGGACGTGCCAGGTCTACACAGACACAGAAAGTTTAACGCTGCGCCCATCCATAAAAATCGAAGTTCAATTTGTAACAGCTCCCAGAAAAGCTAATGGAAATAAGTTGTTTAGTGCGCTCACCCTGTCCTGGTATCAATGGGGCAGCCTCGTTCATCCTTCACAGTGCAGCTGGAAGAGAAAAGCACCGTCTGTGAAGTCAGTCTCACTGCGTGCTTGTGTATGTGTGTGTGAGTTGGGGCTTAAATGTGGCGTCACTCACGGTGGCGTGCAGTTGGTCTTGCATGGCAGACAGTGTCCCGTGGCATTGCTGTATTTCCACACAGTATGCAGATCGCCCTTGACGCCACTGGGACACCGATCCACGCAATACTCGCCGTCCTGGAAATTCCGACACTCCGTGCAATGTTGAGCACCCTGAGACGCAAACAGAGCGATATTTAACAATGTTTATTTTTTTTATTTAACATAAAAAAATAACAGAGTTTCTACAGCCCAGTGTGACGTCGACATCCTACTTACAGCACCACAGCAGCTAAAATGATTCAATTTAAGCTAAAATTAGACCACTTTAAGAACTTTTGTAATTAGAAATAGCTTAAAGTATAATTTATTTTAAAGCAAGCAAGGTGCAAGCAACATTATCCCTGTGTAAAAAGGCTTCAGTAATCTCAGCTCTACAATGCACCATCAAAAACAAGCTATGCAATGAGAATATGCATCCTGCAGTGATGCCACATGCATCTTGAGAAAAGTGAAAAAGGAAAACAGAACCTCATAAACTTGTATTTATTCATACAAACGATACATCTCCAGGTTAAATAAACTGTCATATACAAGTACTTTTGAGCTCCAAATGGAGGTTTAAGGAGTTAGAAATCCTATCTAGCCGTATTACACTTTGGTCTATGTTTCTTACCGGCCCGTGGCAGGACTCTGAGCCATTGAGGGGTCGACACTGTGGATCACAGGCAACACACTTAGATCCATCTATGTATTCACGTACGGGCCTGCAAAGCAAGCACAAGATGCACGTAAGGTAACATCCCAGGATTAAATTAAATGCATTTATCTGAAGCATCTGACACCATCCTGAGAAGACACAACTTCAGAAACAGACGCCAGCTGCAAGTAACCCGATGAGCTCAACGACATTTCTTCTTCTTCTATAGACAATCGTGAAGTATCGTATGAATTTTTGCCAACTTTCTGCAAACATCACATCATGCTGGACTGTAAATTTCCAGTCCAGGATACAATTTCCATCACAGATTCAAAATAATTAAATTTTTACACTTTTGTTCTGCTTTACATTGAAGAAACAACATTAAACATGTTAATTTAACACCTAGATAGAAATTGTATGTATGAATTCCCGAATATTCCATGTATTACTGCTTTTATTTTATAAAAGCATTTATATGTTATAGAGCAATATATAGGGCACGCCACTCACTCCATACTACGGTGACCTCAGAGGTATTTACGGCTATGATGTCTTTAATCAGTTAGATTTGTTAATCTTTTTATTTAGAAACTCTATGAAACTAAACACATAACATTTCTACTTTCCTTGTTAGGTTATGGTCGCGATGACTAAAGCCATAGTGTGGTGATAACTTTTTAAATCCGATCCAATTCAAGGCAAAATAGGCAAGAGAGCAGGGTATGATTTTGCATTTGGTTGCGTTGTAAATAACAAAATCACTAGCTTAATTTGGAGTGTATAATAATAATAATAATAACCTCTGTTGTTTGAGTCTTACTAAAAGAGACTGTAATTAGATGTTTGAGCATTTTACTTTAAGCCTGCTTTTTCCAGGCACTTAGCAGATGTAAATTCCTAACTAAGCAAATGTACCATCTAATGGTTGTACTGGGTTCATTTTGTGCGCATGTATACAGCCCAGTGTGTTTTCTCATTTGCTCTGCCATCTTGCATTTGCTTTTGTATGTGCATGTATGCACGTCATATCAAACTCAAACACACCGTTATCGCAGATAATAGATCCTAAATTGCTTCAAGGCACACGTTAAATTAAACGTTTTTAATCTGAAAACTAAACATCATTAGTTTTTCTGATATATTTACTGGGGAACTAGTTCTGGGAATTATTACAAATAAAACAAATAGTACACTGAACAATTACAGAACATTATCAGTTGTTTTCGCATTGATTTAGTTTTGCCACACCTCTACAAACGCACGCAAACCTTCTTACCCCTGATAGAGATCACACTGCTCTACACACTCGGTGCCACGTTGGAAAGTTTGGCAGGACACGCACTGGCTGGGCCCCGGACCCCAACAGCCCGCCTTACAAAGGGGGTGACAAACATTCCCCTCTTTCTCTGAAAACATAGAGACAATGCAGCATGATTCACCCTGTAGTTTTTTTACTGCATTAGACCACAAAAAAAAAAAAAAAAAAAGCTTAAGACAGCTGCACGACTAAAAGGTCTGTGGCTTTACTTACCACAGACTGCAGGGTCCTGGTTGTGGCTGACGATGCGGTGCGGACCCTGGGTGGGATGGAGGAGATTCTGCCATGGCAGTGAGTTGGTGTAGCACAGCTGTGTGTTGTTGTAAATCAAGACCAAACCTCCACTGACGCTGCGCAGCGACCGCAACCCGAGAGACTCGATTTGCAGATTCTGGATAGCCAGTGAAAACACACCCCTGAATGGATGGAGAGGGAGAAGATGAAGAGTGGTAAACAAAGCTTGAAATAAAGAAGAGTGTAAGAAGCAAACAGCAAAAGAGACACAGCTGTAACCCGGTATCTTTCTGTGAAAACAAGCTTCTTACAAATAGCGTTTGGGCTCTTCGGAGCAGAGTAAGGATCTTGGTCATTTTGGAGGGACTCAAAGCAGAGCATCATATCAATGTGGCTCCAGCACTGTCACTACAACTGCCCTACAGTGTAAAACCTGAGAAATCCAAGTGCAAAATTCTCCCACATGGAGAATGTATAAGGAATTATTCAGTTGTTCACTGATGAGTACAAGTCTGGAAAAAATACAAAGTTTATTGAGAAATTTATGATGCCACACCGTGCCCACATATTCTGATCCTGCCCTTCCATTCAGAGGTTTTGGATATAAAAGTGGATGCTACATTTCTGTCCCGGGATCCACAAAACATTCCTTAAAACATCTGTAGACTTCTAGACTGCTGGTAAAAAAGGGAAAAAAATGCTGGCTTCAGAAGACACCACCAAACATCGACCTTTTCCTAGAACAATCAATGGATAAGATGGCTTTGACTCTTCAAACTAAGAGTCAAGGAGATTAACAGTGGGGGGGAAATGGGTTTGTTATAACAAGATTCAGAACAGCTTATAATCCAAGTGTAAAAGCTCTGATAGAAATATTTTCCTGCAGTGTATTCGATGGCTTTGGATGATGTTATTAATCTGTTTAAGTCCCTGACATCATGTTCCATGTTTGTAAAACTGTGTAAAATGGAAAAAAAAGACTTCCAAGTGGGAGGAAAAAAAGTACTCAAGCATGACTTGTCCTGTCCTGTCGCCAAACTGCTGAGTGACAAAGTCCACATGAAGTCGCACTTGTCGTGGATGAAGGGATCAAACGGAGGCCATGGAGACCGAGGTCAGTGTGAAACCAAAAGTGAATGCGGAGCTAACATTTTCAGACATTCGTTTCAATCGAAAATAATAAAACAGTTGTCGGTTGGAATTTTTTTAGCTTTAGCTAAAAGCTGCATTAAAACAGACTCTTTCTCAGCATCAACCATGTGTTATACAGCCTGTCTTGCTCATACTCCCTCCACAAAAATGTGATTGGTCGCTTCCACCTGGAGAACATTGATCGTAACGTTGTACACGTCACCAGCACGGTGATCAGATGGTGCTAACTGTGACCTAGTTTAAGACACTGGCCAGCAGGGCAGCAGTGCTAGCTAATAATTAGCATTTATTACCCTGAAAATGAACAGACTGCCTCAACTGAAGCAGAAACAGTCGAAAAAAAACTGAACACAAACAAAGACACAGTGTTGGGTGGACACATTGGCATGTAGTGACGCACCGCATGGAAAGAAAATTAAACGTGCTGCATCTATATAACGATCTTAATACTACAGGAGAGCTGTTCAAGGCACATATAGACGATCCGGATGGTGAAGTGGAGTTTATTGATTCTTTAAATTACTTAAACTTACTATTATTCTTCATTTAGTTGACTTTTTTATCCACGTTTCCATTGTGCTCACTTGCATGAGAAGAAAAATGCGCTTAGCAGGCACACCTAATGTTTGTTTCCAGCTCGTTGGTAAGTTTATTGATAATAAAGCTGATAATAAAATCACCACAGAAGGGAAAACAAAACAAAACACTGCAGTAAAGTGGATTGAGTATGGTTACACAACAGGCATATTGTGCAAACAGGATGACAAGGGAAATAGTGGAGAGCATGCAGAGCAACAGACAAGCAGTTTTAAGAAGTCTTACTTGTAGAGCATCGTGCCTCTGATCACCTTCAGGTTCTCAAACACACTGAGGTTGGTCCACTGTTCTGGCCAGGCATCAATGTAGAGATAACCTGCAAGTTTAAAGATCACACAGAGGTGATGAAAACATTCCAACTGAGGAGACTTCGGTGTGAGAAACAGATAAAATGTTACTTAATAAAAAGCTCACATAGGGTTTAACAAACACTGTGGTACCTGTGATCTCCTCCAGAGTCCTGAAGGCACTCAGCTGCTCCAAAGTCAGGCCTGAGGTGTTCTTCGCAGGATCCCTGGACAGCGTAAGATTTAAGTAAGACTTAAAAGCCACTTTGATTATTGGGAACAATTTCATTTTCTCTTGGCTTGTCCTCAATATTAATATCTCCTCCAGGTTAAGCTTGGATTTTGTGAGAAATGCCTTCGCCAGTCCACACAAGTCATGGAGACGATGTGTCTGGGTGATCTTGAGTCAGAGATACAGATTCAATCCACAGGAGGAAATAGGAGGAAATAGGAGGAATATGCTGAATGCAAGCCTGTTTGTGCAGGTTCAGATCACACTAACACACTAACATTGACAACCCTCAACAATACATCAGAAACCACACACGCGTTCACTTAAATCAGCTGTCGGGGAATTTTATCAACATGTAGTATCTCAACCTCAGCAAGTTACAAGTCATGTAAGCAAACCTACAAGCTTTGTATTAACTGTTGGTATTTCGCTACATTATTTGAAATGCTCTTGAATGACACTGGTGTAGAAACAAATTGGAGCAGTTTTGTCCTCTGTTGACACAACGTCAAAAACACTTGAGTTTAAAGCCGGTCTGGTTACCTGTGCAGGGATAGGCTCGGGCGGCAAAAGGATTGTGTACAAGTTGTTGCTGCAAAATTAAATATTTGAAGTGCTGAATGGGAGGGATGTGGCGCTGTGGCGGAATAAAGTCTCTGGTGTCAAGCTGCTTGTTGTCTTTACTGAATTTTACACGTTTCTAAAAATGTAAAAGTCTCTCACCATGAGAAGCTCTCAGAGCGGAAGGCCAGGCTACCGAAAATCTTCGTGCACTTGTTGAACTCCTCCACATTGGAAGGCGTTACTACGGCGATGCTGCTGCTGCTGTCGGTGACACCATTGTTGTCTGTACTCGGGCCGAAACACACTATGATACCAACCAGGAAGGGGAAAAAAAACAAAACAACAACAGACGTTAAACCAAACCAGAGCTTTTCTGGAAGCAGTATTTCTAATTAGACTAAAGTTTAACAACAACAATGACTAATAATCACCCAGCAACATGAACTAGGACGTGATCATTGCTGAATGAAACAGATTTGCACTGCATTAAAGGAACAAAGCCTTAAACCACCCCTCATTTACTTATGTTTTGCTATGAAAACTGGAAATAGCAGCGGTGATTTATTGACAATGTGAAGTTTTTTGAGCAGTACTGTATACAATAACATTCAACCAGCTCTGAACACTTAGTTTTTCTGCTCTTGGCTTGGTATGATGTCAGTGAGAGTGGATACTGTCGTCACCTGCACACAGACCGGACCGACCTGCTGTTCAAATCTTTAAATCTGTTTACGATGGGCAGTGAATCAGAAAAACAGGAGCCATAACAACTTGTTTTCAGACAGTGGGTGAGCTGAACGGTTGCACCAAGGTCCATTATAAAATAACTAAAAATTATTGCGAGCATTGAATCATGCAAAGCTGCTCCAGGAGAATCCAAGAATAAAAATATGAAGATGAAAATGAGCACCATAGATCCTGGAGGCTTGGTATGAGGAGCAGAGACAGGAGAATTATGCTAGCAAGGTTATAAAGGTGACAGAGAAACTAACAAGCTAAACTAACAACATGAACAGACAGGCGGACCTGATTACTGAACCTCATTCCGATTTGTCGAGTTAACTCAAATCTAGAACCATCTTCCGCTTCCAAGTGGATGTTTTTATTCACACTAATTAGCAGGTAAATCTAATAAAGCTGCCACTGTGTGCGTGTGTTTGTAAACAGAATGATATTTCCCAGGAGAAAACAGAATGACTACCTCACCTTTGGGACAGTCTCCTTCACACTTATCACATTTCTGCGTCTCCGTCCCGTCAGGTTGGGTGACGACAACTTCCTGGTTGTTTGGGGGGCAAGATAAAGTACAGGCCACTTCCAACGCCAGATAGTTATCTACAGGGCAGGAGACAAAGTGTCCAAGATGGGAGGCAGGGATTTAAAAAAATAAATAAATCAGCGAGCGTGTGACAGCTTTCTTGGTTAAGCAGATTTTTTTTTTAAGGCAAACTCTTACAAGGACACGTCTTGACACAGGTCGCTCCAAAGTTAAACTTCCCATGTGGGTTGGATTGGGACTGAAACGTGACGGGGTCATAGGTGGTGGGCAGTGGACAGTTCTCTTTACATACACCGCTGTCGTTGAAGTGACGACAAGCCTGCAGAGAGGAAGGAGGAAACATGTTTCTCCAGTAAGGAAAAGGAAAAAAGGAGATTACACTGTAGATAAGAAAACAAAAACAACAGGACTGTTTACCAGACAGTCTGAGTCTTTGGGTCCAGTGCATCCAGCTGCACACTGCAGGTGACAGCAGTCGTTGGGTAGAGGACCTTTACACCGCTGGCAGCCAGACGCACATTTAGCTCGGGTCACTTTAAACACACACACACACACACACACACACACACACACACACACACACACACACACACACACACACACACACACACACACACACACACACACACACACACACACACACACACACACACACACACACACAGTCAACCTTTCAGCAAAACTTCATCTGTTCTGCTTTTGTCTACATAAAACTACATGACATGACTGTGTGTGTGATTTTAACTCACGAGTTTGGCAATCCTGAGGAGTCTCTCCCCAGCATCTTTTCCCACATGCAGGCGAACAACTTGGACCTGCACCAGAAGAAAGCCAGGAATAAAAACCAGGGAAAGCTGAGCCACAATTTTACAAGAAAGACAAAGATTCAAGAGCATGCAGACATGCTGGCTGATCCGTGGTTATGTAAGGCACCAGTACGGTTCATGAGAGCCGTTTGCTGGAAGGTCAAACTCTATAAAAGAAATTTATGTAAAGTATCCAAAACCAACATAAACGATTTTTGCCCACATTAGGATTTATAAACCCACTTCCAAAATTGCTGGGACACAGCGCTAGAATGTAAAATAAAATCAGAATGCAATGATCTCACAAACCCACATTTTATCCCCAGTGGGACAAAGAAAACACATCAAATGTTTAAACTGAGGCATTTTACTATTTGATGAAAAAATATTTTGAAGCTGGTGGCAACAACATGTCTCGAAAAATTGGGACAGAGCAACAAAAAGCTGGAAAAGCAAGCAAAAAAAAAAAAAAAAAAAAACAGCTGGAGGAACATTTTGCAACTAATGAGGTTAACTGGCAACAGATCACTAACATGACTGGGTATAAAAAGAGAGGAGAGGAGTTTCTCAGGAATAAAGACCGGCCGAGGTTCACTAATCTGCAAAAAACTGTGTCTTCAAAATGTGGAAAGATTTTGGAATAATGCTCCTCAACGTAATGATGGCGCCTTTACACATCTGGAAAGGCACCATCAGTAGGGCTGCTCGATTATGGCAAAAATGATAATCACAATTATTTTCACTGAAATTGAGATCGCGATTATTTGACGATATTTATTTAACCCTTTAAGACCTACTATAGAACCAAGTCCGCCAGAGCTTATATTATTTTTTTTACATGTTGTAGTGCCGTTTGTGGGAGCATTTCAATTTGCTATGCAACTGTTATAGCCCATATTTTAATAATATGTATGCATTAAGTCCATAGTAATTACATTAATTGCAAAAAAGTGCAATAAACTACAAAAAAATTGAAAATCGTTTTTGTTTTTTACATATATTTCTACTTGGAGAAATTTAAGAGGTTTATCCCTCAAAACTTTAAATACAAAAAAGTTGCAAAAAAAAGTTTACAACAACAGGAAATTTATTTTGAGTGTCTTCATAGTTTTATTTTGGAGATACACCAATTTTTATATACTGCAGGAAAAACGAAAAAACAATCCTATGATGCAAATTTGCAAAGAAAACAGCAGGTGCATCAAAATAAACTATTTTCAGCAGTGCAATTTGAGTTCTAAGCATCCCAGCAACTATTCAGAAAGGTCAAACATGACCAGTATAGGCTTTTAAGGCCTACAAGTAAAAAACTACAATTTCCGCGAAAATGACGTCACTTCCGGTTTCAGCCGGGAAATTGCGGACATGTGACAGTTCCCGCTGACGTCTGTTTCACTGTGGGAAGTGTTACGAACAGCTGATAGGAACGGCAAAGCGTGTTTCTGGAATATTATGTTTTTGTTCCTGCAAGCGCTTTTTATGCAGTTTTTGCAAAGCTTTATGTGGAAGGAAACTGTGACCGAGGACAAGCTGATGGCATCAGATGTAAGTACAACTCCTCCGGTTTCATATGCAAAACAAATTATTGCGCTAGCTTACACGGTTCCGGTTCTACAGGGATTTAAAAATAGTTACACAACACGGAGCGTGCTGCTCTGACCGGCTTTAAAGGGTTAACAATGACTTTAAAAAATAATATAAAATAGTGTGCAACACCACTGAAGTTTTTTTTACCTCGCTTTTCAACCAGCGGCAGTCACTCTCCTCTCCAAATAACTTCTGTTTAGCTTTCCGGGCTTCCCTCGGGTCCTCTTAATCAGCGGTCTCCAACCTTTTTTGCGCCCGACAATATTTTCACGGACCGGCCTTTAAGGTGTCGCGGATAAATGAGGGAGGGGCTAATAAGTCATTTTTAATGATCGTTGAAAGCCCAGATCGTAATCGTGATTAAAATTCGATTAATTGAGCAGCCCTAACCATCAGTGCTGAAAGCTATACACGGGTTTTAGATCAACATATGCTCCCAACCAGGAAACATCTGACATGTAAAATGACTTTATGACATCGACAAATCGCTGCATGATGTTTCTCTTTGTTCACTATTAGAGTCAGTCAGCTGCTCACAGTTAGGAGGCCGAGGCTGCAGTCGGTGTTCCTTGGCACGGCCATTCTGCTCATCCAAGATGTCCGTCAAATTGATGTTCTGGGGGTCTGGGAAGCACAGCTGGGGGTTCCCCCAAATATACACTGCACCCAGCAGGATCTCTGCAGGACAGATAATACATAAAAGTGACTCCACAACTTATAGAAGACAACAGATGCTGAGAGAAACGGGCCTCTGTTCTGACCAATCTTCCAGTGAAACACTTCAGTGTTTTAAAGCTGGCGGCTGAGGATAAGAAAATGAGTCTGAGCTCCAGACTTGTCACATCAAATTACGCCGGATTTGAGGAAAATGTCTGACCTGTGAGGCTACGTAGCCGGAGCGTCCTCAGCCCCTGACCGGCGTGAGTGTTATCCAGCACAGCCAGCGCGTAGCTGGAGTTGTACAACTGGCTGCCTCTTATGATCCGAAGGCTGTCTAAGGGCAACAGGCTCACAGAAACATGAGCAACAAGTACATAACCCTGTACCTCCACAATCCCCTGGTGAAGAAGAGATGAAGAGAGACAAAGGTGAGGAACACTGGAGCTAACCAAGCTTATTAACTGTATTAACATTTTCTTTGCGTTTCCATTCAAACTATACCTGCAGGAAGGAGAGGTCAGGGTTTCCATGGAGGTGTGTAATCTCCAAGTTTCCATGAACAACCTGGCAACCGGTGTAAAGCAGCCTCAGAGTCTCATAGTGGTTTTCCAGGCTGGAGGGCAGGGCCAGCTTCATGTCTGTACCCCGACAGACTGCAAGGCAAAGAAACAAAGTGGCAATTTATATGACCTGTCAAGAACTACAACCTACAGTATATAGAAACAAAAAACCACTTTTCTTCAATGCAACATTTAGTTTCTTTAATGAATGAAGCCATTCAACTTTTCATTCGGCAGAATTCTTGCATTTTATGGGTTAAAATATCATCCCTACAAAAAACTAAATGACATACAGTAGTCTGCAAAAGCTGTGAGCCAACCTTCATTTATTTTTATTTCACTTGGAAAATTGGAAGATGGGCAAACACATGCAGTGCAGTATAATAAGGAAAAACAGAGGTTGTACAATTCTAACAAGCTCGAAAGTCAATGCAAGTCAATACAGCCTGAACTCTCTAGGTCAAGCTTTCTTGTCATTTCTTTAAGTAGTCTACAGGAATAGTTCTCCTGGCTTCTTGAGGGACATGCAAAGCTCTTTTATGGATGTTGGCTTCTTTTGTTCTGTTCTCTCTCAAGACGATCACACACTGCTTTAATAATGTTGAGGTTTTTTTGGACATCTCAATGTAAACGTTTACAACAGTCCTTTCTTTTTTGGTTCCTTTTTTCATGTGTACAGACACCTACGTGGTAATGAATGTAAGGCTTGGACTCCACATAACTTGACTCCATCTATTCACAAGCAGCCTAAATAGAAATACGAGCCGCACGCACAGCCTCCGTCTGCGTCTTAGTATACATATATGATATATTTTCCCCTGGCAGCAGATTCCCCTCAGTGGGTCACACACAGAATTGAATTCGGGGGTCATACAGCATTATAATTCACAGGGGCATTTGCAGACACATAGCTCTCGTGCCTTAACAAGCAGTCACACGGTGAACAGTCCCTCCTCTCTCGAAGTTATAAATGACTTCCCTTGGCTCCTTTCCAGCAGCCCCTCAACAGTCAACCCACTTTTCTTCATTGAAGCCCCCCAACCTCACTACTGAGCCATCTCTCTCCCTGCCATTTTGGAAAGCACAGAAGCAGGCACACCACAGGAAGAACGGGAAGTCCTGGCAGCCGGGACAAGGCCGATTTTCATGACACAGTGAGGTTACCAGCAGACTTCGGGAGATACGTCTTATCATGTGTGTGCGTCTGCCACGTGTAAAGTTTCCTGGAGATGGCGGAGCGCACAGACCCATATTACCCCTCCTGCAACTCAGCTAAAGAAGTACTGAAGCATTAATAAAGACAGCGAGCTACTGCAGTAAATGTGTCTATGATTAACCGTGCGGCTGCCAAAAATACACACCCAGCCTCTGCCACTTGTGTCAAATAACAAATCAAATGACTAATCGCCGACTCCTTCAATTATGTCATCATGGAAAATAGTTTTGGAAGTCAAGCCAAGAGTGGAGATGTACTCTCATCCTCTGGCATTTTAATCATTTTCAATAAGACAGAACTTCTAAAACACAAACAGCTTTCCCAGAGTGTGACAAAAAACAAAAAGCTGGATGTCTCCGGCTTTGGGGATTAGGGAAATGTGCTGTAACAGAGAGCTCAACAGAGCACATTATCCGTTTCTGAAAAGTGTGCGTAAAGCCCGTCCTCAGTTTCCTCTCCCTTTATTCCCTCATTGTTTGCTCTCCAAAAGTCTCTCAGCAACGCCTGTGTGTGCGTGGACTTGTGAGGAGCTCCCGGCCTAAAATACTTTCCCTTTTATCGCTCACGTTACTCAGCCTGCCCGCGGTCAAGACGCTAACTTTACTTTCCCCATTCGAAGTTCACTTCCTGCCTCTTCAAAGGTTTATCTAAGCAGTTATCAAAGAAATTGTCCTCACATCCTCTCTGATCACTCGTGTCTTTTAAATTCTCTCAGAGTCTGAGCTGTTGCTCAACTGCAATCATCCTCTGGGGAAGTGCAATTTAATAGAAAGGTGTGTGGTTGCATAGCTAGAAGATGACACACACAGTTTTGGATTTTCCCAGTAAAAGGGGGATGTTGTGGTGACTGGCACCGAGTTTTGATCAAAGCTACATCGGTGACCTGTGACCTTCCAGTTCACAAGGTGATTGCGCGCCGTGTCACGTGTACACGCATTAATGCTGCCTGCTGCACAGCATGTAATGCCAATTTGCCACTGGAAACTTCCACTGCTCAGGTGTTTTGCTAGAGAGCAACAACAGCGAGGGAGGTATTTTTTCTACATTCCCGTCTGTTTCTCTGAGTTCTGACCCTACTCACGCTCTCTCCAGTCTAAATTAATTACGGTCACAAATTACAGAGGCTAAAAGGATCCCGATTATCTGAGACCATGCCTGTTCTCCCACTGCCCACTTGTTCACGCGCTCACTCAGTAGTGAAGCGCTGCAGACAGCTGTTGATGCATTTTGGACATCATTTAAATGAAGCCCTGCGATGTAATTACCCGCCGGATATTTCTAATTAGTTCTGTTGTTAAAACAGCTGCAGCTGCACTACAGTTGAAGCCATGGAAACCTCAGCAGTGCTATATCTGGATAAGTACACAGTGTAACTGACATATCCCTCTGTAACATTTAAGTCAAATCTGTGCACACAGATTTATTTGAAACCCAGTTTGTCTGAACTACACCCTGTTACGTAAGCATGATGGAAACCATAGATTCAACTGTGCTATTATGTTATAATCTTCAATACATTCACCTGAATAATGCCACCCCTCAAAGTTACAATCAGCATGGATACACAGATATATACACATACACAGCAGGAGCAATTCAATGCATTTAGGCATGTAGTTCAAACTGAGCATCACAATGGGAAAGAAAGATGATTTAAATGAGCCTGGTTGTTGGTTTGAGTACTTCAGAAACTGCTGATCTACTATCAGTAGGATTTACATAGAGTGGTTCAAAGTCGAGACTATATCTAGTGGAGGAAGTGTTTTATCAGAGCCAGAAGTCAAACTGTTTTGTTTTTTTATAGGAAAGCAACAGTAACTGAAATAACCACTCGTTACAACCAAGGTACGCAGAAGAGCGTCTCTGAATGCATAAAACATCCAACCTGAAGCAGAAGACCGCACTGCGTGCCCTTTTTGTCAGCTAAGAACTGGCAACTGAGGCTACAGCTCTCACAGCCACACCAGAACTTGACAAGAGTGGAGACAGGTTTGTACCACCAGTTCAGGCGGTGTGGGGATATTAGGGCTGGGCCATATCATACCGTTCACGGTAATACCAGTGTATGTTGGGCAACGATAAGAAAATGAAATATCGCGATGGAATATGGGTAAAAAGCACATGCGCAGTGCCTTTGTTTACATACGCACATGGCAGCGACGCAGAATGAGAAGAGCGAAAGTGGATCGTTGAATGAAACGGATGAACCAGAATTGGTTTGTAAAAATGCTGCAACTTCAGTGGTGTGGGACTGGTTTAGCTTTCGTCCGTCAGATACACAACAAAGCACTATTTTTGGTAGAGCATGCTAGCGGGCCGTCGTTATTACCGTGTTTTTTGGAAAATAAATCCTTTGATTTTTCTGAAAATCGACAGTGCCCCTTATAATCCCCGTGTGCCTTATGTATGAACTCTGGTTGTGTTTACTGACCTCGAAACAGTTTTATGTACACGGCGCTCGCAAATCTGTCAAATGTTTCAGTACGACTTTGCTAAGCTACGGACCCGCACCGCTTGATGGATTGTCGGAGCATTACAGCCATCGTAGTCAGGAGCCTCACGGAGTGATACGTACTGTGCTTCAACATAATATTACAGTATTGTGTGTGTGTAACCTCTTTTTAAGTTTTGTGGATATTATACATGGTTATGCTGAGGATATGTCGGCCAGTTTCCACTGGAAATGCCTTTTGGTTAAACTGTCAGCAAGGAATTTGCATTTGCACTGCAAATTTTTTATATAACTTTAATGCACTTAAAAAAGCTGCTTGTGTAAGTGAAAATACATTGACGGGGGGGTTTTTTTGACAGTTGAGGAGTTGTAAAGTATTTTGTCTCGTGTCAATTATATCGTCAGTTATATCGTTATCGCAAATTTTCAAATGTATATTGTGATAAATATTTTTGGTCATGTCGCCCTGCTCTAGGGGACATTTTCTTTGGGTCACCATGTGAGCATCGCTTACACTCCATAGCCTGTCTGAGTATTGTTGCCATCCCTTTATGACCACATCTTCTGACGGCTGCTTGCAGCAGGATAAAACACCATGTCACAAAGCTCAAATCATCTCAAACTGGTTTCTTGACCATGACCAATTAGATCGCTGTACTTAAATGGCCTCCAGAGCCACTAGATCCCAAAACATTCAGGACATGATGGTGAAAGAGGTTCACATCATTAGATAGCCGTGTAGCCAAAATATCTACAGCAGCTGCGTGATGCTATCATGTCGATATGGAACAAAATCTCTGAGGAACATTTCCGGCACCTTGTTGAATCTATGCCACAAAGAATTACAGCAGTGCTGAAAGCAAAAGGAAGTCCAGCTGGTAATAGCAAGATGTAATGAAGTGTCCAGTGTTTATACATTTATAATAGGAGAGGAGCTCAGCAACTATTCTCAAAAGGGTAAGATAAATCACATTAGCTCCATATCTGCTCACAGCTCAGTCATTAGCCATGATTACAAGGACACTAATAACTGGAATAAAAGTCTGAATGATATAAAAATGCTTCATGTGAACACAATGACCTGATAACGCTCCTTTGGACCAAAATTTCCTTTCAATTGACACAGGTGGGTTATACCGACCTCAATCGAATCAGTGTGTATGGACAGGTACCTTATCCTTACTGCGAATGCCTGCTATATGTCAACACAACGACAACACAGCGTGGGTCCATTTGAAAAAGATAAATGACGCAAAAGGCAAACACACGAGACAGGAGAGAAACTGATGACTTCCTCTGTTCAAACCGTCGATGCATGTAAATACACAACATGATCGGACTGAAATTGCGCACAGGTAAACATGAATACTGACAGGAAAATGGAAAACAACGCTCTACATGCCAGTGACTCTACCTTTGCTTGTTTAAATCCATCCAACTACTTTTAGGTTTGTTAACATGTCCTAATTTGTGTAACAGCAGTTTAGCATAGCAGATTAATCTCAAAGCATGCTTAAGGTGTCTGTATACGTCAAACAAGCCTCGCACTTAGGGGACAACCTGTTAAAGATAGAGTTGCTGTCAGGTTAACATGTGAAACGTGGTGGAAATAACAACTTTGTCTTTTACACGTTGTTTACTTCATGGTTAACCGCCACTAGCAGTTTCAGCACAGCAGCTTGTTTACCAGTTCTGACTTTAGAAAACTAGTATTACCACCTTGAGCTCTGTGGTATGCCAAACATTAGTTAAGTCCACCTCCATCGAGACTTAACACAAATGTAGTGATGAAAGGAAGGAAGCCAGCAGATGGGCAAGTCTGGACAGTATGATGTCACTGTGCACAGTAGTTTTGGAGTTACAACCAAAACAAAAGAAAGAAAAAAAGATGTTTTGTTGGATCGCAGTGACCTTTGACTGCCATATTCTAATCAGTGCATCCTTGAGTCCAAGTGAACTTTGCGCCCAGTTTATAGAAACTTCCTCAAACGGTTATCGGCTTCTTGGGAATGCCGGAGAGTGACGTGCGTACGGATGGGCAGTTAGAAAACACAGCGAACCCCGGCCAAGGCTGTCGTTAGCACATAAAAAGATAACACTGCTGAGCTGGTGAATCAGCTGGTGAAGATTGATTGAACAGAAAGTTGATCGTCCAGTCCCTGTAACAACACACGCATTCACAGGAATGCCACGTACTGTGGCATTCCTGTGAATGCAGTTAGTACTGCAGGACTTTTAAGTGCATGTGGCCAAGCAATCCAAACACTTTTTATATAGTCAGAGGAGGTTTTATAACTTGAAGTGCAAGATATTTAAAATGTCAGCACTTGTTGTTTCAGCTCTAAGGAAAGTGAGAGAACACGAAGTACTGCCGGTGTGTAAGAAATCACTCCTGATTTGATCTGAATCAGGCTTCCTGAGAGGCTGCGGTGTGTGTTTGTACAAACGGGCTGCTTGAGACTGAAAACTGAAAGCCAGCTTGAAGCCACACCTGTGTGTGGCTGCATGCCAGTTAGCACAGGGAGTGTGTGGAGGTGCGTGTGTGTTTACCAGTGTGTGTGCGTGTGTGTGTAGCAACAGGAACGCGATGCTGCTGCCGCTGTTGCGGGAACAGGGCTGAATCACAGCGGAAAAGCCTGCTCCTCGTCCTCTCGTCTAATGGATTAGATCCTCCAAAGTTCCGCAAACAGAGCGATCTGATCCAGCGGGACTTTCGCTCAGATTTTTCACACGGCAGCCCTGATTGCACCGCAGCCCTAATCCTTAGCAACGCGTCTTGCATAAACTCCACATTTCTCCCAGCCTCCCCACAGCGCATTCTTTCTACCGCTTCACTCTGCGGTCGAGAAAGAAAAAAAACAGGTATTGCTCAACAGACAAGCAGAACAGGCTCTGTGCTGCGCTGGAGCCACGAACTCCTCGTACACTCACGCCGCCACAGACTAAAACCACCAAAACACGAACGCACCGCCACATCTCAGAGTGTCCCGACCTCTTTCTACACATTAACCACATAAAGGAAGGAGTCTGGATTAGAGCGCTGGAATAAGGAGGAGGGAAAATTAGGACATCTTCCATTCAAAACTGGCCTAAATAAATATCAAGAAGTCGATTTCTGCTATTATTTTCAAATAAAAGGCTAAAAGATAAGTGCTGTTAATGAAGGAGTTCCACAGAAGGATAACTGATCGATAAATTGAATGGGATACATTTCATTATTAACATAGTGTACACAGTGCTGTGTACAAATCAGTTACTCTTTGTTAGAATTCCAGAAGGGTTTTATGACAAATTAAAGGAAAAGTCACTGACAGTTTCTCCCAGGTCTCTGGAAATCTGCTGGAGCGTTCAAGCATCATTATTCCTGATGTTGGTCCAACACGTCTGTCCTAAATCTTCTACAGGTTCAAGTGTAACAAAATCCAGCTTGAGCTGCTTTCAGCTGCTCCTTTATTTACAAGCAGTCACCACAGATGGTAGCTCTACATGCCGGATCTGACTTTTTTTTAAATGCCCAATGTCCTTCCTGACATATCCCCAAAGGGATCAGTGTCCCCTCCTGGGATCAAACTGGGATATTTTGTTCATTAGTCAGGTAAATCACATCACTATAGAGCCACCAGTGGAACCCCATAAAATCCAGCATTTAAAAAAAAAAAAATACTTAAATTACTTTCAAAACATTTAGATATTCAGAAGTGTCTAGATCACGTTCCCACGTCACTCCCTTAGAGGAGAATTTGAAAGATTTGCAAATAAACACTTAGAAAAAAAATTAATCGCAAATTATTTCGAACCAGAATGATTCACAGCCAGAGGATGAACCCAATATCAAAATTTAGGTACTTTAATTCGTTTTGACCGGCCACCCATCACCAAGAAATGCAATTTGTCTCTAGATGGACGCACTCTAAAATGAACTAGGCTGCAGAGCTTAAATGAATGTGTCTACTTGCTGAAGTCATGAGGGCTTGAAAATGCAGGCAAACTTCAACCCATCCCTATGTACTTCAAGGGCTTGTAACTCGGGTTTCATAGCTTGAAGATAACATTGTGCATAGGTTCATTAATCATCCTAAAGTTGCTTCACAAAAACATTCAGCTGGTCCCGAGAGGCTCGTGTGGAAGTGACATTTAAAGCACGCGCGTGCTGCAAATGGTCAATAGTAAGCATGCGGTGCACCTCTGTGGCAGCATTTGAATTAGTCTTTCCTCCCAATGCACATTCGGGTTTTGCCTTTGATCTGTCGCCCACCTGCACACACCACTCCAAAATATAATTACTTCTCCATTAAGGATGAATGTGCTAACTTCACAGTTAGCAATTTTGTGCTAGTTTTCATTTGAATGATCTCTCTCATCAACTCCTTATTTTATGATGCTCAGAAATTACCCTGAAAAACATGTTATGGTTTTTGTTTATATTGTACTGAAAATACAAGACGGTTCTTTGTTTCTAAGTTTGGAATCGAGGGTTTGAATCGGGCATTTTTACCCATACCTCCTTAAATCCAACGTCCTGCAGACATGGGATACGTTACATGCTTTACCTAGAGGGCACTTTTACAAACAACACATCAAACTAAAGGTCGTTTAATAGGCAGAATTTTTTTAATATTTATAATATTTATCAGATTGAATGAATGGGCAGTAAAAAGAGCAAACTCCTTTCTTTTAAATCAGTTATTTTCAAATGAATGGCCTTGTTGGAAGGGCTTTTTGGCCCTTGTGAGGCATAATTATTTCACCGCGCTCGCGAGATGCCACTGCATTTTAGTTATGGATGCTTTGAAAGTTTACACTACATTAAAAATAACTGCAACCTCTTTAGTTTTATAGAGAGCTGGCCAGCACCCTATGCCGAGCCTGATTTGGCCTGTGAGCCGCAAGTTGAGTATCACTATTACAGACCTCTTATGAATTACAGGGAAGTTAATAAATAGTGAAAATAACACGTTTGTTTTTTAATTATTTCCCCATGATTTCATTCTGCTAACACAAACAAGGTAGCTGAGGCAATCGTTTAAATACTGAGAGTTTAGAAGATGTCAGCAGTATTTCTGAGTGTCACACTGATGTAAGATGTGCAGATTCACAGATCTAATACTTTATTTCCTCAGAGGTTTTTCCCACTAAAAGCCGGGTGAAGAGAAGATAAACAGAAGAAGAGGCTGAAAGTCTCCCCGGAGGACGGCAACAATGGCTCTCCGGTGGTCCCACTCTCCTCTCCGGGTGAGTTAGATCACTAACACGCGGTCTAGACTGGTGAGTCACAGCAGGCTGAGTTAGCTGATCACTGAGGCCAGTTCAGTAAGACTTAATCGCCACACAGTGAGCTTCACTGGAGTGTGACAAGGGCACGAACTCTATGGATAGAAAGGCCACTGAACACAGACACACACACAGGCACGGGGACGGGGAGGTGAAAGAGTGTGTGCGTGATATAACACTTTTACAATACTTCATAACTGAAAGTAAGACAGCTGAGATTCACTCTGGAGCCAGTCGGAGCGCTCGCCCTGAACTGATGCTTCACAGATTGAGTAAAGTGCACCAACCAGTTCCCACCAACAATGCAGTCATAGATGAAAATCACTTCACCTGTGACTAAAGGCTTTGTTTGTTTGTGTGTGTGTGTGTGTGTGTGTGTGTGTGTGTGTGAGAGAGAGAGAGAGAGAGAGAGAGAGAGAGCAGCTAATAAAACAGACAGTTGTTTGTACTTACATTAGTCATTTTTGTTCTGAGGCTGACATGAATGAAAAACCCCAAAGGGGGCTCTTTCTTTATTTTGTGCACATCAATGAAAGCCAACAGCTGCATGTCAATAAAGTGAGCACTGCAGAATAAATTGTTATTGAGTTCAGATTCATTTTTGCCATTAGCATGTGCCAATAAAACTGCTTTTAAAAGCAGCTGGCTGGGGGTTATTGATCTCCCCAAATACACCTAAAATCGATCTATAAAGGGTCATATGCACCCATTAATCTGCACTATCAATCATTTTCTCAGTTAACAAACTAAATAGCCCAAGTACAGACTGACCATCAGATCAAGCATTAAATATATATATTATTTAATATTATAAATTATTATTATCCCCCCAAAACCTATAATAAAATGAAAAACAAGCAAAAATATGATTTGCAGCTCGTTTGCACCTTCCAGTTAGCTCTTGTTTTACTGGCATGTACTCAAGCTCCAAGTGTGACAAGTGGCCCCTCTATCGCACAATGTCTCCCTTTTAGAGCCAGGAGTGAATAATTGACATCGTCATGATCCTTGGCCCACAATGCACTGCCTGTTTAGTGTCTTGTTTTTGTTTGTGTTTACAGCAAAGCCACGAACCGTCCGCCTGCAGTGCACAAGTCAGTTGTGTCGCAAAGCTGTAAAGCAGGTTCTCATATTTCTTACCTGAGTCTCTGCTCTGTGTTTATTTGAGCAAGTCAACGTGTTACAAGATTGGAGATATTTGTTTATTTAGTTTTTGAATCTTTTTTTTAATTATTATTATTTTGGTCCAAACTGTAAATCTAAAGCGAGGCTGTTTTGTGACAGGTGTGATTTTTCCTCATAAGCAGCCCTTCATAAATCCCAGGAGAGCAGAGAGGACCCGGCTGAGGAGTCACGGAGGAATGTAGTCCTCCGGACCAGAAAAAAACCTCCAGCATTTCCTAAAATTACAGCCAGCACACTCCAGTGCCATCTCCCCGAAGCTCCGTGGGTCTATTTTGCCGACGGCGGAGGCATTATTGACAGGGGGAAAGCGCTGAAAGTTACCCACCTTCTCTGCCTGAAGCGCCCGTCACTCCGAGCAGTACGGCCCCGACAAACAGCAAACTTCTCGCCGCCTCCATCTGCGCAGACCCGGCGCTTCTAGTCCATCTGGGGGAAACAGAGATTAAGTTTTTGCATCTCATTTAGAGCTAACTGTCGTTTCTGGCACCGTGTGGAGTTGTTGTTCGTGTCCGAATCTCAGTTACTTCCTCCCATGAATTCCCTGCCTGTTGGTAGTAAGCGCGTAACAGGAGCGCAGGCGCGCTCCCGTGGCGCAAAGGCCTGAACGGGGAGTGGCAGGTTCAGTCAACCCGCCCTCACTCCGGTCTGACTTATTTAACCTATAACACGTTTCATTCTAATTATGCCTAAAAATGACCTTCAAACTTTAATTGCGCTTATTTCTCCCCAGAGGGCTCAAGTGGATCAAACTGTAAAATATGGAGGAACAATTAAAGCAATTTAACCATTTACCCCGCTCATGCATAATCTGTGAATATGCTACCACCTTTTTTTAAAATGTCAGTATCCCTTACTATCGCTTGCAAGTAAAGGGGAAAGTCAAATTGGTTATATGCAGGGGCGTTTCCGGGATTTTTTACAGTAGGGTGCCACAGAGGGGTGGGGGTCCGCATATAGGGTGTATCCAAAAAAGAATAACAAAAAAAAAATCTTCTGATTTCAAAGTGTTTTAATTCCACAGTCCTTCACTGGAAACAGTCGAAACCTGTACTGTTAGAAGAAGCGGATTTGTGAGTTTTGCACGGTTGTCGGTGGGTAGCAAAACAACAGAAGTGACTCCAGACATGCCCGCAAAAGTATGGGACGAGTTTGACTTTCGTATGAACATGTGCCGTGCATCCAGAAGAGGACGCATTAAACACTTGTGAACATTGTAAGTTTTGTTATGTTAAACTTTATTTTCAGTAATGTATTTTTAAAAAAAAATACCACAAACATCTGTGTCCATTGCTTAAAAAAATACCTAGCCTTTTGGAATCGGATGATTTCTTTAGATGCACCCTATGTTTATGAGAAGCAAAATCTGGGCTCTCAAAAAGTATTCTTGACCCTCAAATATGAAGCGTTAATTTTGAATAAAATGCACTTGAAATATGTAAACTCAAAGGTTTATTTATTCAAATAATTAACCATTAAGGAAAGTATGCTTGGTATAAGCTGACCACATACCAATCAAATAAGTTTCATTCACCAGATTGCATTAAATGTTTTACATTGTACATTTACATGTAATCAAATTACTCAAAGTTAGCATTTTGGGGGTAAATCTTTTTTCAATAGAGCATTGACTTTGAAAAGTCTGGCTGTGATTTTCAGTCCCTGAACCCTATTACGACTGTATAACGTGAAAAGTGGTGCTTTACAAGAGTTTAAACATAATTTTCTGTTGGTCGATTATTTTGGAAAGTTAAAAACATTAATTTGATTATGTAAACGTAGTAATAATTGTTAAGTAACTTAGTAATGCAACGGCTGTATAACCATCATACATTTAAAGCGCCTCCAGTAAACATGCAGATTATGTAGAATGCATTTTCAGATTCATACACATTATAAAATTAAAAATTAGATCATAATTATTTACTAATTGATGTAAATATCACTGTTGCACCTCAGGATGATTTTAATTACGGATATATTTCTGGGAAGCTTGTTATGATAAGCAGGTTGTGGATGGAGGCAGGACTCTGAGGCAGGCAGATTTAAAACAGAAAATTACCTTTATTAAAGGTAAAGAAAAGTCCAAAACACATTCCAGAAGTCCACGAGGAGAACATAAATAACAGAGGAATAACAGGAGAAACTAAATCCGACTGGAAACAGGCTGGAAACACAAGGGGATAACAAACAGACAATTTAACAATGAACAAAGGAAATACAGGACTATAAATACTCACACACTGAGTGCTAATCAAGGGAAGTGAACACTACTGGAAGAAATCTAGGAACAAGTAAACAGAATCTATGAAACTAAGAAAATAGCAATTACAGACTAGACACACATTTACACAGCAAATTAACATAAATGAACACCGGAGAAAATAAACTAAGGCACAAGGAATGAGATATAAAAAAATAAATTAATAAAAGAAACTAGATCTCAAAGAAACAGTGACTAACTCCAGATTATACTATAATTACAAGAAAATAAAGAAACTCCTGAACTGAAAACATAAACTGACAACTTAAAATACTGGGTCCAAAACCCAGGACCATGGCAGATCTATAATAATGCAATTTATCTAAAAAAAAAAAAAAAAAAGTAAGTAACTTAAGGTTTAAAATGAATGGTATGGTGTAGATATTATAATATTTAACATTTACATATAAGTGCATTAGAACTTTATCTGAGTAAAGTACTAAGTTACACAGTTTAAAAAAAAAAACATTAAAAAGCAGACAATGTCCTGGTAATTTTCTGTAATGTAAACGGTAAAATTCAGTGGATGTAATGTAACTCGTTTTAAAATGCTACATTGTACTGTATAGATTCCTACAGGTCCATGCTCTCTTCCAATGCTGGGCATTATACAGTTGTCATGGAGTCTTAGACGCATGTGGTTTTTGTGTCTTATTGTGTCTTCTTATTGGTTGTTCTGACACTTACTTTTTAAAAATGTATTTTAGTCTTTTCTGTTGTACATCCCATTTTTCTATTTTTCTATGATGAGCACTTAAATAAAGTCACTTTTGTTACACCACATCTATGATGTAATACTGATCCCCAAACATCCATGAAACCCTACAATGTGATACATTTCAGATTAAAAGGGGACATCCGGATATTTGAAAAATGTTAAAGTTAAATTGCCTTAAAAAAAAAAAAAGAATTACATAAAATGTGCATTACCATATATGGATAGACCCACATCAAGAGTTTATTTAGAAACATTACCTAACAATTATCCCACTAACACGATATTTCACCAAATCCACATGTAGTATTAAATGCCTGTTTAAAAGAACAACACATTTTACAATAACTGTGTCAAAACACATAATTGCCAAATTCAAACAAATTTAATTTGAATTTCACTGAGTTTTGTAGATGTTGAAAAACTCCCTGTCTGATTTATTAAATGTGAAAAGGCAACGATTACACTCTTAGCTGCATTATTTCATTATAAATCACACTGACTGATATCAATGTGTTTATTTTTGCAAACTGGCAAATTTTTAGATTTAAGTCTTGCTTTGTATATCAATATGTTTGACTATTAAAACTTTATTAATATTTAAGGAATGAATCAAATCAACATTTTAGATCAGGGAAAAAAAAGGTGAATTCTTTGCGTGATACAAGCTTGGAGTGTCTTCATATTTCTTCTGCTTTTCTCATGCTCTTCATTCACGGTCACAAATCAGGAGTTGAAGGAGGAAGAATAAACTCTATTCATCCCAATCTATCGTCTCTCCCCACCCACAGAAGCCCGGGTCAGAGTCCAGCCTCCTGCACAGAGCTATCAGAAAACAACAATAAGCTACACACTGAGACACACAGACCACAAGTTGCGGTCCGTTCGCGAAGCTGAGTGTTGCTAGTGAGGCTGAAATATTTAGTTCCCACAGAAAAAAAAAGTCAGTTCAGTATTCTGGTTGGAAGATTTTCCCAGCAGTGAACTTTAAGTCTTAAACTTTAAGTGTTTGTTGGCTCTGTATGCGACTCCTCGTTTTAGCTGCATTTGAAAGCAAGCTGTGCTACAATAAAACCTGATGCAGTGGTCAGCAATTTTCATCGCACTCGATGGTGGAAATCCCTTCAGAAAACATGGCTGTAATTCTAAGGGACACATAAAACATGCGTTAAAAAAAGAGGTCTGCACGGGTTAAAAGGTGAGGAGGCCAGGAAGTGGGTGAGAGATAATGTGTTCAAGTGAGAGAGTCCAAGGACAACTGCAGTAAAACCCAGGGAAAATATACAGAAAAGAAGTCATTACCAAAGAACATCATAAATTCACTCATAGTTCAGTTCCCCTGACCGGCCAGGTATTTAGATTTGGCATGAGAGAAGAAATAAGAAATACAGTGTGGGACTCTTCAAGGACAAGAAAACCATATTGTTTCCCACTGCTGCTCATAAATCCAAATACAAGTCTAAAGGAATCTGTCTTGATTATATCAGAGACACAATGAAGGTATCTGTGCATATATCACTGGCACAAATAGTACAAGGTCAGCAAGCCCTTTAGACTGCAGTGTAATAGGGGAGGGACGAACCACAGACTATACATGTCACTTCTCTGCTCACTTTTCCTGCTCTGTTGATACCTCTAGCTGTGAACATTTCATGTATTTTAACACAGGTTTAGCGTAACATTTCACTCCTTCAAAACCTCCACCTAAATACAAGAAAAAAATAAGGATTACTTAAACTTTTATAAGTATACGTGGGAGGAAATGGAAATACATCAGTGCTTTGTAAGAGACACTCACAGGCCTGTGAAGTGGATAAACAGCTCAGTGCATTTAGGCATGTAGACAGCTCGTGTCAGAGGTCAGAGGAGAACAACTAGATTACAACTAGGCAACAGTAACTAAAATAATCTCTAGTTACAGGATCTCTGGAAGCACATTGTCTACAGCAGCAGAAGACCAGGACAGGAAACTGAAGGCAAGCAAACCAAAACTGAACAACAGAGGCATAAAAAGAGCTGCTGGGTCTGATGAGTCTAAATTTCTATTTTGACAATCAGATGGTAGGGTCAGAATGTGGTGCAAACAACATGAAACCATGATTTCACCATGTGTTGTATCAACAGTTCAGGTTGCTGGTGGTGTTAAGAGATATATTTGGGCTCCTCCTTACTAATTCAGCTTACCTCCTTGTTGTTTCCACCCATACCCATCCCTTTATGACCAGTGTGTGATCGTCTGGTGGCTGCTTCCAGCAGGACAACATGCCTAAGGTGTCAAAGTTCAGTCATCTCAAACTGGTCTCTGGAACATCACAATGAGTTCACTGTTCGCAAATGGCCTCTACAATCACCAGATTCCAATCCAATAGACTTTTTGGATGTGGATGAATGTGAGATGCTCATCATTGATGTGGCAAATCTGCAGCAACTGTTTGCCATTAAAACTGCTACTTACTTTCGAGTTCCCTTAAACATATTTTTACTGTAAAATATAACATCATATGCTTTCCAGAGACTTTACATCACATCTTTTCTGAACTATAAAAGGATATCAGATTTGTTGTAATGTCCCCTCTGTCCCTGCACTTCACAGTCACTGAAACACTGCTCTGTTCAACATTTAAAAAAAAAAACCCTGAAGGCGAGTGCAGAGCAGAGGTTATTTATCGGTGCAAAGACTTAGGTCAGGTTGTGGGCCCGTGCTAGCTAAACCACACCACAGTTCACAGGAACACATCCACTAAAAGTCCAAACACTATCATAACACTTCATGATTTTAACCAACGAGACTTTGGGCTCAGCAAAGAATCAAATACTATATTATGTAATTAACATTTACAGTAGTTCTCAGTTATTTTTCCTACCTTCATGGACATAAACATTTGCAACATTCAGCTGTATTCACTAAGGACAAAGCTTGTAACGTGATCCACCAGAGTGCGTTTACCTGATAGCACTTGTAGTACTTTGAATGTTTTCTGCTTGTGCATTTTTACCATTCATGCATCCACTTTAGAAACATTTACACCAGCACAACGCAGAGAAATCCCAAAAATGGTGTCTTTACAATCCTCTGCCGCTGAAACGTTTTCAGTCTACAGATGGAGAGATGGTTTCTGTAAGACAGCTATGAAGCGGCAGCTCTTGGACAACAGCTGCTGAATGGCGTTTGCCACATCGCAGAGCAGCGAGACGCTAGAGAGCAAATACCATTGGCATATTTTACTGCATTCCTCGATGCACACATACCACATACTCTGTTTGTTAGCATTTTGAATACTATTCTTTTTTTCATATTTAATTGACATGGGGTAAAGTTGAATTTGTGCAATATAAAGACAGGATAAATCCTAGGTGCAGATAAAAAACAACCCCTGCTTAATTTCTTCTCAACAAAGAACAATTTTATTTATTCCATTACTGAAGATTTTTTTTTAATTTTTTTTGGTCAAACAGATGTGAGGTGGAGGAAAGTACACTTGGTTAGAGAGGTGACCGTGCACAGGGCAGCAGGCAGGGGGCAGCAGACGAATGAGAGAAGGGATGCGGTTACTGGCAAGAAAGAAACAGAACAATGGAATGAAATCACAGAAAAACTGGAGTGTTTTCTACCAGTTCTTCAGGAAATATTTAAGCTATTCAAACAGATTTTAATTCCAGTGAAAACACAATTTTCTCATCTGTGGACAAAGGGACTTTGGTAGAAAAGCAAAGATTTTGTGTTAAAAGTGCTCAAGGGGCTGACAGATCTTGCATTACTGAGAATATAAACCATTTTGCTGCAATGATAAACACTATGCATTATATATAGATTGTTCTATTCATAACTGTTCAGTGTCTCTGTCGTGATTTCAGGAATCTTTTTCCCACCCAAACCTCTCTGTGCATTTTGTCCTCTCGTCTTCCCCCACCCCCATCGCAGGCTGTCAGCGAAGCTAAATATACCCGTCTTCTCACACGCATTCATGCAGCAATCCTTCAACATATATGCGCTCACACATCAGCGTGATCTAGCTCGCTCACACTCTGTGATCCAGTTTATGATGCTAAAAAACGACAACAACAATAACAAAAAAAAAACCACAATACAATGTCCTGTCAAGGCAACATGTACACACATACTGGTCATTGTTCACATTCTCACACAGCAGTACAAAGGCATGGGCGCAGTTTCACACACAAGCACAGTAAGTGCACGCACACCCCCGTGTAAAGTGCACGCATGGAAGGGACGCTCTGAAGGACGAAGATGTACATGGAATGAATTCGAAGCTTAACATGCTCAGTGATACCCAAGTTATAACGCAGTGTGTAAGGCCGATTTGTGGATGGAGGAGGTTTAAAATACTGCAGAAAGAAATGCAACCAAGTCAAAATTAATGGGTGTACAACAACTCATTCACTCACACACACTCGCACATTAACTAAGCCCTGAATAAGACACTTTATGCTGGAAAAAATGAGAACAAAAAACAGAAAAAGCAAAAACATACAGCTTTCTGTTGCATTGCTCATTTTTCCTAACTCAATCATTCCTCACACTAAAAGGCAATCCAGGTGAATAAAACTAAAAACACTTACGATACTTAAAATAAAAAAAATAAAAAATCACCAAAATGTAAAAGAAAAAAAGAAAAATCAAGCAACCAAAGTGAGCAAAACTGCCAATAAACTGAAGCACAAATTGGTCAACATCAGAATTTTTAAAAAAGACGTAAAGGCAGGTGATTAAAACAAAAATAAAAGTCTGAGTGACAATGAAGGACACGGCAACAAACAAAAGCACAGTGGAAACAAGAGAGGCACAAAAATAAAGGTGTGAGGGGGGAGGGAGAAAGACACAGTCAGCTAGAATGGCCTCCAACATCCCCCCCCCCCCCCCGCTTCTCTCACTCTGGAACAATCAGCTGCCGGCCCCCCTTCACTGGGGGGGCACCTCGCTTGTGTCTGCCAGTCCACTTTTGGCACACACGGAACCCAACACATGTTGCTCCGCCACGCCGAGAGGCCCGACCAATGATAGGGTGCCATCTATTGTCAGCGCATCGAACTGCTGTTTGGATGTCCAAAGACGCTGGTGAGTGTCAAAATTATGGGATTGGGAACTCGCACAACTACGCAAAAACCCGAGGAGCGTTTTGAGTGAAGAGTTGGGTCTGCTCTGGGTCGAAATAAATACTTTTTTCCTTCATCCTGTCGTGCGCTTACGAATGACGGTGAAAGAAAGGTAGCACGCATCATCATTACAAGGCAAAGTGGAGTGAGCGTCACATTGTGTGGTTGGTTTTTTTTGTTTTGTTTTTTTAAATGAGAATTTACCCCAAATAAATACAAGAAAATAAAAAAATGTAAACAAAGTCTGCGTTGATGAACGTTGTGGAGATATCATGCATGTCATCTGGGAGGCTGAGCTACTTCAGTGTTCGGGTGTCCCGCTGCCCTGACTGGAAAGGTGCGAAGGTGTAGGCAAGGTGAAGAGGCGAAGAGCTCCTCCTACTCGACTTTTACACCCAACTTCTCTGTGTTTAGTAAGTAGAGGCTGTCGTCTATGAGGAAACTGGAGGAAGAACAAAGTATCGATTATTCACCATAAGGTAGTTGCATCTCAGTCCCCTAACATTTCTCTCAGTATTAGTGCCAAAACACTTATTTTCTCTGCAATTCCATCTCTCGCATATTTTTTACAAACCTGTAGAAAAGGAAATGCACTGGGATGGTGCTGAGGTGCCAAACAGCGTGGGCGTCTAAGACCCAAAGCAGTGGGGGAAAGTCCAGAAGCTCCAGCAGGGCCAGACCGTGGAGCAGCACCACCACCAGGCCACACTTCCACCAGTACGGCAGGGTCCGCCGGTTCTGCCAGCACCAACAGAGCCACCACAAGAGGTTTACCATGCCTTTAAAGCCCAAAAAAGATGAGCAGAGAGCATTAAATCACAGATATCTGAAAGAGCTGATGCCTGAAGGACAGCAAGGAATGAATTCCTCACATATCAACCATATACAGGCTTATAGGTTACTTGTGGAAATGGACTCTACCGATTGTGGCGTTTGCAGCCATGTTGTAGCCGTAGTCAAAACTGACAAAGGTCAAGTAGGACACGTGTGAGGTAAAGACCAAAATGAGCAGGACTCCAACCATGCTGGACACACCGGGTCGCTTTAGGCCCAACGTTCTGGCAAAGAGAGGAAGGAAGGCAAGTAACGTGAGCATATTCAGAGAAGTAAGACAAAGAGTTATAACGACCACACTTGACAAATATTCTCTCTCGTTTTTAATCCAACTTTATCCTAGAAGATATTTGAACCAGGATTAATGATTACCATCTAGAATGTGGTTTCGGATGCTAGTTGGGTGTGGAAGGTTTGCTTACCTGACGCAGCACAGGTAGATTGAGTAAAGAATGACTGCTGTTGCACAGAAATAGTCCATTTTCTATAAGAAAAACATACAAAATCTTAACTTAAGATCAACCAGTGCTTGTTTACAGAAACTACACCGCGCACAGCTCGAAGGTTGATCAGTAATGGCATTAGGATGTTGCTCATTTGCTAAGCTCATTAACCAATCAAAGAGCAGAATGCTCATCTCAACAGGTGGTCTGGCAAGTGGAAATGTACATTAGCAGTTTTCCTCTCTCGGTGTACATTAAAGTAAAGCTTTTATTTATTATTATTAAAACTAGATCATGTGACTGCATGTAAAACTGTAAAACACTGTTTAAACAGTGTTTCTGGCAGAAAACAAGCTGACTGAACACAAGTAAATGGAACAAAACGGGATTCAAAGGTGGGAGATCCCCAGTAGGACACACACAAATCAACTCTTTTTTCTTTTCTTTTTAAGGTAATAAGTTACTAGAGGTTTAAAAGCCCTTACCTCAGTGAGATAGGTGTCCCGCGTGTGAAACACTGTGGACCAGAACCAGGCATTGAGAGATACCTGAAAACACCCCACAAAGATTTAAATATTAAAGTCTGAATAACTCATTGTTTGGATAATTTCTGCATCAGACATAGAAGTTTTTGATAGAATGCATTTTTTGTTTATCATTTTAAAAAACACAGCCTATTAAACGCAACCTATTGGCCAGGTAATCTAGAAGCGCTTTCTATTAAGTTAGTAACTATTTCTTGAGGTATAACGCTGGGCAGTTAATAAATAACGGGTCAAGCAGATGGGCTACAGTAGCACAAGACCACACCGGCTGCCACTCCTGTCAGCTGAAAACAGGAAACTGAGGCTACGATTTATAGAAGAAGATTTAATATAAGATTGAAAACTTTTGTCCTTTCTGATGAGTCTCCACTTCTGCTTCAACATTCAGATGGTAGGGTCACAATTTGGCATAAACATGTCCATGTCCATCCCTTTATGGCTACAGTGTACCATCATCTCATAGCTGCTTCCAGCAAGATAGTGCAACATATCTCAAAGTTCAAATCCTCTCAAATGGCCTTCACAGTTACTACATTTCAATCCAGTAGAGCACCTTTGTGATGTACTGTGATGGGAGACTCAGATCAGGGATTCCAGCCACAAAATAAAATCAGTCTATCCAATCAGTGTACAGACACAGCCAGCATATAGACAACTTTGTCCTTTAGGTGATCAAGCATAACAAAGATAACTGACTTTTTGCCCTTTTGAAGTACAATAAACACAAACACACACTTTTTTAATGTTCTCCATCACATCCGGATACAGAAATCAACTCACCAGGGAGAAGGCGTTGATGGTGTGGTACATGGGGCTCTGTCGTGGCACCGTGCTCCGATAGCGCAGTAGCATGAGAAGGCAAGCCAGGCCATTCAGCAGAGAGGCCAACGCGGATGCCGGCTCCTCAAAACACAAGAAGCGTGCAAACGGCCACTGTAGGGGAAAAAAATAATTCGTCCATAATTTCAGATTTGACTGAAATCAATGAAATCTCACAGAATACATAAAAGTGGACAGCATATCCTTTATTGATCAACCTTGGGTAGGTAGTAACAAACCTTGCCGTGGAACTGTGGGACCCTGTACCCCTCAGCCTGGTAAAGGCCGACTGTGGTCCACATGCACTGATAGCGGCAGTCATCACGGCATGTCCAACCTGAACAAAGAGAGGAGCAGAGTGCAAGCACGTCAGAGCTGCAAATTTTGGTATTGATCGGATACAACTAAATACAGGGCCAGCATTGTTGACACCAATAACGATATCTGAATCATTATTAATTTGCAAACTCTGAACATAGTTTAATGACCATTAAATCGCTGTAATTTTTTTTTTAATTTCTACAAAAATTAGTTAACACAATTCAAATAAACTCAACTTTACTTGTAGCACCCAGTCACGACAACAGTTGAATTAAGGTGCTTTATATTGCAAGGTAAACGCCCTACAATAATACAGAGAAAACCCCAACAATCAACCTTATGAGCACTTTGGTGACATTGGGAAGGAAAAACTCCCTTTTAACAGGAAGAAACCTCCAGCAGACACAACAAAAGACATCTTTCAGATTTTCATGTAATTTGAAACCAGGTGTTTTGGAAACCTGGAATGCAAATGTGCCTGTCTCTACAGCACGTTGGGTCAGAGTCTGTTGTTTAAATGTGCTATAGGCTATAAGTCAAATAGACGTGCCAGACAACACAACAAGATTCACACGTTTTTTGTTTGGTTTATTTATAGCCCATACTTGAGGTGTATTTTGTCAATAAAATAAGCATGGAAGCGGTTTCAATTCTTGTATAGCAGTGAATAAACTTAAATACACAAGCAACTACAAAAGGCATTCCCTGGATATTTTATACAACTTTAAGCATAGAGGTAAAAGAAAACAATTAATTAAATATTTAAAGGGGTTGCCTTTTGGCTAACTAGTTGTGTAGACACAGCACAGAAAAGATAATAATGGCAGAAGGGTGGGGTGACAATAGAGCTGTTGGGAGAGCTTGACCAGCCTGAAAATCTGGTTTTTAGTGTTGAAGGCCATGAAACAAGGTCACAGTTTTCTTTTTAAAGGCATGTGAAGACTAAAAGTCACACATGTAGGCATCAGTACAAAGCACCTGCATGCACGAGTGAATATAATGAATGTAAACAGCAAATTAATGGGGGTCAGTTAGCAAATGTTGCTATACAGATATATGCATGTACAAGTTGCCACAATATTGATAAGCACTGATGGAAAAATCTATTGCTAGCAAGGTAAGTTAGCTTAACTTACCTGCCGACAAGAGCAACTCACCTGTCAGCGCCATGTACTGCGGCTGGGCAGACAGGAAGCCGTTTAGCCGAGCTCCGGTGCAGTTTGCGCGGATACACTGCTTCACACAGTCTCGGTAAACCGGCTCCTTGTCGCCTTGAGAGGATTGCACAGTGGTCACCGACATCAGGAGCAAGAGGACGGTGACCACAGCGGGGAGTGTGACAGATGTGCCGCGGAGTGAAACCACAGAGGCCATGGCGGTTCTTCTGGGCCCGTCAGGATTCACGAAGGCACGACCGGACGACAGCGGCGTGAAGCCTACAGCGCGCATCACCACGGGGCCATCCCCAGTTTGTGCGGACAAACCAGGCCTGAAATGTGTTACAGTACCGCTGATGGACCGGGAAATGCCCACTCTTCCTCTGCTCCCCTGAGCTCAGCCAAGTTTCAAACTCGAACAGCGTTTCCTGTCGACATTTCAAAATTAAAACAACTTTCCCGGAAGCGTATTTACTCAAGTTGTAGTAGCCTATATCATACAGGTCTCAGCTAGTATAACTTACCAAAATTCTTCTCATAAACATAATTTCTACGTCGTAATACGGCTTATTTGATAAATTCTGGCTACTATCTTAAGATTGGTTGCTTTTATTTTGAAGGAGGTAAGTTTTGTCGCAAAAACCTTTACATCCTGATTCAGTCCGCAACGTCACCAGGTCACGTGACCCATTGATCTTTTGATTTTTAAATAATAATATTAATGTAATATAATAATAATGTAAAGTATAATATATAAAATTGTTATGATAATAATAATATGCAATGCCTCAATAAAATTTATTTTATTGCATATAATACTAACCATTTGTTACCATTTGTTTTTCAATTTTTAGTTTTATAATTTCTCTAATTCATTTTTTCTTCCTGTCCTTTGTACTGCTGCTGTAACAAATGAATTTCTCCAATGATGGTTTAAATAACGTTTATGTATAATAGTTTATTATTATTATTATTATTATTATTATCATCATAACAACAATAATAGTAATATCAGAAACTGCACCAGATTTGTCTGGGATTCATTCATGACAGGAATTCATTAATATATTTAGATTTTATTTTTTGCAAAAGTTTTTTTCCTTTCCTGGAAACGAAAATGGGAATTACATTTTTCAGTCTAAATGAGGTATTACACTGCAGGCAGGCCAGTTTAGCATCCAGACTCTTTCCCTTCAGAGGTGTGTTGTTGGAATCATTGCAGAGTGTTTTGCTGACAGTAAAAAGAAATCATCTTAATGGTTTTATATAGCTTTCCAAAACATATGTATCATTCAGCTTTAATGGTCCCTTCACAGATATATAGCTTGTCTGTTGCACGTGCACTGATCCAGATGTGCGCCAATAACAAACCAGTTTGGTGAGATCCACTTTTTCCACTTTTCACTGACTCTGTCGTAAAGAGCTCATGGCTGAGAAGATGATGCCATTTCTCAACAATGTTTAAATACTTCCATTTCTTTTTTTTCATGATTGAGTTTTATTTTGCAGTGCAGTGTCAAACTGTGCTCACTGACAGTGACAGCAGATTTTCTTTTTCACAACCGATTGCCATGGTTTTCACTAGGAAATCACGTCCGCTGCTTGCCACAGCATTTTGTTTTGTTTTTTGGTCTTATCTCCAAACATTTTGAATCTTCTGATAATATAAATAACTGTAGATGGTGTCTTCATGCATGCTCAATCAACCAGATTAGTGAATCCCAAAAGGTTGATTCTGTTCATCTGAACGCAGCGTCGTCAGTGGGAGAAACGTTTCGTAACTCATCCAAGTGACTTCTTCAGTCTCAGCTGAGACTGCAACTGACGGAAGAAGTCACTTGGATGAGTTACGAAACGTTTCTCCCACTGACGACGCTGCGTTCAGATGAACAGAATCAACCTTTTGGGAACTGTAGATAGTCTTCTTCTACCATCATTTTTCCCTTTAGGTGTCTCCATGGATCATCTGCCGCCATCTCACCCTAAAGCTAGCATCCTCTTAAGACACCCCAACCCTCTGTATGTCTTTTTATTGGAACCTTCTCAATAGATCTCCCTTTTTTCCTCCTGGCTGGCAGCGTCATATTCACTATCCTTTATCCAATATATGACACACAATATGTCTGCCTTTATTCTCTCTATCATATCAGCCAGCTCTCTCCCTTTCTCCTAATTCCTACATTTAAAGTCCCTACTCACCATCTCCACACTCCTGCCTCTCCTTCTCCCCCTGCTGCCTCCTAACACCTTCACTCTGTTGTCTTCCTTTGTCTTTGGCCATCAGTGGCTCCATTTCCACTGGCACCCCACTGGCCAACAGCACCAGAGGTGGTTGTTAATAACCTGGACCCCAACCGATCCGGCGTCTAAATCTTGTTCTTTTTGATCTGGTTGGGGGTGGGGGTTCAAAATTCCCAAATTCTTTGCAATTCTGTCTCAAGAAAAACGATTCAAAATTCTGGAACTTTCTGTATAATATTTTAAATTTAATATGTGAGTTTAAATCATTTGAAAATCTGATTTTGTCGCTATTTTATCCAACAACTTTTGGTTTTACTACTCACAGGGTGTCACATTTATTGGAATCAAGGATTGAAGTAGATTCAAAGGTAGACTACAGTTCTTCTGCTTACTATGTTGGTTTGTACCTTTACCCTGAAAGTGTGGCACCCACCCCTGATTTGGGATCATAGATTTATATTGAGAAATGGGATGATGGATAAAGTTCCCACTGATAATGCTTCACCATATGCATAATACAGTCAGTCGGTGTTCCACAGTCACCCCGCAGTCCTTTCACCCGCGCTCCCACTTAAACCAAGAGACACAGTGTGGTACGAAAGATAGTGGATTTTATTTGTACTTCTTTATTTGTTACAGTGGAGACACAGACACAGTCACAGCAGCAGGAGTGGAAACAGCAGTGAGGGTGAGGTGGGGGGAAAGAAAAATCAAAAACAAAGCTGTTTTGCTTTTGTTTAGCTTTTTTATGCCCAACCACCGTCTTTCACCATCTCTTTCTCTATTTACAAGACTTTTAAAATCGTGCTTTCCTCTTATTACTGTAACCTTTCCTTTCGTACCTGTGTTTAAAGAGTGACAAAATAAAAGAGAGGGGTAGGCAAACTATTATAGCGCAGTACTCCCACTCTTTTACTGTGCACTCCTGGCCAGTACAAACAGAAGGAGGGATCCATTAAACACTCTGTGCCCGGTTGAGACTAACAGACCGCCAGGGCCAGACTGCTCGCCTGTTTCAAGCAAGTGACTGTGCATGCACCACAGCACCCAAGAGACATTTTGACCAACCACACTGAACTGCATATGCATATGTAGGTATGATGCATGCACTGTTGGCCTCAACGCAGGAGGACAGAATGAGTCATGGGCGAGGAGGGGAGGGAAAAGATGGAGGAAGAAGAGGCAGGGACAGAGATAGAGAGAGCGTTTCGGTGTCACAAGATTATTTTTTATTGAAAATAATCCCATGTTCCCCTGTTGGTACTCACACACAAACACCCCCACAGCCTCCCGTCCTCTCACTGAACATCTCGATAGAGGAGACAAGTCTTTTCGTAAGAAGAAAGAGCCGACCCGGGCGCGAGTGTGTGCGAGGAGGATGAGGAGATTGGTGGAGAGGAGGAAGAATTAAGGGTCTGGACAAGTGTGGGTTTCAACAGAGGTAAGAGATGTCGAGGATTTATTCCTCCTTCTCCTCTCCGTGTGTGATGACGTAGCAGATGTTCTTGTAGTCAACGTTGCCAGCCACATCAGGGGGGAAGGCAGCCCAGAGGTTCTTCATCTGCAGATGAAGAGGAAATGAAGAAATGCGTTACAGCCTGGCAAAAAACAAGGGCCAAATCGCGCTGCAAGTCCGATGAGCTCACCTCCTCATCGGTGAACCTGTCGCACTGGGTGGTCAAGAGCTCCTCGAGGCTGGAGAGGGAAAACGCAGGAAATTTAAGATTAAGATGAGAGATTACAGCAGGAAGAGATGGAAGATAAACGCAAATAAGCTTACAATTCCTTCTTGATGCTGCCAGTGCCCTCGGGGTCCAGGACCTTGAAAGCGCTCACGATGACGTCCTCAGGATCAGCACCTATGAAAACAAAGACATAGAAAAAAAATAATAATTCAGAATTATTTTAATCACATAACATTAAGTGTTTAGATAAATAACAACCATCACCTTACAGCACCAAGTATTTCATGAAATAGAATGCAAAGGACAACTGATATGTGCCAACACACCCTTCAGCTTCTCGCCGAACATTGTCAGGAACACGGTGAAGTTGATGGGGCCGCTGGCCTCCTTCACCATGGCCTCCAGCTCCTCATTCTTCACATTCAGCTGACCCATGGTGGCCAGCACGTCCCTGAGGTCGTCCTTGCTGATGATGCCATCTCTGTTCTGGTCGATGATTGTGAAAGCCTGGCACAGACCGGGAGATTAGTCAGAGTTCAGCCAAACTTCAGCTAAAATAACACTTAATTAAAACCAGTGAAAACTGAGATTCTCACATTTCTCACAAGTCCTTGTTATCCAGCTTGTTTTTCATGATTATTTGTGCGAGGCACTCTGCCAATGTAAATGTGTAACTGTGGAGCAGTTAGCTCCTTCTCCTTCCACATAGGAGGGCGTATCACCCAATGAAACCAAAGATGGCATTGCAAACCTTTTGGGACTTGACAGCTGGTCAGCCACTTGTCTTTCTAAGGTGTTAAAATGGCTTGGGAATGTGAGACAAGCCCTTTGCGACATTTAAGGAGAAGGTATTGATTGCAGCTGTCATCCTTTTGCCTTGTGACTAAATCTTATGACCATGTTACCAATGTTCTCTCTGCTTCTGAGGCCTCTTAAGGTCCTGCCAAGCTACTGTTGACATTGTATTGTCTTTCATTTAGATCTGTTACTGAAGAAAACCCCTACAAATGAATCCTGATTTCTATAATCTACTGATAACGACACTATTTACCTTGTTGATCACAGTGCTAAAACCCCCCAAATTCCTTCAGTTTCAACCCTGAGCTCCCCTTCCCCTGTGCACCAGCTGTTGGGCCACATTCCAGTGGAGTCACGGAGCAAGTGTCTCCGAGGAGAATTCCTAAGCTAGCATAGAGCAGAGGTAACTGCTGTCAACAGGAGAGCTGAAATTTACTGTCCTGCCGTGCTGATGAAGGCATTTTTTGCTGTGACGAGATCTATATCTTCTGACAGCTCTCTCACGTTACATTCAAGGTCACATGATAGAGTGCTCGGTTACATCACCACCTTAGAAGGTACTGATAGAAAGCTTGAGGTGTGATGAGGAAAAGGTTACCTCCTTGTACTCCTGGATCTGGCTCTGCTCGAACATGGAGAACACGTTGGAGGATCCACCCTCACCCTGCTGCTGCCTCCTCTTGGCTTTCTTGGGTGCCTGTGATATGATGTGAGGTGTAAGAAAAGCCATACATACATGACATGAACTAAAGAAGCAGATCCTGGTTAACTCTCAAAATCATCATATGAAGAAAAATAAATCAATCAAATTTCTTCCTGATAAATTAAGCTTGGATTGGCAGTTTTGCCAGTTGAATCTATCTTTGGGGTAATGACTGAATTTTTCCCCCTCTTAAAAAAAATTATAAACTTTGAAACAATCACCCAATTTAGAATCTATGTAATGTGTTGAGGACTACAATAATAAGGAATAGGTCCTCCCGAACTTTAGCTCAAGTCAGCAGATAACACTGACACTGGCACTCCTTCAAGTTCACTTCCTGGGATGTTGGTAGTCCAGATAGCAAATATCTTAATGATACGCCCATCTCATCATTTTAATGTAGACAACATCCTAAAGACTTTTTTTAAACCCTATGAAGTGGCCACACTCACCATCTCTCAAGTTTGTGAGGTTGTTGTTGGTCAAGAAGAGAAGCCTACACCAAGCCGATGTGACTGACATGTAGGTATTGAATGCCTGGGGTCTTATATACTAGCCCATAGGGGGCTAACTTTAGCCACACCATCAGGTTTGGCAGGAAAATAGAGCTGGGGTATAGTAAGAAAAAGAGGGAGGAGCGAGGAGGTGGCTGGGGGGATCGGTTTACTGATGATCCAAAATAGGCCGCAGAAGTCTTGGAATGAGATGAATTCAATGCCAACAGTGACTTTGGTGTCATGTGCGGACTAATATGGACAGACGGGACACGGTAAAGGACAACTGAAACGTCCCCATTTTACTTACTGAGTCTTTGTCGTGGCTATTTCTGTCAACTTTATATATCTATTGTGAGACTTCAAAGCCCAGTGCGTGATGGCAAAGTGTCGCTGCTTTACTGCTTTAATACAGACACAGATGGGACAGTTACCCCGCAATCAGCACGGCCCGCTGCCTTCTATTAATTAATACTCCAGTGCTGCTCAATATCTCAGCTAACATTTCCTGAAGTCATCACCTGTCTAAATGATAGGTTTGATCTGAGGTTTGTGGCCATGGCCAGATCATTAGTGGCCATCAGGGTGTATAAACAGTTGTGAAACCTGAAAACAGTTGGCTGACGGACATTGGTCCAGGTCCAGCAATGACACACGACCACTGGGTCTCTGGAAAAAGTGACCGTGCATCAGTGAGAAATCCAAACAGTCCTTTTAATACTGCCTCAAGTAGCTGGAAATGCTCAGTGGAAAGAATAACATTGAAAGTGTGACTGGGAGGGGAACAAAATAGATCATAGAGGCCACCTTTACAGGGACTAAAGACAAAACAGGTGCTCACACCCAGGATAGTGAATCATTTTCTGTTTTACTGATTCAAGTGTAAGAAAGAAAAAAAAGAAACAGGCAAAATGATGATTGGACTAAATGACCAGCTTTACTGCCACGGGTGAACTAATTTGGGTTCCTCCTCGAGGTTCCCAGTATAGTTGCTTTAGGATAGGAGGACAGTGACCCACCCACTAAACCCCATATATGAGTATCATTGGCTGGCCATCAATCACGCAACTGTACAGCTTAGGTATGTATGTATTGGTATCCCACGCCCAGAGTCTTAGCTGGCTCGTGGACGTAGCGTTTCACGTGGCAAAATATGACCTAAATTATCTGCAATGTTTTGTAATGATGGAAAACGAAGCGCCCGATTGGCAAGGAGGAGGCAAAAAATGTGTTGTATGTGAAGCCGATAAGCAGCCAGCTCAGCTGTAGGCTCGAAGGTTGAAAAAAGAAGCGATGCAGACACAGAAGGAGAAAGACCGAGCAAAGACCACGAAGACAAGACAGCTGTACAGACTGAAATAGCCCTGCTGCCCTCCTGCCATTCTGTTTCTCAGCCATTTCGACCCCCTTCTAAAATTTAGCGGACTTCACCCTTCTTGGCCTGTGTTGCCCCCCAGCCAACTGTCAGTCCTTTTTTACCCTGTCACTGGTAAAATTGTTTAAATCTGTGAGGCAAAATGGACTCATTAGGTCATCAATAATAATAGAGCCCAAAGGGAAATGTTTCCTCGATCGGACAATTCCTGATTTAAAATGGAAATGTGGCCAACTTTCAGCTACAGATTAACTCAGGCCTTTTTAATGGCTGGCAGATTTATTTCTTATAAACACGCCAGGTATTATCAGCTCTGAAGTAATGAAGCTGTTATTAAGCAAATTTTATATCACCGTTTCACAGTTTCTTTCATTCTCTGTCCTCGGTGAAATTTGTTCGGGCATGTTAAGACAGACGTGTCAAACATAAGGCCTGCCAAAGACTCAAATCCAGCCCACTGGAAAGCTTTGTGCGAAGGAAAAACTCTGTTTTTACAATGTGTTCACAGTAAAAAAAAATCAACAAAAGAAATTTACATTTTCTGTGAATTAACAGAAAATTTCAGTCTAGTTTTGAGCTACCAGGATCCTTTCTGTAATTGAACACATTTATTTCTTACAGTTTAATCCCAAAGAGTCGTGCGGACACATTTCTTTCATTTGCCACAGCAGCATTTCTTTAGTAAATGTGTAGTTAAACATTAAAGGACAGAAAGAACAGTTTTACTGATCCAGCCTCCTTAAAATCAAAATGTGGTGTATGTGGCCCACAGTGTAACACAGGCTTGACATCCATGTCTTAAGAGGAAGGTTTTCACCTGAACTGGTTAGCCATAGTATGTCCAGTATAGAGACAGTAGACTAGCTGGAGCAGATGGAGGTCATATTTCAGGTGTGTGACTTTATAAAAATGCCAACTTAGGAAATAACATCATTGCAGTGACAAACAAAGGTTAATAAAACAGATGATCATAGATCATTTATTGACTAATCTATGAAAAAGTAAAAAAGAAACAGCATGTTTCTGGAAGAAAACAAATATAACTATGTCAACTATATATTACCGACACATTTCTAATCCAGTGCACGTATGCATGATAAAGCTTCTCTATAAGTTAAGGGTTAGAAACAAAGCCAACTTTTATCATTCAAAATCTATCAAGTTTTCTTCCTGAACATTCGCACCGCCGTGTCCTTTCTTTGACCACATGACAATCAGTTCCTTTACTTCCTTTCCATAATCTTCATGCAGCTGGTTAAAGTCGTACTCCCCAATCGTCTGAAATGGATCAAACATAGGCACCGCGTTGGCATTCTTCTTCGATCGCAGTTTGGGTGATTTCTTACTGGCCGTCTTGGATGAAATGGTAAGAGCTTGTAGGTTTGGACAGGAATTCGGGCTGGGTGCTGTTCCCAGCGCAGATGAGGTGCAGGTGTTTGAGGTCACAAAGACGGCAGCAGGCTGGATGGCGCTGAAATTTGGCATGACAAAAGGTTTGCTTGGTTTACTGGAGAGTGCACCAACTGCATCTGAAGAAAAAAAACAGTGAAATATAGAAATTAAGGAGCTGAATGCACATGAAGAGAAAGACAAAATCTGCTCATGCTGCATGTGTACGGCAGAGCTCCATCCACTTGCTCAATGACGCTTTAATCTAACCTTTAACTCTACAATCAGTGGGTGATCTATTCCGGCTGTGGGCTCTGGAATACTGAGAATCTCTTACTGATCACTACATGCTCAGAAAATGTACACAAATAAAGAACTGTGTCGTACATGCTAAGCAAACAGGTGCTAATCCAAGTTTTTTCTGTCAGTTTTTCTACATGATAAAAGAAATGCTGCTTTAGGCTCAAACTGTAAGAAATAAATATGTAAAATTAGCTCTGACTGTGTTGTAATTATAAAATGGAAATTTGGGGGAAATAACAGAATGTCTTTTTTTTCTTTTTACTGTGAACCTGCTGTAAAAACCATTAATGTCTATAGCATACAATAAAAAAACCAAAAAAACAACAACCAAGAAATCCATGTTGTTTCATTGTTTATCTGTTTCTTTATTGACAGTAGTGTTACAGGAATGACCATGGGGGAGGTATTTATCACTTGGAAAAGCTGTAAACTTAAAAAAAAAAAATACAGTTAAAAGTTTAACATTTAAAGTTGTCCTTCACATTTTCCAAAGCTCTATAGTGGGCCAGGTAGGAGTCTTTGGCTGGCCGATTCTGGCCCCTGAGCCTTATGTTTGTTTAACACCCCTGAACTAAAGCTTTAGTTTTTTGTTTTTGTAAAACCTCTTTAATTGATCTTTGTGTCTAGTTTTAGTTTAGTTTTTATTAGTTTCAGTTTTAGTTTTAGTCTTTTTTTGATTATAGCTGTAAGAAGGGCGCGTGTCAGAGGTGGTGGTTGACTCAAAGTGTGTCACAGAATTCTATCACACAGAAACTCTGGATATTTCCTCTATATTTTCATTTTTATTCACAAAATCATTTCAGTTACTTATACTTCTTTTCAAAAATCTAGTTTTTATTTTAGTCCTGTACCTCTCTCTCTCTCACACACACACACACACACACACAGATAAATGTATTTTGCCCGAGGATTCTTCAGTGTACAGACTAAAGGAGCTGGAGATCGAACCATCAACCTCCCAGTTGGACGCCCGCTCTAGCACCAAACATAAATCTAGTACGCTTTCTGTTTTACGAGAGCTTTATGCTCACACCTCATGGTCAGGACATCAGGTCCATAAACGGATTCAATGACTGATATTAACTTAATTACCACTTAAGTCAATTACTACTTAACAGGTGAAACTAACCGTCATTTTAGCCAGTTTTTAAGCAAAACGCCCCCAAATCTGTGAGAGCATTTCAACTTTGTTTTAATGAGACGTGTCTGTATATGACATGAGATCGATTTTGTGGTGGCTATGAGAAATTTATGACCGATCTTTAGAACAAAAGCAGAACGATCAATAACAAATATTAACAATAAAAACTTGGTTGAAATGAACTGTGCTCTCATTACTACTCTGTTAATAGATAAAACATCAGTAGTAATCATAATGATGCGACTGATGCTGCGAGATCATAATATGTGCGTGTACGTGTGTGTGTGTGCGCGTGCGTGCGTGTGTACAGTATGTACCACAGTGTACCAGGTGTCTGATGTAGACAGTGATGCAACGCCTCTCGCAGCTGCCCTCCAGAACAAAGGCTGCTCTCTTTAGCCCCCCCTCTCCCCAGCAAAGATAAACCCGCTCCATCTTTCTGCCCTCACCTCTGTACTTCGACTCCATGTCCACTACAAGCAGGGCCAGGTAGCTGTGGCTGGCTGACAGCAGGGCTTTGATCCAGCTCTCCTGACTGGCCTGGTTCTCCGCGGCAAACTTGTACGTCCGCAGCCCCGGCTCGCTCCACACCAGCGAGAAGGCGAAGTTCTCCTCGGACTCGCACAGCTGGACGGTGCAGCCCTCCAGAACAATCACTCCGACCAGATCCCGGTCGGTCTGCCGGTCTTTGTAGAAGAGGAGGTTCCCCTTCAGCACGAACCAGCGCTTCTGATAGGAAGTCTTGATCTCACCCTGTGTGTGTGTGTGTGACAGTTGTGTTTTACTGACTGCTGTACAAACGCCTTGTGTACTCAATTTCTTACATAACTGATTTGAGGAAACAGGCAACCCAGTGGGAGGTGAAATGTCACAGAGATTTTGAAAGCCGAACTTAAAAACAGTTTAAAAAAAATCCCCTCTGAGTTTATTTACTTTAGATAACCTCACTACCCTTTCTGTTTGTTTTTCAAAACAATACATTAATCAGGTTCCCTGTAAACCTGAGCCAGGGCGTCTTACCTTCTTGTACAGGTACCCTTCCTTATCCACAGGTGAGTTGCAAGATTCAAAATAGGTGAGGACTTTTTCATCAATCTTCATTTCAACATCTCAGTGTGCCCGGAGCAAAATCTGCCACGCACACACCACAGATCGAAAGAAAGAAAAAGAAAGACTTTATGTACTTCCTCATGTTATTGCTGTGACTATTTATAATTATGGAGAAGTTATGTTAACAATATTTTAATGACCCATTGTCGCCCAGCGGCCAAATAAGCGCCCTTTTTCCGCGTTTTAAACAAGGAAATGCATTCATATCTCGGCGTTCATACTCAACAATAAGAATGACTGCTTTCTTTTCTACAACAGAAACTTAAATACAGTCGTGTTTCGCTCGTATTCAGCCGAAAACACGGCGATCGCCATGAATAAGACGAGGTTTTTTTTTTAAGTAAGGCGTTTACGCGCGCCTGTAGTAACACAAACTTACTCAACACCAGTCTCCGTTGGCAATACGCCTAAAAGTTGAGAAACGGAGAGGCCGATGAGTTTCTCATATCCACATGGTTCTTGTTTACTCACCTCTGTGAAATGGGAAAATGAAGCCGTTCCTCTGTGAGCGTCTGAGTCAATCAATCGCTTCCTGGTAAGGTGAGCGCAGCTACACGTAAACACTTTAAATAAATGGGCTGGTCCCCGGGTTTTATCACTTAGGCTAGAAACCCTGTCAGTTTACCCAAATCAGTTGTAAATGTGTCATACTTGTAAAATCGGCTCCTTTGATGCAGCTAAAAGCAATTCAAATGCTGAAGTTTGGCACTGTTGTTGTGTAATTCAGCGGTTTCGTCTTGCAGAGGGGCCCTCTTACAAAACCTGCATTGCTTCACGCTGTTTTTATTTAAAAGTACTTTAAAATTTCATACGAATGAGGATCAAAAATCGACCTTCTTGATTAATGAAAATGGTCTTCTTGATTGGTGAAAACCTGATAACATAAATGCACACAATGAACGATAAACAAAATTATAGTGTTGTGCAAAAGTCTCGAGCCACCCCTGATCCACAGTCAAAGCTCTTTTGTGGATGTTGGATGTTACATTCTCTGTGAAGGTGACCCCACACTGCTCCAGTAATAATGAGGTCCAGGCTCCGGGGAGGCCAATCCACTGTGTTTTTTCCATCCAGGTGCTTCTACTGTGTTGGCAGTGTGCTTGGATCATTGTCATGCTTAAAAGTGAAGCTGTTATCAAGCTGATATTTCCCACGTGGAATTTTATGGTGGATCAAATCTGATGGTAGTTTTCTGCTTCCATAATTCCATCATATGATTGTTGGGGGTTTCTCCATATTATTGTAGGGCCTTTACCTTACATTATAATGCAGCTTGAGGTAGCTGTTGTTGTGATTTGTGGAAATGCAGCTCCAGACATGACAGAGCCGCCACCGTGTTTCAGTGACTGTAAAGACTCACTGTTGTGTCTCCCTCCTGACCTTTAGCATTTTAATTCATCACTCCATAAATCCTCTTATGTAAGGAAAGCATTTTCAGATATTGTTTATCTTCTGTGGATAGTTTTGTAAGTCTGCTACTTCCTAATTTCTCCTCCACTTGTCCAGTTTAAGGACACACTGCACACCACACTGTTATGTCAGGGTTTTGGCTAATAGCTCTTTGGGAATGAGCCGGCTGGTACAAAAATGCAATTTTATGCCTGTTAAACTTTTATCTTTGGTAATATTTTATGCCGTTAAAATATGACGTTTTTAGGCCACTAATAACTACAGACACAATTAAAAACGGATTTTTTGCTAAGTTGTCTGTTATGTGTGGTTCACCCCTTGAATAATGCACATTTTTACGCTTTATAGGTCAGTGTTAAGTGGCTTAACAAACAAAGGAAAACATTTCCTGTGAAAATGTCCAAATACAAAGACTGGACTGGAGTGAAAAAGCAGCGAATGTCCAAATAGAAACCTCCAGAAAGCCTGGAGAACTCTTACTCAAGACCATTTAAAAAATGACAAAAAGTCTGACTGCTTGGAAGCAAAACATAAAGAAACGAGAGGTGGTTCAAGACTTTTTTGCAGTACTGTTAACATAATGCATATTCTCTCGTGGCATTTGAATCTCACTTGTGCCAGCACCTGTGGTTTCTCAAACGCTTCTGAGTGAACCGCCGCTTCAGAAAACAATGTTGATGTGCAGATTGCTTTAGGTTATGTGGTCACTGTTGTTTTTAGCAGAAAAACCCTGCTGACACATGCTGTGCAAAAACTCAAGTGGGTGCAAATGTGATAATTACTTACACAATACACTTGTGGCTGCTGACCAGTCTGCTGAAGAACAGTTTGCTTAAAATGTCACTCACTGAGCCATCGGTAATGGTAATAAATTAGTTTATTGCCTTTGCTTCACAAACCAAGTTTAACTTGCAATACATATGTCCAACCATCAGAAAGCCTTTAATCAGTCTGGAAAGTCGGGTAGCTTTAATGACAATCATGCAATTCAGATTTTTAAAAGGTTTCTCTGACATTTACCGAAATGACGACACATTCTGCAGGTGACCGAAAGAGGTCAACTCGTCGAGTTAACCTCCTTTTCAAACCAACGTTTCACAGGAAACTGTTATAACGGAGTCAGACCTAGAAGACACATCAATATAGCATTTGTAATGCTGGTACCATAGGAGACAAAGAGGCTCCTGCACACCATCTAACTTGCAAGAACATATTTATTTCCTTTTTGTATAGCCAAAACTCTGTGTTTTAAACACTTTGCTGCTTCATTTCTTATTTAGATTATTTCTTACACGTTTCCATGGGTTACAGGCTGCAAAACCCTAAGATCCACTGAAGCAGTGCAGCATGAGCTAATGAATCACTTACTAATAAGTTACAAATTCATTTTCATTGTGAGTACCATTAGAGTTCCTCTCTCTTTGTGGGTACAGGCTGTCAGCTGATAGAGTAACTGTTTTTTGTGATTTTAACATGACCTATGAAGCGGTTATTTCAACACCTGGCCGGTATAAAGGCAATATGAAAGGTAGAATTTAAGCTAAACAGCATCATCAGCCTCGATCCACCTTGGTGGTTTTTAAACTTCTGAATTACATTTTTTTTTTAAAATCAAACTATGTTAAATTTCACTTAAATAAAGGTGAATTTCATCAGTGCAAAAGCATCAGCAAAGTAAATTTACCTGAGTTTTATATCATATATTTCACCTGGTTACCCATCTCCACCACTGCTTCACCTAATTTAAGTGGCCACGAATACCACAGCCTGCTCTACAGCAGCACAACACAGCACAGTACTGTACACTGGATGTAAACACTGCTAACATAGCAGTTTAGCCTGCACTGAACTGTGTAGTATTTTCATACCATTTACATAACACAAAATGATTCCAATTCAAGTTTCACAACTTGAAATAACCGTTCAGCTACAGCAAAACATCCTGCACAGATCTAGCTTCTGATAAAAAAACCAAAAACAGAACAAGAACCATTAACGTAACAATACATGTAAAACTTTACATTTCTAGCTTGTCAACTGTCGCTCTCTGAGTTTATAGCTTTTGAAAATAACCTCGTCATCCTCTTATTATTTTTCTCCATCTCTGAGTGATCTTATTACAGATTCACTTTTCTCTCTCTGAAAAATAGCAGCTGTATCTTTAGCTTGCATAGCCAAGCTGCACAGACAGTTTGTGTGTTTATTGCTGAGTTCTTTGAAATTACCTGCCACTTTAAACACAGTTACTCCATTTATGCTACAGTACTCTTCCTAAGTAAGTATCTCCATGGCATCAGCTGGAAGGACGCCAGACTGCAGCACATTCATTACTCATTAACCGAAGACGTGGGAATGAAACTTTAACCCCTGCATGTTTCCATGGCACAGAAGCACAATCACAAGCATTTCATCATCTTCTTCATAACTTCTGCAATTCTTTGTGGCATGCAGGATATCAGCTTTTGAGATCTGCATGATCAGAGCTCTCAAGCCGATCAAAGCTTTTGGGCTTCTGCTTGTCCACTCATGGACAAGTCTCAGTTGTTGTGTCCTTGGGCAAGACACTTCACCTACCGCCTACTGGTGATGGCCAGAGGGGCCGATGGTGCGATATGGCAGCCTCGCTTCTGTCAGTCTCCTCCAGGGCAGCTGTGGCTACAACTGTAGCTGCCTCCACCAGTGTGTGAATGTCAGACTGAATGAATAGAGGAACTGTAAAGCGCTTTGAGGGTCTCGAAAAGCGCTATATAAATGCAATCCATTATCATTATTATTATTATTTCTTTGACTATCCTACAAATGTCCTCCAAGCCCAACTTCTTCCCGTGATCCAAGAGCAATCTGGTGGCAATTTTCCAGCATGATGGAGCAAAGTCCATCAATAACAATCCCCTATGAGCAAGCACTTGGTGAGAGGAAAGACTTCCTTTTAGCAGGAAGAAACCGCCGGCAGAACCAGGTTCAGGGAGGGGTCATCTATTTGAATCTTATAAAATGCTTATTATTGTTCTTCATAATATCATAGAAACATGTAAAAAAATGCAAATAATCGAATTTTTTCAAATGAAGCAGCAGTGTTTATGAAACATTTGGGCACAACCCAACTTTTAGAAGTCACATTCCCTCGGAGCTTCACAAGACATACATATAAACACATTTTTAGCATACATAAGTTCGATTAGATTTCACAGGCCATACAAATGTATCGCTGAAGATTTACAGACTCTAGTTTCTTTACAAGCTGTTTCAAATGTAGCTCCAATAAAATCTTAACATCTCTCGATCTAAATGAAAAGCTCACATTTATATATAAACCTGCATGCTTTTGTGCCTTTCTTTTTACATTTCTAGCTTTATTCATTACACAGGGTGTATCAAAAGGAATAATCTGTTGTCAAAGTGCTTTAACTGTTCAGTCGTTCACCTGTAATGACTGAAACACTGTTTCTTTAAAAATACAGCCTTTCCAAATTGGATGACTCTTTTGATACACCCTGTGTAAACCACACTGATGCCCGGTGTTTATTTATATGTCCTGTGTAGCACCTTGAGAATGTAATTAGCTGAAAGGTGACAGAAGCTTCCTGTTTAAGATCCTTCTCTTGAGCACTGACATATATATTCTTGCAAGTTACAACAATGCATGGAAGCCCATCTGCTGCCGTCTGTTATTACAATTTCAACACTCGGTTGAGTTGTGTCACCAAAGTAACACTGCACGGATATGATATACCAGATATATCAGATATAGAGAGTATGCATTTTTTTTAAGACTTCCCCTATTTGGTTAAGAGGGTAAAAAACAGACGCCTGGCTTCTCCATGCTTAGCGTGACAAACAAAGGAGCCTTCCAACAGCTCCAGTTAGCAACAATTTAAATACACTGCAACTGTTTCTAAAACTAGGATCACAGGTCAAAAATCAACCTTTAAAAATCTCTAAAAAAGAAACAAAAAACTCTGCTGATTTTATTGATGTGCACTCGACTCAGTGCTGTAATCACTACCGCTGCTCCTGACACGCTTGCTGCAACTGCAGCGTCTCTCCGATGTGGATCCTCTGGTGTCTTTTGAGGTTCTCCCCTCGACTGAAACTCTTTCCACACTGGCTGCAGTAGTACGGCTTCTCACCCGTGTGGACCCTTTTGTGTTTTTTCAGGTCTCCCGCCTGACTGAAGCGCCTTCCACACTGGACGCAGCCGTACGGCTTCTCTCCTGTGTGGCAGCGCTGGTGGATTCTCAGGTTCCCCACCCTGCTGAACGTCTTTCCACAGACCACGCACAAGTGGAAGCCGTCTCTCCTGAGGTGCTCCATCCTGATCTGTCTGCCGTCCAAACCGGCCCTGGTGTTCTTTGCTAATCCATGCCTCCTGTGTGCCATGTGATTTGAACGAACAAAAACGAGTCCATAAGGCTCGGCGCTAGCTTGCGGCCTGAGGGTCTCGGTAGAGGTGTGACGAGAGGAGTTGCAGCTTAAATCCATGCAGCCGGTGTACTGAGATTGAAGACATGGTTGTTGTGATGACATGCAGTCTGTGGGCTCTGATTCACTTTTGATAGCAGCCATGTTTAACCCGAACAGTGCGCTGGAGTAAGGGTCTGCGCCGGCGTCCCTGGTTTCAGACGGCATACGCTGCCCCTCTAAGTTGTGCGTTGCATCTGCCAGCTGTACTTTGTGGTGGTCTGTGGACATTTGCGCCAACTTGGACTCAGCTTGTGTCTGAATACCGCTGTGGCTCTCTTTTTCTTTAGTCTCCTGCTTCAAGCCATAGTTGAGCTGGTTGCTGTTTTGCTCTGCGAGAGCAATAACATCCGAGTCATGCTTCTGAATGATGCGCCGATCCTGCTTTGCTGTTGTGTCGCACTCCTCTGCTGATGGCCCACTTGTAGTCAGGACAGCTGTGAAATTTGCAATCATGAATAAGAGACCTTAAGCAGAACAAAAATGTTACATTATCTGTAATAATAAATTCCTCACAAAAATTATATGTGTTCTCATGGGTGCTTTCTTTTGGTATCTTGTCCTGGAGCTCCTGCAGTCTCCTCTTCAGACTCTCGTTCTCTCTCTGTGTCCTGGCTGTTTTCTCCTGGTACTCTGACACCGTCTCCTTCACCACCTCCAGAACCTCCTGCACGGCTTCGGTCAGGAGTCTGGCCACCCGGGCGTTCAAACGCTCAAGTTTAGACATCCTGAAATGAAACACCACTTATGAGAACACATCTGTTTTTATATATTCATTAAGGAGAAATGTATGATAAGCAATACCGTTGATGCTACCGCTAGGTGATTACACTCATCAACCACCTAGTTAGGTACACCTGCTTAACTGCTCATTGTGGGGAATATTTTTTTGACCTCCTTAATACCAACCAAGCATAATTTAAACACCACAGCCTACCCGGTAATAAAATCTATGCTATGAAGAATTAAGGCAGTTTTGAAGGCAAAAGGGGGTCCAACCCGGTGCAAACAAGGTGTACCTAATAAAGTGTCCAGTGATTGTATATGACAGCACTGATGGGTGCAGTTACCTGTTACTTCAAACAACGAATTAGAGCCACCTGTTCTTTCAGAAACCAGTGATTACCTGTCCTGTTATTAAACCGTCATGCAACGCAATCAAATGATTTCCTACTACACTTCCATTCAGCTACATTCACCTTATTTTGGTCCGAGATTTAAAACATTGTAAACAGGTAAAATGATGGTTACTCATCTTCTAGAACCTGAAATACGTGGCAGTGTTATCTTGTAACTGTTACTAATATCAGTTTTAGATACGAGAATATTTTTAAATCTCCAGGAGTACCTGTAAGCTAGTCCCGAAGTTAGCTTCGTATGTCAATGTTTTCCGTTTAAACATCCCAGAGGTCCAAACACTTGGTCATAAGGCTATCGTGTTAGCAAAAATATACATAAATAAATCAATTTTAATGACAAGTAATTTATCCTATCAAACTTGTAAAGATAATTTATTTAAAAAAAAAAACTGACAACATGTAACAAAGCAGATCCACGAACAGCAAAAACAATCTTTAACATCCGGAAGCAGAACTCTGATCACGTGTGCAGAGGGGTTGTTTTCAAAATAAAGGTCCGAGTGAAACGCTTCTGTCTTCTTCTTATCATACAATAAATTGTGATATTGTGAATTATTTTGTTATATTAGGCCATCCTGAACCCTTAATTGTTTTGTGACATGACAGAGCCAATAAATAAAATATCACATATCTATATCTGAAGTCACAACAAAAGCATGAATACTGTCTCTGCACCTCAAGAATTATTACAAGAAGCCAAAATTAGGACCCTAATTGTAATCTACTCCTAACAGTGGCACATTATAAAGAGATCAAATTATTTTTTGAAGAGAACTGAGTTCATCCTATTGCTGAGGTCCTCCAAAACAGTCTCAGTTTCCCATCTGGGTCTTTGGTAACATTAATAACCCATACCTGCTAAAGAAATATGTTACAACATCACAGAGTAATCAAATTAAATAAGTGACCCTGAACTGAATAAGTAGAAGAGATCCCAATTGGTGGATATATTTTAGAAATGAGCTGTGGCTTCCAGTAGGTGCCTTTAAGTCTGATGATTCAGAACAATACAATTTTGGTTTTGAGACTGATTCAAAAGAAATTGTGCACCCGTCTCAAATATTGCAATGGACCACACAGAAGGACCAAAAGAATTTGATCAGCTAATTATTTTATTTGGAGATCACAATACAGAAACACACTACAGACTCCATGCTTCAAAATCTAGTAATGGAACAAACAAAATCTGACCAACAACAGCAGCTCAGGAAAACACAAGTGCTCCCTAAGAGGCAGTCTATTCTGTGAAGAAGGCACATTAACCTCTTTATATGTTTTTAGCTGACCTCGAAAAACCCACCAGCCTTCACAGATGAGTCTGCTGGTGCTTCTTTAAGTTACTTGAGTGACTGAAGCTTTTCCCGCACTGGCTGCAGGCAAACGGCTTCTCTCCTGTGTGGTAGCGCAGGTGTACTGTGAGGTACCCCGACTGGCTGAAGCGCTTGCCGCACACCGAGCAACAGTACGGCCTCTCCCCTGTGTGCACCCGGTTGTGTTTCTTATAGTCACCTGCATGCCTGAAGGTGCGACCGCAGAGAGAGCAGCTGTAGTGTTTTCGGACGTTTCTCTGCAGTTTCTCTGCTGAGGACGAGCAGCCCACTTCTGTGTTGGTTTGGTTTTCTTCTCCGGCATCGTTTGCACTGATGTTTCTCGCTGGCTCCTGTACGTCACGTTCTGAATCAATGTAGAAAACTGCAGACTCACCTCCGAGTCCTGCAGTGCTCGTTGATGGATCGCAATAAAAATAATTCACAATACGCAAGCCATCGTTATCTGATGCAGGCTCTACTTTCGTTTTCTGGTCATTTTCAGTATGCAGAGGTGCAATGAAGGGTCTTTCGTGGTTTAATAGTGAGGCTGACTGTCCATCATGTGTCTTTGTTTTCAGATTTCCCAGGCTTTCTGTTGCACGGTCAGGGGAAAAGCAGGAAGCACCTAATGACTCAGTGTCTTTATCAACAGGGATGACCACCTCTTCTTTCTCTTTCATGTCTGCTGGGATGGATGCAAACATTTCTGGCACAAATCCTGCAGGAAGACACACATTAAACTACTTTAAAAAAGTTTAAATCCAGCTGTTTCACCACTTGTACTCACAGCTGGATCCTTTGTTTTCTTACCATTGCTCTCCAGGTTAATTCTGTCTTGCAGCTCCTGCAGTCTCCTCTTCAGACTCTGATTCTCTCTCTGGGTTCTGGCAGTTTTCTCCTGATACTCGCACACAGTTTCTTTCACCACATCCAGAACCTCCTGTACTACTTTAGACAGGAGCTTTTCCACTCGAACATTAAGGCGCTCAATTTTGGCCATCTTTAAGGACTAAGAAGACAAAAAATTAAGGAGCATATTTAACAGACTTTTGCAGGATGCAACATGTGTTCTGCACATTTCCACTTAGATAAATGAAAGAAATAATGGCGATTGGATATTTATGCAACAAAGAACAACAACAACAAAAAATAGCAGAATGTATTATTTAAGAGGAAAGCAGAAAAAACGGGAGTGCATTTTTACTACCAGTTATTAACAAGCCGAATGCTCACATACCTTGAGTTTAATGCGATCCCATGAAGCATGCGCAGTCTCAACAGCCGCTCAAACTGCAATCGTGAATTGTTTAAAATATTAACACTCATGCAGGTAATCGTTTCCCTTTAAAATGATTCCTGCAGGTAGATTAAAAATGGCAGCCAGTGCGTCCGCCGAACATCTTTGTGTGAAGCTTTTCCTGCTGTAAACCGGGTCAGGTGTTAAAACGGTTTAATAAACAGCGCGATAGCAATAAAGCGGCAGCGTCCTCTTCATGGGTTTGAAGCGTTCCTGAGGCCCGTTGCTGCCACCTACTGGTAAGGGCTCAAAACATAACACCACAAAGCTGTACTGCGTTTACTAAAATTCAAATATACTGTACCTCAAACATGCACTATGAAAAATGTGTTTCTGTTGACTGTCCTATGGGCTCAAATTGTGGTCATAAATATTTTGTACTTGTAAATCAGAATGCGTATATATATTTGTGCATCTGCAGATAAGAATTTGTGTGTGCGTAAGAAAAAGATTTGTGTGTGTAAAAATATTTACACAAGTTACAAGTTGTTTTTGTTAAGGTCTGGTTACAGATACAAAGCAAAAAATATATATATAAAAAATACGTGTGAAACTGCACTCAAGTTTCAACTTACAAGTACGAGTTTTGACCCGAGTTTTCTTCCTTTCAGCTGATTGGTCAATGTCTTGTCAATCACAAATTTAACTATCCAATCAGAGAACAGATGACTACTCTCAAAGGATAGCCTGTTATATCAAACTGTAATGTGCACAAGTCTAGAGAACAAAGAAACACCAGTCATGTCGTATTTTGAGGTGCTTTATAGTCACAACATGCTCCACAAGTTCAAACTCTGCTAGCTTTGTTTTGTATCTCACGAGGTAAACAACGCAGAGTCACAGTCACAAGTCGTTTCAGCAACTGATTACACTGGCACAAATCAAAAAAAGAAAAGAAAAGTGTTCTAAGGTCTGAGTACACATCCAACCCTTTTCCCCTAAATTCATTTTTTGTTTCAAATGCACATTAAAAGAAGCTGTTACAAAATGGCAAAAAAAATATTTACAAGCTAGTAAACTTATTACATTAATACATTAGGTCTTTGTCACATTACATTTTTCGCACAAAAACTCATGAATGAGATAAAGGCAGTGTTGTGTTCATCGTTCCCCCTCCAGAGCCGTTTCTTCGAACAAGCTGAGCAGGTTCTTTGGTTCCAAGCTGGGTCGAGGAGGTACGACCTCCTCCACTTGGACCCAGTTGCGCCCACGCCGCTGTGAGGACTTGGTGGATGGAGAGTGTAAGCTCTGGAAGGAGTCTGCGTCCAGCTCGGCATGTATGGGACTCACTTTAGGTGTCAGTGTGCGGCAGGAGCCATTAGTGTGGATGCTGGAAGGGGTCTGAGCAAGTTTACATGAGAACCATCCACTAAGATTTGAGTGAGTGGGTGTGTGGGCAGGACTCTGGTGATAGCGCATTGGCGAGCCCGGGAGAGGCGTGGATGTGCTCTCTACAGACAATCTGGATTTTACCCTGTGACATGAAAACAAAGGAAGATAAAAAAGGAGAGTTAAACAGAACAAATATACTCACTTAAAAATTTTCTTCCATCCTATTGATGCGATAATTCTCTACCTTTGTGAGAAGGTGGGGGACAGTTCTGGGTCTGTGGGATGAAAAAACACTGCATCCTCTTCTGGGGTCCCGGAGTCAGTATGCATGGCACTGAGAGGCAGGGTTAAATCCCTGTCCCAACTGTCTTTAGGAGGAGTGCAGGGATCTGGATTGTTCCAATGAGGGAGGAAGGGCAAGCGAAAGAAGGAGAGGAATCTACACCCAAAGGAGACTACGATCTATGAAGAAAAGAAAATATAGAAAAATGTATTTGTCAAGGTTGAGGAAAGTAAACTTTAAAGGCTGAAGTTTGGAATTGGCCAGGCTAAATTAACTTCAGGACTGATTCACTGGATTAGAGATTTTCTAACTGATCACCTGAAAAGCTTTGTATTAATCATGTTTTATTTGGTGAAACCATTGTTAGTACGGGGGATCCTCAAGGGTGTGTTCGATCACTATTGTTATTTTCTGTTTAAATGACATGCAGGGAATGTGAAAATGTTAAAATATGCTGATGATTGTCTTTTGTTTTTATAGGAACTCTAACTATTTTGTTCAGGTTCATAGGTTGAAAGAGAGGTTTAAATCTTGTTATTTGTTGATTAATGTCCACAACACGTGTTTCACTTGAATAACACAGACCCGATGGACAGGTTTTCCACTTTATATATATTGATGGCAAGATCAACTTTATGATTAATGCTTTATCCATTTACAAGGAAGCTAATCAGAGATTCATTGTTATCAGGACGTCAAGAGGTTTCGGAGTTAGGCACAACGTTTTGGAAAGAGTTTGTCAGCTTGATTTTACGTTCAGTATCTCAGCCTGGTTTGGTAGCCTGACTGTGGCAAACAGGAACACAATAGCAAAATAAACAGGATTGTCAGAATTTCTGGAAAAATGATTGGTTGACAACAAACTTTATTGGCTAAGCTGTGTCATCAGACCATCTTCAGGAAAGCTTGGTCTATTGTTGCTGACCGTGAACACCCCCATTATTCTGACTTTGAATTAATGTTCTCAGGACAACTTTATAGGATCCCTCTAGCTAAAGGGGTATAAGGGATCATTTGTACCAAATGCAATCAGCATGCTAAATAATAAGATGCTGTGGTGTATTTCTATAGTTGTATTGAATTTATAGATATGCATATCTATGAATGTGGGCCGATATCTCCCAGGATTCATGAACTGATTGGTTGATTTGTGGCTTGGTGAACCGAAAACAGCTGCCCATTATGTGGACAATAAAGTTATTCTATTTTTAATGCTGTGGCATCCTTACAAGGACATTTTACTAAACTGTTAATCAAAATAATCAATCCTAAAAGATTAATATTTAAAGGATTTAGTGATTCTGTTACCTGACACAGGGAGGCCAGTGTCAGCATCGTCTCAGCAGCCATAAGATACATGCGTCTCCTCCACCTGCGTTTCCTAACAGAGGGGAGGGCAAGAAGCTCAGAGACTGTGGGTCTCTCAGACGGCTCTGGGGCCAGCATCATCTGTAGGACTGTCTGAAGCTCCTCTGACAGGCCTGCAATCACACATGGAAGTTTAAAAGAAAAATCATTATATCAGATGAGGAAATTGATGAGGCCTCCTAGAGCAGATCTCACCGTTGGTAAACTCTGTGGGGAGACAGCCTCGCCTGAGCTGCTGCCACCCCTCGCCACCATTTGGAACCTCGATATTACAAGCAAGCTCCAGTATGGAAACCCCCAAACTAAATAAAAAAGGATGCGATAATATTTAGACACTTATTTCAAATCAGATCAGTCACATCTGTACATAATGAATCACATATGTACCTGAAAACATCTGCAGCAGGTCCATACTCCCCACGCAGCAGCTCGGGGGCCATGTATCTGGGATCACCCTCCTGAACATCGTCCTTTGATTTCTCCCCTGCAGCTCCCATCTGTTTGAGCTCAAGCAGCAGCCCGAAATCGCCCAGCTTCAGACGACCAGAGGCGGTGATGAGGACGTTGGCGGGCTTGAGGTCCAGATGCACGAAGCCATGAGAGTGTAAGTGCTGCAGTGCTGAGAGGAGATCGCACAGGTAGGCCCAAGCAGCAGGCTCGTCTGTTTACAAGCAAAAAACACAAGTCAGCATGAACGAGGATGTAGAAGTTTTATACAAAATCACAGCTGATACAAACTGTTTTTGGGCAGACCTGGGCCAGGAGGCTGGTTCTCAGCGTGATGCAGCAAGCTGGTGCTGCACAGCTCTGTCTGGATGTAGAGTCGGCCGCACTCCTCCCAGGCAGCCACGAAGTTCAAAATATGAGGGTGAGGACACAGGTGCTCGTGATTCCTGGCTTCCCTGACGCTCCGATTCCTCTCACTGTTACCCCTGAAGCGCTGAGCAGAGCGTTTGACTGCGTACTGATGACCATCTCTGTTGCTTTGCACCTGGAGAGAGAAAAGAAAATATCCAGAAATTACAACTTTTGGAAAAATAAACAAACAAATACTTAAAATCCTGAATTTTCCAGTTTCCTTGATGTGAAGAAACAGCAACACCAAATATATTATGTTATTATATAGCCCTCTTTATTTAAATCTGTGTTTTGCTCACCTTGTAAACTTCTCCAAATGATCCCCTCCCCAGCAGGCCCAAGTTAGTAAAGCACTGATTGAAGTAGGACTGCTGTTTGCTGGGATCATACGCAGAATTTGGAGATTTACTGAGGGAATTAGACAGGGGTGTCCAGGGGGATTGATGCTGAGGAAACATTCTGCTCAGCGGGGGGCATCCTTTAGACGGTGGCAGCGGAGGCAAAGAATTTGAGAGACGAGCAGGGGAATAGTAGGATGAGTTTGACGTAGACGACGAGGAAAAAGGCAGCCGGCGCTTTTTGAGAGAGAAGGACTGCTCCGCGTGGGAGAAGTGGGTTGGAAGAGGGAGAGCCACCCTCGGCATTGTAGTTTCCACCGCCACAGACATTGTGTCGACCTTTTCTGTTCTTTACTATAAAGACAGGAAGCTGTAACAGTCAAAAGTAAAAATTGTAAACATAAGCAATACATACAGCTACATATATGTAGATGTGGTGAGAATTTTACATACACTCTCTTTTCATAGTTGAATGATTTAACAGCATACATCTTAAGTGGCTGTAAAAAAGAAGAATTGGGTAAACGAGTTTGGATTTATTTTAGATTTTCTCTAATACACACAAGGTCAAGAGTATATTCCGCCACTTATATTTGGTTAAATGTCCCTGAGCAAGTTGCACCTCGATTAGACCCCTTTGGTACCCATCAACAAGCATCTGGCATAATTGTGGTTGGATATCTGACCACTCGTCTTGACAGAATTCATTTAAATTAGTTGGTTTCCTGGCACAGACTCTGCTTTTAAGCCTAATCAGTACATTTTCTACAGGGTTGATGTCAGAGCTTTGGGAAGGCCATTCCAGGTTAGCCTGCTTTATCCATTCCTAAACCAGTTTTGATATGTAATTGGGATCATTGACAACACAAGTGAACACACAGGATTACAGAAAATCCCAAATAAATTCAAACTTGTGCACCCAGTTTTTTGTTTTTGGTAATTAAAGATGTTTGCTGCACAATCCTTCCACCCTGGAAAAACAACAGTTCAAATAAATCATTAAAAGCTCCAATTCAACATGGTATTCATTCCCACATTGGGTATTTATAAATTTCCTCACCAGAACTGGAAGTTGATTTTTTTCACAACTAGTGCTCAGTTTTAATGGTTTCTTTTCATCTAGTTCTCCACAGAGCAAAGGCAAAAAGGTATTATTTATGAAGACTAAAAAAAACAAACAAACAAAAAAATGGGTCTTTCTAGACTGATCCCCACCCATTTAGCACTACTCCTGGTACATCTGGTTTGACAGGTTGTAGAGCTTTTGTCTGATATCGGTATCGGCACAGTCCTCTCGATCCATTGATACTAAACCCATTTGTAGGAAGACAGGTATTCCTTTTCCCAGCCCAGCCCCTGGCGTCAGGGGGAAAGTAAAGACCCGCTGATAAAACACAACTGATTAATTTTTCCAACATAACTTTTCGCTTTGTTAACGTAACATTACTCGAAGCACAAATACTGTCCATTAGTTTATAGCAATGACAACTGTCACCGCAGCTAAACACCTGTGGCTAACGTTAACCCCGGGCGGAACAAAACAAACATGACAACACAGCCTGATTAGCTGGCTAGCCCGCGAGAAGATAACTTACTCTAACTGACATTTTATATTTAACTATTTAATTAAAGCGGAATTAAAAAACGTTACCTCGCAGACCATAGTCCACTTTTGACGACAGGTTTCAAAACAGCGGTCTTCTATCCAAACCCTGCGCGTACACCCTTCAAGCGTCAACCTACCTCGCGCCAAATTCTGAAACTCTCACGTAGCGCTGCGTAGCTGGTCTCCGTGAATACGGAATGTACGAGTTGCGCATGTACATTGCGCAATATCCGAGAGCAGTGCAGTCTGGGCTTTTGCTGCAAAACACAGAGCTGGCGTAACTGGCTAGCTAGCTGACCACTTGAAATGGTAACTTTAATATTATTGCCGATTAGTTCGGGAGAGTCGTACGTAGATTTCGACACTCTGTTAATGTTCGGCGATGTGTTCAAACGTATTAACGTGATAATAACAGCGGATACTGTTGGCTATAGAAATGTTAATTTCACTTTTGCTTTGCTAGCTTAGCCTTTCCATCCATAACCGAGGGGGTGTAGCTAGCGAGGGAACTTAGCTCAGCTAACCTTGGAAATGCTGTAACGCTAGCTAGCTAATTAATCCAGGCAATATCATGTGGTTGGCTGAGTGTGTACTGTATTTGTCAGACCTATTCCGTGTGTTATCTAGGGCTGTTTTCCACCGAACTATCAAAACAGTTGACGTGTCGGCTAATATCGCGCTAGCCCAGAGCTACGTCTGCTTCACACTGTTCACTGTTATTTGCTAGCGTATGAATAAATGAAGTGACACTTATCAGAATATCTATTACAGAATCCGCTATCAAATTTTCATGTAATATAACCTTTTAAAAATCTTCGCGTTTACTGTACAGTCAGGTTAGGTGTTTAAGCAGTTTCGGATAGGCATGCAATATTAACGAGTTTCGTGGCCTAATGAGATGTTTTGTCTAGTAAAACGGGGTTATTGTTGGTCATAATATATATTTACTCAAGAACTATATTTTTGTGGATAGACGTTCTTAATGTGGAGTAACGTTTCATAGAACCCAATCCTCAACTTCTTGGTAAATGAGCAACTGTAGCTGGTTTTTACATTGTGTGCCCCCCTTTTTTCCTTTCAGGACGTGTTCTTAATGATCCGGCGTCACAAGACCACAATCTTCACAGATGCCAAGGAGTCCACCACTGTCTATGAGCTGAAGCGTATTGTCGAGGGAATACTTAAAAGACCACCCGAGGACCAGCGACTCTACAAAGTGAGCTTACAGCATCAGAAAGACTAAATGTGCACTTTAATTTTGCCAGAATGTAGCCAGTGTTAATGTTAACATTCACAGTAGTTGAATATTACCCCAACAAACTTCAACCTCATGGTAAATATTGGTAATTATTGACCTATTTCAAAATTACCATTGAATAGGAAATTATCAGAAAAATTTGCAGTTGTGGAAAATCTATTTAGATTCTTTTACCTATGACAGATTTCTGATCCCTTTCAGGCAGGTTTTTAAAAGCTGGCATCTGATGTGGGACATTGTTCTGTGCTCATATTGCTTGATCTCAAATAGCTTTTCTAACCTGTGGAGTTTCACAAGGCTCAAACCTGGGCCTATTACATCCTTCCTTTAGCTGGGATCGTTCAAATCTTTCGGGGGCATTACTTGTCATGTCCATGCTGAAATGTCTTTTAAGCCTCACCAGCTGGATAGACTGTCCACCCTAGCTAATTGTTTATAATGATTTAATGTTTGGCTTTCCAGCAGTTACCTTGTTTTAATCTTCAGTGAGACTGAGACCAGGATTATAACTCCTCCTAAAATATATTCAAGAACCTGTCAAGCGATTGCCTCCTTTTGTTCATCTTTGAAGTCTAGTGTTTGTAATCGCTCTGTAATATTTTATGTCATTTTCTGGTTTCTTTCATTAAAGGAAGATTTCCAAATTGTAAGCTATGGTCTTCCATGCTGGACTGGAGAAAATTGTTCATATATTTGTGTCTTCGTGCTTATATTACTGGAACACCCTATTTACCTGCTTAGATTAATCATCTCTTTCATACCTCCAAATGATACAAAATGTTGCATCCAGACCCTAATACAGACGTGCTCACATTCTCTTTGTTTTATGCTCTTTACGTCGGCTCACAGTTGATTTTAGAATTCGTTTTAAAATTCTCATATTTACATACAGAGCACTAAATCAAGCTCAGACTACTAATCTCAGTTTCTCATTAAACACACTGCTTCGCACTTGCTCAAAATACATTAGTTGTTCCTCATATAAGATTGTAGACTGGGGTATAGAGCCTTTCAGTCTGTGGCAGCCAAGACTATGGATCAGTCTGCCACTCCAGCTATATTTAGCTCGCTCTTTAGACTTCATGGAAAAGTCGTTGAAACCTTTTTGGTTTAAGTATTTAGATTGTGTTGTAATATTTTTGGTTTTGTATTGCTATTGAACTATGTTTTAAGTATCTAATATATTTTATTGTGATTATTCCCAGTTTTCACTTGTTTTCCTGTGCAGTAATTTGTAACTCTGTAAATAAACATTGCTTACTTAAATATTTTCTATCAGAAACACGCTCTGCATATTAGTTGGACTATCTTCTTAAATTCTGAGGTCATGATATTTTTGTATTACAGGATGATCAGCTGCTAGAGGATAGCAAAACTCTGGGTGACTCTGGATTCACCAACCAGACTGCCAGACCTCAAGCCCCAGCTACAGTCGGTCTGGCCTTTCGTATTAATGGTATGTTGTGGTTATGCTGTTTGTTTGGTTTTAAAGATCAGGGGTACACTACACAGCAAAAATGAGTACATTCCTATGAACCATTGCTTAAATATCTTAGTATAAAAATCGTTCTCAGAGTTGAACTGTCATGTATTTACTCTTTATTTAAAATCAGAACAGTTTAGAGTTACAGTGTTAAAGTAGCGGTGTAGTGGTTAAGACATGTGAATGACCTTCTGAGGAGACACAAATCCTGCCTCAGGGGGTTGCAAGCTTGTGTACTGCCAGTGCGAGCCCAGATAAATGGGAGGGTAACGTCAGGGAGGGTATTTGGTGTAAAATCTGTTCTAAATCAAACATGTGGCTCCCTCTATTAAGGCGGCTTCTTGGGAAATAAGGGAGCAGCTAAAAATACCTCAGTTTACTTTATTAAAATACGGGCTTCACTATAGGAACTCACCTATAGGAAACACACGTTTTATTACTGAGATAATTTGAGATGTCCACCTTTACATTTGGTGGATGATACCATTGTTCCTTGTTTTTATATAGAGATGTTCTTCCTTTCTTTAGAGACAGTTTCTTTAACATGGAGAGCCTGTGTTGTTCTCTTTTTGTTATAAAAATACCCCAGTAGTGTTTTCTTGGATTTGAGTCAGGCAACATACTTGGCCAGCTTATAGTTTCACTGTTTTCTCCTTAAGGAACTAATGTGTCATGTTGGCAGTCTGCTTTGTTCATGTCAGACGCGCTGGTGTTTTTATGTGAACCTAACTGATTTATTTCCATTTGAGCAAAGAAAGGACTCAAAGTATTCGCAAGCAAGCTATCTTTTTATTTCTTTAGGAAGGGTGAATCTGAAGTTTTTGTTCTGAAGCTCAAGTAAGGGTTTTTATTTATTCCCCAGGTTGTGATGCTTGGAAATTGACATTGTGCAATCTCCTTCAAACTGTCACAGAAACTCTGCTTTCCTCTGATAAGTCCTGTGCCAAATTAAAGGCATTTTTCCTTTTCTTTTGCACAGTTACATTATATAAGTAGTGCACTGGCCGTAGCATCATTCTGGGAAGACAGACACTCAAGCACTGTTGCTTGTTCTGTTGGCTAAATTACTTCCTCAACATGTCTTCAAGTTCTCCAGAGCCCTGATAATGAACTGATCATTTGATTCAGGTGTGTTGACCCAGGGTGATACCTAAAACCTGCAGGACACTGGCCCTTGAGGCCCAGAGTTCCCCACCCCTGTTCTAAAGTATTTGAGTTGAAGATTCATAAAAGGTTATATGCTACATGTAATCTTGGAAACAGTGTAATTATTGAGAAGGAATAAAATTTGAGAATCAAGTGATGTTCTCAGTTCTGATGTGTACTAAATTTTCCTCTGTCATAAAGAGTAGTTTTCCGTTTTACCAAGAAGTATGACTCTTTTTTTTTTTTTTTATGTTAGTAGCACGACTGGTGGAAAACGTTTGTGCTATTCTCTTTTAATAAACCATCACTGATCTCATTTAGCAACAGTGTTTTTCAGTAGACAACCATGATGAATGACTGACTAATCCATTCTTTTGCACTGTAATCTGTGGTCTTCAGCACAACAACATGTCTACTTTTCTATTTTTAAAAAATATATATATATTTATTTATTTTTTAGTCTTTTTGCCTCTCATACTGTATTTATTTAGGAAATGAGAGGTGGCTCGAGACTTTTGCACAGTACTGTAAATCGCATCACTGAATGAGTGTATTGTGTGTCACTCAAAAGAAAGCTTCAAGGTAACTTCTCCTTCAAAACTCATTCCTTAAAAATTAAGGTGTGATTTTATTCTGTAACTAACTCAAGAAGACTCATTGTAGATTTTCAGCGTGGATTTACCAGCAGTTATATTTAAGAGCATGCACAAAGGGCCCTCAGCGGCATTAAAATGTGTTGCGTGTAACCCGAGTCCCCGTGCCTTAAAGCTGTGGCTCAAATTATGCACTTCTACCTTTAAGTGCATTGAGCAAAGCTTGTCCTTAGTTACACGAGCATGAATCTGTTTTGAAGGATTTTCCCCTGGATACACTTGCTCTACAGTAATGATTCATTTCAGCAACCTTTTATTATGTGCAGCCACATTAAACTCTGCTGTCACGATGGAGCTCATGCTTCCTTGTCTCTGTGCCCTGCAGATGAGATGTTTGAGCAGCTGCACATCGAGGCCTTTTCCAGCCCCCCGGAACTCCCTGATGTGATGAAGCCTCAGGACTCTGGTAGCACTGCTAATGAACAGGCAGTGCAGTGATGGCAGAGGCAGGAAGCGAGCATCGGCGGGAAGGATGGAAGTGGCAGTGTGCAGATTAACTGCGGTGAAGAAGTAGCGGGGTGGAGGATGTGTAAAATAGTTTCATTTGATTGGATGGGGACGTTTTAGGTAACCAAGCCGATCCATGTTACCTTCATGTTGTCATCTCAACATCCCCCCCACACGTTTTTGTTGTTTTTTTTGTTTGTTTGTTTTTTAACTCTATTGATTTCCACATCACATGCAGTTCAGCTCCTTGAATTTGCTCCTAAGCACCGAGTGAAGAAGTTGGTTTGGAAAGTGTGATTGTGTGTATGCGTGCGTGTGTGTGTGTGTGTGTGTGTGTGTATGTGTTGAGTTATTCTAATTATTATCATTAATATTTTGGAAAGGGTGGAGGCGTAGTTGTGTGTCACAGTGCTCTAGAATTAACATGCATGGGTAAGAGTCCAGTGTGTGAATCAGCAAATGCATGAACAAACTCAAAACAAAGGCTTTACATTCACAGAAGCAGATAGACCTACCACTGATTCGTTTCTCTGGTCTGATTCCCACTTTTCGTTGTACATTTCTGATTCGATCGTAAACCAGGAAGAATGTCTGTAAGATAGTTGCGTTCATTTTTGTTTTCATCATCATTTTGTTTCTTCGGTTTGTTTCACGCGTTAGTCCCTTGTTGTGTTTCACGCACTGAGACCAAAGGCAGGTACCTCTTGGACAGCAGAGGGATTATTTTTCTTCTTCTTTAGTTGTTTGGTCAAAGGATATTCTGTCTGTGACATACAGTATATACACAGGAGGAGCGTTTCTTGTGTTAAACTTTTCATTTTGTAAATGCACACATCACAAGTCACCAACACTTACGTGGCATCTTCCCCTTATTACACATGCATAGCCTGTAACTGTGATCTTGCTTAATTAAAAGTTTTTCCTGTTTGGTTTTTTACTCTGACTGCTTTTTGATTTGTTTGTTTTTTTATGTTTTTTAAGTTTGTGTCAGTATTTAATGAATAAATCAGTAATTCAGTGTATTGATCTGTGTTGGAGGCACTGGGCAGGGCTGTAGCAGTGATTCTTACAACCATGTAAAGCCTGAACCATGAAATAATTTCCAGAAAATTTTAACTTTTTGACAAAGGAGTGTTTATTGATCCTTGACAAATTAAAAAAAAAAAAGAGAACTTAAATATTAAATTGCATATGTGAGTTCTAATTTGCATCATATTTGCTTTTTCATTTGATTTATGTATCGCTCAAAAAATGTGTTTCTGTTTTGGGGGTAAAATCGAAATCACTGATGATGTAGAAGTCACAAAACTCATATACAGGTGTGATAGTGACGTTAACAATGCCTCTGTCCAGCCCATATGTGAGCCGGCATGCACAGTAAGCAGGTATAACAAATTGTCATATTTAAATTGTATTATTTACACTTGTGCTTTTTATTCTGTGATATGTTAAAAACTGTGAAACTGCTATTTTCTTTCTGGGATTTGTAGAACAGGGTGGACAGTTTTTCTTTTATAATATAGATTCACTGTAAAATTAAAGCTCAAATCAACAAAAACGCCCCCTTCAAACCTCCAGGAGGTATCCAAAAAGCACCAGGTTTATTTTAAGCTGTTGATATTTGGTCCTAACTTCTACACTAATTAAAATTCTCCAAAAGGCATTGCCAGCAAAAATGTAGTGTAGAGGTCCAGTTAAGTGACTGGAATGAGTCACTTAATGAGTTGTTTTTCACCATATCACTGTCATGTTAAAACAACCTGAAGCTGCAAGAGTGAAAAGCTTACCTGGAACCAGAGGAATGCAGCAGGGATTAGGGCTTTGGACATTTCGTAGCAGAAAACGCCACAAGTAGAAATTATGGCATTAAAGATGATTTTAGTTCTATTTAGGGTCCATGAGAGTGAAACACAGCTGATGCACAGCTGCCAGACCTCCACCTGTAATACGACCATAGGTTACTACGCCCTGCAGTGGCACGTCTAAACATTAACCGTGAAAGAAGTTTCTGCATCACCACCACCATCTGAGTATAGTTAACATTACATCACTAACCTTAACATAATTTACCAGTGTCGTGCTCCTTCAAAAGTCTGACACATTCATTCTTAGCCTTTATTTTTCTAAATAAAGCTTTTGTCATAAAACAATCACAAAAATGGTGTCAGGGAGCACTCTCATACAGAGTCCAGGTTTTGATCTGTGGTGATTTTAGGAAGGGCTGTTGGTTTGGGCCTCTGTACCTTGGTCCCGTTCTGCCACCTTTTCTGTCCTGCTAGGTGAGACCAGTGCTGTCAGGGAGCGCTGGGAATGGATTTGGTCTGCAGCGATATTAAGGTGAGTGATACATGTCAAAGTGGGAGTACAGCAACAAGATGATCATAAGCTGTGCAGTTTCAGTGTGAAAACCATATAACCAGTAAGATGGGAGTTTTAGTTAAAAAAAACAACAACAACTTAATTATTTCCAAGTTAGTTTCACTGTAAACAGGTTGCTGTCAATTCTACAACTTACGCTTTGTAACGCTTTGACTAACCCTGCATCCAGTTGCCAAAATATAAAATAGAATAGTTAATAAATAAAGTTTTTATTGTTTGAAAACGTTTTAGTAATAGTTTTACTTTCAGAGTAAGACGACAGAGACATCCTAACATCTCCAATAAATAAAAAGCCTCACCAGGCTGGTTGTGCTGACAAACGATACAACGAAAGTCATTTCCTGCACATTCTTATTTTATTTTATTGCTTTGTACACTATCGCTTAAGTTCTTTTATTTCAGGTGACTTTTCCGTTTCTCCTAATTTAAAAATTTAGTGTGTATTAATTCGAATAAGTCTGACTTAAGAATTGAAATAAAATTCAATAAAAAAAAATTGGATATATCCTAATCCTGACACTGAGCGGAGAAAACTTTGAAAACTGGCTTTGGGATACGCGTATAGTTTCTGTTCTTTTTCTATAGCCTTATAAAAAATACCCCACACACCCAAAAGGAAAAGAAAAAAACGCTTTCAAAGTGTGAATCACTAATATCTCACTAATATTGTGTTGGATTTTTAGTCCTATGCACGCACACGGAAATGAAACAAGTACGTAAAGAAACCAAAAATGGGAAGGTCCTGGTATTAAAACCCTGAAAACGAAAACAAAACCGGGAAAATGAGCGTCATTTCCAATATTTTCTGTTTTCAGAACTACACGCTTGCAGCAGAAGCAGCGGCGCGTCCTCTCTTAGAGCCACTAAATCCTTAATTTTCGATCCCAAATATGGACTAGGAATGTCCAGGGTGACGTCTCGTGTCCGGGGAATGCGAGTTTGTAACCGCATTTATTTAACTACGCCTTCCTCGCTCTGAGGTCCTGGTAGGCATTACACAGGAAGAGAGCCGTGTTGGAAAAAAAAGAGACGGGACGCCCTCCTCCTCTTCCTCCTCCTCCTTCTGTTGGCGGATAACGGTGCCCAAGAAGTTATTCAGGACCGACGCAGACAATAGCGCCGAGACCTTCTATCCAGCTGTGATCCACGGTCATCACTACTGATTAATGGTGTCTGCGCTGTGTCACAAAGAGGGAAACAGTCGGCTGAGATCCTATCATGGAGGATTTGGGTGAGTATTACAGCTGCTCTTCGTTTCATGCCTTGTAACTACATGTTGAGATATCTTGAAGGGATCTGTGGGGAAGGGGTGGTGTGCCCAAACGGAGGAAATAAGGTCTATGTTGATTCTGGCAGTCATAGAGTACAGATCCCTGGCTTACAAGGACATGTAGAAAAGAGGGGCTGTAACATAAGGAGCAATGGAAAGCAGTAGGAAATACTTTTAAAAAAAAATGAGTGGTACAAGTTCCCAGTCAGCAACAGTGAGGAAATTTCTTATAATAACTCATACATGCCAATATTTTAGATGTTTGTAGAGCTGTGTTTTACCTTCATTGTGCAGGGGCACATACCCACAAATACATGCAGGTAACACATGAACCCGTGCACTGCTCTACATCTGCCCAACCTTCACTCGGGTCTTCCTGCACGGCCTGCAAATACAATAAAAAGCTCTGAAAATTCGATTTAAAGGGGTCCAGAGCAGGCATGTCCGTCCATTAACATTAACAAGTTATGGATGGATGGAGTGCCACATAATGTTGAAGAGAGTGTTTTCCATTTTGAAGGAATTGAAGACATGAGAGAAGACAGCATCAGAGAGCATCCCCCCCATTTCTGAATGATACTGGAAGCAAATGTCTTCTTTTCTCTAAAACAACATGATGGGAAGCTGACTCTTTGTGTCAGAAAATAGCTGTGTGTTGGAAAGGCCCTGAAATAGCCCGGGGCAATGCTGCTATTTGTAAAAGCCACAGAGTTCAAGGAAAATAGACATGGCTTTTGCCTCAGCTGCCCATTCTCTCTGGGAGTTTCTTCTGTTTTTTCACCAAGTACGCTTCAAGAGTGGAGCATTTGTGCTTCTCAAGCAACACGAGGAGGGGGAAAAAATGGCATGGTGTACACATCTGGGCACATCTGGATCGGATTGCACACGGTGACACGGAGGTGCTGGGCTTGAGCGCCATGTTTGAGAGTCTTGGCTTGCGCTGTCGTCCAACAGTGTTGTAAGTTTATGCATCGGATTTGGCGAGGCTTTCGGCGAGAGAGAGACCACTTGTTAGAGAGGCCTACGGCCAAGACAAACAAGTCTGCAGGCCGCTCTAAATATGGTCATAATTCCCATTGAGAGAAGTTCAGCTCCTTATATGTGCTGCTCAGCCTCTTCGAGTATGTGTGTGTGTGTGTGTCTGTGTGTGTGTGAGAGACACACAGCACAGCAGGGAGGTGGAGGGCCAGTAGTATATGCACACGGTTCTCACCGCATGGTCGTACCAGAAGTGTGAATCATCCGGGGTAGAAATGACCACAGCGGTGCGCTCGGGCCGGGCAAACTCAAGTTTTGTGACACATGGCCGAGCAGCGTAGGTTTAGAACATAGCACTTCACCAGATTCTGAATTAGAAATTCATGATTCATAATGTGACGAGCCTTGCGTAGCTGCTTTAGATGGGAAGTCACCCTGTGACGGTTTCTCCAAAGCCACGAATGAACTCTGACCTGCAGCTCGTAAATCAGCATGCAGAAAATGGACACGTCAAATTTCATCCATTAAATAGGCCGGAATTATCTGGCAGTGTGACTAAATGCTGTTCTTTTTCTACATCAATAACTAAGAAAACCAGTTGTGCAATGCTCGTCTGTCACACTGAGTCACAGCTGCAATACAAGAAAGAGTGTGATAATACTAGATGAAGCAGTTACTCCACATCTGAGGAGTGCCTGAGATGTGTCATCCGTGGCTTTGGGAGGAGGTTTCATGGAAAGACCATTCACCTGCTTCCAAGTAGTAATCAAGACTGGAAAACCTTATTGTTTTCTACAAAGCTCTGACTTGCATGACTCGTAATAATACAGAAGTACCAGAACCCCCCCAAGAAAGTACTTTTTTTTTCCTTTTAACCAAAATGTAATAGATATTGCATCACTGTAAACTGTTTACTGAAAACATTTGAAGGTCTTTTAAAGAAATTTGGAATTTTAAATATCCACCATCTGTTATCAGGATCCTCAGACCTAATTTACAAGCTTCCAAAGTTTTTTTAGATAAAGTGCTTTCGAACACTTTGCACGCTCTCACGTCGTACACCTGCACATTTCTAACATCTGCTGATGATGTCACAATGATGTTGTTATGGTTACGTTAGCTTGGGCTTTACAAATTGAGGACGTTAAGTTTGAGTTCTCAGGCATCCAGGTCCAGAAATTAAAGCAAGTGGACTTTTTACCATCCATCCATTCTTTTCCGATTATCCAGTTCAGAGTCTCGGGGCCCTTTAGCCTCTCCCAGCTGCCACAGGGTGAATGTTTTGCCTCCCCTGTAGCTGTTAAATACCTGGGACTCTCCGTCAGCTCTTGGATGAGAGGCAAAACATCTTCACAAACTAAGTCCAGATGCCTTTCTTCAAGCACTCGAGACAGGATGTTTGTCAGCCACATGATTGGATTTGTTTGTACACGGGATCAAAAGTCGGGATATTTTGTTGTCTGGCTTTGGCTAAGGAATTCTATCGATAAGCCTGTTTTCCATTCCTATCATGTTAAAGTGTTAAAATACAGTACAAAAAGCCTCTGTCTGGTAAAAAGTGTCACTCCTGTGTGCTTGACTTCAGTAACCCTGAGGTAACACAAGTCTTCTGTGTCAGTCTGGAACCAGCTTACAACTGGACTGACCTTTCTTATTTATTTTAACTTCTTGGAAGGGAAGGCCAAAATTTTCATTTTGATAATATAAAAGTTAAAAAAAAAAGGGACTGGTACCCTTTCAGGACTCACAATAAATGGTTGCTATGTCATTACACATACATGGTAAACCACTGTTACTCATATGAAGTCCTCTTTCATCTTCAGTCTGCTTCGGTTGCTTGTCAGGATAAGTGATGTCACACAGCTGTAGATGCTAACACTTGAGTGAGTTTAGTTTCTGTGCAGCTTCTACTTCAGAGTGAGCGTGTGAGTGTGTGTGGGCGGAGGAGTGGACTCAGATATCAGCTGCCAAACACTCTTCCTCCTCTGCTTCCTTTCCACACTGGCATGTTTAGAATATGAATGCAGGAATGCTTGAGCGTCTGAGCGACCTCACCGTCAGTGGACTATCTCTGAGCTGCGCCGGTTCTGACTGTCCTGTCCTCTGAGTGACGAGCGTCCGCCAGCGCTCGCTGTCCTCTGTGTTGTGTCTCGGTGTGTGGGCTGAGTTGCTGCTGCTGTATTGGTCACAAAAGGCTGTCTGTGTCTCCTCAGGAGTGCCTGAGCCGCTTAACTACCCTCTCAGTCCTCGTATTGTTGTGTTTGGTACGTAGCTGCCTGTGCATGCGTTTGTATGTGTTTCGTCTCGTCTGTCGTTTAACTCAACTTAATACCTTCTTGTCATGCAGCGTAATACTTTGCATGCTTTTTAAATTACTTTCTTAACTTGAATCTCTTGATTGACTTTTAATACTTGGTAAATAAACTTGGCACCATTAGTGACAACCATGAATGTTTGTGACATGAAATGTGGCTTCTGTGGTGCTACAGAAACTTCTCTCTCCCTTCCAGATGCCCTCCTTGCTGATCTGGAGAACACAGGCTCCCCTTTACCTCGGTGTCCCGTCCTGCTCACCTCTGACCCGCCTCAAAATGCCGATCCCACCACCCAGGACCCGGCCCAGAGCCGGCCGCCGCCTCCTGCATACACCCCGCAGCAGGTGGTCAATCCGGGCCACGTTCATACCAGTTTTCTTTCTTCCTGATTATGCCGAGGCTTTGATAAAGTTTGTTTGATCACTTGTCTGTTTTGTCTCTTAGACCGTTTCTTCAGCAATGAAGACTACACAGAACTCCACCCCTGACAAATTATACAGGTAACTCCTTCATAGATGTCTTTTTCCATTGCTCACAGGATCACCGGCAAATTCATTACTTGTTCTGCTGTTTGTAAACACAAATATCTAAACAGCCAATCACACGGCAGCAACTCAGTGTATTTTGGCATGTAGACATGTTTCCAGCACTTTGTTAAATCTACGCCTCACATAATTAAAGCAGTTCTGAAGGACCTGAACTAGCGTGGAGTACCTAATAAAAGAAGAATTAACTGTATGACATGTAATTCTGAGCCAGGTTTAAGGCATCTAAATTTCCTGCTGCTTTTAGCCTTGTTCAAAATACCACAAGCCAACACATCATCATTATTGTTTTGGCTCTTTCCTCTAAATTGCCCAGCTGAAGGTGATCAGACCTCAGCTTGTGTCCAGATGGCTTGCTACCTGTTTGTTCCATGGTTTTCCTCTCTTGCCACAGCCATCTCGAGGCTCTCTCTACCACATGTGGGGTGTTGCAGATTCCTCAGTTTTCCCTCGATGCCCAGTGTAATGAAATCCAAGGACAGCAGCTTCCCTGCTTTCAGCTATCTGCTCGTACTTAGGGAGCTTCTTCTTAAAGACCCACCAAAGCAATAATCCTGGGCAGGTGTTAGCCTCTAGCATAATGAAACACCCCAAGGACTCTAACACAACAGCAACTGGTTTCCGCCAGTTGGGTGTGATGATCTGATGAAAATGTGTTTGTTCTAATCCACCAGCAGCTGCCGGTCCCAGATGTGCTAGCTGATGATAATGGCTTCTTTTCCATTGGGTGACCCTCAGGACTTAATCAGGGTGCCTAAAGTGTCCCTCTGTCTCAGGGAAGCAGCTCAGCATGTGCTGCAGAGTTGCACATTTTGAGCACAGCTGGCATGTGAAGTTTTGATGGACTGGGATAGAGTGTTTTACACGGAGAGATGGTGTGTCAGCATGTTGATGTATGAACCCAAACCCTGTTAGGAATCTCATTCATTTTCTTTACATCACTCTTTGCAAAGCAATGTGTGGTTTTTAAGCAAGCGAGAGAATTCTCCTCCTCGCATAACGAGTCCAACAACATTGTTTATACTTTGTTTTTTTAATGCCTTTTATTGTTAATATTATCTGTCTCCCTGCAGCACAGTGTGTAAACCGCGCTCTCCCCGAAGCGCAGATCCTCCTCTGGCCTTCTCTTCCTCCTCGCTGCTGGGAGGAGGTCTGAGTGAACTGGACCATCTGCTACAGGAACTCAACGCCACCCAGTTTAACATCACAGGTTAGCATGTGTGCGTGTGTTTTAAATCCTCGTGTTTAAATCAGATTTCTTATCTATGATCCTGTTTTGTTGTTAGATGAGATCCTGGCTCAGTTCCCTTCTTCTAAGAAAGATGAGAGGGATAATATCAAGGATAAAGCACCAACCTCCTCCTCCAGGTACCAAATCCACAGGGAAATAAGAGAGTATAATCTGTCTGAGTATCACTGTATACGACTGAGGAAGTAGGTCTGTTTTATGCAAACGCACCCCTTTAAAATCTGCTTACATTTAAAAACCTGCAGTATTATTTTTTTATTGCAAGTAAAAATCCATATTTGCACATGTGCGAGTGTGCAGCATTTTAGCATGTTTCTGATCATGTGTGTAATCTGTGGGTTTGATTTCGGTGTTTTAGCTCTGCGAAGCCTTCTGCAACATCGGCCACATTGGAACTGGACAAGCTGATGGCTTCGCTGTCTGACTTCAGAGTCCAGAGCACCGTAAGAGTCACCCACAGCTGCATGAAAATGCTAACCTGTCAACTTTTTACTTGTAAATTCACAGCGGCGCTCACTATATGACTTTTACAGAATGCTAATATTAGTGTTGGATCCCTGTAGAGGTTGAGTTGACTTCATAATGGCTACACTGTTACTGTGCAGCCTGCTGGCCACAGCACATGCCTGCTGGTACAGATCAGTCACCAGATATGGCTTGTGGATGAAAATTAGTCCTGGTCTTAATTTTTCCAGAGTCTAAAATAGCTTCAGATTGTCAGTAGTCAGCTTAAAGATCAGCTTTTGGAACAGCGTATAATCTAGTTCTCTCCTTTTTGGTGAGTCGGCTTGCGAGCAGAGCAGGCAGTTCTGTCATTATAAGGCTGTTTAGTTTCAGTATGCAGTCCAGCTGTGAGTGATAAACAAGACTGCTGTGGGAACAGAGTCTTAAAAAGGAAACGTCTCCACTGCATATCCATGACTAACCAGGCTAAAGTCTCCAGGCAGAGCAGAGAGACATGTGTAGAGCCTTGGCTCAAACTATGTGCAGTATTGTTATGATTTGACTTTTCCTCACATTGGTTTCTTCCAAACAAATTCATTTCCACCATCTGTGGAGTGATGATAAACTCCCAAAGAATTAACATCATAAGGACTCTGTGCTTTGTCTTCTCTCAGCCAGCTGCGCCTGTCACTCCAGCGCCCGTTACAGCATCACCGCAGCAGCCGGCCGCTGCCCCTCCTCAGCCTCCTTCATCAGGAGGCTCACTGGACAGCATGCTGGGGCTCCTCCAATCAGACCTGACCCGACAAGGAGTGCAAACGTCCTCTAAGGGGAACTGCTCAGCCTGCCAAAAGCCGGTTGTCGGACAGGTGAGCAGTCAGAATATATCTGTCAGACATGTGATGAGGAAGACCCTCACTTGAGTTGACCTGGCTGTTTGTGCAGGTGGTGACAGCTCTGGGGAAGGTGTGGCACCCCGAGCACTTCGTGTGCACCGAGTGTGAGACGGAGCTGGGCAGTCGAAACTTCTTCGAGAAGGACGGGCGGCCGTACTGCGAGCCGGACTACTTCACGCTGTTCTCCCCTCACTGCGCGCACTGCAACAAACCCATACTGAACGTGAGCCGCTGAGATGGGAACATGTTTCTGTTACTCAACTCTGAGCTTATTTAAAGAGCTCAGATCGATATCACAGCCCACCTAAAGCTCTGTAACTTTCTCTTTTTTTCACTTTAATCGTTGTGTAGAAAATGGTCACGGCTCTGGACAAGAACTGGCACCCAGAGTGTTTCTGCTGTGTGAAGTGCAGCCGCGCCTTTGGAGAGGAAGGTAATGGGTGGTGCTGTTAATTCCTGTCAGGGGTAACAATACATTGCAGTCAGGCCACACTTACATGAAGCCCTTTATACCATACATCCATTAGCATTCAGACAGCATTTTATAATGTTATTGAAAGTTTTATACTATATATATTTCAGGAAATTCCTACCTTTTGCGGTAAATAAAGCACATCTTATCTCATTTATTAAATTATTAGATTATTTTAAACATTACAACCAGTTTCAGAGTTTATAATAACTTACAGTTTGCACTTCGAGACCCTAGAACATTTGATTTTAACCTTACATTAAAAAAGGCTACATCCTGTCTGAATGTTTCATGACTAGTGGGGTCATGACAGATATTCAGACATTTGCACAAATTTACTAATTTTTTGAAAAGATAACAAAGTTGCAGTGTCCATGACTGTAGGCGGCCATGTTTTTGTATCTACGTTCATATCACGTTATATAACTGAAGGGTTTAAGGCCACACCTCTTAATCTTTGAATGCTGGTGTATAACCATGCAGTCTGTCGTTGCAACATTTGTAAAGGAATGCGTCGTTCTAAAGAACTCGTCGAATTCAATTCAATTCAATTCAATTTTATTTATATAGCGCCAAATCACGACATAAGTCGCCTCAAGGCGCTTCATAGATACAGAGAAAAACCCAACAATCATATGACCCCCTATGAGCAAGCACTTTGGCAACAGTGGGAAGGAAAAACTCCCTTTTAACAGGAAGAAACCTCCAGCAGAACCAGGCTCAGGGAGGGGGGTGACTGGTTAGGGTGAGAGAAGGAAGACGGGATAAAGACATGCTGTGGAAGAGAGACAGAAGTTAATAACAGATATAATTCAATGCAGAGAGGTCTATTAATACATAGTGAGTGAGAAAGGTGACTGGAAAGGAAAAACTCAATGCATCATGGGAATCCCCCGGCAGCCTATGTCTATGTGAATTCAAGAGGTCAGATTGTGAAATTTCCTCCCTCCTCAGATATTCCACCATCGAGTTTACGTGGTGCTTATTTAAAAGTGAAAGTATTTAGGAACCACAGCAGCTCAGCCATGAACTGACAGATCAGGCAAAGTTGCTGAGGAGCAACAAGATCGGCGACGCTCTGCTGTCTCAGTAACTGCAGAGTGGAATTAACATCAGCACTGACACTGTGTGCTGGGAGCTTCATGGCATGGTAGAGTTTTAAAATATATTTGCAGAGACAGGGATGGACTGACAGTAGTTTTCAGAAGTATTCCTGAAGCCAAGCAGCAATCTTGTCATTTTTGTAAGGCAGAACTACTTAAGGGTCAGAAGATAACAGCACTTTGTTTTTGAGGTTGCCCACAGAGATTTCTTCTGTGAGTTTTTTTTATTGACATTGTGCAAGTTAACTGATTAAAACCTTACATTCCTTTTAATTTGTAAAAACTTTGGATACATTATTCCTAAATTGTCTGTGCAGGTTCTCAGTGATTTGGTTCATGATAGTGTTAAGAGCTTGAAAATTGGTTTAAATGACCACTTTCAACATCTGACAATTTGTCTTTGTGCTGTTTTCAAATATGAGGTCGAAAACATTAGCAAATCTCTGCATTCCGCTTTTATTTCCAGTTTACACGGTTTCCTAACTTTTTTTGGGATCGGGGTTATATCGGCAGTTTCACTCTGCCGTGAATTTCGAGGCAAAACACTGAGTCTCTGTATTTCCTTGGCAAGAAAATGGCCAAATTTAAAGCAGCACGAGCTCTGAGATGGAAAAATAAAGCCGGCCGTTGTTAGTTCAGATCAATAAAATGTAATGTTGCACAAACCGCAGTCACAAAGAGAAGGTTTGGACTGATTTTCCTTTTTAAATCTGTGATATTATACAGTAAATCTGACATTTATCAAAAGAGCTCTTGAGCTGAGTCAAACTGTGGCGATGTCCTCTGCAGGTTTCCATGACCGTGAGGGCCAGCAGTACTGCCAGCAGTGCTTCTTGACTCTGTTTGCTTCCCGCTGTCAAGGCTGCAGCCAGCCCATCCTGGAAAACTACATCTCAGCTCTAAACTCTCTCTGGCACCCACAGTGCTTTGTATGTCGGGTGAGTGTTGCATTTTACTTGATCAAGAGTTGCAGCATTAATTGATGCGTTAGGCTTACGGGTCGTTTCAGGTTAATCTGCTCTGAAAAAGGTCAGAAAGGTTGGAGAACACCATGAGAGTTTATGAGGAGATTAAGAGGAATTTACATCCTTTAATACCAAGGAAGTCCCTTTTCAAAATAAAGTTAAAATACCTTTATTTTCACAGCCAGGTTACGTCTAACCTAGACAATAAAAAGACTATTGGTGATAGAATAGCAGAACACAAATATGCCACATGCACAGGTAAGACATTACCAGGACTTTTATATTAACACTGGCCACATCTGTCTTTTACTGCAAAGATGTGGCAGACGAAGGCGTCTTAATTAAAGGGAAGCTTTTCTGGATTTATAAATAACAGCTTGCTAAATGTCATGGCTTAAACGGTACCTCAGTTTTACTTATTTCTCCTAACCTTTATTTGCCTTTATAAATGCATTTATGTCGTCTATGTTTGCTGCTGCTCTCTGTTCTCCTTCTTTCCTGATTTCAGCTGAATTTGGATGAATGCTTGGAGACTGCTCCTGTTGGTGGAGCATCACTAGAAAAGATTCAGTGTGTTCGTGGTCGTGTGTCGAAACAGGGTTTTGTTTTGTTTTTTAGCTTAAACACAACCTTGCTGTGAAAATAAATGCATTTAATGATATATTTCCTGTCCTAGGAGCACCTCAAATAGAAGTGAGTTGATTCAGTGATTGATTTTTTTCTTTGTAAGGCCGATTCTAAATTTCCCAGATTGAACATCTATGAGACCAGTGAGCTCATATTTATCCTTTGAGGAGTCTCCTAACCCACAGCTGACACACTGAATCTGCTCCGTGGCAAATAGATCACGATGGCTGTGCAATGAAACCTCAATGAGGAAGTTCATGCAAAAAACAAAACACAAATAAGCTGGAATTATGTCATGGGAAAGTTGTCATTTCACATGAAAACGCTGTAATTAGAGTTGCATGAGTCAGCGTTGTGACTAGGTCTCGCTGTGTCGCTTCCTCTCGTTTCCAGGAGTGCTACAGCCCCTTCGTCAACGGCAGCTTTTTCGAGCACGAGGGCAAGCCGCTGTGCGAGGCCCACTACCACCAGTCCCGCGGCAGCATGTGTCAGGCCTGCCAGCAGCCCATCCTGGGGCGCTGCGTCACCGCAATGGGGGCCAAATTCCACCCGCATCACCTCGTGTGTCACTTCTGCCTGAAGCCGCTGAGCAAAGGCTGCTTCAAGGAGCAGGAGAACAAACCCTACTGCCACCCCTGCTTCATCAAGCTCTTTGGTTGAGGGCCCAGCAGGTCTTCGCCAGCCTGCCCTGAGAAGAAGCCCTAATGTGACTCTCAGTTCTCTCTTTTTTTTTCATTTTTTTGTTACTGTGGGAGTTAGGGCGGAGCTGGACTCTTTGTAAATTTTGAAGAATATCTGAGTCAGCAGAGAGATGAGGAGGAAGACAGAATCATCCAACCCAAACCAGCCCTATTTTATTTTAACCATGGACTTTCAGTGCAAGGTTACAAACTTTATCACGGCTCAGAAACAAAAACACAGTGTGTTTAAATGAAATGAAAATTACGTTTTGCTACCAGGTGTAAAAAGAAGCATACATTTATACATCATTTGAGAATTTTTCCTGTTGTGCAAGGAAATCCCCTTTTAATATATTTGCTTTGTATTGCAGAAATTATCCACGTCACTGCAACTGCATTTTTATACCGTATGCTGACTGCTACATTTGTTTGTTTTTTCATTATTCATTCACTATTGCGCTGTGCAAAATGCCAAAAATGATTCCAAAGAATAAAATGAAAGCGAACGCGACTTGTTTTTGAGTGTTGATGTTTCTTTAAATTCACACGAGTCAGCTTTAAAAATAAAAAGCTCCTCTGCAGAAAGAAATATTTGATCTACTCCACTATTGGCAAGAACCTGGTGACAGTGGGAAGGAAAATCTGCCTCTTAATAGAAGAAACCTCCAGCAGAAGCAGTTGGTTGTGATAAAAGTCTGGTGAGAAAATTTACAAGCATCAGGCATAAGAAGATAAAGATTATTGATAGGTTATACGATTGGATGTTGAAAGGGCAGTTTGATAATTTTATTTTTATTTTTCAGTCATAAGTTTGTGTATGATAAGCAGTTGATTTATACAGAATTACTGTAAGTCATTTGCTGTGCAGGGTGAGACGGTAAATACTTTAGTTTTTGACTCCTTTACAATAAATAGAGGAGAAATATACACTCACCAGCTAAGTACACCTAGCTTTGTGAGATGGCACAATAACCAGCTGGAAGCAGAATGCAGAAGATGGTACACTGTGGTGATAAAAGGATGGAGATAGTCAGGAATGATACTCAGGTGGGCTGTGATGTTTAAACGATGCTCAATTTCTACTGAGACCTAACATGTTCCAAGATATCCACCACAACGTTACAACACCTGCATCACTTATGGAAGGCAGGATGGATCCACGCCTTCATGGTAGTTACACCAAATTCTGACCCTACCATCTGAATGTCACAGCAGAAATTTCACTATGTGTTATGCCTGTATAACTATGCATGTGACGAATAAAGAACCTTGAACCTTGAAAGTGAAGCTTCCTGTTCTTAGCTGACCAGACTGGGACCCAGTGTGGTCTTCTGCTGCTATAGCCCATCTGTTCACCTGCATACCTTAGTTGCAACAGCTGAACTCTGACATCAAAATAGGCATAAAGTTATTTTCACACAACAAGCGGCTCCTCACTGGAAATTTTCTCCTTTTCAAACTGTTCTCTGTGAGCCCTAAAGGCAGTTATGTGGGGAAAACCCAGTAGATCATCAGTTTCTGAAACACCCAGACGAACCCATTATGTTTAAAGTCACTTAAATCGTCTTTCTGATCCTCAGTTTGAGGGTTGAATATGTCTACATTCACAAAAGCATGTTGCCACATGATTGCTGGATATTTACGTTAATGAGCAGCTGTACAGCTGTACCTAATAAAATGGACACGGAGTAAATAAACGTTGCAGTCCTTTAAAATGTCTGCTGTGTGTGAGAAAATGTGCAAGGATTTTTTCCCCTCTTCTTCTGGACCATTAAGAGAAGCGAAGGGCGAATAAACGCTCCGTGTGTGAGGGAAATACTGACTTTGGCCACCAGAGGTCACTATTCGCTCACTGAGGATCGTGTGTAATTAATTGTAAAGTAGTTACAGGCAGGGTTTGAACACAAACGCTAAAAGAAACGAAGAAAAGACGAAAAAAAACCACCCAGACGACATGTGGGCGGCACGTGGGCGGAGGCGACTTGACAGCTGCTGGGAGCCGCGTGTGACGTGTCCACGCCTACGCGTCACCTCACAGGTGAGCTCGCTTAAAGGTTAATGAGCGTCACGCGCTGTCAAACGAGAGAACGCGGGTAACGCTGCGAAGGTGGTCGCGATCCGTCGACTTCATCAGGAGAGGAAAGAAGTTGTGAAATGAATTATGAGTGACTCAGAGCAGCAACACGTAAGTCTGCTTCAACATGCTGCTCTTTAATGTGTGTGCTTTAATCAGGCAGCCATCGCATGCCCGGAATGAACAGATGGTGAAAGTTGGATTGAAAACTCCACACGTGTTGTTGCGTGATTTATTTATTTGTTGGCCTATTTGCTGTTTAGAAACACTCTCTTCATTAATAAATCTTAAAAAGCACTCTGTCTCCACGCACCAGGATGTGGTGCAGGTGTGCGAGCCGCAGTGGCCTGAGAATGGAGAGGACTGGAGTGATGGAGAAGGTGGGACGGATATGGACTCGGGGCTGCAGGCCATGGCCGAGGAAGATGAGGAGATAAACGTCCACAATGAGGAGACGTTTGGGATGGGTGTGTAACTTGTGCTTACAGGTGTTCTTCTTTTAAACTTCTTTGCCCCCCCACGTGTCTGTGTGTTAAACGTGAGCTTTTACTATCAAAAAATAATGTAAGCATCCAGCATGATAATTTGGCATTCCAACTTAAAACTGAGGCTTAATAACACTAAAAATGTTTATCTTACAGGTCAGATTAAGGTTAAGTGGAAAGAAATTAGTCGTCTTCTTTCAGCTGCTCCTTTAGGTGTCACACCAACCTCCTTCACTACATCCAAAAACCTCTTTTGTTGTTTCTTCCTCGCTCCATCTTCAACATCCAAACCATCTCAGCGTCTCCTCTCTGCAACTTTGTCTCCAAACCGCTCAACCTGAGCTGTGAAGATCTTAAAATGTTCAGCTCCAGCTCAGCCTCCTTGATCCCTTTTTATTGTGCACAGTCCTCTTTGACGTAGCTTAAATGCACTTCTTAAATGCACGACGGCTCATAAGGTGCTGCCTTTAGGGTTGAATCGGGCTTTGTTGGGTAATGTGTGCTTGTTTGGCTGCTGTGCTCGAACCCAGGGTTGTGAAACATACGGTCCAGGGGCCTGAATAGACTCCGGTCCAATAAAAGTTGGGGAGCTTTACCTGTTCGCAAACCCTGCCATTTTTACTCATACGATACCTTAGAGTAATAGGCAAGGTTATTATAGTTAAACTGAAAAACAAAATGTGAAAAAACACTTGGTTGATTAAAAGAAAAAAAGGAAAAACTTGACTTTTGGGGCCAAAAGATTTCAGGAAACCTCTGCAGCCTTTAGAGGACTTTTCTGGTTCTGACCACTTAAAAGAAATATGTGAAGTTGCATTTTTGCATCGTTTTTACAGGGTTACTGGGAATCTAACCTGTTAACCTATCAGAAAGCAGAGTTTCCACATCTGTTTCTCTTTGTTCCCTGCCTGCATGTCTAGATTTGGATGCAAACGGGACCACAGAAAAGTCCAGCAGCAGCCTTCAGTTTGGAGAGGCTCCGCCTTCGCCGCCGCCGCCGCCACCTGCAACACCCCCTCCCCCACAGCCCAAACCTCGGTCTCCCCGCAGAGCCCCGTCGCCTCCCCGACAGAAGCTGCAGTATTTTCCGTGGGCTTCCTCGAGGCAGCGCGGCAGAAGTAGGGGACAGAGAGCAGCTCTGGGCAGGGGGCAGATGTTTGAAGACCCAGCTGTGATGAGAATAATCGAGGGCCGACCGAGCCTTAAGGTGACAAAGATGAATCTGTGTGTTGTCAGAAAATTGCACTAAAAACGTTAAAATCCTCCGTTTGATCCATTTTTTGCTCTTTTAAGAGTCTTGACAGTGCCATAGTGGACTGCGGGACCACCATGTACCAGCGTCCCTTTGAGGATGATGTAAGTGCCAACTTTTAATCCTTTTACTACACTTTGTTTTTCTTCTGTGGTGCTGATGCTTCTCTTCCATGTTTGTTTTCCATCCTAGATGATGATGCCCTCTTACAGAAAAACCAGAAGAACCTCAGGATCCATACTTGAGGTTATGATCACTTAAGAATGTGTTATACATATAATGACAAGTTCATTGTATTTTTATCTTTGTATCTTCCTGTGTTCTGTAGGACAGTGCTATAGTGTGTGTAATTGGGCACAGAGGTAGAGGTCAGACTCTGAACTCCAACTTTGTTGACTTGCCGTACTCCGCCGGGCCCCTTTATGGGGTCAGGCGAGGGGAATCCAGAGGATTGTACTCCAGAAGACAGTTTGGCCATCGAGGACCCACTCAGGTGGGCAACTGGCTTTTTACCACCTGGATATTTGTGTAACTGGATAGATGCTGTTGTGTCACTGCTTCTAAACAATCAGCTGACTCACTGTAAATTGTGGACTTCTTCCCTTTTTTAAGTTCTACTTTTTTTTTTTTTCATACAGGTGTACCCACCCATAGTACCAAGATCCCCCCTCTTCCCACGTCAGCCACTGACCCCACGCCAGCATTACAATCAGGTTGATTTCAGTATTGCTCACCCCTTCATTTCCGTGTTTTTGTGCAGATCTGATTTGATCTTGACTTTTATTTTGTACTAAAGCAGACCAGGGCATTCATGTTTCCTCCAACCCACCCCTGCCCCTCGACGCCTCAGACTCCCAAAATGATGCAACTTCGCTTCGGAGCCAACTCACCAAGGCCATCCCCTTTTTACAGCCCCTCTAATCCAGTACAGCCTTTCAGGTGCTTGACGTTAATGTTGCTGAAACAGGTTTGGTCAACAAAATGTATAGTCTGTTAAACTCTGACTATAAATTTTGAGTTCATGAAGTTTGAGATGCAAAAGTCCAAGACGAGCATCACGGTGGCTCACTGTTGGGTGTGACCTGGGCGGGGCCCTTTCTGTGTGAGGTTTGCACCAGAGAACATGTTAGTTTAAAGCTGCCTCTCATAGTTTAGGACTCTTTAAAAAAAACAAAGAGACTTTTAATCTGTTTAAATAAAAGTTTGAGTATTGTGTGTCATGCATAAATATCAGTGAGTGGTGCTAATGTTTATCTGCAAGGTACAGGCAGATGTTCTTGGATGTATAAGCCTTCTGGAAATGAAAGATGGAGATTTCATATATATAAATGCATCTTCTCTTTATGTGCTCATAACCAAGCACAGTCTGAGATTTCATGCATACTGATGAGACAGTTCTCTAACCAGTAGGTACCCTGGTCCAGCCACGCAGCTCCATCCCCAACACAAACGACTGCTTAGTCAAAAACAGCGGCTATTCCAAAGGTTGGTGCATGGAGTGAAGAGTTTGATCGTGTTGGGTCATTCGCTATACTTACGGCCAAATCTGACCTGCTTATAGAAAGCCAGAGGGCTGGGATCCGTACTGTAACCTTATGACGGCCAAAGAAAAGGAGTGGATCACCCGGCTGCAGATGATCCAGCTGCAAAGTGAGAATCCTTACCTTGAAGACTACTACTATCAGGTAGGAAATAAAAGCTTTGCTCTTTAATTTTTTGATGGGAGAGGGGAAGCGAAGAAGCATTTCATTTTTGATTGCCGGTGAACCTTTAAACTGTTACAGGAGTACTATCGTCGAATAGAATCAAAGATGGCCGAAGAGGAGTTGGGCATCAGGAGCAAGAGGGAGCCACCTAAGCTCACCACGCCTTACGTCAAAAAAACAGACTCCTACACACCGGGTTAGTGAGGCACAGGCTGCGTTTCTCATTGAATGTTGAGATGCTTGTACCAGAATTTGCCCGTGAGAGTAGGAGAGACATTATCTCCACGCTGCTTTGATTTAACAAACATTTTTCCCTCCAGCTGCTGTTGGACTCGTTTGAGTCGGTGAATAGTGCATGCAGGTAGTCCTGCCTTTTTGAATGTTTTTGGAGGTGCACGAGGCCTAAAATGCTTCCATCCTAAAACATTTGTCTCATAGATGCCTTATTTTTGATCCTTCTGAATGCATCTGTTTCTACAGGGGTTGCTCTGCTTATGTGTAAGAGTCTCTTGTTCTTGCAGTGGTGCACATTGAAGGCTCTTTGGGTCAAGTTGCAGTTTCCACGTGTTACTCTCCTCGCCGAGCCATCAGTGCTGTTCATGCAGTCCAGCCTCAGGGTCTGCTTGAGGTGATTGTGTATTTTGGAGGTTCCCTGTGTTTGAGTGTTTTCGGTCTGCCTTTCCTGCTACTGACCTTTATTTCCTCTCATTTAAGTATCAGAAAGACACCAGACTACAGCGATTAGACATCCTTAACAAAATAGAAAAGGTACCTGATTATGACTTGATTTGACACAGCAGTGAGGTTTTTTTTTTTCTTTTTTTTTTTTTGCCGCCTTGTAAAATGGCTTCTGTCCTGCAGTTGTTCATGGTTCTGTTAGAGGTGGAGGAAACTGAGAGGATGAAAACTCCATTGTTGTCCGAAGCAGAAGAAAGGAGGTTGGTGGAGAAGATTCAGAGGAAAGTGGAGCACATCTACTCCCAGCTGCAGCACCACAATCCCCTGTGAGTCATGCAGTTTGTCATTTAATGCATCCTAACACGTGACTTCATCGTTTTAAACACTTTAAAAAATTTTGATGCAGGGAATCGGAAGGGGACTTCATTCCTTTTCTGCTCGTCTCCAAAGGCAAAAAGCTCGTCGCCCGTCTGCTGCCGTTCTTGAAACACGATTCTGCACTAAAAATCTTGCGTGTTGTCACCACTAACCTACCAACACTGATGAGCAGAGACGCAGACGAGGTAGGGCAGCTTTAGCTGTGCAAAAGGAAATGTAAGCTGAATGGTCTGCTTAGCAACACCACTTGGTGATATATTTATTTTTGGTTCTTGTTTGGTTTCCTGATGTTACTCAGCCTCTACCAGTTACAGCTGGTTTTACAGTCTACACGGACGGGGTGAGATTGAAGAATATATTGAGCCTTGATATATTCCAGTTACAGGAGAGATTTGCAAATGGAAAAAAAACAATTGGTCTTCTACAGGCCTACTTGGCACAGCTCCACCTATAAACACACAAGGCTGGAGTTATGCACATAAATGACGAACATCAAGTGTCTTTATAAAAATGACTGGGCTTAATCTTGTCTTTTCAGACCCTTCCTGTGCTTTACCCACCTCTTCGAAATGTGATCGGTGGGCTGGCGTTCAGTCAGCTCATTGGCGTCCTCAAAGATCTGACCTCTTTGGAGTCTCTAACGACATACGAGTGTCTTGAGCTGGCATGTCAGAACAAGGTCTGTGCTTTTGTTTTTGTGTTCTGACCTACAAGGCCCTGAAAGTTCAACTTACCCAGGATGACATTCTATTTTCTGGCTTCACTTATCCTGACACGGTGGCTTAACTTAACTAGTTGATAGTTAAGTTAAGCCACGGTTCATCAGTGGCTATGAGCACATTTACATGAAGCATGGTGTTGTAGCATCTGACCAAGCACAATATCGTTAGTGTATATTTGAGTAAGCGAGGCTAACGGCAGTGAATCCAGGGTTAACCCTGAAGTTGCCTGGATAGTGGTACAGGTCTTTGTTCTAATTGGTGGATTTCTCTTCTCCCTTTCAGTTCGGCCTGTCCTTGCTGTACGCTCTGCTCTCCCAAGGAGAGAAGCTGCTGTCCTCGGGTGTTCCTCTAGAGCCCAGCATCGGGGACTTTGAGACCTGGTGGGAGTCTTTTAGGTTTTAATATCAAATGAAGTGACGGGTCTAAGCTTACTCCTGAGACTGATGTTTTCTCTTTTAGGACTGACATCATATTCCAGGTGGCAGGACAACTATCCCAGTGTTCGCTGGTGGAGCCGCTCCTTCTGCCCTCAAACCTGCTCACTCTCTTCTGCCGTTACCTGGACAAGCGTACGGTGCATCAGCTGAAAAGCAACATGGAGTAGGTTCTTTTTGCTTCAGAGGATGACAATTTAAATTGCTTTAATAGAACTATTGTGGACGTGGATGCAAACATCACCAAATATCTTCATTCAGGTCTGTTACTGGATGCCTGGCTCTTCCATCTTAAGGTGGACAGCGGTGGCTGGTGTTCTATTGATGACCAGGATGCTGTGAGCACTAGAGTGAAAGGAGGCGAGGCACAAACCCCCCTCGGTGCTCATTGAAACGGACGCTATATATGTGTATATTTAATCTCCTTTGACCTTTTTGATTCTTATTCCCTCCCCTCACCCGTTCCCTCACATTTTTTTTGCACTTGAACGGTTTCCCTGTTTTGTTTTCCTTTTATCTGATCATCTGACTTTCCTCACTTTGGTTTCCAGTAGGTTACATCAGCGTTACAATGAAATCACAACCCTCCCATTTTCCCGATTTAGACCATAAACCTCTACATTTAGATTCAGTCACTTCTAAATGTGCTGTTTCACACTTGGTGACCAGGGTGTGGATTGTATAGTAGTGTATGATTGTACAGCTGAACCAATATGTTGACCATTTGAAAACCATTTAAGGACGTTGTCGTGGCCCATCAATGTGCCGTGCAGTTTGGGGTTTTGTTGAAGGGCTTGCATTGTTTATACTAGTAATGAATGTAATAGGATACATTTGTAAATTTCTATCTGAAGGTTTATGTTATGAAGAGGGATTTTATTTATTCATTTGGAAACAGGAATAATTTAAACTGCACCTTTGTACAGCACTTGCAATATAAATAAAAAAACTTTGAAATTGCTCAAGTCTGTAGAAATGAAGTGAAATTATTTTATTTTTGTGCTCCTTGCAGTCTTAAAGGTTCCTGCTGCTCTCATCAGACCTCATCTTTGTGTTATCTTGGACTTCTTAAATGCTCCCTGGCTATGGTCCACTCATCACAGTGGACTGTCTGCTTCTCTCTGCATGTCACTTAACTACACCCATGAGTCTGTCTTCCTCTTTTCCTCCTGCCTGGCATCTCTGTGGGTCAGTATGTCCACTTTCCCTCCTGTGGACATGTCCAAACCACCTCAGCCTTACTTTTTTTTGTTTCTTTTCTTCCCAGTGGCACAGTATTCAAACCATACATTGCGGCATGTTTCGTTACACTCTTGTAAAGCTTCTTTCGCTCTTGCTGCGATCATTGTCAGAAATCGCCCCTGGCACGCCTCTTCACTCACTCCACCCTGCCTGCACTCCTTTTCACCTTTCTTGTGCACTGCCTGTTGCTTTGGATGGTTTGTTCCAGGTATTGAATGTCACCCACATTTGCTACTTCTGCTTCCTGCAGCTTTACTGTTACATACTCACACTGGAGATCAGTGTTTGCAAATATCAGCCCAGGGCCATTCCCACCTGACCTGTGTCAGCCTGTCCATCACCATGCATACACGAAGGGGCTCGGAGCCGATTCCTGATGTAATCCAGCCTCATCTGTCACTCCTGACTTCCTCATACCACACAGTTCCTCGCTTAACAGCCTGTCATGTCTTCTGGACAGCCTCTGTACTTTTACATTAACACATTCAAAGTAATTGTAACATCTGCATGTTTTATCAAAGACACTTTTAAAGAATCTGTTTTGTAGCAGCCTGATATGGCAAAACGGCGGATTTATGGAGTGAATTCAAATATATCACCTAAAGAAGTTTTAATAAAAAATTATTTAACAGCAGTGGGAGGAGATTCCCAGGCACAGTGATTGAGATGTGGTGTCAGCATCAATCAGGCAAACTAAGTGATTATAATGTGCATTACACGTTTTGCTGTTATTCCTGGTAATACTGTTTGCAAGTGGTTGCACTAGCTAAGTGCTAGACACAGTTTCCTGGAGGTGGAGGCCTGTTGACCGAGCACAGGTTTTCTCTAATTTAACTAGGATGGATGGGGGCAGGAAACATGAACGATGACTCACACTACAGCATTTATAGGCTAAGCTAATTTATCTTGCCTTTAGACATTTCTGCTGGCTCTGCATATCGTTGGGGATCTCACTGCCCCGTCCATCTCTACAGTCTTGAGTATGCAGATCACAGAGAAAGCTAAACTATTAAGACTGGCCCTAAAATTACACCTGAAGTGGACTGTTGCATATATTTTTGTTTTTAAGAGCGCATTTTATTTTATTTGATATCCATCGATCTAATTGAAGAAGCCTTCTAAAACTTTTTAAAAACTGGTTGTTTTCTTTTTTTTAAGTGCTTGAGTGTATTTCAAGTATTTCACATTTGATCTTTCCCTTAAACTCCTGCTCAGACCTCTCACAGCTGTTGCCAGTGATGTAGGGTGAGGCTGGATTACCAGCACCAACTCCTGTCAGATGCTCGTGTTCAAAGATTCCTCCTCCCTGGCTGTTAACCAAACGCTGACGTTGATCCTCGCTGGCCAGGCTGCCTCTACCAGCTGCAGGATCAACATCTGGACAGGAATGCATGTGGCAGACATGGGTGTGTGCAGTCAGAGAATCCCTGCTGAACAAAAGCTGCTCTGTGGTCCCGATCACAGTTGTTATTTTTTTTTAATGGCACACAGAGCAAGACGCCAACATCCTGACCGCCGTGTCAAACCAAAGTCCACCGCAGGAAGTGCAGTAAAGGCAGTTTAGGAATGAACTAGGGGTCGGCATCTGTGTTTAGAGGGATTTGTTTGCTGTGATGGTACAAGTGCTGAAACTGCAATCAATCAGGAGACTGAAGAAACTACTAAAAGAGTCTCTGACAGTTTTTTTTCCCCCCAAGTTTGTTGCTCTGTACGTTATCAGTGTGCAGGGATCTCCTTAATTTGGTCATTTTGAGCACACAGATCTGGTTGTGAGCAGAGAAGGGCTTTTGCCATCTTCTGTTTAAACCTTCTCTTTATGAGGGGCAGCCTATGAGAAGAAAGTTGGCGTTAATATGGAGAGGAGCGGAAACAGTTTCCAACAGTGGATGAACTGTGGCTCTGTATAAGGTAAATAAGGGTGATTCTGAGCTGTGAATAAGCTTTAGAAAACGTTGGGTCTAATAATCTAAAAAGCCTTCAGTTGATCCAAAATGATGCAGCGTTGGTACTGCCAGAGAAGAGAGAGAGAGAGATCGTATTTCCCCTATACTGGCTTCTCTTCACTGGGTCCCAGTTAAATCTAGAACTGATTTAAAAACCTTTCTCCTTACAACTAAAGTCTTGAATAATCAGTGAAAATAATGTCTTAAATGTTAGTTTGTAAAAGTAAAATGTGAGGCAGGTCCTTCAGCTTTCAGGTCTCCTGTCGAACCAGCTCCCAGTTTGGGATTCAGGAAACGGGCAGCTAAAAACATTCTGGCTGGCTCGGTGGCCCTGAACTATCCCGTAGTTATACCACTACAGGCTCAGACTGCTGCAGGACATCCCATCATCCACTGAGCATTTCTTCTGCATCATTAGTCACTCCTCAGCTGTTCATTTAGCTCTTCAGCATATCATTAATGTTTCTCTTCACTCTCACATGGTGTGTCTCCATAATCTCTAACATGATCTCTGGTAATCCCTGTTTCCCCAACAATACTGGGGAAACAGGGATTGATTCAGAAGACCCGATTTACTGCTGAACTCAAAAAAGGAGTACAAAAACTGGAGCCAGGAATCAGAATACAAGGAGTCATCAGGGAAACCGATAATTAATGAGACAACTCCAGATGGCTGCCGGTCCCTGACCCTGATTCCAGTGGATGCTTCTTCCTGTTAAAAGGGAGTTCTTCCTCCCCACTGTCCCCCAGGGCTTTATCATACAGAATCACTTAACCTGAAGTGACTTTTTTTTTTTTTTTTGTGAATCAGCACTATATGAATGAAATTGAATTAATTATTAACATCTTATGGTGGATAAAGTAAATAAATGTAAAAAAATAAATAAACTTGTGGATTAGCTGATAACTATAACAGTTATAAATTGTCTTAATACACAATATGTAAATAGGTATCATATAAGAACATATAAGGCCCTTGTTATTACTAATACTTATCACAAGAACCTACAGGTGAAGCTTTGGTAGCTGAGTGATCAGTGATGAACTGAAAGACACATTCATTACCAGGTGGTGAAAAGCTGGCTCAGTTTGTCCAGAAGCCAAGTATGTGAGAGGTCTGGGTGGGCTGGGAAGTGAGACATTAACCTCTTCTTGACCCCACAGGAAGAGGATTTGGACTTTAGGTGAGGAATCTGTGCGAAAGGTGAGAGATCTTTCTCTTTTTAGTCACTTTAAACACACATGAAGCCGCTCTGTGTGGAGGCCAGGACTGTGAAGACGTTCTAGGCTGAAAGAGATGTGGAAAAAAGCACCAAGCTCACTTCACTCAAGTTTCCATCATCATTATCTCTGCCAGCTGCCTACTCTGCATATGGAAGTGATGTCATTATTGTCCATTCAAAAATAAGGCTTCATTCAGAGGGGCTGCATGTTGAGCTTTCTGTTTGTGACTTATAGAAGTTTTGGTCTGTGGAAATATTTACCGAAGTAACCGTATTTTCTTTCTTTAATCTAAATACAGAGCTATAATGCTGCCTATTCATGTCACTGCATGCATAGCTTTAGTTTGGCTGTGTTCTGTCACTGTGGTGCAGCAATTTGAATGATGGATTATATTTACATTAATCAGTCCTTTCATAGTTGGCTGCACGGATGAGGCTCAGTTCCTGTCCATGGTTGTTTTTATGCTGTACGACGGTGCTTTTGTAATCCAAGAGTGACCGGTGTCGTCGTCTACCTGCTATTTTGACAAACCTTCAGGGAAACATCATTCATGCTATAGACACATAAGTAACTGCACTGACGACTGTTCACCCGTTTACATCGCAAAACTGCAGGCACTGTGGAAATAGAGCGACTTAAAGCCTACAGCTGAATGTTTGTCACTATTAAAGGATTAGATGTGGTTGAGAGTAGTTTTGGAAATGTCACTGATGTTAGTAGGAAAAAAGTTTCTAATCCTAATACATTTATAATTCATAAAAACATCCATCCATATAATTATGGAAAAAAGAAAGTGCACCTCTGTAAGTTCTAATATTTCACATATTAGGACATTAAATATCATGTTGTCCTAAGCAGGTCTTAACTCTCCAGATGAACATTGTGTTATTATTTAAATACATCCTCTCTGCTTCTAAAGAAATTCATGTTGCAGGCAGGTGCTGATAATCAAATGCATTTGATTAACTGATCATCAGTTTGTGTGGGCACCTCTGTGAAAGCAGAGGTTTTGACATTTTGCTCGTCTGGAGCATTCAGGTGCGTGTTAACACAGTGGAAAGGTGAAAAGACATTAGCAGCGATTGTTGGTGAAGTCCATCATTTTATAGTTAGAACAAGTAGTTTCAAGACGGCTGCCAATCTTTACAGGAGTGGACCCCCCCCCCCCCCCCAAAAAAAAACAAAAAAAACAAAAACAAAACTTCAAGGTCAGACTTGCAATACTCAGGGAAACTGGAAAAAACCAAGAGCTACAGCTCACATGTCTCAGGAAGCATGTTAAATGTTAAAGTTCCTGACAGTACAATTATAATAATTAAGTATGGCTTGTTTGGAAAGTGGAGGCCATAATGCACATGTTTGGCAAAGAAAAAAACACAAACAGCACATATTAACTGTCAGACACGGTGATGGAGGGGTGATGGTTTGGGCTTGTTTTGCAGCCACAGGATTTGGGCACCTTGTCGTCACTGAGTCAACCATGAACTCCTCTTTATACCAAAGTACTCTAGAGTTTAATGTGTCCATTAGCCTGAAAGCTTGGCTCATATTGGATCAGCAACAGGACAATAATCCAAACTACAGCAGCAAATCTACATCAGAATAACTGAAAAAGAACCAAATGAAGGCAAAAACGTTTCCCAGTGTACTTTTTTCAGTGTTTTTCACACACTGCTTCTCCATTTTGGTGTAGTTTGTATTAAATAAACGACACTGTCCTGAAACTGAGGGTTTCTTTACTCAAATTTCCTGCATACATCATTTCTGATTCTTTTCTTTCACTTTATACTTTTAAAAATGGTGTATACGTATAGTTTTCAAACTATCAGCTGGCCCAGCCTGTATGTGTAATGCACCCTCCACAGGTCATCAGTCAATGTCCAATCTGGTAATCTCCCTCTCTTTGCTTCTCTCTGTTAAGTGTTAATATACTTTAAGAGGCCAATTATTCAGTTAGTGTGTGCACACCTCTGGTGCATCTGCCAGTAAGTGGGGGAGGGTCCACCACAAACAGAGCTGGTGAGAGGAGGGACGCCTCAGAGCTGAGTGTATATTAGGCCCTCGTAATCAGGTTAGGTTCCCCACTTCGGAACATCTTCATCCTCCCGCTGGGTCTCAAAAACATTGTCTTTTAGGTCCAGCATGATGGGACAACTTCTTCTTCACAGTGCAGTGATCCTTTGGCTGGTGCAGGCAGCACACACAGGGGGTGAGTGTGCTGAAGCGCAGATTATCTGATAACATCTCGTTTGGATGTTTAACGCTTGATTTACATTTATTTGTGTGTGTCTGTTTTTGCCATGTGTTAGTTGTAACAATTCAAAATACAGTCACCAAATTGTTTTACAGGTAAACCATGTTAGGATAAATGTAAATGAATATAGGCTGCAGGAAATAGCCAGAGTAAGTGTAGTCGCTGGAAAATTTCCAGGGGTGTAGTTTAGTGTGAGGAAAACTGGGATTGAGTTATGAGCTGGTATATGGCCAAGGATGATGTAACTGGCACAGAGGAGCCGCTCTGTGTCTGTACATCCGACATGTCTCAGTTTGTATTCCATCATTTCCTTTCCTGCACCTGACGTCCATATTTCCTGATATCAAAGAAGGAAATTTAGTTTGAAAGTAAAAACCTGACAATCAGAATATTTATTCCTAATTTTGGTTTAATTAAATTACTTCTTCCTAAATCTAGAATTTGGCATTGCAGTCAATGACATGGCAGTAAAGCTTTAAGACAAGTCTCCTTTCACCAACAGGAAACTGCAGCTCTTAGAACAATACTGGAAAATGCACTCGCTCTGTTGCTATAGATGAACCGTACCTGTAACTGTATCTGTTCCTTAACTGCCGTGTCTCTGCATGAGTAAAACATAGACTGAACACCTTAATGAATGAAACATCCATGTTAAAAGTCTTTATTTACATACACTGTGTAGTTTGTTTCCATGGTCAGTGGAAACCATATTCTTTGTACTTTGCAATTGAACCTATATGTAATTTTAACCTATATTATTGTATTACCGGAATAAGCTTCCAGTTGATATTCGCATGTCTGAATTTATTCAATCCTTTAAATTACGTTTGTTAACTTATTTATTTAACTTAGCGTTGCAGATTAAAGTGCTCTGTGTTATCTGGTAATGTATTTTGCACTTTGTTATCACGTCCTTATGTCATTTTAATTTTATTTCATATTATTGTATTATTGAGAAGCACTTTGGTGTACCTGTGGTCTTTAAATGTGCTATATAAATAAAGTTGTATTGTATTGTATAAACATCAACCCTTTGAGGGCTGGATTCAAAATGACAGTGAAACCATGCCATGTGCTTCAATTTAATGCAAAATCAGTTAGAGAATTTAAGATTTCCTTTAACGATGTGAGAAGGAAATGCAGGAAAGACATTTTTTCAATTCTTTTAGAATAAATAAAAGTGTACATGTGGTTATGTTTTCTGCAAGACTCTCAAAATATCCTGGCTACACTCCCAAAAACCTCAGGAATCAAGTTATCCGGACTCCGAGGAGTCCTGAAATAACATAAAGTCGGTTATGTTAGTCGGGCTTGCCTGCCAAATTTCTAACAATCGTGTTAAACCAAAATCTGAGCAAGATGAGCCGTAAATCTCTTTCGTCTGGTCGACCCTCTACCAAGTATCCTTGTGATGATGTGAGGGAGCTCTGTATTTAGTTTTGTCTTTACTCGCAGACTCGGTTTGTGAAATCAAAGCTGCTGTGGCAGCAGCGGTCTAAATTTAACATCCCTCTGTGAGAAAGTAAGAGAATAGTTTTACCTCTGACACAGTCGGTTCTCCGTTCTTTTGTAGAGGGGCTAAACTGCAAATCAAATAAAAGTGAACAAGGAAAGACATCTAAACATTTTTGTTGTTATTTTGGATCCTTATACGCAAATTAAAGGAGGACGCTAATTTAATATGTGAACAAAAGCAACTAAAAGCATAAAAATACTTTTAACTAACAGCATCTAAGTGGAATTACACATTTTTACTATAAACACTAAAACATCTAATGTAACTGAATAATGTGAACTTTTCTGAAGCAAATGAAAAATGATCTGATTAAAAATTAAAATCTGCAGCAAAGATTTCTGGCACTTACAACGCAGGAACTCCAGCAACACTTAGCCGAAAATGCGCTGGCAAGTTAATAAAGAGGAACAACTTTATTAACTGACCAATGCGTTTGGGCTTGTGGCCTTCATCAGGGTCATAAAAATTTAAATCTGTCATGCGTGGAAAAACAACCCGCTCTTTAAAAACATGGAAAATACTAATTTCTTAATGTTGCTTACATTACATAGACTCCAAGATGATTTTACCGATTATATAACAGGGTAAAAATGTATTGTCTAACCGCTTCACTTGTCAGAGTTATGTTTGTTTTATATAACACCATTGCCAGATATCTTCTGTGATGTTTTCGATTCTTTTCTTTAAGTTATCATCAACGCGGTGACCATGATAGTGATGAAAGATGGAAACTGGTTTTATTTTGTTTTAATTGGAGTGTCCTTCATCTGAATTTGTAGTCTTAACTTTATCTGAAACACTTTAAGGATGCAAAATATTCAATTCAATTCAATTTTATTTATATAGCGCCAAATCACAACAAAAGTCGCCTCAAGGCGCTTTATATTGTACAGTAGATACAGAGAAAAGTCCAACAATCATATGACCCCCTATGAGCAAGCACTCTGGCGACAGTGGGAAGGAAAAACTCCCTTTTAACAGGAAGAAACCTCCAGCAGAACCAGGCTCAGGGAGGGGCGGGGCCATCTGCTGTGATTGGTTTGGGAGCCAGAGATGAATAATAACTAATGATTAAACGGAGAGAGGTCTATCAACACATAGTGAGTGAAGAAGAAACACTCAGCTTCAAATGTTGGCAGAAAATATAGTGGGTAAGAGCTGTAGGATGACAAATAGTAATCAATTATTGTAAATGTAAATGTTATCAGGAAATGATCAGACAGGAGAGGGTTTTCAGGAAACACTGTTAAATGTTCAGTTTCTATGCCGTATGTTAAAACAAGATCTAGAGTGTGATTAAAGTGGTGGGTGGGTTCTTTTACATTTTGAGAGAAGCCAATTGAGTCTAATAACAGATTAAATGCCATGTTGAGGCTGTCAATTTTAGCATCTACATGGATGTTAAAATCACCCACAATAATTATTTTATCTGAGCTGAGCACTAAATCAGATATAAAGTCTGAGAAATCAGACAGAAACTCTGTGTAAGGCCCAGGTGGACGATATATAATAACAAGTAAGACTGATTTCTGAGTTTTACAGCTGGGGTGGAGACGAGGTTAAGCATCAGGCTTTCAAATGAATTAAAAGTCTGTCTTGGTCTTTCGTTAATTAATAGGCTGGTGTGAAAAATTGCTGCCACACCACCCCCTCGGCCTGGGCTTCGAGGTTTCTGGTAGTTAGAATGACTCGGGGGTGTTGATTCATTTAAACTAACATAATCATCCTGCTGCAACCAGGTTTCTGTAAGGCAGAGTAAATCGATTTGTTGATCAATTATTAAGTCATGTACTAACAGAGACTTGGAGGAGAGAGAGCTAATATTTAATAATCCACATTTCACTGTTTTACTCTTTGGTTCAGATGTGGATACTGTATTGTTCTTTCTTTGTAATTGTTTATGTTTAAGTTGTTTGTTGCTGGTTTTTAGTTTGTTTTTTGTCTGTTTGGGAGCTGACACAGTCTCTATGGAGATGGGTTTTTGGGGGGTAGCAGGAGGAGAGAAGCTGCAGAGCGGCGTGTAAGACTGCAACTCTGCTTCCTGGTCCCAACTCTGGGTAGTCATATTTTGGGGGGTTTAATAAATTTGTCCATATTTCTAGAAATGAGAGCTGCTCCATCCAAGACCAGGTTTCCTCCAGAAGGTTTGCCAATTATCTATGAAGCCCACATCGTTTCTGGGACACCACTCAGACAGCCAGCAATTTAAGGAGAACATGCGACTAAACATGTCACTCCTGGTCTGATTGGGGAGGGGACCAGAGAAAACTACAGAGTCCGACATTGCAAAATAAATGGCTGAGACCAATGCTTTGTATTAGTGGGTTAAAATTTGGTGTGTTCAGAGGATATTTTTGCTAATCCAAATGTTTTTCTTACTATTATTAAACTGGTAGTCTTACACTCAGCGTCTTGTGTTTAAGGTTACGGTGCTGTGGCTGGAGTACATAATGGACAACTTCCACAGCCTAACGGTGAGTCCATCACATCCTGTCCATTTTGTGTCACCTTTGTTGCATTATGTCCATGTAAGTCACAAGCTTTTGTTCACCGGCTCACACTTTTTATTTCTAGGAAGGACACCGCAGAATGGTGGAGGTGTAGGAGCAGTGCTGATGCCATCAAAACGTAAATTATCTTCACAGATTCAAAAACCATGAAGTGAACTGTTTGCCTGATTTTGAGATTTATGTCCTCTTTACTCTTTTTGTAAGGTGTGGGGCCAAGAACTGGATATGCTGGCTATCCTACAAAAGGAGTCGGTCAGTGATAACACAGTTTCATTGCTGTTATTGAGGTTACAGATACAAACAGTAAATCTGTGTCCATACACCTACTGTGTACATTTACCAAATCTTTCTGCTGATGGTTACTCATATTCCTACAACAGATTTTTCTCTGATGCCGGTACTGAAGCACATTCAGTGGTTATGTTACATCTCAGAATCAGTCATTTGTTCTAACATTGGATCTCTGTTGGCACTGTGTTTCTAATTCAGGGGGATATCCTGCAGTTTTATCCCACCAAAATGGAGATAACTCCAATGGTAGACATTTCTCCATTTTTAAAATCCACTTAATGATCAATGGCACAATAAAAATCACTGTGTGAATTTTTTTGTTGCAGGATATCCTGTTAAAGCCAGTCCCACCAATAGACAACAAACTAAAGGTGCTATAACACATGTTTTATAACTAAGGCCTCACACATCTACACTAAATCACATTCGATTTTAACTTTGTTCTTTTTGCAGGTAATGGCGCTCAGGATGGCAGATATGGATGGCAAGGACCTAAAGGCAATGGTAACGAACATGTAAACCAATACAACAGCACTGCTCTACTTTAATAAAACTAGCATAGTTTCCATTTATGCTATTGTCTTGATTATTAAAGCCTTCTTGTGGTGGCTATGTGGCAGAATAACGAGCAAGATGATGATACTGGGACTAAAAAGGTTTCTGAATCTGTTGTGTTGCTAATTTGTAGGTAATGCAGCTGCTGCACATGGAACAAAAGGCAATGGTAAGACAGTTATATGAAAAAGGACTCTCACTTCACAGTCCTCAAAACTCAGAACACCCCATGATTCAGTAGTTTGTAGAACTGCCTCTAGCAGCTATAAACTCTATGAAGTCTCTCACATCTTTGTGGAGGAATTTTGGTCCTCCTTATGTCACTTTTGTTCTTTGAGATTTGAGGGTATTTGTGTTTATTCAAAGCTCTCTTAAGATCTTATGAGAGCATTTCAATCGGGTTGGGGTATGGACCATGCTGTTGCAGATTGGTTGGTGTCCCTGGGATCAAAATCTAAATCATCATCACGTCATGAACTTCAAAATCGAACATGCTAACTGAGAGATGCAGAGTCTGACAAGCAGCTCTTGGGTTTTCTGCAGATTCTCTGAGCATTGCATGATCTCATTTTGAGGTGAATTTGGTGGAACAGGAAGATGTTGAGTTGTGTCTACACACACATGAATGCTCCAGAGCAACAAACTGTCAAAATGTTTTAGAGTGCTGCTCACATTTGCTGCAGAACCTGCAGAAAGGGTGTTTTTAGTTTTTCAGGACTGTACAGAATCATGTGAATTTTTCTTTTTTAACATAACTATATTTTCTTTATGTTTTTATCGGTGGTTAGTGTTTTTGGTGTGTATTTGGTGTTAGTGAAGAACCTGGTTGCGAATTATAAAAACATAACAATGTTTTAAAACTGGGAGGGGTCATGATTAAGGTGTTAATTAAATTAAGAACCTCACATCTGTTGCAGGTTATGGTGCTGGTTCTACTGGAAATGTGCCTAACACCAAAGGTATTCTTTGCAAAACATGAAGTTCAATGCATGAAGATTAAAAAAAGGAAATTAAATAGTTTTACAATTTTGTATATTATCATCACTCTTTAGGTCAAGGAGCTGTAGCTGGTCCATCGACTGGCTATGGGACACGACCAAATGGTAAGAAAGTAAATGGGTCATTTGGGAGCAGGCAGCTGGACTCTTTGACTTTTAAAAGCACACATATATGTTAAATACTCAAAATATTTAACAGGCCAAGGAGGAGCTGGAAGTAAACCTATGAAAGGATATGGCCGACCACCTTATGGGGCAGGTAATGCAACTTCAGTTGCTTTGTTGTCCACAAAGGTGAAAACGGTGATGTAACATTGGTATATCTACATGAATAAAGGACCGGGTAAGGGAGCCTTCAAAGGTCTGGGAATGCCTCAGTTTGCTGGAAGTTATAAAGGTTATGGAGCTCAGCCCATGGCAGGTGAGTCATATAGATGTCACACGCTCAGTCCTACAGGTGTGTTTGGCTAATGTACTGGTTATCTGTGTTTTTAGGTTACAATGTTGGTTATGGCAGTGCTGGTTTGGGTCTGGGGCATCGGTATGGGAATGGGTGGATGAAGGGACCGAAGCCAGGTAGGACAATAACAACATGCTTCTCTGCTTTTCAACTTTATGTCTTCATCTATACACTCAACATAAATGAACTCATGTTGCAATGTTGAAACTGTAGGCTATGGTGCAGCAGCTGGTGCTTCCAATGGACAAGGAGCAAAACCCAACGGTAAAGATCACAGAGTGAATATTGGTGTATAATTGGTGTATAAATCAAAAGCTATAAAATAAAATTCATTATTCATTATTCATCATTGTTATTCATCATTGTAAAGGTTATGCTGGGGCCAGAGCACCTTTCAGCAATGGAGCCATGTCAAATGGTAGGTTAACATGGACAAATAAATATTATTGCCACATGGAAGTTAAATATTGAATTTCTGCTTGTGAAACTATTAAGGTTATGGATCCCAGAATGGTGGAGCTCCCAAGTCTGCAAAGCCAGGTAACTGTGCATCCACAATAAAATGTTATATTTCAACCTAAGTCAGTGTCAAGATAAGTATCAAGCTTTATTCTTAAAGGTGACTTATGCTAAACAACAACAGGATTTTCAAACAGGGTAGAAAACTTTTCCATGCCATTAGCATCAAGCTATCAATTGCCAACGATGCTATTCTTCCTCAAATATTATGTTTTTTTACACTCATGTGTGCATAGGCTGGCATTGTGTAGTGGTTTACACATTCGTCTAACAAAAAGAAGGCCCCTGGTTTGCAGGGAGTACTAATCTCTTTTTCTGCCAAATCAAAAATGTGAAATTACCCACCCCATATTTCCCAAATACTTGAGAGGGGGATTGGTTTCTGACTATTTTGATCCAGGTGCAAAAAAAAAAATCTTTAGCTTTAACTTGAATGAAAGGATCTATGAGTGAAACATGGATAGTGTTTCAGAACAACTGTCATTTTTCTCCTGTGTATTTCTTTAGTCTTCGGAAATGTTCCATACGGGTATGGTGCCAAACCCAACGGTGAGACCATTCCTTCTTTTTCAGATTTCAATTTACGATTCAAAACGTCGATGCACATCTTGAATATCGATTTGAACATTACTAATATTCCTTTTATGAACATTTGACAGGATATGGAGGCTACAGAGGAGGTGCAGTAAGACCACCACCAGGTAATACTTGTGTTGTACGCACATCACAAAATAAATGTGGTTAACTCTGTAAGGATAAGTATATCATACCTTACACATGGGTTTTTGTTGCTTCTGAAAAATCTGTGATTATTTTACCCTGAAAAACCTGAATAAATTACACAAAAATGTCAGATTTACTTAAAATCATAAAGATTAAAACTCATATAGTTTCTTTTCTTTACTTTCAACTTGTCAGAATGTTCAGTAAACATCCCAGTTTCAAAAACGTTTAATTGCCTGGCAGTCATTTCCTGTTTCAGGCTTTACAAGGTTAAATTAAGTTTTGAAGTTTCTTTAAGGAGTTTTTTGATCTCAAGGTTATGGGAAAGGACCTGCTGCCAATGGATATGGACCCAAACCCAGTGGTAACCAATTACTATTTTCTGTTCTGGTGCTCTATAGTAAATGTTTCTGGTTTAATGCCATTGGTGTATTTATATAACCTCATGTTTGACTAAGGTTATGGAGCTGCGGCAGGGCCTGGAGTTAATGCACTCAAAGGATACACAGCCAAACCCAATGGTGACAAGCTACTCTTTATTGTTTATCATTTGCTAATTTCTATTCACGTCAAAATTGTCATTTTTAAACATAAAAATCCGCCTCGAGAAATTATTATTCAATTCCGCACTAGGTCACGGAGTTAGAAATGGTGCATTGGGTGGATACAGAGGAAACCCGTACGGTAAGTTTGAGTTATGAGATGGCAAATTCATACTTGAAACTCCAGCAGCTAGGCCCAAGCTTCAATGCTGTTCTGATTCTGATGCCGTCTACAGGGTACGGAGGGTCAAAACCTCAGAAAACTGCTAAAGGACTTGGAGCACCAAGTGAAGGCGTGAAAACACTCGACAGTGGTACGAATTCTGCAGAACACATACAGCATTTGGGAACCAAACAACTGAGTTGTGGACAATCAATTGTTTTTTTCTTTTTGCATCTGTTGATGGCCCCTCATGTGTTTCTAATGTCTGCACTGTTTAAACAGGATATGGTGGTCCTGCTGGTGTAACTAAAGGGCAGTTGCCTAAAGCAGCCAATGCAGGTAAATGCTCCTATGCATGTGTTCGGTGCAAGGTTGAGATCCCATATCATTAGATAGCACTACAAAAATGCTTCTGTAAACTTAAGCAGACAAATGCTGGGTGTGTACATTTGAACATTTGTACATTTTAATTTATGGTCTTGGAGGTTTCTTCCTGTTAAAAGGGAGTTTTTCCTTCCCACTGTCGCCAAGTGTTTGATCACTGGGGCTCATCTGACTGTTAGGGTTTTAAATTTTTTTGTTTTTTTTTAAGGTTACAACATGCTGCCGAATACAAAAGGCCAAGATGGAAAGGGTGCAGGTGAATTTAGTGGAAAGAGCCTCAAAGGTGGAGTTCTTTCTCCTGAGCAGCCAAGTGTAGCACCGCTGGAGGGCCTTTCCCTCCGACAAGCAATAACTCGTGGCGCAGTGCCTTTTTCCCCGACAGGTGGTGTCCATGCTGAGGTGTCAAAAGAGAAATACCAAAAGCTTGTTTCCCCTTTGCCACAAGAAAAAAACTACAAGCAGACACCGCTGGTCCTTCAGGTTCCACCAGAACCAGCCCCAGCACTTCCTGCCAAACACTCAAAGTCTTCAACCACAGGTCCACAGATCAAGGGAGAGAAGGTCCCCATAGCCAGACCTCCACAGGGGGTTTCCCAGAGTAAACCAGCACCAGGCCCAGCAGCTATCTATCCAGAAGGCAAGTACCATTACCAGGGTTAATGCTAGCACCAATATGTCATATTACATATCGCTGTGGTGACCCTAATGAGAGAGAGAAAAGAAGATGTTTAAATGTAGTACTTTAACTTCAGGGGAAATCTTATCAAAGCTATCGCTGTTATTACTGGAACTGCAAGTGACCTTTTTCATGGAACTGGAAGTTTCATTATGGTTAACAAAACTGAGTAACAAAAAGTTTTTATAATTTAGTTTGGTTTGCATTAGTTTACACACACTGTGGATGCACAAAAACATAGATTTTCGACATTTTCTACACTACAAACGATAAGCTCATTGTCGCAGGTTTAGTCAATTAATCTGCATAAATGCTGATGACATTTATGACCTCTAGGTTATATGACTGGGAGTGCTGTGCCTGAGCAAAAAGCTGCAGAGGCAGAGGTTATTTTGGGGGTAGACAGCACCGGTGAGGGGAACGCTGCCCCTGAAAGCACCAAAGCTGTTCCCGAAACAGAGGCAGCTCAAATTACAGAAACCACCGCCGCCGCTCGGGAAACAGCGACTGTTGTTGTGCCTGAAGTCGCACCAGAAGAAGCCAACATCAAACATGAGGCTGAGGCAGAGATTGATAACCCCGGGGTCAAAGGTCACCCTGCAGGGGAAACTGGGGCAACGGGTAAACTAAGTCTCAAACTAAGTGGGTGTGATTACTAGACGTGGAATGCATGCGTAGATGTTTAATGAATGCTGTGTTTTTTCCTAACTCTCAGTATTCTGATGATATCATAGCTGTTATGATCTCACAGGGTTGACCGCACTGTTCACTCTGTACCATGTTAGTAGTTGAATTCAAACTAGGCTCAATGAACATTTACAGACCATCCAGACCCCTCAAGGTGACAAACACACAAATGCCAGTCGTTTGTTTGAGAGTGAATCGTTGCTGCTGGACCTGGTTCTGTTTCAAAAATGATTGTTGTCGTGTTGCATGTTTTCTTCAATGCTGACTTCAAAAAATTACCAACCTTTTTGTTTGGACTTTTTCTCTTTTTAATGCCAAACCCCTCACCTAAAAATTGATATCTAATGGTTTTAAAGTAATGTTTTGGGAAATTTGCGCCTAATTCAACTTTTAATAAAAACCTGTTTTGCTACAACTGAAAGCTTTCTGCTGAGGTGTGACATGCTGGTGAGGATTAGTGGGTTTTAGTTCCTTTGATTAGCTGTTAGGCTATATTTCTGGACTTTATGCTAAGCTAATTTTAACTAGCTGTACAGCTACAGGAGCAAATATACATATACAAATATACAATTATATGCTTTTATTGTTTGGAAGTACATGACTGAAAAGTTCACCAATATAAAATATGTCATTTAGATTAAAGGGTGTTTTGTGACATTTTAACTTTTGTTACGAATTTAATTACAGCATATTCAGTGCATGAGTTGAATTGCAAGTTTAACCCACTAATCTGATTTTTTTTTCCACTGCTAACTGTTGATGCCGCAACACCTGAAAGAGCGACTGTAGATGGAGCAATGCCAATCACACCCTGACCTTTTGGTTTCCTTTTTTCAGAGAGTGGAAGAGCTTCAGTCTCCAAGGGTCAAGGAGCTAAACCAACCAAACATGGTAAACATTTCTCTCTTTTCTTTGAGTAACAAAAAGAAAGCTTCCAGCTCTGTCAGAACTGCCTTAATTCCTCATGTTAGAGGTTCAATGAGGCACTGAAAGACATCAGTGTTTAATAATCAGTAAACTGTAATAATAATAATAATAATAATAATATAATCAGTTACTGATCAATAATAATAATAATCACCAACGTGATTACATTTAGCAGTCATTTAAGCTGCTGGTGTTACTACTGATCCTCTTTTACGAACACAAAGTCTGCCTGTTTGGTAGATTCCTCAAGTCTAAAGTTCATATATGTGTGGTGGTTGTTGTGCTTATGATACTACATGCTGTTACAGACTGTGGACCATCAGGAGTACCAAATGGGCAATGGATGAAAATCCCTAGACCTGGTAAACTGAGAGTCTCTTACTATAGTACCAGTGTGTCTTAATATGATTATCATGTACTATATTTAAAGCTCTAAAGCTCTCTGTTTGCTAAAATGTTTGCTAAAATTTCCACTGTTTCTCCATGTGAAACGTATGGCAAAAGGAAATTAAATAGTTACAGCAACCTCTTCACTCATAAATAAAAAAGTCAAAATATTAAAGGGAGTGAAAACAAGTCTTAACTTTGGTTTCTGATGTCATTTCAGATTATAACACAGGTGCTGGAGCATCTATGGGCACAAACACCAAAGGTATGTCTAATAATATATAATAATAATAAGACCATTTTGCACAGGTATAGCATTATTTTTGCTTGTTGTTCATATTGATTTCTTGAAGTTGCTTTGAGGTTATGAAGCAGGAGCAGATGCTCAAAAAGGAAATTTAACTGTCAACATTTTTTGACAATTATTGCATGGGTCAGGCTTTAACAGGTTAAATCTGTTAACAGTGATCTTAGTTTTTAGTTTCACAAAACAATGTCAGGAATCGTAGCTTTATTTTCAAGGCGTTTATTTTATAATTCCTCATTTACATGAATGTGTTTTCTTCCTTGGCGTACACACACACACACACACACACACACACACACACACACACACACAATTTGAATTTTCTTTTTCCAAAAGGTTTTATTGCAGGAAGCCAAATGTTCCCTGGACTTGGCAAGGGATATGGAGCAGGTAATATTTGCTAGCAGTAAATGTCTTGATCACAAACAGAAAAATTTTGATGTAATTTTTAAAGTACAATCTGATTTGTGTAGGATTTGGAGTATTTGTTTTGGGGGGGTTTTGTTCTCAGCTGAAGTGAGGATATTTTTCCTGTATTCACTCAGGTTTTGGACGAGGAGGCTACCTTGGAGGTGAATATAGGAACGGACATACTTTTGGAGGTGAACTTTTAAATGGAAACGCGTTAGATTTAGTGCATTGTATCAGTGTGTAAGATGATGAGTAGTTAGGCGTAAGGAAGTTTGCATCTTTAAAAATCTGCCATTGTAATTTTACTGAAATTGCTTTCTCTCTGGAACTGTTGGGCCATATTTTGACTGCCATTGTTGGATATTAACAGCTAACATAGTTTATGTTTTGCTGCAGGTTATGCAAATGGCTACGGTGCAGGTTTACAGCCTGACTATGCAAGTAAGAGCATTTTATGACATTTAGTTGAGAAATGTTGTTTTGCAGAAGTTAATTTTTGTGTAAACGGCAACATTTCCCTGTGTTTCCAGGCATTGGACAAGTTGTGCCTGTTCCTGATGGCAAATCAGGTATGGTAATGAGTAATAGATAAGGGTGGGTAGATAGTTATAGCTAAATATAAGATAATCGTGAAGTATATTAGGTAAATATGACACAAAAGGTAAATATATTCCAGTGATGCTGATTGGACAGGTAGGACAGGACAGATTCCATACAATGGAGCTCCAGTGGTTGCTGCTGGAGTAGATGGTAAGACCATGTCGCCATGGGAAAAACTGATCTAAGCACGTGTGAGCAGAATATCAGACAGAGAAGAAGTCTCCTTTCTCCCGTGGAGTAAAACTTTGGTTGAAATTGAAATATTTTTCATACATTTGTGCAGGGATGAGTCAGTTTGAGCATCAGTCGGCAGGTCTTGGTCCAAATGGAAAATTAGGCAATACATATGGTGCCTAGTAAAACTTAACATGTTCACATGTATTTTATTTTAACAAAATACAACTAATCTTTGTTTAAAATCCACAAAAATAAATAAATTTTAGAGACCTATAAACAGCAGAGTTTTTCCTGTTGTTATAGGAATGAGTGAATTTGCCCTTGGTGGACAGAAACTGGGTGCTGGGAAAGGGGGAAAAAAGAAAGCACACATCTAATAACGTGCCTTTCTGCAATGCACAACCTTCAACCTTCAACAGTATTTGTCTCTCATTACTTATGTCCCATCTGATCACGTGTTCTGCTTGCTCTGATTCAGGTATTGGCATCGGTGGGCTGCAGTTTTCTGGGCAGCCTGTTGGTACGGGAATTAATCGTGCAGGAAAATATGGTACGTCTGTCACCGTGCTGTGGCTTGGCTGAAATTGTGCTCAACAAAGAGGAAGTATAACCACACTTGTCCCATTTTTTCCAGGTTATGGATTTAGCCCCTATGGTGCTGCAGGTGACGGAAAGCCATTTGGAAAATATGGTGAGAACATATTTCTTTTAAGCAGTCTTTAAAACATACACTCACCAGATTTTAGGATTTGATTTCGTAAGTATTTGGACTTTCTGCAAAAACACTTGAAATTTAGCTCAGGCTCCAGTTTCTCTTCATCATTCCTGCGATTCAGAACATCCTCTGAATTATATAAATTCAACACACTTACTGGTGCTGTTAGTGCCAACTTACACATGGATCCTATACCTGGAGACTGGCTAATCATTCTTCTAATCCAACAGGAAACACTCTCTAGTCTATCCAGAAATGAACCAGGAACCCAAGGGGAGAGGAAAATAAATTCAAAACTTACACTTAGCTGTGAAAAGGCTTCCCGTAAAAAGGTTGTGGTCGTTTTAAAAAGTTTTCTTTCCATCTATGCCAGGATATGGAGGGTTCCCCAATGGTGGACAACTACTTGGCCTTGGCAACGCTGGAAATACAGCTGGTAAATATGGAGAGTAATGACAGTCACTAAGTTCTCTTCAGTTTGAATTACCTGGTAAACATCTAAACCTCAGTCACGATCCTCTAACCATTTTTGTTTTTCTGTTTCTTGTGTTCCGCTGAAGGTTATGGAAGGCTGCCTTATGAAGCTCAACCAGCTGGACTGGGCCTGGAAACAAAATCTACCGGTAAATATGATTAAAACAAATAAAATTAATTTAAAAAAAGCCTTTTAAAAATGCTGATTGGCTTGTCGTTAAGGTGAATTTAGTTGCCAAACAGATGGCTAACTAAAAGCTAACTAAACGGCATAATGTGTTCATTTGCATATGATACTAATGATACATTTTCCTCTACTTTTGAAATGACCTCATATCACCTCATCGCTTTTCTTACCGCAGTCATCTCCTATACTCGCGGCACGCCAACATCATAGAGCTCGTGCAGCTTACAAACACTGGGTGGTGCCCCTCAGCAAGCTTGCAGAAGTCAGCGAATCAGAAGAAAGTTTTTGTTGTTTTAGGGAATGGGGTCTTAAAGAGAGAGCAGGTAAATGGCTTCTCTCAAACACAAGTGCAAACCTATGAAACCTTCCTGTAAAACACAAGCGGAAAAATACAGGAATGAAAAGGATTATAATATATAATACAGTATTTTTAATGTAGGTGTTCCCCCTGTTTGAAATCTTTATGCTAAGCTGGGCTGAAGTTTGACTGTAGCTTAGACATGAAAGCAGCAGTGGTTTTCTAAATGTAGCTCTCAATGATGAGTCCACAAAAATGCAGACTACAATAAAGAATAAATAAACCAGAGCTGTGAAAACCACAGGGTGACAGGCTGTGCACAGAGAGAAACCACCGTACACAGCATCCATGCATTTGTTCTTTTATTGTATTTCACTTTTTATGATTTTTCTTTTCAGGTCTGGCTGTGTCACAATATCAACCTGACCCACTCGGGCTTGGACATAATGTGAAAGGAAAATATGGTGAGACTGAGCAAACATGGTGCCACCATGTACCTGTCAGCTTTTATCTGGTTTAATTATCACCTTCATGTTTTCATCTTTGTTTAAGGTGGCGCTGAGGGTCCCTATCTACCACAGGCTGTTGGTTTTGATGGTGAAGCTAAATCTTCTGGGAAATATGGTACATAATATCTGTTTTATGTGTTTTTTTCTTTTGCTTTCTGTTTTAACTGTTTAAAATAAGATCAACTTGATGATTTGGTGATAATTTCTTAACAGATAATCAGGGAGCTTACCAGTCACAGCCTCTTGAAACTGCAGCTGAAGGTAAAACTGGTCATAACTTGTCATTAATTACCCGACCAGTCAGGCTTGAAGTGTACAAATAATTTATCTTCATTTTGGCTTAAACAGGTGCAGCAGGTTTAACTTATGAGCCCCAGCCGCTTGAGTCCAATTCAGCTAGAAAATCCTACGGTGCGTCAGAAAAAGGATTTGATCTCTGAGAGATTCACAGAACATATGGACCCCAACATCACCTGCTTCATTCATCTTCTCTTTCTTTTCTTTTTTACTCACAGTGAAAGGAGAGCTGCCCACTCCAGGGCCTGCAGCTGAAGGCGTGGGGAGATTCATTGATGGATACGGTGGGCATAAAAGCTTATTCTGCATTGGTATCTGCTGTGGCTTCACTCTGCTCACGTCACTGTTCATCTGACAATTTCAGAAAACCTGGGCTACATAAATGGCCGAGTGCAACCACAAGGTAATAAAAATAAATAATAATACTGATATTTAGGTTTACATTTATATATTGTTTTCATGCATCTTTTCTGCCCCCCCCCTTTTATGGCACTGTCTCATAATTGCTGTGTTTCCTGCAGCCCCCACCCCAAGCCCGGCCTATTCGTCTGTCCACTCGCGTCTCCCTGCAGAGTCTTCATTCACAGCTGACGCGATGCCCGGTGATGTTCGGCACTTCCCCGATCTAGAAGGGACAGCCGGCCTCACGCTCGACTCAGCACCCGCTGCAGAATCAGAGGGTACGACTCAGGTGTCCGAGCAACCCGATGACCTGCCGCGTCAGATACACATCCAGCAGCATCTCAAACTGCATTTTCAGCCACAAGGTAAGGCCTGAAGGCTTTAGACACTTCTGCACAGACCATCCAGTCTATATTTCTGCTCTTGTCTTTCTCCCAAGTGTTGACATTTTGTCACCATGTCATCAAAAAAAGGGAGTGTGGAAGCTAATTGTAAAAGTACATTTCGTCATAGTTGTAGTCCTTCTGCATTCGATTGATTTAGTTCAGTATGTGTACCAGCTGCATGGCTGTTGAATTACTACATATTAAATAATAAAATTGAATATTTCTGTCTGTTTAGGAGCAAAGGACAACAAATATGAACTGAATGGCTTCTTTGGGGATACTGGGCATCAAGGTGAGAACAGACCTGTTTTTTCCTATGTGCTGTATTTATCTTAACCAGCCTGCTCACCTTTCTCCTGTATTCTTGTCCCCTCCCACAGGTTAGCTCTACTGAGACAACAAATTGAATCTCTCTTAATTGTTGTTGTATGTGATATAATATAATAGTGATAATTTGGTGTCTTGTTTAGTTTTGTCCTTCACATTTTTGTCCCATGTTTACTGTTATCCTTACAACTGAAATGTAATTTTGTTTAGCATTTTTAATAACCCCTCAAATTAGTTGAAATATTTCTAAAAACAATAACTCCATCTAATTTATTTTACATGAGAAATTCTTTTTTACTACTTGTGGCAATCATGTGTTGTTATTGTACAGTATTTGAGTTATTAAAACTACCAAAAGAACCTCAAAGTGGAAGTTGTTTCTTTACTGACCTGTGCATGTTTTACACACACTGCTGGCTCTGTAATTTGCAAACCTGTTTTCAAATAATAAGTGGACACAATAAGGAATCGTCAGTGCTGGTTAAGAGTCACGAAGAAAACAACCGCCCAGTAAGGATTTGTAATCCTTGAGCCTGGTGCAGCAAACGTGAGTGACAGAAGCACACATGCATTACTGTACATAAGGGAAGTACTTCTGTTTTGTTAAAGTGCGTTACGTAAACCATGAAGCTGGTTAGGTGTGAGTCAGTTACAAGGGAGGAGCAGCTGCAGAAGTGCACATGGCTTTTTCTGGGGGATTACCCAGCTTAGGAATAAAGGCCGTGCGCTGATTGGTCCAAGATCATGCCACTTAGCCAGCTCAACAGGTTGCTTGCATGGACTTATACCTGTCCAATGATGGGTTTTGAGGACCAGAGTTTCCGGCTGGTCGTGGTCAAGACCAGCCCGGGAGTCCCGAGTGCGCCCTTTTATGATCTAAATGGTGAGGAAGCTAAATGTGAGGGCACTGGCTGCAGGAAGTCATGATGGTGCTTTACAAAGGACCGCGGCTCTTGGACTTTGCAAAGGCTCCTGCTCACCTTCAGTTCAACAAATATGTCCTGACGGGTTACCGGCCGGTGTCCACAGCTGAAGAGTGCGTCAGGAGCCTCTTCTACATGCACAATGAGCTGGGGAACATCTACACACACGGTAAGTCCAGCAGTTATGCTTCTTTCAACTGGTGCATACATACCTAAACTAGAAAATGCCATTGCAGCCGTTCTTACTATACCTGAATCATCATTGAAATATATTTTTACACTTTATACGCAAAGCAAGTTTCTCTCACCTTGAATCGTATTAACCCGCAAACTAAACAAGCCACGCATGTCAACTCTCACTTATGGCCAGATACAAACACACTTGATAAGGATGGGTAATGAGGATATGGGGTATTAGCTGTAATCTGCCCTGGGAATCAGAGCCCTGACAGTGTCCACTGGTTAACTGGGCCGTTGAAGGTGACCGACACCTCTGATCTGTAAATGCCCATACGGATCTTGAGTGAAGCATCCAAAGACAACTTTGCACAGATTCTGAGCTGCTGTAGAATAAGATATGTGTTAAGAAATCTTTAAAAGTTCTGGTTTTAATGTGAAACTTTTCAAGGCTGGCTCATGGAAAAAAACTGCAAAAAAGGGAAATTGGTCCATGCACAAACTAGAAACTTCATAGCCTTGAACTTCAGTAGGCCTTGTCGTCTTCTTGCCCCATTTTCAACATGGCTATTCCATAAGTTCATTAAACCTAACACTCTTACTAAGGGGAAGTGAAGCATATTAGCATTAGAGTGCTGCTCGAGCTTCTCTATGTATGTAACCAACTACTCATTTCTAGTAAAAATTACAATTAGACAGAGGAACCGTTTCGGTCCATTGAATTCCTCATATTGTTCTGCAACAGGCGGTACTTCTATGTGTTGCACTAAGGTACTGTGATTAAAATGCCACTACAAATTAAGCTGACACTAACCTACAGCAGTGGCACATACCTCAAAATACTCAACAAATTATTTTTATATTCTGCAGATTTCAGAAAAATAATGATGTTCTTTTTCCATCTTCCTGTCATTTCAGGAATTCCTTTCTTCCTTTTCTTGGTGCTGCTACCTTTTAGTATCCCCTGGAAGGAGGTGGACAGCATCTGGATATGTGTTGTCCACTATCTGGCCTGCCTCTGTCCCACCATGGGATCAGTGGTCTACCATTTGTTCATGAACCACGTGGGAGGAGAACACGTGTACGACACGCTGCTCTCCCTGGACATGGTCGGCGTCTGCCTAGTTAACACCCTCGGTAGGTTGACGAAAGAAAGTAAATGTAACCGCAGAGATTGCTCCTGATGCTAAGACCGGGACCAGAGGGGCTTACTGGTCATAACTAAGATGTTTTCAAGTTTTAAGTTTTTGGAATTCAAGCCATTAACAAGCACTGATAAGTTACAACAAAATTTTAGAAATGCTGAATACTATGGTTTTGATACAATTCAGGGGTGCCCCTGCATCCACATTTCTTTCTTATCTTCTAATTCTTATCCAGGTCCAGGTTGCAGGGGTAGCAGTGTTAGTAGATACCCACCTCCTCCAGTTCTTCTTGGGAGACACCAGGGCATTCCCTAAGCCAACTAAGAGATAATCTTTTCTGGTCAGCCTCAGAGCTTCCTCACAGTGGGACATACCTGAATCACTTCACCAAGGAGGTCCCCAGGAGGCATGCTAGTCAAATACCTGACCCAAATCAACTGGCCTCTTTTGATGTGGAGTAGCAACTCTCTCTAGCAGTAGTCCCACCAACGACCGAGTTTTTAACCCTTTAGTCTAGATCTCGGAGTATTGAGGATTGTCTGATTAGCAGACCTCAAAGCTCTGACAGGAGTGTGAACGTGAATAAGAATGGACAAAATACTGTGGTGGTCTTAAAAACAACCAATTAAGTCTTCAGGCAGATTAAAGATATTGAACATTAAACAGTTCCTCCCAGAATCACTTAAGTCGGTCAATAAGCCTAAAAGTCTCATGTAAAGTCTTTTGCAAAGATAGTTCAAGCCTACCAAAAGTCAAAGTCAAGCCTCATTTAACAGTGCATGGGATTATCCACAACTTTAAGGCTAGACCTCAATAAATATCAGACTGATTGCCATAAAGTTTGTGTTTTTCAGAGGAACCCTGGATCACTCCTGATTTTTTTTCTTTAGTTCGACCTAATGGTTAACATTTGCTTCTGAAAAACAACAGCAAAAATAACAAGATACCAAACGATTTTTAGTGTTGACTAAAAATAACCATGCTGACAACAATGCCAGTAACAGCAACCTTGCATTATCTCTCCAGGGGCAATTCCTATCATTCATATCACCCTCCTCTGCTACCCAATCGTGCAACAGACTGCCTTGCTGGTCTATATCCTCCTGTCAGCCCACGGGATCTACTGTGCCACCACTGCCCGCACTAACGTCCGGCGCCTGCAATCGTTTGTCTGGCAGGCCTTGTTCCGTTTCAGCCTCTTCCTGTTTCGGGTTTATGGCAGCGGGGTAGGAAGCCCAAATTCCCTGCGTCTCTTTGTCATCATGGACTGTCTAGCTTTATTGGGAGGGCTTGTCAACATTGTCCAGATCCCTGAGCGCTTCAAACCAGGATTGTTTGACAACTGGGGCAACAGCCACCAGATAATGCATGTCATGGTTATCTGCTCAATTATCTACCTACACTGGGGCACACTGGAGGATTTAGCCTGGATTAAGAGCTACCAGTGTCCTGCTGAGTGATGCCAAGTGCAGCTAGTTCACGCATGCTTGCAGTCAAGGCTACATTTGAATTTAGCATTCAGTGAGGGAGGAGTATATGGAGGGCCGAAACTGCCAAAATCAATACTCTATAGATATATATATTAAAATATTAAAGAAATATGCCATTAACTGCCCAAAAATAACTACTGTAAATTAATATAGCCATTAATACGTTTATAAAATCGGATATAAAAATAAATGTTTTGATTTATTTCCATATTTACATTTGTATTCCCCCATTTATTTACCTTCCCATTTAATTTTCAATGTATAATTTCTCTAATTACCTAACTTATCAATTTATTTAATTTTCTAGCTAACTAGTTTAGCTAGCTTTAGATAACCCCACTCTAGGTAACGTAACTACGTTAGCTAACTTAGCTAGCCTATCTAAAGTAGCTAGCTTTAGTTAGAAGTTACATTCACACTTATTTAATCACAGCCCCTTATTCAGATAATGAAGCAGAAGTGCTTCAATAAATCTGACAATTAAATACTGATGTGTATAAAATAAGGTTGAAAAATGCAAAGGGGAAAAAAGTCCCCACAAAAAACCCCTATTCTTAAATGTAACGTTTACATAAAAAGCTAAATTAAAAGGGAAAGTCAATAAATATGAAGTTAATATACAGAAGCAAATTGTGTTTTTTTCTTAAAGTTACATTTAAAAAATGCACTTTAGTCCTAGCTGCTGAAATTCTTCACAGGGGAAGTTCATAATTTGACATTTTGCCAAAGAAGAATAAGAGGAACCTACAGTGTTCTAACTGTAAATCACATCATTGTATCTAATTGAAAATCCTGAACATACTTGATTTATAGAGGTCGATATGCAGTAGTTTGGGGGTGTAATGCCCTTAAATAGTTTTTTAAATGAAAGAAAAAAAATAACTGTGAGAAAGAAAATATCTATTTTTATATCTTGGTCCAATCTGTATTTAACCCATGAATGGTGATAAACGAGAGAAATAACAGGAGTAGTTGCATGCTTCTGCTGTTTAATTGCAAGAAAGATATATTGTATGTACACTTGACTCAAGAAGTCACTTATTTTGCTATTGCTATCATTTAAAATGAATGGGTTTTTGTGACTTGGCAAAAAAAAAAAATGTTAGATTCATCTTACTGCCCTTCTTGTGAATTGAGGATTTTCTGTCTTTAGCTTAAAAACCATCAAAACTGCATCAAAATTAAGTGAATTTATGGCCACTTTAGAAAATCAGGCATGTTCATTTGATTTGTAAAAGATGTGGCTGTTACAGGGGTGGAATTTCTCACGACTCGTTGTTTCATAACACATTGAACATTCCCATGTTTATCTGCAAAACTGAGGGCGGGTATCGGGAGAAGTCTGGGGTGTTTGTGTGGATCAGTCTTCATCTGAGCTACTGTTGTCCTCGGCGTCTGAAAGGTCGGCGATGGGAAACCGCAATATGGCAGCCACCCCGCTCAGCTGAGTCAGTTCTGGTGAGACAGTCCAGAATAAATCAAAAGGTGACACATCCTGTACTGCGGACTGGCTTTATATTTAATTATAAAAATCCAATCGGTGCAGTTGTAGCACAAATTCTTGACTTCTTATTTGAGTAAGACATCAATAAAGAGTGAGATTATCACTTTATGTGTGTGGCGTCATCAATTCACTGAGTCCAAATGACAGCGGTAAATTAATCCTACGCTTTATTTTTCATTATTTTACTCTTATTAGTGATTTCATGTTAAGTAACAAACCCTGCAGAAAAAAAGGTGCACAGAAATGCTCCCATTTGTTTCAGTGGTGCTCCGCCAGGGATGACCATACAGGCCAGATACAGTTTTTTGAGGCTTAAGTGATGTAGCTATACATCAACAAAACCAGTGCAGAAGAGGAGAACAAATTAGCAGACATGGATTTAAACCATGATGGTATCAGATTAAAAAAAAATCCTATGCAATCCACTGCAAATGTTCATGTGAAATCAAATCCAGACGAAAATGCTAAAAAAGTTAAGAGGCATTTTTTTAGAAGTTGCCTGATGTAGTTCAAAAACTGTATATTAACATCAACTGTAAGGTTCACATATGAACAACAAGAGCATTTTTAGGTTGTGGCCCAACCCTCCAATATATCCAGATCTGGGACCAGCAATAGAAGAAGACCAGATTGTCACCCCTAGGCGCAAGTAATTGCTAACAGTTAACCGACTAATGTTAACGTAATGACAGCAGTTCAATACTTTAGTGCTGTTGCAGTTTTCCTAAAGTCTTGTTCAGGTTCATGAACTTCAACTACTTCAGCTTTTAGCGAGGGACAGGACTGTGAGAAGTTACTTGTCAAACTGAGGAAGTAAGGATGGCACTGTTGGTATCAGTACTGTGGCTGTAGTGATAGTAATGGGAATCTATGGGGGATTTTTTTACGCATTGAAAACAAACGTGACAGGACATCAAGTTGAAAAACGACAGCTCCTTAGAGCCTGAGAGAGCTAAAGAGTTAACTTCAACTACATGAAGGGAGCAATAACTTACGTTCACCCGAAACGTGAAGGCTTGAGAATATTCTGCATGGAAAAGAGAGAAAAAGTCATTAGCCTGATGTTTTCCAAAGTACTTTAAACATGTTCTAGCCAGCATGTAAATCTACAGGAGCCTGCATTTCTACTTTTAACAAAATTGTCACATATAGTACATAACAAAAATTCAGTTTTTAAGTCTACAAACATAGTATTTACAAAGTTACCTGACAGTGCCACCATTGTCTCTCACATTGTCCACCAAGCGAACGTAGCGACTCCTGGTGGGGATATCCTGATGCCTGACAAAACAAATTAAGCATTGAAATTGGGAGAACTGTGGGCCCGTAATGACGATTTTAAGGATATCCTCTTTTTTTTATAACATAGAAGTCCCAGAAAGCTGTCATAAATCAAGTGTTTAAAGAAGAGCAGTCTAAAGACTGACTGCTCGGAGCGTATACATGTACATATGCTGACGTCATTATTTGATCTTGGCTGTGTTCAGTATGTGCATCCACCCTAGTAACGTTATACTGATATGACAAAAATAAAAACACAGAAAGGAAAAGTTCTTTGAACGTACTCATCAGTATGTTAGTGAACATGTTACACATAAACAACAGCAGCAACGAGGCAGAATAACACTGCCTGTCAAAAGCATCCCTCATGCACACCTACCTGAACAACTTGTCGCTTACCAACAAGGTGTCGACAGCGAGGGCCTCAGCAGCTTTCTCCACATGAGCGAGGCTGTGAGGATGCAAAGATATGCAGGTTGTTTATAATCAGTGTTAACAATATAAGTTAACTGTTACATTCCATCATCAAGCACGCACCCGTAGAAGGCTCGGTCAGGCTCATGCTGCAGCATTTTATAGAAGTCCTCCAGGGCTTTCACCTCTCCGGCTGCCTGAGGAGGAAGACACAAAACAACAGGTCAAAATTATTTATGTCTCCAGTGAAAATAATTCATAATTCCACACAGATTAATACAATTTATAATAAAAAAAAAAGTTTTTTGCTCAGAGTTTAAAAAGCTGTGTGCACAGTTTAGCAATCATATGCACAAATATGCACAAACTCTTAAATCACAGGATGCATAGTCACCTTCGTATCAGACAGCCTATTTGTCACAGTGGGGTCAGAAAGGACTTCTGCAAAACAACAGTTGTCTCAGTGAGTTTTCACCTTATGATGAGATCAATTTAACTTCGCTGTCAAGTAGCAGCAGCTCCTACCTTTGAGTGAGTACTTATGACCTGACGATGAGTGGACCAGCATGAATTTGGGCCGATTCTCCTGCAGGATCTTGTTGTCCTGCCGTACCGCCTCATTAAAGAGGTAGGTCGTAAACTGGTCCTTCACATAGCCTGGGCTGGCCACCAGGATGCACTTCACAACTGGCAGAAAGTAAGAAAGAAAAAAAATCTAAATCTCAACTCTTTTTAAATGATATCTTCTGTAAAGAGAAACTACCTGAACCAGCAGTTTACATCCACATCTGTCTAGATTTATATATGTAGTAAAACACAGAAGCAATTTAATAAAAGGTATTATGTTTACAGGAAAATAGAGGTTACTACTCTAAAACATGTATGATCCCACTGAAAAATATCCAGTGAGAGTGAAAAGTCTTCTTAAGTTATAACATTAATAAACAGTTTCAGGAACAAAACACAATGGTGCACATCACCATGAATGAAAGCTTCACAGCAAACATTAAACTGGAACTGTTACAATAAGTAAAAAAAAAAAAAGGCAGAAGTGTCTACGCGCACACAACAGCCTTACCATCAAAATTGATGTGACGGAGAATGGCTTGCATCACAGCTTCATAAAACTTCTCCAGTCCCTGCAAACAGACACTTTGACAGTAAGCACACAGGATGAAAAACTCTCTCAGTGTTACATCCCCAAAGAAAGGGGACAACCAAATTTTTTGTTACACTATCACAGAAATATCACAGAAAACAAACAAAAAAACTGAGGTTGACTTCCTGAGGCTAAAGAGAAATGTAATCCACTTGAACTCCACTCAATCCCATTTAAAAACATTTAAATATATTTGAATGTGTATATCTGCCTACTTTGTTTTAGTCAGTAAGCTCTTAACTCCCATGACATCTACACCAAAACACTCACGCAATATGAAAATTATAATTGGGTTGGCACACTGTGTACATTTTAGCTGTATCTTCATATTCAGATTTGACACTGTGCCCTTTTCAAAACGTCACTTCATTCCCGTTTGCTTGCTTTTAGAGCTCCCGATTCGCTAACAGCTGATCAGTTGCCTATAAATCATTTTTACCTTGTCGTGCTGTGTGCAGCTTCCTTTTCTCTTACGGGGAATGGTGACTTCCACTTTTGCACGAAGCAGCGTCATGGCAGGTGTCACGAGCACCAGGTTGGCCAGGCCTTCCTGCATTACCACAGCAGCCACATCTGCCCTCTGGGTCGGGTCACATGCCTGATCTAAAACGTAGACAATGATATAATGGAAACAAAAAGAAGAAGTTATATTTAAAACGTAATTGACAAAATTTCCAACATCTTCTACGGTGGTTTTCCTAATAAAGTGTTCGGTGATTTTATTCACTCAACTTACAATTTTTGCCATCTGGAAAAAGCTTTCACTGCTTGACCAGAATTTTAGAAAGAAAAGGTCTTTGTTTTGTTTATGACTGTTTATTTCAAGAATAAAAAAGGTTGATATAAAAATAGTAAAAGCTACTTTGAGCTGATCTTTTATTCGCCTGCTGAGATCGAACTGTGGACCCTTTTTGCGTGAATGTGTAAACCCCTACACTATTAACGATTAACTCAAAGTATATCTTATAAGAGAACTGTTGACAGCCTGTTGAATTTGAACAAATCTGAATAAAATGAGAAAACTAGCCAAACAGCTGCAGAAATTTTGAGAACAGTTACCAAAGCCAAGAAATTTCTATCTGCTATAATCAGTTCAATTTTATTTATTTAGTGTCAAATCACAACAACTGTCACCTTTATGTTGTAAGGTTAAGACCCTTCAATATCAGAGAGAAAACCCCCCCAAATCAGATAACCCCCTATGAGCAAGGACTTGGTGACAGTTGGAAGGAAAAACTCCCTTTTAACAGGAAGAAATCTGCAGCAGAACCAGGCTCAATGAGGGGCAGCCATCTTCATCAGAAAACAAGTAAGATGTTATTTATATATATATATATATATATATATATATATATATATATATATATATATATATAACTTGTATGTATGTATGTATTTATATACAGCTTAAGAGTCTTTGTGACTAGTTGTGGTAGGAAGTACATGCTTTAAAATAATTGACAGTCAGACATAGCAGTAAACAGTTTATAGTTGTTTTGGTGGTCGGAGTACTGAGGTAGCATCTGCTTACCAATTCTATCCAGCACGACGCTGTCCCAGTTCTTTTTAGCCAGAGTGAACTTCCTGTTGAGCTCAAGCTCAATAGTGTGATAAGCCCCCATCTGAAGAGCAAAAAAATACAACACAATCACAACTACTTTTCATTTCAAACACAAGTTAGCCTGCATCCCAGGGTTGGGTGGTACGTGAGATTAAATCGGTTAATTTCTGCTTTTGTGCAACATGACAAAGTCATAAAATCAGAGACCGTAAAAGACAGAAACATTGGTTCTTGAGACAGCTGTTGATGGGGGAGCTTTCTTGGTGAAAAGTAAACAGACAAACCTACGATGCTCTATAAAAGTAAAAAAAACAAACAATGTTCAACCTAAAAATCAGATAATGGATCTGGTGTCAAGAAGAAAACCACAGCAGAAAAGCAGCTGACATTAGTTGCTTCGTTTTGGTGTCACTTATTTTTTATAATTTTTTTGCCTGTCCCGTTTGGCTCTTTTGCCATCAGAATTATTGTCTGAAGGCAAAAAGAGAAGCCCAACAGAATTACTTTACCAAGTGGACCATCCCTGCCTTGCCGTATTGGTCCATTTGATTGACCTTTGTTGTTATTATTTGTTTATTTTATTTTATTTTCAGTTGTTACAGACAGGACAGACATGACTGGGGGGAGGGAGGGAAACAAAGACAGCGGGGAAGAGGAATAGTGATGAAGGGCAAAGAAAGGAGAAAAGAAAGGGGGGGGGGGGGGGGGGGGGCAAAAAAAATACATATCTCTATATATATATCATCTAAATAATATATCATAATAATATATCATTATTATGCAGCACATAAGATTTACAGCACACAGTGTTCTTTGAGATCGGAGCCAAAAAGGGTGTATTTTGTGTCTGTGAGCACCTGTGTGTACACCTGTGAGCATGAGCGCGCTTGTATTTAAAAGGTTCCTTCATGTAATGATCTGCTAGAGCAGGGGTGTCAAACTCAAATACACAGTGGGCCAAAATTCAAAACTGGAACAAAGTCGCGGGCTAACGCTAATATTTATTGAAATATATTTATTCCTCCAGATATAAGAATGAATCTTTTCTTATAGACTCAAACACGTTTTGCTGAAAAACTGAATATGGAACAAGCAAAGCTTAATACTAAACAATATATATATTAGCTGTATAATACCAGTAAGCCAGCTCTAATAGTAATTTGGTATGGCTTGGCCCGCGGGCCAGAGTTTGACACCTACAGTGGGGCAAAAAAGTATTTAGTCAGCCACCGATTGTGCAAGTTCCCCCACTTAAAATGATGACAGAGGTCAGTAATTTGCACCAGAGGTACACTTCAACTGTGAGAGACAGAATGTGAAAAAAAAAATCCATGAATTCACATGGTAGGATTTGTAAAGAATTTATTCGTAAATCAGGGTGGAAAATAAGTATTTGGTCACCTCAAACAAGGAAAATCTCTGGCTCTCACAGACATGTAACGTCTTCTGTAAGAAGCTTTTCTGTCCCCCACTCGTTACCTGTATGAATGGCACCTGTTTGAACTCATCATCTGTATAAAAGACACCTGTCCACAGCCTCAAACAGTCAGACTCCAAACTCCACCATGGCCAAGACCAAAGAGCTTTCGAAGGACACCAGGAAAAGTATTGTAGACCTGCACCAGACTGGGAAGAGTGAATCTACAATAGGCAAGCAGCTTGGTGTGAAAAACCAACTGTGGGAGCAATCATCAGAAAATGGATGACATACAAGACCACTGATAATCTCCCTCGATCTGGGGCTCCACGCAAGATCTCATCCCGTGGGGTCAAAATGATCATGAGAACGGTGAGCAAAGATCCCAGAACCACACGGGGGGACCTGGTGAATGACCTGCAGAGAGCTGGGACCAAAGTAACAAAGGTCACCATCAGTAACACACTACAACGGCAGGGAATCAAATCCCGCAGTGCCAGACGTGTTCCGCTGCTGAAGCCAGTGCATGTCCAGGCCCGTCTGAAGTTTGCCAGAGAGCACATGGATGATACAGCAGAGGATTGGGAGAATGTCATGTGGTCAGATGAAACCAAAGTAGAACTTTTTGGTATAAACTCAACTCGTCGTGTTTGGAGGAAGAAGAATACTGAGTTGCATCCCAAGAACACCATACCTACTGTGAAGCATGGGGGTGGAAACATCATGCTATGGGGCTGTTTTTCTGCCAAGGGGACAGGACGACTGATCCGTGTTAAGGACAGAATGAATGGGGCCATGTATCGTGAGATTTTGAGCCAAAACCTCCTTCCATCAGTGAGAACTTTGAAGATGAAACGAGGCTGGGTCTTCCAACATGACAATGATCCAAAACACACCGCCCGGGCAACAAAGGAGTGGCTCCGTAAGAAGCATTTGAAAGTCCTGGAGTGGCCTAGCCAGTCTCCAGACCTCAACCCCATAGAAAATCTGTGGCGGGAGTTGAAAGTCCGTGTTGCTCGGCGACAGCCCCAAAACATCACTGCTCTCGAGAAGATCTGCATGGAGGAATGGGCCAAAATACCAGCTACTGTGTGTGCAAACCTGGTAAAGACCTATAGTAAACGTTTGACCTCTGTTATTGTCAACAAAGGTTATGTTACAAAGTATTGAGTTGTATTGAATCCTACCATGTGGATTCATGGATTTTTTTTTCACATTCTGTCTCTCACAGTTGAAGTGTACCTCTGGTGCAAATTACTGACCTCTGTCATCATTTTAGGTGGGGGAACTTGCACAATCGGTGGCTGACTAAATACTTTTTTGCCCCACTGTATGTGCTAGAGGGTGTGGGGAGCCACAGCCCCGACCTCCAGGGCATGAAACAGGTATGGAGGAGCTCAAGGCTCCAGACATCTCCAGACATTTTGGTGTCACTTATAATAAAAGACAGACGATGCTTTTTATGTCAGTCCTGACATAACCACACTGACACAGTGGAACAACCAGTCTTCACTCAGATGCTGGAAAATAAGTATGGAGTGTGGTCTAAACCATTTTCCAAAGGCTGCATTGACTCCTGCTATTGCTAGCCAGCTGATCCTACTGTTCTTCACTACAGCGTGCAGAATATGTAAAAGGTGCCAATGATGTCGTTGTATTGTCCACAGACGGAGGGCAAGTGCATTTTTTTTTAATTTAAGACAGGTTCATATAGGAAACAGAAAATAAAAATAGTAAATATTTCACCCAGCCCATTTACAAGAGTGTTTATAAAACTCAGACCTTGACATATTGGTTCTCCTCTATGTTAGTTCCCTTTACTCTCAGCTGGCAGGCCTGGGTGTCGAAGTCGATAGTCTCCACACACAACGTCAGAGTAGTTCGGACTCTCGAGCTGCCCACGCTTCCTGTAGGGGACTCGGTCTGCACCTTTCTGTGGGAAAAGGACAGAAGCCGAAGCTTTAATTGCTGCACTGATGATGAGCTGTGTATTTTTCAGAACAAAACACTAAGGTAGAAGAGTAATGCTGAAAGCTATAACAATCCTTGAATAACACAGAATGACTATAATAAACACAACTTCACGCCGGTGTCAGAGCATCGCTCCACACACTGAGTCACAAAGAGGCATAAACTTGAGTTACAGCTACATCAAAGCTGCCCGAGGGATGTGGGTGTTTTTTTGTTTGTTTGTTTGTTTGCTTGAACATTCTGGTATATCAACTACAATGATCCCACCAACACTGAATGGAATACCGATACAAATACTCAAAAATGGAAACTTGCACTGCAGATATAACTAGAACTTTTATTAAAGATTATAGGTGGAGGGGAAAAATTGACGTGGTGATATTGTATTGTTACACGAAGACTAAATATGATATTTTATTGAATAAATTCCGATACTCTAGGAATACTACAAACAAGAGGCCTGATCCCATGCACCACCATCCTGAGACAATGTTAACTTAGTCTGACCGAGTGACTTACTATCATAATGGAGGACGTGTGGTCTAATTAATATCTACCTTAATTAGATAATATCAAAATTCATACAATAATCAGGATACATGAATACCATATATTTCTAAAGTATTTCTACAAAGCAGTCTTGCACACACAACCTTTCTTTTGCAACTTAATTGTTACAGTGAGTGTCTAATCTTTAACTTCTTTTGCCAGCATATTTTACAAACCCATGAAATGAAGAAAAAAATGAAGAAATCTGCATTATTACAGGGCTTCACCTGTGTCTTTGTGTAATATATTGATTATTACCTGATAGTCGAGGCTCTTAAGCTGTCCCCCACTTGGAGCAGGTTGTAGGTATGCCACATATCCTCCGCCTCCTCGGGCACCAGAGTCACCTGACTGAATTAAGCGTTGGTGATCAATAAGCCAGGATCTGCACTCGTGTGGTTTTGGTATACAATTTTTTTTTAAAATAGATATGCTCCCAATTTAAGATGCGAAGGTGGTAAAATGGCACAGGAATTCCCAAAGTACACAGTGTGTATTACTATATTTATTTACACAAGTTTGTTTGGTTTACTCCCTAAGGTGTGGTTTGTCAATTCAGTCTGTAAAGCTAAAGCTAAACCAGAAGTTGTAACATGTTAGTAAAGGTTCAGTTTTAACACATATTAAGACAAAATGGTCGGTTGGCTTATTATTACAAAACCCACACCTCTCCCGTTCTCTGAGTGTACACGGGAATGCAACTCACTACACTGACACATGTATAGTCAGCTACAACACAGCAAGCTGGTTAGCCTACTAGCATTAGCCATCAGCGCTCACTCACCCGGCATTATCTTTCTCAATATCTTTATGGAGCAACTTCATGGTTGGATGATTGTATGATACAAACCGAATTATTAGTGTAAAATATATAAGTTAGCAGCTGTCCGGCTAAGGGACATGTTTATCTCTTAGTGAAATAACAAATTAGCCAAGCCATCTCCCAACTTTACAATGAATCACTCGCTGCGTGTTGCCAGGCGCTGGGACATTGCGTCAGCGCCCAAATACGTCGCCTGTTCTTCCAATCATGGTCACTTCCGTGGGAGTAGCTTTTGCTGCGCAACAAATACGAAACGAATACAAACACACTGTTTGAGTAAATGCGAAAAATTTGCTTTTTTTCTTGTCTTCACTCATAAAGTCTTTAATTTACAGTAGCCTAAGCGTAACATAATCAAGAAACAGTGCCCTTTTTTACAAATTAGTTTGAGATAAGTAAATGCTGATAGACACGGAAAACAACCAATCAAGGAGTAGATAGGATGTCACAAACGCCGCCTATTTTTAAAGCTAACCAATGGGGGCACGACAGCGGTCAGCCCACTTCCGTTCAACACCGCTTTGAGCTAACGCTCGTCCAGCAGCTTTTTTTGTCGATGGCATGGTGCTAGTAGCTTCCGCACAATAACGTAGTCGAGAAAATACGAATAGACTAAACGAAATTCGGATGCCTAAATGGAATTAGTCGATTAATGTGATTTCCGAAGTACATCAGCCATCACATCGTTAACATTTCAAAATCTCGCCTCCAATATTGAGGTAGCCGATTCTTCCCCAAGGTTAGCTAGCTAGCGGGCTAACGATAGCCGATTAACACTAAACTAGTTCAGGTAACTATAATTCGGCAACCAGTTAATACCCAGTACCTCTTGAATTCGTAGAAGTTATTAGAAGTCGGCCGGAACAGGGGCAGAACATGGCAGAAGCCGACAAGTTGAACATCGACTCCATTATACAGCGTCTCCTCGAAGGTAAGACCAAGTATTTCGCTCGATATTTATTCAAAGAGGTAGCCATTTTAGCCAACTGCGGCTAGGGAACGGTAGCCGCCAACGCCGTAAAAACAAGTTCAGTTCATCCGGCGCTTCTTGCAAAGAAAGCATAGCACTTAAACGCTCAGTAAATTTAATTTGTTTGAATGTTGTCTTCGGAAATTGAATACAAGAGAGAGACGGGTTGAATATATATTTTTGAACACAGTTATATATTCGCACCATTTGTATTGTGAGAGTTGGTCTCGTTAAACTTGCATTGAAATATACTATGATGCAGAAATATGCATTATTTTATACTTGTGCAGACATCGTTTGGGTACACACTGAAGTGGTTATACGGTTAAATTTAAAAGGTCACTCCTGTATGCTAGCAGGGTGAGGTCATTTTATTTTGTTACTTGTAATCACATTTTTATTGTTTTGTAGGACAGAGAGCAAATGCTCCATAACACCAGTAAAATCATCCAGGGTGCTACTGAGTCTTGATTTGTTAACTATCACTGTTCACTATATATAGGTCGACCTCTGGATGCCTCTGAAAATGTCTTTGTCTTTATGTTTGGTTTGGCTGTATTTGGAGCCATACAAGATTCTTCACGAAAAAGTGTGACATTTGCAGATTATGATTATAAATGAGTGCTCTGATTACCACTGTAAAATGTGTAATCCACAGATTTGTTCTCCTTTATTTTGAGATATCTTATTCTAATTATGTTGCTTCTAATCAAGAACATAGCAGATTCACTGCTACAGTGTGCACAAAATGAAATGAGCCAACTGTCCATGGCAGTATGCCCTACAAATTACACTTTAAGCTGCATTTATGCAGAGAGAAATGAGAATAATCACCCAATAGCCACTTGTAATAATTTACCCCTTTCTTATTAAAAACAGTGTAAGAATTTGCTGTTGTTTTCTGACTCATTTTTTCCCCTTACAGTGAAAGGCTCCAGACCTGGCAAAAATGTTCAGCTGACAGAGAATGAAATCCGTGGTCTTTGCCTCAAATCCCGGGAGATCTTCCTCAGCCAGCCAATCCTGCTTGAACTTGAGGCGCCCCTCAAGATTTGTGGTGAGGCTTAAGTGGCGTTCTTTGGAGTCGAGGGAATTCTCGAGGGTGGTCAAACAACATAGCAAGCTGTTGAAGCTTAGAGTGCTGGACCATTATGAGTCAGCTTATGTGCATACTATGCTCTAGTATTCACATGACCAATGCTAAGTTATTATAGTTAATTAAAAACAGACTGGCTCTAAAAAAAAAAAAAGAAAGTGTTTAATTCTTCATGGCTGTAATCTTGCCACATAAACAACTCACGGGATAAAGTGGTACTGACTTGCTGGTTCAATTCTGTTTTGTACTTTAAGTTTCCCTGGAGTTTTCCGTTGAATGTTAGTTTAAGGAACAGGTTTCAGGAACTGGAACAGTCTGTACTGCAGTAGAAATCATAAGCATCCTTGTACTAAATGCAACCTCATAACAAAACACACACATAAGGTAACTCTGTAATAAGTGTTTATTTAAAATAACACTTTGTCAGTCATGGTATAAAGTGCTAATCTTCAAGGTCTCTAGTCATGTTGTACCTCCATCCAACTCCCTCAGCCTTTGTTGTGCACATATACTGAGCACGATAATCACACCTTTGAACAACATTGCTGTTTCCACTCTAACACTGCTTGTTTCTCTAGGTGATGTTCACGGGCAGTACTATGATCTGCTCAGGCTGTTTGAATATGGAGGCTTTCCACCAGAGAGCAACTACCTGTTCTTGGGCGACTACGTAGACAGAGGCAAGCAGTCCCTGGAGACCATCTGTCTGTTGCTGGCTTACAAGATCAAATACCCAGAAAACTTCTTTCTGCTGAGAGGAAACCACGAGTGCGCCTCTATTAACAGAATATACGGCTTCTACGATGAGTGTAAGTCATGATATATGCACACAGATACAGACAGTAATTTGGAAAGTTGTGCGACTGCTCTCTGTGGTTACCAGTTGAATAGAAAAGTGTAGGCCAACACAGCAGACCTCGGTGTGGTCAAGAGGACACCTTGGTTTTTCTTTTTTGTTTGTTGATACCGAAACTGTAAAAAGAGGAAACACATGTACACAACATCAAACTTATCATATATAGAAATATATAAAATATAGATAAATAGATGTAGGGTGAGAGAAATGGATGTATATGTGTCTATATCTTAATACATCAAAAGCTAAATAGAATAGAAATGAAAAATAGGAAAGTGTTTCAGCAGCAAAGTGACAGGCAGATGCAGATTTACACATTAAAAACAAGAAGGAAGAGACTGTACAGGGCAGATTTACACATAAGGAGGAAAAAACAAAAGAAACACCAAGTAATTAGTGAAGTAATGTTTATCAGCACTTGCAACAGGTGTGGTGGTTACAGTTTCTTTTTATTATTTTTTTAATTGCGATTAAGAAAATATGCCTGACACTTTGAAATCTGTCTGTAGATTATTAACTAATTAAGTATTCTTAGATTAACAGTGTACACAAGATATCTATTCCCTTGTGAGTTCCTTTAAATTGATGGAGAAACATGGGCAACACTCAGTACTCCGGGCTTCAGGCTAAGGAGCATGATCGGGCAGTGGGAACAGTGATTCAGTCACATGCTTTTTGTTCTATTTAGAGCTCAGCTTATGTAAAATGTGTTTTCAGCTTGAAACAAGTGGCGCTGCTGATTTTATAGCTCTTATGATGAGATTGTGACAGAGTAATTGTAATTTCCTCCCACAGGTAAAAGGCGATACAACATAAAACTGTGGAAGACCTTCACTGACTGCTTCAACTGTTTGCCTGTAGCAGCCATTGTTGATGAGAAGATCTTCTGTTGCCATGGAGGTATCCTCTTCAAACAGTTAATTTGGTTTCTATCCAGAGCGAACACACAAAGACTAGACTCTGCTCTGTTGTATCTGTCAACATATAATGGTCATGGTCTAGCAGGGACCATCTTAATTTGTTAGACTAATTCAATTTTATTTATATAGCACCAAATCACAACAACAGTCGCCTCAAGGCGCATTATATTGCACAGTAGATCATACAATAATAGACACAGAGAAAAACCCAACAATCATATGACCCCCTATGAGCAAGCACTTTGGCGACAGTGGGATGGAAAAACTCCTTTTTAACAGGAAGAAACCTCCAACAGAACCAGGCTCAGGGAGGGGCGGCCATCTGCTGCCACCGGTTGGGGTGACGGTGTTTGTAATTCCTTCTGGATCAGTACACAGATATAGCTAAAAACGGGTACAGCTTTAACAGACTGTCATTTAATACATCAATCCCTTTTGTAATAAGCGTGTACTGTGCAAAGGTCTTGAGCCACCTGTCATTTCTTTATATTTTGCATTAAAGGAGCCAGGATGTCCTGTGCTTTATAAAGTGGTCTTGAGAAACAGTTCTCCAGGCTTTGACAGTCTTTCAAAGTTTTTCTTTGGACACTTGCTGCTGCTTCACTCATTTTCAGTCCAGTCATTGTACCTGATCAATGTCAGAATTATTATTATTTATTAACACTATTATTTATTTAACAAACCTATTTATAATTCAAGCATTAAGAATAAGAACCTAACTCAAGGGATTAATCAAAGTATTTTTGCACCAAAAAGATGATTCCCAAAGAGCTTTTGGAAAAAACTTTGTACATCTTGGGATGGTGTGCAGTGTCTTTTAAAACTTTTCTACCACTCTCTGTGGTAGATTTTTTTTTTTTTTTTAATCATTTACCAAATGTTATTGATTAATTCAAGCACTTCTTTGTAATCTGTTTGCTGTCATATTTATGTTCAAAATGTGAAAAAAAAAAAAAGTTAAACACATTCTGACACTAGACATTTTCTTAAAACTTCGTATGAAACATTTTCTTATGGATGATTATCATGATGTGATACAGTTCTTAGTTATTACTGCAGTTTATTTTCTTAAACATCCAGACATCTTAGACACTAAATAATTCTTAATCTGTCAGGACCTGTCAATAGGTCCTCAAAGTCAGTGGTAACGAAGCGCCGTGTGCTGCGCTAACACCCAAGTTGAGCAGCCAGCGAAAAACCGCTGCAGTCTGCTTGTACTGCGTAATCTTTTGTGGCCACTCAAGGTCTTCATAGGTTCTGCATTTCCCCGCTCCCTGTCATTCTGCATTTCTGTACCCCCAGTGTACGTTTCATCGTGGCACATGCAAGCTCTCCCCAGTCAGTGCTCTTAGTTGACACAGCAGCAAACAATTTTTTTCCACCGCAAAAGCCGTAGAAAAGAATGGCTTTCAGAGCGTGTGCTGCTTTCTGTATTAAAGGGCCTGTAGGGAGACACTGATGTGCCAGCTGTGCTCTATTCACAAGAGAAATTAGGCTAATTATTGCAGCAGAGGCAGTCATGTCCTGTTGGCACTCTGTCAGATATCCACGGTTACATTCATTAAAAACATCCTACATTATTCAATAGAAAGTACTCATTTAAAAATTTCTTCTTCAGAAACCTAAGTTCTTTATCTTGTGAGGATGTTTCAGGTGGTGTTTGTGCGTTGAAACAGTCGGTGTGAGCAAAACTACCATGGAGTGTCGTGGCTTTGGATTGTAATTCCAGTGATGGGCTTTTCTTAAAAGGAAGCAATCCAGTCTACTTGCATGATGGCGCTATCTTATTAGCTGGGATATGGGTGAAGTTAACATCGGATGACCGGCCTCTCCGTTTTCTGTACCTTCTGATTTAAAAGTTGAGCACTAAATTTACCTTTAAACATCGCCAGAAATATCACAGGGTTTTTGCGGCATGTGATATTCATTTTCTTTTTATGGTTGCTCTTTGAATCTTTTCAGGATGCAAACATTTTTTACAAAAACAAATTCTAAAATCAGATGCTGATTTTTATTTATTTTTTTCCTTCACTACTGAAGTTTAATTCTTGGACATTTATATTTTCCAGGTCTGTCTCCAGACCTCCAGTCCATGGAGCAGGTGAGAAGGGTCATGCGTCCCACTGATGTTCCTGACCAGGGCCTACTGTGCGACCTGCTGTGGGCAGACCCCGATAAAGATGTGCTGGGCTGGGGTGAGAACGACCGCGGTGTCTCTTTCACTTTTGGTGCAGATGTGGTGACAAAGTTCCTCCACAAACATGACATGGACCTCATTTGTCGAGCCCATCAGGTCAGTACCAAAAAATGTAATTGAATGGTTCAGTTTCATGGTAGTAAAAATGAGTAACACAAGTGAAAGGGTTTGATAACTTACAGGATTTGGTTGAGCCTCATAGTTAAGTGTTTAACTGCTTGGAGTTGATTGGGGATTTTTTTTCCACCCTTGGTTGCCTTTAAAGATGCTGGAGGGTTGTCTGGTCTTTATTAGAAGTTGCAGCAGGGTACCAGGTATTGTTTTGATCTGACGAGGTGCGAGCTGTTCTATGTCATGTGGGTAAAGGAGCTATTAGCATTGAAGCGGCTCTTCCTTCAAGCTACAAGAAGGCTGCAACATTTATCAAACAATAATTTTACCGATGCTGTTGTGTATTTTAAGAAATGTCATGTGGAAGTGCTGCAGGGGGAAGTGTTTAGATAGTGGCAGTGACACAGCAGCTAAAAACCTTTTAACCATTTAAGCACAATTGGATTTCAGGCCAGCTTCAGCAGCTAAATTTTGATTTTAGTCTTAAGAATATCTTCAATGTGTTGATATTTAGAGTAGTTTCCAGCAGTACTGACGCTGACCTTACATGGCTGCAGTTATCGCTTAGTTTGTGTTCAGCAGTTAGATGTGTTAGCGTAATTTTCTTATTTGTCAAGCTGTGCTAGTAACGGGGCATTTATAATGTCATGTGTTATCATCCGTAGCAGAGTCTATTGTTCTGCTGTGTGCTTGATCCTGTGTGAGAGTTTGCTAACCTGTTTGTTTTTCAGGTGGTTGAGGATGGATATGAATTCTTTGCAAAGAGGCAGCTTGTGACTCTGTTCTCCGCCCCAAACTACTGCGGGGAGTTCGACAATGCCGGCGCTATGATGAGTGTAGATGAGACCCTCATGTGTTCATTCCAGGTAAACTAGAAACTGATTGAACTTGCTAATCTTAAAGGTTGTTGTCATTTTTAACTCATGGTTTTTCTTCTTCTTTATTTTCCTTGTGCAGATCCTCAAACCTGCAGATAAGAAGCTGTTCTATGGTGGGGGCGGGGGCATGGGCTCCGGTCGCCCAGTCACTCCACCTAGGAAAGCTAAGAAATGACACCAGTAGTTTGCCCTTGACCCTTGTCCTGCCCTCTCTACCTCTTCTTCTCCTTTCTTTCACCAAACAGCCAGAAATCAAACCTATACCCAGGGCTTTTATTTCCTTTTTTATCTGTACTTCTTAAAACATTTAATGTTACAGATGGTCTGAGTGAGTGTGCGCGTGTGCAGGCTTACAAACGTCTGCAGGTGAGCATTAAAATCATGTGTGCACGTGTATATTCTGTGTGAGAATATTAGAGATTTATAATCCCTGCTCTCCCCCCCCCTTTCTCTGACCACTCTTCCCACTGAAAGGCTGAAACCACATTGTCTGTACAGTAACTTGACTGAAACGACAGGGTTTGGGAGAAGGTGGGAGATTGCTGATGTAATGAATTTGGCAGCAAGCTCTTGTTAGCAGATGGTGTGTACGTACATACTTGTGGAAGGGGGATTTTTTTTTTTTTTTTTTTTAAATATATATTATTATTATTTTTTCCCCTGTCCTCTGTACTGTAAAATCGAAAACACAGGTGTGTGCGTGTGTGTGCATGCTGTGTCTTGCCTGTTGGAGTATGATCACAATATGCTTGAACAGGGAGGAGTTTGTCACCTTATCAGAGCGAGCGCACATTTGCACACGTGCCCACACACGTGCATATGACTCGTCAGATTCATATGAGCCAGAACTGTTTTAAAAAAAAAAAATAAAAAATAAAAAAGAAGGAAAAAACCCCCCACAAAAAAAAAACTACAAATAAAAAAAACAGTCCAGTTTAGGTTTGTACAGATTTGATTACTTGAAAGATTTTTTGTGAATTCGTTTTGTAGTCTTTCATCAAGTTGACCAATAAAGCGAGAATCTGAGCTGTACTGTCTCTCAGTCGTTTTTCTGTATCTGCTTCGGTATACAATAGTACTCTTAGTTGCTTGGGCGGTTATTTTAAAGGCTCTAAATGAATTGGGAGGTGACTTTTAATTTCAAACATGATAAATGCATGTATAGACAAATCTTATTAGAATTTTCCTTTTCTTAAGAATGAACAGATTATAAACTCATCTGTCAGTCTCATTTCTTTCTGGTCATATTCTATTTATTCTCTGGTGTAATGGGCTAACTGGTTGGCAGAGGGAGATACTTGTACCCGGAGATTATCTTAGACAATGCATTTCATCACAGAAAAGTTGCAAGTTTTGTTTTTTAAACATGTTCCTGTAAATGTTTCACAATAAAAGTCTTTTCCTAAAAGAGGTTTCTGTGCACTGAAATTCTGGAGGGCTTTTAATTTGAAACAGATATGTGAAGTGTTGTTAAAGAGTAAAGGCAGCAGAGGGTGAAAGTATTTAAATATTACCAGCAATAGCTATCAAACTGAGAATAGGAGAGGGCACAAGGTAATAGGGTAAAGGGCATGAGAAACAAAAGACAAGATAAACTATGTTTATGTTAATGGATATGAAAATATTTGTTAGACTTTAAATTTTCTTCCATTTAACTGTTCTAAAGGTTGATTCTTTATTAAGTCTTTATTATACTTCATCTACACCAGGGGAATATATCTTTTTTTTTTTTTTTATATTTTATTTACGAACAAAACAAGACAGCAACTTGGAGACAGATCCAGGACAAGGACATGGTCAACTTACAAACACAGACGATACAATAATCGAAACACGGGGCGAGTGGAGTGCGGATAATGTGCAAGGAACCTCCACATGGGAAGTGTTTCTAACCAAATCCCTCATGGATCGGGTGAAAGATAAAATAGGTGACAACAGCAGCAATAATTATATCAACACACTTACAGTGATACAATTATAGCAAATATAGATGCACATAAGAAAAGGAAGAAAATGACTATATAATATATATATATATATACACACGCATCTAAAAATTGATAAATGAAAGGGGGGAAGAGTAATCAAGCATATCTAATGAGAGCATGGATGATTCTTGGTATAGCAGGTTATTATTTTGACTTCTCAGGTTCTGAATCGCTCCCTGACCTGATCGGAGAGAGCTCTCCAGAACATATCATCGCCAAACAACACAAAATAACCCCCATACCCTAAAGAGAGAGCATATTTATCAGGTGGCCATTGGTTAATGACTGTTTAATCTGTATTAATTTACTAAGCGTGGTTTATAATGAAGACCTGCCAAAGGTGTGTATCCTACCCATTCTCCAACACATTTATTAGCTTGCTTTCCAAGTTGTCTGTTAGAACAGACGCTTATCTACAGCAGTTTAGAAGCGTTTGGTCGTCAGGAAGAACAGCTCTGTTCTAGGTTGCCCCCTCGACCCAGTGCAGGTGGTAGAAAATAGAAGAACTTTGGCAAAAATAACACAATTTTTGGACAATGTCTCCCACCAAATGCATGAAGCTGTTGCAGAACTGCAGAGCTCCTTTAATGACAGACTGTTGCGTCCTAGGTGCACAAAGGAGTGTTATCGCAGGTCCTTCCTCCCAGCAGCTGTTACACTTTAGACTTTAACCTTCACTGCTCCACAATAAATTATTTAAATCCCTGCTGTTATTGGTACACTTTTTTCATTTTCTGTAAATAGTCTGTGGTTGTTTTTAAAGCATAAGTATGCAGCACTTTTGGTACATTTAAAAAAAAAAATCAACCTACTCAGTTGCACATTTCTTTGAATCTGGTTAGGCTATTTTTATCAACTGTACAATACTTTTTTTTCTTATGTTGTACATTTGCCAGGTACAGTCACTTATTTCTTGTTTAGAGTTTTGCTTATAATCTTAATGTCCATATTTATGAGCACAGCATTAAAGTCACCTCCTATTATGTGTTCTGAGCCAGGTAGGTTATTAAGTATAGAGAAGAATTTATGTGAAATTCACTATTGTCAGGGGGGAATAAGTATTGACATTACAAAACATCCATCTGTGTCTGCGATTGTACTGTTGTGAGTGACTGTAATTGTATTATGAACGAGGACAGCAGTTCTTGTTTTCCTGGAGTTATAGTTGACAAAGATACATGGGAAACCCGAGGTGACTTCAGTGTTGTGATTTTCACACCAGTTAAATGGGTTTCTTGTCATAAACATGTCTGCTTGAAGTCTGCTGAGGTAGTCCATTATTTGAATGCTTTTTGCCTGATTTCCCATACCACAAATATTATATTCCAGCTGAGTAGTTTAAGTGATACCATTACTTAAAGGGAAGTGAGTATGTAGCATAGATATGTTTGTGTGAGAGGCACTATTACATTGTTTAAAGTTAGTTGCGTATACTTAAAAGTATCTATATCTTCATATCTATATGAACATCTTTTAGGGTAGAAATTTCAGCATTTTTAAACATAAGTAAACATAGTGAAGCAGTAAACCCTCCTTAATCATTTCTTTGCCAAATCAAAGAGCTCCCAGACCAAATGTAATCTGCATGTGGATTACTATTAACGTATCACCGTTGTGCGCATGCTCTACTCTGTGACGGTCATCTCGTCCATCCTTACAAATACTTCCAATTTAGTTAATTTAGAGGGTTTGTGTCGCTTTTTCCCCAACTTGTTTTTAACTGTAAATAATTTTAATGTGTAAATAAATGTTAACTGTTGTAAAGAAGTTACTCACAGCTTTTTCTATTAAGTAATCAATCAGGTGAGCGAGGTAAGTACTAGCTAGTGGGCTGGTTTCAGTTATTGTGCAAAGGTACTGTTTATAAGATTAGGGAAACCTGCAGTCAGCTGAAGAAGTCACATGGATGAGTGACGAAACGTTTCTCCCACTGGAAACACGTCCAGATGAACAGAATCAACTTTTTGGGGTAAGTACTAACTAATCTGTACTACCTAGCTTAAAGTTAATACAATTTGTTTTGCTTTGATGAACTCAGCAGCAGACAGTCAGCATAATTTTACCACAGAAAATAGAAATACCGTTAAAGAAAAAAACACAAATAAGACAAAATAAGCTAAATGCAGATTAAATTACACGTCAGTGTCTCTTTGTCAGATGCTGTGTTACTGTGTAATCTCTTATGTTGCTATTCTGAGATCAACTACTGTCAATATTCACTTTAATTTTAACATTTCCTAGAGCAAACCCCCCCCAAAAAACCTAGAAAAAAAGGGGGGAAAGTATATCATCTCTGTTTATCAATGCCATTTTCTCTTGTGTTGGCAAGTAATATTTAATAAAATCAATTTCTTGAAGTGCTTTAGTTTAAAAAAAAAAACCCATACACCACTATTCCTGTCTGGCCACTAATCTGCCATCTGGATGGAAAACCCACACCGCTCCTAACACCTCAGAAAACTGTTTTACTGCACAGTTTTCTAGTGCTTGATGTGTGATTTTGTTTTAGGGATATCTGGCCAAGAGAAGCCAAGTGGACTACATGAAATTACCAGGCTTTAAACTGATATTCACTCAGTGGTCGTAGTACGGGATTATCTTAAAGTATCTAAGTCTGAATAGTAGAGAGCTCTTTTTTAAAATCCTGTGATAATTTTACAAAAGCTGCAGGTGTTTTAACATTAACAGGCTAAACTCTAGTTTCTTTTTGAAAATCTTGGTAGCGCCTTTGTCGTCTGAAGTGAGGGCAGAAACTGACAAAAACTGTATTATTCACTGAAAATTATTGAAGATCAGACACCTTTTTTGTCCTATTTCTTGTAATTACTGTTGAAGTTACAGTGACTAAACACTGCCCGATTAAACAATGAGCATTAAACATTGTACATTATGTACAAGAAAACTGTGAGTTTCCAGGATTTGTGCATTAATCTCTCATAGAATTAAAGATAAACACAGTCTCACCAAACTAATAAGGCTGCACAGTTGTCTGCCCGTATCTTTACTGAATATGCTCAATAATCACTCACAGTGCTATTTACTTCTCCAAAAACTATTAAGGAGATGAGATTAGAGGCGTGGGTCATAAAGGTCACTCTTTATGTAAATAAAGGTGTACAAAGTCTCGTGGTCTTCTAGTATTGCATGAGAGGTTGTTTGTCTGTATCATAAATGTTTTTACACGAGCTTACAACTAATCATGACAGAGGTGTGTAAAGCTAGAAGATACTGCAGAAATGTTTTAAACACCCATGTGACAAAAGTAAAATTGTATTTGTATGATACCTTTTTAAAATAAATATCACAAAGTGCTTCACTACAAAATTACAGAACCTAAAAAGAAGACTAAAAAGATTTGTTTTATGTCTACAAAATCAGCAATTATCTCTCTGGGAGAAGGCATCATGTAAAAATGATACGAGGCAGATACCAGCGTGTAATCCTGAACCGAAATAACAAAACACCTGCAGCAAAAGGCCACTTGGATGTGGCGAAACAAATATGGGAAAATGTTCGGTGAATAAATGACACAAAAGTTCGACTTCCTGGTAAAGATCTGTGATTACCGGGGGAAAAAAATGATAACCTCGTGCTTTGGTGCCGGTTTGCTACCTCAGGACGAGATGTTTTCTCTCACTGAGGGAGCAGTGAATTCAAGCTTCTATCAAGAAATTCACTTACAAATCTTAACCCAGTTTGAATTAGTCTTAAAAGTGTTAAATTTAGCTTGTCACGTAGTCACAATGCAGAAATATTAAGTTAGGTTGCAAAAATGTATCTATCCATTTTTTTACATCTATATAAGCTGTGATAGACAGAAAAAAGCTAGTTATTCCATCTCTGTTCGAATCCTCTCCCATCAGTCAAGAATAGAATGTACCATTAGACAAAAATCAAAAGGCTTCAAACGTCACTCTCCTAGGTCAAAATCCTCTGCTTAGACATTGCATTCTACATTGATTCTTAACCGTCTTTATCCTATTCACCTAATCTTCTTTAAAAGGACCTGTGAAAGTCTCCTGCCACTTGGATTCTTTGTTTAAGGCCTGAAAAGATCCCAGGGGAGCTTTAGGAGTCTAGGTTTTTCTCGAATCGCTTGACTTTCAATATTCTGACAGGTTAGTATGAATTTGTTTGTTCAACTGTGCTGAAAACATTATGCCCAGCTTTAATCCCAGAGAATTAGTGATAACTTTAAGAAATAGTAAAAAAAAAATATTGCCCAGCTTCCTAAAACAAATTCATGCAGTAGTTGTATAACTGTAGCTTATAGTTCTGCGTTAGTTTATAATTGCATGGTAATATTTTTTATTTATATTGGGAAAGTAACTTATTACAACAAAAAACAAAGTCATACACAAAGGATAGTAGTATAGTGGCCCAATATTCCCACTTTTGCTTTCAAAAATAATGCGGTGTCATGTTCTGGTGCACAAATTGCTGCTATCACTCATTTTCCTGTGCATTTGTGTGGACATATCAGCTGTTACCCACAGGGAGGCAGTGTTAAGTTCCTCTGAGAGCAGACACAGCCACCCAGACACACAAAGACATATTACTGAGTGGTTAAAAAAATGCTTTACATTTCAACAAAGGGAAGTTTAGTAGCTCATTCCTGGTTTAGTTCAGTGCTCCTCATAGAAGGAAGCTGTGGTGGTTTGCAGTTTCTGTAGTAGGGGTATTGTGTTCTAAATGTGGTAACCATTAAATCATTTTTAATAACAGTAATATGTACCCTGTGTCTCAGGACAGAGGCTGTGTTAAACCGTATCTCCGTTGTCAGACCTCATTCTATATTTATCAAAAAAGGATCTTGTTTCTTACTTGGGCATTTCTCAGGATCTTTTTGCATTCATTCGTCTTCCTGTCATCAGCACCCTTCCTCAAGACGCTCTGTCCATTTTGCCTTCTTCGTACGTCGCAAGTGAGCTTAGGGGCAAAGGGCAAGTGTGAGGGGGTTCGGTTTGGACTTGAAAGAAAGAACCTTTTTAGTTTCAATTGACATCCTGTTATTTTGTTACATACTTAATCTTTTTCGTAACAGAAACAGAACAATTCAGTGAATTATTTCCAAACATTGCTTAAGAATTTAGACTATAAAAGGAATACATTTATATATTTTTTGTATTGAAAGAGAGTTGAACATTTTAAGATTGAGACTAAAGGATGTGCATATGGCTGAAATATATATCTTAAGTTTATCAAGTTCTCCGCCTGTAGAAAGTCTTCAGGAAAATCGTCCGTACATTTATAGCAGGATGATGGAGATTTAAGGTCACCCCTAATCGTCCTAATCTGTCAGTAGCTGTGTGGTCTCAGGTTCTAACTACTTTGCTTGTGTAGGATTATGTTTCCGAGTTCTCTGTTGGTCAATGAGCCCTGAGAACAGAATGTGACCTTGTTCCTGATGCGTGTTGGTTAAAATAAATAAATAAATAAATAAAAAAGCTAAAAAATACTCGTACATTATAGGTAAGGACTCTTTTTCTTTTTGGCTACAGTAGTCAACTCAAAAATAGTGTCTTGGTGAGATAAGAGTCCCCTCCTCAAAATAGACGAGATGTTGAAGGTGTTATGGATTTTAAGAGTTCATCTTTCAGATGATATCAAATACTGTACATACTCATTCATGCAGCTATGCTGGCCTGGAATACTAACCTGTTTAATTTATGGGTCCTACTATAAAACTCCAGAAGGATTTTGTTTACGAGACAGCAGTAAAACTCTGTTTAAACTGTTATGAAAATGAAAAGGAACTGCCATTTATAAAAGTATGCCTGTATAACTTACAAATTATGCTTCCTTAAATTGATAGTGGTCTTCACTTACATTGAAAAAGTGCCACTGTTTTAAACCCCCAAAATAATATTTTTTAAAGGGGACGTTACCGTTTTTTTTCCCTCTTAGTTGTTGTTATAATGTGCTTAACAACACAAAAATCTGTGAATAAAATTTTTTACTGAATTCACGTTTGTTTAACCCAAATTTAAGTCGGGAATTATACAAGGATTGCAGTTAACATGACATGCTTTACTATTTTCTTCTTCTTCATTTTTATTGGTAAAACAGTAAATCTGAAAATTGCTGAATAACGACATTAATTATATTTTAGCAATAAAAATGTTATTTTGATTAATGAGTCGGCATATATGCAAGTGAGCCAGAAGCTCAGTGCTCATTACGAGGACAGAGAGAGAGAGAGGGGACATATGCATAGTATGAACATCTCAAGCGCAAAGCTCTGGCTGGTAAAACAGAAGCCCCGCCCACCTGCAGCTTAAACTTGTTTGCCTGGGGCAGCCAATCAGAAGCAATCTGGCTAAAAGGAAAGGAAGCTGAAGCAGCTTCTTTCAGACAGTGGTCCAATTGAAACGCTGCACCGAGATTGAGTACAAGTTACATATGATTACTTTGAATTGTGAATCAGTAATAGTAGTTGTAGAAGTGCAGATCTGCAGCTCAGTTTTTTTTGAGTCACCACTAAAAACAGAATGAAGAGCTTGAAAAAGTATTGAAAGCTGTACGGTGGATTTTGGCTTGTATAAAATTAACATTAACTTGTTTTCTCCTCTATTGTATCAAGTTAAGAGGAAATGAAGTATTCTCCTATTAAACCAGTGTAGTTTAAAGCTTTGCATTCATGCTGTATATGATCTAACACAGAAAAGCGCGACAAGATTCTTACCCGAGGATAAACAGTGGATCACACTTAAACCCATTCCATATCATTATCAAGTTAAATCTGCAAAACTAATGGGGTCATGTGCTGGGTACTCCTAAATGTCCCAGTAAAATTGGGCCATTTGGCTTCTAAAAATGCATCACCAGCCATGTACGTGACTCCAGTAAAATGAAAGCCACTTTTGATCAACAGGCTCACTTTCCTGTTAGCTCCCCTGTGGCTTATATAGTACAGCCTTAAGTGTGTGGAATGGTGCGAACAACCGGGAACTCTTTGGCCCAGTTTACCTCATAGATACTGATCACACTGCAGAGTCGAAGTGTGTCCCCACACTCCCATTTTTCATGTTTTTCTCCTGCCAAAAATTTGATTAACAAGCCCAAATCGAAGATCCGGTGTTCTGAAATGAAAAAGCAGCAAAGCTGTAGTGGTGCCATGCTCAGCAGCACAGTGTCACCTGCTCTATTTATATCCCAAGAGGAATTCCGGATTCAGAGACTCAGCTGCCACTTCTATTATTACTATTAGCTAATGCTGTAACAAGTATCCACCTAACACCCACGCTGTAGCTCTTTTATCAAGAGTCTTATTGCTCAGCACTAATTATGTCCATGCTGTCAATACCACACATGCCCCGTACTATTACATTTTAAGTTGTCCAAAGAACTTCAGGGTACACTATAGTAAGTTATATAAAAAAAAAATCTCATTGATATTACCCTGCCTTTCCAGTCAGTCATTAAAGGATTGTTATGACGTCTGTGAAAATGTTTGGTTCACTTCGTTATGTCTCCCAGATGCATGATATTTATCAGCATACAGTGTGCACTCCACAGAATGTCGTGTTAATGGCAGTAACCTTCTTTAGGAAGCATGTCGGTGTCTCCTGGCTCCATATCTTTAGGTGACAAACATCACCTTGTCCCTTTCCCTTTGCTTGTGGCGTGCAAGTCAGCAGAGACAGACCTAGTTGCATAAGATGGCCAGCTGCACCACCCCGGTGCTTAACACTACAGATCTGGGAACATGTATAGAGTTCACAAGTGGAGGAGGTCAGAGGCAGGGGCTTGATGGTTTAAGCCTAGCACATGGTGATCCCTCAGCCTGGCACATGGGCGTGGCGTGCGAGCGCCACAGTGGGAGTCTGAGGTGATGGGTGTCCTAGCTGTAGTAGTCCCTGCACACGCAGTCGTGGACAGAGGCGGAAGATGGAAGGGAGCAAAGGAGAAACCTTATCCTTCTGGGATATTGAGTTAAATGTCACTGCTCTGCCTGAGGGAGACACTGACAGGCCGACCCTTATCGCAACCCCGAAATCTCAGAGGTCACGATGAGAATATGACAGCTGAGGCTCAGTGAAGGACTTGCTGAAGCGGATATAAGACGCTGGCAGATCCGAGCAAATACAATGTCTTTGAATATGTCCAGAAGCAAAACAAAATGTAATATGACATGAAAATAATCCCTCTGTTAGTTAGTTTAACTTCATTGGTAAGACTTTCCTTCTTCTCATTGGATTTTTCTACATGTCTAAACATAAGTTCTCATATTTATCATCACACTTTAGAAAATAAATATTATTATCATTTTAATTATGTGCACTCTGGGCAGCATATAAGAAGTCCACGTGGCAGGTGGCCACCAGAAGCTGATGGGAAACATGGATTCCAATTTCACAGGTTGTCTGTGAAGCAGCAACAGAAGCTAATGTTGTCCAATAAAAGGGGTTAATGCTGAAGACAGTACATATGACCTTGTGATTATGTCATACACAAACAGGAAGTTTTACTGACATTTAATTATAAAATCTATATAACTGTATTATATTTATATAAAGGGATTTATATATAATCCCAGCTCCAGAAACTTGGGACACTGTGTGATCTGGAAATAAAAATAGAATCCAATAATTTGCAGATATCTTAAACGCACATTTAATTCACAGTAGAACATAGAAAACGTATGAAACTTTAAACTGAGACGGTTTATTATTGTCTCCCTAAAAGTCGGGACGGGGGCAGCAAACTTACTGGAAAAGTTCACCAATATGCAAAACACTGTCTAAAAATGGTGGAATAATTTCAGAATAATGTTCATCAAAGTAAAATAGCCTTGAATGCTTGAATATTTTACCATCTACTGAACATAATATCACTGTGGAAGAAATGTCTGTGTGCAACAAAGATGGCAGAAGATGAAATTTGGATGCCCGTGATTTCCAGGCCTTTCCAGCTTATAATCAGCACTCAGTTCAAAACCTCTGATGGTATGAGGTGCATTGGTGTCTATGGAACGTGCAGCTAGCACATCTGGAAAGTCTATAACTGGTATCAGAGCAACATATGCTCCCATCTTATTTCGGGGAATGCCTTATGTATTTCAACAAGTCGATGATGAAAGACAGAAGACCCAGGACTGTTGAGCAGCTAAATTCCATTATCACAGCGTTCCCCAACCTTTTTTGCACCACGGACCAATTTATGTCCGAAAATATTGTCACGGACTGGCCTTTAAGGTGTCGTGGATAAATACAACAAAATAAAACCAGTACCAGTACCAAAAAAAGGAAGATTTCTTCAAAACACACAGCAAAACACCCAGAAAACCGAGTTAACGATAAAAACCCTGAAAACCATAAATTTCACACCCTAGCCTCAACTCTCACAGCCCGCTACCAAACGGCTTACGGACGGGTACCGCGGTTGGTTGCACTATCATCAAGAATGAGACAACACTTCTCTCCCAAAAGTCCAGCAACTTCTCTCCTCAGCTCCCAGATGTTTGCAGACTGTTGTTAAAGTGGCTGGGACGCTACGCAGTGCTAAACATGGCTGTGTCCCAACTTTTTTGAGATGTGTTGAGCTAATATTTTTCATGAAATAATACATCGTCTCAGTTTAAACATTTGAAATCTTTTCTATGTTTTAGTGCGAATGAAATGTGGGTTTATAAGATTTGCAAATGATTGGATTCTGTTTTATTTAAATGTAAATCAGCGAGGATGTTTTGTGTGTTTTGTAACTGAGGTAGCAAAATGCACGCACAAATACAGGAGTCAATTTGTGTCTTTGCATAGCGATAAAGAAATCATATGCAGAACTCATGAACATCTTTTAAAATATCAAACAAAACAAAAATCTTTTGGTTATTTTTGTTTACTCTAAAGCAGTTCTGCAGTAGCTGTTAAACATGTTGAGCAATGATTACTGCTGCTCGCACTCCAGCACCTGTCATTTTATTGATTATGAATAGCAGCACAGATTCCTGTCCACAGAGGACTCCACACCGCCCCGCAGTGTCTTTACTGCTGTTATAACAAACAGTAAATCAATAGATCCGTGCTCAGCATCGTAACACTCAGATTTATGGAAAAGGTTTTCATTATATAAAGACGTAGTGACGTGCTGTTTTCAGAGGCAGGCAAACAAATAATGAAAGAAATATATACACATCCTCATTTAACCTGCAGATTTATGGCTTAAAAATGTATGAGCTGATCTCCCACAACCATGAGGTGGGAAAAAGGAACATATTAGCTGTAATAAACTTGATGCTCTGCTTCCACCACAAGAGGCCATTGTGACTCACTGAATAACAGTTGTGGTGGGATCATCAGCCACACATCTACTTAAGCTGTGCCGTATCAACCTGCTGCCAACCATTGCTCATAAAAAAAGAGAAAATAAAACTCGATCCTCCTGTATCTGCAGCCGGGGCTTCTCCTCTGTGGCGGGATAGTATGACACACTGGCCGTCCTCTTGGCATTCAGCGCCCATTCCTCTACTACACGCTCACTTTCTTCATTCCACTATCGTTCCCATGTCTTACTCAACCAGGTCGATCATCAGGCTTGGTGTCTGTGTTATTTCACATGCTTGTGCACATGTTGGTGGCAGCAGATGATGCAGCTCTGGTGTACGGAGCTCACCCGGTGGAACTGTGAAGCGTAAATGCGCCAACTTGTCGGACTTTTATTCTGTTGGTAGAAATGCAAGCTAATTTTTGTACTAAATTATTTGTCTACCATCTCCCTTCTTCAATGTCTCAGCCTGTGTGTCTCTGGCTCGTCCACCTTCCTCAGCAAAAACCAGTTGAGCCGTCACTCAATGTGCACCCCCCCCCCCCCCCCCCCCTGCACCCCTCTGGATGATCTGCTGTCTCGCTCTCTCACCTTCTCCCTTCGTCTTATTCCACTGACCATGCATGTTCCAAAAACAGATCTCATTTTCATCCATGGTACAAATCGCCTCCACCCTCACCCCCACTCCCCCGCAAGCCCCTGCACCGTCTCTCTCTCTCTCTTGCACTGCCTCCTTTCCAGATCCAAGCCTTTTCCCGAGTTTCTGTCCAAGTCCACCATCTCACCTCCCCGTTGCTCCACCCCGAGCTCCACCCTCACACCCCTTACCATGAGCACACACGCTGGAATTTGGAGGCGTGTAATAACTGGGTCCTGACCAATCACCGGCCTTGTAGTCATATAAATCCCTGAACATACATGCACTTATTCGCTCTTTCTGTCAGTCCAGCACTCCTGAATTGGAGGGTGCCACACGTCTAGGTGAGGGTGGTGGAACAAGGGTGAAAACAGCAGAGAACAACAAAGAAGTCAAAGAGCGGGGCTAGACACGGTTAGTCGGCCAATCCCTTGTCTATCCAGAGAAGATGGAGAACGCACACGCGAAGACCTCGGTAGAATGCCTGGCCTACTTCTCGGTGAACGAGAACACTGGTCTCACTCCTGACCAGTTCAAGAAGAACCTGGACAAATATGGCTTCAATGGTGAGAGTTCGGGCATCGGGGATGGGTGGGAAGCCTACTGAAGGAAGAAAACCCCACGTAGTAACTGTCAATGAAACATCTCAGTGTTTGCATTCAGAATATTCCACAAAGCATCACAGCTTTTGCTAAGATAAGTTCTGGAAGTCTTCCTTAGTCAACACCAGTGGAGTTTCTTGCCTTGCTTGTAGTTAGCAGGGCTGGGTTAAAGCTTTTTTAGAGTGCAGTCGCAGCAGCTGATAAAAATGCAGAGACATTGAGAAGCAGAGACTTTGAGAGCTTTGAAGAGCTATTTAAAGATAGCCAGAGAAGATGACTGGAGAGCGAGAGAGACAGGTGACGGCTCAGGAAGCTTCCTGGGTGATATATGGTGTGGGCAATAGCAAGAGGTGTGGATGATTTTAGGCCGGATCAAATGGGGAGGTCCTCAGACGGCTTACGACTAAGTGATCGGGAATATGATTGCTAATCAATAACTACAAGGAAGGCAAATTCCATGGCAAGAGTTGCTTAATAATGTATTACAGTTATTTTAGCAGTCATGTTCCTGCACTCACTGTGACGTTGCTTTACAACACTTAGTAAGCAGTCATTACATTTTTATTAATTGAATTTTTGTGAAAACAGTCGAGCTTTCACAGAGGTTTTGCAGGCTTTGACTGGAAATCAAAGTAGGCTGGGTCCTCCTGAAATAATTAAGCAACACAATGTGTTTTTAATTAAGCCACTGAGTTGTAGAGCTTAAGTTATTAAGTGTGAAGCACACAGAGGATTTTGAAAAGGTGGATGTTTTTATAAACTAGAGGGCGCATTTATTGTATAATTCCATCATAGTGTTATGCTGATAATGTTTAATAACGATCGTGAGACACTTTAACTGACTGTCTTTTCGCCCCGCTCTCCTTCTGTCTCCACCTCCTTCACTTTGGTGTGCAACTCCAGAGCTGCCCGCTGAGGAGGGTAAGTGTTCCTTCAACACATTTACTGCATGTTTAAATGTGAACAAGAGCTTCCAGACACCTGATATCACCCAGAGAGAATGACTGGCGTGACTTCACTGAAGTCACGCTCATCCTCAAAAGGTCTTCAGTCAAAACAAGCAGGCAGCATTTTGATTGTGTAATTTAATCACCATAAGATAATTGCATCACACTTGCCACTGAAGATTGTTGGTCAATCACAAATCCAAACCATAGTGTGCAAACTTGTACCACACAAATACACTCTAATGCATGCTTAATGAGGTGATTATTATCCACTGATTGTGTCCTTGTCCTGCAGGTAAGAGCATCTGGGAGCTGGTCGTTGAGCAGTTTGAGGACTTGCTTGTCAGGATCCTGCTTCTGGCCGCTTGCATCTCCTTTGTAAGTAAACAAGCTATTCCTGTCATTTACATTTTAAGCTTAAGTGACAGGAGGAGTATTTGTAGTAGACATAATAGCAGCAGCAACAAATGAAGCAAGGCACTGACACTTGTGGACAGGTTCCAAGTTTAATAGCACTACTAACAAGAATACACTCTTCAGGTTTAAGATAACATCCAGCTAATCATTTCACATGTTTAGATGTAATCTCCGGCCCCTCACACATTCTTAAGAGTCAACTTAAAAGGTGATTGCATTTAGTTTAGTCCATCACACAAACCAGTCCACTAAAGCAAGCATGCTGCAGTTACTTGCACTACTTTATGGCCACTTTGTCAAGACAGCTTCCCATCCCCTCCGCCCCTCTATGTATTTTTGAGGACGACAACTTGAGAAGAGGGAGACCAATTGCGAAGTCTACTAGGAGGTGTATTAATTGCTATGGCCAGTTTCACCCTTTCGGGCAGCTGTCACGATGGCCTTAGAAGGCGAATATTGAGGAGCCAGTGAGAGATGGGGGGCTCGAGGAAGTATAGGGGGGCAGAGGGGTAAGGGTTTATTTTAAGAAAGCCCCAAGCTGAGGAGAGAAACTGAATCCTTCGGGAAAGGTCAGGCCTGAAGAAGGAACGAAGGGCCTCCTTAGAAAGACACTTTTAAGTCAGAAGGAGTGAAGAGCTATTAGGACACTGAGATTAATCTGAAATCATTTTTACACAGCTATTATCAAAATAAAAGCGTTAGTACAGGAAAAGAAAAGACCAAAATATGACTAAATGTAAATGATGAAAAGGTCTAAAAAATGTCTGTGTAGGTATATGTTTAAAATTATTGTGCTTTTCTTTCTTTTTTTTAAAATTGTTTACATGTTTTTTTTTAATCATGTAACTGATATAGATAAAAACACTGAATTCATACAAATATAAAAAGTCCCATAAGTACCTACCCCCCCTTCATGGCAATCTCTACAACCGCTAACACATTTGTACAAGCTTATATACTTGTTAGAGGTTTTTAGTTCAGCTTACAAGAAAAATTAATGAAAAGCATTTTGTTGTTAAGAGATATCGGCCCGCTGGTTCTCAGGAGCAGGATAGCCCATTGTCACTGTTGTCTCCACCGCACTAACCATGCTCTCACCACAGGTGCTGGCCTGGTTCGAGGAAGGTGAGGAGACCGTTACTGCCTTCGTGGAGCCCTTCGTCATCCTTCTTATCCTCATCGCTAACGCTGTTGTTGGCGTGTGGCAGGTCAGTAATGAGGCCCAGGTCGTTGAGCAATAAGCTGTATCCATTACACTGATGACCGAAAGTACACAGGTTCCAGTTACTGACCGAGTTGGTTTCTCAATTCGCATTTTCAAGCTCTTAAATCTGAAATGTACATCAGCGCTCACTCGATCTTATGTGCAAGTATGAAAACATTTATATAATATTATTACTGTATGACTTTTTAAAATATTTAACACGTTATATCTGGCGTTGTTTGGACTTCAGACATTTAGTCATGCTCTTCTTCATACATGCCAATAAGTGTGTGGCACTGCTGTCAGGCATCACTCAGAGAGGGAACATTGCTGTCATCATGTTCATGCCAAGTGTTGAAATCAGCTGCTTCCCTTCCCTTCTGTTTTCCGCATCTAAAGAACTGACATTAGCAACCCGCTAATCAAAGATCATCCCAGATTACATTTCCCTAAATGAGTTTATTTTCTTGCACTACTTTCCATACTGATTTAAAAAAAAAAAAATCTCTAAAAAGAAAACCCACCATAAAAATTCTACTGAAACCTAATATGGACCAGACCACATCAGATAACAGATGTGACCTACTCATGTGACATCAGTAACGGGTGTAATTGCTGTGGGTAATGACTCAAAGCCTCTTAGAGGACATGCCCAGTGCCAGACCAAGGACAAAATTAGTATAGTTTACATTCAAACGAGGATGAACAGGCATGTGGACATCCGTGTGGTGTCTCTGTATCCTCTGATACAAAGATTATACTTTTATTTGTCTGCAGTTTTTAAGCAGATCCCGTTTTCTTCTTTCAACTCTTAATGAGAGTTTGTGTCTGTGTTTGCCGCAGGAGCGTAATGCTGAAAGTGCCATCGAGGCTCTCAAGGAGTACGAGCCCGAGATGGGCAAAGTTTACCGCTCTGACAGAAAGAGTGTGCAGAGGATCAAGGCCAGGGAAATCGTCCCTGGAGACATTGTGGAAGTGTCTGGTAAGAGATGTCGAGCTTCCACATGGGGAGTCTGTGTTAATTATTTTTTTAAATGGTCTGTCGGGGGGCTCTGTATATATTTTCAACCGGGGAATACTCACAACCTGTTGTATCAAATACTCTTCGATGTCTAATTACAGTGAAGCTGTGAAGATGCTTTCACTGAGTTCCTTGCATTTCTATTCAGGGAGTGAAAGGCAGACACAAGTTTAGGATAGATGTGCCCGAGGAAGGCTGATGTCAGAGCCTTGTGTCTTTTTAAGGCGGCGTGAATGAGGCACGACAGAGTAACACCGCAGCGAAAACATGCTGACTGTAGGAAAACAAAATTATGAGTATAAATACCCCCACGAGCACCTGCCGCACCGCCTCTTCCCTCGCTGCCGTTGACACTCCTGTTAATTTGTCAGTGCACACCTGTTGCCACTCTAGCTGGTGGCCCTGCCCCCCTCACCATGTGTGCTTCACTCTGATTGGTCAGAGCATGTGTCATTTAGAGCTCTGCACTATTATGAAATCCGTGGATTAAGTATAGAAATTTAGCAAGTTGTCTGAGCATTTGGTGCCTATTTTAGGAGCTATTCATAGTATTAGCGGTGGTAGTATTATATTTCACTTTGATTGAATTCAGTTTTAATAAATGAGTGACATGAATTGAACTATTTGGCACTATTGCAGTCATTTGGATGTTATGGAGGTGCCAACATAATTAAGTAGGAAACGTTTTTCACACACAGTCCCCATGGTTGTTTTTAACTTCTTTCTAATGTCAGTAAGAAAGTTATTTATGTGTTCTCTAACAGTTCACTAAATGTTAATGATAACTTCTCTTCTTTGCACAGTTGGTGACAAAGTCCCCGCTGACATCAGGATTGTTTCTATTAAGTCCACCACCCTGCGTGTTGACCAGTCCATCCTTACTGGTAAGCTTTTAAGAAAATCAGCCACTACATCCTTTTCTGTCCTTTCTCCGTTGGCAGTTTTGAGTTAATTCTCTGATTTCACTCTCAGGCGAGTCTGTCAGTGTGATCAAGCACACTGACGCTGTTCCTGACCTCAGAGCTGTCAACCAGGACAAGAAGAACATGCTTTTCTCTGTCAGTATATCCTGTTACTATGATAATTATTTCTCTCACCTGTCCTTTCATTTCCTTAGCCTTACCAGGTTTCTCTTCCCCGTTTTTTTTCTCTGTAGGGTACCAACATTGCTGCCGGCAAGGCCGTTGGTGTGGCTGTCGCCACTGGAGTCTCCACTGAGATTGGCAAGATCCGTGACCAGATGGCTGCCACCGAGCAGGAGAAGACTCCTCTGCAGGCCAAGCTGGACGAGTTTGGCGAGCAGCTGTCCAAGGTCATCTCCCTGATCTGCGTTGCTGTCTGGGCCATCAACATCGGCCACTTCAATGACCCCGTCCACGGAGGCTCATGGATCCGTGGTGCTGTCTACTACTTCAAGATCGCTGTTGCTCTGGCTGTCGCTGCCATCCCTGAGGGTGAGGACAGGAAACACAGTGAAAGAACAACATGTTTCCACTCCGCTGCTTGTTTGTCACACTCAGTTTTTCACTAATGTCCCTCAGGTCTGCCCGCTGTCATTACCACCTGTCTGGCCCTTGGTACTCGCCGTATGGCCAAGAAGAATGCCATTGTCAGAAGCCTGCCCTCTGTGGAGACCCTGGGCTGCACCTCCGTCATTTGCTCCGACAAAACTGGCACCCTCACCACCAACCAGATGTGTGTGACCAAGGTGGGTTTTTAACCAATGAAGAAAAGTGTACTTTAGACAGCTTTCATGAACTCTCCTTCATGTGCAAAAACTGTCTTTGTTTCCTCCCCTGCAGATGTTTATTGTCAAGACTGTTGATGGGGACCACGTTGACCTCGATGCCTTTGATATCTCTGGCTCCAAGTATACCCCAGAGGGCGAGGTGTAAGTTGGCTTTTATTGCCATGTATCGTTGTTCGGTGTAGCCAATCAAATTCAGACAATCCAACTCTAATTTGTTTGCAATTTCCTCCTATCAGTACCCAGGGTGGTGCCAAGGTCAACTGCAGCTCACACGACGGTCTTGTTGAGCTGGCTACCATCTGCGCCCTGTGCAACGACTCCTCTCTGGACTACAACGAGGTAAAATCGGAAAGCCACACTTTTTATTTGCCACAATTCGACTTTACTACCTGCAGAGAAAGAAATTCTCTCCTTCATTTCTTGTTTTCTGTAGTCCAAGAAGATCTATGAGAAGGTCGGTGAGGCTACTGAGACCGCCCTGTGCTGCCTGGTTGAGAAGATGAACGTGTTCAACTCAAACGTGAAGAACCTGTCCAGAATTGAGAGAGCCAACGCATGCTGCTCAGTAAGTCAGCTCGTTTCATTTGTGGAGCAATGAAGGCGATTTACGTTTGCTGATGAAAACCATTGTAGTGAGCTGAAGTTACGCTTGAGAGTTTTTATTGCTTTATAGTAAAAACATATATATCGATCAATAGGTGATCAAGCAGCTCATGAAGAAGAACTTCACTCTGGAGTTCTCCCGTGACAGGAAGTCCATGTCTGTTTACTGCACTCCTGGTAAAGGTGATGGTGGTCCCAAGATGTTTGTTAAGGTCAGTTCACTCTTACCTGTTGTCATAGTGTTTGGGATAAAAGATGGACTAGGGTTCTGAAAACTGCAATCTTTCTAATGGCCAGCAGGGGGTGACTCATCTGATCCAGCTGTGTAAAGGTCTATGAGAAAGCACATCATCCATCACCATTAATCGCTTTTCTCATGACGTTATGGTCTCAAACCTTTAGTTTCTGATTTTACTGTATGCAACATAGCAATCATCTAATTATCTTATGAGCATTCAGTGTCCCCGGGTTTGTTAGTAGATTCACTCCCTGCTTGTGATGTCTGTTTTTACAACAAAGCTAAGCTGGCCTGTCAACACGCAACATACAACTAAAGATGATAAACGTAATAAAATTCTGGATTTAAAGTCACTCATATCTTTCATAAGTCATTTTTGTTCTACTACAAGTTGCACTGTTAAAATGATTTAGTTGAAATGTAGTAGCTTAAAGCTGACATCTTCAGCTTTTTGGTGTAGAAGTTCCTAAAAAATTAATTCTGTTGGTATTTGCATTTTTCCTTTAAAAAAAAAATTGTAGCAGATGGAATAAATATTAAAGAACAGGCCGAAATTGTTTGTCTCTGTGCCGCCTTTACAATCTTCCTGCTTCATGCCTAGGGTGCTCCTGAGGGTGTGATTGACAGGTGCGCCTATGTGCGTGTCGGCACCACCCGTGTGCCTCTGACCAACGCCATCAAGGAGAAGATTCTGGCTGTCATCAGGGACTGGGGTACTGGCCGTGACACCCTGCGTTGCCTGGCCCTGGCCACTCGTGACACCCCACTGAAGCTGGAGGAGATGAACCTTGAGGACTCCACCAAGTTTGCCGATTATGAGGTTAGACATCCTGACTGAACTGAAACCTGGAGATACAGCCATGACAACATGTAAAAACTTGGATTGATTTGTTTCCTTCTCCCCTAAGATGGACCTGACCTTCGTTGGCTGTGTGGGTATGCTGGATCCCCCTCGTAAGGAGGTCACTGGCTCAATTGAGCTGTGCAGAGATGCTGGAATCCGTGTCATTATGATCACTGGTTAGTGTCATGGAGAGCTTTTTTATTATACCATTCTTATCATCAGAAAATCGGATCTTTCTGTTCTGCTAATACACAATCATACAAAGTTGTTTTTATTCTCCGGAAACTGTCCTTTTTACAAGGTTTCCACTCATTTTCTCCTTCTCCATGTGTCAGGTGACAACAAGGGAACTGCTATCGCTATCTGCCGTCGCATTGGCATCTTCGGCGAGAACGAGGATGTCTCCGGCAGGGCCTACACCGGACGTGAGTTTGATGATCTGCCTCTCCACGAGCAGTCCGAGGCTGTGCGCAGGGCTTGCTGCTTTGCCCGTGTGGAGCCGTCCCACAAGTCCAAGATCGTTGAGTTCCTCCAGAGTTATGATGACATCACTGCCATGGTAAGAGCCCAGCAGTGCAGGATGCAAACTAAACCTGTTACCGACACAGAGGTTGTGTTAAAGTGTTGTCTGGTGGTTGGTTTGTCTAATGCATACTTCATCTCCTCCAACCGCAGACTGGTGATGGTGTGAACGATGCCCCTGCCCTGAAGAAGGCCGAGATCGGCATCGCCATGGGCTCTGGCACTGCCGTTGCCAAGTCTGCCTCTGAGATGGTCCTGGCTGACGACAACTTCTCTTCCATTGTGGCTGCTGTTGAGGAGGGCAGAGCTATCTACAACAACATGAAGCAGTTCATCCGCTACCTCATCTCCTCCAACGTTGGTGAGGTCGTCTGGTGAGTGACCTGTTTGACACACACTCTGTACAGCTACACATCTTTCTTTTTGTCTCTGGCTTAACTTCAGCTGTCCCATTACCCTCCCTCAGTATCTTCCTTACCGCTGCTCTGGGTCTGCCCGAAGCTCTGATCCCCGTCCAGCTGCTCTGGGTCAACTTGGTGACTGATGGTCTGCCCGCCACTGCTCTGGGCTTCAACCCACCTGACCTGGACATCATGGGCAAGCCCCCACGCTCCCCCAAGGAGCCTCTGATCTCTGGCTGGCTGTTCTTCAGATACATGGCTATTGGTGGTAAGTGGAACTGTGTGAGTTTGGATGGATTTTGATTGAAAGTAGGTACAACAGTTGTCTACACTGACACGATCCACCTACACTAACAGGATATGTCGGTGCTGCCACTGTTGGTGGTGCTGCCTGGTGGTTCATCTATGACCCCACTGGCCCCGGGGTCACCTACCATCAGCTGGTGAGTGTTTTTCTCTGTTTCCTGTTGCTTTCCACTAAACACAGATGTAGACATTTACTGATTTTACTTCCTATCCGTGCAGTCACACTTCATGCAGTGCCACGATGAGAACGAGGACTTTGAAGGCCTGGAATGTGAAATCTTTGAGGCTGCTCCTCCCATGACCATGGCCCTGTCTGTACTGGTCACCATTGAGATGTGCAATGCTCTTAACAGGTACTTCTTTGAATGTGATAGAGGAGGATGTAGCTTGTAAAAAAAGAGGTTTCTTCATGCAACAGATATATTCTGCTCTCACATCTCTTCTTCTTCTTCCTCTTCAAGCTTGTCTGAGAATCAGTCTCTGGTGCGCATGCCCCCATGGAGCAACTTCTGGCTGCTCTCTGCCATGACCCTGTCCATGTCCCTGCACTTCATGATCATCTATGTTGATCCTCTCCCTGTGAGTCAGAAGTTCAGTTTGAAAATGTTTTTTGTTTTAGAAGCTCTAGTTTATGTGGATTTCCTCCGTGGGGTTCAGCTTCATCTGACTTCCATTCTTTTCCTCTCCAGATGATCTTCAAGTTGACCCATCTGTCAGTGGAGCAGTGGCTGATGGTCCTGAAACTTTCCTTCCCCGTCATTCTCATTGATGAGGTGCTGAAGTTCTTCGCCCGCAACTACGTTGAAGGTAAGCAGCACTTTTATAAATCCACAAGAACAAAAATAAACAGAGATCTGTCCCAGTTCCTAAGATAACAGATAATAGTTTTACTTAATCATTCATGCATTACTACCATTATCATTTCAGAGTATTTATTAATATTTTAACTTATTAAAATTAACCTAGCCTTTATCTAATTTCATTTTAATTCAATCAGGTTTGATTCTGTGTTTTTAATCTGCCTGTTTTCACTTCTCTCCATTCATCATTAACTCACGTAACCCGTTTGTTTTTGTCCATTTCCAGTTTAAATTCAGCCAACCCATCACCATTAACCTGTAACTAAACCAAGGTATTCCAAGGCTCACACTGCAGTGTGTAGCGCTGTGTAGAGACTGTTTGTCTGTTTGTGTATTTGTTGCTATTTCAATGTGTTCAAGCTGTTATCAGACTCACTGTGACCTCCGGGGTCTCCTCACTACTCATTCATTGAAAATCAAATTGAAAAACATTGGGTATCATGACTTCTGTATGGGGAGACCCTCGAGTGTGTTGATCTGAGGTTTCTGTTTATTGGTTTTTGTTTTTTTCTTCGTGAGATCACCGTGAGCAGGTGAGTAGATCACTTTGTATCTCACCAAGGTTACCTTTTATAATCATTATATAAACATTAAACAAATGTTTTTTCTTAGCACTTTATGATATAGCTGTAAGCAGATAAAAGGTCTGTGTGAGTATTAATTGTTCCCTTTGTCAACAGATTTTACTCTTAATCTCTTTTACTGTTAGCATTATGTGTAGTTTTTTCCTCTAGAGCTGCAATAAACTCCAAAATAATTTATTACATGTTTATATGAAGCTTATAAATAATAACAGTGACTTTTTCATAAAGTAAGCCCCACATTTAAAATGCTCTCCCTTGTAAATAAAGGCTTAAATTGTCTTAAACTTCTTAAACTAGCTTATATTTCTGAAAGAAAGTCATACTGTGAAACTGTTCTTTGTTCTCCTTATGAAGACAAATCGGGGATGTAGCTTTTTTTATGTTTAAACCCTCAAACTCTGGAACCTACCTTCAAATATGAAGTCTAACAATAATTTCAAGCAGTTCTTAAAATACACCTTTTTAATGAGACATTTAGCTAATGTTTCCACTAAATAATAGATCGCTATACAGCCTACGAGTGAGCTCAGCCACATTTAGTGGTCTGGTAAATAAAGAGCATGTGCATTTTGTCTTTGTCAGTATCATGTTGGCCTCCTACTTCTGTCGTGTCAAAGTTTGTTTGTTTTCATATTTCTGTTTATATTCAACAGGATTTTGTGCAGAATTTAATTTTATGTATTGCTTACGGATAAAGTGCTTAAGAAATTTAAGAAAACACAACTATTTTACAAATCTGTAAAGTTTTTACATTTCTTTGGGGGGTTTAACCAAGTTCATGTTCTAATTTGAGCCAACACACCAGACCTGACTGAGAAGTCAAAAGCTAAGTGAGGGTAACTGTGGTTCAGGGGGTTGGGAAGCGCTTCTGTAACCGGAAGGTCGCTGGTTCGATCCCTGGGCTCTCCGTCCTGGTCGTTGTGTCCTTGGCCAAGACACTTTACCCTACTTGCCTACTGGTGTTGGCCAGGGGGGCCGATGGCGCGATATGTCAGCCTGTCCCAGGGCAGCTGTAGCTGCCTCCACCAGTGTGTGAATGAATAGTGGCATTGTAAAGCGCTTTGGGTGCCTTGAAAAGCGTTATATAAATCCAATCCATTATTATTAAACACTGAAGCTAATTTTCTGTTCAGCAATGTAAAAAAATAACTGTACTGGCAAAAAAGTAAGTAAAGTCCTCAGTAAGTAACTGGCATTTGAAGTAATAATGTGCTTTATTATTTTGTAAAACAGTAAATTTATAAATACACGAATGACAATATTTCTTTTTTAGCATCAAAAATATCATTTTGATTAAAGGGCTTGTGTATAAAGGCTGATTAACCAGACCAGAAATATTAAAAAATATTTTAGTAAACTAACAAAACTGTTAATTTAGGGCAGCTGACCACCCTTACCTTGGTGGTCTTATAAATTTTTAAGCACTGTGTGTGTGTGTGTGTGTGTGTGTGTGTGTGCGCGCGCGCAGGTGTCTGTTTATATGTATGTATTTCTGATGCATTGCTTGTATTTTGTAGTTTTAATATGTTTTTATGCTTGTGACGTCCTTTGATCCTCTGCATGCCATATTGAGCTGTACACAAACTGAATTTTGTGAAGCCCTGTCACTTTAAGTTTGAGAGACGCTATCAAAGTGTCATTCTTCTTATCACACGAGAAATCACGTAGTTTTCCTTTGTTTACCAAATCACGTGTCTCTGGTCTCTGCAGCAGGTACAGAAGTTAAATAGAGATGTAGAAGAAGAGGATCTTCAGGGCTGAAGAGAAAGAAGCGGAGGAGAGAGAAAGATCACAGCCAGAGAGGGGAGCCATAAAGAAGAAAAAGACTGAAAAAAGAAAACCTTATGGAAAAAAAACAAACAATAAAATTTGTTTAAAATCTGCAATAAAAATAGTCTCTGTATAAGGAAGGAGATTGAATTAAAATGAGGGGAAGTATCCTGATTAACCAGATAAAGCAGTAATATTTATGATTTTATTCTAAGAAGTAAAGTATGTATTAAAGGTGATTATTTTTTTTGTTAACCTTGGATATTCTCAGCTGTTGTGTTTTTGCGTCCTCTGTCCATTTTCATATGACTGACTTTCCAGCTCATTACTTTGATTCTAGTCTTCGTTGCTCGTGTCTTGTGCAGCCTCCCTGCTTTAGCTGGGCTCTGTACAGTGTGGTGTAGGGTTGTTTAAAATGACTTCATATGGGCAGAAAAACCACTTGCTTTCAGCCGCCAGCGCTCTCTATGACCATGCGGTCAGCGGACTCAGTTGGAGGTCTCGTGACATAAAATGGGCATGTCTACTCAGTCACAACACTTTTGGTCTTATATATTGTTTACTTGATAAGCTGCAATAAAGTGATGATTAAAAACTTGTGAATTTATTGTGGAGCATGTTTTTATTGGGAGTACATTTAGATGACCTCCTCTGGAAATGCCACGAGGATGAGTGATTACAGTGTTCAACATCCATACATATTAAATGTGAGTCAAACCATTTAAATTTTATAGCAACTATTTTGGTTTTTTTAGCCCATGACGGGTTTTTTTTGTTTTTCGCTTCTGCTGTTTAAGCATGGCTCAGCGACAGTCATCAGTCTTTGGTTTGCACAGCGAATTCCAGAAACCCCCGGATCCATTAGATGAGGGTCCTGAACGGTATGTCGACGTCCTTCATCTGCTTTTCATAGTCTTCATCAAACAGCTTTGATTGCTCAGCTGTGAAATGGTTTTTCCAGTCACCCACTTCACCTGCATATGAAAAGGAAGACAATTTTGTTAAGTTGGAAAATTTATGCTAAAGCCTCTATCAATGTTTTTGTTTTTTTTGTTTTTTTGCACAAATGAATAACTGACTGGTGCTTAAAAAATGTTTTCCAAAACAGTCATATGTAATGCCCACACAGTGTCTCATTTACCGCTAATACATTTATTAAATTATAACATGTAACATACAACATGCGTGTAAACACTGTTCACATTTTGTATCACTGTGGATTTTAAATCAAAAACTGCAAAGTGCAGAATTCCAGCTTGAACTGCTCCGGATGTTTTTCAGCCATTTTTATATGTAGTCATTAGATGATTGATTGACAAGCAGTTTCTTGAGGCCATGAAATTTCAGAACTTATCAAACAATCCTTTTATTTAAAATCATGTACGTTTGTTAAACTCATTTTAAGCCTGTGAAAATGTGAGGTTATCTGTATGACTAGCTGTAATGTTTAGCCCCATACTTTTTTAAAAACCTGGACGTCTGCATTTCAGTTACATCTTGACTGTTTGAGTTAAGATCCACTGTGATGTGTACAGAGGTAAAACTCCCAAAACTGTATCTTTGTTTATAGATGTAATTATATTGTGCTGATTAAATACTTAATGACTGGTTTGTTAAAAGTGAGGGGGAAAAACTGACCATATAATTGTTGCAGAAGCCCAGGCTAACGATGCCTTGTTTGAACTAAAAATCCTCCAAAACTTTAAATCGACTCTAGTTAATATCTGCCAACAGACTTATTCATTTGAGTGTTAAGTTGTTGTAATGTATAAATAAAATAGAAGCGAGAGCTCAAAATCCAGGGACCTCTAGGGGGTGCCCCTGCACTGAAGGACAGGTAGCAGAGCAGTAATTGCTGCCTTTGAGGAGCTCAGACTGTTCACAAGTTGATTTAACCTTGTGACATTATTACATGAAGATATTTGTGTGTCTGAGACAAATATAGGTGTTCATGACATTTTAACTGCCCTACGTAAGGCACTCACTGGCGACTGAGATTGACTTTCCTGCATATCTTTAATTTAATAGTGCACCTTTTCTCATGAAAGGAGAGATGGACTGGTCAAACACCGGAGATGGAATGCAGGAGTAGTTGGCCATCGGGTTCTCCTTCATGTTTTTAAAGGAGGTGAGCTCCACGATTTGGCTGACGACCTCATCGGAGACCGACAAGTCCAGGTACTTCATGATGCGCTCCACTTCACGCCGAGGATTCTGGGAAAATAAATGTGACAGAGTATGTGCGGAGATTATTAATTTTTAAAATTCATTACAGATGTTCAAACAGATAAAACAAGAGGGGGTGTCACCACATTACGACTGAAAACAGCAAATACCTGAAGGTAACGGAAAAAGTAAAATCATAAGAAGTGATAAACAAAACACTGCAAACCGGTGAGGAGAGATTACATAACGGAAATCAAATTGGGAGAAGCTGTTAAATGGGAGTTCTTCCTCCTCACTGTGGACAACTGTTCACAGCAGATCATTGCCCTGTTGGGTTTCTCTCTCTAACACTTCAGGGTATTTAGCTTACAATATAAAGTATGCTGATATTTATGAATTGACTGGTCATGTGAAAAAGGATGTTTATCACGGGATTCTGTGCAGTCCTGTGAAAAACTAAGTACACCTTTACTGCTTCAGTTGGTAGAAGCAAGCTAATTAAATGCGCTTGATTAACTGATCTTCAGGAAGTGTGAGCACCTCTATAAAAGGTTTGCAAATACAGCATATCAACAGAAAATGGTAAATGGCCTGCATTTATATAGCGCCTTACTAGTCCCTAAGGACCCCAAAGCGCTTTACATATCCAGTCATCCACCCATTCACGCACACATTCACACACTGGTGATGGCAAGCTACATTGTAGCCACAGCCACCCTGGGGCGCACTGACAGAGGCGAGGCTGCCGGACACTGCCGGACACTGGCGCCACCGGGCCCTCTGACCACCACCAGAAAACACCTCATACCAACTGTTAAGTAATCTACAGTTAAATGTGAAGCCATCTGTCCAATAGGTAAAGTTTCACTGAAATTTGATCATGCAAAAGGACAATGGCCACAAGCACAGCAGCAAATCTACCACAAAAGGGCTGGGAAAGAAAAGAATAAAGGTAAGCAATGGCCGATCAAAGTCCACACCTCAAACTAACTGAAACCTGGGTTTAAATAAAGGTCTGCAAACATCAATGAACTAAAGCAACGCTGTAAGAAGGGTCCAAAAGTCTTCCATAACGATGTGAGAGACCGATAAGGTCATACAGAAAACCTTCACTTCAGGTTATTGATGCTAAAGGTGCTTCTACAAGCAACTGAATCACTGGGTGTTTTCCACAGGACTGTGCAGTCCAACTTTCTCTGTCGTGCAACTAATACATATATACAGTTCTTTGAACAATATCTCAAAGTATTTTATTAATTTATATTGAATGTCTTTTAAGAGTATGGTACATTTGTTTTTAAATCTTCAGAAATAGGAGATTTGCCGGTAGTCACATTGTTTACAAAAAAATCTGCTCTTTCTTTTCAGCTGTATGTCAGACAGTTGGCATTACTTTTCTTTTTTTTCCTTTATACATGAAGCTGGTCTAAATCTGCGTCTATAACAAGGCTTCCTAATCATTCAATCTCAGCTTTACATATGAGATCAAAGGAATGCGCTGCGTTTATTACGTTTGCTTTGAAGAAGGTTGCGCAACATGCTTTGGTTATAATCCACGTGTTCTCCTCACCTCTTTCATGTCCTCGTAGAAGAGGTACAGAATATTCCTCTTTTCTCGCTCCAGCCAGTAACCTTTCACATGATCATACCAGGAGCCCCATGACACTGTAGAAGCAGAGCAAAGGCCATTCATTCAAGCAGCTTTGATGAAAACATTTCTCCTACTCCAGTCCAGGTTTATGCTGAGTGTATGTTTATATTTACGGCTATCGTAAAGCCTCATTAACAGCTTAACATCAACATTTATGACAGTAGGTATTTTAGTAACTGTCGGCTGATAAGAGACTGATAAACTTGACCACCTTTAATGACTTTACAGCTGTGTAACTGCAGAGCTGATGAATTATTGCAAAGTGATGAATTATGATTACATAATTCATCATTTCTTTATTTTATACTAGGAAAATTAAAAGTACGTACAGTGACTTATTGACAGATGTGTCATTCTGACTAGCTTTAATATCAATATTTGGTATGACCACCTTTATTCTACAATACAGGCAGCTTAATTTCTTTCAGTAGTTTTCAAAGATACTTCTCTTGCTTTTTGAAGGACATTTAAAGATGTTGGCTTCCTTTTGTTTGGTTCTCTGACCTTCAGAAAACCTGAAGAACTATTGCTCAAGACCACTTAAAGTTAAAGGGCTCCTTGAAAGCAAAGCATAAAGAAATAAGGGTTGGGTCAAAAGTTTACACATCAGTACACATTTGCATGAACGGTACATGTTTTCAGTTCCTGGCAAACTGACAAGCCTCTGATTCTTATGAACAAGTTTCATGTTTGTGCCTTGAGCAGTCGAGCGCAACCAGTGAGCCAAGGTGGAATATGAGTTTATGCATGTAATGTTTGAACTTTGCCAGATTTTAGATCTGATTTTACCTGATGAACCTGCACACCCACTCCAATCCCTGGAGGTTATCAAAAGTAGCAAATCAGTCAAAGACTGACTGAACCAAAGTGCAGTCTGAGCTCCTCGGGAGGTCCTTCATATCAGCTGCTGTAAGCCCATTTAATGCACAGTACTAATAATATGAGTTTTCCAAAATGTTTGCATATTTTCATGTTAGTTACTGGGTGTTTTATTTATTCATAAATTATTAACTTTATTAGGAATTAATATTGTTTATGTCAGTGTTTATGGCATGTAAATGGCAATGTAATTTCCTGCAAACAAAGGATCTATCTTTGAATCTGATTAACTGACGGACCATTAAATTTGTTAAATAAATCAAGCCCAACGAAACCTATTATGTACATTTCCACCATATTGTGTTTTATGAAAGGCCACCTTTTTGTTCCCTAATCTTCACCAAACTGGCACAGATGCTTTAATATGTTCCAGTCAAATCAGCAGCAAAGCAGCCAAACTGGTTATATGTCACCAAGATTTTGATTTCTATCACAACTAAACACTCTCCTCTCAACAAGCTGAGAGGAGTCAGGTAATAATTCACTTTGCATTACCCAACCCAGTGACTTCATTTATAGGTAGTTAACATATATCCAATTGTTAATATAAAGACATTTCAAAAAGTTATCATTTAATGACCCTACAGCAACCATTTAAGTCTTTTTCTAAGGAAATCATTTTTTTCCCATTCTGGAATGAATGCATTGAAATTTAATAAAGTTGTGTGATTGGTTTCATACTTACTTACAAAGCAAACTATGTTCCTAACAAGGCACATATGGTGGGAAAAAAAGCACAAAAGAAATAGCAGTAAAGAAGCAGCTTTTTTATGGCTGTCATGATGAAGAAATATTCCATTTATTTATATATTTTTAAAAAAAAAAGGTTACATTTTCATCCAGATCCTCCCAAGATATGCGCGCTACAGCCACTCAGGGTGCAACTAATCTTATCATGACCACTCAAGCATAAAAGGCAGTTACACAAGTTGTCATAGTTTCCATCCACCATCACGTATTTTGTTCACAAAAGCCTCCAGGCAACCAAAGACGCTGCTTTGGTGGGTAAACATATAGGGCTATTGATGGCTTAGAATAGGTATGAGGACACAGAGGGAAATATACTTACGCTCTCCTTGCATAAACTTGTGGATGTAGCCACCAAAGGGCCCTGGCTCAGGCTGGGTCTGATTCATAAGATCAAAGTAGTAGTAGCTCACCAGGTTGTCTTTGGCATTGCGTGCCACGTAGATCGACTTCCCACATAATCAGGAGGAACACAAAAAGATATTCACAGTACAGAGAACATGTTATTTGATGAGATTGTGTCTAGCATGGCATTCGTAACCTCCCACCTCATTTATGTGCCGTATCATGAACCTTTTACCTTCAAGCTGCATGAGTTTTCTGTCTAGTAAGAAGCAATAAAATGAGGAATTTCTACTCTCACTGAAGTCTGATAGACAAGAAGTCTCACCTTGCATTTGTTTTCCCAGAATCCAGGAGGCACCAGCTGAAAAGGAAGATGTGTCTTGATAACTCTCGGGGGATCCATTTTTTCCAGAAGATCAAGACCTGAGACATAAATCCAGGGAATTGGACACAGGAAAAACTTAACATGTGTATTCCATGATTTCTCATATATTCCAACCAATGGAAACTGCTTATTAGCATTGTTGAATTTACTTTTTTTTTTAACATGATTAAAATAACATTAAACAGGAGAAAAAGTTGACACGGCCATTTAACTTAAGGCAAATTTCCCAAAAAATGTGACAGCAGTATTCATTTAATTCAATTCAATTTTACTTAGCACCAAACCAGAGCAACTGTTGTCGTGATTTCTACTAAAATGACCGAATGACTCAGCATATTGTGAACTAATAGGATTTCACCTTATTCTGAGGTATTTGCAAGATCATTTGTAGTAGCCTACTACAAGAGAATGATATCATCCAGCTATTTTGATGTAATGTCATTTAGCTCAGTGTTTTGTTATACAACCGTTCGCATTAACATGGAGCCTTCCAGGTATCTGTTCTTTGAATAACCAACCTGAATTAGAAGAAGTATATTTAAGTCCTGTTTTTACTTTTTCCCAGATGACTGAAAATGAATAAATACAATATAAAAATGTACCTGACAAAAATAACAAACACAGTAGGGGACCAAGTCTGGATAATCAAGGTAAGAACACCTGAAGTGATTAGAGACTGATGAAACATAGGCATGTTTTGTTGAGTCAACAGTCCAGGGGAGAGAAAGGGTGGGAGGGTAAAGTTCATTATTTTCTTTCTTGTATCTAATGGTTTGGATATAGTGGTAAGTCTAGCACCCCAGTACATTTAAGATTTCCTTAGACAGTAGTAACACTGACTGTTGTGCCAAAACCCTGCAGCAAAACACTACAGCTACTTTTTTAGCTGTCTGTGACTTATTGTTATAAACCTGCCTGTTAGTTCACCGTGACATGCTTGAAAGTTGGCTTCATTGTAAAAATTCAACTGGCTGGTATTAAAGTTTAGTCAAACACAAATATGGCTAATCTGTGTTGGAAAAGCACAGCTGCGTTCACTGAAATGACCCAACTACAGTAACTTTTGTTGATCGCCTACAGAACTCCAGTTCAAGTCTTTTCTTTGGAGGGATATGCTTATGGGTTGAGAACTCATTGACTCTGATTGGGATGGGAAAAAAACGATCCGTTACAGAAACATTCCTCCTTGACTTGTTTTTGTGAGTTCTGACATGCTACAACTACATGTTAAACCTGCTGAGTCACAGTAGAGAATAAAAACATAGATAAAACACACACCTGAAGGGATGGGAGGTGGGGAGACGATCTCTAGGAATGGACTGCGGACAGGTGTGGGGGCTCGTTTGCAGGCCTCAGCATCTCCATTGTGAAGGAGCAGGTCAACAATTTCCTGGGTCCATGTAGTCCCTATGAGACAGAGACATCAAACGGTGTACTGCTAAATCTCACCACATTGAGTAAAAACATTAACAACAGTCCAACAAACGTCTTTTTTGACACCAGCTACTTAGTAGTGCCACATTACAGCAGATTCCACAGTCTAACAAATTAGTCCAGAGACTGAAGGGCAGGAAAAGTAGCCTGTCTTTGTTGTTTGTTTGCTTAAATTATAACTCTCACACTTCATGAAGGCGTAATTACAGGATTAGTCTAGAGTTACTGGTGTTTTCCTTTATTGCCTGCTTGTTTAAGCAGTTACACACACACAATGTTTTGGTAGACTTAGTGGAAAAACTACTTAACAATCAAGTAATGGAAGAAGAAGAAAGCATTAACACCACAATGGAAAAATATTTCCTCACAAGTTAAAGTGCTGCATTAAAGAGAAAAGGGAAAGTGTGCTTCATTTTCTATGCTGTTTTGGCAGTGCAGTCCTGCATATTTTCATGTAACATCTGAATTTGCAACAGATAAGGAAAATGCACAGTATTTTTCTCCATACCCGTGAGTGGAAGTGTAAAGTGTTAGAAATGTAAGAACGCAAATAAAGCTGCTTGAGATCAGTACTTTGTGTCTAACACTGTTTCTGAGTACCTGCTTTGGGGTAGGTGGCGATGAGGAGGTCCGATGGATCGGGACGAAAAGCCCAGATGCTGTCCCAGTTGTTGGCGATGTAGTTCATGAGAGGCACTCCTCTGACTGGGATGAGAGGGAAGCGTGTGATGGAGGAGCTGGCCTTATGAATAGCCTCGCTATAAGTCATTTCTTTCTCCTCTGACATTTTTTACACTGCCAAAAGCTGCCTCAAGGAAATCTAGAACAGAGAGCTAAAATCTGCCTCTTTTAAATTGAAGAGAAAAAAAAAACTTCAACAAACTCCCGAGGTCCTGCCTTCAGCTGTCTGTGTCAACCACTCACTGCTGATTTGCCAATGAGCCACATAAATCCCAGCTTCTAATGGTCCTGTTCTTCCTGATTGTCAGTCCCACAGTCAGCGTGTTTACTTCCTTTTTAAACTGTCATTATCTCCTCCTTGCATGATCCCGGCCAACAGCAGCGCTGCCTTGTTTCCTCTTGATTTCTTGTGGTCTGCAGCGTAAGTCGCCTCCCAGATCTGAATGCGGGAGCAGGAGTCTCTCAGCGGCCTCTCAGAAACAATGAACTCCCAGCTGAAGTCTGAGTGCCTCAGTCACTTTAAAACGTGTTTCTTTTTGCCCCTCTTTCTATCTTTGTAAGCTGGCTCCCTGAGTGCTTGTACCCAGGTTCTTATCAGTCTGCGATCACAGGAACTTGCACCAGCAGACCTACACTAAAGTGCCCTTATGTAACGTTCCTAGTTACGTATGAATTCCACTTTTCCTCACAATACTGTCTTGACTGCTTCCTCTGTAATCTGAGGAAGGAAAAAGGGAGGGTCGCGAAAAATCCTGCAACCCACAGAGAGGTGGACTTACATGTGGAGAGTACAAATGAAATGGATTTAAACTTCACAGTTAAATGTGTAACTCTGTGTAAAACACTCTGACCACTTGCGTTTCTTGGTCTTTTAACAGAGTTGTGTTCATTGATTCACACTTTTTAATCACAATCAGAAAATTAGTGGCCAATCTTTACAAAAGCACATTTGGACTTTGATCCTTCAAAGTAAACAAAATGTTGACCTAATTCCAGTAAAAGAGTGCATGGCAGGGGTCTCATTTCATATTGTATTGTCTTACAAGAAGAAAAATGTTCTTGTGTAGACACGCTGCTGGAGATTTATATGGACTTCATAGGTTATCTATTCAGCCAGATGAAAGTGTTTAGACTTTACATTCCAGGATTTTCAGAGTTAATATCCTGCCAGCGATAGAAACAATATTTTCACTATAAACAGGTTGAGCTGTCTCAGTGGAGTTCAAGAATGTTTTTATAAAAACTGTCTGGGAAAGTTGAGAAATTTATAACTTTAAAGCACCCTGAAGTGCACGGCTTCCTAACAATTCCTTTCCATCATATTTATATTACAAGTTCTAGTGTCTGTCTATACATGGAGGAAACATCAGATAAGTTACAGTTCCTTTATACTGTGCATCAGTACTATTGCACAAAGTTACAGTACTTTGCAAAAGTCTTGAGTTATTCTTCATTTTCACTTGTATTTTTAAGAAAATTGAAAATAGGTGCCGCAGTTAGTTATTAAAAAGTTTGCAAACATTCATTAAAATAAAGTATATAACACAAAAACAAAGCCTGAAAGCTAATATTGGGTGTGATCACCTTTATTTCTCAACAAAACCTGAACTCCCTCAGGCAGCTTTCTTGTCATTTCTTAAAGTCGTCTTCAGGAATAGTTCTCCAGGCTTCTTGAAGAATGTGATGGCATCAGCCACACAGGGGTAAATCAGTCCATTCTTTCACTTTATTAGTTTGCTTTGCAGTTTTTTCATTAATAAAATTTATTAATCATTTGGTTAAACCTAACACTGATATTATGAGGCGCACACATAGTAGCATTGTGTGGTTTTTCTAAAATGTTTTGTTATATTAATTATGTTTCTCTTTCTTTGAGTTACCTGGGTTTGGGCGGTGGCTGTTTCCTGTCTGGGCAAAAGGTGTGGCTGAGGACTCTGGGAACAAAATGCCTGCTCGGCAGGACCAACCATGGGCTTACCAGAAGCAGGGGTGTTTTAGGTTTAGTTAGGTTATTCTGTGCTTAGCTAATATTAGGCTGTGTCCCAATTCAGGGTCTGCACGCTTGAAGTACGCGCACTACGCGTACTACGTACGGTGCGTACTATAAGTACGAGTGCGGAAGTGAGAGGCTTGTGAAATGGGACGGTCTAGCCTTCGTCGCGCTGTTCAGGTTGCCTAGCAACCATGATACTAACCGCGATGTTACCGCGCCAGATCCGCGGCCCCGAACCGTAGTAAGGAAACCTCTGGCAGTTACTTGACTCGCAGCCGGCAACAGCTTACTATACAGGTCAACTCCGCTAGCAAGAAGATCGAGGGAGGCGTAGGAAACTGCTTTACCGAACCTTTATTTCTCCTCCAAGGCACGAACACCGCGTACAGTGGGCTGAAACAGTTTACTCACAGCGGGCATCGCCGATACAACTTTGGCTGCCGAGGGAGTTATTATATTCCTTTTATTTACTTTCTCTTCGTCTCTTCTGTAGTTAACCGTTACTTTTCTTTTCCTTCTCCGCTCACCCTCACACACCCGACAGGCAGTTCCACTACACACACCCGCATACATTTCCCATCAGGCTTCACCCTTAAAGGACCATGCCTGTAACACTACCCCCACTCTGGATGATAATTAAACCCTTAACATCATTCCAGCACATGAACCCCCCATTAACAAGGAAACATACAGCATTCGTGCCCCCAGTCCAAAAATGGCGATCCTTAGGATGGAACAATCTTGAAGTAGACAACTGTCCATATTTTAAGCACAAGAAAACATAGGATGTACAGGGTTCACTTTGAGGAGGGTGCAAGTCAATGTCCATATCCCGCCCTTCACATAGACAGTATTCATAAAGAAAGACATTAAGGCACTACAGCTGAACGTTTACCCCTATATCCAGCTTTACCTCATTAGTACAAACAGTTCAAACAATAACTTGCAGCCCGTCGACAGCCATGTTGCCAGGAAACAGCAAGACAAACAAGCCCAACAGTACACGTAAGAATAGCCCCCTGTAACAACTCAATTTACAACAGTCATATCCCTTAACATATGTAACATGAACAATTTTTTTTTTTTTTTTTTTAACTACTGAGCAGGGCAGCGATCCGCCTACACCCCGACTCAGTTAGGACATACTAGCCTAGTGACTGACCCAGTCACCAAACATGTCCGGCGCCCGCCGCACACGCTGTGGTCTGGAACGGGGTGTGGACCTGAAGGAAGGGTGCTGTTCTGGTCCTTCAGCCCCATCCATGTAAGGCTGAACAGGGCTGGCTGGCAACCCACTACCATCTCCTTGAGCAGGTGGCGGAGAGCCAGCTCTCAGGGAAGCACCAGTATCTGGTTGATCTGCCCCAGCTGGGGTCTCCCACAAGTCGAAGGGGCCGAAATCAATGTCAGAATCGCTTTCGTCGAGCGCTGGAGGAGGCACCTCGGTGGGTGCTGCCTGGTCGGAGTCTTGGAAGACCCAGCTGTTGTCCAGCGGCGTTCTTGAGTGATAAGGCTTGAGTCTGTCGTGATGAACCACTTTAGCCTTTGCTCGGGGCCCCTTTTTAATGCAGTAGACTAAATCATCCAACAGGCCCACTACGAAGTAGGGGCCCTCATAGGAAGGCAGAAACTTGCGAACCTTGTGCCGCACTCTCTTGGTCCCTTTGATCAGATGCCACACTGCAGCGCCGACTGGATACTGAACTTGGCAGATATTCTTATCGTACTGTTTCTTAGCGCGCTCAACAGATTTCCCGAGAGCCTCCCGTGCCAGTTGGTGGGAAAGCTCCAGCCTTTCCCTGAGTTGCACCACATACTGTGGTGTAGTGCAGTTGGGGGTGTCGTCGGCCGGCAGACCCGCGACCAGGTCAATAGGCTCGGTTATCTCTCGGCCCAGAAGCATCATGTTTGGGGTCAATCCTGTGGAACTGTGCTTAGTTGCCCGATAAGCCATGACAGCATAGGGGATCATTATATCCCAGTCCCAGTGGCAGCGCTCCGCGGTGGTGGCTAAGGCCTTCTGCAGGGTAGCATTAAAACGCTCTACCTGGCCATCGGACTGTGGATGAAAGGGCGTGGTGCGTGTCTTTTTGATTCCGAACAGTTCACACATCCCCTGGAACACAGCCGACTCAAAGTTGGTGCCCTGGTCGCTATGCAGAGACTGTGGGGCTCCATATCTACATACCCACTCCGCAACAACCTTTCCTGCCACCGTGGGCGCTTGTGCATCGGGGACTGGATAAGCCTCCACCCACTTGCTGAAGTAGTCTTGTACCACCAATATGAATCGGTTATGCCTTTCTGTTTCGTTCAACGGTCCCATCAGATCGACTGCAATCCTCTCCATGGGGGCGCCAACACGTACCGTGCCCATCGCTGCCTGGGGGGTTTTTGGGGGCCGCGCCCTTTCAGCACAACTGGTGCAAGTGCGGCACCACAGGGTCACATCATCTTTCATGTTGTACCAGTAGTACCTATTCTTCAAGCGTGCCAGGGTCCTTTCTGCCCCAAAGTGGCCACCCACTGGGCCATCGTGCATCTGCTGCATTACGGAGTGACGATAGGCGTGAGGCAGAAGGATTTGGGGGAAAAACACATTACTTTCTGTACAGTGGAATTTCCTCACCAGCACTCCATCTTTTAGGTACAGTCTCTTCCACTGCGCCCAGTAGGCTTTGGTTGCGGGGCTGCATGCCGCTACATCGGCCCAGACGGGCCGACCTTCCCCTTTTTCCTTCCATTCCCAAACTGGGCCTATATCCACATCGTTCTTCTGGCTAGCCAAGAGCTGTTCTGGGGTCCAGCCACTGAACAAGCTAGTGTGATGGGACTCATCCACCCGGTGGATATTTGGGCAGGTGTCGTGGCTACTACTGGAACAACAGTCCACTGCTGCTACGGGTGCACACTCTGGTTCTGCTACCCGGCTTTTCCCATCGGTACCATCAGGCCCCACTACCCCCACTGGGGGCTGCCCTGGGGGGGTCATGCTGGTACCACAGTCCTCTAAGTTACACTGCACACCTTTATGCTCGAACCGGTCGCTGTTGATGGTGGGCTCTGGGAGTGTGCACGGGCATGAAGCGCGGCAGGGTCTCCTGGAAAGTGCATCCGCATTCTGGTGGTTTTTCCCAGGTCGGTGCAGCACCTGGAAGTTATACTCTGCCAGCTTCTCCAACCAGCGGGCCAGCTGGCCCTCGGGCTCCCTCAGCCTGGTCAGCCAGCGGAGGCTGCTATGGTCAGTCCGGACAGTGAACGGCCTACCCAGCAGGTACTGTCTGAAGTGGGAAGTGAACGCCACAACCGCCAGAAGCTCTCGCCTGGTCGTACAATAGTTTTGTTCGGTAGCCGACAGCCGCCTGCTCCCATAGGCCAAGACCCGCTCTTCGCCCCCTTGCACTTGGGAGAGAATCGCTCCAATCCCACAATTGCTGGCATCAGTGTCGAGGAAGAAGTCACCCTGGTCCAGTGGGTAACCCAGGACAGGGGCTGCCGTAAGCCGTCTTTTTAATTCCTGGAATGCTCCCTGGCAGTCGGCAGTCCAGTTAAAACGGGCATACTTCTTAGTAAGTTCGTGGAGGGGTTTAGCCACTGTGGCAAAGTCCTCCATGAACCGGCGGTAGTATGAGGCTAAGCCAACAAACTGACGCACTTCTGTGACGGTCCGCGGTGCAGGCCAGTCCGTCACCTGCTGGACTTTCTGGGGGTCCGTGGAAATACCTCCAGCAGAGATGATATGGCCCAGATAGGCCACCTGCTCCCGAAACAGGCAGCATTTAGATGGCTTCAGTTTTAGGTTGGCTCCACGCAATCTGATGAACACTTGCTCGAGCCGCTCCAGCATCTGGGTGCTATCCTGGCCCAGGACAATGATGTCATCTAGGTACACTAGGCATGTCTCCCACTGCAGCCCAGCCAGGACTCTGTCCATAAGCCTTTGGAATGTGGCCGGTGCGTTGCACAGTCCAAACGGCATCACATTCCACTCGAACAATCCCTTACGGGTACAAAATGCAGCTGCTTTTCGGGCTCTGGGGGTCATCTCTACCTGCCAGTACCCTGAAGTCAGGTCTAGTGTACTGAAGTACTTGGCAGTAGAAAGCGTGTCAAGGGTGTCCTGGATGCGTGGCAGGGGATAAGCGTCTTTAAGGGTTCGCTCATTTAGTGGTCTATAGTCCACGCATAGTCTGGGACTCTGGTCCTTCTTCTTCACCATCACAATTGGAGCAGCCCAGCCGCTATTGCTAGGTTGAGCTAGCCCAGCCTCCAAGCTCTGCTGTACTTGCTGGTCGGCCGCTATTTGTTTGTCCCCTGCCATCCTGCGCGGCGGGTGCTTAACTGGTGGCCCTGGCGTGGTCAGGATGTCATGCTGGACAACACCAGTGCGACCAAGGTCATTCGGGCCAGTGGAGAAGACATCACTGTAGGACCTCAGCAGGCCTGCCAGATCGTAGCGGGCAACGTGAGTCAAACCGGGGCTGCTCTCGGCGTAAAGGGCCTGCAAATGGCTTGGTACAGAAGCAGGGGGAGTACCATTAAGTTCGAGGGCTGCCAGGACCCTTGGTGGGCGACCCCCCGACCCCTCCAGGACCTGCACGGGCTGAAGAACCCCTGCCACGGCACCACGCTTTAAGGTGACAGCTGCGGCCCCAGGGTTAAAGACTCTGATTGGGATGCTAGAGGGTTTACTAGGTTGCACAACTGCGTGAGCTACCAGTACTTGGTGCTTCTCCACAAAGCCCTTTGTAGGGCTTAGCATCATGTCTCTATGGGCGGCACAGTGGGAGCTGGAAAACCCGGGGACCACATACTCGCAGCCTGGTTCCAAAACCGTAGTGCGTGCCACCCTAACAACAAGCACCTGGGGTCGAGGGCCCACGCCAGAACATGGTATCTTTTCATTAAACAGGGTTATCTCTTGGCGGCCGTAGTCTAAGCAAGCGCACGATTGTTGCAGGAAAGGGTGCCCCAGAATAACTTCAGTGCCTTCAGCCATGTCGGCCAAAAGAAAGTCTACATTTTCAACACCGCTCCCCACCTGTACAGGCAGGATGACCTCGCCCAGAACGGCCAATCCCTCTGGACCAATGCCTTGTAGAGTCTGAGCAATGGATGCCTGCACCTGAGGTCTTGACTCTGCGGGGATGGTGTTAAAATAGTGGAGGGGCAGCACATTCCGCCGTGCACCAGAATCCAGCAAGGCCCGTATTTCCCGTCCCTGTATTGCTATCTGGACACACATCACATCTTGGCCTCCGTTGTGGAACACTGTGCCTGGGTCAGGGGCTGGGCCTCTAGCAGCTTTTACAGGCTTTTGGGCAGGTGAGCGAGGAGAGGGGCAGTTCCTCTGTAGATGTCCTATGCCGGAGCAGTTATGGCAAACAGCCTCCTTCCTGCTTGACCTGTTAGATGTGCTCCAGCTTTGGCGCCCACGCTGGATAGGTCTTTGGGCCCTCTCCGGTGGTTCATAACTTAGCATATGAACACTCTCCCGTAATGCAGCTGTTCGGGTCCCCTGTGCTGTAGAGACTCGTGGCCCTGGCTGCATAAGCTGTGTGACTGCCCTGGCGGCCCTTTTCGTTGTCTCGAACCTGTGGGCGATTTCATAGGCTCTTGCCAGGGTGCGTGGTTGTTCTTCCAACAATTTCTGGACCATTTCAGCATCTGCCAAAGCATTAGTGAAGATCTCTACAGCAATGCAGTCCTGCTCCAGCTCGGAGCGGTTGGCATACACAATGGAAACCTTCTCGTATATATCATCTCTGAGGGTGTGCAGGGCCTCACCTGGTTTCCGGATTCTCTGCCGTAGCTCAATGCCAATGGCTGCTGCATGCTCTGAACACGGCCCATAGGCAGCCTCCACCTCCTCCACAATCCTCTGGTAACTCCAGCGAGCAGATTTGGGGTTTTTGTGGATTATGGCTCCAGCTGCGCCCCTCAGGCTGAATCTCAGTTGGACAGCCATGGTGTTCTCCGTCCAGCAGTTGGCCTTTGCACAGGTCTCGAACTGATAGAGAAAGTCTTTCCATGACCCTGACCCATCGAAATGGTCTGGTTGTAATGTGGGAATTTTCTCCTTGCCCCTCGTCTGTCCATCAGCACTACAATCTGCAAAACCCCCGTCTTGCACTACACCAGGAAAACAGCCGCGTGGCCCTGGCATGGCTTGTTTTGAACTGTGACCCTGGTCATGCTTGCAAAGCCCACACCCCCCATCTGGTGCTGGTATTGCCATGCGAGTTGTTGGGGAAAAATAGCCCTGAGCTGGCATTTCATAGCTGTACTGCGCAGGTTGGGGTATACCCGGCATAATGTGTAGCTTCGCTGGCTCAGTAAACGCCGTTTTTCTAGGGACACTGCAGGTACAGTTCACGGCGGTGAATGGCTGGCTGCATGGCCGAGATGTAACAATCCGAGGTGGGTGATCATGCGAGCCATGCTGTCCCACTGTGAGCGGTGTAGATGCAGTGTTACCAGGGCCTCCGCAGTCTGAGCACTGCAACTGCTTAAACTCACTGCACACTGCATTCTGCTTCGCTATTGGTGTTAAGAAAGGGTTGGTGTGAGCTGAAGGTGGCGGGGTGAGATGCCATGCAGCCTCAAACTCCGTCGTATAGACTGCTGCTATGCTCGCCGCTGGCGTTAACTCTATGTCCGTGATGAAGGGGTTGCTGCTGTGGATTCTATTGTTTACATAAGTGGCACGGTCCACATTAGCTGTGCCACTCTCTGGGGTTTCTGGCAAAAATGGGTTGCTGCTCTTACTGAAGTACATTCCCATGCCATCCCCTTCAGCATCTCTCGGAGCCGCCATTTTCTCTGTCGTCCGAGGGAAAAGAGAAAAAGAAAGTTCGCTCCCTCTCTCTCGGCGCTTTGCGGAGTTTTATCCCGGAAAAGAGCCCCCAGTGTTACCGCGCCAGATCCGCGGCCCCGAACCGTAGTAAGGAAACCTCTGGCAGTTACTTGACTCGCAGCCGGCAACAGCTTACTATACAGGTCAACTCCGCTAGCAAGAAGATCGAGGGAGGCGTAGGAAACTGCTTTACCGAACCTTTATTTCTCCTCCAAGGCACGAACACCGCGTACAGTGGGCTGAAACAGTTTACTCACAGCGGGCATCGCCGATACAACTTTGGCTGCCGAGGGAGTTATTATATTCCTTTTATTTACTTTCTCTTCGTCTCTTCTGTAGTTAACCGTTACTTTTCTTTTCCTTCTCCGCTCACCCTCACACACCCGACAGGCAGTTCCGCTACACACACCCGCATACATTTCCCATCAGGCTTCACCCTTAAAGGACCATGCCTGTAACAGCGAGAAACGTTACATACAGCTTTGTGTAACAGAAATGAAGGAGAAAAAATGTTTTGTTGGTCATTCATTATTGTCATGACATCACTTTGATTAGTTGAGTATCTGAGGCTGAGACCACAGGACTGTAAAACATGATTGTTGGGCTTCATTTCTGTGCTGAACAGTTATTTCAAGATTAGTTAGTAAATAACAATTAGCTAATGTTGTTCATGAGACTAAAATCATCTCACTGTGGTAATGTAAATATAATATGGCCAATATTATAGTATTGTCAGATTATTATGATACATATATATATATATATATATAGATATATATCTATATATCTATATATCTATATATCTATATATCTATATATCTATATATAATGACGTAATGACGTAATCACACTTAAAATGCGTACTTCAAGCGTGCAGACCCTGAATTGGGACACAGCCTTAGTGTGTGTTTTTGTTCCCCCCCCCCCTATTGTGTGTAAATGGTTTGGCCAAATCATTATAAAAGCTACCCTCATGTGTCTTTGTAATTAGGTCAGTTTGTGAGTTAAGTTGTGTCTCACTTTGTTTTGTTTAAGCTTCTGTAAATTCCTTTTTGTAGAGTTATATTTAGTTGACCTCTTTTATGGGCCTGCTAAGTATGTTTTTGAATTTTGTTAATTTTGGACTTTTTGAGGGTTAAAATAAAGAAAACCCTTTTTGAAGATACTTTTTTGCCTGTGTCCTCTTTGCTTTGGCTGCTTGGTCCCTCACAAAGAACATTAAAAGCTCTTCTTTGGATGTTGGCTGACTTCTGTTCTCTGTCAAGGTGATCCCACACTGCTTCAATAATGTCGAGGTCCGGGCTCTGGAGGAATAAGGAAATATTTTGTTCTATCCCTGTCAAACTGTCATCATTGGCATTTTTCATAAATTCAGCAAAGAAATGTTTTTTAACCGTAAATTGATGGCACACTGTCATATCTTCATTAATAGTACCGTTCCTGACTTGAATACAACTAGCTTTTCTGCTTTACCACAACCAGTTATGCCTGAGGTGGATCTGAATCCTCCGTTGGACACAGTACAACGGTCTTTGTCCGCCTCTAGTGTGCACATAAATTTGTCTTTAGGCAGAAACATACTGATAAGAGCTGGATCCCCCTCGTAAGGAGGTCACTGGCTCAATTGAGCTGTGCAGAGATGCTGGAATCCGTGTCATTATGATCACTGGTTAGTGTCATGGAGAGCTTTTTTATTATACCATTCTTATAATCAGAAAATCGGATCTTTCTGTTCTGCTAATACACAATCATACAAAGTTGTTTTTATTCTCCGGAAACTGTCCTTTTTACAAGGTTTCCACTCATTTTCTCCTTCTCCATGTGTCAGGTGACAACAAGGGAACTGCTATCGCTATCTGCCGTCGCATTGGCATCTTCGGCGAGGACGAGGATGTCTCCGGCAGGGCCTACACCGGACGTGAGTTTGATGATCTGCCTCTCCACGAGCAGTCCGAGGCTGTGCGCAGGGCTTGCTGCTTTGCCCGTGTGGAGCCGTCCCACAAGTCCAAGATCGTTGAGTTCCTCCAGAGTTATGATGACATCACTGCCATGGTAAGAGCCCAGCAGTGCAGGATGCAAACTAAACCTGTTACCGACACAGAGGTTGTGTTAAAGTGTTGTCTGGTGGTTGGTTTGTCTAATGCATACTTCATCTCCTCCAACCGCAGACTGGTGATGGTGTGAACGATGCCCCTGCCCTGAAGAAGGCCGAGATCGGCATCGCCATGGGCTCTGGCACTGCCGTTGCCAAGTCTGCCTCTGAGATGGTCCTGGCTGACGACAACTTCTCTTCCATTGTGGCTGCTGTTGAGGAGGGCAGAGCTATCTACAACAACATGAAGCAGTTCATCCGCTACCTCATCTCCTCCAACGTCGGTGAGGTCGTCTGGTGAGTGACCTGTTTGACACACACTCTGTACAGCTACACATCTTTCTTTTTGTCTCTGGCTTAACTTCAGCCCATTACCCTCCCTCAGTATCTTCCTTACCGCTGCTCTGGGTCTGCCCGAAGCTCTGATCCCCGTCCAGCTGCTCTGGGTCAACTTGGTGACTGATGGTCTGCCCGCCACTGCTCTGGGCTTCAACCCACCTGATCTGGACATCATGGGCAAACCCCCACGCTCCCCCAAGGAGCCTCTGATCTGGCTGTTCTTCAGATACATGGCCATTGGTGGTAAGTGGAACTGGGTGAGTTTGTATGGATTTTGATTGAAAGTAGGTACAACAGTTGTCTACACTGACACGATCCACCTACACTAACAGGATATGTCGGTGCTGCCACTGTTGGTGGCGCTGCCTGGTGGTTCATCTACGACCCCACTGGCCCCGGGGTCACCTACTATCAGCTGGTGAGTGTTTTTCCTGTTGCTTTCCACTAAACACAGATGTAGAAATTTACTGATCTTCCTATCCGTGCAGTCACACTTCATGCAGTGCCAAGATGAGAACGAGGACTTTGAAGGCCTGGAATGTGAAATCTTTGAGGCTGCTCCTCCCATGACCATGGCCCTGTCTGTACTGGTCACCATTGAGATGTGCAATGCTCTTAACAGGTACTTCTTTGAATGTGATAGAGGAGGATGTAGCTTGTAAAAAAAGAGGTTTCTTCATGCAACAGATATATTCTGCTCTCACATCTCTTCTTCTTCTTCCTCTTCAAGCTTGTCTGAGAATCAGTCTCTGGTGCGCATGCCCCCATGGAGCAACTTCTGGCTGCTCTCTGCCATGACCCTGTCCATGTCCCTGCACTTCATGATCATCTATGTTGATCCTCTCCCTGTGAGTCAGAAGTTCAGTTTGAAAATCTTTTTTGTTTTAGAAGCTCTAGTTTATGTGGATTTCCTCCGTGGGGTTCAGCTTCATCTGACTTCCATTCTTTTCCTCTCAAGATGATCTTCAAGTTGACCCATCTGTCAGTGGAGCAGTGGCTGGTGGTCCTGAAACTTTCCTTCCCCGTCATTGCCATTGATGAGGTGCTGAAGTTCTTCGCCCGCAACTACGTTGAAGGTAAGCAGCACTTTTATAAATCCACAAGAACAAAAATAAACAGAGATCTGTCCCAGTTCCTAAGATAACAGATAATAGTTTTACTTAATCATTCATGCATTACTACCATCATCTTTTCAGACTATTTATTAATATTTTAACTTATTAAAATTAACCTAGCCTTTATCTAATTTCATTTTAATTCAATCAGGTTTGATTCTGTGTTTTTAATCTGCCTGTTTTCACTTCTCTCCATTCATCATTAACTCACGTAACCCGTTTGTTTTTGTCCATTTCCAGCTTAAATTCAGCCAACCCATCACCATTAACCTGTAACTAAACCAAGGTATTCCAAGGCTCACACTGCAGTGTGTAGCGCTGTGTAGAGACTGTTTGTCTGTTTGTGTATTTGTTGCTATTTCAATGTATTCAAGCTGTTATCAGACTCACTGTGACCTCCGGGGTCTCCTCACTACTCATTCATTGAAAATCAAATTGAAAAACATTGGGTATCATGACTTCTGTATGGGGAGACCCTCGAGTGTGTTGATCTGAGGTTTCTGTTTATTGGTTTTTGTTTTTTTCTTCATGAGATCACCGTGAGCAGGTGAGTAGATCACTTTGTATCTCACCAAGGTTACCTTTTATAATCATTATATAAACATTAAACAAATGTTTTTTCTTAGCACTTTATGATATAGCTGTAAGCAGATAAAAGGTCTGTGTGAGTATTAATTGTTCCCTTTGTCAACAGATTTTACTCTTAATCTCTTTTACTGTTAGCATTATGTGTAGTTTTTTCCTCTAGAGCTGCAATAAACTCCAAAATAATTTATTACATGTTTATATGAAGCTTATAAATAATAACAGTGACTTTTTCATAAAGTAAGCCCCACATTTAAAATGCTCTCCCTTGTAAATAAAGGCTTAAATTGTCTTAAACTTCTTAAACTAGCTTATATTTCTGAAAGAAAGTCATACTGTGAAACTGTTCTTTGTTCTCCTTATGAAGACAAATCGGGGATGTAGCTTTTTTTATGTTTAAACCCTCAAACTCTGGAACCTACCTTCAAATATGAAGTCTAACAATAATTTCAAGCAGTTCTTAAAATACACCTTTTTAATGAGACATTTAGCTAATGTTTCCACTAAATAATAGATCGCTATACAGCCTACGAGTGAGCTCAGCCACATTTAGTGGTCTGGTAAATAAAGAGCATGTGCATTTTGTCTTTGTCAGTATCATGTTGGCCTCCTACTTCTGTCGTGTCAAAGTTTGTTTGTTTTCATATTTCTGTTTATATTCGACAGGATTTTGTGCAGAATTTAATTTTATGTATTGCTTACGGATAAAGTGCTTAAGAAATTTAAGAAAACACAACTATTTTACAAATCTGTAAAGTTTTTACATTTCTTTGGGGGGTTTAACCAAGTTCATGTTCTAATTTGAGCCAACACACCAGACCTGACTGAGAAGTCAAAAGCTAAGTGAGGGTAACTGTGGTTCAGGGGATTGGGAAGCGCTTCTGTAACCGGAAGATCGCCAGTTCGATCCCTGGGCTCTCTGTCCTGGTTGTTGTGTCCTTGGGCAAGACACTTTACCCTACCGGTGTTGGCCAGAGGGGCCGATGGCGCGATATGGCAGCCTCGCTTCTGTCAGCCTGTCCCAGGGCAGCTGTGGCTACAACCGTAGCTGCCTCCACCAGTGTGTGAATGTGAGAGTGAATGAATAGTGGCATTGTAAAGCGCTTTGGGTGACTTGAAAAGCGTTATATAAATCCAATCCATTATTATTAAACACTGAAGCTAATTTTCTGTTCAGCAATGTAAAAAAATAACTGTACTGGCAAAAAAGTAAGTAAAGTCCTCAGTAAGTAACTGGCATTTGAAGTAATAATGTGCTTTATTATTTTGTAAAACAGTAAATTTATAAATACACGAATGACAATATTTCTTTTTTAGCATCAAAAATATCATTTTGATTAAAGGGCTTGTGTATAAAGGCTGATTAACCAGACCAGAAATATTAAAAAATATTTTAGTAAACTAACAAAACTGTTAATTTAGGGCAGCTGACCACCCTTACCTTGGTGGTCTTATAAATTTTTAAGCACTGTGTATTTGTGTGTCTGTGTGTCTGTGTGCGCGCGCGCAGGTGTCTGTTTATATGTATGTATTTCTGATGCATTGCTTGTATTTTGTAGTTTTAATATGTTTTTATGCTTGTGACGTCCTTTGATCCTCTGCATGCCATATTGAGCTGTACACAAACTGAATTTTGTGAAGCCCTGTCACTTTAAGTTTGAGAGACGCTATCAAAGTGTCATTCTTCTTATCACACGAGAAATCACGTAGTTTTCCTTTGTTTACCAAATCACGTGTCTCTGGTCTCTGCAGCAGGTACAGAAGTTAAATAGAGATGTAGAAGAAGAGGATCTTCAGGGCTGAAGAGAAAGAAGCGGAGGAGAGAGAAAGATCACAGCCAGAGAGGGGAGCCATAAAGAAGAAAAAGACTGAAAAAAGAAAACCTTATGGAAAAAAAACAAACAATAAAATTTGTTTAAAATCTGCAATAAAAATAGTCTCTGTATAAGGAAGGAGATTGAATTAAAATGAGGGGAAGTATCCTGATTAACCAGATAAAGCAGTAATATTTATGATTTTATTCTAAGAAGTAAAGTATGTATTAAAGGTGATTATTTTTTTTGTTAACCTTGGATATTCTCAGCTGTTGTGTTTTTGCGTCCTCTGTCCATTTTCATATGACTGACTTTCCAGCTCATTACTTTGATTCTAGTCTTCGTTGCTCGTGTCTTGTGCAGCCTCCCTGCTTTAGCTGGGCTCTGTACAGTGTGGTGTAGGGTTGTTTAAAATGACTTCATATGGGCAGAAAAACCACTTGCTTTCAGCCGCCAGCGCTCTCTATAGGCACCATGCGGTCAGCGGACTCAGTTGGAGGTCTCGTGACATAAAATGGGCATGTCTACTCAGTCACAACACTTTTGGTCTTATATATTGTTTACTTGATAAGCTGCAATAAAGTGATGATTAAAAACTTGTGAATTTATTGTGGAGCATGTTTTTATTGGGAGTACATTTAGATGACCTCCTCTGGAAATGCCACGAGGATGAGTGATTACAGTGTTCAACATCCATACATATTAAATGTGAGTCAAACCATTTTAATTTTATAGCAACTATTTTGGTTTTTTTAGCCCATGACGGGTTTTTTTTGTTTTTCGCTTCTGCTGTTTAAGCGTGGCTCAGCGACAGTCATCAGTCTTTGGTTTGCACAGCGAATTCCAGAAACCCCCGGATCCATTAGATGAGGGTCCTGAACGGTATGTCGACGTCCTTCATCTGCTTTTCATAGTCTTCATCAAACAGCTTTGATTGCTCAGCTGTGAAATGGTTTTTCCAGTCACCCACTTCACCTGCATATGAAAAGGAAGACAATTTTGTTAAGTTGGAAAATTTATGCTAAAGCCTCTATCAATGTTTTTGTTTTTTTTGTTTTTTTGCACAAATGAATAACTGACTGGTGCTTAAAAAATGTTTTCCAAAACAGTCATATGTAATGCCCACACAGTGTCTCATTTACCGCTAATACATTTATTAAATTATAACATGTAACATACAACATGCGTGTAAACACTGTTCACATTTTGTATCACTGTGGATTTTAAATCAAAAACTGCAAAGTGCAGAATTCCAGCTTGAACTGCTCCGGATGTTTTTCAGCCATTTTTATATGTAGTCATTAGATGATTGATTGACAAGCAGTTTCTTGAGGCCATGAAATTTCAGAACTTATCAAACAATCCTTTTATTTAAAATCATGTACGTTTGTTAAACTCATTTTAAGCCTGTGAAAATATGAGGTTATCTGTATGACTAGCTGTAATGTTTAGCCCCATACTTTTTTAAAAACCTGGACGTCTGCATTTCAGTTACATCTTGACTGTTTGAGTTAAGATCCACTGTGATGTGTACAGAGGTAAAACTCCCAAAACTGTATCTTTGTTTATAGATGTAATTATATTGTGCTGATTAAATACTTAATGACTGGTTTGTTAAAAGTGAGGGGGAAAAACTGACCATATAATTGTTGCAGAAGCCCAGGCTAACGATGCCTTGTTTGAACTAAAAATCCTCCAAAACTTTAAATCGATTCTAGTTAATATCTGCCAACAGACTTATTCATTTGAGTGTTAAGTTGTTGTAATGTATAAATAAAATAGAAGCGAGAGCTCAAAATCCAGGGACCTCTAGGGGGTGCCCCTGCACTGAAGGACAGGTAGCAGAGCAGTAATTGCTGCCTTTGAGGAGCTCAGACTGTTCACAAGTTGATTTAACCTTGTGACATTATTACATGAAGATATTTGTGTGTCTGAGACAAATATAGGTGTTCATGACATTTTAACTGCCCTACGTAAGGCACTCACTGGCGACTGAGATTGACTTTCCTGCATATCTTTAATTTAATAGTGCACCTTTTCTCATGAAAGGAGAGATGGACTGGTCAAACACCGGAGATGGAATGCAGGAGTAGTTGGCCATCGGGTTCTCCTTCATGTTTTTAAAGGAGGTGAGCTCCACGATTTGGCTGACGACCTCATCGGAGACCGACAAGTCCAGGTACTTCATGATGCGCTCCACTTCACGCCGAGGATTCTGGGAAAATAAATGTGACAGAGTATGTGCGGAGATTATTAATTTTTAAAATTCATTACAGATGTTCAAACAGATAAAACAAGAGGGGGTGTCACCACATTACGACTGAAAACAGCAAATACCTGAAGGTAACGGAAAAAGTAAAATCATAAGAAGTGATAAACAAAACACTGCAAACCGGTGAGGAGAGATTACATAACGGAAATCAAATTGGGAGAAGCTGTTAAATGGGAGTTCTTCCTCCTCACTGTGGACAACTGCTCACAGCAGATCATTGCCCTGTTGGGTTTCTCTCTCTAACACTTCAGGGTATTTAGCTTACAATATAAAGTATGCTGATATTTATGAATTGACTGGTCATGTGAAAAAGGATGTTTATCATGGGATTCTGTGCAGTCCTGTGAAAAACTAAGTACACCTTTACTGCTTCAGTTGGTAGAAGCAAGCTAATTAAATGCGCTTGATTAACTGATCTTCAGGAAGTGTGAGCACCTCTATAAAAGGTTTGCAAATACAGCATATCAACAGAAAATGGTAAATGGCCTGCATTTATATAGCGCCTTACTAGTCTCTAAGGACCCCAAAGCGCTTTACATATCCAGTCATCCACCCATTCACGCACACATTCACACACTGGTGACGGCAAGCTACATTGTAGCCACAGCCACCCTGGGGCGCACTGACAGAGGCGAGGCTGCCGGACACTGCCGGACACTGGCGCCACCGGGCCCTCTGACCACCACCAGAAAACACCTCATACCAACTGTTAAGTAATCTACAGTTAAATGTGAAGCCATCTGTCCAATAGGTAAAGTTTCACTGAAATTAGATCATGCAAAAGGACAATGGCCACAAGCACAGCAGCAAATCTACCACAAAAGGGCTGGGAAAGAAAAGAATAAAGGTAAGCAATGGCCGATCAAAGTCCACACCTCAAACTAACTGAAACCTGGGTTTAAATAAAGGTCTGCAAACATCAATGAACTAAAGCAACGCTGTAAGAAGGGTCCAAAAGTCTTCCATAACGATGTGAGAGACCGATAAGGTCATACAGAAAACCTTCACTTCAGGTTATTGATGCTAAAGGTGCTTCTACAAGCAACTGAATCACTGGGTGTTTTCCACAGGACTGTGCAGTCCAACTTTCTCTGTCGTGCAACTAATACATATATACAGTTCTTTGAACAATATCTCAAAGTATTTTTTTAATTTATATTGAATGTCTTTTAAGAGTATGGTACATTTGTTTTTAAATCTTCAGAAATAGGAGATTTGCCGGTAGTCACATTGTTTACAAAAAAATCTGCTCTTTCTTTTCAGCTGTATGTCAGACAGTTGGCATTACTTTTCTTTTTTTTCCTTTATACATGAAGCTGGTCTAAATCTGCGTCTATAACAAGGCTTCCTAATCATTCAATCTCAGCTTTACATATGAGATCAAAGGAATGCGCTGCGTTTATTACGTTTGCTTTGAAGAAGGTTGCGCAACATGCTTTGGTTATAATCCACGTGTTCTCCTCACCTCTTTCATGTCCTCGTAGAAGAGGTACAGAATATTCCTCTTTTCTCGCTCCAGCCAGTAACCTTTCACATGATCATACCAGGAGCCCCATGACACTGTAGAAGCAGAGCAAAGGCCATTCATTCAAGCAGCTTTGATGAAAACATTTCTCCTACTCCAGTCCAGGTTTATGCTGAGTGTATGTTTATATTTACGGCTATCGTAAAGCCTCATTAACAGCTTAACATCAACATTTATGACAGTAGGTATTTTAGTAACTGTCGGCTGATAAGAGACTGATAAACTTGACCACCTTTAATGACTTTACAGCTGTGTAACTGCAGAGCTGATGAATTATTGCAAAGTGATGAATTATGATTACATAATTCATCATTTCTTTATTTTATACTAGGAAAATTAAAAGTACGTACAGTGACTTATTGACAGATGTGTCATTCTGACTAGCTTTAATATCAATATTTGGTATGACCACCTTTATTCTACAATACAGGCAGCTTAATTTCTTTCAGTAGTTTTCAAAGATACTTCTCTTGCTTTTTGAAGGACATTTAAAGATGTTGGCTTCCTTTTGTTTGGTTCTCTGACCTTCAGAAAACCTGAAGAACTATTGCTCAAGACCACTTAAAGTTAAAGGGCTCCTTGAAAGCAAAGCATAAAGAAATAAGGGTTGGGTCAAAAGTTTACACATCAGTACACATTTGCATGAACGGTACATGTTTTCAGTTCCTGGCAAACTGACAAGCCTCTGATTCTTATGAACAAGTTTCATGTTTGTGCCTTGAGCAGTCGAGCGCAACCAGTGAGCCAAGGTGGAATATGAGTTTATGCATGTAATGTTTGAACTTTGCCAGATTTTAGATCTGATTTTACCTGATGAACCTGCACACCCACTCCAATCCCTGGAGGTTATCAAAAGTAGCAAATCAGTCAAAGACTGACTGAACCAAAGTGCAGTCTGAGCTCCTCGGGAGGTCCTTCATATCAGCTGCTGTAAGCCCATTTAATGCACAGTACTAATAATATGAGTTTTCCAAAATGTTTGCATATTTTCATGTTAGTTACTGGGTGTTTTATTTATTCATAAATTATTAACTTTATTAGGAATTAATATTGTTTATGTCAGTGTTTATGGCATGTAAATGGCAATGTAATTTCCTGCAAACAAAGGATCTATCTTTGAATCTGATTAACTGACGGACCATTAAATTTGTTAAATAAATCAAGCCCAACGAAACCTATTATGTACATTTCCACCATATTGTGTTTTATGAAAGGACACCTTTTTGTTCCCTAATCTTCACCAAACTGGCACAGATGCTTTAATATGTTCCAGTCAAATCAGCAGCAAAGCAGCCAAACTGGTTATATGTCACCAAGATTTTGATTTCTATCACAACTAAACACTCTCCTCTCAACAAGCTGAGAGGAGTCAGGTAATAATTCACTTTGCATTACCCAACCCAGTGACTTCATTTATAGGTAGTTAACATATATCCAATTGTTAATATAAAGACATTTCAAAAAGTTATCATTTAATGACCCTACAGCAACCATTTAAGTCTTTTTCTAAGGAAATCATTTTTTTCCCATTCTGGAATGAATGCATTGAAATTTAATAAAGTTGTGTGATTGGTTTCATACTTACTTACAAAGCAAACTATGTTCCTAACAAGGCACATATGGTGGGAAAAAAAGCACAAAAGAAATAGCAGTAAAGAAGCAGCTTTTTTATGGCTGTCATGATGAAGAAATATTCCATTTATTTATATATTTTTAAAAAAAAAGGTTACATTTTCATCCAGATCCTCCCAAGATATGCGCGCTACAGCCACTCAGGGTGCAACTAATCTTATCATGACCACTCAAGCATAAAAGGCAGTTACACAAGTTGTCATAGTTTCCATCCACCATCACGTATTTTGTTCACAAAAGCCTCCAGGCAACCAAAGACGCTGCTTTGGTGGGTAAACATATAGGGCTATTGATGGCTTAGAATAGGTATGAGGACACAGAGGGAAATATACTTACGCTCTCCTTGCATAAACTTGTGGATGTAGCCACCAAAGGGCCCTGGCTCAGGCTGGGTCTGATTCATAAGATCAAAGTAGTAGTAGCTCACCAGGTTGTCTTTGGCATTGCGTGCCACGTAGATCGACTTCCCACATAATCAGGAGGAACACAAAAAGATATTCACAGTACAGAGAACATGTTATTTGATGAGATTGTGTCTAGCATGGCATTCGTAACCTCCCACCTCATTTATGTGCCGTATCATGAACCTTTTACCTTCAAGCTGCATGAGTTTTCTGTCTAGTAAGAAGCAATAAAATGAGGAATTTCTACTCTCACTGAAGTCTGATAGACAAGAAGTCTCACCTTGCATTTGTTTTCCCAGAATCCAGGAGGCACCAGCTGAAAAGGAAGATGTGTCTTGATAACTCTCGGGGGATCCATTTTTTCCAGAAGATCAAGACCTGAGACATAAATCCAGGGAATTGGACACAGGAAAAACTTAACATGTGTATTCCATGATTTCTCATATATTCCAACCAATGGAAACTGCTTATTAGCATTGTTGAATTTACTTTTTTTTTTAACATGATTAAAATAACATTAAACAGGTGAAAAAGTTGACACGGCCATTTAACTTAAGGCAAATTTCCCAAAAAATGTGACAGCAGTATTCATTTAATTCAATTCAATTTTACTTAGCACCAAACCAGAGCAACTGTTGTCGTGATTTCTACTAAAATGACCGAATGACTCAGCATATTGTGAACTAATAGGATTTCACCTTATTCTGAGGTATTTGCAAGATCATTTGTAGTAGCCTACTACAAGAGAATGATATCATCCAGCTATTTTGATGTAATGTCATTTAGCTCAGTGTTTTGTTATACAACCGTTCGCATTAACATGGAGCCTTCCAGGTATCTGTTCTTTGAATAACCAACCTGAATTAGAAGAAGTATATTTAAGTCCTGTTTTTACTTTTTCCCAGATGACTGAAAATGAATAAATACAATATAAAAATGTACCTGACAAAAATAACAAACACAGTAGGGGACCAAGTCTGGATAATCAAGGTAAGAACACCTGAAGTGATTAGAGACTGATGAAACATAGGCATGTTTTGTTGAGTCAACAGTCCAGGGGAGAGAAAGGGTGGGAGGGTAAAGTTCATTATTTTCTTTCTTGTATCTAATGGTTTGGATATAGTGGTAAGTCTAGCACCCCAGTACATTTAAGATTTCCTTAGACAGTAGTAACACTGACTGTTGTGCCAAAACCCTGCAGCAAAACACTACAGCTACTTTTTTAGCTGTCTGTGACTTATTGTTATAAACCTGCCTGTTAGTTCACCGTGACATGCTTGAAAGTTGGCTTCATTGTAAAAATTCAACTGGCTGGTATTAAAGTTTAGTCAAACACAAATAGGGCTAATCTGTGTTGGAAAAGCACAGCTGCGTTCACTGAAATGACCCAACTACAGTAACTTTTGTTGATCGCCTACAGAACTCCAGTTCAAGTCTTTTCTTTGGAGGGATATGCTTATGGGTTGAGAACTCATTGACTCTGATTGGGATGGGAAAAAAACGATCCGTTACAGAAACATTCCTCCTTGACTTGTTTTTGTGAGTTCTGACATGCTACAACTACATGTTAAACCTGCTGAGTCACAGTAGAGAATAAAAACATAGATAAAACACACACCTGAAGGGATGGGAGGTGGGGAGACGATCTCTAGGAATGGACTGCGGACAGGTGTGGGGGCTCGTTTGCAGGCCTCAGCATCTCCATTGTGAAGGAGCAGGTCAACAATTTCCTGGGTCCATGTAGTCCCTATGAGACAGAGACATCAAACGGTGTACTGCTAAATCTCACCACATTGAGTAAAAACATTAACAACAGTCCAACAAACGTCTTTTTTGACACCAGCTACTTAGTAGTGCCACATTACAGCAGATTCCACAGTCTAACAAATTAGTCCAGAGACTGAAGGGCAGGAAAAGTAGCCTGTCTTTGTTGTTTGTTTGCTTAAATTATAACTCTCACACTTCATGAAGGCGTAATTACAGGATTAGTCTAGAGTTACTGGTGTTTTCCTTTATTGCCTGCTTGTTTAAGCAGTTACACACACACAATGTTTTGGTAGACTTAGTGGAAAAACTACTTAACAATCAAGTAATGGAAGAAGAAGAAAGCATTAACACCACAATGGAAAAATATTTCCTCACAAGTTAAAGTGCTGCATTAAAGAGAAAAGGGAAAGTGTGCTTCATTTTCTATGCTGTTTTGGCAGTGCAGTCCTGCATATTTTCATGTAACATCTGAATTTGCAACAGATAAGGAAAATGCACAGTATTTTTCTCCATACCCGTGAGTGGAAGTGTAAAGTGTTAGAAATGTAAGAACGCAAATAAAGCTGCTTGAGATCAGTACTTTGTGTCTAACACTGTTTCTGAGTACCTGCTTTGGGGTAGGTGGCGATGAGGAGGTCCGATGGATCGGGACGAAAAGCCCAGATGCTGTCCCAGTTGTTGGCGATGTAGTTCATGAGAGGCACTCCTCTGACTGGGATGAGAGGGAAGCGTGTGATGGAGGAGCTGGCCTTATGAATAGCCTCGCTATAAGTCATTTCTTTCTCCTCTGACATTTTTTACACTGCCAAAAGCTGCCTCAAGGAAATCTAGAACAGAGAGCTAAAATCTGCCTCTTTTAAATTGAAGAGAAAAAAAAAACTTCAACAAACTCCCGAGGTCCTGCCTTCAGCTGTCTGTGTCAACCACTCACTGCTGATTTGCCAATGAGCCACATAAATCCCAGCTTCTAATGGTCCTGTTCTTCCTGATTGTCAGTCCCACAGTCAGCGTGTTTACTTCCTTTTTAAACTGTCATTATCTCCTCCTTGCATGATCCCGGCCAACAGCAGCGCTGCCTTGTTTCCTCTTGATTTCTTGTGGTCTGCAGCGTAAGTCGCCTCCCAGATCTGAATGCGGGAGCAGGAGTCTCTCAGCGGCCTCTCAGAAACAATGAACTCCCAGCTGAAGTCTGAGTGCCTCAGTCACTTTAAAACGTGTTTCTTTTTGCCCCTCTTTCTATCTTTGTAAGCTGGCTCCCTGAGTGCTTGTACCCAGGTTCTTATCAGTCTGCGATCACAGGAACTTGCACCAGCAGACCTACACTAAAGTGCCCTTATGTAACGTTCCTAGTTACGTATGAATTCCACTTTTCCTCACAATACTGTCTTGACTGCTTCCTCTGTAATCTGAGGAAGGAAAAAGGGAGGGTCGCGAAAAATCCTGCAACCCACAGAGAGGTGGACTTACATGTGGAGAGTACAAATGAAATGGATTTAAACTTCACAGTTAAATGTGTAACTCTGTGTAAAACACTCTGACCACTTGCGTTTCTTGGTCTTTTAACAGAGTTGTGTTCATTGATTCACACTTTTTAATCACAATCAGAAAATTAGTGGCCAATCTTTACAAAAGCACATTTGGACTTTGATCCTTCAAAGTAAACAAAATGTTGACCTAATTCCAGTAAAAGAGTGCATGGCAGGGGTCTCATTTCATATTGTATTGTCTTACAAGAAGAAAAATGTTCTTGTGTAGACACGCTGCTGGAGATTTATATGGACTTCATAGGTTATCTATTCAGCCAGATGAAAGTGTTTAGACTTTACATTCCAGGATTTTCAGAGTTAATATCCTGCCAGCGATAGAAACAATATTTTCACTATAAACAGGTTGAGCTGTCTCAGTGGAGTTCAAGAATGTTTTTATAAAAACTGTCTGGGAAAGTTGAGAAATTTATAACTTTAAAGCACCCTGAAGTGCACGGCTTCCTAACAATTCCTTTCCATCATATTTATATTACAAGTTCTAGTGTCTGTCTATACATGGAGGAAACATCAGATAAGTTACAGTTCCTTTATACTGTGCATCAGTACTATTGCACAAAGTTACAGTACTTTGCAAAAGTCTTGAGTTATTCTTCATTTTCACTTGTATTTTTAAGAAAATTGAAAATAGGTGCCGCAGTTAGTTATTAAAAAGTTTGCAAACATTCATTAAAATAAAGTATATAACACAAAAACAAAGCCTGAAAGCTAATATTGGGTGTGATCACCTTTATTTCTCAACAAAACCTGAACTCCCTCAGGCAGCTTTCTTGTCATTTCTTAAAGTCGTCTTCAGGAATAGTTCTCCAGGCTTCTTGAAGAATGTGATGGCATCAGCCACACAGGGGTAAATCAGTCCATTCTTTCACTTTATTAGTTTGCTTTGCAGTTTTTTCATTAATAAAATTTATTAATCATTTGGTTAAACCTAACACTGATATTATGAGGCGCACACATAGTAGCATTGTGTGGTTTTTCTAAAATGTTTTGTTATATTAATTATGTTTCTCTTTCTTTGAGTTACCTGGGTTTGGGCGGTGGCTGTTTCCTGTCTGGGCAAAAGGTGTGGCTGAGGACTCTGGGAACAAAATGCCTGCTCGGCAGGACCAACCATGGGCTTACCAGAAGCAGGGGTGTTTTAGGTTTAGTTAGGTTATTCTGTGCTTAGCTAATATTAGGCTGTGTCCCAATTCAGGGTCTGCACGCTTGAAGTACGCGCACTACGCGTACTACGTACGGTGCGTACTATAAGTACGAGTGCGGAAGTGAGAGGCTTGTGAAATGGGACGGTCTAGCCTTCGTCGCGCTGTTCAGGTTGCCTAGCAACCATGATACTAACCGCGATGTTACCGCGCCAGATCCGCGGCCCCGAACCGTAGTAAGGAAACCTCTGGCAGTTACTTGACTCGCAGCCGGCAACAGCTTACTATACAGGTCAACTCCGCTAGCAAGAAGATCGAGGGAGGCGTAGGAAACTGCTTTACCGAACCTTTATTTCTCCTCCAAGGCACGAACACCGCGTACAGTGGGCTGAAACAGTTTACTCACAGCGGGCATCGCCGATACAACTTTGGCTGCCGAGGGAGTTATTATATTCCTTTTATTTACTTTCTCTTCGTCTCTTCTGTAGTTAACCGTTACTTTTCTTTTCCTTCTCCGCTCACCCTCACACACCCGACAGGCAGTTCCACTACACACACCCGCATACATTTCCCATCAGGCTTCACCCTTAAAGGACCATGCCTGTAACACTACCCCCACTCTGGATGATAATTAAACCCTTAACATCATTCCAGCACATGAACCCCCCATTAACAAGGAAACATACAGCATTCGTGCCCCCAGTCCAAAAATGGCGATCCTTAGGATGGAACAATCTTGAAGTAGACAACTGTCCATATTTTAAGCACAAGAAAACATAGGATGTACAGGGTTCACTTTGAGGAGGGTGCAAGTCAATGTCCATATCCCGCCCTTCACATAGACAGTATTCATAAAGAAAGACATTAAGGCACTACAGCTGAACGTTTACCCCTATATCCAGCTTTACCTCATTAGTACAAACAGTTCAAACAATAACTTGCAGCCCGTCGACAGCCATGTTGCCAGGAAACAGCAAGACAAACAAGCCCAACAGTACACGTAAGAATAGCCCCCTGTAACAACTCAATTTACAACAGTCATATCCCTTAACATATGTAACATGAACAATTTTTTTTTTTTTTTTTTTAACTACTGAGCAGGGCAGCGATCCGCCTACACCCCGACTCAGTTAGGACATACTAGCCTAGTGACTGACCCAGTCACCAAACATGTCCGGCGCCCGCCGCACACGCTGTGGTCTGGAACGGGGTGTGGACCTGAAGGAAGGGTGCTGTTCTGGTCCTTCAGCCCCATCCATGTAAGGCTGAACAGGGCTGGCTGGCAACCCACTACCATCTCCTTGAGCAGGTGGCGGAGAGCCAGCTCTCAGGGAAGCACCAGTATCTGGTTGATCTGCCCCAGCTGGGGTCTCCCACAAGTCGAAGGGGCCGAAATCAATGTCAGAATCGCTTTCGTCGAGCGCTGGAGGAGGCACCTCGGTGGGTGCTGCCTGGTCGGAGTCTTGGAAGACCCAGCTGTTGTCCAGCGGCGTTCTTGAGTGATAAGGCTTGAGTCTGTCGTGATGAACCACTTTAGCCTTTGCTCGGGGCCCCTTTTTAATGCAGTAGACTAAATCATCCAACAGGCCCACTACGAAGTAGGGGCCCTCATAGGAAGGCAGAAACTTGCGAACCTTGTGCCGCACTCTCTTGGTCCCTTTGATCAGATGCCACACTGCAGCGCCGACTGGATACTGAACTTGGCAGATATTCTTATCGTACTGTTTCTTAGCGCGCTCAACAGATTTCCCGAGAGCCTCCCGTGCCAGTTGGTGGGAAAGCTCCAGCCTTTCCCTGAGTTGCACCACATACTGTGGTGTAGTGCAGTTGGGGGTGTCGTCGGCCGGCAGACCCGCGACCAGGTCAATAGGCTCGGTTATCTCTCGGCCCAGAAGCATCATGTTTGGGGTCAATCCTGTGGAACTGTGCTTAGTTGCCCGATAAGCCATGACAGCATAGGGGATCATTATATCCCAGTCCCAGTGGCAGCGCTCCGCGGTGGTGGCTAAGGCCTTCTGCAGGGTAGCATTAAAACGCTCTACCTGGCCATCGGACTGTGGATGAAAGGGCGTGGTGCGTGTCTTTTTGATTCCGAACAGTTCACACATCCCCTGGAACACAGCCGACTCAAAGTTGGTGCCCTGGTCGCTATGCAGAGACTGTGGGGCTCCATATCTACATACCCACTCCGCAACAACCTTTCCTGCCACCGTGGGCGCTTGTGCATCGGGGACTGGATAAGCCTCCACCCACTTGCTGAAGTAGTCTTGTACCACCAATATGAATCGGTTATGCCTTTCTGTTTCGTTCAACGGTCCCATCAGATCGACTGCAATCCTCTCCATGGGGGCGCCAACACGTACCGTGCCCATCGCTGCCTGGGGGGTTTTTGGGGGCCGCGCCCTTTCAGCACAACTGGTGCAAGTGCGGCACCACAGGGTCACATCATCTTTCATGTTGTACCAGTAGTACCTATTCTTCAAGCGTGCCAGGGTCCTTTCTGCCCCAAAGTGGCCACCCACTGGGCCATCGTGCATCTGCTGCATTACGGAGTGACGATAGGCGTGAGGCAGAAGGATTTGGGGGAAAAACACATTACTTTCTGTACAGTGGAATTTCCTCACCAGCACTCCATCTTTTAGGTACAGTCTCTTCCACTGCGCCCAGTAGGCTTTGGTTGCGGGGCTGCATGCCGCTACATCGGCCCAGACGGGCCGACCTTCCCCTTTTTCCTTCCATTCCCAAACTGGGCCTATATCCACATCGTTCTTCTGGCTAGCCAAGAGCTGTTCTGGGGTCCAGCCACTGAACAAGCTAGTGTGATGGGACTCATCCACCCGGTGGATATTTGGGCAGGTGTCGTGGCTACTACTGGAACAACAGTCCACTGCTGCTACGGGTGCACACTCTGGTTCTGCTACCCGGCTTTTCCCATCGGTACCATCAGGCCCCACTACCCCCACTGGGGGCTGCCCTGGGGGGGTCATGCTGGTACCACAGTCCTCTAAGTTACACTGCACACCTTTATGCTCGAACCGGTCGCTGTTGATGGTGGGCTCTGGGAGTGTGCACGGGCATGAAGCGCGGCAGGGTCTCCTGGAAAGTGCATCCGCATTCTGGTGGTTTTTCCCAGGTCGGTGCAGCACCTGGAAGTTATACTCTGCCAGCTTCTCCAACCAGCGGGCCAGCTGGCCCTCGGGCTCCCTCAGCCTGGTCAGCCAGCGGAGGCTGCTATGGTCAGTCCGGACAGTGAACGGCCTACCCAGCAGGTACTGTCTGAAGTGGGAAGTGAACGCCACAACCGCCAGAAGCTCTCGCCTGGTCGTACAATAGTTTTGTTCGGTAGCCGACAGCCGCCTGCTCCCATAGGCCAAGACCCGCTCTTCGCCCCCTTGCACTTGGGAGAGAATCGCTCCAATCCCACAATTGCTGGCATCAGTGTCGAGGAAGAAGTCACCCTGGTCCAGTGGGTAACCCAGGACAGGGGCTGCCGTAAGCCGTCTTTTTAATTCCTGGAATGCTCCCTGGCAGTCGGCAGTCCAGTTAAAACGGGCATACTTCTTAGTAAGTTCGTGGAGGGGTTTAGCCACTGTGGCAAAGTCCTCCATGAACCGGCGGTAGTATGAGGCTAAGCCAACAAACTGACGCACTTCTGTGACGGTCCGCGGTGCAGGCCAGTCCGTCACCTGCTGGACTTTCTGGGGGTCCGTGGAAATACCTCCAGCAGAGATGATATGGCCCAGATAGGCCACCTGCTCCCGAAACAGGCAGCATTTAGATGGCTTCAGTTTTAGGTTGGCTCCACGCAATCTGATGAACACTTGCTCGAGCCGCTCCAGCATCTGGGTGCTATCCTGGCCCAGGACAATGATGTCATCTAGGTACACTAGGCATGTCTCCCACTGCAGCCCAGCCAGGACTCTGTCCATAAGCCTTTGGAATGTGGCCGGTGCGTTGCACAGTCCAAACGGCATCACATTCCACTCGAACAATCCCTTACGGGTACAAAATGCAGCTGCTTTTCGGGCTCTGGGGGTCATCTCTACCTGCCAGTACCCTGAAGTCAGGTCTAGTGTACTGAAGTACTTGGCAGTAGAAAGCGTGTCAAGGGTGTCCTGGATGCGTGGCAGGGGATAAGCGTCTTTAAGGGTTCGCTCATTTAGTGGTCTATAGTCCACGCATAGTCTGGGACTCTGGTCCTTCTTCTTCACCATCACAATTGGAGCAGCCCAGCCGCTATTGCTAGGTTGAGCTAGCCCAGCCTCCAAGCTCTGCTGTACTTGCTGGTCGGCCGCTATTTGTTTGTCCCCTGCCATCCTGCGCGGCGGGTGCTTAACTGGTGGCCCTGGCGTGGTCAGGATGTCATGCTGGACAACACCAGTGCGACCAAGGTCATTCGGGCCAGTGGAGAAGACATCACTGTAGGACCTCAGCAGGCCTGCCAGATCGTAGCGGGCAACGTGAGTCAAACCGGGGCTGCTCTCGGCGTAAAGGGCCTGCAAATGGCTTGGTACAGAAGCAGGGGGAGTACCATTAAGTTCGAGGGCTGCCAGGACCCTTGGTGGGCGACCCCCCGACCCCTCCAGGACCTGCACGGGCTGAAGAACCCCTGCCACGGCACCACGCTTTAAGGTGACAGCTGCGGCCCCAGGGTTAAAGACTCTGATTGGGATGCTAGAGGGTTTACTAGGTTGCACAACTGCGTGAGCTACCAGTACTTGGTGCTTCTCCACAAAGCCCTTTGTAGGGCTTAGCATCATGTCTCTATGGGCGGCACAGTGGGAGCTGGAAAACCCGGGGACCACATACTCGCAGCCTGGTTCCAAAACCGTAGTGCGTGCCACCCTAACAACAAGCACCTGGGGTCGAGGGCCCACGCCAGAACATGGTATCTTTTCATTAAACAGGGTTATCTCTTGGCGGCCGTAGTCTAAGCAAGCGCACGATTGTTGCAGGAAAGGGTGCCCCAGAATAACTTCAGTGCCTTCAGCCATGTCGGCCAAAAGAAAGTCTACATTTTCAACACCGCTCCCCACCTGTACAGGCAGGATGACCTCGCCCAGAACGGCCAATCCCTCTGGACCAATGCCTTGTAGAGTCTGAGCAATGGATGCCTGCACCTGAGGTCTTGACTCTGCGGGGATGGTGTTAAAATAGTGGAGGGGCAGCACATTCCGCCGTGCACCAGAATCCAGCAAGGCCCGTATTTCCCGTCCCTGTATTGCTATCTGGACACACATCACATCTTGGCCTCCGTTGTGGAACACTGTGCCTGGGTCAGGGGCTGGGCCTCTAGCAGCTTTTACAGGCTTTTGGGCAGGTGAGCGAGGAGAGGGGCAGTTCCTCTGTAGATGTCCTATGCCGGAGCAGTTATGGCAAACAGCCTCCTTCCTGCTTGACCTGTTAGATGTGCTCCAGCTTTGGCGCCCACGCTGGATAGGTCTTTGGGCCCTCTCCGGTGGTTCATAACTTAGCATATGAACACTCTCCCGTAATGCAGCTGTTCGGGTCCCCTGTGCTGTAGAGACTCGTGGCCCTGGCTGCATAAGCTGTGTGACTGCCCTGGCGGCCCTTTTCGTTGTCTCGAACCTGTGGGCGATTTCATAGGCTCTTGCCAGGGTGCGTGGTTGTTCTTCCAACAATTTCTGGACCATTTCAGCATCTGCCAAAGCATTAGTGAAGATCTCTACAGCAATGCAGTCCTGCTCCAGCTCGGAGCGGTTGGCATACACAATGGAAACCTTCTCGTATATATCATCTCTGAGGGTGTGCAGGGCCTCACCTGGTTTCCGGATTCTCTGCCGTAGCTCAATGCCAATGGCTGCTGCATGCTCTGAACACGGCCCATAGGCAGCCTCCACCTCCTCCACAATCCTCTGGTAACTCCAGCGAGCAGATTTGGGGTTTTTGTGGATTATGGCTCCAGCTGCGCCCCTCAGGCTGAATCTCAGTTGGACAGCCATGGTGTTCTCCGTCCAGCAGTTGGCCTTTGCACAGGTCTCGAACTGATAGAGAAAGTCTTTCCATGACCCTGACCCATCGAAATGGTCTGGTTGTAATGTGGGAATTTTCTCCTTGCCCCTCGTCTGTCCATCAGCACTACAATCTGCAAAACCCCCGTCTTGCACTACACCAGGAAAACAGCCGCGTGGCCCTGGCATGGCTTGTTTTGAACTGTGACCCTGGTCATGCTTGCAAAGCCCACACCCCCCATCTGGTGCTGGTATTGCCATGCGAGTTGTTGGGGAAAAATAGCCCTGAGCTGGCATTTCATAGCTGTACTGCGCAGGTTGGGGTATACCCGGCATAATGTGTAGCTTCGCTGGCTCAGTAAACGGCGTTTTTCTAGGGACACTGCAGGTACAGTTCACGGCGGTGAATGGCTGGCTGCATGGCCGAGATGTAACAATCCGAGGTGGGTGATCATGCGAGCCATGCTGTCCCACTGTGAGCGGTGTAGATGCAGTGTTACCAGGGCCTCCGCAGTCTGAGCACTGCAACTGCTTAAACTCACTGCACACTGCATTCTGCTTCGCTATTGGTGTTAAGAAAGGGTTGGTGTGAGCTGAAGGTGGCGGGGTGAGATGCCATGCAGCCTCAAACTCCGTCGTATAGACTGCTGCTATGCTCGCCGCTGGCGTTAACTCTATGTCCGTGATGAAGGGGTTGCTGCTGTGGATTCTATTGTTTACATAAGTGGCACGGTCCACATTAGCTGTGCCACTCTCTGGGGTTTCTGGCAAAAATGGGTTGCTGCTCTTACTGAAGTACATTCCCATGCCATCCCCTTCAGCATCTCTCGGAGCCGCCATTTTCTCTGTCGTCCGAGGGAAAAGAGAAAAAGAAAGTTCGCTCCCTCTCTCTCGGCGCTTTGCGGAGTTTTATCCCGGAAAAGAGCCCCCAGTGTTACCGCGCCAGATCCGCGGCCCCGAACCGTAGTAAGGAAACCTCTGGCAGTTACTTGACTCGCAGCCGGCAACAGCTTACTATACAGGTCAACTCCGCTAGCAAGAAGATCGAGGGAGGCGTAGGAAACTGCTTTACCGAACCTTTATTTCTCCTCCAAGGCACGAACACCGCGTACAGTGGGCTGAAACAGTTTACTCACAGCGGGCATCGCCGATACAACTTTGGCTGCCGAGGGAGTTATTATATTCCTTTTATTTACTTTCTCTTCGTCTCTTCTGTAGTTAACCGTTACTTTTCTTTTCCTTCTCCGCTCACCCTCACACACCCGACAGGCAGTTCCGCTACACACACCCGCATACATTTCCCATCAGGCTTCACCCTTAAAGGACCATGCCTGTAACAGCGAGAAACGTTACATACAGCTTTGTGTAACAGAAATGAAGGAGAAAAAATGTTTTGTTGGTCATTCATTATTGTCATGACATCACTTTGATTAGTTGAGTATCTGAGGCTGAGACCACAGGACTGTAAAACATGATTGTTGGGCTTCATTTCTGTGCTGAACAGTTATTTCAAGATTAGTTAGTAAATAACAATTAGCTAATGTTGTTCATGAGACTAAAATCATCTCACTGTGGTAATGTAAATATAATATGGCCAATATTATAGTATTTTCAGATTATTATGATACATATATATATAGATATATAGATATATATCTATATATAATGACGTAATGACGTAATCACACTTAAAATGCGTACTTCAAGCGTGCAGACCCTGAATTGGGACACAGCCTTAGTGTGTGTTTTTGTTCCCCCCCCCCCTATTGTGTGTAAATGGTTTGGCCAAATCATTATAAAAGCTACCCTCATGTGTCTTTGTAATTAGGTCAGTTTGTGAGTTAAGTTGTGTCTCACTTTGTTTTGTTTAAGCTTCTGTAAATTCCTTTTTGTAGAGTTATATTTAGTTGACCTCTTTTATGGGCCTGCTAAGTATGTTTTTGAATTTTGTTAATTTTGGACTTTTTGAGGGTTAAAATAAAGAAAACCCTTTTTGAAGATACTTTTTTGCCTGTGTCCTCTTTGCTTTGGCTGCTTGGTCCCTCACAAAGAACATTAAAAGCTCTTCTTTGGATGTTGGCTGACTTCTGTTCTCTGTCAAGGTGATCCCACACTGCTTCAATAATGTCGAGGTCCGGGCTCTGGAGGAATAAGGAAATATTTTGTTCTATCCCTGTCAAACTGTCATCATTGGCATTTTTCATAAATTCAGCAAAGAAATGTTTTTTAACCGTAAATTGATGGCACACTGTCATATCTTCATTAATAGTACCGTTCCTGACTTGAATACAACTAGCTTTTCTGCTTTACCACAACCAGTTATGCCTGAGGTGGATCTGAATCCTCCGTTGGACACAGTACAACGGTCTTTGTCCGCCTCTAGTGTGCACATAAATTTGTCTTTAGGCAGAAACATACTGATAAGAGCTGGATCCCCCCTCGTAAGGAGGTCACTGGCTCAATTGAGCTGTGCAGAGCTGCTGGAATCCGTGTCATTATGATCACTGGTTAGTGTCATGGAGAGCTTTTTTATTATACCATTCTTATAATCAGAAAATCGGATCTTTCTGTTCTGCTAATACACAATCATACAAAGTTGTTTTTATTCTCCGGAAACTGTCCTTTTTACAAGGTTTCCACTCATTTTCTCCTTCTCCATGTGTCAGGTGACAACAAGGGAACTGCTATCGCTATCTGCCGTCGCATTGGCATCTTCGGCGAGGACGAGGATGTCTCCGGCAGGGCCTACACCGGACGTGAGTTTGATGATCTGCCTCTCCACGAGCAGTCCGAGGCTGTGCGCAGGGCTTGCTGCTTTGCCCGTGTGGAGCCGTCCCACAAGTCCAAGATCGTTGAGTTCCTCCAGAGTTATGATGACATCACTGCCATGGTAAGAGCCCAGCAGTGCAGGATGCAAACTAAACCTGTTACCGACACAGAGGTTGTGTTAAAGTGTTGTCTGGTGGTTGGTTTGTCTAATGCATACTTCATCTCCTCCAACCGCAGACTGGTGATGGTGTGAACGATGCCCCTGCCCTGAAGAAGGCCGAGATCGGCATCGCCATGGGCTCTGGCACTGCCGTTGCCAAGTCTGCCTCTGAGATGGTCCTGGCTGACGACAACTTCTCTTCCATTGTGGCTGCTGTTGAGGAGGGCAGAGCTATCTACAACAACATGAAGCAGTTCATCCGCTACCTCATCTCCTCCAACGTCGGTGAGGTCGTCTGGTGAGTGACCTGTTTGACACACACTCTGTACAGCTACACATCTTTCTTTTTGTCTCTGGCTTAACTTCAGCCCATTACCCTCCCTCAGTATCTTCCTTACCGCTGCTCTGGGTCTGCCCGAAGCTCTGATCCCCGTCCAGCTGCTCTGGGTCAACTTGGTGACTGATGGTCTGCCCGCCACTGCTCTGGGCTTCAACCCACCTGATCTGGACATCATGGGCAAACCCCCACGCTCCCCCAAGGAGCCTCTGATCTGGCTGTTCTTCAGATACATGGCCATTGGTGGTAAGTGGAACTGGGTGAGTTTGTATGGATTTTGATTGAAAGTAGGTACAACAGTTGTCTACACTGACACGATCCACCTACACTAACAGGATATGTCGGTGCTGCCACTGTTGGTGGCGCTGCCTGGTGGTTCATCTACGACCCCACTGGCCCCGGGGTCACCTACTATCAGCTGGTGAGTGTTTTTCCTGTTGCTTTCCACTAAACACAGATGTAGAAATTTACTGATCTTCCTATCCGTGCAGTCACACTTCATGCAGTGCCAAGATGAGAACGAGGACTTTGAAGGCCTGGAATGTGAAATCTTTGAGGCTGCTCCTCCCATGACCATGGCCCTGTCTGTACTGGTCACCATTGAGATGTGCAATGCTCTTAACAGGTACTTCTTTGAATGTGATAGAGGAGGATGTAGCTTGTAAAAAAAGAGGTTTCTTCATGCAACAGATATATTCTGCTCTCACATCTCTTCTTCTTCTTCCTCTTCAAGCTTGTCTGAGAATCAGTCTCTGGTGCGCATGCCCCCATGGAGCAACTTCTGGCTGCTCTCTGCCATGACCCTGTCCATGTCCCTGCACTTCATGATCATCTATGTTGATCCTCTCCCTGTGAGTCAGAAGTTCAGTTTGAAAATCTTTTTTGTTTTAGAAGCTCTAGTTTATGTGGATTTCCTCCGTGGGGTTCAGCTTCATCTGACTTCCATTCTTTTCCTCTCAAGATGATCTTCAAGTTGACCCATCTGTCAGTGGAGCAGTGGCTGGTGGTCCTGAAACTTTCCTTCCCCGTCATTGCCATTGATGAGGTGCTGAAGTTCTTCGCCCGCAACTACGTTGAAGGTAAGCAGCACTTTTATAAATCCACAAGAACAAAAATAAACAGAGATCTGTCCCAGTTCCTAAGATAACAGATAATAGTTTTACTTAATCATTCATGCATTACTACCATCATCTTTTCAGACTATTTATTAATATTTTAACTTATTAAAATTAACCTAGCCTTTATCTAATTTCATTTTAATTCAATCAGGTTTGATTCTGTGTTTTTAATCTGCCTGTTTTCACTTCTCTCCATTCATCATTAACTCACGTAACCCGTTTGTTTTTGTCCATTTCCAGCTTAAATTCAGCCAACCCATCACCATTAACCTGTAACTAAACCAAGGTATTCCAAGGCTCACACTGCAGTGTGTAGCGCTGTGTAGAGACTGTTTGTCTGTTTGTGTATTTGTTGCTATTTCAATGTATTCAAGCTGTTATCAGACTCACTGTGACCTCCGGGGTCTCCTCACTACTCATTCATTGAAAATCAAATTGAAAAACATTGGGTATCATGACTTCTGTATGGGGAGACCCTCGAGTGTGTTGATCTGAGGTTTCTGTTTATTGGTTTTTGTTTTTTTCTTCGTGAGATCACCGTGAGCAGGTGAGTAGATCACTTTGTATCTCACCAAGGTTACCTTTTATAATCATTATATAAACATTAAACAAATGTTTTTTCTTAGCACTTTATGATATAGCTGTAAGCAGATAAAAGGTCTGTGTGAGTATTAATTGTTCCCTTTGTCAACAGATTTTACTCTTAATCTCTTTTACTGTTAGCATTATGTGTAGTTTTTTCCTCTAGAGCTGCAATAAACTCCAAAATAATTTATTACATGTTTATATGAAGCTTATAAATAATAACAGTGACTTTTTCATAAAGTAAGCCCCACATTTAAAATGCTCTCCCTTGTAAATAAAGGCTTAAATTGTCTTAAACTTCTTAAACTAGCTTATATTTCTGAAAGAAAGTCATACTGTGAAACTGTTCTTTGTTCTCCTTATGAAGACAAATCGGGGATGTAGCTTTTTTTATGTTTAAACCCTCAAACTCTGGAACCTACCTTCAAATATGAAGTCTAACAATAATTTCAAGCAGTTCTTAAAATACACCTTTTTAATGAGACATTTAGCTAATGTTTCCACTAAATAATAGATCGCTATACAGCCTACGAGTGAGCTCAGCCACATTTAGTGGTCTGGTAAATAAAGAGCATGTGCATTTTGTCTTTGTCAGTATCATGTTGGCCTCCTACTTCTGTCGTGTCAAAGTTTGTTTGTTTTCATATTTCTGTTTATATTCGACAGGATTTTGTGCAGAATTTAATTTTATGTATTGCTTACGGATAAAGTGCTTAAGAAATTTAAGAAAACACAACTATTTTACAAATCTGTAAAGTTTTTACATTTCTTTGGGGGGTTTAACCAAGTTCATGTTCTAATTTGAGCCAACACACCAGACCTGACTGAGAAGTCAAAAGCTAAGTGAGGGTAACTGTGGTTCAGGGGATTGGGAAGCGCTTCTGTAACCGGAAGATCGCCAGTTCGATCCCTGGGCTCTCTGTCCTGGTTGTTGTGTCCTTGGGCAAGACACTTTACCCTACCGGTGTTGGCCAGAGGGGCCGATGGCGCGATATGGCAGCTTCGCTTCTGTCAGCCTGTCCCAGGGCAGCTGTGGCTACAACCGTAGCTGCCTCCACCAGTGTGTGAATGTGAGAGTGAATGAATAGTGGCATTGTAAAGCGCTTTGGGTGACTTGAAAAGCGTTATATAAATCCAATCCATTATTATTAAACACTGAAGCTAATTTTCTGTTCAGCAATGTAAAAAAATAACTGTACTGGCAAAAAAGTAAGTAAAGTCCTCAGTAAGTAACTGGCATTTGAAGTAATAATGTGCTTTATTATTTTGTAAAACAGTAAATTTATAAATACACGAATGACAATATTTCTTTTTTAGCATCAAAAATATCATTTTGATTAAAGGGCTTGTGTATAAAGGCTGATTAACCAGACCAGAAATATTAAAAAATATTTTAGTAAACTAACAAAACTGTTAATTTAGGGCAGCTGACCACCCTTACCTTGGTGGTCTTATAAATTTTTAAGCACTGTGTATTTGTGTGTCTGTGTGTCTGTGTGCGCGCGCGCAGGTGTCTGTTTATATGTATGTATTTCTGATGCATTGCTTGTATTTTGTAGTTTTAATATGTTTTTATGCTTGTGAAGTCCTTTGATCCTCTGCATGCCATATTGAGCTGTACACAAACTGAATTTTGTGAAGCCCTGTCACTTTAAGTTTGAGAGACGCTATCAAAGTGTCATTCTTCTTATCACACGAGAAATCACGTAGTTTTCCTTTGTTTACCAAATCACGTGTCTCTGGTCTCTGCAGCAGGTACAGAAGTTAAATAGAGATGTAGAAGAAGAGGATCTTCAGGGCTGAAGAGAAAGAAGCGGAGGAGAGAGAAAGATCACAGCCAGAGAGGGGAGCCATAAAGAAGAAAAAGACTGAAAAAAGAAAACCTTATGGAAAAAAAACAAACAATAAAATTTGTTTAAAATCTGCAATAAAAATAGTCTCTGTATAAGGAAGGAGATTGAATTAAAATGAGGGGAAGTATCCTGATTAACCAGATAAAGCAGTAATATTTATGATTTTATTCTAAGAAGTAAAGTATGTATTAAAGGTGATTATTTTTTTTGTTAACCTTGGATATTCTCAGCTGTTGTGTTTTTGCGTCCTCTGTCCATTTTCATATGACTGACTTTCCAGCTCATTACTTTGATTCTAGTCTTCGTTGCTCGTGTCTTGTGCAGCCTCCCTGCTTTAGCTGGGCTCTGTACAGTGTGGTGTAGGGTTGTTTAAAATGACTTCATATGGGCAGAAAAACCACTTGCTTTCAGCCGCCAGCGCTCTCTATGACCATGCGGTCAGCGGACTCAGTTGGAGGTCTCGTGACATAAAATGGGCATGTCTACTCAGTCACAACACTTTTGGTCTTATATATTGTTTACTTGATAAGCTGCAATAAAGTGATGATTAAAAACTTGTGAATTTATTGTGGAGCATGTTTTTATTGGGAGTACATTTAGATGACCTCCTCTGGAAATGCCACGAGGATGAGTGATTACAGTGTTCAACATCCATACATATTAAATGTGAGTCAAACCATTTAAATTTTATAGCAACTATTTTGGTTTTTTTAGCCCATGACGGGTTTTTTTTGTTTTTCCGCTTCTGCTGTTTAAGCGTGGCTCAGCGACAGTCATCAGTCTTTGGTTTGCACAGCGAATTCCAGAAACCCCCGGATCCATTAGATGAGGGTCCTGAACGGTATGTCGACGTCCTTCATCTGCTTTTCATAGTCTTCATCAAACAGCTTTGATTGCTCAGCTGTGAAATGGTTTTTCCAGTCACCCACTTCACCTGCATATGAAAAGGAAGACAATTTTGTTAAGTTGGAAAATTTATGCTAAAGCCTCTATCAATGTTTTTGTTTTTTTTGTTTTTTTGCACAAATGAATAACTGACTGGTGCTTAAAAAATGTTTTCCAAAACAGTCATATGTAATGCCCACACAGTGTCTCATTTACCGCTAATACATTTATTAAATTATAACATGTAACATACAACATGCGTGTAAACACTGTTCACATTTTGTATCACTGTGGATTTTAAATCAAAAACTGCAAAGTGCAGAATTCCAGCTTGAACTGCTCCGGATGTTTTTCAGCCATTTTTATATGTAGTCATTAGATGATTGATTGACAAGCAGTTTCTTGAGGCCATGAAATTTCAGAACTTATCAAACAATCCTTTTATTTAAAATCATGTACGTTTGTTAAACTCATTTTAAGCCTGTGAAAATATGAGGTTATCTGTATGACTAGCTGTAATGTTTAGCCCCATACTTTTTTAAAAACCTGGACGTCTGCATTTCAGTTACATCTTGACTGTTTGAGTTAAGATCCACTGTGATGTGTACAGAGGTAAAACTCCCAAAACTGTATCTTTGTTTATAGATGTAATTATATTGTGCTGATTAAATACTTAATGACTGGTTTGTTAAAAGTGAGGGGGAAAAACTGACCATATAATTGTTGCAGAAGCCCAGGCTAACGATGCCTTGTTTGAACTAAAAATCCTCCAAAACTTTAAATCGACTCTAGTTAATATCTGCCAACAGACTTATTCATTTGAGTGTTAAGTTGTTGTAATGTATAAATAAAATAGAAGCGAGAGCTCAAAATCCAGGGACCTCTAGGGGGTGCCCCTGCACTGAAGGACAGGTAGCAGAGCAGTAATTGCTGCCTTTGAGGAGCTCAGACTGTTCACAAGTTGATTTAACCTTGTGACATTATTACATGAAGATATTTGTGTGTCTGAGACAAATATAGGTGTTCATGACATTTTAACTGCCCTACGTAAGGCACTCACTGGCGACTGAGATTGACTTTCCTGCATATCTTTAATTTAATAGTGCACCTTTTCTCATGAAAGGAGAGATGGACTGGTCAAACACCGGAGATGGAATGCAGGAGTAGTTGGCCATCGGGTTCTCCTTCATGTTTTTAAAGGAGGTGAGCTCCACGATTTGGCTGACGACCTCATCGGAGACCGACAAGTCCAGGTACTTCATGATGCGCTCCACTTCACGCCGAGGATTCTGGGAAAATAAATGTGACAGAGTATGTGCGGAGATTATTAATTTTTAAAATTCATTACAGATGTTCAAACAGATAAAACAAGAGGGGGTGTCACCACATTACGACTGAAAACAGCAAATACCTGAAGGTAACGGAAAAAGTAAAATCATAAGAAGTGATAAACAAAACACTGCAAACCGGTGAGGAGAGATTACATAACGGAAATCAAATTGGGAGAAGCTGTTAAATGGGAGTTCTTCCTCCTCACTGTGGACAACTGTTCACAGCAGATCATTGCCCTGTTGGGTTTCTCTCTCTAACACTTCAGGGTATTTAGCTTACAATATAAAGTATGCTGATATTTATGAATTGACTGGTCATGTGAAAAAGGATGTTTATCACGGGATTCTGTGCAGTCCTGTGAAAAACTAAGTACACCTTTACTGCTTCAGTTGGTAGAAGCAAGCTAATTAAATGCGCTTGATTAACTGATCTTCAGGAAGTGTGAGCACCTCTATAAAAGGTTTGCAAATACAGCATATCAACAGAAAATGGTAAATGGCCTGCATTTATATAGCGCCTTACTAGTCCCTAAGGACCCCAAAGCGCTTTACATATCCAGTCATCCACCCATTCACGCACACATTCACACACTGGTGATGGCAAGCTACATTGTAGCCACAGCCACCCTGGGGCGCACTGACAGAGGCGAGGCTGCCGGACACTGCCGGACACTGGCGCCACCGGGCCCTCTGACCACCACCAGAAAACACCTCATACCAACTGTTAAGTAATCTACAGTTAAATGTGAAGCCATCTGTCCAATAGGTAAAGTTTCACTGAAATTTGATCATGCAAAAGGACAATGGCCACAAGCACAGCAGCAAATCTACCACAAAAGGGCTGGGAAAGAAAAGAATAAAGGTAAGCAATGGCCCGATCAAAGTCCACACCTCAAACTAACTGAAACCTGGGTTTAAATAAAGGTCTGCAAACATCAATGAACTAAAGCAACGCTGTAAGAAGGGTCCAAAAGTCTTCCATAACGATGTGAGAGACCGATAAGGTCATACAGAAAACCTTCACTTCAGGTTATTGATGCTAAAGGTGCTTCTACAAGCAACTGAATCACTGGGTGTTTTCCACAGGACTGTGCAGTCCAACTTTCTCTGTCGTGCAACTAATACATATATATGTAACCCGTGTAATTGTTACGCCTGCTGTTCTGCGTTGTGTTTTGGTGTTGAAGCAAGAGGCAGGAGACAGTGTCGAATCTTTGGCTCTTTACTGCACATCTGCAACACAGAGACACATGTTCGATCCGTGCGTGTCACGCGACTGCCCGTAACCCTCTCCTCCGGCCATGCTGAAAGGAGCTGTGCCCTTAATGTACATTAATGTAACGAACCAAATACAACAAATTATTTCAAACCATTGACTTAAACTCTCAAAAAACAAAAAGCACAAAATAAACAATATGTCACTAAAAAACATCAAAACAACTTATAAGAACAATAAATGAAAGACTGCATCTCCAAAACATAAAAACATCTCCATACCTGCAACACAGAGACACATGTTCGATCCGTGCGTGTCACGCGACTGCCCGTAACCCTCTCCTGACGAAGAAAGAAAAGGTGCATGCTGTTACACAAAAGGAGAGACTGACGCGAGTAAACTCTCAAGCCGCTAGCGATACGGGCTAGCTTAGCATGCTAGCATATTAGCCGAGTTCTCGGCTATAACTCATTATAATTGTGTATTAATGAACTCGTCCTCCACAAAACTTATCCCAAATGAGTCTCTTAACGATAAACAAAAACGCGGCGGTACGGTCGTATTCACACTGAAGCTTGGGATCCAAACAAACTTTGATTAACTGAGAGCAACGTGGCAGTGACTTACCTCCGGCCATGCTGAAAGGAGCTGTGACCGGGGCACACATGCACGCGCCTACGTCACCACGCAGCGCACACACGCACATGAACGCACACAGACCGAACACACAGATAGGAGAGTGAGATGCAAAAAAATGACATATTTATTCCAAAAAAGAAAGTATTTTGGGTGAAATTCACAAGTGTTTAACACATATGTTACATTCACCCCCCCTGAATTTCACCAAAATCACTACACATCTGAATGGTACTGCAGTACCAAGAGGCACAACGACGCCGAACTACCATCACCTCCGGAACAGGTAACCCAAGGATCTTATCCCATAGTTCAGTTAGAAACTATCCATAAATGGATTAAAAGAAGTTGGATAGGTTGATCAGGCCTCCAACCCTTTCAGAACACAAAGGTGCAGCCTACACCTCATCAAACGTGGTCCCATAAAAACGCCCAGGGTGGGTGTCATGATGCCTCAAGCAAGTACAACACATTCATAATACGCAATGGGATGACCCAAAAAAAACAGTCTATGTCAGAGGCCGAGCCTCCCGTGGCGGTAACAGGCCCCATGTAATAGGCTTCTGGACCATGTTTTCTATCAGCCTGTTGACTGACTTTACCACCCGACCTGCTCTGGTAACCACTCTGCTTCGAACATTGGCATGGTCAGAGTCATGTCTTGGCAAGTTGGATGGCTGCTCAGTATACGGCTGACCAGAGGTCTGATTGATGTCTGAACCAGAAACAGGAACAGTCTGCGGAACAACAGCGTCCCCATGACAGGCACCTGGAACAGAATCTGTGCCAGACTGTGTCGAATCAGAGGTAGCGGAACAGTCAACCGGAGTAGGAAGAGCAAAGTGCTGGGCCTGACCAGCAGGGCTTGCTGGAATGTCCGTTGTGCAAGTCTGAGAGTCAGGTAGGGCATTGTCCACATCCGCACCATCACATGAACCATGCTGACGATCCGTGGACTGTGAGGCATGCTCTCCTGCCACAGAATCCACATCCACTCCACGGCTCAAATCCGAAAGGACCCACAAGGAAGTCCTTGCTGCGGTAGACTCTGTCTCTAGACTGCCAGGGTCCTCCAGATCCCCACAATCACTGAGATCCCCCTCACTGGAGAAAAAATCTAGGGACTGACTTCCCAACGAATCCTGGACAGGAAGGAAACTCACGTCCAACAGAAGGTTTCTGTGTACAACCTTACTCTGGCCTGAAGAGTCACTGATCCTGTAAATGTGGGTCCTGGGATGCCTCTCCACAACAGTGTAAACCTGAGGCTCCCACTTGTCTGCAAGTTTCTTCTTGCCCCGCTCGCCTTTATTGGCAAGCAGGACGCGATCCCCAACGTTCAGAGACACACCTTTGATTTTCTTATTGTATTGACGAGCCTGATGCTCCTGCTCATTGCTGGTGTGCTCCCGGGCGATCTTGGCAGCCTCAGACAAGTATGACAGAAGAAGCTTGGAGTAGCCGTTAAAGTCCACCACAATAGGATCATGCAAAACAGACTTGAACATAACGTCGACCGGTAGTCGTGGGACACGGCCGAACATCAAGTAGAATGGGGCATATCCAGTAGTCTCGTGAACAGTTGCATTATAAGCAAAGGTCAATGTCTGAATCTGCTGCGGCCATTCCTGTTTGGCTCTGAGAGGGAGAGCTCGCAGCATGTTGCCAAGTGTGCGGTTGAACCGCTCCGTGCCCCCATTGCCCATAGGGTGATAAGCCGTAGTGTGAGACTTGGCAACGCCCGAAATCTGCAGAAGCTCAGAAAATAATTCACTCTCAAAGCTGGGACCTTGGTCTGAGTGAATACGCTCAGGGAAACCATATACACAAAAAACACAGTCCCATAACTTTCTGGCAACCTGCTTGGCAGTCTGATTCTTGCACGGGAAAGCAAAGGCCATTTTCGTGAAGTGGTCAGTTGCCACAAGCACATCAACAGAGCGCTTCTTTTTGTCCTCTGCTGACCAAAAGTCAATGCAGATGAGCTCCATGGGAGCAGAGGTCTTAATGCTCTCTAATGGGGCTCGTGCTGCAGGCTCTGGAGTCTTGGCAAGTATGCACCTTCCACAGCACCGAACATGCTCCTTCACATCCCTCTCCATATTGGGCCAGAAAAAACGTTGCCTTGCTAGGTGGAGGGTGCGAACTTGACCCTGGTGCCCTGCCAAATCATGGACACCTTTCAAGGCCTGCACCCGTAAATTCACTGGCAACACCAACTGGAGTCTCTTTGTTTTGCTCACAGGGTCTCTCGTCTCCCTGTAGAGAATGCCATCCCGAACCTTGAGCCTCTCCCAGTGCTTCAATAGGGCCAGTGCCCTGGAATCCATACCATGTCTCTCACGCCTGGAAGGGTGCCTCCTGCGGGCTACGAGTGGCAGGACAGCGGAGATGACGGGATCTTGAAGTTGGTGGTCCTCCAGCTCATGTAAGGTAAGTGATGGCAGTACATCATTGCCAACTGGTTGCAACTGCTGAACAAGGTAGAGAAGGGAGGCAGCTCTATTCTCCGCAGCGGTTTCCCAGTAATCGTGGTGAACCAAGGTAGCCGTGACTTCCGACGAACTGTAGGAATCTTCTGAGGTCAGAGCTGGAACAGGTTGTTGGGCAACCTGAATATTTTGGACACCAAACCTGAAAGCGTCCTGCACCTCATGAGCCGCCGCACCTTCTGCATTCCGCACCAAGTGCTCGTAGGGCTCCTGAAGCAAGCGCCCACCAATAGAATAGGTGAAGGGGTCACGACTGAGTGCATCTGCTACAACATTCTTTCGACCTGGGATGTACCTCAAATCAAAGTTGTAGGATGACAGCTTGGCCACCCACCTTTGTTCATAAGCGTCCAGCTTGGGTTTGGTCAATACATGAACGAGCGGGTTGTTGTCAGTCCACACTGTGAACTGGTGCCCCTTCAACCAGTGGCTGAACTTTTCAGAGATGCTCCACTTCAGGGCCATGAACTCAAGGCGATGGGCTGGGTATCTCTGCTGTGACCTGCTTAGTGCTTTGCTCGCAAAAGCAATAGGGCGTGCCTTATCCCCGTCGATAGGCAATTGTGATAAAACCGCTCCCAGTCCATCCAGAGAAGCATCCACAGACAAAATAAACGGTCGTGAAAAGTCAGGGTGAGCCAACACGGCACAGTTAAGGAGGTCGTCCTTCAGTTTATGAAAGGCCTTGTCACATGCAGGGCTCCAATCTGCAGCAGTCAACTTCCTGAACATGCCAGCACCCCTCCCAGCGTGAAGAGTCCGTCCCTTCCTCTTCTGACCAGCCGTCAGAGCAAACAGAGGCTTGGCAATGGCTGAGCAACCAGGAATGAAGCACTGATAGAAAAAGACCATTCCTAAAAAGGACTTAATCCTTTTCACAGAAGGAGTGCAACCATCCTTCTCCATTAGAGCCTCCTTTGGCATCTTGGAAATCACTTCCACCTTAGCTGGGTCCACAGCCACTCCGGTCTGGTCGATGACATGACCAAGAAACCTGACTGACTTCCGCAGCAGATGACACTTCTTTGGACTCAACTTGAGATTGTTGTCTCTCAACCTTTGAAAAACAGCTCGGAGCCGGCACAGGGCTTCCTCTTCAGTGGGAGCAAAGACCAGGAGGTCATCCAAGTAGCAGAGCAGACTGGTGAAGTTGAGGTCACCAAAGATGTTCAGCATCATGCGCATGAATGAAGCTGGGCTATTGCAAAGCCCTTGTGGCATCCGGTTGTATTCGTAGAGGCCAACAGGCGTCGTGAAAGCGGTGTACTTCTTATCCTCCTCACACATTGGGATGTTGTAAAACCCAGAGGTTAAGTCCATCGTGCTGAAGAAGGCATTGCCCCCAAGCGCGGCAAGGCAATCCGCTTGGTGAGGGAGTGGATGCGCATCCTTAAGAGTCCGCGCATTCAACCACCTGAAGTCCGTACAAATCCGCAATCCGCCATCCTTTTTCCAGACCATGACGAGGGGGGATGCATACTCGCTGATGGATTTGCGAATAATCCCTTTCTCCTCCATGTCAGTGAGTACCTGCCTTAGTTGTTGGTAATGAGCAGGGGGTACTCTTCTGTAAGGCATACGGAATGGGCGTTCATCAGTCAGGTGGATCCGATGTACAAAGCGTCTAGCTTCGCCACAGTCAAGCGGGTGTCTAGAGAAGATGTCCTCATACTGCTCAATTAGCTCAACGAGCTCTCTCTTTGATTGTAAGCTGGCATGGCATGAGTCAATGTCAAGATCACCCAAACCTAGGGAGCACAACCTGTCATTCAAGTCGGCCTCAGTAGCAGCTGGCCCACTGGCTGGTACCTGGGCCATACTCGCCATCTTGCAGGAGTCCTGCTGGAAATCAAGGTCCTCCACCGCAAGGCAAGATGAAACAACAGCAACCCTCGAGTTGCGTTTCAAGGTCAGTGGTTTTGAGGAGAGATTGGTCATCTTCAATGGCACCCACCGATCACCCCACATGGATGTGATCACCCGGCCAACAAGAACGTCTCTCGGCCCAGACCCAGAGGTGCACGGTTCCACGATGATCGTGCTGCCTGGAGAGACTGGCACGTTGCTGGGTAGCCTGCCCCATACCAGATGTTCACACCGTGGGAGTAGTGTCACAGCACGAGGCAGTTTCACAGTGCCAATTTTGTCGGGAACCTCCTCACCCCTCCATCTGGTGGTGCACGACATCATGTCCAAGAAGTGCTCATAGTCAAGAAGCGAGTGCTTGCTTCCCACAGACACAAGCTTCCAATAGTCATCAGAATGTTTCATAACTCGCATCAGGTACTTGAGAACGTTGGAGCCAATGATGAGCTCATCACGCTGGCCCGACACTACCAAAACTGGTACAATGCATTTCACACCGTGGACAGTAAGTGTCAAGTCATAAACGCACTTTGGGTGGGTCTGCTTCCCACCACAGCCAACCAGCACAATCCGTTCGGCCGACTGCGGTCCACTCACAAGAGCCCCAGCCTCTCTAAGTGACTTCTCGGCCTCTTCACTCATAGTGCAAGCCATAGACCCGGAATCCATCATGCCCCTCAAGTTAACCTTGTCATTCACTGCAACTTGGGTGTAGAACAATTCACTAAATGTGGGCACTACTGCTGGTCCCTGAACCACGACACGGTACCCCTCTGGCATTGTTGAACAGGTGTTGACATAAAGAATTTCGAGATCCGATTCATCATGATTGAGGGTATTAGGTTCTTCCCCCACACTGCCCCTCTCCAAATGTGGGTGATTCAGTTTTCCGAAGGCCAACCCTGCCTCGCGACAGCCCCGGCCTCCCGTCCCTCACGACGACTGTGACAGTCCTTTTTCCAATGACCAGGAGCAAAACATGCAAGACAGAGATTCTCTCTCCTGCAGTGCATGTGAGTGGAATGACCAGTGTTGCCACAGACCTGACAATTCTTCTTAAGAAAGGGCCCGCGGGTAAGACGCTGCGAAGGTGTAGATGCAGGGGCTGCAGTCTGCACATTCTGACATGCAATCACGCGATCCAAGAGGCTGATCAGAGCGCGCATGCCAGTCACATCAAAAGCTTGGGTGTCAGTCGAACCAAGCTCGCAACCAACTGACTGCTGACTAGGTTGAGTGGTCACAGTGTATGTTGGTGACTGTTGGAACTGAGGAGTAGGCGTAGGCACCGGACAAGAAGACACTGATGTCCCAGAAGGATAGGTCGTCGAAACATCAGCTAGAACAGGAGTGAAGCAAGCTGCTGTGGGCGAAAGCTGACAAGCAAGGTTTGAGGCTGGTGCTGTAGGCTGAGACCGCAAGGCGACACTGGCCTGCCCAGGCTGTGATGCCATCGCTTCTTGAGGCACAATAGAGCAGTTGTGGCTAACCTCTCTCCTCTGTGAGGTGTGGAAACTGCCCTGACTGCGTGCCCTGAGCTCACGCTGGAAGCTATCAATGCGTTCTTGAACCTCAGTGGTTGTCCACTCCTCAGCTGCTTTGATGCTGAGCCTGTTCAAGAGGATGGGGTCAGGGCAATACTTGATGAACATCATCGAGACCTCACGCCCTGGATCCTCAACATTACGCCCCTGCCTACGCAAGCACTCGTCAGCAGCGTCAATAGCATTGTTTAGCCTTATCCAATATTCCATCACTCCCTCATGTTGTAATGGTTTCGTGTTATAGAAGTCAGCCATAGGCATAGAAGAGTAAGTCAATACACTAAAGTGCTGTTTCAGAATGTCAAATATCAAATCAGGAACCTGGACATGGTCAAGTGAGGGGTTGTGACGTAGGGTGACCCTCACTACATCCTTAGCCTTCCCCATCAACCTAGCCAATATGTCACGTGATCGCTGATCTGTTGGTGTGTTGCGTTTTACAAAGTACATTTCCATCATTTCAACCCATTCATGAATGGAAAATTTATCACTGCCATCACCCCTGAAAACTGGTGGCTCCTTGACGTCTGATTGCAAGACAAGTTTCACCCCAGACAAATTTAGCTCAGGGGGTCCCTGCTCAGCCTTAGAGCTTTCAGTAGGCATACTGGTCCCCTTATCACCTTGCAGCTGGGCTACAATGGACTGACCAATCTGATTGGCCAAATCTGAGATGAGTGTACTCAACTCAGCACTGCCAGCTGTCTGCGGGGTCTGAATGTCACAGGGGGGAACCTGGAGACGAGTGGAACAAAACTTGGGAGCAAATGACACACCAACTTTAGGTGTCTGAACCCCATCCCCAAGAAACCACCCTCGCCCCATACCAACATTAGAGGAAACCTCCCCATCAGGAACACCAGTTGCCTCTGAACCAGATGCTGACTCCATAATGATGAATAAAGCACAATCACAAGAAACAAGATTCCAAATAGTGCAACTGTACAAAAGCAAACACAGTATTCTTAACTAACACTTAATGTTATTCAGGATGAGAATTGAGCAGATTAAATGTCCAAGTTCATTCAAAAAGTCCCACACAAGTTAGGAAAAGCAACCAACTTGGAACGAGGGCAATTGTGAAGAGCTCCCCACGGTGATCGAGATGACGTCGATGCTTGATGAATCCAAAGGGTCACGGCACCAATGTAACCCGTGTAATTGTTACGCCTGCTGTTCTGCGTTGTGTTTTGGTGTTGAAGCAAGAGGCAGGAGACAGTGTCGAATCTTTGGCTCTTTACTGCACATCTGCAACACAGAGACACATGTTCGATCCGTGCGTGTCACGCGACTGCCCGTAACCCTCTCCTCCGGCCATGCTGAAAGGAGCTGTGCCCTTAATGTACATTAATGTAACGAACCAAATACAACAAATTATTTCAAACCATTGACTTAAACTCTCAAAAAACAAAAAGCACAAAATAAACAATATGTCACTAAAAAACATCAAAACAACTTATAAGAACAATAAATGAAAGACTGCATCTCCAAAACATAAAAACATCTCCATACCTGCAACACAGAGACACATGTTCGATCCGTGCGTGTCACGCGACTGCCCGTAACCCTCTCCTGACGAAGAAAGAAAAGGTGCATGCTGTTACACAAAAGGAGAGACTGACGCGAGTAAACTCTCAAGCCGCTAGCGATACGGGCTAGCTTAGCATGCTAGCATATTAGCCGAGTTCTCGGCTATAACTCATTATAATTGTGTATTAATGAACTCGTCCTCCACAAAACTTATCCCAAATGAGTCTCTTAACGATAAACAAAAACGCGGCGGTACGGTCGTATTCACACTGAAGCTTGGGATCCAAACAAACTTTGATTAACTGAGAGCAACGTGGCAGTGACTTACCTCCGGCCATGCTGAAAGGAGCTGTGACCGGGGCACACATGCACGCGCCTACGTCACCACGCAGCGCACACACGCACATGAACGCACACAGACCGAACACACAGATAGGAGAGTGAGATGCAAAAAAATGACATATTTATTCCAAAAAAGAAAGTATTTTGGGTGAAATTCACAAGTGTTTAACACATATGTTACATATACAGTTCTTTGAACAATATCTCAAAGTATTTTTTTAATTTATATTGAATGTCTTTTAAGAGTATGGTACATTTGTTTTTAAATCTTCAGAAATAGGAGATTTGCCGGTAGTCACATTGTTTACAAAAAAATCTGCTCTTTCTTTTCAGCTGTATGTCAGACAGTTGGCATTACTTTTCTTTTTTTTCCTTTATACATGAAGCTGGTCTAAATCTGCGTCTATAACAAGGCTTCCTAATCATTCAATCTCAGCTTTACATATGAGATCAAAGGAATGCGCTGCGTTTATTACGTTTGCTTTGAAGAAGGTTGCGCAACATGCTTTGGTTATAATCCACGTGTTCTCCTCACCTCTTTCATGTCCTCGTAGAAGAGGTACAGAATATTCCTCTTTTCTCGCTCCAGCCAGTAACCTTTCACATGATCATACCAGGAGCCCCATGACACTGTAGAAGCAGAGCAAAGGCCATTCATTCAAGCAGCTTTGATGAAAACATTTCTCCTACTCCAGTCCAGGTTTATGCTGAGTGTATGTTTATATTTACGGCTATCGTAAAGCCTCATTAACAGCTTAACATCAACATTTATGACAGTAGGTATTTTAGTAACTGTCGGCTGATAAGAGACTGATAAACTTGACCACCTTTAATGACTTTACAGCTGTGTAACTGCAGAGCTGATGAATTATTGCAAAGTGATGAATTATGATTACATAATTCATCATTTCTTTATTTTATACTAGGAAAATTAAAAGTACGTACAGTGACTTATTGACAGATGTGTCATTCTGACTAGCTTTAATATCAATATTTGGTATGACCACCTTTATTCTACAATACAGGCAGCTTAATTTCTTTCAGTAGTTTTCAAAGATACTTCTCTTGCTTTTTGAAGGACATTTAAAGATGTTGGCTTCCTTTTGTTTGGTTCTCTGACCTTCAGAAAACCTGAAGAACTATTGCTCAAGACCACTTAAAGTTAAAGGGCTCCTTGAAAGCAAAGCATAAAGAAATAAGGGTTGGGTCAAAAGTTTACACATCAGTACACATTTGCATGAACGGTACATGTTTTCAGTTCCTGGCAAACTGACAAGCCTCTGATTCTTATGAACAAGTTTCATGTTTGTGCCTTGAGCAGTCGAGCGCAACCAGTGAGCCAAGGTGGAATATGAGTTTATGCATGTAATGTTTGAACTTTGCCAGATTTTAGATCTGATTTTACCTGATGAACCTGCACACCCACTCCAATCCCTGGAGGTTATCAAAAGTAGCAAATCAGTCAAAGACTGACTGAACCAAAGTGCAGTCTGAGCTCCTCGGGAGGTCCTTCATATCAGCTGCTGTAAGCCCATTTAATGCACAGTACTAATAATATGAGTTTTCCAAAATGTTTGCATATTTTCATGTTAGTTACTGGGTGTTTTATTTATTCATAAATTATTAACTTTATTAGGAATTAATATTGTTTATGTCAGTGTTTATGGCATGTAAATGGCAATGTAATTTCCTGCAAACAAAGGATCTATCTTTGAATCTGATTAACTGACGGACCATTAAATTTGTTAAATAAATCAAGCCCAACGAAACCTATTATGTACATTTCCACCATATTGTGTTTTATGAAAGGACACCTTTTTGTTCCCTAATCTTCACCAAACTGGCACAGATGCTTTAATATGTTCCAGTCAAATCAGCAGCAAAGCAGCCAAACTGGTTATATGTCACCAAGATTTTGATTTCTATCACAACTAAACACTCTCCTCTCAACAAGCTGAGAGGAGTCAGGTAATAATTCACTTTGCATTACCCAACCCAGTGACTTCATTTATAGGTAGTTAACATATATCCAATTGTTAATATAAAGACATTTCAAAAAGTTATCATTTAATGACCCTACAGCAACCATTTAAGTCTTTTTCTAAGGAAATCTTTTTTTTTCCCATTCTGGAATGAATGCATTGAAATTTAATAAAGTTGTGTGATTGGTTTCATACTTACTTACAAAGCAAACTATGTTCCTAACAAGGCACATATGGTGGGAAAAAAAGCACAAAAGAAATAGCAGTAAAGAAGCAGCTTTTTTATGGCTGTCATGATGAAGAAATATTCCATTTATTTATATATTTTTAAAAAAAGGTTACATTTTCATCCAGATCCTCCCAAGATATGTGCGCTACAGCCACTCAGGGTGCAACTAATCTTATCATGACCACTCAAGCATAAAAGGCAGTTACACAAGTTGTCATAGTTTCCATCCACCATCACATATTTTGTTCACAAAAGCCTCCAGGCAACCAAAGACGCTGCTTTGGTGGGTAAACATATAGGGCTATTGATGGCTTAGAATAGGTATGAGGACACAGAGGGAAATATACTTACGCTCTCCTTGCATAAACTTGTGGATGTAGCCACCAAAGGGCCCTGGCTCAGGCTGGCTCTGATTCATAAGATCAAAGTAGTAGTAGCTCACCAGGTTGTCTTTGGCATTGCGTGCCACGTAGATCGACTTCCCACATAATCAGGAGGAACACAAAAAGATATTCACAGTACAGAGAACATGTTATTTGATGCGATTGTGTCTAGCATGGCATTCGTAACCTCCCACCTCATTTATGTGCCGTATCATGAACCTTTTACCTTCAAGCTGCATGAGTTTTCTGTCTAGTAAGAAGCAATAAAATGAGGAATTTCTACTCTCACTGAAGTCTAATGGACAAGAAGTCTCACCTTGCATTTGTTTTCCCAGAATCCAGGAGGCACCAGCTGAAAAGGAAGATGCGTCTTGATAACTCTCGGGGGATCCATTTTTTCCAGAAGATCAAGACCTGAGACATAAATCCAGGGAATTGGACACAGGAAAAACTTAACATGTGTATTCCATGATTTCTCATATATTCCAACCAATGGAAACTGCTTATTAGCATTGTTGAATTTACTTTTTTTTTAACATGGTTAAAATAACATTAAACAGGAGAAAAAGTTGACACGGCCATTTAACTTAAGGCAAATTTCCCAAAAAATGTGACAGCAGTATTCATTTAATTCAATTCAATTTTACTTAGCACCAAACCAGAGCAACTGTTGTCGTGATTTCTACTAAAATGACCGAATGACTCAGCATATTGTGAACTAATAGGATTTCACCTTATTCTGAGGTATTTGCAAGATCATTTGTAGTAGCCTACTACAAGAGAATGATATCATCCAGCTATTTTGATGTAATGTCATTTAGCTCAGTGCTTTGTTATACAACCGTTTGCATTAACATGGAGCCTTCCAGGTATCTGTTCTTTGAATAACCAACCTGAATTAGAAGAAGTATATTTAAGTCCTGTTTTTACTTTTTCCCAGATGACTGAAAATGAATAAATACAATATAAAAATGTACCTGACAAAAATAACAAACACAGTAGGGGACCAAGTCTGGATAATCAAGGTAAGAACACCTGAAGTGATTAGAGACTGATGAAACATAGGCATGTTTTGTTGAGTCAACAGTCCAGGGGAGAGAAAGGGTGGGAGGGTAAAGTTCATTATTTTCTTTCTTGTATCTAATGGTTTGGATATAGTGGTAAGTCTAGCACCCCAGTACATTTAAGATTTCCTTAGACAGTAGTAACACTGACTGTTGTGCCAAAACCCTGCAGCAAAACACTACAGCTACTTTTTTAGCTGTCTGTGACTTATTGTTATAAACCTGCCTGTTAGTTCACCGTGACATGCTTGAAAGTTGGCTTCATTGTAAAAATTCAACTGGCTGGTATTAAAGTTTAGTCAAACACAAATATGGCTAATCTGTGTTGGAAAAGCACAGCTGCGTTCACTGAAATGACCCAACTACAGTAACTTTTGTTGATCGCCTACAGAACTCCAGTTCAAGTCTTTTCTTTGGAGGGATATGCTTATGGGTTGAGAACTCATTGACTCTGATTGGGATGGGAAAAAAACGATCCGTTACAGAAACATTCCTCCTTGACTTGTTTTTGTGAGTTCTGACATGCTACAACTACATGTTAAACCTGCTGAGTCACAGTAGAGAATAAAAACATAGATAAAACACACACCTGAAGGGATGGGAGGTGGGGAGAAGAGCTCTAGGAATGGATTGCGGACAGGTGTGGGGGCTCGTTTGCAGGCCTCAGCATCTCCATTGTGAAGGAGCAGGTCAACAATTTCCTGGGTCCATGTAGTCCCTATGAGACAGAGACATCAAACGGTGTACTGCTAAATCTCACCACATTGAGTAAAAACATTAACAACAGTCCAACAAACGTCTTTTTTGACACCAGCTACTTAGTAGTGCCACATTACAGCAGATTCCACAGTCTAACAAATTAGTCCAGAGACTGAAGGGCAGGAAAAGTAGCCTGTCTTTGTTGTTTGTTTGCTTAAATTATAACTCTCACACTTCATGAAGGCGTAATTACAGGATTAGTCTAGAGTTACTGGTGTTTTCCTTTATTGCCTGCTTGTTTAAGCAGTTACACACACACAATGTTTTGGTAGACTTAGTGGAAAAACTACTTAACAATCAAGTAATGGAAGAAGAAGAAAGCATTAACACCACAATGGAAAAATATTTCCTCACAAGTTAAAGTGCTGCATTAAAGAGAAAAGGGAAAGTGTGCTTCATTTTCTATGCTGTTTTGGCAGTGCAGTCCTGCATATTTTCATGTAACATCTGAATTTGCAACAGATAAGGAAAATGCACAGTATTTTTCTCCATACCCGTGAGTGGAAGTGTAAAGTGTTAGAAATGTAAGAACGCAAATAAAGCTGCTTGAGATCAGTACTTTGTGTCTAACACTGTTTCTGAGTACCTGCTTTGGGGTAGGTGGCGATGAGGAGGTCCGATGGATCGGGATGAAAAGCCCAGATGCTGTCCCAGTTGTTGGCGATGTAGTTCATGAGAGGCACTCCTCTGACTGGGATGAGAGGGAAGCGTGTGATGGAGGAGCTGGCCTTATGAATAGCCTCGCTATAAGTCATTTCTTTCTCCTCTGACATTTTTTACACTGCCAAAAGCTGTCTCAAGGAAATCAAGAACAGAGAGCTAAAATCTGCCTCTTTTAAATTGAAGAGAAAAAAAAAACTTCAACAAACTCCCGAGGTCCTGCCTTCAGCTGTCTGTGTCAACCACTCACTGCTGATTTGCCAATGAGCCACATAAATCCCAGCTTCTAATTGTCAGTCCCACAGTCAGCATGTTTACTTCCTTTTTAAACTGTCATTATCTCCTCCTTGCATGATCCCGGCCAACAGCAGCGCTGCCTTGTTTCCTCTTGATTTCTCGTGGTCTGCAGCGTAAGTCGCCTCCCAGATCTGAATGCGGGAGCAGGAGTCTCTCAGCGGCCTCTCAGAAACAATGAACTCCCAGCTGAAGTCTGAGTGCCTCAGTCACTTTAAAACGTGTTTCTTTTTGCCCCTCTTTCTATCTTTGTAAGCTGGCTCCCTGAGTGCTTGTACCCAGGTTCTTATCAGTCTGCGATCACAGGAACTTGCACCAGCAGACCTACACTAAAGTGCCCTTATGTAACGTTCCTAGTTACGTATGAATTCCACTTTTCCTCACAATACTGTCTTGACTGCTTCCTCTGTAATCTGAGGAAGGAAAAAAGGAGGGTCGCGAAAAATCCTGCAACCCACAGAGAGGTGGACTTACATGTGGAGAGTACAAATGAAATGGATTTAAACTTCACAGTTAAATGTGTAACTCTGTGTAAAACACTCTGACCACTTGCGTTTCTTGGTCTTTTAACAGAGTTGTGTTCATTGATTCACACTTTTTAATCACAATTTTAAAAAACAACCAATTTTTAATCACAATCAGAAAATTAGTGGCCAATCTTTACAAAAGCACATTTGGACTTTGATCCTTCAAAGTAAACAAAATGTTGACCTAATTCCAGTAAAAGAGTGCATGGCAGGGGTCTCATTTACAAGAAGAAAAATGTTTTTGTCTAGACACGCTGCTGGAGATTTATATGGACTTCATAGGTTATCTATTCAGCCAGATGAAAGTGTTTAGACTTTACATTCCAGGATTTTCAGAGTTAATATCCTGCCAGCGATAGAAACAATATTTTCACTATAAACAGGTTGAGCTGTCTCAGTGGAGTTCAAGAATGTTTTTATAAAAACTGTCTGGGAAAGTTGAGAAATTTACTACGCGTACTACGTACGGTGCGTACTATAAGTACGAGTGCGGAAGTGAGAGGCTTGTGAAATGGGACGGTCTAGCCTTCGTCGCGCTGTTCAGGTTGCCTAGCAACCATGATACTAACTGTGAGAAACGTTACAGAAATGAAGGAGAAAAAATGTTTTGTTGGTCATTCATTATTGTCATGACATCACTTTGATTAGTTGAGTATCTGAGGCTGAGACCACAGGACTGTAAAACATGATTGTTGGGCTTCATTTCTGTACCGAACAGTTATTTCAAGATTAGTTAGTAAATAACAATTAGCTAATGTTGTTCATGAGACTAAAATCATCTCACTGTGGTAATGTAAATATAATATGGCCAATATTATAGTATTGTCAGATTATTTTGATGCATATATATATATATATATATACATATATATATATATATATATATATATATATATATGTCAAGGCTTTACAACCAAGTTAAGTACAGACATCACTAATGTCACACAACTTTGCCGACATGTGGCCAACAGTAATGTTTTAATGATCTTCGTTATTAACCCTTTAAGACCTACCATAGAACCAAGTCCGCCAGAGCTTATATTATATTTTTACATGCTGTGGAGCCATTTTTGGGAGCATTTCAAGTTGCTATACATCAATACAACCATTATAGCCCAGATTTTAATAATATGTATTCATTAAGTGCATAGTAATTACATAAATTGCAAAAAAGTGTAATAAACTACAAAAAAATTGAAAATCGTTTTTGATTTTTTAACATATATTTGTAGTTAGAGAAATTTAAGAGTCTTATCCCTCAAAACTGTAAATACAAAAAAGTTGCACAAAATAGTTTCCCACCACAGGAAATTTATTTTGAGTGTCTTCATAGTTTTATTTTTGAAATACACCAATTTTTATACACTGCAGGAAAAATGAAAATAAATATTATACTGCAAATTTGCAAAAAAGCAGCATATGCATCAAAATAAACTATTTCCAGCAGTGCAATATGAGTCCTAAGAATCCCAGAAACGACACAGAAAGTCATAAAGTCAAAGATAACTTTTAAAAAGAGCAGTATAGGCCCTGAGGCCCTGATCGCAAAAAAGACTACATTTCCGCGAAAATGACGTCACTTCCGGTTTCGGGCAGGACATGGCGGAAATGCAAAAGTTCGCGCTAACGTCTATTCCAACGTAGGAAGTGTTTTGAACAGCTGATCAGATCGGTAAAGCGTGTTTCTGGAATATTATGTTTTTGTTCCTGCAAGCGCTTTTTATGCAGTTTTTGCAAAGCTTTATGTGGAAGGAAACCGTGACCTAGGACAAGCTGATGGCATCAGATGTAAGTACAACTCCTCCAGTTTCATATGCAAAAAAAATTTTTGCGCTAGCTTACGTGGTTGCAGTGCTACTGGGATTTAAAAATAGTTACGCATAACAGAGCGTTCCCGCTCCGATCGGCTCTAAAGGGTTAAACATTCGCACATAAATAAGTGACGTCATATTCAGTACTTACTTTTGACAGTTCACTCTACTTCTGCCATATTTTGCGGCAAAATTATCCACACCCACCGCCGCGCTATGAATTGTGGGATATATGGGACCACGAAGTGTGCACCGGACCACGCTTGATATTTGGAGAAATTGACGGCGCATTTGGAGTATGCATTTGAAGTACACTTCGGATTGGGACAGCCGTCGTCGCGTGGCGGTGACGTAATCACACTTAAAATGCGAACTTCAAGCGTGCAGACCCTGAATTGGGACACAGCCTTAGTGTGTGTTTTTGTTTCCCCTCCTATTGTGTGTAAATGGTTTGGCCAAATCATTATAAAAGCTACCCTCATGTGTCTTTGTAATTAGGTCAGTTTGTGAGTTAAGTTGTGTCTCACTTTGTTTTGTTTAAGCGTCTGTAAATTCCTTTTTGTAGAGTTATATTTAGTTGACCTCTTTTATGGGCCTGCTAAGTATGTTTTTGAATTTTGTTAATTTTGGACTTTTTGAGGGTTAAAATAAAGAAAACCCTTTTTGAAGATACTTTTTTGCCTGTGTCCTCTTTGCTTTGGCTGCTTGGTCCCTCACAAAGAACATTAAAAGCTCTTCTTTGGATGTTGGCTGACTTCTGTTCTCTGTCAAGATGATCCCACACTGCTTCAATAATGTCGAGGTCCGGGCTCTGGAGGAATAAGGAAATATTTTGTTCTATCCCTGTCAAACTGTCATCATTGGCATTTTTTATAAATTCAGCAAATAAATGTTTTTTAACCTGTTACGGATTCAAATATTGGGGATGGATACAAGAGGAAAAACCAAAATAACAACACTGGTCCGGCCGGGTTGAGTCAAACGATGATTTTAATGATCACACGCGTGGGAGATGGACACCGTACGCAGACAACATCAGGGACGATCTGATTTCCTCGTGTCAGCGTTGTTCCCACATCATCATAATTAATGTTGTTCCAGGTTCAACATTGCAAGTGACCAGTCATCTTCTTGTGACGTCATTCCTTTGCGACTTCGAAATACCCGCCTTCGAGTATTTCGAAATACAAGTGAAGAAGCGAGAAACCGCCGCCTGTCCGCCGAATTTGAAGTCAATTCGCCTGTCCGCCGAATCTGAAGTAAATTTAGGATGCTTTTCTTTAATAAACGGTAAGCATTATACATATGTTCCTCACTTGGCTTGCTGTTTGTTTGCTAGTGATAGGCTACTTGACGACAGCATTAGCTAACCAGTGTTCTCTAGACCAGCGTTCCCCAACTTTTTGGGTGTTTCGTGGCCCGGGGGTTGGGTCAGGCAAAATTGCAGTAGCTTCCCTGATCATTTTACAAACATAAGTGAAGAGAATCTGGACTAAAAGGCCTAGACTTATGGTTGTGTGCTGAATCTATGAATCAAACTATCACCTGGAAACATAATTAACTGGTCCATAGCTGTGAAACTGGACATGAGTTCTTGATTCTATGGAGATTAACAGTAATCCAGAAATTTACAAATTTCTCTCAAATTCCTCTTCACCTCACTGTGCAATACCTTTGTGCAATACTTTTGTAAATAGTCAATGGTGCAAATAGACCTCAATACTTGAAATGTGCAGTTCACTTGTATTTTTTTTTTTTATTCCTATTTATTCTATTTATCCCCTTCGTATATTTTATTTTTATTTATATTTGTCTCTGTATTTGTGTGTGTGTGTGTATATGTATGTATGTATGTATGTATGTGTATATATATGTATATGTATATGTATGTGTATATATATATATATATATATATATATATATATATATATATATATATATATATCTCATTCTGTAACTGTAACTTCTGTCGGTGCTGTGCTTTTGGAAACCGAATTTCCCAGAGGAACCCACCCGAGGGATTAATAAAGTTCTATCTTATCTTATCTTATCCCTGGGACATCGCGTAAATGTTGTCCCTGGGACATCATGTAGAAGTTGCCCTGGGACATCGTGTAAATGTTGTCCCAGGAACATCGTGTAAATGTTGTCCCAGGAACATCGTGTGATAGCTTGTAAATAATGGAATGAAAATTATTGATTGTTATTAACTTGTGAAAAAGAAGTGTAACAAATCCACATGTTATGTTCTTACACCCTTACAGAAACTGTGACTCCTTCACAATGTCAGGTAAATGTCAGCTCATGTTGAATAATCAACCAATCAAGCCTTTTATTATCACATGCAATGTTACACGTACAACTGCAATGAAAATTTCACCCCCTTCTGACCATACATATATTGCTTAAACATCACATTGGGAAGACAGGTCGGAAACAGTTAGGAAGGTCAGAAAACAATTTAATTAATAGATGAAGGGAGAGAAGGAGAAAAAAGAACTACAACCAGACAAAGCTCCTAGAAGACTGAAATGGATGATGGTTGCAGCATGCAAAAAGAAAATGATATCTGTTGACTACAGCATATGCTTTCTCACAGATTACCTTGTGGGAGTAGCTGGACCAAACTCTATTGGTATTTCAAGTTTGAAATCCCTGTTTGACCAGACAAACATTTCAGATGAGGTACTTCTTGACATAAAAATCCTTTTATGTTGTCATAAAACTAATGTTAAATTCTGCTTTAAATACACTTTATTGGGACCCACGCCCAGTTTCACACCTTGGCTCAGGCGATTAGAGGATCATCAGGGGGTCCTTTTGTCCCTCTGTGGGGGGATACTCCCACTAGGTTTATATCTGGGACTCTCCACCATTTGACCTTAGAACTGAAGAAGCTTCTCGGATGAGAGGTGAAATGTCTTCAAGCAACTTAAAGAAGTCCAGACGCTTTTCTTTGCAAGCTCCTTTGACTACGATGACCTGGATGACTGAGAACCTTCACAGACACTTTATTGTACAATTTACTTAATGAATCGTATTCCTTAGTTCTGTTTTTCTTTATATGTATTTATTTATTTGTTTTATAAGGTAATAGATGGCCTAATCTATTTGCAGTGTGAGGTATGTTGTAAAGCTTGTTTGATCATAATGACATAGTATGTTTACGTTTTTTGTAATGTATTTGAAAACATAGGTGTATTTATGTTATTTTTATAGAATTTCCCTCACATTTATCCAATACCAAGCCAAATCACTGGAAAAATTTTGGATGGGTCCACAAGAGCACAAAGTGCATACTTTTTGAAGGTATGACTTGGACTGTGGTAACTATGTTCTTATCACAAAGGGTTTATAAGTTGCCACTATAAACAAACAGCATTTTCCAAAATTGAAGCCTTGTCAGAAGAACCTGAAAAATACCTTTCTGAAACCTTTTCTGTGTAAAGACTTGCTCAAAAGCAATGCACACAGATTAAAACATTTCTGTCTTGGCCAACTGATAAAGAACACCAAAAATTGAGTGGTGCGTGTTGAGTCTGTGGTCTTGATTTGTTTTGTACACACTATAGAAATTAATTAATGTAAACAAAAAATGACACTTTCTATATGTTTGTATATCTGCAGAATTAATTACAAGTCTCACCTGACAAGCTTTCGCAGTTTTGCAGTGTCATTCTTGACAGAAAAACATACTTGTCACATTCTTTATCTGAGAAATTGATTGGAGCCTGTCTGGAAAACGGCAGCCACTGGACCTTGTTTGTAAGTTGCACAGATTTTGCACTCTCTCTAGTGCATGATACTTTTCAGTGTCCCTCATTAGGAAAGCTCAAGGCCCAAGCCTACCATATCCATCTTTTTACAAAACAGTTTTGTGACATACCCAAGAGGACCATAGTCTAAATGAATTCATTTGGCGAGTCGGAGGTCAGAAAAAGTGCGGTGTCGAAAAACTGGAGGTAATTAATTAACATATTTAACATAACATATTTAATTTAATTGAAATCATTACCGAACGTGGTTATTGATTTCTCTATATGCTTTTTATTTGTAATAACTGCGATCTCTCAGCTCATTTGCTTCAGCAAGAGGCTGCACTGGAGAGTGGACCTTGTCACATGTGAGCCACCCACATCAACAGGATGGGAACTCATGTGGAGTGCATGTCATAATGGTACTGAAAACTATAGCTTTAACCTATATAAGTAATGTTTACATTTTTGCCTATTCAGTTTTTAAAGCCTTAGAGGCAGGATGGTAAAATCTCAATTTTTTTTGTAGATTGAACCATTTCAGCAGTAATGCTTTGCTTTGGTTGCTCTGTTTTTTTTTCTCGGGGGGGTTAAAAAAAAACAAACATTTCTTTGTTAATCTAATTCTTTTTGTTCTTTTTTTTTTTTTCTTCTTCGTCAATTATTAGTTTGCCCAATCTCTCATTGACGGTAAAACACAAGTGGAGGAGTACAACACTGAAATCACAAAGCTCAGGTCCCGACTTTGCCACTACTTATTTTCCTCAATAGGTAAAGATAAAATTAGCTGCCTTCTTTTTCTCTAACATTGGAAAATGTAACTTGTACTTAAACAAATTATATTTTGCAGATCGAACTAGGAAGTGCAGTCAGTGCTGGTGTGTGATTGCAGCCAAAGACCGGGTACACTATGACATGTCCTTAGCCATATAGATTGTTTATATAATGGACTTTGTTCATTTGTTTTTTGTTTGTTTATTTCTTCTTCTTTTTTCTTTTTTTTTAATTCACAGGTGCAGTGCCAGAAATGTGGTGCCTACAAGCACATGCATTGTTCAAAGTCTGTTTGTGGCATCTGTATCTTCTGTGAGAGTAAGTCACAATATAACTAAACAATGTCCAAAAATGTTTAAAGTGAAATTTTTTTTTGTAATTTTGCCTTTGCACACCAGGACTGTGTAATTAAAGTGGACGTTTCAAGATCCAGTTTTTACACAAAACTATTTTAGACATAACTGTGTCGTATTGTGGGGATTTCTCTTCACAATTAAATTGATATAGTGCTGTTTATATCATTCTTCTTTATGTAACAGCACAGTGCAGCACAGCAGAGGGAAAGGAGTTGTGCAGCATAGTGGGTGGCTATACAGGAGGAGCAATAGAAGTAGCCAGTGAAGAATGTCATCAGGGAAAGCATCAGGCAGCGAATGACAAAGGAAAAGTTCCTAAGGGAGAGAACATCTGCAGCAAATCGACAAGTAACAGTGAGATAGGAAGACTGACAGTCAGAGATGAAGGTACACAGACTGAAGACAACGCAAAAGAAGCAGAAGTATACGGCACAAGTCTGAGTACAGATAATGCTGCTGCTGCTGATGTTGTAGGATCGATGCAGATACAGAATTCCAAACTGATTCAGAAGGAACTAGTACAGTTTACAGAGTGCATGGTCGCTTATCTGTACCAAGCTCAAAAAAGAAAACCTACACAATAACAGAAGACGAGATCAAGCGCAGAATCAACGCAGAGAACATGTCAGTTCATGTTTTCAGAGGTTTGATTGGGGTAGGTATACATTTCGTGATTTTGATGTCACCTGAAATAAATCCAGGTTACTCGTATCAATGAAGTGACAATGTGGCTGGAAATTGTGCATTTGCTGCAACACATACACAATTACACCATGTAAACAAAAGCATTTAACTTTGTGTGTGTGTCTCTCTCTGCTCTTTTGGTGTTTGCACTTTTTCTTTTTTAGGGCCGTAAAGCCAAACTGCCCGCAATGATTCTTGACAGGCCTAAGAAGGCCAAAACTAAAGTAACAGTGTTTAGTGTTCTGAGTGAAGAGGAGGCTGGGGAGCTAGCCCTCGGGTTTGCCGGAAGATTGGCCTGCGATGTCACAACAGACATGGTCTGTAAAGGCATCGACCATTCAAGTGCTGATATGACAAAGTAAGTTAGTAAAACAATATGAAAGTTGTATCTTTTTTGGTATTATTTGTCATTTCCCCGTATTTGGGTTATTGGTGTAACATTGTTAATCTTACTTTCTAATAACAGACAGACTCTTCTCAAAATCCAACACAACCTTAAACATGAGCTGACTGATTCCTCAACCTTCAGTTTGCTGACACACACCTTTGGCCCCGCTGCACTGGATTCTGTCATTTCATTCCTGTGTGAAAAACTTGATCTTGTCTCTTAAATAATGAAACCTTTTGTGACTTTTGTTTGTTCTGTAAATCAGAATCTTGAAAATTGTTCATTGTTGTTCTAAGTTTGTGTTAACTATTTGGCAAAAATGATTGGTTCCTAATCCAAACAGCATAATGACTGTTCTAACACATATCTTAAAAATGCTACAAAGAAAGAAAATTATCACATATGTTTCAATATGAATGTAATTGTGTCACACTCGGTTTGTAGTAGCTTTCCTGTTTTATTTTGAGTTTTGGTATGTTTACACTGTTATTTTTATTTCCCGTGTGCTCGTCTTCCCTTATTAGTTTTACTGTATTTAATTAGTCTGATTTAATAACTTGTAATTATTTACTTTCTAGTGTGTATATATGCTCCTTGTTTGGATTATTGTTTGTTTGAGTTCTGCCTGTCTTTTCTATTAAAGATTTGGACTTTTGGACTATTAGTGGACCTCGTAGGTTTTTATTCTGTGCAATTGGTAATTGACTGGGTTTAATTTAGTGGCCTGGAAAACAGGCCGGAGGGGTCTGGTCATTTTAACCCCCTAAGACCCGAAATCTTCCATGGCATGCATTTTTAATTTCTCTTTGATATTTGGGCCGATTGGAACCCGATGAATGTAAAAAGAAAGAATTACCAGGTTTTTTTTTTTTTGGTTTTTTTTTACCTAATTTTTGTTTCTGAGAAAAATGAGAGCCACATATGAGGACATTCATTTGAAATTTCGATAGAACAGTTGCAGTATAATGTCCTCGTAACTGTATATCAGGCACTTGTTGATCAAGATTTAGTATTTTGGTCTAAATAACCCAAAATGTGATGTCCACATGTGTGGACGCCAGGCTGAAGTAAAGTGTTAGAGCTATTTATACCTATGTAAACTTTTATACACTGGTTTTTACCTGTCTTGTTTCAGAAAGGTTTAAAAGGGTAATGTCCACAGTTTATTTGTTTATTTATTTGTTTGAATTCAACATATTTTATTAAAGTAATTGAACTTGAACACAGAAAAAACTGAATCAAATAATCATAAAATCAAATCACTTGCACTATACTAAAGTCTAATCTACTCTGAGCTAATGCCGGTTTCCAACACTAATGATCGGGTGAAGGAGAGAGATGAGGGTGTGCACGGCCACTGGTGCTCTTATCCCTGTTCTTTGTGATACAATCCAACAGGAAAGCAGTCAAACCCTTGGACATTAGCCAAGTTAACGTTCAAAAATATATACACACAGGAACTCTGAGCCCCAATGTCAGCATTAGCACAAACATGCCACTTCATACCAAATCTCAGTGTGAGGTCAGGTGTTAGTCTCATTCCATTATTCTGGCTATATTTTCTTACTCATCATTACCAATAAACTTATACTTAAGACTAACTATTAACAAAATCACACCCCAATAACTCTGTTATTACACTTTGTATTTAATCATAAAAAGGCTGGATGTTGAAACCTTTTACTTCTATTTTGTATGAGTCAGGATTCTCAACAGCTGATACTCTATGTCCAAAAAGTGACAGGTATCGTTTTATGGAGCAAAAAACTTAAGAGCGCATATTTTATAAATAATACCAACAATTACAAATGCAGACCTTTAATAATAATAAGTAATCCTTTATTTATAATGCATAGCAATATAAAAATAGCAACATATGAAAATATTACAATGGGCACAGATGAATTTGTATCAAAAACAGCAACCAAGCCAAAGTAATGAATAACACACATAAATAACAACTGCTTGAGAGAGCAAACAATTTCTTTTCATCTGTTCCTTGGCAGAAAGTTAAGACAGCTATTCAGCTTTAGGTTTCAATAAACAGAAGTAATGGATGCAGTCCCTTTGAAATGTCACACAAAAGTCTACTTGTGCATATACTTAGCTTTAACTCTTCTCTTTTTTGTTTTGTATTCCAAAAGGTTTTCATTTTCTCCAGAGGATGTCTCTCTTTCAGTGGTTATCGACTGTTCACATTCATTTTCACAGACTGTTGGAATGTCGATGCTGGCCGAACGTTTCTTGCTATAATACAATGGCCTAATTTTGCGTGCATTATCTGTCGTCTTTATTTCGTACTGGCATATACTTTTGCCTACTTCTTGTTTTGTTTTTAAGACATTTGTATGCAGTTCATCTAGCATTGCAGTAATACCCTCTGGAATGAATGCCCACTGTTTAACTGTGTCTAAAACAGCATTTAGTTTTCCAACCGCATCTTCTGTGCATTTTTTGTCTGTGCTTTCAACTACAGGAGTGTCATTTAAAGTTGATAGAGGACTTTTCAGAGAGTTTTTCATTTGTTTAAAATGGCTACAAGCCACCTTCAGGCAAGCACATGTGTTATAGTGAGAGAACGTACAACAAGTGCACTGAAGTGTTTCAGCCGATGCAAAAAAACACAGATTTCCAAACAAACTTGGCATTTTTATCACTTTCAAGTCCTCAGTGTACAAAGTAATGCCTTTCTTTCACTGCAATTTTTGCCAAGTTAGAAATGTCTGTTTCCATGTTTGGATAGATGTCATTGTCAACCTCTGCTAATTTTGCAACTAACACTAGATGCTTGCAAAGAAGTCCTCGTAAGCCATATGTACAGTTGCAGTAGGACTCAACAGGGCAGACATCATACACTATGTCTTCTCTTGACTCAGATGGGACTTGATATGCATTAACTCCATGGCTGTTCTTGACTGTAATTTTAAGAGCCCAACCATTTTCCATCAGTCTTGAAGCAGAGTCTGAAACTTGAGACAAGGTGTCAGCAAACCTGTTTTTCATGCGGCCCACATCTTGCAGGGTTTTTATGACTGAGAAGTAGTCGTCGGCCTTCCCTAGGAGCACTTCAATCAGATCATCCAGACGCCTATTCTTGTAGCCAGATAAAAACTGGTATTTCAGGCGGTGGAAAAATCTGAAAAACAGTTATTTGAAATGATTAGTAACTGTAATTGAAGGAATTTAAAGTTTTAATCAAGACTGAAATTATTTTTAAAAAAATTGGAATACCTATTGCACACGTCTTTTATAAAGGAATGCTCTGTGCCGGTTTAGCTGATTTAGGCAAATCCACCTACTCTGTTTTTTGTTGTGATAACATAAAAAACGCTGCTAGAATTTAAAGGATTTGCCTAAAACCTGTTCTGGCAATGACATGAAGAACCTACTCAGTTTAGCCTCTTGGATTAAAGCATAATATCTTTTTTTCAGCAATACAATCGAATGAGTTCAAAATAATAAATCATACCTTTCAATCACATTGTTTGTTTCAGAACGAGCGTGACTGAAGCGACGGCCGTAGTCACACCACATGTGGCCAATGCCTTCCCAGTGCTTCTGAAAATACTGGCACACCAAAGGGTATTGCTTAAATGTCTGGCAGAACTCTGCTGATGTGGCTTTAAAGTCGTCCTCCTAAGAGAATTGGATGCAACAGAATATATTTCAATCCATTTAACAGACCTATTGAAATCTTTAATATTATGTATTGAAGCCCTTTTCCTTTTATTGAATAACATTAAGAATTTTAAGTTATTAACTCATTCACTGCCAGCCATTGGCAGTGAATGAGTTAAACCCATTGACTCATTCACTGCAATTGACGGCTATAGATGTCAATGGCAGTGAATGAGTTAATAATATGTCGTGTTTTTGTATTAAGAAGCAATTATTTCTTCCCTTACAATGGCTAAGAAGGAACACTAAACCTATAAGCATATTTGGTTTCAGCATCTGTCTGTGAAAGAATCCCACTCACAAGTTCTACTGCACAGTGGGTGACACAATGATGGTCTGCACAGCTTAAGTACTTGTTTTGATAAGCAAGCTAAGAAGCCAGTTTTAGAAATTGTTTCAAAAATCTATTTTGTATCTCTCTGTAACTTTTTTTTAGCAACTGAAAGTTATTATGCTCTTAGTGTAATCAAGAAATCAAAATGTGAAATAGACAAATTACACTTACAGATGTGCAAGCTTTCAGCTTACAAAAGAAAGAAATGATTTCATTTCTCTTTTGGGTGTTAGAAAGCCCATGGACCCCGGACTCTGATTTTGAAAGCCATCGATTAACAGCCTGTGAATGTAAGAGAAAAAAAGTTAATCTGGAGAGAGAGACAGAGGAGCAGCTGTACAAAAAGCATAAAAGAAAGCTGACGTCCAAAAATAACTTTGTCACTCACTGGACAAGAGGACCTGTGCATTACAGAAATCAACCAGGCAAACATATTTTTAAATGTCAAAAAGAGCTTTGGGAAGCAGCCACCAGAAGATGAGTGCACTGTGGTCTTAAATGAATGGACAAAGTCACTCAACATTTTATCCCTTTATATTCATTAACCTGAGTAGGTGAATATCACAATGAGGCAAATCATAACAACAGGACCCTGTTGTAAAAATGTGTTTCAGGTGCATCTTAGACAACGTTACCTGCAAGACACGGTACCAGCATAGAAGGATAGCTGACTCTGGAAAAACCTTCTGCAAAGCATTTATTTCCGCAAAGTCTTTGTCAACCATAAATGCTCTACAGAAAAAAAGAAAACACTAAATGAGATTAAACAGTATGAAAATGTTTTTGCTATCTCAAAGCACCACTTCAATGCCAAATTAAACATTTCAACTCACAAGTAGATATATAAAATACTGCATACAGCCTATAGGAATAACTTCAACAACTGGAAAGGAAAGTTTTTTGCAGCCCATGCTGCAGCTATAGCATTAGATTCTGGCATGTTATAACTTTTTTGAAAAGGAATTATTTCAAAATTAATAGCTGTCAATGTATTATTTACCTCGGGGAAGTTGGGAAATGCTCACAAACTATTCCAAGAACAGTTTCCAGGGTTTTCTGACTTTCGTTGCTGACAATAGCATAGGCCACAGGGACTCCATGCCCATGATCATCTCTTACAACAAGTGTGAATAAGGGAAATGAATAATGGTTAACGCAGTGCGTGGTGTCAACAAATACTAACTGTTTTGCATAGTTCTCCATGTTTGATTTCATCACAGGTGTCTGCAAAACAATCATTAGTTCTTGGTCAGATGTGTATGGTTGATAGAAGAGAACATGTTCTTGATGTTTTCCATTAAGTAAGGTATGTACACTTTGACTGTCTCCACAGTTAAAGTGCTTCTTCCTCATCATGCAGGTTTTAACACTGTCAATGTCACATGGTGTGACAAAATGCTCTCTGTTGTGAAGATCTCTGTGTCCATGTTCTTTGGCCCATTTATGACATTCGGTTAGTATGATGGCTGGCTTAGTTCCAAGGGAAAGCAGTTCCTCAATCTTCCTCCTCAAATCACTGGAAATATTGTTGAAATGTGCGTCTTTTGGGTCCGAAGGATCATGCCCATCATGCTTATCATATGTACGCTGCACGATGACTGTGTGGTCTTTCCAACATTTGAGTACTTTAAATGAAACATAGGCCTTACAGCCCACTGCTCTGTAGCTGTTTCGACTTTTTTTCCCAGCTCTGATGCAGTTGAATTTGTAATAGTCTCTTTTCCTGTCTTTACCTGAGGCAACATTTAAACATTTATAATGTCCATGAAGGGTTAATGAGTTCAATTTTTCTAACACAACACTGAATGGGTCCTCCTGGCATTGTGACACATGCACACAAAGTTGTGTATCTTTTCCAGTTCTTTTTTTTTCGTCATTCAGAACACTTCTTCTAATTATATCGTCCATTTCTGGTGGAAAAATAACGAAGGTTTAATTAGTCAATATTCATTAATTCATCTTAACTTGTTTTGGGTTTTTTTGCAATACAATGTAAATATTAAATATAATATTAAATATATATATATATATATATATATATATATATATATATATATATATAAATAAAAACACCCAGCACGCCCCTGCGGGCGGTTTATCCTTCAAGCTCGGGTCCTCTACCAGAGGCCTGGGAGCTTGAGGGTCCTGCGCAGTATCTTAGCTGTTCCCAGGACTGCGCTCTTCTGGACAGAGATCTCCGATGTTATTCCCGGGATCTGCTGGAGCCACTCGCCTAGCTTGGGAGTCACCGCACCTAGTGCTCCGATTACCACGGGGACCACCGTTGCCTTCACCCTCCACATCCTCTCGAGCTCTTCTCTGAGCCCTTGGTATTTCTCCAGCTTCTCGTGTTCCTTCTTCCTGATATTGCTGTCATTCGGAACCGCTACATCGATCACTACGGCCGTCTCCTTCTGTTTGTCTACCACCACTATGTCCGGTTGGTTAGCCACCACCATTTTGTCCGTCTGTATCTGGAAGTCCCACAGGATCTTAGCTCGGTCATTCTCCACCACCCTTGAGGGCATCTCCCATTTTGACCTCGGGACTTCCAGATTATACTCGGCACAGATGTTCCTGTACACTATGCCGGCCACTTGGTTATGGCGTTCCATGTATGCCTTGCCTGCTAGCATCTTGCAACCTGCTGTTATGTGCTGGATTGTCTCTGGGGCATCTTTACACAGCCTGCACCTGGGGTCTTGCCTGGTGTGATAGACCCCAGCCTCTATGGATCTTGTGCTCAGAGCTTGTTCTTGTGCTGCCATGATTAGTGCCTCTGTGCTGTCTTTCAGTCCAGCTTTGTCCAGACACTGGTAGGATTTCTGGATATCAGCCACCTCCTCTATCTGCCGGTGGTACATACCGTGCAGGGGCCTGTCCTTCCATGATGGTTCCTCGTCTCCCTCCTCTTTCTTGGGTTTCTGCTGCCTGAGGTATTCACTGAGCACTCGGTCAGTTGGGGCCATCTTCCCAATGTATTCTTGGATGTTCGTTGTCTCATCCTGGACTGTGGTGCTGACACTCACCAGTCCCCGGCCCCCTTCCTTCCGCTTAGCGTACAGCCTCAGGGTGCTGGACTTGGGGTGAAACCCTCCATGCATGGTAAGGAGCTTTCTTGTCTTTATGTCAGTGGCTTCTATCTCCTCCTTTGGCCAGCCTATTATCCCAGCAGGGTACCTGATCACGGGCAGGGCGTACGTGTTGATGGCCCGGATCTTGTTCTTACCATTCAGCTGACTCCTCAGGACTTGCCTGACCCTCTGCAGGTACTTGGTGGTTGCAGCTTTTCTAGCGGCCTCTTCATGGTTCCCATTCGCCTGCGGGATCCCCAGGTACTTGTAACTGTCCTCTATATCTGCAATGTTGCCTTCTGGTAGTTCAATCCCCTCAGTTCTGACTACCTTCCCTCTCTTTGTTACCATCCGACTACACTTCTCCAGTCCGAATGACATTCCAATGTCATTGCTGTATAGCCTGGTAGTGTGGATCAGTGAATCAATGTCTCGTTCACTCTTGGCATACAGCTTGATGTCATCCATGTACAGGAGGTGGCTGACAACTGCTTCGTTCCGTAGTCGGTATCCGTAGCCAGTCTTGTTAATGATCTCACTGAGGGGGTTCAGGCCTATGCAGAACAGCAGTGGGGACAGAGCATCTCCTTGGTAGATCCCGCACTTGATGGTGACTTGTGCTATGGGCTTGGAGTTGGCCTCTAGTGTTGTACGCCACATCCCCATTGAGTTCCTGTTGAAGGCTCTTAGGGTCCCATTGATCTTGTACAATTCTAGGCATTCCAGTATCCAGCTGTGGGGCATTGAGTCATAGGCCTTCTTGTAATCAATCCAGGCAGTGCACAGGTTGGTCAGTCTGGTCTTGCAGTCTCGGCTGACTGTTCTGTCTACCAGTAGCTGGTGTTTTGCGCCTCTGGTATTCTTGCCAATCCCTTTCTGTGTCCCGCTCATGTATTGACCCATGTGCCTGTTCATCTTAGCCGATATGATGCCTGACAGGAGCTTCCATGTAGTACTGAGGCAGGTTATTGGTCGGTAGTTGGAGGGGACCGGTCCCTTCTTGGGGTCCTTGGGGATCAGGACCGTCCGACCTTCGGTTAGCCATTCCGGGTGTCTCTCGTTAACTAGCAGCTGGTTCATTTGTGCTGCCAGACGCTCGTGGAGTGCAGTCAGCTTCTTTAGCCAGTAGGCGTGAACCATGTCAGGCCCTGGTGCTGTCCAACTCTTCATACTGGAGACCCTTTCTTGGATATCTGCCACTGTGATGGTTACTGGACCCTGTTCAGGGAGGTCGCTGTGGTCTGCCCTCAGATCCACTAGCCACTGAGCATTGCTGTTATGGGTTGCGTCCTTCTCCCATATGCTCTTCCAGTATTGCTCCGTCTCCAGCCTTGGTGGTGCTGTTCTCTTATTGTTCCCTTGCCACTGAGAGTACACCTTTGCTGGTTCTGTGGAGAACAGCTGGTTTATTCTCCTGCCTTCTATCTCTCTGGTGTACCTCCTCAAGCGGCTGGCCAAGGCTATGAGTCTTTGCTTGGCAGTTTCCAAGGCCTCAGGTATGGACAGCTTGCTGTATTTCTTATGCACCTTCTTTGTCGCACCTTTCTGCAACTCCGTTAGTTGGCTAACCTCCCTCCGTGCTACTTTGATCTTGCCCTCTAGCCTCCTTCTCCATGGAGGGTACTGCCCCTTGTGGCTGTTCAACTTGTAGCCAAGCATGTCACTGATCACTGCTGCCGTATTGTAGATCAGCTTGTTAGTGTCGGTAATCGTGGTTGTAGGTATCGTCCGTAGTGCTGCATTAACATCATCTAGCAGACCTTCTGAGGGTACTTCACGTAATCTTGGTCACCGACTACGGGGGATACAGGTTTCAAGCTTGGCCATGATCCTATATTTCAGGTCAGTTCCTCTCGCACTCAACGATCCTTCTCCTATCGCTATATATATATATATATATATATATATATATATATATATATATATATATATATATATATTAGGGGTGCAACGATATTCGTATCGATATTGAACCGTTCGATACAGTGCTTTCGGTTCGGTACGCATATGTATCGAACAATACAACATTTGTAATTTATTTTATCAACTTTCCTTCTGACGATGCTGTCTTTGTTGAGCGCTCAGTGAATCTGCGTTCGACTACTCCGCCTAGGCTGCACTGTCGAGCGCAGATCCACTGAGCGCTCAACACAGACAGCATAGTCAGAAGGAAGAGCGCAGGGCACCTCCCCCACCCTCATTCAGATCTGGCGTTTGGAATTATTTTGGTTTTCATGTGACGTATGACCCTGAAGGTAAGCGAGTCATGGACTAAAGTAAAACAGTATGTTGGATGTGCCATGCAATGCTCAATTACATTGGTGGGAACTAGTGTGTTAGCGCAGTTAGCTCGTTAACGTGTTGGCCGTCTAGCCCCATGCATGGGGCGATCGGCGGTAGCTCGTTAACGGAGATTTGCCGTGTTGTGGCGTTAAGGTCATTTCAACGAGATCAACCTGAAAGCACTAGTGGGAACACAACGAATATGACTGCACATTTACGCCGACATCATCCTAGTGCAAAGACAAAAACAACAAGCATGCTACTAACTTTAGCCGAGTCATTTAGACAGCTGTTAGCACATGATTCTCCTTATGCTGCTGAGAATATAGCCCAGAAGAAGCGGATAGTATAGCTTTTATTTTGGAAAGAGACATTTCTCTGTAATAAACTCTCTTTTCCAAAGATGCATGATTCCTCAATCAGATACAGGGCTTGCAATATCGCTAGCCTGACGTCCTGGGGCTAGCGATTTTTTCAGTCGGGCTACCAAAATCTATCTCTTCCCTGCTCGTCGGGCTATTGTAGGAAGGAAAAATATATGTCAATGCTTTTGCATTCTTTCAGAAATGTAGCTGGGTAATTATGTCATTGGCATCGGTGAGCCACTGTCAATATGTGACATATTGAAATCGCGTTTGAATTTGCGCTTGTTTTTTTGCTTTCACTTTGCAATCGTGCGAACTGTGTATAGAGAGCGACAGCACTGATCTGTGAGTGATGATAATTTGCGCACCAATTCCTCTGACATAGTCTTATTAATCGTTAGCTTACTATGCAAACATGACAAGTGAAATCTCCCGCAGCAAGCTTAAACATGTGAGAGGTTGATCGCGCAGAGAATCGCTGAGCTTATGTGAGTGCGTGTGTAAAAGCAGCAGGATTTATATTTGACTACGATGACCTGGATGACTGAGAACCTTCACAGACAGATATATATTTTAGTTCTGCTGAGCCAAATAAGACAGGTCAGGGTGAAGAAGTGACAGCCAAAGAAAAGCTTACCACAAAACTGAGAAGTTATGACAAATCAGACTATAAGGCAAAAAGAAAGTGCAGCTTTATGGTTTCATGGACAAAATAATTTCTGTGGCTGCAATATGACGAGCTAAATAACCAGGGCTGCACATAAGTGGTCCGCAGGTGCGCATTCGCTGTCAAAATAAAAAACGCGCACAAGGGTTAGGGTTAAATTTAAAAACTGTACTTTTGAGTTAAAATATATATATATAATTTTAATAAATGACAAATTAAAAAGGCATGAACATTTTTTTTGTATCGAAAAAATATCGAACCGTGACACCAAAGTATCGAACCGAACCGAACCGTGAATTTTGTGTATCGTTGCACCCCTAATATATATATATATATATATATATATATATAAAACAAACAGGGGCTAGAAGAAGCTAAACTTTCATATGGTATGTCTCTGGCAACTTTAACATGATGTCCCAGGGACAACTTCTACACGATGTCCCAGGGACAACATTTACGCGATGTCCCAGGGACAACATCTACACGATGTCCCAGGGACAACATTTACACGATGTCCCAGGGACAACATTTACACGATGTCCCAGGGACAACATTTACGCGATGTACCAGGACAAATTTGTAAATTTCTGGATTACTGTTAATCTCCATAGAATCAAGAACTCATGTCCAGTTTCACAGCTATGGACCAGTTAATTATGTTTCCAGGTGATAGTTTGATTCATAGATTCGGCACAAAACCATAAGTCTAGGCCTTTTAGTCCAGATTCTCTTCACTTACGTTTGTAAAATGATCAGGGAAGCTACTGCAATTTTGCCTGACCCAACCCCCGGGCCACGAAACACCCAAAAAGTTGGGGAACGCTGGTCTAGAGAACACTGGTTAGCTAATGCTGTCGTCAAGTAGCTTATCGCTAGCAAACAAACAGCAAGCCAAGTGAGGAACATATGTTTAATGCTTACCGTTTATTAAAGGAAAGTATCCTATATTGACTTCAAATTCGGCGGACAGGCGGCGGTTTCTCGCTTTTTCACTTGTATTTCAAAATACTCGAAGGCGGGTATTTCGAAGTCGCAATGGAATGACGTCACAAGAAGGTGATTGGTCACTTGTAATGTTGAACCTGGAACAACATTAATTATGATGATGTGGGAACAACGCTGACACGAGGAAATCAGATCGTCCCAGCATAAGATCTCAAAATGGTGGAGCATTGATCAAACTCTTATAGCCTCTAGTGGCCCCCACCTTATCATAAAAGCCTAAACATTCACATGCTTTCTCTCACACGGCGCCTAAGCTACGACCTTGGCTCCCTGTTTATCTGCTCCTGCTGAGATGGGGCAGAAAACCTCTCCAGTATATTCTGTTCCCTTCTAATCAGACAAATAAGGCGATGACTTTCTGTGAACAGTATTTCTTATAACTCAGCAGTATAATGCATCATAAAACAATATCATTCATTCACAATAAATCAGCAGTCTAATGTAATGCAAATCAGTTTAACAAATGCAATAGTTATCACCTTCTTCTAATTCAGGAGAATAATGCAAACTAAAACTACATAATAATTCACAATCTTTAATTAGGGGCATAACATGGCATAAAATAATATTATAATCCCACACTCCCCCTGTTGAGCTCTTTAGAATAAAGAGCTCACCTACACCCTGTAATCCAGTGTTATCGGGTTCATTTTTTCTTACCCCTGAGGCCCTTTGTCCCCCTGTTGGGTGAACCATATGTGAGATGACCTCTGTGTTTGCGCAGTTCAGATGCAAGAAAAACTATTATTACAACAGTAGCCGGTACAGATGACACTCCTCAGTTCTCCCACAGCTTCATTTTGGTGCTACCTTATACCCTTCAGACGTACTCAGACTAGAACCTCTGTCCGAGGAGCTTTTAGCCTTTATTTTATTGCTGCAGCTACCAGTGTCTTCCAGTTGGGTGAACCTCTGCTCTTCTTTCTTCAACCTCAGGGGTTAGACAACCCTTCAGTCGTGGCACAGATCAGGGGATTATTCTGCCCCGATTTCAAACAAAGATCTGTGTATCCTCGGGTCCTGTGTATCCTGTGTATCCTCCAGAAAAAGATCAGGAACACGTCCCCCTTTTGACCAAGAGCCTCGCTGGTCTGGTGTTCCTGGATTTCCGCCAACCCCTTCATGGTTATTGCTGTGTTTATGGGATCCATCCTTTGAGGTGACTAATCGGAGCCCAAACGCCATGACACTTGGACCCAGTTGGTGTCTCGGCAGTCACCGTGTCTGTCTCTGCTGCGAAGGATCCCCGTATATCTGTGACCTCGTCTGGTGTCTGTTCCTTTCTCTGTAAGAGACAGAAAACCAAAACACCTCTCTTCCTAGCTCTAATAATCTAATGTTGTCATCTACTGATCTTCTGGCGATTCAGAATTGGTTTGGAATATTCAGAATGTCCCAGGGACTTATTCTAATCATATCCTATGTGTGTGTAAGCGTGTTTGCATTTAGCCCTCTGCACTCAAAGTCAATACCTGCAATATATCATCACGCCGAAGGAAGCTTATGACCTTCAAAAGACCAAGTGCCAACTCATTATAATAACATTTGGAAGGTGTGTCTGAAAATTATTAAAACCACTCATTTTAACAAAAGACATCAAAAACAAATTAGGCATTTTTAATTCTAACTTTTGCCCCCTATTCTGCCCTCCCTGTACGTTGATGCCCAGTTTGGCAGATAGATAAACAGTTCTTCAAAAGGAGAGGCAAAGGCTTCCAGTTCTCATTGCAGGGTTTATTTGTCTCCCTAATGAAGGCACTGTAAAACTACAAACATAAGAAAAGCATATTAAAACATACATCTGGAACATAATATATTTCTCACATTACAAAGTACAGACTGAAGACTTAGCAACTTGAACTATAGCTGGTATAACCAAGAAAAATAAATGAAAACATGTTAACTCCAAATCCCGCTAGCTTGATGCTAACACACAATGGAATTTCCTATTGACATGCTAACACAATTAGCATCGGCAATGCAGCTAACATGCCGGCTTCAAATATGAGAGTCAACAACCCATTTTACATCACATGCTTAACATGAACACAGAATATAATCGTACTTACAAGCATATATTTCTCATGCTCCAGTACAGCCAACTTCAGAGCTAATATTTTGTGTGCTGGTATCAACTTGGCCAGACTCCATGAACTTTTCCTATATTTACTAGAGAAACTTGAGTACACAAACCCGCTTCCTCCCCCTAGTGGGGTGGTGGAGCTACTGCACCCAGCAGTGGCAGCACACTCCCCGCCTGGTATAATGAATTATACCACTACCCATTCCCTGGATGTAGTAGTAAAACAACCTCCGACACTGGCCGCAAATACACTTTAGGAGTGCCACTCTTGACTACCTTCACTTCCACCTTACGTACTCTATGATCTTGGCTAGGAAAGGCTTTAATCACAAGTCCAACAGGCCACTCAGTCCTTTTTACTTGCGAATCCTTCATCAGTACAACATCTCCCACTTGAAGGTTTGGCTTCTCTGTTGTCCACTTTCTCTGTGTTTGAAGCGTGGTCAGATACTCCGTTTTCCACCTCTTCCAAAATGCATCAGCAAGTGCTTGGACCCTTTTCCAGTGTTTGTTGGACAGATCATTAACATCAAAATCCCCAGAGGGAGCAGTCAACGTATCTCGTTTCTGTGTCAACAACATTGATGGGGTGAGAACTGCCGGTGCTTCTGGGTCAGAAGACACTGAGACCAATGGTCTTGAATTTATAATGGCGGTAACCTCTGCCATCAGGGTGACAAGTGTCTCATGTGTGAGGTACGATGGATTCAGCCTCAGAAGAAGAGCATCTAAGATTCGCCGAGCGATACCAATCATCCTCTCCCACACCCCACCCATGTGGGAAGAGTGGGGAGGATTGAATATCCAAGTACACTTGTTGCTTTTAAGGTAATTCCTCACCTCAGAATCTGATGTGTCAAGTCTGAGTTCTTTACAGGCTCCAGTGAAATTTGTTCCCCGGTCTGATCTGATTGTTTTGATCGGCCCTCTTATGGCACTGAAACGTCTGAGCCCATTGATGAAGCTTGTAGTGGTCATAGTCTCTATAACCTCAATGTGCACAGCTCTGGTAGTCAAACAAGTGAACATTACTGCCCATCGTTTACTTTCCGCATGCCCTCCTCTTGTTCTTCGGGCAGTCACCATCCAAGGTCCAAAAACATCCAACCCTACATGAGTAAATGATGGATCTGGTGAAAGTCTTTCAGATGGTAAGTCTGACATCTTCTGGTCCTCCATTTTACCTCTCAGCCTTTTGCAAGTTACACATTTGTGTATCACACTAGATACAAGCCTTTTCCCCCCAATCAGCCAAAGTCCTGCCAACCTAATAGCTCCCTCCGTGAAATGGCGTCCTTGGTGCGCAGCCTGTTCGTGATATCTTCTGACCAATAATGTAGCAATGTGCGTCTTGGGAATGACCAGAGGATGTTTATCATCAAAAGACATAACGGCTGAGGACATACGGCCGCCAACTCTTAATAGCCCATCTTTGTCCAGAAATGGTGTCAGCTTTCGCAGTGGACTTTGTTTTGGGATTCGGTCCCCTTTGGCTAGACACTGCAACACCCTTGCAAAGGCATCTTGTTGTGCAGTTTTAATGATCACTTTTACTGCTTGTTCTTCTTCATCCCCAGTGTTGCCACCATGTGTATCCGCAACACTCCTTGCCTTTTTGATTAGTGTGGAGACTGCACGAGTCAAAGCTCTCCAAGTGGAAAATGTAAGAAACCTTTGAGCTCCAAGCGAGCTTTCTTTAACCATTGAGCTGAAGGTCGTTACTTCAGAGCGAACTTCTGGATCCACCTCCGGATGTATCAGCTCAAAGTCATCACTCTGGGGAAGGAGTCGTTTTGAAGGGCCCAATAGAAATGATGGTCCAGTGAACCAATTGGTGCCTTTGAGAGCTGCAGCAGTTGTTGGCCGAGTTCCATGGTCTGCTGGGTTTTCTTCAGTGGTGATGTAATGCCACTGATCTGGACGAGACGACTTTCTGATCTGTGCTATCCTGTTTGACACATAGACATAAAACCTGCGTGAGGTGTTATATATGTAGCCCAGTACTATCTTGCTGTCAGTATAGTACTTCACAGAATGAATGTCAATATCCATTTCATCTTGGATGAAGACTGCCATTTCAGTTGCCAAAACCGCAGCACAAAGCTCAAGACGGGGCACGGTGTGCGCTGGGTGTGGGGCCAGCTTTGCCTTTGCCATAACAAATCCCACGTGGATATCTCCTGTTGCAGAAATTGTTTTCAAGTAAGCCACAGCAGCTATAGCCATGACTGATGCATCTGAAAACACGCACAACTCTCTGTGCTGAGTCTGTGTAGACAAAGACACTGGAACATATAGTCTTGGGATCTGGAGCTGATCTAAGTCTTTCATAGAGTCTTTCCAGAGTTTCCAGTGTTCTTGTTTTGAAGCTGGCAATGGTGTGTCCCAGTCATACTGTTCAATGGAGAGGTTTCTCACTAAATGTCTTCCTCCCACTGTGACTGGCACTACAAATCCCAAAGGGTCAAATAAACTGTTCACTGCAGACAAAATCCCTCTTTTTGTCAAGGGTTTCTCCTCCTTCGACACACAGAAGGTGAAGTTGTCTGTTTCCAGATTCCAAATTAGACCTAGACTCCTCTGAAGAGGTAGTGACTCCACTCCTAAGTCTAGATCTTTCAAATCCTTGGCCAAGTCTTCTGGTGGGAATGCTTGCATAACACTGCTGCTGTTCGATGCAATCTTGTGTAGCTTAATGTTTGATTTAGCTAGCATCGCTTGGGCAGTGCGCAGGACACCAGTGGCTTCTGCTTCATTAGGAAAAGATGCAAGTCCATCATCCACATAAAAATTGCGTGTGATGAACTCCCTTGCACTGGTAGTGGAGTCATCTGCTTGCTTAGCAGCTCGTCTGAGGCAGTAAATGGCAACTGCTGGTGATGGACTGTTGCCAAATACATGTACTGTCATTCGAAACTCTTTCACTGCTTTCTGGAGATCATTGTTTTCATACCATAAGAACCTCAGAAAGTTGCGATGTTCCTTGCACACCTTGAAGCAGTAGAACATCTGCTGCACATCCGCTGTAACTGCTATAGGTTCTCTGCGGAAGCGGATCAGAACCCCAAGGAGAGTGTTGTTCAAGTCGGGTCCACTCAGGAGCACATCATTGAGGGAAACCCCTTCATGTTTGGCACTTGAATCGAACACTACCCTTATCTGGTCAGGTTTTTGTGGGTGGTAAACCCCAAATATTGGTAGATACCACCTTTCCTCACCTTCTTTTAATGGAGGGGCCGGCTCTGCTTGCTTTTCAACAAACATTCTTTGCATGAAATCGATGAAGTGTTTCCTCATTTGTGGTTTTTTCTCCAGAGTTCTCCGAAGAGATGCAAGACGCTTTAAAGCTTGAGGTCTGTTATTGGGAAGGTGGTTTCGTGGTGACCGAAAGGGTAATGGGGAAACCCAAGTATTGTAACTGTCTTTATAGACTTGTTCATCTAATGTCTTCAAGAAACTCTCGTCATCGATTGACATTGCCGGGACGTCATCATGTTGTGTCCTTTGAAACACCTGACTGGCAAACTCACTTTCCTTACTTTTCAAGTGTTGTGCAGAGCTTTGAAGACTTAGGTTCGAGGTGTGACAACCAAGCTTTTCTTTGACTAGCATATTGTTTGGACATGCACTCAAGAGTGAAGCTCGTCCATTTGGTAGAATGTTGGTCTTGTATACACAGATGTTGGATGTCTTATGCACTTCTCCCAGACACACTTCCCCTACGATCACCCAACCAAGGTCGAGTCGTTGAGCATATGGTTCATTATGGAGACCATTATGTTGTTCTCTGACTTTGTGCACACGCAGAATGTCTCTGCCAAGGAGAAGGAGGATGTCAGCTTCTGGATCAATTTCTGGGATTTTTCCCTTGATTGCCTTCAGATGTGGGTAGAAATGAGTGACTTCTGGGGATGGGATTTCCGTCCTATCATCAGGTATCATATCACACTCAATAAGAGTAGGCAGGGGAAGCTGTGTGGTGCCATCAAGGGACTCCAAAATGAAGTCACGGGCTCGTCTCCCTGCTATCTCCACAACACCTGAGCATGTTTTCAGTGTATACGGCTCAAGCTGTCCTTCAATGTTGAAGATGTCAAAAAAGTATGTTTTAGCCAAGGAGCGATTGCTTTGTTCGTCTAGAACAGCATACATCTTGACAGCTTTCTCTGGTTGTCCAGCAGGATACACTCTGACCAAACATATCTTAGAGCATGACCTTGAACCAACTGAGTCTCCGCATACTTCTGTGCTTTTTGATGTCACGTCAGCCACACTTGCTTCTCCTTCTCTTTCTTCCCCGCCATACCCTTCACTAGCCACCAGGCTCTCTGCATTTTGAGGACGAGGATTGGGGTGTAGTGCGGTGATATGTCTTTCACTACCACAATCTGTGCACTGCACTGATTTAGGACAATCTTTGGCCATGTGCTGCACAGAAGAACAACACTTGAAACAAATGTTCTTGTCCTTTAAGTATGCCTTTCTTTCTTCCAGGGTCTTACTTTTGAAAAGACGGCATTTTCTGAGAGGGTGAGGCTTGCAGTGTAATGGACACTGTTTATCGGGGTCCAAGTTGTTCTTGCCTGTAGGAACGTTTGGGCTGGCTGCCAGATTACTTGCTATCTCCGTCCTCTTAGCAGAGACATGTGAACGATACTTCTGTTGTGTCATTGTCTCGATTCTAGGATTGTTGGCGTTGGCACCGGTTACACACGAAAAACTCGGGTCATTACGAATTTTAGCTTCTTCGTTCACAAGTTTCACAAAAAAGGAAAATGGAGGATAAGACACTGCATTCTCTCTCTTGAACCTCGAGGCAGCTGCAACCCACTTCTCCTGAAGGTTGTATGGGAGTTTTTCCAGAATCGGATTCACCCCGTGGGCTGTATCGAGGTGTGAAAGGCCTGGGAGATGACCGCTTGTCTTTGCAGCATGAAGTTCTAGCAGAAGATCCCCCAACTCTCTCAAACGCTGGTTGTCTCTGTTCGTCAGCTTCGGTAAATCCTGGATTTTCTTTAAAAGTGCATGTTCAATGACTTCTGGTGCGCCAAAACACTCTTCGAGTCTCTGCCACACCATCTGAAGACCTGCAGTGGGATTGTTTATGTACGCAGCCCTGACTCGCTTGGCTTGTGCTGCTGATTGTGGCCCGAGCCATTTGGATAGCAGGTCTAGCTCTTCTTGAGGTGTTACACCCAGATCTTGAATTGAACTTAGAAAGGAAGCCTTCCAAGCCCAGTAATTTTCTGGTCGATCATCAAACCTCAGCAGGCCTGAGCTGATCATCTCTTTCCGTATCAGGTATCTCGTTAGATCAGACGTGTCAGCATGACTACTCCTTACAGGTGTGGGTGTCCATACCTTAGACTGAGGATGGTGATATCGATCATAGTTTGCTGGCTCGCCTCCATAGCTCCAGTTGCAAGATTCTCTCTTTGGGCTCAAAGCACGGAAGACTGGCAAAGGTGTGAATTCTTGGTTGTTGCTCCTACTGGGCTGATGGATACTTGGTTCCTTGTGAGCTTTTGGTGTTGCATCGATGGCCGTGGCTGGCTGTGGCACCAGAGAAGATAGGAGTTCTGGATGATTAACTTGTGGAGTCTGCAGATCGTCACCGAGTTCTGACTGTTGCTGCACATACTCTTGGACTCGTTCTAATGGGCTGATTTGCTGCATGCCGTCCAGCTGGGGCTGTTGTGGGTGCTCACTCTCTTGCGCAGATGCTTCCCAAGCTTGAGCCTCAGCTAGGGCTGCTGCAGCTGCCTTCTGCGATTTGAGTACGTGTAGCTCTGCATCCAGATCTGCTTTCTTTTTAAGCTGCTCGGCCTGTTGTTTTAGGATGCTGGCTTCCTGCTTAGCAAAGGAGAGCTGAGCACGGGCAGCTTCTGCTTTTGCTCGTGCTCTGGCAGCAGCAGTAGATGATGATGTAAGCTGGCTGGAACGTAAAGAACTGGACACTTTTGACCTTGTTTCCAGCGTCTCATCCATCCTTTCTTTTAGAGAACTATCTGGCTGATGAGAATGATGCTTTTTTACTATTCTGCCCTCCCTGTACGTTGATGCCCAGTTTGGCAGATAGATAAACAGTTCTTCAAAAGGAGAGGCAAAGGCTTCCAGTTCTCATTGCAGGGTTTATTTGTCTCCCTAATGAAGGCACTGTAAAACTACAAACATAAGAAAAGCATATTAAAACATACATCTGGAACATAATATATTTCTCACATTACAAAGTACAGACTGAAGACTTAGCAACTTGAACTATAGCTGGTATAACCAAGAAAAATAAATGAAAACATGTTAACTCCAAATCCCGCTAGCTTGATGCTAACACACAATGGAATTTCCTATTGACATGCTAACACAATTAGCATCGGCAATGCAGCTAACATGCCGGCTTCAAATATGAGAGTCAACAACCCATTTTACATCACATGCTTAACATGAACACAGAATATAATCGTACTTACAAGCATATATTTCTCATGCTCCAGTACAGCCAACTTCAGAGCTAATATTTTGTGTGCTGGTATCAACTTGGCCAGACTCCATGAACTTTTCCTATATTTACTAGAGAAACTTGAGTACACAAACCCGCTTCCTCCCCCTAGTGGGGTGGTGGAGCTACTGCACCCAGCAGTGGCAGCACACCCCCCTTTTCACAAAAATCATGTGTTTCCTTGCTTTGCTCCACGGCCTTCTGCGGCTCTGCTGTTCGGCTCTTCTCAGAGGTCAGCTCCTGGCCGAGCCCCAACACTGGGTTGAGTCAAACGATGATTTTAATGATCACACGCGTGGGAGATGGACACCGTACGCAGACAGCATCAGATCTCAAAATGGTGGAGCATTGATCAAACTCTTATAGCCTCTAGTGGCCCCCACCTAATCATAAAAGCCTAAACATTCACATGCTTTCTCTCACACGGCGCCTAAGCTACGACCTTGGCTCCCTGTTTATCTGCTCCTGCTGAGATGGAGCAGAAAACCTCTCCAGTATATTCTGTTCCCTTCTAATCAGACAAATAAGGCGATGACTTTCTGTGAAGAGTATTTCTTATAACTCAGCAGTATAATGCATCATAAAACAATATCATTCATTCACAATAAATCAGCAGTCTAATGTAATGCAAATCAGTTTAACAAATGCAATAGTTATCACCTTCTTCTAATTCAGGAGAATAATGCAAACTAAAACTACATAATAATTCACAATCTTTAATTAGGGGTATAACATGGCATAAAATAATATTATAATCCCACAAACCGTAAATTGATGGAACACTGTCATATCTTCATTAATAGTACCGTTCCTGACTTGAATACAGCTTTTCTGCTTTACCACAACCAGTTATGTCTGAGGTGGATCTGAATCCTCCGTTGGACACAGTACAACGATCTTTGCCCGCCTCTAGTGTGCACATAAATTTGTCTTTAGGCAGAAACATACTGATAAGAGCAGAAATGCTCATTAGCAGTGTAGTGGTAGTAGTATAAAATAATTTTATTATTATTATTCATTGTTTGAAGTTTTGATGCAAGGATAAAAAAAACAAAACAGGAAATAACCATGTTTATGATTAAGAAATGTTATGTGCTCATTCTTGTTCTCACAGTGTGCAATTTCTATATCAAAATGTCCATTTTCAAATAAGATTTTCAGTTTCCTGATCTTTCAATCTGCACAATATAACAAAATTATATTATTTAACAAACTGCTATAAGTGGTGGCCATTAATTATAATCAGTAGTACCCACCACAAAAGAAGGATATCGTTTCCATGTCTTAAAAAAGAAGCCAATGCTGAAGTGCATTAACCCTGGATTCTGTGTAATAACCAGAAGTGTCTGCTCTGGTTCTAACAGAGGTGTCAAACATAAGGCCCGGCGGCCAGAATCGGTCCAACCAAGACTCTAATTCAGCCCCACTGGGCAGCTTTAGAAAATGTGAAGGAGTTAAGAGATTTTGGAACTTTTAACTAACTTTTCATAAGTTTTACACCTTTTCCTGATGCTAAAAACGTTTAACCCTCAGTGCCATTCATACTACGCCAAAGTAATTAAATAATAGATAACAAATTAAGTCACAGGAAAGTTCCTGTTTATGTGCTATTATTGAGTTCACAATAAATTAACAAACACTTTATTTGTTGTAATCAGAGGAGAGTCAGTGCAGTGAACTTTGTAACCATGTAGCTTCACTGGTCTTAACATCCCTAGTCTAGATTAAGCTGCATGCATGTTTGTTGTGGCGGAGCAGCCGGAGTGTTTGAGCTGTGGACCCAAAAGCAGACACGGGAGAACAAAACTCAATCTTAACAGAAAGCGAGCCATTTATTGAGGCTGGCATCCGAAGCAAAAACAAGACAAGGCGAGTTGCGGAAAAAAGGAAACTAAAAACTTAAACTGGGCTAAACTAAAACTAAACATGAAAACTGTGACATGGAGACTTGCAGTGACATGATACGAGATAAGCAGACAACCCAACACTAAACAGAGGGAAACAGAACGTAAATACACTGAAGGATAATGAGGAAAGTGGAAACACCTGGGAAACAGAGATGACATAACAAGGAAACAAGACTTTCAAAATAAAACAGGAAACATGTACAGACATGAACTGGGACACGCAAGCTTGAAACAAGAGACAGAGAGAACGAGCGAGAGTGATAGAGCAACACCGAGGAGAAAGACGTGGGGAAAGTACACAGACAAGGAGATAGAAGAATAGAATAGGTAGAATAGAATAATCCTTTCATTGTCCCACAAGGGGAAATTTGGTTGTATCAGCAGCAAAAACACACATATACAAACAGAACAGGACACAGAACAGAAACACAATTTTTACATATTTATATCATGGACAATAGTTACCAAAGCAGAGTACTGTACAGTTATTAAAAATAGAGTGCATATAAGAGGCAAACCCAGGTTGTAGTGTGCAAACAGAGCAGGATACTGAAAGATGTTTAAATAGTTAAGAATATTTAGAATAATTAGAAAAGTGCAGATTGTGTATTGTACCTGCGCATTAAAAAATTGACATGTAACTTCCAATAAGTTAGTGTATATATAAACTGAGAAAGGTAATGTGCAAGTTATAACACATGACAAACAGAAAAAGACACATATACAAGGAGAAGTGGATGATAACATGAACTAGACTAAACCTAAACTAAGACAAGCTAATAATAACCCTAGAACTTAACATTATCTCATAAGTAATCAAAAAATGCAAAATAACTCAAAATGCTGGGTCACAGCCCCGGCCCCCTGACAATGTTGTTGTTATTGCTCTTTCTTTTTTAGTTGGGAGGCTGAATGTCCCCTTGCCTTGATAACTGTCTGGTCAGTTAAATTCTTTTACCAGGTAAGGTGAGCAGGTTTTGTCCTTTGACTGCTCAGTAGCCCAGATTCTGCCTAAATTATTAACAGCAGCAAGTCTTAATAAGCTGACTTAGATCTGACAGATACAGCACACTAAATTTGGTTGTGTTTCTGGCTTCTGGAGACAGTGGATGCTCTAGTCAAGAAAAATAAAGAGAACTTGTTTCTAGTTTTAAGAATTTCTTCTGTCAATCGTACTAAATATTTTGACTTAACATGAAAAATAGAGCCAAGCACAAACAGGTTTTATACAAAGACTTTACAGCTGGGATGAACTCAGTGCTGTGACCATGGAGCATGCTTTTAGCACCTTATCTGAAGCATTTATTCCTGTTCTGCCTGGAAAACATGTTGGGATGTGTTTACTGATATTTCTATTCCATTTCTAAGGGATATCCTTTTGTGATTTTCAGCTTTAGGAAATTATTTCATAAAAATATCCCACATACAGCCTGTAACATACATGCTTTAAGCATTCCAACATGCAGTTCTGCAGATAAAGGTCAAAATGTTTTTCTCGTCCCTCACCGTGTTAGGTCCAGATGTAGGCTGAGTAAGTAGAACAACAGCTGTGTTAAATCTGTGCAACTCCCCACATTCACATCTGGGGAATCGCTCGTGTTTGCTTCTCTTGGCTGTCTGCTGTGCAGCTCCATCAGGGCAGGTATGTATTTCTGGAAATGAAACAGCAGTCAAATGAGATTTCATTAATAAATCAACAGCCTGAAACCATTAAAGATTAAAACAGGGTACACCTCACTGCGTACGGTACACCTCACTGACAGGCAATAATAAGTCAAGGCTAAGTGATTGCTCATTTTCTGCTGAGATTTTCATGGTAGTTTTCAGTTGACCTGCCTAAAATCAAACTAATTACTAAAAGAAGTGATTTTAATTTTGTATCTTTCCATAAAAGCTTCATTCCACTGTAATCCACTTCATTCAGTCCACTTGCTGGCAGATGGGGGGCATTTTGACTGAAAAAGGACTCCCTGCATAAATGAATAGTAGCAAAACACATGGTGATTCACAAGGAGATGCATTATTAACAAAAAGTTCTTTGTGTTCTTGATGTCTCAGAGAAAAATGACAGCACAGCAAGAGACGACTGAGTAAAGAAGGAGTTCAGAGCATAGTCGAGTTTTCAAAATATTACTATTCAATACCTAAAGTAGTAGAAGACAGCAGTGCAGATGTGTCATTTTGTTCTACTCTATTTTGCAGTGAGCAAAGTCCAACATGGAGTTAAACGTTTACATTTTATTGCATAGTTTTAATTATCTGAGCTTATATACTGTTTTGTTTGTTTGTTTGTTTGTTTGTTTGTTAATTAGTTAGTTAGTTTATTTGCTTGTTTTAATCAATTTTAAATCATGCTTTTTATTTGTTCTTGTTTCTAATGTCTCTGTAAAGCACTTTGAATCACCTTGTTGTTGAATTGTGCTATACAAATAAACTTGCCTTGCCTTGCCTTGCCTTATCTGAGCGAGGCTAATGTACCATAAGCTGATTATTTTTTATCTTGTACACACAAATGTGTCCTTGAACAACTTATTATCTTGTATGTGGTAATTATTTATCATGTGCACAAACAATAATTTATTACACATGACATCGCCAGGGTTGTTTTCATGGTAATTGTGGGCTTTTAATGATTTCCTTGAACTGATTGCACAGCATGCATCAATGACTTTAAAAAAGTAGAATTGATGGCACATGTTTGAATTTATTTTGGATTTTCTTTAATACAACGGTCAGAATTGTACATACAGGCTCAAATATATACTTACACAGTATATATTTGGTTAATGTCCTTTATCAAGTTACACCTTGACCAGACACTGTTTGTAGCTAACAGCTGGCATCTGGTATAAATCAGGCTGAATATTTGACCGCTTTTCTTGGCAGAATCAATAGTTTATTTAGATCTGTGGCCCTCCTGGCACGGACTTCTAAGTTTTCTAAGTGCAGTCCACAAATTTTAAACAGGGTTGAAGTTGGGGCTTTGGGCCGGCCATTCCAGAAGCTTAATCCATTGCTAAAACCACTTTTGACTTGTTTGGCATCATTGACCTGTTGGAACAACCAACTATATCCAAGATTTACCTTTATGGCTGTTGATTTGAGGTGAAGTTGAAGAGTTTGACGATCATCCTCCGTCATTATTCCATCCGGTTTGTGCAATGCACCAGTATCACTGGCAGCAAAACATCTCAAGAGCATGAATCTACTAGCACATAAATACAAGAATGGTCTCTGTTGTAGACTAATCCATTAAGGGATAGTTTATTGGAAGCTTGGTGTTTATGGGTTTTATACAAGAAGATGTGGCATGCACCAAGCTGACAAAACAGCTATCTTTGTGTGGTCATGCAGTGGAAAAAGTGCATAACCACACAGATGTCTTAAGTTGATGATGAAGGAACACTGAGTTTTTCTCATATGAAACACAGGAAGATGTGAATTCTGAAGCAGTTCTTGCTTTTAGTGATCCAATGCAGAGTTTACACTGCAAAAGATTGAATTAACATTGAGAGGGGAAAACAACAACTTATGTGTGACCCATGAGGTTGTCCTGTTGGTTCTCTTCTGTTTGTGTAATTAGCTTTTGCCATTTTATTTCTTTAAGTGAAACTGGTGGGTGGAGCTGACCTGGCTCACATTTCACTACACCTGTGCAGGCTCGGCTTGGCTTGGAGGGACAAGAGCAGTATATCAAATCCTCCAACACCGTCTTTTCCAGTGGCTGACAGAGCTTTCGTTTCATATGCACACACTCATACATTTACCATCCATTCTGACATACTGACAGTCACATAGTTTTGTTTCTTTATTTAGCTGAAATACAATCTGAAGACTATGTGTGGTCTCACCTCATATTTTTTGCAGGTTTAAAACTAAAATCATCTCCAGCTGCAATAATAAAGTGGTATCAAAATTAATCCCCAAAAATTTATTCTGTTCATCTGGATATAGCGTTTTCAGCAGGAGAAACATTTAGTCACTCAAGAAGGCTAGCATTCTTAGACAGAGATTTCCATCAGTAATGGGGGACATTTAAAAGTTAATATGTACCGTAAACCTACGCATACGGATCAGTTTTGAAAAGGCCACAGCGGCCAGGGAAGCAGAAGACCATCACATCAAGAAGGCCCTGAGTAGATGTGGTTATCCCATGTGGTTATCTTAGTTTCAGTAAGGCAAGGCAAGGCAAGTTTATTTGTATAGCACAATTCAACAACAAGGTGATTCAAAGTGCTTTACAGAGACATTAGAAACAAAAACAAATAAAAAGCATGATTTAAAATTGATTAAAACAAGCAAACAAACAAACAAACTAACTAATTAACAAACAAACAAACAAAACAGTATATAAAATCAAAACAGATAAAATCAGAAATAGATAAAATCAGTAGTTAAAATGTTAGTTTTGAAATTTAAGCTTAAAAGTGTGGATTTGGTGCTTTATTCAAATGCAGCTGAGAACAGGTGAGTCTTCAACCTGGATTTAAATAAACTGAGTGTTTCAGCTGATCTGAGGCTTTCTGGGAGTTTGTTCCAGATATAAGGAGCATAAAAGTTGAATGCAGCTTCTCCGTGTCTGGTTCTGACTCTGGGAACTGATAAAAGACCAGATCCAGATGACCTGAGGGATCTGGAAGGTTCATACTGGGTCAGGAGGTCATTGATGTATTTTGGTCCTAAACCATTCAGAGCTTTATAGACCAGCATCAGAACTTTAAAGTCTATCCTCTGACGGACAGGCAGCCAGTGTAAAGACCTCAGAGCTGGACTGATGTGGTCCACTTTTTTGGTCTTAGTGAGGACTCGAGCAGCAGAGTTCTGAATGAGCTGTCTGACTGATTTTTTAGGTAGACCTGTAAAGATGCTGTTACAGTAATCAAGCCTACTAAAAATGAATGCATGGACTAGTTTTTCCAGGTCCTGTTGAGACATCAGATCTTTTATCCTTGATATATTCTTGAGGTGATAGTAAGCTGATTTTGTTATTGTCTTAATGTGTTTTTCTAAGTTTAGGTCTGCATCCATCACTACACCCAAATTTCTCGCCTGGTTTGTGGTTTTTAGATGTATAGATTGAAGTTCTCTGGTGACCTGTAATCGTTTTTTTTGGCGCCAAAGACTATTACCTCAGTTTTGTTTTTGTTTAGCTGGAGAAAATTGTGGCACAGCCAGTCATTAATTTCCTCAATGCATTTACCAAGAGCCTGTACAGGGCCTTGGTCTCCTGGTGACATTGTGATATATATTTGTGTGTCATCTGCATAGCTGTGGTAGTTTATTTTGTTGTTCTTTATAATCTGTGCCAATGGGAGCATGTAAATGTTAAACAGAAGGGGTCCCAAGATGGAACCTTGGGGAACTCCACATGTGATACTTGTCTGCTCAGATGTGAAGTTACCTATTGATACAAAGTATTTCCTGTTTTCTAAGTATGTTTTGAACCAGTTTAGTACAGTTCCTGAAAGACCTGCCCAGTTCTCCAGTCGTTTGAGTAATATGTTGTGGTCAACTGTGTCAAATGCTGCACTGAGATCCAGTAAAACTAAGACTGACATTTTTCCACTGTCTGTATTCAGACATATGTCATTAAACACTTTGGTCAGAGCAGTTTCAGTGCTGTGGTTCTGTCTAAAACCTGACTGGAAGGCATCATAGAAGTTATTCTGTTTTAATAAGTAATTGAGCTGTTGAGAAACTGGTTTTTCAATGATCTTACTTAAAAATGGGAGATTTGAGATCGGCCTGTAGTTGTTCATTTGTGTCCTGTCAAGATTGTCCTTTTTCAGTATAGGTTTAATTACAGCAGTTTTTAGTGGTTCCGGAAACACACCTGACATTAAAGAAAAGTTGACGATCTGTAACAGGTCTGACTCTAAAGTCTTTGAGACCTTTTTGAAAAAACTTGTTGGCAGGACATCTAAACAGCAGGAGGAGGTGTTCAGTTGACCTAAGATGTCCTCCAGGTCTTTGCTGTTAATAGGGTGAAACTGTTTGATGGTGTTTAAACAGTTTTTCGGTGGACACAGTACATATCCTGGATCTGCTGTTGATGTACCAATTGCTTGTCTAATCTTTTGGATTTTGTCTGTGAAGAATTTGGCAAAGTCATTGCAGGCCAATGGTTGAATGAAGTTCAGCTGCCACTGACACAGGAGGGTTTGTTAGCCTGTCAACTGTAGAAAATAAGACCCGAGCAGTATGGCTGTTTTTAGTGATGATGTCAGAGAAGTAGGACCTCCTTGCACTCCTCAGTTGTAAATTATAATTGTGAAGTTTCTCTTTATAGATGTCATAATGAACCTGGAGGTTTGTTTTTCTCCATCTGCGCTCAGCTTTCCTACACTCTCTTTTTTCATTTTTCACTAGTGTGGAGTTTCTCCATGGAGACTTTTTCCTTCCAGAGATAACCTTCACCTTAATGGGAGCAATAGTGTCCATTACATTTAACATTTTTGCATTGAAGCTATTGACGAGCTCATTGACTGACCCTCTGGACAGCTCAGGTGTTAATGGGAAGACCTGGTTAAAGATCTCACTACTGTCTTCAGTTATACACCGTTTTGTGATCACTGCTGTTGATATATTTGTGTGGGCTGAGATTTTACTTTCAAAGAAAACACAGTAATGATCAGACAGGCCCACATCAGACACAGTAATGTTTGAAATGCTCAGGCTCTTGGAGAGCAGTAGGTCAAGAGTGTGTCCTCTATTATGTGTGGCCTCTGTTACATGCTGAGTCAGCCCAAAGTTGCCCAGAGTGTTACTCAGGTCTTTAGTCCCTTTGTCCTGAGGGTTGTCCACATGGATGTTAAAATCCCCAACAATAATTACACAGTCGAAATCAACACAGATCACAGACAGCAGTTCACTGAGGTCATTAAAAAAGTCTGTGCAGTATTTGGGAGGCCTGTAAACATTAAGAAACACAACTTTGGATGGGGCCTTCAGCTGTAAAGCCACATATTCAAAAAGACTGAAAACTTCCAGGAGATAGCTGCTTACATTGAAATGATTAATTAAATAAGACAGCAACCCCTCCTCCTCTCATGCTCACCCTGGCCTCACTGATAAACTGTAGTTAGGAGGGGTCGTCTCGATGAGAACAGCTCCACTGTTACTTTGGTCCAACCAAGTTTCAGTTAAAAACATAAAATCAAGGCTGTGCTCAGTGATTAAATCATTAATTAAAAATGTTTTCCCAGCTAAGGATCTAACATTTAATAAAGCCAACTTAAGTGTTTTAGAGGCATTACTTGTCCCCTCGTGTTTGGGAGCAGTCTGTGGCACACAAGGTATGTTTACTATATTTAAAGATCTTTTAGAGTGCAGCTCTCTGTGTTTTGACCAGGCCACATGTCTCCTGTCACCTAAAAGTACAGAAATTTTAAAACCTTCTAGTAAACAGGGTCCCAGCTTCTCCTGGGAAAAGTCACCACTGCCATAATCCTCGCAGCCCGGACCCTCCACACATCACACATCAGACTGCGGAGACAGAGCATGAAGGTGGTAAGGAGGAACTAAGGGGGGCGAGGCTGGGCAATGTGACTTCGATTGCTCTGTTGAGGGTGGGGCTCGATGGCGAACCTTTGGCTGCTCTGGTGGGGGGTTTATGGGGGACAAAAAGGGATTGGGCCGGGGGGTAGATCTGAGCCCAGCATTGACCCGCTCCATCATCTCCTCAGTGAATTTCAGGTATGGGGAGGAGGGAGAAAGGGAGGGGGAGGAAGGTGATGGGGGTGATGGCCTGTCAGGGGTTTGGGGGACCTTGGGTCCCTGGTCCTGGTTGTTGGTGTTGTTGAGAGAGTTGGAGGCAAATAGGGACCCCTCTTCTTGCCTCAGATGTCTCTCCTTTCTGAGGCTCTTCCCAGGTGGGGGCAAATGGAGCTCCTCCTCAAGGTTTCTGCTGGGCTTTGTCTGTTCTTGGAGTACTGTTTGTTCCTCTTTATGAGATAACTCCTCATTTATCTCAGCCTTGGCACCAAGCACAGATGGATGACGTGTGGAATAAAACAAGTTGAAGGTGAACAGTTTCACCCCTGACTTGTTAAAATTAAATCAATTTGCTTTAAACAGATGCCTGCGTTCCCAAAAAATATTAAAGTTGTTGATAAAATGCACTGAGTGGTCAGTACATGCTGATATGAGCCATTTATTCAGTGTAAACAACCTGCTGAATCTCTCGTCTCCTCCTCTGACAGGCGGTACAGGTCCACTGATGAATACAGCTGCATTCAGAGAGTTTACAGTATTTAATAATCCAGTAAAGTCCAGTTTCAGAACCTCCGACTGTTGTTTGGACACATCGTTTGACCCTGTATGCAGAACAATGTTTGTCACAGTTGGATATTCATCTGCAATTTGAAGAATTCTCTCCTTCAGGTTGTTGACCATATCGTTAGGAAAGCAGAGGACTTTAGTGTTCTTACCGCACATCCTTTGTACATCTTTTACGGCAGAGTCACCCACAATCAGAGTTTCAGGCCTAGCCTTTAGCTTTCCCTGTGGCCTTTTACTTTTCAAAAGATTTTCGGACCTTACTTCGCTACTTTTAGATGGATGGTTGTCCGATATAGATCCAGGGTTAGTTTTAGTTTCTTTAATGGGAGGTATTTGAGAAAGAGGTGAGATTGAAGAACTCCAAACCAGCTATTATAATATAAAAACTTTGCTCAGATAAACATACACCCCAATGTCTCTTCATGCTACATGTGTCAGTCATTAGACTATTATGCATGTATTCTGTGTTGGTTACATTATTAAAAACAGTTATTAACAAATATTCTAAGTCTAGTTTTAAATAATATCTCAATCAAAAATGATTCTTTTTTCAGATTTAGTTATAGTTTTTAGTTTGATTTTAGTTAACTATGTTAACCTTGCTCGTTTACTGATTGTGGTGAATTCATTAACCTGAAATGACTGCGTCTTCTCTTTTACGTGCTTTACGGTAATTTTCTCTTAGAAACGGAAGTCTCAATGAGAACTTCCTTAGTTACAAGACGCTCGCACTCCGATTGTGTGTTGATTTTTTAGCTTGTAGCCTTCTTGCTACGTTTTCCAACGTGTTTAAGTCATAAAGACAAAATTTATTTGACCTTTAATTTAATTTTACTGTGACGCGAGACAGCGGAGAAACTCTTCGGGTAAAGTGTCCATATTCCCGCTCGTTTTTCATGGCTCTTTAGAGGAAATGACTTCCATCCAGTGGTGTTTTTTACCCCTTATATTGACGGTCATATGTGGACGTCTGGCACACGGAGCTACAGACCCAGTGGGGAGTTCCTCCATCAGTGCCACCCCCGCTAATGGGGAACCGATCAGCTCTGCCACCCCTGAACCGAGCGGTACGGAGGCCGTGAACTCCACTGGTGTCAACACCACGGAGGTCCCTACGCTTGCCACCGTGAACTCCACGATGAACACGACGCTGTCCGCGACCGAAGCGCCCACTGCGGCCGCCGAGAGTCCAACTGCAACCACCGTCCAGCGTGCGGTGTCTCCACAGGGTAAATTACACCTCCACCTACATCATAGACCTGTGTCAAACTCTGGCCCGCGGGCCAAATATGGCCCGCAGCCTAATTACATTTGGCCCGCGAAGCCATACCAAATTATTATTAGAGCTGGCCTACTGGTATTATACAGCTAATATATATATTGTTTAGTATTAAGCTTTGCTTGTTCCATATTCAGTTTTTCAGCAAAACTTGTTTGACTCCATAAGAAAAGATTCATTCTTAAATCTGGAGGAAGATTTTTTTCCAATAAATATTAATGTTAGCCCGCGACCTTGTTCCAGTTTTGAATTTTGGCCCACTGTGAATTTGAGTTTGACACCCCTGACCTACATCGTTTGTTGGGGCGGTTAAGTCTTTTTGTTGCTTCGATCAGGCTTCCCGCTAATTACTCAAGCTAGACTTTGTGGATCTGACGGTGATACCACACCTAGCATAAGTACTCCCAAGCATGTCCAACCCTTTTCCTGATGTTTTCCAGCGTGTCTCTGTGATTTAACCCCTGGTTTCTGTGACATCGGCTGCTGCTGTGACACAGCTGACTGTGGGGTCCCTAGCTTGAGCGCTGTCTTCACTGGATGTCCGCAGAGAGCCATGTGAGTGTTGGTCGTTAGCTCTATAACACGTGTAGTACACAGCTTCAGCATTTAAAATACCATTTTTAACTTTACAGATCAGGTGTTTGCATTGAGAAATGGCTGATGTTCAGAGCCAATGTGGATTCGTCTCTTATCACAGTGACCGACTCTCTGTTTTGTGTGCAGCCTTCAGGTAAATGGCATAACTTTTTTTTTAAAAATTACAGGTAAGGTCAACGTATATCATTATCGTTTTCCAACCTCCAAACAGATAACACGTCCCAGTCTTTCCCAGCCCAACCTCAGCATCCAGTTTTAGGGGACTCGTACCACTTCTCTCTACAGAAGAGTCCAACTGTAGGCCCCAGCAGAGGTTTTTACATGGTAAGTGCTCACAGACTTAAATAATTAAAACAAAAAAAAGTAAGATATTTGAAATCATCACAACTTTTTTTCTGTAGGTTGATGATGTCATCCAGACATATTTCCCCAACTCCTCCGTGCGGGGTCTCCTCCGTCAGCCATCTCCAGGACCGGCAGCGTCAGCTTTTTGCATCGACCGCAACCCTGCAAGTAAGATCACATAAAAAGTTAAATGTTGAACTGTTGAGTGGCAAAGTGCTGTTACACCATTTTAAGTGCAGCCCTGCCACCTAGAGTTGCTTCTTCATATTTACTTTGGACAGTTTTGGGAGAATTAGTTTAGGATATTTTCTACAGATGTCTTAGACACAGCAGCCCAACTCAGACGTGTGGGTTTGTGGCAGTATACATGATAGCCTTTTATACTGGAGAGGCCAGCAAGTATCCTATAACTGACTCATCTCTTAGCCCCTCCTGATCAAGGACCAATCTCCACATTGTGTCCCAGGCTGAGCCCAAACACTGTTCAGAGGAAACGCCGCAATATCATTCTTTCTGCTTGTTGCCATAGGTGACGGTAGGAATGTAGACTGATTTCACACTCAGCTCTCTTGTCACGACAACAGTCCGTACAGAGACACCACACCAATTTGTGTGCATATGGGGGTGCTCAGAGGAAATCTTGCACATGTTTTAAGGCTCCATCACTACTAAATAGGTGTTAGAGTGATGTGTGCTGCCATCCAGGTGATGACTTTGTCAGGAAAAGACTTGCACACAACCACATTCTGCTCATATTGTACTGTAAACAATGTCTTACTTATCAAAAGTTGGTACACACATGCAGAATTATTACAACAACACGCTGTTTCCTACGCCACATTTTATCCACCTTAATTCCTCCCCTTCTTGTAGAGTTCTTGAGGTCTGTGTCTCTGTCTTGTGCACGGATGGTGACTCCTCAGTCATGCATCACAGATCCAAGCCTCAGCGCCAACTCCTACTTCTCCGACCTGCATCTCGTCAAGGTCAGCGAGTCCATTTGCACTAAATCCTTTTAAGTGCATGATTAGCTGTGAGACTCTCACCGCAGATGGACTAATATCGTGTTTTTCTGTGACAGATCCCAAAAGCTGAGATGGCACCAGTGTCAGATTTTCTGGTAAGTCGTACATTGCTGTTGTAAATGCGCTTTGACACTCCACTTAAAATACTTTGTCTATAGTACATGTACTACACTGGAAAGGCAAAAATAGGACTTAATAGTTGTTGCTGGGCTAATATTTCACAGTTATTGATTATTCTTACAGGCTAATGTTTTCCTGACTGTTTTAGATCCCAGTGACCAACCTGTCAGTTTGGCCTTCACCAACGCTGCGGAACAGCTCCTGTATTAATGCAGTGCAGAAGGTGAACAAGTGCACAACTGTGTGGTGAACCACGAGTGCTCAAGTGTGTGACGAAACATTGACGTTGACTCTGCTGTTTCTGCCTTTCCTGCAGGTGAAGTTTGTCATATTTTACACCGGCAGAGGGGAACTCGCAAACGCAACGGTTGATGTAACCCTAGCCGACGTGAATCAGAGTCAGCTGTTGCTCCAGATGCACTCCGTAGAGTTCCAGGTAGAGCCAAAAGAATTAAAAAAACTAATTTTAAACAGTTTAATGTGCCAAGTAATGTCGTTTTTCTCTTTTAGCTGACCAAACCGATTCCCACTCCCGCAATACTGAACCCTGCAGTCGGACTTAAAGTTGGATCTCCTCTCATCGGTCGCTTTTTAAAGGAAGCGATGCCTGTATCCTAACTACAATTTTAAGATTGTATCTTTTAATTTATCTGCCAAGCTTCGGGGAAGTTTGGCTCCTTAACAGTGAGCCAGCTGACCTCACTGGGGGTGTCACAAAGTGGGACCTGTTCCCCTGATACAACCACGCGAACGCCCATCCTCTTCACGCACAACATCATCACTGGCTGCACATTCAGGTGAGTCTGCATTATTTCTTTTTGCCTCTGTTGTCTGTGGTTCTAGTTAGCTTACATTAGGACAAGTGGAGATGTCGCTAAAATAATGAGCAATATCCTCTGCTTTTTAAAAAAATTTTATTTCCGTGCTACAAGCTCTCCAGCCAACGACTGCTCAGAGCTGCGCTCGCAGATTTATGGGATTTTGCAGGGACTTGCTACTCCTGATGAGATCGCCATGAGCTCGGGCTCCCAGCCAGACTGGGCGAGAGTCCTCACACAGGAGTGTCCCTTCAGCCTGCAGGTATAACCGAAATCTGACCCCCATACACCGTTACAGCTGTTCTGGTGTCTGCAGCAGCACCTAGTGTCGGTGCTTTGTATCTCCCTTCAGCCAGTCGCAGCAATTCAATTCAGTTTTATTTATATAGCACCAAATCACAACAACAGCTGCCTCAGGGCGCTTTATACTGTAACCCAACAATCAAACCCCCTATGAGCAAGTGCTTCCTGTTAAAAGGGAGTTTTTCCTTCCCACTGTCGCCAAAGTGCTAGCTCATACAAGATCATCTGATTGTTGGGGGTTTCTCTGTATTATTGTACGGTCTTTACCTTACAATATAAAGTGCCCTGGGGCAGCTGTTGTTGTGATTTGGTGCTATATAAATAAAACTGACCTGAGTATCTGTACACAGACACGTTTCACAGAGACATTTATGTTGTTCCTTCTCAGGAAACGTGTGAATCAGGCTGTGTCCTCCCTCACTCTCTCTCCATCGAAGTACTGTGGGCTCGCCTGGGTCCCCTCGACATTCCCCAAAACTACATCCTAGGGGCCAGATACCTTTTCCAGTGTCAAAATTTCAAGGTGTGCTCTCTACATCTCACTTTTTTCTCTGTTTTTTCTGACAAATTGACCTTTAACATTCCTCTCCTCCTGTCTTTATTTTTTGTTTTCTTTTTCCTCCTCAGTGTCCTCTGTCATCCTCTCTCGCTCTGACCACTAGAGTTACGTTCGCTGACAGCACAGTCTACCCAGAACCCCCCAGGGGTTTGCCTCAGCCTTTCTGGAAGTTTCCTTTTGGCTTCTTCACGAGAGGCTCCGCTGAGCTGGACGGCCACATTATTATGAACAGCAGCAGCACAGAGAAGGTCACATGGAGTTTAATGCTGCTCACAGTCATGTCACTAACAGGATTAGAATTCCTCTGCAGGTAACTTGACGGGTAACTGGAGCAGCACTGGAACTCGAGGAAAAGTTTTCTAAAATACCTAATTTATTGTTTCAATTATTTCTCAGAAATAAATACATTTTCACAAGACAGTTTGAGTCATTTTTAGACTGCATCACTGAGGTAAAGAGGCACTGTTTGCACACAGCTCCTCATCTCTCTGCGCCTCCTGCTGTCGCTGGTTTCTGTGCGTTTCCTTCTTTTTCTCTGTGACGCGCACATAGTTGAGGAGATTGACGACTGCAGCGGGAGTTATACCTTCCAAGCGAGTAGCAGCTCCCAGCTGGAGGACAGAGCAGAAGAGTCAGGGCATATTTTTTCTCTTTTATTAAAATAAATATTTCACACTATTATTTTGAAAGGAGTGGGCTCACTGTGCTCGGTCGAACTCTGTCCAGGATCTCTCGAACTTCGTCGGAAAGCGACACCGGCAGAGAGAAATAGTCAATGTCCTGCGGCAGGGACATGTTCTCCTCCCTCTGAATTCTCTCGATCTCTTTCTTGTTTAAGTCGCAGTGAGGCTTGTACACAGCTGCGTGACAGACAAGAGAAACGTTTTAGCAAGAGTTTTATTGTAGATTAACATTTCAGGCGGGGTTATTTTTTTCTTACCTTCTATCTTAAGTCTCTGTGCGAATTCCATAAAAGACGAAAGGCTCTCGGGGAAGGCAGATGCCAACATTTCAAAGGTCACGTCGTTGTACTGAAGAAGATCTAAGCCACTGAAAAACAAACATTAACGGGAAACATTTTTAAACTGTTGTGACATGAAAAATTTAATTATTAGCTTGGCAGATATCTATCGCTCACGTCAGTAAGGTGCTCTTGGTCTCACTGATGGGAACACTGGGAAGCTTCTTCTTCCAGCTTGATGTAGACAGAAAGAGAGCCTGAAGGGCTGTCAGTGCATCCTGGAGGCTGTTCCTCACTCTTAAAGACTCCTGGTAGCGCACGGAAGACACACATCCCACCTCCTCAAAGCCTGATGGGAAACAAAAGGTAATGAGAGGAGGAAAAGAAGGGGAAAAAACAAAACAAACGCAAGCACAATGACACGTTGAAGATGCTACACCTACCCTTCGGGGTCAGGCGGAGGTCGGCGTTGTCCGGCCTTAGAGAAGTTCGAAACTCGGCCCGGCTGGTGAACATGCGGTAAGGCTCTGTCACGCCTCGACTCACCAGGTCATCAATGAGAACTCCAATATAGCTCTCTGTTCGAGACAGCGTCACTGTGGGCATGGAGAGCGCCGAGCGGGCAGCGTTTGCTCCCGCCCACAAACCCTGCTCAGATAGAAGAAGAAAAATCAGTTACTCCTAAGCTGCTTCCAGCTGTGTGTGTGTGTGTGTGTGTGTGTGTGTGTGTGTGTGTGTGTGTGTGTGTGTGTGTGTGTGTGTGTCTTTAAGGAAAGAAGCAGCTACCTGTGCGGCAGCCTCCTCGTACCCCGTGGTTCCATTGATCTGACCGGCCAGAAACAGACCTTGAGTGCTCTTCACCTGCAGCGCCGGGCTCAGCTGAGTGGGACACACAAAGTCGTACTGCACGCCATAACCTGGAAATCCCAGAAAACAAACATTAGACTTTCAGTTCTGGAAACCAGCTTACTTCTGTCAATCCATTTTTTTTAGAATTAGGGAAGAATTGAGGGAACTGTCACTGCTCTCACTTGTTACTAGGCAGATCAAACAGGATCTAAAGACCTACCTGGCGTGTGGATCTCAGCTCTGCGCATGGGAGGGATTTCTCTGATGAGGCGTAGCTGTATGTCAGGGGGCATTGTCATGGACAGACCCTGTGGATACAGGAGGTCAGAGGTCACGCCCTCGGGCTCCAGCCACACCTGGTGGCTTCGGCCTGGAAAGCGCAGCACTCTCGACTCGATGGAGGGGCAGTACCTGTTAGAGACGAAGACTGCACGTCATTCCAATTCAGCTCGATTGTTTCAGTTTTGCATAAAAATTTTATGATACACAGTTACACTGATGTTTTTGTTTTTGTGGCATTTTCTTTGCAAAAACCTTCATGTTAAAACGAATCTACATGCTTTATTTTGCATTAATGAGCAGAAAATGATGGAATAACTGAAGTGATTCCTTCTGAGTTTCAAACCATTGAGTCCAAAGTGTGTGTGTGTGTGTGTGTGTGTGTGTGTGTGTGTGTGTGTGTGTACCTGGGACCTTTGGTGTCTTGCTGTATGTGACAGTTTAGTTGAAGGCTCTCCCTCACCACTCTCTCCACACCCGGTGTAGTAAAGGTGAGGTAGCAAGGCAGCTGCTCTTCTGGCTACAGAGGGTTACGTTTCAAAATAAAGCAGGAGGAACAATAAACTAGACAGTGAGTTAAAGAATAAAAGTCCATTCATTCAGCTGTACCTTGCAGTGGGTGTGGGTATTGAGGAAGCTGAAAGGAGTCGGGTGACTGTCAGGGAGGTGAAGCTTAGCCAAAGACAGGTCTACTGAGTCCTTCACAATCCTGGGAGGGGTACCGGTCCTCAGTCTGCCTGTCCTTAGCCCCAGCCTCTCCCTCAGCGTATGGGACAGCCCAGCGCTTGATGGAGCGTCTCCAATCCGACCCCCGGGGGAGGTAGTTTGACCCACAAAGAGGGAGCCAGACAGGAACGTACCAGTGGTAAGAACCACTGATCTGGCTGAGATGGCGTGGCTGCCATTAGCTGGTTGTTCAGGAAGTGCAAAAAACATGAGAAAGTAAATTCAGTGTATAATATGTACCGTTTGCCATTTAGGTCCTTGTCCTTAAAAGAGGTAATCTGCTGTGTACCCAAACGTATCCCAGTGACTCTGTGGTGCCCGGGCTCCTCCGGGTTTGGTTCTGTTACCAACAGCTCCTCCACTGAGCCCTCCACCACGGTCAGCCTGGGAGTGGACAGCAGCTCGGACTGAAGAAAAAAATATGTAGAAAACAAACATTTTAATTCACTCGCAGACAAATATTTTACTTTAATGGACGAGTAATTCAAGTTTTGGGTTTTTTTCTTAACCTGAATGAAGTCTCGGTAGCGCTGACGGTCCAGCTGGGCTCTCGGACCCCACACGGCAGGCCCTTTTCTACGATTCAGGATGGAGAAATGAATCCCAGCCCAGTCCCCTGCCCGACCACACAGCCCATCCAGAGCATCAACCTCCTTCACGAGCTGGCCCTTCCCTACTCCTCCCAGGGAGGGGTTACAGGACAGAGCACCTGTGGGAATATTATCAGAGAAGTCTAGTTTTCCCTGCTGGAGGAAAAAGAGCTTCTTTGTTTAGGTGTCCCTTTATCCTCACCGATGGTGTGAATTTTCTGCGTGATGAGGAGTGTTTCAGCCCCAACTCTGGCTGCTGCCGCCGCTGCCTCGGTCCCTGCGTGACCCCCGCCCACCACGATGACATCATACTGATGTCCGGTGAGGTGACCGACATGTCTGGAAACCGGTGAGAGGAGACTGTGCAGGAAGGGAAGCTTCTTTCTCAACATGTGAGACGCACACCTGTCAGAGTAAAAGTTAAATGATGGTGTATCCCTGTTAGATACTTCATTACTTTCGTGACCCATCAGCTTTATTTCAACTCTCAACTTGGAAAAATAACTTTGTTGTTTACAGTGGGTAAAATAAGCAATGAACATGTCACCAACTTTCTAAGTAAATATATTTCTAAAGGTGATTTTGACATAAAAAAATCTCACCAGATTTCAGTAACAATCCATCCAATCCACACATCCAAAGAAATCAAAACATAGATGCCATGATGACAACGGCTGAAATCTGTCAGTAACTGGAAAATAATCCTGGCATTTATTGCAGATTAATATCAGCTGGTTCATTCCAAACTTGACCTCAGTTTCCTGTTCCTGACTAAAGTAACACCAGGTGTGGTTTTGTGCTGCTGCAGCCCATCTGCTTTAAGGGTCCACGTTATACACACTGAGAGATGCTCTTCTGTGTACCTTGACTGCAAGGAGTAGTTGTTTGAGTTACTGTTGCCTTCCTGCCAGCTGGAAACAGTACGCCTTTCTCTGACCTCTGGCATCAACAAAGCATTTTGGCCCTAAATCCAATTTAATTCTAAAAATTTGTTATGTTGAACATGTACAGCTGTGAATCAAACCGCATCCTCGCTCTCTGTTAGTAAGAGCACAACGTACAAATACGTAAACAGTTTAAATACGGCTTCGTTTACTCAGCGCACGTGTGGATCCACAACAAACTCTCCCCTCAGGTTTGAAATGCACTTACGGTTTATTTGGGAGAAGGCGTATTGTTGTTTTTATTTCAGACTCTCTGTAGCAGAAACTGAGACTAACAGAAAGGCAAAGATCATTTAGGAAAATTACCAAACTCCTGCTACATAAGTCTCCCTATGGAGGCCGCCATGATGTCTGTAGCTCACAACCGTAATAACTGGTTTACAGACGCACTGAAAAAAACGATGCTCAGCATGTTTCAGCCTTTCGCCTGTGCTGTTGGTGTCTTCGTTTGGTTAATGTTACAATCATGAATCAAATATAATAAATTAATAAATAAATACATGCGATCAATACAGATAGGAAAAAAATAATGGGAGATGATTAAATTAACAGAAACCAAGGTGGTGATTTATAAACAAAACATTAAGTGTTCTGTATGGTGACTGCCACGTTTACAGCAGGGACCACCCATCCTTGATTATATCAGCGATACAGTGGTATCGATTAAGTCCTGATTTAATCAATGCACACATTCTTCCACGTAAGCGCGCTCACGTCAACGCCCCCTCCCCCTTTCAGCCGGTTTGCAGTCAGCCGCGCGCGGGTTCAGTCAAGCTGTCCTAGCGAGAGGAGGTGTTGACCGACCGCAGCAGGTTTTCCAAAGGAAACCTGAAAATCTAAGTTCCACGGCAGAGGACAGTAACGCCGAGCAGTAATTTTTTAACCGACGGTTCAGCGGTGTTGGATTTAAGGCGACGCGGCCGAGGATACAAAGTAAACCCCGGAGGGAGAGCGTCCGAAGTGAGCCCGAGGATCACAGCTAATGCTAACCTAGCCAGCCTTGGCTAAATAATTACACGGAAGCTGGTGTAATTTTTAATTGTCGCTTGCTTTGGCGTAGCCTGTGTGGTTGTAGAGTAGATAGCGTGGGGTAATTTGTTAAGTTATGTGTTCGATTTAGTTATATTATCGAGGTGTTTTTGCTTTTACATGTTAGGCCACACGCGACTGGTGTTCACCTAGCAAGATTAGCCACAATAGCCGGGGAGGTTACACCGGCTCTGCGCTTCTTAGGGCAGCTGATAACTGCTAAAGAGAGTTCGCTTTCAAAGCTACTTCACATAGGAGGTATCGGTGTTTTTAAGTGAGCTTACACTTGATACTGTCTAAGCCTTGTGCTTCGCAATGCTGAAACAACAGCAACCCGGATCCGGCGGGAGAAAGGCGTCTAACGGGACATCGGGCCCTGCCGGTATGTCTTCTCCAGTCAGCGGGATCAACAACGCCAACAGGGCACCGGCTGGAAGGTAAGAGGGCTGGGATTTTTCTTTCAGGACAGTCCGGGGATTGTCCCGTGACTTAAAGGCCTACCGGTTAAAGCGCTGTTTCCCAGTGGGCGTAACCCCAAAAATAGAGCTTACCTAGGAGCCAATGGGATTCACTCTTCTTAGATTGGCATCATATGTGGACCAATCAGCACGCTCGAATCGAACCTCAACCGAATCAGCGAAGTGGCGAAAGCTAGGAGTAGCAAATCAGCATAGAGGTGATACAAAGTTTATTTGGCCTGTTTTTGGTTGAGAAGGGGCGAAAGAGAGGGGAGGGAGAAACTGTTTACATGTATAACCTCACGTCCCAAATGCTTAATAAAAACGCCTGATACAATGGCTGTGTTAACATTACACAGTTGTTATGACCAGTACGAGGTCGCGTGTGCTGCTGATTTGTGAGATGAGCGCGTTTACTGAAGTCTTGTTAGCTCCGTCTTTGTTTTGTAACCGAGCATGTAGCAAGCATTGATACGAGCCACAGTGGCCATTCACGGTGGAGTTACGTTTAGCATGCAGATTGGTCTACATCACCCTTTCATGGCTTTTCCAGTCGTATATCAAACGTCTTTGGGCAGAAATGTGTTTTTAATTTTCGATTTAGACTTCCTGTTTTCTATCTTAAGGACGCATATTAAAAAAAAAATTCAAACTAAACTGACATACGTTATTTATGTCTAATTATATTTTATTTATGTCAGCAGTTATTATAGGGCAAATTGGATTACGAATATTACAGAGAAACCAATCAATACCCTTTCAGCAAGCAGGCAGTGAGAGTTGGGAGAAACATCTCTTTAAACAGAAGGAAACCTACAGAAACTTGCATAGCCAGGCCCCGGGGAGGGTCGACCATCTGCCTCAACTGGTTGGGGTGAGGGGAAAAGGGAGAGGGCAGGGGAATCAACAAACAGTGTGGTAATAAACACTGGGGAGAAACTTGAAGCTCTAGAGCCAGACATACCTGCAGTGAGGTGAAGGGGGATGGGACAGATGGGGGGGGGGAGATTAATCTGTAAACAAATATTATTTCTTTAAACAATATCTATGTTCGTATGCCAGTTTTTCCTTTAAGTCCCTCAGTTAGAGTGCGTGGATTGAGAATAAATTAACTGTGGAGCTTTTCTGGTGAGCAGGAGTGACATAAGAACTTGTCCTGCCACTCTGAGTAACTTTGTCTGCTTCTCGAATAACCAATTTTTCTAGTGTGTGATGTGGACTGTGACACTGACTCCTCAGACTTAAACAAGTTCTTCTCCTTCTGAACAGCGATACGTTTGTTTTGTTTTTCAGGAATCGATCTTCTGCAAAGCCATCATTCCAGTCATCTCCTGTAAGTATCCCGATCCACAAAACTGCAAATACACACTACATTTTTAAAATATTCTTGGGAGGGAAAATATGTGGCGATACTGGGTAAATTTTTATAATAATTAATAAATTTTACTCATTTAGAAGCATCGCTGGTGTAAAACCCATTTTATAGGTCAATGTATTAAGCCCTTTGCCTGTGGAGTCAGATATGAGTATGACCTGTGTTTGATAAAGTCCTCCTCTGTAAAAGGGCCATTGAAAGGTTTATCTACAGCTGCTCTTCACTCAGCTGTGGCTGATTGCATTAGCTGGTCTTTACTATACCTGATCCGATCCACAAAGTTACTCTGTTATGACCAGTCATCAGATTGGGGTTAAAACTGCGTGTGCGGTTATGTGATTGTACACAAGACTGTGGAGGTTGGTTAATATCTGATACGGCAGATGTAAAGGATCAAAAGTGAAAGTAAAGGTAGTTGAGTAAGAGTGAAATTAAAGAGTCAAGCTGTCCAGTCAGCGCAAGAACACACCAAGGACAGATTAAATTTTTTGAAAAACGCAACCAGGAAACAAGTCATTGTTTAGACACTGGCAGCTTCTAAAAGTGGAAAGAAATTGAAATCAATATAAACGTTGGCGTTTTTGAGGCATTTGAAAAGAGGTTTTACCCTTGCCTCGTGGATTGTTCGTCGTGTAAAGTAGCCGAGGTGGCCAGATGTTGAGTCGCGGTTCGACACTAACTTTAAATCCAGTGACACGTCTTGAGTAATTTATGATTTCTTCTCTCCACCACGTGTAAAAACAAAAAGTCTGTTATATGGCACGGGACGTCACCTTTAGCGTAACCTGTGCAGAAAAATTTTTACCTTACCTGCTCTGGACTAATTGCAGGATTTACACACGGTCATAGTCAGAAGACGGTTTAAGCTGATGATGTAACAGGCATAGCTGCCGGGTCGGACTTAAAAAGCCAAGTTATGACGGATTAACTTAAGACCAGGAATAAGCACTTCTTGGTGCGAAGGGCCTCTGAGGGTTAATGTTTAACTCTGTTCTAGTTTGTCAGCGTCAGCCCGCGTTAATTTAAATATATTGCGTCTTTGTAAAGCTTTGTTTTGAAAATCCTTGTTTCCCCATGTGTAGGTGTTTGAGGGTGTCTATAACAATGCCAGAATGCTTCATTTCCTCACAGCTGTTGTGGTGAGTCATTTGGCTGGTTGTTGTCTTCTTCAGACCATGTTGTTGTTATTATTATTATTTATTTTGTAAACAATAGTCTTATAGGTAAACTTACCTACTGTAAAGGCACTCTTTATTTCATGGTGGGATCTGTACACTGGTTAAATTTGTTTCACTTTTTTATGCAGTTTTTCCACAAATAATATAGCAGTTATTGATTTAATACTGATATAAACACTTCTCTGGTTAGCTATAGTTTTTAAAGACTGTCTTGTCTCTCTCAGGGATCCACATGTGACATAAAAGTGAAGAATGGCAGTGCATTTGAGGGCATATTTAAGACTCTCAGTTCTAAGGTAAGAAGCTCAGGTCACACAGGCATGCACATCAGTTTGCCGCCTTATTCGGGCTGTTAGAGTGATGGTTAGAGTGATGGTCATCTTTTCTGTGGTTGTTTAATACTTGCTGAGCGCTGAGTGCTTTCTCAATGTCCTTAGTGCGAGTTGGCTGTGGATGCTGTACACAAACGCAATGAGGAGGAGGGCTCAACATCAGCTCCGCCACGGAGGGAGGACATCACCGACACCATGATCTTCAGCCCCTCAGACCTGGTCACGATGATCTGCAGAGACGTCGACCTCAATTACGCCACCAGAGGTATGAAAATGCACGTGTGCCGAGGGTCAAGTCAGGGCAGGCTCTGGGTTTCTGCAATCTGGTTAAAAGAATGTAAACGTGGCGCTTCTTCATTCAGTTTGAATGGCTGCAGATGTAATGGGGAAACTATTTCAGATTTATCCACCTTGTTTTGACGTCTTCTTGCGTTTGATTTTTCAGACACCTTCACAGACACAGCCATCAGCTCCAGCCGCATCAATGGAGAACATAAAGAGAAGGTTTTGCAGAGATGGGACGGAGGTGACAGCAACGGAGAGAGTTACGATTTGGAAACTGATACAGTAGGTTTCATACACTCTATCAAGTTTCTGTGTATACAGACTGTTACTTATTGTTAACTCTTGCGCTGATTCCTTTACTACCCCATTAATCTCCCTTTTTTTTGTCTCCAGTCTAACGGCTGGGATGCCAACGAGATGTTTCGTTACAATGAAGTCAAATATGGTGTCACATCAACGTATGATTCCAGCCTCTCAATGTACACGTAAGTTACTGCAGCAGTTTGTAAAATACGCCAAAAACATTCCCTTAACTAGTCAGTAAGGTTATAAGTATCAGTATTTTTACTGTAGGACACACATCTGACACAAACATGCAGATTAAGTCAGTTTTTATTTCTCCCACCGCCCAGTGTACCGCTGGAGAGGGGCAACTCTGAGAACTATCGGCAGAGGGAGGCACGCGCTGCCCGCCTGGCCCAAGAGATTGAGTCGAGCCCCCAGTACCGCAGTCGTGTCAACCTGGAAAATGATGAGGGCAGAACCGAGGAGGACAAGTTCAGCGCCGTGGCGCGGGACGGCAATGATCGAGAGAGGGGCCGTGAGAGCCCACGTGACAAAGAACGGGAAAGGGGTAGAGACAGTCCAGGAGCCAGCAACAGGTGAGAGGAGGTTTATTCTGAAATGCTTGTCAGGAACATAGATATAAGGGTTGTACTTATTTTAGGTGTTCACTCACTTTTTTCCCCCTCTTTTTGTGGGGGGGTTCCAACTTAAAGCTAAAGAGTAAAGTTTGAAACGCGTTTGCTCCCCTCTTTTCTCCACCAGGGAGGGCAAGTACATTCCATTACCTCAGCGTCAAAGAGAGATGAACCGGGAACGAGCTGAGAGAGGCTCTGGCGGGCCTCCATCTCACAATCGCCTGAGTGGAGGTTACCGCTCCAACCCTCCATCCTCCTCGTCCCCAAAACCACCCCTGCCCTCTGCAGCTGGGCCCCAGCCCGGTGTCACCCCCTCAGAGAGAAGCAGCCCTCTGTCGGGTCGTGTCGGTGCCTACGCCCCTCACCACCCACAGGGAAACGCCAGCCCGAGTCCAGGCTCCGGCCCAGCCAGCCCCTACACGCCTGCTTCACCTGGCGGCCCATCATCCAGTTCAGCTTCCGCTTCAACTGTCCCGTCCCCAGCCAGCCCGCCCGCTCCACACGGACACACGGTTCCTCATTCCCACTCACTCCCGCACTCGCTGTCCGACGCTAGCAGACCAGTTAATGGAGGTGAGTGTGTTAACTTTTCTCAGGATCGACTTCACAGCTGTAGCATCTATGCCTGTCGCTAAAGCAGATGTTTCTGTGCTTTCAGTTGCTGCAAGGACCTCTCCTAAAGCCCAAAGACCTCCACAGTCAAGCCGGACAAGCCGCACTCAGAACTCTCACGCTCAGTCCACAGGTACAGTGACGTTCTGGTCACCCCCCATGTTAATTATGAAATTCAATCAAACTAACTTCACTTTCAATTTTCTTACAGCTACTCGTTCCCCTAAATCAGGCTCTTCCCAGGACACACCTTACTTGGACACATCTTCTGTCTCGCTGCCTGCTCAGAAGACATCAGGCCCCGCCCCTCTCTTCCCTGTAGATGGTACAGTCTCTCCTAATGTTTGTGTTCATAGAACAATTTTAAAACGAAAGTTAAAGCACGAGGCTCTTAACAGTATGCATCAGCTTGGAATTAGAAATTCTGCAACTAACTGGATTATTGTGCCGTTTTCACAGTGAATGAGATCCTCGGTGCAGCTGCAAAGGAACGCTCCGGCGAGAGCCCGAGCACAACAGAGGAAAGCAAGACGAGTAAAGGTATTTAAGTTTGGTGCTGGCTAAACGCTGGAAGTGAGCTTTTTGCCTAGTTACGCACCCTTTGTGTTGTTGTTTGAAGTTCTCAAAACTCTTTTCTCTTCCACCAGCGCCGTCGGTTCAGCAGAGGTCCCACATTGAGGAGCTGCGAAAATTTGGCAAAGAGTTCAGGGTAAGAGTGTTTCAGCGACGTGTGAAATGAGAAAATCCGTCACCAATCACAAGGCTGCGTGCTGACATCAGTGATGTCAGACCTCCCTCCAACATCACTCCCATCTTAATCATGTTGTGATGATCAACTTTAGCAGATGACGCTCAATGCTAGTCATCCATCTCGGTCTTTACAGTGTCACTGACCAGTAACAGCTTTTATTCAATTGAACTGCCACAGTAACAAAGTAAAAAGGAAACAATGATCAGTATTAAATTATTTTACAACATTGGTGTCAGCCCAGCAATTCACAGGCAGTACATGTCTAAAATAAAAGGCACATAAGATTACAATACTCGATTGTTATTAAATGTGACTGAGCTGAAAGTTGATTATGACATCAGGCTGCTGCAAAGCCTCAGATTAATCTGTTATGACTCTGTTTCTGTGCACATTGTTGGATTGGACTCAAGATTCTTGTTTCACAGTCTCCTTTTCCACCTTTTCTTAGAAACAGTACTCCTCATTTGGATACTATTATGACCTATTATAGCGGGATTGCTAATCAACACGTTTTATATTCTTGTGAACTTAAATTAAACCTCAGTAGTTATAACAGGCTCCTCAGTTGTGAGGCTTTGCTGTCATGTCTGATAGTAAATTAATTATTTGATTTGTTGGATGAAACAAACAATTTTGCTTTTACAGACCAACTGCTTATCCCTCGACTCCTTTTTATCTTCCAGCTCCCACCCAGCGGAGCTAACTCCAGCTCTCCCAGTTCTCCTGCAGCAGGGACGACCCCTCCTGCTGTAAGCGAGGTCAGCCAGCCCAGCGCAGCCAACCCCGCGCCATCAGACGCTCATCCTCCATCAGAGTCTAAACCTCAGCCTGCAGCTCCCAGTCCTTCCCAGACCCAGCCTTTGCCAGCCGTCTCCGAGGACCCCTCCAAGGACACTGCAGCTACACTGGGCACCACAACAGCTGCCGCCACGGCACCCCTCTCAGACAGGCAGTCCCCAGCCACCCCTCAGCCTGCCAGGACCCCAGGAAGTGAGGAGGTCAGGTCCGAGGCAGCGGAGAGGACAGAAGGCGTAGCAGAGTGAGTTTAAATAAAAGGACTAAAGATTTCTGACTGTGAACTGTGTGATTTATTTTTTTTAACTCAGTTTATTGCACTCATCATAATTTATAACAACTATTTTCTCTTTTGCAGCCAAGTAAAGAAATCAACCTTAAACCCAAATGCTAAAGAGTTCAATCCTATCAAACCTCAGATGCCTATGGTAAGACACTTGAATCTGTTAAGTCATTAAAACTTAAAAAACACACACAGAAATTAAGATATTATTTCATATATTGAATCTATATTTATTTAACCGTGATGTGTTTCTGACAGACGAAGCCCAACACTGCGCCCACCCCACCTCGGCCAACTCCTCAGAGCCCCGTGGTGCTGCAGCATCCAGGAGGACAGGGGCCGCTCTACAACCCCCAACCCTACCTCTCCTCCTACATCTCACAGATCCACTCTGTGCCGGTACGCAAGCCAAAAATAAATAAACATGGTCACTTAAGGCGTCTTTCTCTAAATGTCGTGCTTAACACCTTCTACAAATATCTTGCTGGCATTTGAAACATGCCAATAAAAAGCCAAATATTCACGTGGAACTGCAATCGGATACTGTTTGCAGTTTTTCTTTTCACATTAAAGCCACAGTTCTTGTGCTCACCTGTTCATCTTTTTGTCTTTCAGCCCCCACAAATGTATCAGTACACCATGTCTACAGTGGGCCAGGGAAAATACCCCAGAGCAAAAGGTAACTGCAGCGTGTGCTTTTTATATTGTTTCCCACATATTTAAAATGAATTTCCTGTCAGCTCTTGTCAGAGGCTTGACTTTCGGCTCCAGAGAAAGTGCTGACTGTTACCTCAATGTTAACCTTGAGTTGTGATCTGCTGTGAAACACAGAGCCGTCATGCTTTAAACTTGCAGAAACGCTTAAACACTTAAATTAGAGACGACTGAACTCTGGAATCTGCAGTGAGGAACGGGAAAGATGGTGTTTTTGTCCTCCATGTTTCTGTTCTCTTGATGATTGGCTCCTCTCATTAGGCTCGGTTGTGGCTCAGCGCTCTGACCATGGTTCTTCAGCACCCCCCATGCTGCAAGCTGCATCAGCTGCTGGGGCCCCGCTGGTAGCGTCCCCTTACCCCCAGTCCTACCTTCAGTACAACCCTCAGCAGTATGGCCAGCAGCAGGTCATCCAGGCCATGACACCCTACCCTGGACAGGTAGCACGTCTGCCCTCCAAACACATTCTGTAGTCGGGGTTTTACATTATTTCTCATTCAGCAGAATAACACCTTTTTCCTTTCTTTTCTCCATCCTCAAAAGCCCATGTACTCAATGCTGCAAGGTGGAGCCAGGATGATAGGTCAAGGTGGGGGTCCCCACCCACAAGCCCTCGGTCCACCAGGAGGACCCCAGTTCTCTGCACAGGGAGATGGACCTCAAGGCCCACAGCAGGGCATCTACGGTGAGTGGAGATGGATGTGAACGACAAAATATCCACGTGACCCGAATCGATTGATTTGTAGATACAGAGTCGACCCTGACGTGAATTCTCTTCCTCTGTAGCTCCACAGTCATTCTCCCATCACACAGGCGCAGTTCATCAGCCTCAGCCCTCCAGTACACCAACAGGCAATCAGCCCCCACCCCAGCACACTGCACCTAGCCCTGGACAGGTAGGACGCCCCCGAAAAGGAGAAGGGACCGTCCACCTGGTCTGTGCAGTGTGGGCTGCTCATTGCTGCTTTATGTCAACAGCTTCGACACACCTTACATTTTCAGACTGGATTGTGTGAAATATGTTCAGAATTCATTCCAATTATATCTGTGAAGGTTCTCAATCATCCAGGTCATCGTTGTCTAAGGCGCCTGGGAAGAAAAGCGTCTGGACTTCTTTAAGTTGCCGTGAACAACCATCTTTGAACAGAGTCTGCCATCTATAATCCAGTTTTGGATAATAGATGGCAGACACCTTAGCGCCCGCTCACATCCTGGGCCATTTGATCACATGATAGGGTGGGGCTAGGTTTCACAGTGAGCTCATCCAAAACCTTGGCTGATTGTGACCTACACCGTTTTTCACACCTTGGCTCGTGTGATTAGTTAGAGGATCAATAGGGGATCCATTGTCCCTCTTGGGGGGACACTCCCACAGGGGTTAAATCTGGGACTCTCCATCATTTGACCCTAAAACTGCAGAAGCTTCTCAGATGAGAGGTAAACGTCTTCAAGCAACTTAAAGAAGTCCAGATGCTTTTTCTTTTTAAGCTCCTTAGACTATGAATTCTGAAATTAAGCAGCTTGCACTATCAGGTTGATTTTTGGTGATCTATTTAGATATGTTGACTTAATAATAATGATAATAAGCTGAAAAGCATAGCACTTGTTCTAATCTCACTTTTGGAAAAGGCACATGTGCACCTTTTCCTTCTCTACAGCTTTATTTTTATGGCCCTTGATGAATTTTCACACCTTGATGTGCTTTTCAGAACGCCCAGTCGGGCCCACAGCCCCAGTCCTTGTACCACTCAGGCCCCTTGTCAGCACCCACCCCACCCAACATGCCGCCTGGCCACACGTCTCCACAGGGTTCTTACTCCATTCCGGGGTACAGCATCCATGGTCACCAGGGCATCCCACCCACCTACCCCCTTGGACAGATAGCACAGGTATGTGCTCCATTTTCCTGTTTTCCCCCTTTTCTCAGCAGGTGGTGTTTTAACTTCTGATCTAAACCATGTCAACTGATCTTGTTGTCCCCCAGGCTCATGTTCAAGGAGCCATTTCGGGTCCCCACCATTCGGGGAGCCATGGTCAGCCCCAAATAGTAATGTTGCAGCCTCAGCAGGGCCCTGGTGCAGTGCCCCAGCACCCCCAACACGGACCTCAGCAAGGAGCACACCAACACTTCTACATCCAGCAAGGTATCACACAACCCCTCCCTCAGATTTCCCTTTTATGGGTCAAACAAAGGGGTCGTTTGAAGCGCGGGCTTTACAGGCTCTGTTTTATTTTTGTTTACCTCCCACAGCGATGCAGGTCCAGCCACACCCCGCTTCCTTCCATCCGCCTGGAAACTAAAGCCTCTCTGCAACCTCCCAGATTGTTCTCCCCCTCTCCCAATCCCCGTCTGCTGGATGAGAGGCCCAGAGTGAACGCGACTCATTTAAAACAAAGAAACTGACAGGATCACACGGAGCAGAGAAGAAATCAGAAACCTCGCAGCACCTTACGCTTCTTCAGTACAAACCTCGGTGTCCGTGCGGCACTAGGAGGAGCTTTTTAATGCTAACGATGAAGGTGACAGGATGGCAGCAGCGCCTGACCCCTGGTGCTGTCCCGCTCTTCTCCCCGACTTTTTATTTACCCTATTCAGAGACACGAGGCACCTTACTGGGAGGACCAGGCGCGGAGGGAAAACAGCAGCAGACTCTTTATCTTCCAGAATTGTTTTTTAGCCTTGTACTACGACACAAATGAGAAACGGACTGTTTCTCATGAATACAGGAAAGGAGGGATTTGAAGACGTGATGAGGACTTTTAGCAAATTTTTTTTAAACTCTATCCAGTAGTTACAAACATCCCCTTTCCCCTTCTTTTCCCTTGTAGGAAAATCTAATTAAAAAACAAAAAAATGGACAAGACAAAAAAAATTTAAAAATAAACAATGACCAAAAAATAAAGTTTTCAACTCAACTACAAAGCGTTTAATTTATTGTATTGTTAATTATGTTTTTGTCTGGAGCATTAGTTTGCCTTCTCACTTCAGGAGTTAACGACCATGAGGCACACCAATTTATTTTTCATTATCCTTTAGCAAAAGCACATTTAATTTGAGGCTGGAGCGTTTGTCATTATGTCAGGTTGAACAAAACAAAGCAAATTACCTCCCAGAGGATGCTGCTCATTCATTTCATATTCTCATTAGCTTGGATTCGTTCTGCTCACAGGAGCAAATATGTTGATTTAAAACGGTCACTAGGGGGACCCCTGCTTATACGCTAGCCTCCGTGCCAACATCACGAGGCACTCTGTCCTTGTTCTGGCAGAGAGGACTCTTTAGGTTAGTAGGACACTGCTTCTGCTTCCCCTTTAGGCGACTATGACAACATACTGTGGCTCAGTGACAGCTCTCTAAATCAATGTACTACTGAGCACACCAGCTAGCTCTACTTCAGTGTGTCAGTGTGCGTGGCCCAGTTTCCCCCTTGCCGCAGCGGGCCGGGACACGCTCTGTCAGCACGGCGGGGTTGCAGCGACCTTCCTCAGTGTGACAGCGCGTAGAGCTGCTCGGCACTGCGCTCCAGTCGCTCCCGGTACTCCAGGTTGGCGTAGTTGCCTTCGGGGACCCCCTGCAATCCGTAGAGGAGACCCCAACAGCAGCACGCAATCACTGCGGTGCTGTCGCTGTCACCTGGACAAGAGAGATGAGAGCAGAGTGAGCAGTTAGTGTGCGTGATAATGCATCACTGATATTTATCATTTATCTTTGTGGCCATCTTAAAAGTGACTAATGATTTTTTTTTAATATTATTATTAGAAATAATAACCATCCATCTATCACTAGACTGGCTTCTTTGGTGGGGATTAATATTGTTGCCTCAGAGACAGAAGGTCCCATGTTCAAACCCACCATTTGGCCGTGGCCTTTCTGTGTGGGGTTCACAGGTTCTCTCCCACAATCCAAAGAAAACAGTGAGGTTGGGTTAATTGGTGATCCTGTCCAGGGTGTACTTCTGGTTTGTTTTTTCTCTTACTAAACAAAGACACCGGATTTTTTTTTCATTCACACAGTTTGTCTCACACCTTGTTGCATAATTATTGAGAAGTCAAACAACTGGCAGCTTAATCTTCATGCCTTACTTTATCAGCTGACATCAAGCTGTCCGTTTAATGTCTGATTTACTTCTTAAGTCTTGTTCCATGTTCACAAAGTTGCTACTTTCCTTAAAACGGACCAGTATTGGGTGCAATTGCAGTACAATTTGCATTTGCAACACATTTGCATTCCTGAGTTCAGAAATCACATTAGTTTCTAATTATCTGCACTTTGAGACACAAACTGCTTAAGCAACAACCAGCCGAACTCAGTTTACATGGGAGAGAAATTTCCAGGGAATTTACAAGATTTCTTTGAAGTTGTACGAAAGGTTACATTGTTCCTTCAGCTGCTCTCTTTAGGGGTCACCACAGCTGATCAGCACCCTTCTGTTACACCAACCCTCTGCAGGCCCTCCTCCACTACTTCCATGAACCCTGAGGTCTGCCTCCTTTCCTCTGCCTGGCAGCTACAAATACAACATCTTTTATCCACTTTCTGTCATCTCAGCCACAATTCCCTCAATTTGTCTCCATCATGTCTCCTCGTCTTCTTCCTCTGTCAGTGGATACACCAAATACCTTCTTCATAGTTCCCTGTAGTTACATTATTTAGCAATTAGGTGAAAGTGCATCTCAAGTGGTGCTGTTAGTTTAATAACTTACTTTGTACAGGGATTTAATAATCCATTGCTTGAAAACAACAACACCTTTTTCTGAGTGACTGTGTGTAAATGTTTGAAACGAGAGGAATGCTGGCTAATATATAAACATGATGGTTACCGGAGTCACTATCAAACTAAACCAAAGATTGTCAAAAAGAAAAAGCAGACTTCAAACTAAAGCTGAGTTTGTGTTAATATAATTAAACACATATTTTAGGTAAAGGTTTTACATTTAGTGCAAGACTTCACTCACAGCTTATAATACATTACACCAGTGAGACCTCTGACCTCCATGGAAGGCGGCCCTGCTCATCAGCTCTTCCCAGTCTGAACCTGCGCCTAGCAAGGCGTCCAGCGCTATCATTGGAGCATCATGGCCACTGCGTCCGGCCCAACCTGACAAGCTGAAGCTCTTATAGGCTTCGTCTCTTTCAGCAGGGCCGTAAGAGGCAGGCCAAATCGCAGGGCCCACACCGTGAGCGAGGCCCCTCAGATCCAAGTACCTGCAGACAGGAAAGGGGGGTTCACAGCATCTACACGGTCTACCTGTGTCATTCTCTCTCTGTTAAAATGAAAAAAATAAAACAATGCAGTCATGTCATGACTGTTTCTACAAAAAGGTCTGTTTTTTATTACCTTTGGACAAAATCAAAATATATTTCTGTGTCCAGTAGCTACTCCTACCATTTAATCACTCGCTTACTTTTAGGGTCATTCCATCTCAAATCACCAAAATGACTCAATCATTTTTGATTTGCCAGATTTAAAATGTGAACATACATAATAATAATCGCAGTGAATTTCTTTAGCTTCATATATGTAATATAAAAATAAAATATCAAAACATGTCTGATAATTGGCTAGTTCGAATATTCAAAAAATAACGCCGTCCTCTAAAGTCCCATATTTGAGCACACTTTTAAAATAACATTGCAAAATTCAACTAGCGATAATTTCTTAATATATAAATATATATATTAAAGAATACTTTAATATGAAAATGTTTGTCACAAAATGTGTTAGTCATTAAAAAATGATTTTTAGACAGCTAATCCAAATATTGTGGCGTTTCCAGATGGTACTCTGAACATCAGTGTAGCATTTTCATATATATTGCAATAATTGCAGGATTCACTCTGGGGTTTCTCAGTTATAATTAGACCATCTGGAAACATTTTGCTTTTGTTGTACAACTTAGCAGTTTTTCTGTTCGGTATGAAAGTTGAAGGAAAATTGAGTTTTCTTACTTTTTGTGATTAAGAATTTCATGTTAAAAAGTATTCTGCATGTTTTAATTTGCATTTGTCATCAGTTTTCTTTTGCAATGTGATTTATTAGTGTAAGCTCAAATACTGGACTTTACAGGATGGCTGTACCTCCAGTGTAATCACTATATAGCCAACCAAGTCCGTAAGTTTATTTCCCAAAATAACAAACTCTTCCTTTATATCACATGATCTCATTCAAGCATATATTACATCAAGTTACCAGAAATATAAAAGGCACATTTCGCACATTTACCTGAATATAGTGTTTTGCACTTACATTGATCTTTGTCAGAGGATGTAGTACTGCAGGATAAAAATGACATTTGTTCTGCTTAAGTAAACCTGACCGGTGACATTTTAGTACAATTTCATGTCACCGTCTGTTAACCTTGACGCTGAAATAGGTTAATAGAACTTGCTGATGCTGGAAACTTTAATCTGAATTCAACATGACAGGCTAACAAGGCTCAATTTCAGCAGCCCATACCATTGCCACTTGTCACAGAAGTAGCCCCAGTCTCTCTCGGTCTCCTCCACGGCATAGCCTCGACCTTCAACGAAGTTCTTTGCTATTGGGCAGGCCTCGTTTATCAGGCCCAGACCCCAAGTTGTGATTGGCCTGCGCTGGATGGCGTATGAAGTGAAAAGGGCTGACGCGACGGCTCCCAGGAAGCCCGTGGGGTGAGGATGGGTCATTCTGCCTGTCTCAACAGCAACCGCCACCAATGACAACAGCTGGTCGGGCTTTGGATACCTGATGGGGATGAAATATTAAAGACCTTATCAGTATTTATTAAGGAAGATAATATCTATCACCTGAAATATTCAGGTTTTCTCATTGACATGCACAGAACTTCTGAGCATCATCATTCTGAGTTAGTATGGTGCAGATAAATACGTCTGGAAAAACATGTTTTTTCCATAAAGAAGCTGTTATTCTTCCAATAATTGAATTATCAGTATTTGTTGAGAGCTAAAAAAAACCTAGTAAATTATTTGTTGTTAAAATGCTAATAGTAGATATTTTTCACTTTTTCTGTGTTTTTATATAAAATAAAAATAAAAACTCAGCATATCTGGCACTGTCAAAGAGTCAAAATCAGCATTATAGTCATAAGCTCGTTTTTTTTTTTTTAATGCAGTCTACGTTAACAGATGAACTTGAATCACTCATTTTAGACACTAAGAACTATTTCAATGGAGTGAACTGCAGATCACCTTCCTAATATTAAATAACAGTTTTATTTTAGTAGTTTTGTCTCAACTGCATTAACTGTCATGACTGATTTTTGTTTCTTGCCCCCGGGGGTATCCTGAAAGAGAGATCTTAAACTTAAAATAAGTAAAGTATACATATATTAAATATTGCTCCTTGTTTCTGCTACATGTAGATGAGCAGAATAACGTGAGATCACCTGTGTGACCTCCTCTTCTATGCAGGAGACAAAAACCCCACAAAGAAGTCAAAAACTCCACAGGAAACCTTCACCTTTGAAAGTCATGTGAGTTGCATAAGAAGGGCAACACTTTGCACCTCAAAAACAGATAAACAGAGTCCAAGAGAAAAATATTACTCTCAGCCAATGTGGACTATTATAACTGATGACTTGGACCTGGATCTGGGATCATTATTGTCTTTGGGTGGTTGTAACGTTGAGGATATTAAACTTATTTCTTGTATAATGTGATACACAAATAAAAATGGATTTACCTTTTACATTATAATACTAGACTTTTGTGCTCGGTAAAATAATTTAGGATCAAAAATAAAACTAGAAACACAGAAATAATTCTGTCCTCATCTGTATTGCATTTAGCACAAAGATGGTTCTCAGTTTAGATGTTGGTTAGTTTGCTGATTATCTTTCTAACAGAATTAAAATAGTCTCCAAAAGACTTCAGGTCAAGTCCATTTGCCATTTGTACAGGTGTTCCACAAGGATCTATTCTTGGAGCTCTTTTATTTGCCCTTTACACAAATAATACTCTCTGCCACCCAAAACTGTAATGCCAATTTTTATGCAGATGACACCACTATATATACCACAGTCTCTTCCTTTGCATTAAAAATCTACAGTTCGCTATTGATACATTTCAAAATTCTCTTATTAAACATAAGCTTGTTTTAGAATTAGATAAAGACAAGAGTATGGGATGGTACAGTCCATATTCAAACTCTTCTTAGTCTTTAAACTGTTAATTACTTTGCATACTTAGGACCCTGGTTGGATGCTAGACTCGCTTTTAAGACCCATGTGGAACACCTGTTAAGAAAATTAAAGACTTCCACAAAAAAAAAGAAAAAAAGGAAAAAAAAAAAAGAAAAAAGAAAATTAAAGACAAAGATGAGCTTTTTATAGAGAAACAAATCTTGTTTCTTAACTATTTTATCTGCACTTATACAATTACGTATTAATTATACACAATTATGGTGATATTGTGGTGATATTGTTAATATATACACTCATATATGTTATCATGGGTCATTCTTTTCTTAGTCAAAATTGTGTCTTTTATGAAAAAAGTGGCACGGATTGAAATATGTTGCTGTTGATAAATAGAACAAGTTTAAAAAAAAAAGAAAAAAAATACAATTTCTGCTTTGATTGGAATATTTTAATGGTTTTATAAATGATCTCCAACTACACTGCATGAGCTTTTCTTCATTTATGAGCATGCACAATGTATCCTTGTCTTATGTTCAACTAGCATGCATGTTTCTGTGCATTTTTTATATGTGGGTTTTGTACACAACTCTCACTCGAATAAGAGTTCTAAATAGGACTACCTAATTAACCTAATGTAATTAAAAATTTTAATTAAAAATAATAATAATTTGGAACGCCTTTCACTTACTTTTTTATTAAAAAACTGCTCTGAGAACACAGCAAAACACTCTCTCAGAAAAAGCACGACTCAGACTCAGTTCATGATTAAGATGTGCTGCATCTGCTCAAGACAGCCATATTTCAGAATTATTGCCAATTAAAAAGTAATAACCAAACCCACTGCGGACTCAGGGAAAGAACAAACAACATGAAGATTGAAAAGTAAGAGCTTTTTACCTCAGGCCAATGCACATGGACCTCATGGCTGCTCCACAGCCTGTCCCGTCAGGGTTATATGCCACTCTGTATCCCCCTTCCTCCCCAGGCTTTAGCTGGGAAACCCCTAAAAGAACAAAGCTTTAGCTCTATATCGCCTCCATAAACAGATGTTAACCTTCCTGCCTTCTTGGGACCTTTTTGTGCCACTGCTATGTGTTAAATGGCTGCCATTTCCACTGTGTTCAGTGGAATATAACCAAACTTGCCACAGGATAGTTTTTACCTGTCAATGTTAATATTCCAGTGTGAATTCCTTAAATCAGCCTAAAATGGCTGAGCAGCAGAAATCCCCACACCCATCACCCTGGGGACCATTTTCTGCCCATTGACTTCCATTATAAACGCTATTTTTCAACCCCAAATTATCATCATATGATTTTATTTTTTCTTCTTTTCTTGGATGTCAATGAAGACTCAGGGCCTTGAAGTTTTAATTTTTAAATTGCAAAAAAAATGCAAAAAAAATAATGGCAGGTCAAAATGTATGTTGGTGCCAATCTTTGGTCCATCTAAAGGCCTACTTATAATGACAATCACATATTACTTCAACTGGTTTTTTGTGGAAATATTTAGTTTCGTTTTTTGGGTTTTGGGGCTTATAACACAGGGCGCTCATGTAATAACACTGGGATTTGAAGGGTTAAAACAACGAAAATATAATTAAAACTTTACATGAATATTTCAGGGAGAAGTAGTTTTACAAGGTTGGCTAATTTAAAGTGGAATAAAATATGGATATATGGTCTTTTTATGGCGTGGCTGAGAATGGTCCCTAGGGTGATGGGTGTGAGTTTTTTAAAGGATGGCAGGAGGGTTAAATGACTTCAAAATGATGTTTTACCCAGAATGCTCGAAGGCCCTGGTTTCCTGCCCTCCATGTCCTTCATGGCTTCCACATAATGAGCAGCCACCTCATGCATGAGCTCCTCCCCAGTCTTTCCTGTTAGGATGACACACATTGTTCAAACTGCAGACTTTAAAGAGGTAACTGATCTGTTAACAGGACTGCCTGGTTTGCCGTATCCCACTAAAGGTCAAGTTGAATTTCTGCCTCTTTTTCCCCCACTTGGGTAGCACCTAATAGAGCGCTAAATCAAGGCAAGGCTGGAAATTAGATTTGACCTTTTTTTGTGGAGCTCTTGAAGAGGCGTGAACAGCGGCTGTAAGGTCAATCCAATCAGCTCCTCGCTTCCAGCAAGATGTGCAACAGAGGAAAAACCAAGTAGAACAAAATGTTTTAATGTGGCTTTGGACTCGCCTGTTGCTAGTCCTTCAGCTGTAGCCAGATGCAGAACTGTGTCGTCACTCACAGGCCAGTCAGGGAGCTCAGCCTTGATGTTCTTTAGGCCACCAAGTTCCTGAAGCTCCTGCATGGACAGAGAGGATGATGATGAACACTCCTTTCTTAATAACTCCCTTCTAAGTCATCATCAATAAAAACTACATGTAACTCATAAATTAGATGATACCTTCATCTTTATGCATAAGAAAAAATAGGAACCCTGGATGGAAATGCTTTGCTGGTCCAGTACTGACCTGGTGAATAGCTGGTCCTGATTCATTGTACTCCCACAGCTGGTTCCTGTAGCCCAAGGCATCACCAACTCCACTCAGCAACATGGCTGCCTTGTAGAGCTCAAGCGTAGCAGACCTGCTGGGGCTGAAAAGATCACAGTTAGCCTGCTGAACTTTGCAAAGATCACCTAAAATGCACTAAAGCAGCGGTCCCCAACCCCCGGGCCTCGGACCGGTACCAGTCCGTGAGTCGTTTGGTACCGGGCCGCGAGAGTTGAGGCTCAGGTGTGAAATGTATAGTTTTCAGGGTTTTTATCGGTTTTCAGCGTTATTTTGTTATCGTTTACTCGGTTTTCCTGGGTCTTTTCACGTGTGTTATGAATAAAAGGCCGGTCCATGAAAATATTGTCGGGCATAAAGGTTGGGGACCGCTGCACTAAAGGCCACAGACGGACAACCCGATCAGCTCATAGTGCTTTTAACTTTACGTTAAATAAAGAAAACTCATTGGAGAAGTCAATGAGCTAAAGTCTTGATTTAGCTCAGTCATAGATTGGCCTCCCCAGCAGCTGGATCTCAACATTACTTTAGAGGGATTATCTTGACAGAGAACAAAAACAAAAGGCAGCTAACATGAAAAAACAAAACAGAACTTCAAATGTCCTTTAAGAAGCCCCCTAAAGGTGTGCCTAAGAGAGTTCAGGCTGTGTTGAAGTATAAATTTGGTCATAGCAAATATTGACTTACAACATGGTTGGAATTGTACCAACTCTGTTTTTGTCTTATACACTGCACTCTATTGAAGTTTACACATTTTTTTCAACAAATCTCCCATTTTTCTAGCAAAATATAAAGAACAGTAATTGCACAGTAATTTACGTTTACTTTTTAAAAAGCAATATTCACAGATAACATTTAACCCTTAAATAATAGCTCTGAATTAAAAATGTGCTTTATAGGAGAAATGCGCTGTTGTGTCAAAGCAGTCATTCTTCTAAGTTACTATGAGGCTAATTTACAGTTACTTGACATAAGTCTAGTACTAGACTTATGTCTAGTCTAGACATAAGTCTAGTACTAGACTTATGTCTAGTCTAGACATACACTGTAACTATAAATATCCAAATATGTTAACGTGCATTGTACATTCAGCGTAAATCGCAAAAACTGTGTCTCTAGAAGTCATGATATGTCACATATAAACAATATCACGTGTGAAGAGAGTTGATCTAACAGAACAGGTCAATCACAGAGAAACCTGATTCAAACTAAGTAACGCAGGACGTCCTCCCTCCGTGCAGCTGCAGCCTCACCGCTCCATTGCAGCGTGTTGTTCCCACAAACGATCCTCAGGAGGCGGTTACACGCGTCCAGTTAACACCGCGGCTGTACACGGGCCCTGCTTGGTTGTTGCAAGCAGTAGCTCAGACTCCTAGCTCAAAAAATTGCGTTCATTTAGAAAAGTTATGGTAACAACTACTTTTCAAACCACAGCCAACAGCCGGACTCGCGAGAAAACGTGCGGGCTAAAAAAGGACACAGAGACGAACCAAGTTTAGCTCTCCAGCTGGCAAGATGGGGACAAATGTTTAACAGCACGATCTCTGACGAGTTCCCAAGCACCGATCACACACACACACACACACACACACACACACACACACACACACATCATTTCTGTGTGTGGAGATCTGAAGGTGATGGATTTTTATGGTCAGTAAATGTCAGGGGGATTTTTTCTGGACAAAACCTGACTGTTTGGTATTTTCTTCATACAGACATTTCTCCTTGATCAAGTTTCTTCCTTGTCCATTCTTCACATTTGCACCAAAGTGGTGCTTGCATAACCTTACTGACAACCAGACACCACCATCAGCTCCACCTAAGCATAGGAATAAGTGTAATATGTATAAGTGGATTGATCCAAATACTGAGAGTATTTATACCAGTGCTGGTATAGGAATTAAATCAATACTAGCCCAATAGCATCGATACTTAGCTTCTATATAGTGCTTTTCTACTCTCCTGGAGCACTTAAAGCGCTTTATACAACATACCCCATCATCCATTGCTTTCTACCCATCATTCACACACATTCATACCCTGATGGATGCATTAGAGAGCAACTTGGAGTTAGTATCTTGCCCAAGGACATTTTGGATGTCATGATCAAACCACCGACCTTTTGATCAGTAGGTGACCCACTCCACCTCCTGACTGCCACCCCAATGTCTGAACCACGACTGTCTCGTCTATTTTATTTATAGCATATACAGCACATTTAATCTACAGAAGCTGACCCAAGGTGCTTTAGAGAGACGCACATTTACATTTCAGATCTCCAAAATAAGTGAGATGCACTATACATGATAAACTGAAAGGTGTGTTATGTCATGTTAATTATTGTGGAAACTAAAAATCACAGTCACATCACAGTGGTCATTCAAATGTGCTCAGAATTAGGCAAAGTGATGACGATTCACCTCATAAATCATGATACGCTGCTATCCCCCACATAAGCTGCTTTTATAGGTTAAAAGTATCAATATTGGCATCAGCGATACTGGCCCTGTATTTACTTGGTGTCGGATCAATACCAAAATTTGCAGTATTGCACAGCACTAGATGGGTGGCCTGATGTGAGCAGATGTTTGTAGCATCTCTGTCCTGTGAGCTGCATCAGAAAATCAGTTTGTATCCAGCTTTGTGACATTAACTGATCTCACAGAGAAACTGCTTTTAAAACAAAATGCTTCAAGACACTTCATCACTTCACTGAAGATAAACAGCACACATAAACTGTGGAAACAAAGAAAAGAGTTCCTGAATATGCATTACAAGAACAATAAAAGTTTGGCGAGCAGAGCATGCCAGATGATGATCTTGGCAGTTCAGATGAAGGATCACACACACACACACACACACACACACACACACACACACACACACACACACACACACATAATATATGAAAACCTTTAAACGATAAGCATTTCACATCTTGAACTACACAAGTCTGAAGGATTTCTTTTTTCAATTATAAAGTCCCATTAAGGGAACTTGAAAATCACGAAGCAGTCCTAAGAAACAAGACAGGCAGTGTCTGTAAGTGCTCGTCACCAGACAAAAGACTCACATATCAATGAAAGGCTGAATATTTAATGTCATTTTTTATATTCAAGTATATTTGGGACGGGAAGGAAATAAAGATGAGAAAGAGGAACACAGCTCCCCGAAATATCACTTCAAAACATAAGTCTGTGAAACATATGTACACACAGATTTCAGGTCAATGTATTACACAAAACACTAAAAATCAAGGGAACCAGTCCCAGACACAGTACATGATGCATAAAGGTTAAGGGACAACACACACAGTTACAGGCCGGCTACACTGCAGTGATGACCTTATAGCATCTTAAGCAAATCAGAATCAATTTTAAGAAATAGAAAAAGAAATCCAGCAAAGACTTGACACCAAACCTGAGACATGCATCTGAAACTTTATTTGATTCATGTAGAGTTTCATGAAGTCTCATCAGAAATGATCTCAGTGGAAGGGTTGTTGTCAAGAAGCCATTCCTAAGGAAGAGAAACAAAGAACAAAGGCTGAGGTTTGTCAAAGTACACAAGAACTGGACTGAAAGCTCGTGGCAACAGGTCTGATGGAAGTGTGAAACTGCTGGTTCGCATCATCGTCAGTATGTACAGAGGATATTAGGAGATAGAAATAACAGCGAGTGACTACAGCTAAACACATTTAAGGCTCTGTCAGGATTTTTCTCTTCAAAGAAATGACTCCACAGTTCTCCTTCGGGGTTCAGAAAAGCATTACATCACATTATAATCAATTCTATGCTCTTAGAGTCCACTTTAGATGAAGCCAAAGCTTCCACTGCCAGTGATCTGCCCATCAATCTGATGTGTTCTGAAGCTCTTCCTGCCACAGGGTGGCATGATTTCACTGCAACAAATCAACAGCTGCTTTTAAAGAGACCCGGTGATTGATGCTGCCAGCTGGTGGATCCTGATGCCAGACAGTGATTCCCCATGGCTGATGCGCATGGTCACTCCTCACTATACCGCGCAATTATCATCAAAGGGGAAGTGCAAATTGAGGAGGTGATGTATCAGGAGGGAGAAGGCCTGGAGGCTATTTGTCATATGAATTGTCAGGCCTGGGGCCATAAAAACTATGGTGATTACAGAGAGCCACAGAGAGAAAGAGTGGTGAAATAAAAACGGATGGTGCATGTGCAGATATGTTTGGATGGATTGTGGAGGTGCCTGCAGTTTAGGACTGTGTCAGCAGTGTTGTAGCTGCATTGCTGTGCTGATAAGATATTTTAAGAAGATAAGAAATGTCTGCAGCAGTCAAAAACATGTCATACCAAGGCAGCTGGCTGCACAACAAATGTCCTTCAGTCCAGGTTACAAACTGATTTGGTATACACAGCGCTCTTATTTAAGCAACCACAGAGAACATTGATTACTTCCATGTCTATCCAGCAGACAGGATAAAGAATGGCTCTGTGCAAAGTAAACAAAGAAAAGACAAGAAAAAATCAGCCATCAATGCTATTTAATAAAGTGGCAATAGACAGCTTCCCCTTCTTTCCTCACTGCCATGTGCCTCTGTCACAAAGACTGCAAACCATTATTTGTTTAGTTATAAAAAACACGTGGTTGTAGCAGGATAAAGCAGGCAGGTTCTGCTGCCTCCTCGCTGTAGAATTAATGCAGACTGATTCAGCTCTGCATCCATTTGTTCTCAGGTTCTTTTGATTTCTATCCCTTTCCCTCCTCTTCTTCTTCTCTTCCTTCGACAGAGGGACTTTTGTCTGGCAGAATTTCCACAGTTTTTCTTAGTGTGCCATTTCCACCATCTGCAGAAAGCTCCTGGGCAAACTAAAGCGCCACCCTGGTCATGTTTTGGTTGTGCCAAAAACTTGTCTATTTCCATTTTTTAAGCTCCTTAACAAACATGTTTTTACCCGTTTTGCTTAATCCAACACTGTGACATGTACCACCACACCGGTACGAGTTGCTTTATTTAAAATTGGAGGTATAGCCATGTGTAATTTTGCACAGCTAATCCACACACTGAGAAAAGACCATTACCCTCTCTGCACTCATTCATTCATTCCCTTTACACTGAAAACGAGATAATAAAGCAGCACCGTTATCCTGTTGCACTGTGGCCAAACCAAATGCCATCAAGTTCATTCCCCACTTGCCATTTCTAATTATGAAACCAGAGAAATTTCTCCTCATGTGATTATAATGTTTTTTAAATTGCCCCCGCTGGCATGGTCGAGCTTCAGTAAGCAGTACTGCTTCTCTGCTGGGGTGGTTGGTTAAAGGCAGAAGGTACAGTCTGCTTGACTAAGCCTGACAAACTCGCCCCCAGGTTGCCTCTTAGGGACACGGGCTGGAGTGTGGTTTTGCAACCAAATCATATTCTCTAATGCTTCCTCTCCCTCCTTTTCCACACGTCGGTCTCTGGTGGACTTCTAAACACATCAGAATTTGCCATTTTTATTATCGCCTAACCTTGCTCTTAAATACACTGTGTACTCTTCAGAGTTATTTCAGTATTAAGCTGTCTGCCAACTTCAGCATCTGGAGGCAACAGGCAACTGCAGTCATTGTTCATGACTACTGAAAACAAGAGGGGGGGAGGCATAAAAACTATGTTTTGACTTGCTTTGCAATCACATTTCAGCAAATGCAATCTGCAATGCTCTGTCCGCGCAGACTGATTATCTCCATACAACCAAAGTGTCCTTGAAGGTTTGTGATCTAACTACTCAGGCTACAGACAGTAAAGCTTCCAGTAACAAAGAGCATGTTCCCCATGTTTGTTTAACACTGGCTATATTTGAAACAATTAGCCTGAAAATGTACTGGCAACCAAATAATTTAAAAAAAGCTCTACACTCTGCTTCCAGCTGCTCCAAAGTGAATCTTTGATGCTTTTCTTAGTCATGTTTGGGTCTTTTTGGTTATTGATTACAATTACCCAGACATTTAAAGACTTAGTATACCTAAACAATCTAGGTTTTGTTTTTTACTACTACTGTCCAGTTTCCCTCCCCTCACCCCTGGTCATGGCAGATGGCTGTCCCTACCTGAGCCTGGTTGTGCTGGAGGTTTCTTCCTGTTAAAAGGAGTTTTTTCCTTCCACCTGTAGGGGGTACTGAGGAGTCTGTATGGACCCCACATGCTTGTATGTATGCCCGGCAATGTCGAGGAATGCTCCTAATGAGAAAACAAATGTGGATGATTCGGGGGATGTCTTCCCAGATCTGGATTAGGGAATCACTAAACCTCCCGAACAGTCTGAGGTGTCCCAGAGGTGTTGGATTTAGGCTGGAGGAGCGGGGTGATGAGTTAAAGACTTTCTAGGGCCCCGTCCAGCTCTCCTAGACTAACTGTCTGTCTCCTGGAATCTCCTCCATACTCTCAAGACTGCCAGGAGGTTTGCTGTGTCTCCCAACACAATGACACGTATTGATGTATGTCCGTGAAGGTTCTCAGTCATCCAGGTCATCGTAGTCTATGGAGCTTGGAAAGAAAACATCTGGACTTCTTTGAGTTGCTTGAAAGTTGCTCTGACTAAAGCTTTGTCAGAAACTACATTTCAAGCAACTCAAAGAAGTCCAGACGCTTTTCTTTCCAAACTCCTTAGACGTATTGATGTACCATCTTGGAGCAGTTTGACTACCTGTGCAACCTAATTGGGTCCAGGTGTTACCTCACGCTACCATTAGTGACACTGATGAGTTAGGGAAACAATGTCAGAGACCTCCACCTGTAAAACCATCCCTGTTTTGGGGGTTGTCTCATTGTAACCCCTTTAGCACACCTGCTTTTAATTTAATTAACACCAAAGCAGCTGAAACGGATTGACAACCTGCTCTGATATTTAACTGGCCAGATCAGTATCTCCAAAGTTTGAAATTGATGCTGCACTCCACTTTGAAGTTATCCTTTCATTCCTTTTTGAGACGTGTATGATGTTCCATTTATTTTATTTCATTGTCAGTGCTTGAGGCTCTGACTAAAGCTTTGCAGAGATGAAGATAATAATCTAAAGATCCCAGGGTTGGTAAAAGCGAAATAACCACCTGCTTCCATCCCTACTCTTAATATTTCTCCTGTGAGAAGATGCTGTAAAAAAAAAAAAGACTAAAAGAACATCTTATCTATCGCTGCACTTCAGATCCTCACCTGACATCATCACCATCCTTTTTGACGTGCCATGTCAGAAACTACATTAACATAGACCTCTGGGTCCCAGAGCAGTTAGAGATGGTTCAGCCTAACCAGTCTCCACCATGGCATCTCACTCCAGTTTAGAGGCTTCCTCTCAAAAAACAAAAATAAAAAACCCCTTGCATCCTCCTCACCCGACACCCCTGTCAACACACGCACCCCCAACCCCACCCGTAGCGGGCCGTGAGACCCGAGTGCTATTACAGGTTCCAGTGTTGCCTAGCAACTGGCTGGCGGAATACAACTGGGGCTGAATGTGTTGGAGATTTAACACCATTTATGGGGGTGTCAGCGTGTTTAAACAGTACGTGAATGTGTCTGCATGCATTGGTGTGTCTGTTGGGGCAAAGGGAACTAGTGTCAGAGGGATGTGTGGACATGTATGAACCGTATGTAAATGTGTCACCGGTGCCTTGTTCTTCCTGTAACTACCAGGAAATATACCGCTACTAAACTTCCTCGCAGGTGTGATCATAAGAAAGTAGATGACCAGGTGTCTGTCATCTTGATCTCTGGATATGTTCAGCTTTTACTGAGGCGGAGCACCACGTGTATTACTCTGAAAACCCTGCCCACCCAAAGAGAAAACAACTGTTGGTGTTTCAACATTAAAATCGTAATAAAAGAAGACTTTAGCTGGATAAAGGATAGCTGGAAAACATTAGATTTTACCACGTCAGTCATTATTTTTCCTAAATCTAATGAGGTGCTTTACTATATTGTCAAAGTTGGTTAGCAAAATGGCTTTAACCAAAAGACATTATCAGAAAAGAACTTTTTCTTGAAGCATTTTTAAACATTTGACTTATAAGTGACCTATTGTTTGCTGGACACATCAGGATATGACAGTTTGTCCAAATCTACCTGCTGACGTCTTCAAACCTGTATCTACTTGTATCTGTAAGGCTCTTTACTTTCTTTGTATACTACCTCACCACACAGCAGACAAAACTGGAAGGAGGTACCTACTTGCAAACTAGTGAAGAGTGATTGCAATGCTTGGGATATCAGTGTGTGCCGGACTTAACTGTTCCCCATCTTGAAAGACTGGTTTTTGATATTTTGGACCCACTCTTTACAATGTTTCTTAAAATTATCGAGTTTTGTGGTCATTCGCTTTCTTAAGGTCCCAACACAGAGTTTTAATCAAGTTGAGCATTGCACAACCTGACCTTGGGGCGAGCCTGCTGGGATGAGCGCTCCTCGGAAAATTGCAGCACTGTGTTAATGTAAACCTGAATGCTCCAGACCATCAAACTGCTAAAACATCTACATTTATAGAGGTGCTTGAGGTGCTTACACTTGCTGGTTATAAACAGCACCTAGAACATACTGAGACTCTTAATTACTATGGAAGCTTTGAGGGTATAGTTAGTTTTCCAAAGACTGCACAGACTTCAGTGAAAACTTTATTTTTCACACGATAACACATACAATTCTCATGAAGTCATGAGCAGAAAGCAGTCAGCTCAACATAACAAAAAAAAAAATCAACATGCTATATTTCAGATGTTCAATATGCACAAAATTTAAACAGGACATAACGAGACTAGCTATGTAATCATTGTGGCAGTGTTATGCTAGGCTAAGCTAACTGGCAGCGAGGCTACGGACTTCATAAACAAACACCATCTCAGTTAATCAAAGAAGCAAAACGACTGCTTTAAATAACATTTCCTGTTTTAACTTTTGTTTCAACTTTCTTCCAATTCTCACATAAAACATAATTTGAACCCTTTACATCAGTTTGCCTCGGAGAGTTGTCCCGTGAGCTTTGCTGTGAAAGCACGAGTGCCCTGCTGCATAATGAAAGCTCACTCTTGAAGTTAATGTTCCTGCCATGGCTTGATGTGGTTTTCATCTAACAGAGCTAATTCAGGTATTTTTTAAGGGGTCACACTCTTGGTATAGAAAATTCAAATTGCAAAGGGCGGCTCTTCCAGATAATGTTTCCTCTTATTCTCTCATTTGTGTTGTTGCCTCAGCTGCAAATTAGGTTTATATTGTGAAATAACATTTCGGCGCCTTGAAGGCTGAGGTGTAAATGGAAAGGAGCACTGCTTGTGTAATATATAAGGCAATCTGTAAACAGAGGGGTTTCAAATGTTTTTACTGAGAATATGTTTTTATATATTTATATATTTTCACTTTATTGTATTTGTGTGATGATACACATTTGTCATTCCTCAACAAAAGAATATTTTTTCAATAAATCCTGTGTCCCGGAGGCATTCTCAAACAGGTAGATGGTGTCCCTGATGAAATCAATATCTGCACGGAGCTGGAAAAACTTCACTTTTCTGATTTGATTAGTCGGATGTTTCAGGTGTGAAGGCTTCCTTATATTTGCAATCCTTATTTTGGACATTTAGATGAAATAAAACTGTTTACATTTTCTTCAGCATTGTAAGCAGTTCATCTGATTCCCACCTACATTACTTTTGTCGTTCTGTCTTTTTTCTCCATTTCTTTTCTCCCCTCACTCTTTTTTTTGTATTCTGCTTGTATCCATCATTCAAATTCAGAAATCACTGACACTACGCTCTTGCTGATTAGATCCTAAGCTTGCCCTGTAGTTTTAAAAAAAAAACTAATTATTTAAAAAAATTAATATGACAAAATGCCGCTTCAAAAAAACATTTTTAATTTATATTTGTCAGATTTTCAATAATTAGGACCATGTGTCATGTATGTTAGACAGCACACTGTCAGTTCCTCAGTTTAAAATTACAGCATGTCTGAGATTCCCATATGAAATTCATCTCATCATTTGCCACTATCTAATTAAACCGTCAAATCATCTCAGCTGAGAGCCATAAAATCTGCATTAAAAAGAAAAAAAAAAACTACATAAAACTGTTTTTTATTTTTTCCCAGATAAAAACTGAAGTTGGACAAATATCACAGTGAAATCTGCACTGCTGTCATTGTGAATTATTAGGTCTTACTATTTTTTAATTGTCAAGATTGAAGATTTTAGTCCTTTTTAATTTTATGACATAATTCTATTTGTGCTAAATAGATAATAAAACTGTTTTTTCTTTAGCATTTCTACTGTCCGGCGACAGCAAACCAACATCAGAGTAAAAATGTTAATTTTCCAAATGCCCTTTCAAGCCTTTCTGCATATGAATGTCTAGTTTTATAGCAACTGGCTGCACATTACCTGAGGCGGCATGTATGTACTTATGAGAGAAGAAAATAAACCAAGAGAACATGTTAAACTTTACCTTAGGCACTGCTGACACAGCAGCTTGTCAGCTTGCATTTTGTAAACAACTGTATGCAAAGTTGTGCAACTTAAATGATGTAAGGTTTTCAAAACTCAACATACTATATAGTAAGTAACATTTAATTAGAAATTTTATTTGAGGGCCTACTTTCATTGACCAAAGTACTACACAAAGTATGCCTATCTAAATATATGAATGCCATATATGCTGTAAATAGCAATTTTATTGCTTCAATAGAGTTTTGAATAGAGCACGGCTCCTTACTTTACTTTCTACTCATAGCTCTTGTGCAGCTGAAGGTGCTCTGTGTAAATTTCAGAAAACTATTGTTATTAATGACACCTGTTGGCATAAAGTGTACGACATCATCTTCATCTTGTTTGCATGACCCAAAACAGCAGAATCAGCAGTCACACCAGTTTTATTTGTTCCTATTTGGAGTTTGTGTTGGAGTCTCCTGGGAGCCTGTTGTTTGTTGGCATTAGTGAATAGTGGACTCCATTTATAAGCTACTGTTAGCTAGTGTTGCTCACTGTTGACGCTAGGTGCCAAATAGAAGCACAGAGGCAAGACACTTGGGAGCATAAGCGTCACATCCTTTGGATTTTCACAGAAAATCCCACAATGTCCCACATGCTTCACACAGAAAACAGGCTGTTAGAGGCAACCAAGGGAGTCAAGGAAGGGATTCTGAAAGCTGCACAATGCATGTAATCCATACTACTTTTTAAATGAATTGGCTTTAAAAAACAATTATATGTTTAATATTTTTAAAGGCTTGGAAGTCAATTCCTGCATTCACGGAAAAAGGTGCAGTAATATATTTATTCCCTCCTGTCTTGTTCAGTTTAAGCTGCTGCAAGTCTCTTGTTTGAAAATCATAACTGAGGTACTGTTGTGTTTGTTGCATTTTACATATCTGGCATAGAGTTTTCTGTCATTCACCATCAGGCAGAAATTGTTTGAGTTGTCGTCTGCCTTGCTGGATGGGATGCAACCACCAGTTGAGAAAACATGTATTCACCGACCAGTTAGCGAGCGGTCAGGGAATAAACATTTTTCCTTAGCAACCAGATGATCACGGACCAGTCTCCATCTGTGTGACTGGGAACTTACTCCTACATTGGTACACGTTCTAAACAGCAGACAAATTCACATCAAATCATAAGTGATCACATGATTGACCTGTATGCTAGCCACTACTTGCAGATGAGCTAAAAATGCTAATTAGTCATAAATGAGTAGATGCTAAAAGGGCAAACTGGCAGATTTAATCAAATCCTTCATGTAGTCACAGTCAGGGGTTGTGAATTTGTTTCTCTTTTACCCACCTCCACTGGTTTCCTTTGGAGGTGGGCAAAGGAAACCAGTGGAGAAACATTAAACATTCATTAATGTTTAATGTTTCATAAACATTAGTGAATATGAAAATGGAAATAAACACTGGATATGTTTTTTTCATTCTCCTCTTCTAAAAATGTCTGGCTGATACATTGAGTTTTCTTTTAAAATGCTTGAATATGTGTATTAAGCCTGTGCCTGTCACCATGCAATTTATCTTTAAAATTTTGCTTAACCTCAATAGTGGCTACCAGGGACATATACACAAACAGATATTCTTACATCACCCGAGCTATGGATTCCAAATCCAAAAGAGTAAAGGTTGCAGGGGAAAATAGACAGTTTAACAGTTGATAAAAAACTCATCAACACTCCTGGCCTAATGTGATAATAATCATTGAACTGCGTGTGGACTGCATGTAGTCAAAATTACATTAAAACTAGCGTAATTTTTAAAAGCTTCAAGGCTGCTATCTGTAGAGGAAGGCATTATCTACTTTAAAGGCTTAAACCCTTAAAAGCTTATAATTTGGGCTGGATCAGGTGACCCTATACCCTCCCTTAGTTACGCTGCAATAGGCCTTGACTGCAAGTGGGACTTCCCATGATGCACTGAGCTTTTCTTCTTCACTGACCTCTTTAAACTTTATACACCAATACTGCATTTAATCATTAGTAATTATTAGTTTTGGGTCCTCTCCACAGTGTCTGTCCTGTCCTGTCTCAACAGATAACTGCACTTCCTGAGCCCAGTTCTGTTGGAGGTATCTTCCTGTTAAAAGGGAGTTTTTCCTTCCCACTTTTGGCAAGTGCTTGCTCATAGGGCTCTTGTGATTGGTGGGGTTTTATTTGTAATATTGAAAGGTATTTTCCTTACAATACAAATCGCCTTGAAGCGATGGATGCTGTAGATCAGTGTTATATGAAAAAAATTGAATTTAATTGTTACATAGGCTGCTTTATAGCTACTATGTTTAAGCGTAGTGCCTAAAATACTAATATGTTTCATGGATTGGTGAATTAAACAAAAACCTGGTCACCGTGGCAAACTATCACAAGACCTTTCAATTTAAGCGGAGCCACAGTTACACATTTTCATCATTACTATACATAAAAAGGAAAATATTATCATCTTATCTAATGCATCTCAGCTACATACCACAGTGATACCACAATGCAAATCTATGTGATGCCCTTAATATTAATTAGGAGGATCTGTCTTTCAATTAATTTTGACTCCTTCATGCTGGCACTTGTGAAATCAGGTTTCCAAGTAGTGTTTTACACCAAAACACAAAGTAATGGTGACAGATACCAATTTGAATGTAAGTGTCTGAGTAACAATTGAAACTCCAGTCGAGTGGTAAAAAGCCATTACTGTCCACAAAGGCTGGCTAATGGCGATAATCTTTAATAGCTGCCTCTGCTCAGTAGTTTCCTCGATTCAATAAGAAAATTAGTGAGCTGAAACAGTTATGCTCATTCAAGTCATCTTTCCCAGCCTGCAGGCTTGTGTATAATACAGATCTCAGCGATAAAGATTTTTGCAGTGTCAGTTTGGATCTAATAAGTCTTAAAATTGTGTGAGCTGCTCATTTCTGGCACATAAAAGTCTCCTCTGTGCCCGTCAAAGAGATTCAGGTACGTGCTCTAATTATATCAACATAGGTGTTTGTAAACATAAATATGCACACACACTCATACAAAACACTCATGAGTACCCAGACAAACAAACATGTCGCTGTGTGGATGCCGCGGGGCTCGTAAGCACACTCATCTGCACACGTCACAGTCAGTCAGGCGCTCATGTAAACTTGTTTTCTGCCCTCCATGAGTGTTACGGCAGCTCATCTGCCAACTGAGACTGCTCGCTGAATGAGTCCACGGTCGAGCATCTCTCCACTGACTGTTTGTTACTGAACAAGACGTTTTTAACCAGAGAAAATCCCTTTCAACAAGAAAGATTCAAGATGCGTTTTATGTTTTACTTCCAAATTGTACCTGCACGAATGGAGGTCTAACATCTATGCAGAGGCTCTCTCATCTCTGGATTTAAAGCTCCATAGGGGACGAGATGGAAAAATAGAGAGGGTAACTGGGACAGCACCCAGGATAATATGCAGAGCAAAGGCACATCCTATATGCAGTAATATAGAGAGAAGCTCATTAGCATGCTCAATTCAGAGAAGCACCTGTGAGAAAACTGTGTTTTGTTTTGTTTTTTCATTAATTGTTTTACCATCGCTTGAGTGGACTCATGAAGTAAGTCTTTGGAAACTAAACTGAATATTCAGCTATTAACTGAAAGGAACCAGGCCTGTAAAGACATCTTAAGGCAGACACTTCAGTTTTGCTGGAGACCAATCAATAAAGCAGCATGGGCATTTTTAATGTGTGTCTTTTATCTTAGCCTTGATCCGTGTGCTAATAGGTTGTGAAATTTGGCAAAATGAGTCATGTCTGCACCTGAAGCACTCTAGCGCCACCACCAGGTCGTAGTTAAGTGCATGGTTATTTGCAATACCGCTGCACTGCATTAACCTGCTAGCAATCTAATCTGCCACTAGTTTAAGTGGTAGCAACCAGTCTGGGAATACTCACTTTGCCTTGGCAACTGGTGGTTCCCAGGCGGTCGCCAACTGGGCTCTAGGCCCGTGTGATTGAGGCCTAAGCTGACAAAGTGGTTGTGCTGGCGTATCACAGTAACGTTATGATCTACCTAAAAAATAAAAAATTTAAAAATTTAAGAAAAAAAAAAACTTGCCAAAGAGACTTTTAAGGAAGATGAGAAATTGCAGCATTTCACCTCAAGAGGGCATCTCAACAAAAAAATAATTGTTTTGGCTAATAACGGTTAATGTTCCCTTAAATAGAAAGCACAACTAAAGATATGTGTAGTTTATTATATTACCATTAATATCTATAATGTAATTCCATTTTGAAAAAAGTGTATTTATTGTAACATTTTTATAAAATCTGAAAAAACTCTTGTAGGCTGCCATTTTTGACATCAGATTATTGCGATGGTCTTGATTCCTAAAGCCAGACAAACGTGTTTGCTGTTAAACTTTTTCGATTTGAACCTCAGTGTAAAATAATAGAGGAGGGAAACACACCAAACTGAAACTGTCCGTCAATAAAAGACCACAGAGGTGATCAGAGGTGATCAGAGGTGGCGGCTTTGTGGCAATTACTCGTCTATGCATCCAATGTTTTAATATAGCTCCCTTCCAATTTTTTATTTTTTATTTTTATTTTTTTACCATCACACACAGAGAAACATGGCCTACAAATACCTGTCTCCCACGTATCTGCTGACCAATGCACTTTTTCTTTAGTTTCCACTGAGATCAGAATCGTGACCGCTGGTTTGCTATCATCCTGGATGTTTTTCATATTTCGTAAAGCAAATTTCTGCCCGACATCCGAAGGCTTTTAGAGTCCATGTGGATGAAAATTGTGGCACTTCGTTTGGTTTTAGCAGTCGCTTTTAACAAGCAGCATTTGTGAGCTCTTGTAGTCGATTACATGCATCAAATCCATGAAGAAAAGTGCTGACAACAAAGCTTAAACACTGCTTGCATCTGTATTTTCAGAGGTGTTCATTTTAATCCTGTTACATACCGACTACGTGATAAAGTGGGAGGAAAAAATAAAATCTAATTGTGTGACGTGTGTGGCTGAATGGTATTAAACCGCTCTTATTAAAACATGATCTGCTGACATTTAATTCCTGGATTTTTTTTTTTTTTTTAAGTAAATGTCAGCACCTCACTTTTATGAGGATTATTGATCAATTCAGCAGTTGTTGGCTCTTCTGAATAGAGTAAAACTCCTCACCTTCCTTTGCAGACACCTTCAGTCTTCTACAAATGTGTTACTTTAATGTAATTCAAGTTTCCCGCCTGGGATCAGTTACTGTGTTTCTATATTCAATTCACACTCATCCCTTTAAACAGGAACATAGAGGTACATTTAAGTCCCAGTGTTTCTTTTCCTTTTGCACATTTATGGGCCAGTGGAACACACACTTCATCCCAGTAAGTGATGAAGAAGCAATGCAGAAGAGCGCTGTGAGAAGCTTGAGACATTTTACTTTCCAATCAGTACACAACGACCTTGCAGTCACATGTCGAAGAGCCGGATGAAAGACGACCTTGGAGAGCTTGGATTGTTTCATTTTTCTTGCCAATGCCTGGCGTCATTAATAGAAGTATGCAGTTGGGAGTTAATCCCCCTTTAATACGCTGTAGGAGTCGTGTTCTGTATGTCTCATGTTAAATATATGCTGTGTAAAAATAAATAAATGTGTGCAGTCTTGTCTATCATTCTTAGCTGTAATATGGAGGAGGCCTTCACACAAACAGAAACAGAATCTTCTGATTATTCCTGATGCTTAAAAATTGCAATATTCCTGCAATTCTTTTTACAGTTAAATCTTTTTAATTGGTAAATACTGTTTATATTCCTTTTACTTTATTTACAATATATTACCAAATTCCCTCACCCACCCAAATCATTGAATTCAGATGTTCCAATAAAGTCTGTGGCCACAGGTGTATAAAATCAAGCACTCAGGCATGCAGACTGCTTCTACAAACATTTGAGCAAGAATGGGTCGCTCTCAGGAGCACAGTGAATTTCAGCATGTTACCTCGATAGGATGCCGCATGTTCAACAAGTCCAGTTGTGAAATTTTCTCACTACTTCAACACTACACTCAGCTGTTATAGTGGAAACAATTGGGACTGACAGCAACTCAGCCACAAAGTGGTAGGCCACATAAAATCACACAGCAGGGTCAGCGGATGCTGAGGACCATAGTGTGCAGAGTTCGACAACTTTCTGCAGAATCAATCACTCCAAGCCTTCAAAATTCATGTGGCTTTCAGATTAGCTCAAGATCAGTGCGTAGAGAGCTTCATGGAATGAGTTTCCATGGAGAGCACCTGAGGCCAAGTCTTGCATCACCTAGTGCAATGCAAAAGTGTTGGATGAAGTGGTGTGAAGCACGCCACCACTGGACTCTAGAGCAGAGGAGACGTGTTCTCTGGAATGATGAATCATGCTTCGCTAATGGATTTGGAGTCTAATGGATTTTAAAGTCTAACTGCATTGTACCAAGTATACCCATATGGAAAAGAAATAGTAAAAACATATATGATTTACTCATGAAAGTGGCCACTTTCTCATTACTTTCATATATTTTTTTAGTAAGTATACAAAACATACAAGTTTCATTATATCATTTTTCAAGGGATCTTATATGTGTTTTCACTCTTGTATGCTTTTCATACAAGTTTCATACAAGACAGATAAAAACTTTATGAGATTTAGTCCTGTTCAGTTTAGTAGCCGTGTGCAGGTTTCCCTCTCTCTGTTCCAATATATATATATATATATAAAAAAAATAGATGAAGCCATCATGCACTGATCTGTGAAATCCTTTGGCAGGATATATTTGAGAATTCGGGGATTTGCCATGTTATTGTTGTGAAACCAAATGTGACAAACCAGGGGATGATCGGACTAAAAATGAGGAACACTGCATGCTCAAAACTAATATCATGCAAATAAGCCTTGAAACTAGTGACTGGGTTTATAAATTCAGTAGCACCGTTTTTTAAATCAAGGAAATAAATCATGTGATATGTTAGTTTTAATAGAAGTTTATGGGAGAGATGACCTGACTTCCTTTTTCTTAATCAGAGGAGTTTCTCGCTGGTGGCCATTACAAGTTCGGTTAGCTTCAGACTCAATCTCATTTGACTTTATTTTTATCGGCCTTAGAAAAAACCCCATAAAAGAGTAAACTAACGTTTCTTGAGTTTATTTCCTGGATTATTTGACAAAGATATCCTGGAATATTTCTAGTAAAAAACTGGAACATTTTTCATTTTAGCACAGATAAACATCAGTTATTCATTCTCCTATGAAATGTGTGTGTCAATCAGCATAATTACCATTTTAAATTAGCACTGATCTGCTGTTTGCAGATTATGTAGGATGCACAGAAAACATAGCGAGTATGTGCCACTATAAGAAACTGAATCAAAGTATTAACGAGCACTTTTAAAACCAGGATAGGTACTTTTGCAAAGAGCGGTTACGTATGGAGTTTTTTTAATCCTTTCCCACATTAAGACGAATTTGATGACCTCCCCTGTAAACATAATTCACCTATAGCTTTGACATCTTAGTATATAAGTGAAGACACCCATTAGAATAGTTTCCAGGTTTTTTCTTGGGTATTCTGCACAAGTAGAGACCACCCTCGCTAACATCTGACACGCACACACCAGCATTTTGTTATGTAAGAAGCCAGAAATATGACAGAAACCACAAAGTTCAGAAAACAGCTTCAAGGCTAGTAGGCTTTTAAGGGGTAAAAAGATAAAAGAAGTGTCTTGTAGTACTCCATATCAATTTTCTTTTTGAATAATCACCGTGTACTGTATCAGGAACTTTATAATTGGTTAGAGAAACTATTCCTGTCAGTGTTTGTCATCAATGTGCAACAAGACCAACTGGTTTGCTGATGTCATTTGTTCTTGTCAGAGCCTTTGTGGACTCTGTTGCGGTCAGCTGTTTTCACTGAAGCACTAGCACCCGTCCCTGCCATAACTGGTGTGGAGAAAGCATGTAACGACTATGCATTTCTAATGAGGAGATTTTCTGTTCTCATAAACAGCAGGCAGGAGAGTGGAGATAAGGACGGAGAGGAGAAAGAGGGGAGGGAAGTGGAATAAATCCCAAATTTAAGGACTGAAGGGTCTTTTCACAACATCAGTAGAGTGTTGGCTTGAAATGTGTGTGCTGTGTGTGCGATTGCGTAAATGTGTGTTGCATGAAGGAGTGGGAGTCATCCTTTCTAGAGGCTGCTGTGCCAATTTTTGGCGTGCGTTCACGCGTTCACGCATGTCTGTTGCATGGCATAAATTTTATGGTGCGACCATATACGAGAGTGGGTGTGATTGTTTGCATGACAGAAAGCAAGAGAGAGATAACTTAAGGGGGAGTAAGAAGTAAGAAGTAAGAAAGAAGACATGATGAACACCACTGAACAAAGACATCAAGCAGTTTTTGAAGATTGCAACAACAACAAACAAAAAAAACCCGCCAGTACGTCTATTCATCATCCCGTGCTGTGTGACAGTTTTCTGGCTCCTCTTTTTGATAGACAATGAGTTTCAGAGAGTGGACTTAAATCTGAAAGGAAGAGACAAAGAAAGAGGGGGGCAAGTCAGATAAAAAGAGACAGAGAGAACACCAATTTTGCCCTCTCAGCTGACGCAAGGGGGAAATAGCATGTTTCCCCTTGTCCATCACAGACTCAAGAGCTACTAGCTTAATTATACAGAGCAACAGAGACTGAACAGACTGTATGTGTGTGTGTGTGGTTGTGTGTGTGGTTGAGAGAGCGACAGTTGGATTCGGATGCAGTGTATTGGCTTGGAATTAACACGAACAGAAAGATGGAAAGGTTTAATTAGATGTATTCCCCCTGAAAACTAACACAGTTTGTGTATCTGTGCGGCTGACATTATTAGGACATAATAACCAATCTCATACGCGCACAGGGAGACAAACAATTTCCTCACAAGGAAAAATTCTCAGTCTTGGGGTTAAGTTAGGGTGAAGTTAGGTGGATAACATGTTGAAAGAATATTTAAACTTTGCAGGAAAGGAAATGTGGGGTTTTTTTTCTTTACAGGACTGAAAAGATGAAAAGCACTCTCATGCTTGTGCATCAAATACAGGGTCGGGGCATTAGCTTAAAGACTAAAAGCAGAGGGAGGACTGCTCAGTTGATTAATTTTTCCATCATGACTAATTCCTCATGTTTTTTCAAACATTAGTTTGGAAAGGCTGATGCAGTCGGTGAGCACAACTTTTACTTTTGGTCAATTTTACCAGATTTAGCTAGAAGGTACTGACCTCTCCAGCTCCGGTACATTATTTCACCTCAGTGGCATGTGGTGAATTTTGTAGAAAGGCAAGCAGAGATGATGACAGGTGAATTAAACCATGTGTGACACAGTTAATCATTAATATCTACGGGGGATTCAAAAAATATTCAGGAAAATTTAAGGTGGTGACTTAATACAACTGGATAAACTCTTTTTTTAGATATGCTATTGTGAAATTGCTGCTAACTTTACTGTTTTTTTAAAACCCAGACAACCCAGGCCCCCTCCATTATCAAGGCTTTCTGTGCTAATATGCAGGAGTTATCATTCAAGACCTTTTTCACATCACACCACACTAACTCCTCTATACATATCACACATTTTGGGCAAGGTGGTAAGTAAGAGAAAACTTATCGGTTTAAATGAACAGTTAAGCGGGCTTGTTTACTTGCTAATACTAGCTCTACAAACAGCATATAATAACTGATCTCAGAGCAGTGAAAGTAAAGCCAGGCACAGCTTGGTGACACTGGTCTAGCCCGCTGGATTATCCACAAAGCCCATGTGCAAGCAACTAGAAAAATCTGCTGGCGCGCTAAAGTCATTGTTAACGGGCATCCAGATTAAATCGCTTGCCCACAGAGATTTCAATGGGATCCCAGTCAAGCAGTCAACCTGCTTCCAGAGACAATAGCCAACTGCCACAAGGTGGAAGTCATTTAAAAGACAGAATCAAGCAAGAGGCTTTATGACAGAATACTGTGTTAGATGTCAGAGACTGTTTTAATTGATGTCTCTTTTTAGCTTTTAAAGGGCAAGCACTGCTCGTCTTGCTTGCCCTGATGGAATGACACTGCTCCACCTATAGCAATAAAACGTTTTTCTTCTTTTAAAATTTGAATAATGTCATTAATTGTGGTTTTAAATCGTGCAAAGAAATTATTTTATTTTGGTTTTACAAAAATTCTTTCAATAATTCTAGAACAAAAACAAATTTTCAAACTTAAGCCATGCTTCAGCAAAATTTGCAAGTGTCATTTTAACACCAAAATGTAGATAAATGGCCAACAGTTTAAGTTAACTAAGACGAAATCATCTTAGTCACAAGGCTGTTTTTCAATCTTTTAATTTCATGCTTCTGTTTACAAAAAAATCGAACAAACATCTCATTTTTAGATGTTCAATATTCAATATTAGATGTATTGTGATTAAAAGCAACCCCTCAAGAGGAAAGGAGAAGGTGAAATGTCTAATTATGGTATAATTAATAACAAATCAAATCATGTCGATCTCCTGGCTTAAGCTCACACAACTTTCCAGTATCTTCAATCAATCAAATCCTGTATAACATAAATATAAACAGCTGTGCTGTTTCAGTTAAAGGGTTAAGAACAAATTGAAAAACTGTTTTTTGCTGCTAAAGTGATTCTGTTTCTTTGTTTTTATTCCACATTAGTAAATATCCATCAGGATAATCCAATGTTGGTTTTGCTCATTGCATTAAAAAAAAGGATAATCAGCCTCACTCTCAAAGGTTGGTTTAATTCTGAAGGGGAATGTGTAGATTTCAAAGCAGTCTCCTCCTAAATGGCAAAAACAAGTGTGTGTGTGTGACAGTGGGGGGATGCAGGAGGGAGTGAGGCGAAATGGTCACATGCGTAGCAGACTGTCAAGGAATAACTCGCCCCCTGCCTCTCTCTCTTTTTCTCTCATCCTCTTGACTCCTTCCATCCTCCTCCTCTGCCTCCTCCAGCATGCCGCTCTCCTCTCTCCCCTCAGCTCCTCATTTTCATCTTAATCTGCGCTCGCTCCGTCCCTGCTCTCCCTCTCTCTCTCCAGCTCTGTCCCTACTCTCTGCTCCCCGCTCCGCCACCTGTTAGTCTCCTTCTCCTCTTCACACCAGAATCCCCTCTTCTTCCTCTTTTTCTTTTATGAGGAGTTTCACACTTACGCTATCACTGAGGTAAGACACCGTATTTATTCTTTTATTCTGAAATGCAGATAGTTTGATTCTAAAGCCAAGGCTGGAAATGTTAATTTTTCCTCTTAAATTGCACCTGCACTTCTTCTCAGATGTTTGGTTTTAGGTTTTGTTGGCCACCTTCCACTGCCGTCATTGCATGCTCACTTTGTCTGTAAGGTTCATGTGCATGTCTGCTTCTTTTTAAGGTAAAAAACTAATGCATCACAAACCAGGCAGATCATTCTGCATACAGCAGTGAGGTGCAACATGTGGCATGTGTCTGCTCTTTCACTTTTCTTTCACACCTTCCTGTCACACTCTCACTCAAGTTTTCCCGTTCCTGGCTGCCTGAAAATAACTTGGCTCTTAATTTATAAGTGCCGACTGTCACGATGGTTAGCTGTAGATGATGCTGAGTACCAAGCTCTAATGAGCAGCTACACTCTGAAAGCACAGTACTATACCATCTGCCTGTCAGCCAGCAGCTTGTTATTTAAAGGTGAATGGAGCCTGCCGCAGGGGCCCCATTGTATGTAGGACACGGGGGAAAGTAGACGAAAACCAGCCGGGAGACAGAGAAATCCTCACGCACCTACAGGTGGAATAAAGGTGTCTGTGAAAGACTAATGGAGAGATAATGAGAGATAAAGAGTGCAGGAGAAGAAAGGGGAGGTGAGAAGACAGAGGTTGAAGAAGAGAGCTCCCATGCCTGTGATATGACTCTAATTTAAAGTGAAGGAGCTAAAAGGGGAGGAGGGGAGATTGCATGTTGCGCAAAAATATTTCTGACCGCCAGACTGTGGCAGCGTCGCTCCCCCCCCCCCCCTTTTGAAGCTGGAAACCTATGTAACCTCATGAACATAAGTACAAGGGGGCCGTGCATAAAATACTCTACTGTATATGGTTGCATAACTAATAGATGTAGGGATAGTGTGTGTAGCTGCAGGGAACCAGTGGCACATTATCCTGCAGCATATAGGAATTATGCAAAGTAGTGCTTCAGCACATAAAAACCTGTAAAGTGTAACGCTGAAATCGGCATCTTATTATCTTGCGCGCGTGCAGCCAGACTTCTCAGCAACAAGATGACGAGGAAACGAGAAGATGAGAGAGATTCCAGCTGGCAGCGTGAGAGCGATCAGTCCTGAGCTCCCTGAGAGCTCCTGCTTCCCAGAGAGCTGCGAGCCACCGGGCCTCTAGGGTGTACGTGTGCTGCTGTTGATGCCTGTGGTGCTGGTAGTGCTCAGGCTGCTCCAGCTTACAGCCACATCTGCCAAAAACAGGGGGTGGGGGGGACTGACTGCACACATTATATCAGCCAATACCCTCCAACAAGCTGCTGGGTGTGTGTGTGTTTGTGTGTAATTTTAGGGGAATTAATAACTCATAGAACTATATTTACATGTGTGATTGCAGATGTGCATGCTGATATGGCACAGTGTGTGTGTGTGTGTGTGTGTGTGTGTGCTTTCCTGGCTTATTTTTTCTTATAAGAACTTCTGAATTAATCCATCAATAAATTTTAGTCAATCAACATCTCAGAGCTCACTGACTCGTTTTCACCTTCCTCTTAATATCAAGCAATCCACCTCTTAAGTTCATTTTCACCCGTGGGCGGCTTCTCTTTTGTTTATTTTATTGTCGGGCAGAAGTGATTTATTGCTTTGTTTTCTCTCTAAATGATTTACCTCTGACTCTGCGTGCAACAAGTCTAGGATATCTCTGCTCTGCTTAATTGAACAGTAAAACAGAGCGGCGGCGCTTTTCCGTGTTTTTCAGGATTTCTGATGTCATTAAATGTGCTCTTGTGGCACCAAAAACATGACAGCTGCTGGTTTATAAAAGGCAAGATGTCCATCATTTCCCATCCCAGAGCCAGAAGTCTGTCAAAGTCCTTTCAGTCAAATGAGTCAGGGAAGTTTGCAGCATGGCACACTGCGGCGTGCTTCAACAGTTTGTTTCAACGCCGGCCAAGAAAGAGCTGGATTATCTGTGGTGTATATTACCCGCTGTTGCGCTCACAGCGGTGAGACCAGATTGTGTATGACGAGTGACCCTCGGTGCCCGCAATTCTACTCAAGGTCAACGGTCAGAGGCAACAAATTTAGAGCCACTGACAGCCAGGGGAGTTGTTGGTCATAATGATGGAGTCCTGATGAGAGAAGTCTCGGAAATGGATCTGTTTACTAGTTTGACCCCCAAAACAGCCTGCAGCCATTAACCTAGCATAAAGAGTGGTAGCTGGAAAACAACTAGTCTGATTCTGTTCAAGTGTAAAGCAGGGTGTGGTTTTACCGGAAGGGTACAAAAATGTTCTGACTTTGTGGGGTTTTGGTAGCTACTTTCACACTGATTTCGACCTTTGGTTATAGTCGGCTAGCCTTTTACTACAGTTCAAGTGTAACCGCCTGCTTGCTGTAGCTACATTTTTGCTCACCCGTGAGTGTCCTTTTCAAAATCTTGTCAACAATAAATACATGGTTAGTGACTCCGGTAATATGGACACAACAGGCTCGTCTAAAATTCAACATCCCCACTTCTCCGCCATGTTTGTTGGTGGCATGTGATGTGACCCAGTGGAGCGTTTCTGTCACCGCCGTCTTGGTGATTTAGAACCAGATGTCACAAGCGAGAAGCAGATCTGGCTGTGAACCCACATACTCATCGGCTAGCTATCAAAAACACGTTTCAATGAGTACACTGTAGGTCAACTGTATTATCGATGCTATCCGGTTGTTCAGTGATGACGCGACGAATCCTACTTCCGGGTCTAAAGTAGTCTGCGTTTAATATGGCTTTTGTGTTGTTAACATGTTTAATGTTATGTATTTTCTTCTATTTGATCTCAAAAAGCTCCTAAAACAGTCAGTGATCCCTGTTGACCTCCCTCTGCTTTTATTACCACTAATCATTTATTTAAACTCAGTTTTTAAAACCTTAGGATGTAACTACAGCCCAGCCCATGCAGCAGTATATGACTGACTAACCTCGTATTGTGGATGGATTATCTCAGTTGTTCTCCTGGCTGAAGTTTGGTCCTTTTACAGCATCCTGCCATGCGATTACATTTGTTCCTGACCACCGAGAACACTCACGGTAACTTTTATCGAGTGGAAAAAAAGTTAGCTTGTTTATATTATGCTAACATAGCTGTTTCGCTAGCGGTCACGTAGCACATCATTATATACCAGCTAGCCCAACTTCAGTAACCCTACAAACGTCACTGCTGTTTAGTTTTCTGTCTTCATTTATGCTGGAAGTGATAGCAGAGCTGTACGTTTTAATTTGTTTCCAAAACCCCGCAGTCAGGACGTGCTATATTGTATTTAGATAGAAGCTAGCGAGCTAACACCCTGCTAACTTCTAACTCCGTTAAATGTCATAAATTCCGTTTTCATGGATGCCTGGATGTTAAACTCAATTGTTACACCTGGTAGAGCAGAACGCTGATCATTTTATTAAAGATGAAAGACTTTAGACAGTTTTTCAACTCTCAGTAATGCCATAGTGATCGTTTGATATATGGACCTGCAGCGGAGTTTAGGCCCAGACACGGCTAGTGACGTCAGACTGAACAATCGGATTGTGAGCTGCAGCTGGAGCCCCCTGGTGGGCTGTGGAGGCACTGCAGGTACATGTTTGAAGTAGGTAGGTATATAAATGTATTTATCCATCCATTCGCTTCCGCTTATCCTTTTTCAGGGGAGAACATGCAAACTCCACACAGAAAGACCCTGGACTGATGGTGGAATTGAACTCAAGACCTTCTTGCTGTGCGGAAACAGTGCTAACCACCGTGCCACCGTGTTGCCTTATGTATTTCTTTATATAAAATGTGAATTAAAACTGTTAGTAGGTGGTGGTCAGTTTGTGATATTACTCATTACACTGACCTAAATATACGAGACTGATTGAAGTTTGTCTCAGAGTGGCATGTGGGTCGTACACAGACCTTAACACTAAGGTAGCATTAGCAATTTATAACCAACTGCCTGTGCTGTCTATGTTTTTTGCATAAAATTTTCAATACAACACTTTCTTTTGCATTTTTTTAGTAAAAAAATATAAGATTGGGTGAGGCCCACGAGATTTTCACTAAAATGTACAAACTGACTTAATATTTCATTCGGAATAACCCCAAAATAATTAACTGAGCCCATAAACTTTTCAGCAAAGGGTTTACACAGGTGGACACGGCGTGAGGGCCATGTCCACAAAGATTTCTATACAACTAGATATCATTTTGCAACCACAGCTCCACTTTTCTGACCCAGAAGCTGCGTCCAATTTTTCATACTGTCTGCAGTTCGTGACATGTAATTTCAGACCCTTTTAATAGTTCTCTGGTGAAACCATTTGAAAGCAGTAAGCTTATTGAATATACTGACCTTATCCAAGTAGTTTTCTATGTTACATAACTAGTAATTTCACAGAGAAAGGAGGGCTTCGTGGCAATGTGTCTATATTCAGTCGAGTCCTTTGAATTTGATACAAAATCTGATGCAAGACCTTCACTAAAAATTTGTGTTATAGAAGACTGGCATCTGCTCTTTAGAAGGGATGAATGTAAAGAGGTGTACTGTCTGAATTAATAATTAAAATGCCTCTATTCTCATGTTTAACCTTAAAGAAACTCTGATGTTTTTATAGGCTATTAGAGGTAACCGGGAGAGATGAAGACAGTCTCGCTTTTTACTTTTCATCCAATAAGACGTTGAAAATGAGCTTAAAATAAGAATTTATTACATGAAAAATACTTAAACAGAACACCAAGCTTTCCCTGTCTGAATTCTCATTTTTATGTTTCTAAATCTCGCTGAACTCGGCGTGCACGGCAAACACGGAGTAAGTGCAAATATTAACTTCTCAGTTCCAATCGATTAATGCAGAGAAAGCAGCGATGGGAGTCCAGGGGGGGATTTTCAGTTCGCTGCAGAGGACAGAATGGCCCCTCAAGCCCTGCTGAGAAAACAAAAGCTATGAGATATTTGTCCACCCCCTCTTTTTTTTATTTTGGGAAAAGAGCAGACACATCAGCCTCGTGGTCAGCTCCACTCCTTGGAACCACAACACTATATAATCATCAGGAATCTTCTCTCCATCTCAGCCTGTAAAGATTTATGTAATTACCTTTGTGTCTGCAGAGCATTCTGAAAAGCTTTTTATAGATAAGATGCATGCTCAGACACTCTCACACACACTGCTGTTTCATTGAGGACGATTAGGATATGGAGGAGACCCCCGTTGTCCATTATCTTTTATCCTCTCTGATAGGGTTGGGTTTATTCAGATCTGCTTAATTGAAATGCAAATGTATGCACATCTTAAATGTAATGTCATCTTTTAAAACTGTTCCAGTTACACTAGAAAGATTTTCACCAGGAAAGCACTGTGAGGAAAAAACATCCTTAGATATGTTCTTGAAAATGAAAATCCTAGAGGAGCAGAGACTGTTTGTAATCAAACACCTCACTGAGCTCAGTGCTGAGGAAAAGAAAAGGCCCGTCTTCACTCTTTCTACACTGGTAAGCAATTCAAAATTGTGTGCATACACTAATGTGATATTCTCCTTTCCAGCCCTATGACTGTGCGAAAAGGAAAACGTTTGGGCATCACCATCCAGGAGCACATGGCCATCGATGTCTGCCCGGGCCCCATACGCCCCATTCGTCAAATCTCTGCCTACTTCCCTCGCCTCTCGCCCACTTCCTCCTTCTCCGAGCCACTCTCGCCCAATCAGGTGGCGGCGCCCACAACGCTCAGCCCTGGCAGCACAGGTCAAGCTGGAGGGCCCATGGGAGGAGGAGGGGGGAGCAGTGGCCTTTTGTCGCCACAGTTACCGGGAGCGGCGGGGGGAGGGGGCTCCCTGTCAGCCATGAGCAGCATGGACACCTCCATTGAGATCGACAGCTGTGACAGCGATGATAACAGTGAGTCACCTGGAAGTCTCATTGAAGCAACCTAATCTAAGAGCAAATAAAATTAAGTCAGCGCACATCTGGTTTACTGCGGATCATTTCACCGCTTGAAATATTGAAAGAACTTTGCACTGCAGCAAGTGCTCCATGCATAGTCTGCAAAAGGACTCCAACTTTATTGTAAGAAAAAAAAAGCAACTTTCCTTATCAGATTACCTCAGAATATATCAAAGTTTATTCATCTGGCTTTTTAAAGCTACAGTTCCCCGGTGAATTCAGTAGTTTGAGACCACAACATGACCAAAATTATGCTGGACATCTACAATGAACTTGCAATTTCATTGTCATGCAATCGCTCACAGTCAGTTGCCATCTTCAGGGCAACCTTTGTACATCAGGTTGGCTATAAAATAGCAATTTTGTTTGCAATTAACTGCAATAAATTGGCTAAATCGGTAGATTCACATAAACTACAAGCATTCAGAGTCCAGCCAGAACCTCAAAGATCTGAAATTCACAAATTCCTGCTTTAATATTGAGGTACAGTCTGCAGGGCAATGATTTAATTGCTGAACGACATAGGTGCTTGACAACCTTGTTTTTATATAAGAAAGTAACCAGAACACAGCTATTTGGCAGAGAGTCCCAAGGTTTTTAATCACCACGTTGCCTGGTGGAAGGCAGCCTTGCAGGCTGAGGGTGTTGCACAATAAACCTCTGACGAACCAGCTGGTCGCTGCAGCTACTTGTAGTGAGTCCATAAATATTAAAAAATTCAATTCTGTCACCAAGAAACCTCTCAGTTTTCTTAGTTGCAAGGAGGCTGTGGTCTTATTTTTACTAAAAGCGTGCAGAGCGATGTGCTTTTTGTTCTCCATCTTCAGGACCATGTAGTTTTAGAGGAATATAAGCGTCTCATGTAAATGCAGTGGGATTCTCTGTGCAAGTCCCAATAAATTCCCCTTTCCTTGACCTATTGGGGTGGGAAGCAATTAAATACAAGGATAAAGGTTTAGAAAGCATCAAAAACAGGAACTAAAACAACACAAGAAAACCTTCAGAACAAAACAGAAAATACCAGAAACTACAAATACACAGAGTCATGAAAAGTAAGACTGTAAATCTAACAGGGACCTCGGAGACCACCAGAAGAAAAATACCACCAAGGATAAAAAAGGACAGATCGTTTAATAAACATGTACCAAGACTTGAGTATAAAGTTTTGTAGAAGTTTCCGGGTACTACATTAGAGGTCAACCTCTACACGGGAATAGCATTACAAAGGATGAATGAAAGACATGTCATTCAGTTTAAGAGTTGCTAGGAGATGGGTTTTTATGTGTTTTTGGGTAGAAGCAGTGTAGGTTGTTTCCATGCTTTATGCTGAGGTCAGCCACCCAGCTGCTGTCTGCAGTACATGCACTGCAGTTTCAATCTTTCTCTATCAACTCCCAACAAGAAGGGAAATATTTTATGTATTCCTTTCAAACAAAGAAAAGATGTTTTCATAAAAGTCTGAGCGAATTCAATTTCTCCTTCTCATCTGCTGTTTGTGTTTCTCCCTGCCATCATTCTCCATCTGTTTTGCAGATAATAAAGTCATCAGCTCAAAAGCAATTACCAAAGTAAATGGCGCAGATTTGTGTGTGTGTGTGTGACTTTTTATTAACTGCCTTCCAGCCTCTTTGGGGACGCTAGAGTTTGACCTACTGTACGAGAAAGCCACCAGCTCCCTGCACTGCACAGTCCTCAGAGCAAAGGTAAATCCCGAACTCGGAAAACTCCATTAGAGCCACTGCAGCTGAACCAAGATACAACTCAACAGCATGTGTTTTTTGTTCTACTGATTAAAAAAAGAAGAAGAAGAAAGAACCCTTCAAGTCTTAGTCTGTTAGTCGTTTTAAATGTTGAACATTTGTACTGCGATCTTCTTTTGTACATGGCTTGTATCTTTTCTGAAAAGGGTCTAAAGCCGATGGATTTCAATGGTCTGGCCGATCCCTACGTCAAGCTGCATCTGCTCCCAGGCGCCTGCAAGGTCTGATTTTCTTATCAGAACAGAGTTTTTGTCCCTAAATGAAAGATGCCTTCAGTATCGTGTCACAAGGACTCTGAAGTGCAGATTTAATTCATGTTGCATTTTTTAGCGTTATGCAATGAAAACTAAAGTGCAGACCAATAAATCGGCAATGAGGCAAAATGACCTTGTAGATTGTAGGAACTGAACTTGTTTTCCTCGCGGAGGTTGTTTTCCGTTTGTCTCTCCTCGACAAAGCCTGGCATTAAATTGATGTGTTCTTCTCTCTGCCCATCACTTACAGGCCAATAAACTGAAGACCAAGACTGTTCGCAACACGCTGAATCCCATGTGGAACGAGACGCTCACCTACTGTGGAATCACCGAGGAAGACATGTACCGCAAAACACTCCGGTAAATGTTTGCTCTAGGAAAGGCTATTTCTGTCCTCTTCATGCCCTGCCTTTCTGTTTATCATTTCCCATCGCAAAGCTGACCCGTGCTTTACAAAGGATTTTCTTATCATCGTCTCAATCACAGCTCCTGGTTTTATTTGCCTTTCTCCATTTTGCCATGTTGCTCCTCTCTGTTTCCATCTCCACTGAGATCCTCTTCACCTTTGTTCCTCCCCATCCTCACACTCTCCTGTCCACCAGGATCAGAAAAGATCTCCCCTCACTCGTTCTGAACCACTCCTTTCTCTTTGTCTCTCATTCAATCTGGCTCCTTGCTTTCTCTCTATCCAAGTTGCAGTGACAGATTGAGGTCAGACTGAGCTCCGCGGGGTGTTTTAATTTCATTGACCCCCCTCTAGAGGTGACGAAAGCTGCGAATTGTTTCTGCCTGTGACTAAAACTTTGCCGTGGCACACATGGGAGTGGGATTTAAATAGGATCGACGGATGATCTCTCCAGGGAAATTAGAGAATCTGGCAGTGTTAATTCAGCAGAGACATGTAAAGATCAGGAGATGGGAAGTTGAACTTAGGTAAACATGGAAACATGTCACCATCGATCTGTGAAATACAGTGTCTTTAAAATTGACAAACTTCTGAGAGCACGAGATTCAAAGGATTGTTTCAAGCAGTCACTGTGGACACGTTTGGTGTCAGCTCCTAAGAATTTAAGAGTTTCTGATTTTTCCAAAACAAGCTAATGCTACAGTCACACTGGGGAAAACAGTGTTTCAAGATGATGGCACAACCAAAATTGCTGTAAGTCTGTGCAATGAACCTCTGGTCTTTTTGGATTAGAAATATTTGAAGATAAAGACCAGGTCTGCAATCACTCGAACTCAGCTACCGTCTTTAGAGCAACTTTAGTGGAACAAGACGACAAAGAACTGGCAATGAGATGCCATTGGTTTGCAACTGAATGGGGTCAAGTTGGCAATTACATGCGATCTGTTTGTGTAACTATAGAAGGTAAATGGTATAAATCAGCAAAAAGCTGTTGCCTCTGATATTCAGGGTCAAGCCAAAACCTCATAGGTCTGAAAGAGAAATTCCTCCACAAACAGTGACAAAGTTATTGCGGGGCAGCAACTTTAGTCTAAAAGCTAAAAAAATTAAATACATTAAAATAAAAATTTAATGCAGTCACTGGGCAACCACCAGTTTTTCTCAGTTGCTAGGAAAACTTTTTTTAACTCTAGTGTGACTGACCCATAATGTGACAAATGAAAGCTTTTAAAAGGGACAATAAGAAAATGCAAAATCAACGTGCAGAAGAAGAAATCATCACTATTTTATAAATTACTTAGCTACATAAACAGGAAAAAAGTATCAATGTCATTACGGTAGTTACATGGATAGCTACCAGAGTTAGCGTGCTAAGTAGCTAGCGCCCATATCCTTTGTACCTGATGAGGTGATGGTCAGTGATCGCCCTCAAAGAAACAAACTGTGCTGCCCAGATCAATGTTTTCTCTTTTCTACAGTCTGGGGAAAAAATCATATATTTAGACCAACAATGAATTAAACAGTAAAATAATGATGGCTGACGCTCTTGGTGACTAACAGCTGTCGCCATGCTGGAGAGCAGGATAGATACAATAGGCGGCTGAGAAGGGTTTGTTTTTAGTATAATACATATCGCCCTCTTATTTGCCTCCACTTCCTCACACACCACTTACAATATTCTCTGTTATAGCCGCCAGCATCAGGTGACACTAAGCTTTGGAGGTGTTGCCCTGCAACAAGCTGAGACTGCACAGCTTATCCTGTTATGATGATTTGAAATTGATGTAGCTGCTGTGACGTCACCTGTTGCTTTGTTAAATCCTGTTTTTAAGCCACATGAGAATCTTGGTGTTTTGAAACTAGATTAGCCCAGCAAGGAGTTGATCTGACTGTGAAATCACACATCTCTCTGCACGATCTATCTTTCTGAAAGTTAGAGAAACAAAATTTACACCTTAGGCTTTTTTCCCACTCGAAATGAGCGACTGAGTCCATAACTCATCAGGAAAGTGTAAAAGGAAAAGTCAAGGGCCATTTACCACAGATTTCTGCATGATCGTAACGTCACCTTATAACAAAGTTGCCGGTCTTGTACCTCTCTTTTATAACTTGTGTTGCTGTCGCAGCCAGATTGAAGACATGTATTTAGGATCGTGTCAGTTTTTACTGCCATTTTAATGACATATCAGCAGGAAACTCAGATTCACAGATTACACAGAGCAGGATGCTGCAACAGTGTTAAAAAACTGACCACTTCTCCTGCTAACTAGTGCTGATGTGAAGGTATTGTCTGATTGGGGACACTGATCATTCAGGAGCATATTGTAGGGAGTACCAGCACCAAAACACTGAACTTGAAAGGATGTGACTATGATGACGTTACTAGCAGCACGCAAAGTGACCAACAGGGTGGGTTTATTGAGAGAATTATGCCTCAGCAGGAAATATCTAACTACGCAGAAATGGGAAACTCATTTTAACCCTACGCTGTAACCGTCCACATAACCTGATGTGATGTAACTACACATCCGGTCAACGCATACCACAACAACTTAAATGCCGTGGATGGTTGCGGTTACGGCATCCCGCAGAAGTCTAAATCAAGCTCAACTGTTTTTGTAACCACAGGTATCGCCTCCTTGTGGTCATTTCAAATGAATGCGCTATCACACTCCGTGTGTAGGACCACAGCCCAAAAGCCAATTAAGGTTTTTTTTCTGAAGCTCAATTTGGTTTAAAAAAGAAGAAGAAAAGTATGTGGAACTAAAGAATAAACATTTTGCTATTTTATCTTATTATTTATCAATGTTTGACTCAAAAAGTCACAGGTTTTGATAACGTTTTCTACGTTTTTAGCCGGAAATAGACAGCAGGCAGTCACAATGAGACTTCATCTGTATATAAGGTGATGCTGGTATGTGTAGATCAGATTCACCCCCCTGCTTGGGTTCACATTATGGATGATGGCTGATGCGTCAGTAATTACGAGCTGTCACAATGACACTTAAATGTTTTTATTACTTGATGTCCTATAAGTGAAGCCTTACATCCAGCTGGTATTATAATGGCTCCATCTTTCTTCCCTCTTTGACCCATCATTTTCTCACTTACCACTTCACCCTCGAGCTGTTTTACACCATCTTTCTCCCCTTAGCGCCAGCTGCTGCTCTCATCTGCACTCATCCCCCCCTCTCTTCATCATTAGTTTTGTCTTTTTGATACTCAATGTTTTAGATTGAGGAAACTTAAGTCACTAAACTAGATATTAACTCTCGGTATTTTAACAGATTATTGTCTTTTATTATCAGAAACTGAAGACAAACGTTACACCTGTGGTTATGAATTTAGTAAGAAGTCAAATGAAGCAGTAGATGGGGAGGCAGCATGTTTATATACCAATCTCTCCTGTGGCCGATCGCTTTCTTGATTTTCTTCCTCCCATTGTATGTCTTTCATTCATATTTACATAAATTAAAGAGAAAAGGTGCTGGGCTTCAGTTAGCTTGTAACATATCACTTCACATGTTCATTTAAATAGACTAGCCTGTTTTCATCACGTCACTCAAATCCTCACAGACACAGCATCCCTGCATCTCCTTCACTCCACTCTCCCCACCCGCCCACTAGTTTATTTCAGGCACTATTATGGCAGGTGTAAAAGTTTGCCAGGCCCATAAATATGGATTGACGTAACCTAGCATGATGCACTTTCACATTATATAAATTCCTGCTGGAGGAAAATGGTAATTACTTCCAGAGGTGGGACCAAGTCATTGTTTTGCAAGTCTCAAGTAAGTCTCAAGTCTTTATCCTCAAGTCTCAAGTCAAGTCTCAAGTAATGTCAGGCAAGTCAGAGTCGAGTCTCAAGTCACTGGTGTAAAAGTCCGAGTCAAGTCACAAGTCTGAAACTTTGAATTTCAAGTCCTTTCGAGTCTTTAAAAAAAACAAACGAAAAAATAATGTTGCAGTTATATGCTAAATGTAAATATTAGACCATGTAATTTTAAAATCTGTGTTTTTCTCAACACATACAAAATAGTGAACTTAGAAAATATACACAAATTGTGAAATTGCACCTCTTTAAAATGCAGCTCAATTAAACTTAGCTCCAAGAATAATTTTCACCGACAGTTCTGAGATACGCTGCATGTTATTCTTGGATGCGGTTGTAGGACCAGCTTTAAAATCGCATGACAAAAATATCATACACATTAAAAAAAACTGTATCACCAACGTAGCCTGGAAAACATTTGCTAGTTGGATGAAGTCAGCTATCTCATCCTAGCATATTTATATGCATATTTATAATTATACGGTTCTTGGAGTGAGTGCATACACTCATGAAGTTTAGTAACTTCCGGTCACTGCAACAAGCCCAGGTACAGTTTACCGACGGATGGGTGCAGGACCTTGAAATGCACCGTGTAGAACGAAAGACCATCGTACGTATCATAAGTTTACCAGTCTCACAAATCGTCTTCATAAATACACATTCGTTAACCGTTTATTAATAGGACCTTTGAGCTCAACGGTAATTAATTAGTAGTAGAAATAATTTCTGGTACCCATCACAGAAATGTAGCAGTGACAATAATATTGTATGCTGTAATCGTACTGGGCAATTAGTGATACAAAAAACCTGTTTTATCCTGTGAATAAAAGTATGTGTTTTTGTCAGTGTACCATAATAACAGAAGCGAAACGCAATATTGTGTCAGGACAATTTACTATTTATGCACAATAAATAAAGGAGCATAGCGCGACAATTTCTGTTCAGCACCAGACTTGCTTGTAACCTATATCACCAATTATGTTAAGAAAAATGACGCATTAACTACAACAGCAGACTGACCTTTGTGTAAATGCTTGGAGCAGACTAACCTGTGAGCTGGAGTGTTCTAGGACGTTATATTTGATCTTTGAATGGCTGCAATCCAGTCGCCTCTTTGTTACTTCGGAAACATGGCTCGAACAATTTCTCTTCCACGACGTAATCCGATAACAACCGATCTCTTTACCCGTCGGCTTTCCGTGGCTGTCATGCGACCGGCTATTGCAGTTAATAATACAACAGCTTCTTGACATTTTTGTGTTTCTTTTTATCGCTGTGTGACTGATTTTAATTGAAAGCCTGCGTGCGCTAGTACCGCTTGCCACGAGTTCCCAGAATCCTTTGCGGTTCTACCCGTGAATGACGTCACATTTTCAATCTCCATATAATATGCGTGTTAAATTTTATATTTGGGGTAAAATATCAAGTCTTTTCAAGTAAACCGGTTCAAGTCCAATTCAAGTCCCAAGTCATTGGTGTAAAAGTCCAAGTCAAGTCACAAGTCTTAGAACATTTTTTCAAGTCAAGTCTAAAGTCATAAAATTAATGACTCGAGTCTGACTCGAGTCCAAGTCATGTGACTCGAGTCCACACCTCTGATTACTTCTAGTCTGAACACACACACTCACACACAGGCCTGATTTACATGTAGCGTCGGTCACTTTCTGACTCTGTTACTTTATTCAGGTCGTGTTTATGTCAGTGATTTCCCTTCCCTAAAATGACTCATGATATTGTGTTTGACTACCACACTCCATCACACACAAAAAGCACTCTCCCTCTGATTACTTTACATTTTCTGTCATATCAGGGTCATTGTAGGTCTAAACAAATAAAAAGGGTGGTGGGGAGGCAGATGATGACTTAACAAAAAACTTTTATTTTTAGTAAAACTTTGAATTATCTCAGATATTATACAATACTATGCAAAACCCTTGACTCACCCCTCATTTCTTTATATTTTGCTCAGAAAATGAGAAATGGGTGCAGTGACTTGTTAAAACATGTGCAAGCATATGTAGAAATTCAATCTTGTAATAAATGCTGTCAGTCAGTATTTGGTGTGACCACCTTTAAGGACATTCAAAGCTCTTCTTTGGATGTTTCTGCCTTCTGTTATATTCTCTGTCACGATGACCCCACACTGCTTCAGTAAGGTTGAGGTCTGGGCTCTAGGGAGGCCAATCCATGATTGATAGTGCGCTACTGTGCGGTTTCCTATCCAGGTATGCTTTTACCGTGCTGCATTGTGTTTGGGAGCATTGTCATGCTGAAAAATGAAGCTGTTCATGCTTTTCAGATGGTTCTTTTCTGCATCCATCATTTTTGACAAGATGGCCAACACCACTGCCTGAAACGCAGTTTGAAATGCAGTCCAGCTTCCACATATTTTTTAAAGACGCCCCGACAGCATGTAGAGATATGCGAAGTTTTGGTCCAAGTGCTTTTTGGCAATCGGTACAAAGTTTTTTGTTGGTACAAAAATATTTTCTTATCTGTCAAACAGCGTTCTCTTTGTGTTTCATAGATTCGAATAAAGAAATGGGGACACATGATGCATTTGTGACAGACTTTTAGTGTCAAAACCCCTGAAAGTATTTTGTTACTAGCTTCGCTAAGTTGTCTGTTATGTGTAGACACAACACTGTTAAGTGGCTTAGCAAAAAAATAAATCCTCTAAAAATGACCAGGTACAAAAAAAAATACACTGGCTGCTTTTTCACACATTTTCAATGTCCAAAGAAAACCTTTGATAGACCTTCAGAAAGCGTGGAGAACTATTCTCAAGACCACTTTAAGAATTTTCAAGACATCCCGTCTCCTTGGAAGCAAAGTCTTAAGAAATGTGGTGTGGCTAAAGAAATTTTCACAGTGCTGTTCAGACCTGTAAAGATGCCTTCCATGTTGGTCCAAACACTGCCTATTGAAACAAGACTCTCCAATAAAGAAATCCTTGTGATTTTAGCCATTATCATCCAGACTTTGCAGAAATGTTACTGTGAACTAATGCTCTTCAAAAGAAAACAATATACTCATTTATATGCTGAGCATCAGAAACAAAGAACAGCTGCAAAGGTATTATTTGCGCCAACATGTGGATGCGGCATTCCCTTTTTTCTTGTGCTTTCACCAGCGTCTGTGGTGCGGTGACATTGATCCACCTGCAGAGTGATGCGATGTGTTTTCTTAAGCCTTTCTTTTAAAATGTGTAAAATTTCAGAATTATAGTTTTTCCCCTCGTAAATAGATTGTTTCACCCAGCTCTGTAATTGAATTCCATACCTACAATGGCCCTATTATGCCACTGCAGTAACCAGCTACTCTTATTTTGATTCATGCTTCGTGCTCTGCCCATCGTTCTCTCCTCATTTCTCATTCTTTACCCCCCCCCCATCCCCTCCCTGTCTCTCACTCCCAGGGTGTCCGTGTGCGACGAAGACAAGCTGACACATAATGAGTTCATTGGGGAGTCTCGGGTGGCCCTGCGCCGTGTGAAGCCTGACCAGACCAAACACTTTAACATCTGTCTGGAGCATCCACCTCCTGTGAGAAGAACGGGGGGGAGAGGGGAAAAAAGGAAAGACAGAACCTATAAAACTAGGAAAAAGGAAAATCTAAGCGTATAAGGGAGATGAATGCTACAGTAGGGGGTACAGCAGTATTTATTGAGGCATCCTGTCTGACTCACAGCTGTGAGTAAAGATGGGGGGTGCACAGAGAAAGAAGGGGATGAGGTGATGACAGAGGGTAACACACACCGGTCAGCCACAACAATAAAACCATCTGTAATATTGTGTAGCAACCCCTTCATGTGAGTCACAACGGCCTTGACCAGTTGGGTCTCGGACAGAGGACCTCTGGAGGCGTCCTGCGGTGTCTGCTACCGGCGGTGCATCCTGCGTGCTGCAGGATGTGACTCATGATTGTTCTGGCGCTGGATCAGATGGGAGTCTGTGGGTTGGGTTGTCACTTTGGGCATTTTATTGTGTTACCCCAACTCATTCTTGGGCAGATTTGCAAAGTGACAGGATGTCCTATTTGGGAGAGCAGCTGCCATCGGGGAGCGCCACTGTCAGGTGTGGATGGTGTGCAAGTTTCAAGTGAGTGATAGGTGTCAAAATAACTTCCATACGAATGCCAGGACCCAAAGTTTCCCAGCAGAAAACTGCACTGTACTGAGATAATAAACTGTATCAGTTCATCCGTCAGTGGTTTTAATGTTGTGCCTGATCGATGTATCATTTCACTTGGATGAATATCACACATCTAGGTCTCATCATATTTAAATTAAAAAAACAAGCAACGTGGCTGTGCAACATCTGTGCCATCTTTAGATTTATAAATCAATAACTGCATTTATAGAAATAAACTGTATTGCCAGTTTGTGAAAAATCCAATAACTTATTAAGCATTAATTCCATCCATTTTCTAAAAAGGCCCGTTAAGGGTTGCAGAGTAGCTGGAGCCTATCCCAGCTGCCAGCGCATGGTGTGAAATGACCGAGCGCTATAAGGTATTGATTAGGGAGAAAGAAAAGAAAGATGCGCTAATGATTTAGAAAAATGACCTCGAAGTTTTCAAATGTTAATACTGAATGCTGATGGCAAATCTGCACCCATGTTTTTCATGTTTATGAAAAAAAAGTTACATTTAAAAATGTAAGACCCTAAACTCTTTCCACCTAGTTTTAAATCTGAATGACTGGGTTGGATAAAGCGCGGCTCTCGGTGGCTGTTGAAATTCATCCAACAAGTGTGGGAGAAGGTGAAGGTCAGGGCTCGGTGCCAGCCAGGCAACGTATTCCACAACAAACTGGGCAGCCCATTTATTTTAGAGCTCACTTTGTGCATAGGAACACAGAAAAAAGGCCTCTCCCAAACAGTTCCTGCAAAGTAGATAACAACATCGTATTATTGCGCAGCATCATTCAGTATGATAGTATCGCCAGCCTGCATGTAACTAGTAAAAACTTCAGCTTTAAGATGTGCTGAAGGTTCACACGGTCAATGTCACCGTGTTTCCTTTGGCTTAGTTTAACAGTACAGTGACAATACTGATCCATACTGGCTGAAAATAAATCAATAAATCAGGTTGTGGCACAGCAGCTGCAAGTTCATCAATTATTTACATTTTCCGACTTGTCGTAATGATCTTATCTAGCAAACTTGAACGCTTTGTCCGCAAACAGAACGGCATTAATGAGCTGCTGTGCTCGGAAAAATCATTGGAAATAAAACCACTGCGCTCGGGATTCATCCAGGAGCATCAGAGCACTCGCTACATCGATCAGATAATTTTCTCAAAATATTCTTATGCTTCAATACATCAACCGTATTAGAGCAAATCTTCAGTTTTCCTGCTTAAATTGACAAATACTGCCCGACTGAACAGACATTAAAATTGTATCTTTTATTGTAATGAAATAAAAGACAGCAGCAGTGAGCATAATAATAACTACTTATCTACAGCTTACTGTATAACTTATATTTTACTTCAATAACAAAAGAGTTCTTTAAAAACTCTGCCACTTAAGCATTTCTTAATGTATGACTAAGTTGGCAAATTTATTATTATTGTTATCATTAGTAATTTGAATGTTACTTATTACCAAAACCTCTGGAAATTGATGATTTCGTTATGTGAAGTCTGAGATGATTTGTGCCTCCTTGGAATTACAAATACTTGATAAAGAAAGAAGTGGATTTGATTTCCACTCCCATGAGCCACAAATAGCTTTTCATGTAGGTTAAATGTCAACTGGGTCACATGTGGGGGGAAAAGAAAAAAAAGCTGCAAACACTGGGAGAATAAAAGGTGAGGAGAAAGAGCAGGAGAAGAGAGGGGGGGCGGAGAATTGTCAATAGACAGCAAGAGCAAGCCAGAGAGATGAGAAACAAATGGATTAAAAAATAAAAGTGGGGGGCGGGGGTGTGCACAGGGGTCGGGGGCAGAGGTGTTAAAAGGGGTTGCGAGGGCGCTGGGTTTTGTTCTTTCTGAGCTGAGGAAGGCTGCTGGTATTGGACTGGCCCTCTGAGGCCGGTGCCCACTCTGCGATCAAACGCTAAAGCCTTTCTGTCATCCCGCGAACAGACGCTGTGTCAGGAATGTAATTTTCAAAGTGGCTCCCCTCTCCGCTCGATGCAGCCGTCCCTTTCTCTTTGCTCCTCCAACCTGCCTGCTTTTCAGGCATCTCCACCTCAATATTTACCTCTCTTCTTTTTTCTGCTCGACTCCAGCTGCCTTCACCAACTGCGATGAGCACAGCCCTGAGAGGAATCTCCTGCTACCTGCGAGAGGTGAACACCCCGAGTCCTCTGTCTGTTCTGTTCAACATGACCCCCCTCCTGTCTGTCCCCTCAGTCCATTTTTCATCCTGTCTTAAAGAACAACACCCATTTTTTATCTTCCACTTCCAAAACAGGGCGAAGTGACCTCCTGATACATTTGCATTTTTAGTGTTAAACTAGAAGCAGGGTAGTGATACATTTTTAAAAAACCTCTATAAAGTTAGTGATCTATATTTATCTGTAGTTAGCTAGAGCAGAAGTACATGTGCTTAATACTTATTTACTTTTCTATCCAATTTATCAGTATAAAAAATATTATCTTTGAAAATAATTACACAACAAAGCAAACAAAGCTGTCGGAGTGGAAATAATTCAGCAGAGCTACGTTATTTCGAATCCAATCAAAATTTCATTTGTAAGCTGAAGAATGATTCTTTTTTATTTGTTCTTTTAAAAGCTGCATAAACTAAACTAACATGCACACACTGACTTTTACCCCTTAAGCCCTAAGCTGTTTTTTAAATGACCAGGGAAAAAAAAGCATTATCCCTAAATTTAGTCAGTCAGTGACAGCTGCAACACCGAAAGGCCAAAATGAGCAGCTCCTGGCTAAATAGATTTGATTCGCGTGGGGGAATTTTGAAATGCAGCATGCCTCCTTGTCCACACCAGACAGAGGGGTGGGGGAGTGCAGGAACGCTGACAATTCTTCCTAATCAAGTCTGTAAATTAGAGAGGAACACAACCGTGTAACAAGCCGTTAAATGTCGAGTTTACCGAATCCGTCCTGAAAATTCTCACTTAAACTCTTACAGCAGCAGAAATGAAGCAGAACAAATGTTTCCTCCGAGCGGCCTCTTCATCCGATCTGTTTGTGTGTTTGACAACCCTCAAAAAGTGAAAGCTACATCGCAGATATGAGACGCAGAATCCCAGCTGTGCAGGAAAAGAGTCGAGCTATGACGCAATCGAGAGCAGCCAAACTTTATGTTTCCAGTATTTCTTATCCTCACTGTCTGCAAATATCTCTCGATTATAGGTGTGTGGACATTTGGACAGTTGCACTGGTGAACTGGAAGAACAAAGTTTAGGGTAGTCTTCTGAGCAGGAGTGAAAAATTGCTGAAAGTCTGCTGTAACTAGTGCACTGTACAGTATTTTGTGTATATTCATGTTAACTATAACATTTCTTTAAATTTTCTACTTTGTCAACTAGAGAGGTATACTACCAACGACGTTCAGCACAGTCAGGATTTATTTATGTTTGACAAGACCACAAATCCCAGGTGGAGATAACAGGCATCACAATGGTGGTTATCAGCTTTCTCTGTTAAGCTGGGTTCTCTGCAGAGGTCACATGACTCTTCTTGGGCACAAAATGATCCCTGTGAGTATCACCTACTCCAGAGATCTTATCAGTAAAATGGATCACTGTTACAAATAAAACGAGAGATTAATGCTGCAGCGAAGTCATTAATCTGGGTTACATCACGCTGGGTGGTAAAATAGACACTTTAATTATTTCATCGATGAAAGCGATCTCGGTGCTGCTGTGGATTTCTGACATGACAGCTGCACATTACAGCTTTGAAACTTTAAACTGGATACTTTTAAACGCTAAACATGAGACATATTCAACCGATAGAGAATCAATATTGCACTTAAAACATGCTGTAAACAGAAGAATCAGTAAAAACTTCCTGCTGATTGCTGGAAACTTGGAACCTGACCGGATTATGTGTTCAGCACAGCTACCACAGTGATTCAGCCAGGAAAAAGAGCCACTTAAACCCACTAACCTCGCTTGGTAGAACACCACTGCGGTTTCCCCCCTAAGTGGGATCTGTGCAACTTGTTTGTCGTCACTCGTTCTTTACCTTTACTGTTGGATTAGTTTAGATTCCAAAACTACTTGGTAAGAATTTGGGGGTTAAAGCAGTTCTATTCACAACACTCACCCCAAACACTGAAAAACTACACTTAGGAGTATCAAGTGTATTTAAATCAAATGATAAAGGAATCCTAAATAAACATCTTTGTGTGCTGCTCTGGGTTGCTACCTTTGCCCCTTCTTGCAAGTAAACTTAGGCCAATATCATGCACTGACTACACTCTGGCTAAAATACATTGTTTAATTACTAAACACACGACGATGTGCTAAAGTAGACGCCACAGGCTACTGGTAATACAGTCCTGCTTTAAAGTGGACTTTATGCTCATCCCTGGATGTAGCTTTCCTATTTAAGCAGGCACACCTAAAGAGCTCATTGACTTTCATCTAACACTTGAGCTCATCTAAAGAGCTTAGATACAAACTTCAGGAGCGCTCTCAGTCCAACGGCAAAGACCCGTCCTGGACAAAGTGAAACATCAGCCTCTAAGTCATTTTACTTGGTCGCTCCCGGCTTTTGTATTTTCTATGGACAACATCAAATAGTTACCAAAGCGTTTGACAAGAAGCGGAACAACAGAATAGATTCAAAGTGACAGATGAAAGGAAGAAAGAAAGCAACAACCGAGGGTGAAGAAAGGGAAGACAGCGCTCTCACGGGCCCATGACTCACCCTCATGGCCAGCAGCAGCAGTACATGTACGGTATTTATAGGAAAGAAGCATTTGCTATTTTTGATTTGCATCGCTGTAGGTGCATTGATTTTCAAAAGCTGTCTTTGTTGGTGCACCACAGATCTACCATTACTGTATCTCCACTAAACGTCTCCTGTAATATCTCTCCATCTCTCATTAAGTCTTATCTTCAGGCAAGAGGTGGAAACAGCAAAGGAGATCAATATGTCACACATACTGATCTCCTTCAAGATCCGCCCTCCCTTTTTTTAAAATAGTTTCAACAGCTTCGCCCCTTCTTGTCACCACGCTGCCTTTCCTGTCTCCCATGTTTTGTGTCTCTCTCTGAGACCAACAACCACTCTGTCATCTGTCGTCAGCAATCAGGGCACTTAAAAAAACTTGTAATTAGTGAGGATAATTTGCACCGGGTACCTGGTAAGGAAACAGCTCGGACCTTCACAGATCGATAGAGAGCAGCTCATTAGGGAGGTGGAAATCAACATACATCAAGTGTGGAGCCAGCTTCTCGCAGGGCGACAGACAAATGGGAAGGAAATAAATTTGTGGGCGGGTTTGAAAGATGTGAGAACAGGCGGACTAATTGAACAGCCTTGAATGTGGTGAGAAACACAAGCTGGCCATTAAGAGAGAAGGAGAACTAGCTATACTATACTCCAAAACTGAGCCTGATTTTGTGATCATACATCAGTCATGGATATCAGATCAATACATGAGCGTTCATTTGAATCATGTTTCAGTGAGTCTGCACTGTTAGCTTTGCCTAGAACCAAGGCAGGAAACAGCTTCAAGGTAGGAAAAATCACTAATGAACCGTTACAGTCCATCACTCCAGTCCTAACACTCCTTAGAGCTTTGTTTAGCTCTCCACTCACTCCTGAGGGAAAATCTGGCTCCTTTGCTTCCAAACACACCACTCTGTTCACCAGTTTGCCGCTGACTGTCTGTCTGTATGTCATTTAGTGCTGCAGGGAGCATGCATCGAGCTTATCGGGCTGTTTCATTGTAAACAGCTGCTTTCTGTGGCTAGAAATAACGGTGATGAAAACAAAAGGGAGAAAAAAAAAACAATAAAGTCGTGGGGCCTCTAAAACAATCAATAAGCCACAAGTTAGTGAAAGGCTCAGCAGGGCCGGAGTCAGCTGCTAATTCTTACACTGCACATTTAAAATCACACATAATGCAAAAAGCAGAACAAAACAAAAAAAAACCTCATTGATTGCAGCAGATTTGAAGGTCGTGGAACAAAACTGCTGCCTCATTTTCATTATTGACCCTGAAGCTTAGGCCGAGTCACTAATGTGTGAACTACAAAGGCCGCTCGTTTGGCGTTTCTATGATTTTCATTTGTTTCTCTCTTTCAGTGGGAGACGGAGCAGCAGAGAAGTCTAGAGGAGAGAGGACGCTTGCTGCTCTGCCTCCAGTTCCTCCCGCCATCCACCGATGACGACTTGAAGGGCGAGGCCAAGGAGAGAGCTCGTGGCGGACTGTGTGTGGGCGTCAAGCGCTGCGCCCATCTGGCAGCCATGGACGTCAACGGTTTCTCCGACCCCTACGTTAAAACGTAAGCACGCCATCAAGTCATGAATTTCATGAAGAGCCAAAATACTTTAGACCAAGCCTCCATGTCCTTGAACCGCCCCTGAAACGCCATTCCTATTTCTCGATGGTCCAACCCACAGCAGCAACAAAGCCTCAGCAGTTTGCTTAAGTAACCCCTTAAATTTTAAGAGATCTCCACACACAAGGAGAACAGCAGGGAGGTGGCAACCAGAAACCAGAGAATACCAGAAAAACTGAGCACCTCGTAGCAAAGATGGGAAAATAAACACCGGCATTGCGAAGTGGGCGCATACCTGCTTAGAGGCGAGGAACCAATGGGGCCGGGTACAGTATTCACTACTTTTCAGCATACCAACCAAATGGTGCTGGCTGCTACTGACTGTACACTTTTATTCTCTATAGCATATATCTGAAAATCCAAGGTGACTTCCTCATCAAGTTATCACTTAAGACTTTAATAAAACTTAATGTGTGAATGTTACGTTGAGATCACTGAAATTAGAACTCGTCAAAGGTTCGTGTTGCGAGTTTGCTCAGACAACAAATATTTTAAATGCAAAATCCAAAGGTGGTCATAGCAACACATCTAATCTGTGTGAAACACCTGGTCAAACACAAAGGTTTTATTCTGTATGGTGTGTATAATGTATGAAATAAATAACAAAATGCTTAAATATAGAAGCAGAAACTTATTTTTTAAGAGAATAATTATATGATGAAGTTGGCAATTTATTATTTCACCATGAGAAAGTACACACATACACACAAAAACTGTACAGTACAAATTTCCAGGTATCTGTTTGAATATGAAAAGGTACCTAATCCTAGCGACTATCAGTGGGAGCAAAAGATCCACTCGTCACATGGTATCTTTTATGATATTTGAATATTACTCGTGTTCACTAGCGACTTTCAGACAAACAAAAGCTGAGGCATAAACCTTTGATGTTTGCCTGGAATACTGTGATATTGGTGCAGGAGGTGATAATCACCAAAACATAAACACCTCTAACCTATCATTTTGAAAGAGATATAGTAAGCGTATTGATTTCCTTGGTTAATAATATGAATTGCACTCGACTGGATTCAAATCTTGGCTGTCACTCTAAATGTACCTGCAGGCTAATCAATTAACCTCAGATCACTGCCCTCATAGTAACTCATATTAGAAATACACACACACACACACACATCTGTACTTGCTGCAGGTGGTTGTGATGCCATACGTTATCAGCTTTACTAAAACAAATTGTCATCTCTTTAGCTACCTGTCTGTGATATTTAAGGACTTTATTTCTAATTATCAAGTCTTTAAAATTATTTTTAATAATGCATACATTTAATTAAAACACGTGACACAGATCAGACTGATGGACTCACATGTCACGATCCTCGTTTCAGGACAATCTTCGTCTCCCTCCTTCAACACCTTAATACCTCAGGTTGGCTCTTGGCTCATACAGACCCTATAAATCACCTTTTGTTGCCACTCACGAGTGATCGATGGCTCGAGTTAACCTCACATCAGGTAACGATGAGGGATGAGTGCAGCTTTTCACACAAATAGAGGCCACTGGGAAATGTGTCACTCATTCATCACGATGACTATAAGACAACTATGAGACTGTATGGGTATTGACAGGCTTGAAACTGACTGAAAGGCAGTGACATGATCTAATGTTATGGGTGCGTTGGATCATGAGGAGGTCCAGGATTAGAAAAAAAAACCAGATGTGGGTGCTATTGTTGTCAGAGAGGTCCTCTGGAGATTCATTACTCACTGATGAAGACTGCGTGTGTCACTGTGTGTCTGTTTGTGTCTGTATCTGTTTTGAATGATGCAAACTGACATAAAGTGGACAAATGAGCTTTAAAAATCGCCCCTCGTCTCGTGTCAGTGTTTTCCTGAGTGCTGGTTCTGGCTTTGAGGCTGTTTCTGCAATAAGTAAAACACTCCACAACCTCCCATCTCACACGCTCACACACACACACGCGGACGCGCACAAACGCAGAAATGCCAGCACGCTCGCCTCACCTCACGCACATACTAATCTCCCTTCCCTTTTCCCGTTATGCTTCAAACTCCGGTTTTCTCTCTCTCCCGCTTTACATGCACCAAACCTACGCATGCATCCCTCACACATCCACAGGAACACATCACGCATCTTGTTTCATTTTGGATGCGTGCTCACATCTTTGCCCTTTGGCGGGAGCATCTTCCCAGATGCTTTGTTGTGTCTGAGAGTGTGTGGGAACATACGCTCGAGCCTGAGCTGTGGGTGGTGGGTGGAAAGCAAATGTGAATAGAGATTTTTGCCACGCTGCTTCCAGCTGGCTTAAAAATATCCCGAGAATTTAATGACAGCTCGCAAAGGGAGGCTGTGAATTTACAATCTGTGCTGTGCTGGTGAAGGACATACTGATCAGTCCCCTCTGTGGGTTTAACAAATAATACATGAAACCTTCAGGGGATCGATGGGGGACTTGGATTAGAGAAGACTGATATCACTGTCTGTTCAATATGAAGCTACAGCTACCAGCTGGCGAGATTAGTGCAAAAAATAATAATCAGCTGATCTAATGCTTAGTAGCGCTTCAATATGGTGTATTCATTTAGAATAAAGAATGAAGTAAGAGTAACACAGCAATCACTGACTCTTTCCTCTTCCTCAACAGTTATAGAAAAATCATGATTTCCTCCTCTGACCTTTACAGCCGTGACTGTTATTCTTTCTTCCACTGCTTTGACATATGAACAGTAATGAATCGTATACACGACGGTAAAACATTCTTCTGTCACAGGTACCTGAAGCCAGACGTTCACAAGAAATCCAAGCACAAAACAGCGGTCATTAAAAAGACTCTCAACCCGGAGTTTAATGAGGTACGCATCATCCACTTCAGTAATGACTGAAAGCGAAGGCGCAGCTCATTTAGAAGCTTTAAATGTATCCTCCAACCAGTTAGCTGCATTAAAGGTTTTCTGAGACTCGAGATCTTCTGACTGTTCACTCTGTCTTTACTCAGGAGTTTTTCTATGAGATCTCCTTCTCAGAATTAGCGACCAAGACGCTGGAGGTCACCGTGTGGGACTATGATTTAGGAAAATCCAATGACTTCATAGGTAAGTTCATGCCACGAGTGAGGCTACAGGTCATTTTTAGATGTTTAGCCTAAGATTCTTGCATTTGATTATATTTACTTCCACTTTTAAATCTCTTTTAAGGTAAAAAGTTTGAATTCTTCATTGGCATTTTTCTACATTTTTATTTTGCAAATCACATGAAGATGTCCGTCCATCCGTCCATGTTCTGCTGTTTTTCTGAGCAACAGTCTTAGCAGCGATGCCCAGACAGTGTTCCCAGTTACGTCCACCAGCTCTATGGGGGACAATGGGGCCAGCTGAGAGGTGTAATGTCCTGGGTCTACCCCGGGACATCCTCTGTAGGACATGCCCGAAACACCTCATCTAGGTGGCTTCCAGGAGGGATCCTGGTCAGATGCCTGAACCACCTCAACTGGCTCCTTTTAATATGGAGGAGCAGCGGCTCTACTCTGAGCCCCTTCCAAATAACCGAGATCCTCACCCTTTCCCTAAAAGAGAGTCCAGACACGTGTAGGAGGAAGCTAATTTCTGCCGCTTGTATCTGCAATCTTATTCTTTCGGTCACTACACAAAGCCTGTGATCGCAGGTGATGTTAGGAACGTGGATCGAGCGGTTCACCGACAGCTTTGCTTTCACACTCAGCTCTCGCTGACCCAGAGTGGGCACTCCACCTATTTCCAGCTGAGGACCTTGACCTCAGACTCTGTTGTGCTAACATCATAGGTAAAAGCAGAGATGAGATCCTGACACCAGCAAACCAAACGTCTTTTGTGGATAACAGTTCTGAACAGAAACAGTGACAAACATGCCCTAGTTCAAGACTTTCAGCACCAAATCTTCTTCTACTGTGAAAATGTTGCATAAAAATACAGTTTGTGGTATTTTTCTGAAGCAGATGGGCAGTCAGGTTGTGGGCATATGTTCCTCAAATTGGAACAATGGCATTTGTTAAGGATTATTTTCATATGGAAATGGATACACACTTTCCAAGCTCATGAGTCAAACTAACTACATCTCCCGACCTGAAATAATACGCACTCTAGGTGCTTCAACACATGTGAAAAACAAGATGGGGCTTAGATCTAAAACTGGAGAGCCATTCACAATGGGCTGTTTGCAGGGGAACTTGACTCAGCCGTGTTCATTTTTCCCCTTTTTTACTTAGAAACCAATCCGGCTTGAAGTCTTTCTGCTTTTTCGGTTATTGTTCGTTATGCAAATGTCTTTTATTGCGGGTGTATTTTGGACAATGCTGTTTTTTCCCAACCCATTACCTAAGCTTTAAAAAAAAAAAAAAAAGAAAAGAGAAAGAAAGAAAGAAAGAAAGAAAGAAAGAAAGAAAAAACATTACTGACGTTTTAATTTTTTAGCACAATTAATGGCCAATCTGAACACACTTCATTAGACAAAGGTAAAAAATATGTACAGGTCTAATTAGTACCTGATCAGAATAAAAAAAACCATTAAAAGCCTGGAACATGAGGTTTCATTGTTGATCCTCTGTGTTTTAGACGTCTATTATAAATAAAATGGAATACAAAACAATACAAGACATATTCAGAAGCTGTGTGCTGGAGCTTGCTGTGCCTGCTCTTCTTGACCTCTGACTGTCTGCTCTGTTTCTGCTTTTGTAAGGGGGGGTATCCTTAGGGTGTCATTCACAGGGAGACACTCTGCAGCACTGGATAGACTGTCTGAAGAACAAGGGCAAGAAAGTGGAGCGCTGGCACACACTGACCAACGAGCTGCCCGGATCCACGCTGCAGGAATGAACCCGAGCTTCCTCCCCTATAACTGACACCAGAGGGACCGCCTGAAGACCCGGGATGAAGGACGTCTCATCGCATGTTTTAAGGATTGTTCTGCATGACTGTGACGGATCCATATCCTCCTTTGTGTCATAATTCAAAACATCATGCCCAGACAGGTGGGATGGGGTGGGGGGAGGGTTGTCCACAATCACAGATCAATACTCTAATCTCGGATCTAAACAGTCCCAACACAAAGCTGAAACCATTTTCTTCACAGTACTGGCAAGCATTCACATCCTTTCAGTGCTTTAAGATCGGTCTAAATGCTCCTCGTGGACAGAGCCCACTCACGAAGAATAATTGCGCCGGGACGTTTGACGAGGGGAAATGTTTAATTATTCTCTCGCGCAGTCCCGCATGTCAGGTTTGCTTGCTCTTATTAAATTCATGACATTAAAACTCCGCGGTCATGCCCATCTGTCTCAAAGCGCACATACCTCTCCGTGCAATAATGATTGCCTAATGCTTCCGAAGATATTTCCAAGTGGTCTTAATACTGGCGGATGTTTTTTTCCTCTGATCGTCACTGGATTGACAGCACGAGCTGATAAGAAAACTGGTTCTTCCACGTCGATGGTTCGTGTGTGATCTACTTGCATGTTCGGTGTTGATGGAGCAAACTTTTAAAAAAAAAGAAAAAAAAGGTTGGAAATGTTCATCAACGTGTTGTTCCCTAGAAGAAACTGTATTTTATTTAACGGTAATGGCTCTTTAATGTTGTTCGCAGTTGTTTGACGTGTCAGCTCTGATATCGGTGTCGGTCGGTTTTGCTTCACGTTCCCTACTTTGTAAGGCCAACGTCAGTAACGGGAGTTTCACAGCAGCAGAGCGTTTTACGGCGAACCATGCATGACTGTACTCTGGCACAGTAAATAAAGTCACATGCCTTTGTTTCATATACAAATTGTAAATATGAACCGGTGTAGAGCGCTGTGCTTTATGGTGACTCCATGGCTGCTGCTTTACTGTCGACTGCTTTCAGCTGCAGGTTTTCTCTGTGTGGTGAACAGGCATGCTCACAATGCCATTGGTGTTAATATGTAAATATATGTGCGCTGTTTCACTTGTTTGGGATGTTTGTCTTTTGCAAAGCTTGCATGGTTGTTTTTATCTTTGTTTTAGTCCACAGTGGACTCCTTCAATCACACAGCCTGGTAGGAAGCCAGTAAAGCTAATACTGCCACCTGGTGTTGTTGAACTGTAAGTGCAGCCTCTTCTCTGACTACAGAGAGCAGAAGTCCATCCATCAAATGTGTAAGGTGAAAGGAAACCAACACACACACCAACTTTCTGCTCCAGTAAACAATAACTGCAGCAATTAAAACATAAATTGAATCTTTACAAAATGTAATAAATACAACTGCAATTAAAAAAATGTTGCTGGGATGCTTTGTAAAATAAACAGAATTCAGTGATTTGCAAAGTTCATTTTATTCACAGTAGATCATAGAAAACATGTGACATGTTTAAACTGAGGTATTTTACTACTTCAAGCAAAATATTAGTAATTTTGAATTCAGTGGCAGCAACATGTCTAAAAATTGGAATGGAAGCAGCTATGAAAGCTATACTGAAGAAGCCAAATGTGGGCAGGAGTCAGAAACACTGTTGTGGTGAGAGAGTGTCGATGCAGCGTGGAAAACTCTTCTGTGGTCAGACAAATCTAAATTTGAAATTCCTTTTGGCAAATATGGACGCTGCATCGTCCAGACTAAGACTAGATCGATGATCTGACTTGCTTGCATCTCTGATGGTTTGTGCATTAGTGCCTGTGAAATTGGTAGCTTGCACTGGATATATGATCAGTATATGAGTATTTACAGGTTTTAGAGCAGCAGAAGCTCCAATCCAGATGACATGTTTGGCCTAGACATGGAAGGCCTAGAAGATTTCAGCAAGGTGATGCTAAATAGCATACTGCATGTATTTCAGCAGCATGGCATCACAGCAGAAGAGTCAGGGAGCTGAAGAAGCCTGCCCGCTATCCAGACCTTTCAACAACTCAAGCATTGGCTCATGGGCCCAGGACTGTTCAGCGGCTAGATCCATGTCAGATTATGATGGGACAAAAATCCATCAGCTGGTCTCCACTGTTCCCAGATGTCTATGAACTGTTGTTAAAGAGGAGGGGATGCTAAACAGCGGTAAACAAGACCCTCTCCCAACTTTTCTGAGACATGTTGCTGCCATAAAATTCAAAAATAACCTTTATTATTTCTTAATAATGGTACACTTTCTCTGTTTAAACATTTGCTGTTTTCTATGTTCTGTTGTGATTTACGAGATTCATTTATATTTGTAACATTTTGCACAGCTTTCCAACTTTTTTTTTTGTAAATTCAAATGCTGCTGAATTTATAGTGGGAAATATCTGCTGTAAAACGTATCTTTCTGGGTTTGAGTCTTGTGATTTTTACTATGCTTACTGACAATGAGAAAATGAAGCAATGAATCGACATTATTGCTTCCGTTTCAGTTCATTTCACTGTCAGCAGCTTTCAGTGAAAATCCTTACAAAAGCTCCAACCAGCAGCTCAGCACCGAACTGCACACAGACACACTTAACAGCTGGCTGGTGAGCAGAGTGGAGCTTTTAGCAGGAGAGCTGTTTTGTCCATTTAGGATTTAGGAGGAGGAGGAGCTGTAGTAATGCTATTTACCATCTTTTAGCTGTAGAACTGATTGGCCACTAGCATGTATGAAATAAACTACTTTCTCTCTGTGATGGCAGCGAGGTGAGGATCTTCAGTTTATCCACACAAGAGCATCGCCTTATTTTCTTTCCTTCCTTGGCTTCACGCAGATGCTCTGTGTGATCAGTGGAAGACTCTGGGCTCTAAAACAAAACAAAAATCCAAGTTCTGTTGCTTGTATCATTCTTTTGGGCAGATTATCTTAAAATTTATGACTCCTTCAACAGATTTGAGTTCACCGACATCACTGTAAGGGAGACTGCCGCACTTATGCGTTCCCACCGCCGTGCATTACAGTCCCCTTAGTGCAGTGTGGTTTTTCCTGCCATCACTGGCCTCAAAAAGCTTCTGCCTGTCTCTGCATGTTCTTTACAAATTTAATGAAAGGCATCTTATCCTTTAAACTTCTGAATTATTTCCATCCCTCTGTCAGATCTGGGTGGACTTTTATTTTATTCACTTATCGGATGAAGAAAGATAATAAATAAGATTTTGAAGCATTTCTTCTCATCCAGATCAAATTAGTTTACAGTATCATCATGACTTATTGAATGTTTCACTTGTTCCATTTGACAGGCAGGTGAGAGCCTAGCATTGAGACTTCCTTTTTATACCTTGTGTACCCGAGTTTGTGTGGGCAGGGCGCCCTGAGTGTTGACGTGAGCTAGCTGACTGACTCAGCATTACGGGCAGTGAGACAGAAGTTCATTCCAGATAATAACTGGGAAAAAAGGCTTCAGAGAAACACGTGAAGCTGCCAGCAGCTGTGCAGTTTGTGATTACTGTGCATTTTCTCCAGTAGCCTGAGCGAGAAAGAAGCTCTTTGTGAAATGAGATAAGGCTGCCACGGTTTCATCTTAGTCACTGTTTGTTCCTGGATCTGCTCGCACGTCAACACCATCACTGCTCTGTGATTACAGGAAATAAAATGGCTTTATTTTGGTGATTCTACTATTGCAAATACAGGTAACACGGTAAAAAGTCTAATACACTTTGTATAATGTGATTTTAGATTTAAATGATTTTCATAAGTCACTTTCCTCTAACAGCAGGGACACAATCAGGAAGGATTTACACTAAACAGTGACCTACTAATTTCCATATTGTATTGAACAAGTCTTCTTCTTGTTTTTTCACTTAAAGTCACTTAACACTGACCCAAGAATCATTTAAGCATAAAAACGGCACCCAGCTCAAGAGATGAACCAGTGCTGTGCCTACTCATAACAGACAACCAATTTAAAATGATCTGTTACTAGCGGGCATTGTGCATTCTTGTCTCTTTAGTTGAGTCTATGAAAAATCTCAAACATAATACTGGTAACACAGATAACAGGTATAAAATAATACTTTTTGTGTTCTCCAGGAGCTATTAGACAAAACCCTAGCATGTCTCAGCATGGTGTGCAGCGTGTCCTTAAAAATGTGAGGAAAACTGACAAGTGGACGACAAACGGCAGGTCTAAGGCTGAAAGTCAGTGGCAACGGGTCTGATGGAGATGATGAAATCCTTGGTTCAAATCTTCATCAGTTTGTAGAGGTGGTAAGAAAAGATGTACAACAGTGACTGTCAAAATTTGTGGAATTATGAATTCAGAAAAGTACCATCAGCTTTTGATCCAACATGTGGTAACATCTGGAAAACATAGGCTTGGCAGCAGCTTAATTTTTCAGCATCACAATGATCCCAAACACACTGCCGAGGCAGTGAAAGAATACCTGAATAGAAAAAACAGTGGAGCACTATCAGTGACGGATTGGCCTCCCCAGAGGCAGTGAGGTGCAGTGAGAACAGGACAAAAGTCAGCCAACATCCAAAGAAGAGCATTCAATGTCCTTCAGGAAGCCTGGGGTCCATTTTTCTAGCAAAATATACATTTAAATAGAGTGTGGCTCACGATTTTCTCCACATTGCCATATTCACAAGCTAATGTAACCCCATATAAGCCTTAAAATAATCTAATTTTACCATCTATTCTCTACAAATGTAGCAAAGTACTTTTAAAGCTATCATCACTCTGTTCTGGTGGCATCAAGTTATTTAAAATAGTTTCTATAAACAGGAATTTTCCAGCTGTAAGAAAAACATGAGCAAGTTTTTGCAGCTCATAGAAAAGAAAAGAAAAAAAAATCAAATCTCCTATTTTTGCCGAAGCTGCAAGAAAGAAAATTGGACTGCTGGTTTTGAGATCAAAACTGAGATTACTGTAAGGACAAAACAAAAAACAAAAGTGGAGGAGCATTTGAGGACATTAAAGTTTTAAACATCTGTGAGGCGAAACGAAGCCTCTCCTGGTGATAAAGAGGTTTAATTAAAAGCAAATGATCAGCAGTTAACAGAGGCTCCACAAATAACATCTAAATGAAGCAGCCACCAGGTGTAAAACACCACAGTGGCATTTAGCGAGTCAATAGAAAGAGGAATTAAACTCAATAAAAAAACTGTACAAAAATGTGAAAATAACAAATGTAAATTATGTTTGCATAAGGAAACTCCTTTAAAATTGAGTGTATTAGCCAAACCCAGATTGTGTCCTGTCTGTGGGGATTAGTGCCAGCAGAGCACACATAATGCAATATGAGAGCTGCTGTGTGGTCCTCTGAAAGGGCTGTGTGCTTGTATCATAACACTAATGCTTTTTATTAGGAAACTGCAAAAAAGCTGCTGAAAATAAAAGTGGGTAAGGATGAAAATTATCTCCGACGGTGCAAGCAAACTAAGATTTGTTCAAGAATATATATTTTTGGTGATTTTCCTGCAAAGGAGGACAACACTCCTCATGCACTTTTCACAATGAAGAGCAGTTTCCATTACAGAGCCATTATGGGTGCATTACTGCCATCTAGCTGGGATTGTGATGAAAATTCAGAGGGTGCAGTTACAGCAGGGGGATGCTGGATGTGTGGCAGCAGTGCCGTACGGTAATAATGGGCCACACAAGGGCCTGAAGCTCCCAGTTTCTATTAAGAAGCATTTGTGTGAATATTATAAAAGTACTCAATGATAACCCAGTTCAAGAGTGGAACTGCACGGATTTAATCAATTCCAGCTTCTCTCATCTTCTCATGCTTGCTCATGGAAAACTTTGGAGATGGTTTTTGCTTTAAAGATGATAAAACTGTCCATGCAAAATATAAACAAAGGGCTTCAAATGGGAATCAGTACAAATGACGTTTCAAAAAAACTGCCTTTTCACCAGGCTCAGAGCAAGAAGTTAAATACAGTTTTTCATGCATCGGCTAATTTTGAGATTTTTGACTATTTTGCTTCCATAAAATGTTTTATTTTGTTCAGAATGCACAAAAAAGCCTAAAATAACAGTTAAATGTGTTTATTTTACTGCACAAACACTAAACAAAACATAACATCTTGATGATTTGGGGAGTTTCTTGGTGATATCTATCAGGCAGGCAAGCACTACGCTCAGCATATCCAGGCTTTCTTTACATTAGCTGGCTCAGCAAAACCTAAACGCTCTGTCAGAAATAACCGTCAACATGACAGTGGTTATCAACCTTTGTCGTTAATTCAGGGCTTCCAGCTTCAGGCTCAGTGCACGCTCACATAAAAGGGCACTTTGAATCTCTTGCTGCACAAACGGCAGGAAAGTGGACCAAACTGAGCGTCGCCTGCTTCAGTCAGAGAAACAGCTATACAAGTAAAATGGCAAAAGGAAACAAAGTAAGAAAACTGTTGATGTTTCCCACTCGGGAAACAGTAATGTGACACGGAGCTGCACATTAGTGCTCTGAAACTTTATAAGTGACGTATTTAAACATCAGTCTGCTCAGATCTGACTGTCCAGTGATGGAAGTGTGGAAAAAGTCAGATTATTTGTACTGATTCAATGATCTTACTGATAGACATCCTACAAATGGACTGATTCATTTACTAATCTGTGTCCAGCAGTGAAAACGAGACTTCAAGCATAAAAATATTTTTGTTTTCCGAACGTGTGCTGTGATTTCCTGTGACCACGAGTCATATTTTACACTGCAGCATTAGTAACACATGCTCAGCAGGTTGCATGTTGTATTCCTTAAGCGGGAAAAACCTCCTTGGGCCTTTTGTAACACAGTAAAAGTGTGTCGCTTCCAGCTGATTCTAAACTGCAAACATTACCTGCTCTGGACCAGGCAGCATTAGTTGCTATGGTGACACAGTCAGGTTCAAAGATACTCTCCTCCACATGATCACAGGTGATGCAGACTGAAAGCAGGTTGTGCTGCCCTCTGTTGCACTGAGGACGTGTTATCTGAACATATGTGACACATGTTGACGAAAATATACAATCAATAATTCATGCGTCTTATTGTGAAGGTCGGCGCCGCGCAGCACTTCCTGACAAATTATTCACTGTTAATGAGCTGAATTAATAATTAGTTCAGCCTTCAGGGAAATAACAAATATCTAAGCAAAGGAAACACGCTGTAACTCTCTCGATCTCTCTCCAAGTGTAAATAATAAAATTAGATTCTGACTGAGTGTCACAGGTTCTTGCTGTAACACCTCGGCTTTTTTCCACCCCAGCCGTGACAAGACAACATTCCTGCGGCAGAGCCGTCAACAGTTTCTCTAAAAAAAGATCCACAGCAATCCGTCTCCGAGCGTTAATTCCCACTCACAGTGGCTATTTTGCGGCCCCAGTTCTCTCTGCACATTAAGCGGGCACTAAGAGAACAGCGTCGCCGCAGGTCAGTAGATCTCATTATGCTGCTTCTGCGATGCAGACTGACAGGACGATCACGATGCATCCAGCCGCTGCCAAACTGACTCACGGCCGCAGTGTTTGTTTGACCCAGCTGCATAATCCATGACCCACTTACTGCATCTGGATGCGACTATGTCTGGTACACTGATCCCCTTTTGAACTGTTACTGTACTGTAGACATACTAAAATTAGCTGAGTACACAGGAAAGTACCTTTAACTGTCAGAGAAATCACGCTGGTGGGTTTGAATTTGCTGTTGTCAAATGTTGTGAAAGCTGTTTTTGTTAACGTTGGGGGTTTTTTCCCCTTTTGGGGCACAGTAAGACTATTTTTGAAAGTATTGCAGAAACTTTGCCATGTTTACTTTATGTGCATAACATATTTTTTTTAAGTTTATTATTACAACAGAGCATTTTCTTCACTGGAAGCTTACATTTGTATGTAGATACTGTTGTGTCCTGCATTCACACCAAGGACAGAACAGGAAAACATGTTATCAATGCAGGACATGCTGGCACCTTTATTATCCTGCACACTTTTGCAAGTCAAAAAATACATTTTCCTGTCAAGGTCAATAGCTGGAATATCGCTTGCATGGGAGAGATAGCAACAGAGTGGGCTTATAATTTACAGAGATAAAAGAAGAAACTTGTTTCGAGACCAGAATGAAAGCAAATGTAAACAATGTTTTAAAATAATTACACAAATTAGTGAGCAACCTGAAAAAGTAGATTTTACAACAGTTTTTTAAATACATTTTTGACATTTAAGTCAAAGATACTGAATCCTCAAGTTCAGATAAGACTTAACTTTTAGAATCTACCTCGTTTCAGTTGTTATTAAATTAAAAAAAACTCAAAACTTAAAAAGTACATTTACATTTTTTTTAAATTGGCATAAAAGTTCAAATTCAAAAAGTAGAAAAATGCCAGAAGAGCGATTTTGTATTTTAAAATAATATTTTGAAACCACTTTTGCAACATCTGGGTTTATATTTTTATATATAATTTACACAACAAATGTAGGTTTTAGTGTTTTGTGCGTGGATTACTTTCAAATTAGTGGGTGGGACACAAATCTTCGGAGATGTTACACCAATCAAACTGTTAGGGTACTACATTCTGTACTACACCTGGATTTATTGGTTGATCCTGATGATTTTTTTTTACAAAATTATGAAGGAATTCTGCTGCAGTATATCAATGAAACACATCAGCATTTTTCTTTGGACTCTTTAAAGAGTTTCAAATGCAACGCATAGCCACGCAGATCGGCTAACCGGTGCTAATTTAATTGGTGCTACAGTAAGTAACAGACTAAGATCAAATAATTTCACTCACCAGAACTGAAGCACAATTTGTTCAGTGACCTGCAGCACACAGCAGGACACTGTGGCTGTCAGAACTTTTTCTCTAAAGCAGCTCATGTTCCAGATTAGAAGTAAGATGGGAAAATAAATGCAGGGAATTTTGGTTTAAACTGATGACATCACCACTGGTTTCAAGTAAATGTTTAGTGCTAATTTATTTACCAGTTGTTACCATGCTAGCACCTGCTACATTTCTAACCAGTATAAATGTACTCAGCAGCACTGAGAGCTTTGGGGGTGTTTTTCTGACTTTAAAGTCTCACTCCTTACCAAATGACTTAATGCAATTAGAAATGTCAGTTAAACGCTTAATGCTGACCTATTAATCAGTCAGGAATAATAAAGGAGGCTTACTCAAGGGATGAACCAGTGTTGTGTCTACACATAACAGACAAATTAGAAGAACCTGTTTTAAAAAGCTTGTCACAAAAACACATTGTTTGTTCCAACTTCATTGGCTGAATCTATGAAAAATTCCAAGGTTAACACGGTTTCACAAAAATAAAATTATACTTTTTGCCCCAACAAGGTGATTCCAAGGAAAAAACTTGAGGAAACTGGACAAGTGGAGGACAAAAGAAGGAGCAGCAGCTGTCTACAGACAGCCCTGGCCTGTCTACAAAACTGTCAACAGCAGATGAACAGTATCTGAAAGTCATGTTCTTAAGGGAAAAATCCTAATCCTAATTCTCTTGTATGTTGTATGTAGGTCCCGTACCAAGAGCAAATACTTGATACGGGACCTGAGAGATGCATCTTGCCCTTTAGTTGATCCATATACTGTTTAATGAAGCTTCATCAGATCTCAGTGGAAGAGTGGCTGTCAATAAGCCTTTCTTATGGAAGGGAAACGGGGAGAAAAGGCTGAAGTATACCCGAGTGTACAAGAATTGCACCGGAAATCACGGACAAGTCAGTATTGCTTAGAGAGGTCAGGAAAGAGGTACAACATGACGTGTCTACAGTCCTCCGTAAAACATGGTGGAGGTTCTGCCTTGGTTTGGAGCTACATTTCAGCCAGTGTTGTTGGTGAGCTTGCCTTGTATTTTGTATAATAAGATTGGCAAAAGCTTCGTTTTTAAGCATAACAATGATCATAAACACACTTCCAATGCAGTAAAAGCATACCTGGATAGATGAGCCTGGACTTCAACAGAGCAAAAGACAGCCAACATCCAAAGAAGAGCTTTGAATGTCCTTCAAGAAGCCTGGAGAACTATTCCTGAAGATGACTTAAAGAAATGATAACAAAGCTAAGAGAGTTCAGACTGTGTTGAAGAATAAAGGCTGTCATTACCAAATATTCACTTTCAAGCTTGTTAGAATCATAGACTATTTGTTTTGTACTGTATTTATATTTATATACTGTATTTTCATTCATGTGTGCATGTTTCTATGAATTGCTACGCCTAGTTCCCATTTTTCTAGCAACATATAAATAAATTAAGGATGTCTCAAGACTTTTGAACTGCACTTCACCCTAAAATTGGACTGTGTTACAGAAGAGGAGCTATAAAGCAATTCCTACTTTTGGATGCTCATATTAAATATGGCCAAAGTTTCACATAATGAGATCAGCGAATGCGTAAGCAATCCCCGCGAGCCAAAAGCTCAGACTTCAGGCTCCTCTAGACTCGATTTAGTCCGACAAGTCATTACCACCCTGCTACACAGAGAGCAGATATCCTCAATACATTCATCTCAGGCACACAACTCTGTCTCTGAGCACAGCAGCACCATCCAGCTGCCTCTGTTTGCATGGGGCAGTCCATCAGAAGAAACTTGACATGAAGGAAGGGTGGCCCTTAAAGTGAGAGCAGCTGAAAGCAGAGCAGTGCCTGAACTCTGAGTCATGCAAAGCTAATCCAGCAGAGTGAGAACCAAAAATCTGGAGCTAAAAAAGAGCAGCATACTGTCTTAATATTTCAAGACACTGGCCCAGTTGCTGTTCTTGTTCATGAATGATTTTTGAAGAAGAAAGCTAGTAACCACTTCTTAAAGAGTGTTAAAAAAACAAACCTCAGGAGGAAATAATGAAGGAAATTTTTTGCTTTGATTTCATTGAAGTCATCTGAGGCTTATGTTCGCTCTACTGGCGGTCATGCAGTGCAGTGTTTCCTTCTGGCTCGAGGCCTCTGCCTTCAGCATTTTGCTCTTCCTGCTGTCTTTGCACTCTGCTGCCTGACAACAGCAGGCGCTCTCCATCCCAGCAGCTTACACGCCATCACGGCACTGAGGACTACACCAACGCTTCCCCCACCCTCCACCCCAACTACACTCCTTTCCCCTTTTTTTTAACTCCACTGATGCAAAAACACAGTCTCTCCTTAACGGCTTAGCTCTCCTTTCACTCACTTTTGACGCCGCCTTTATTCTGCACAGCCGCTGATGCTGTTTATCCCTCCAAAGCAACACTGAAAACAGGTCACATGCATTGTGTCTTTATTATAAATGTGCTGCAGAAGTATAATATTCCAAGTGTCAGCTTATCTTTGCAATTTGAAACTTCCATCATCATACATTACAAAAAATCAATAAATAAACAAAAAGAAAACAGAACATGCCAATAACCACAAAGATCATAGAAGCCTGGTGGGAATACAGTGGCTGTCTGGAGGGTATCCAACAGCTTCAGCGCCTACATCAGATCTTAATTACGTAAAGGTAACTCATATCCACTGGAGGATTAGCACAATATCTGCAGAGTACATCAACTGTAGATTACAATCAGTAAATTTACATTATTAACAAAGGGGGGCGGGGATGGTTTGTATATATATGCCGCAGTTGTCTCGACAGAAAACTATCTGCAGGGCCAGAACTCATGATGAGACCCTTGAAATCGCGGCATTGGAAAATCTGGGACACAGCAAAATAAAGTTTTTAGTCACTTTATCGATTAAATCACAGTGAAAACCACAAGTAGATAAAGATTAGAGGTTAGCGAAGGATACACAGGAGATATTAGAACAACGATAACAAACCCGGCTTTTAAAATGATGTTCTTCACACTAAAATGCTACGACACTGCTACTTCAGAGCCCCCACCCATGTCTGATCTAGTGTTTCACAAACACCTACAACGAAAAGGTGCTGACTCATCCAGGTGGGAATCAACTACGGAGGGTATTTTATTTCTTTTTCTTTTTTTTTAAGTATAATATAAGAACAATCTGTCTGCTTTCAAAGCTCGGGCTACCTGAGGCTACAGCCGCATCTTTGACTAAACAATCACAAGCTATTTAATTTGTTAACCAAATAGTGATGCCCGCACTGCCTTACAGCTGCCGCTCCGCTGCGGCGCAGCACTTCCAGAGTTTCAAAATCAATCCCTTACAAAGATTATCAAAAGACAGATGGTGCGGCATCACTGACTTCCCTGTAAAGTCTGTGTGTTTTGTTTTGTTTAAGCTTTAATCACTACAGCGTGACTTTTTCCCTCCTTTCTCCAGCTCACAGTGGTTGCAGGTGTCGAGCAGATACACAGTATAGTTGCACAGAGCGAAAGCACATCTCGATGCTTCCCTCCACATCAACTGGTGAGAAGTGAGGTCTTTGCAAAGCAAGAAACTTTTTTTTTTTATCCCCTTGCTCTAAATTCTTTTATTTGGCACATATTTCCTCCTCGCTGTGTCGACTGTGCCTCCGTAATCCCCTTTTCCGTTTTAGCACCCACGGCTTGGTAAGCCCCGCTTTCATCCTCCTTTTAGTCGGCCCGTACGCTCAAACACAAGATATCATGGAGTCATTTTGAGCCACGGAGCAAGAGACAGTCTGAAACAAGAGGACATAACTGGGATTCAAAGGGTTTCCTCTCTGCTGCGCGTGTGAGTTCATGTGCGCAACACAAAATCCCGGAGCCTCTCTGTGCGTTTGAGGGGGATTTAACCAGAGAGGTCATTTTTTGTTGGGAAGTTGAGAGGCGATCCCTCCGCTGCGCTCTAGTCCACCAGTTTGGAGGCTTGTGATGAGATCTCTTCAAGAGTTCGAGTGTCTCTGTGTTGGAAATCATTCCAAACGTGTTGGCCGGAATACGAAGGGACTGATTAAAGTCTGTCTGTTCCCTTCTCTCCAATCTAACGTCCCATGGACCCCTCCCCTCACACCCTCCCCAGATTTAGAGTAGCATCATTTGCATATTTTATTCTCTTCCATTAGCAAAGAAGAAAAGAAAAGAAAACAGGGGGGCAGGAGGGGGATTTATATCGATTACAGAAATATAAGTAAGCGCTGTATATCGCGGGGAGGTGGGGGGCAAGGGGGTGTGGGGCACATTTGTCACACATCCAGGTAATGACTAGGCAGGTAAAGATGGTGGTGCAGGTGCGGGGCCAGACGGTCTGTTGCCTTATCCGGTTTCATCCTGGGATGAAACTCAGGGTTTCACATTTACTAAAAAAAGAAAAGGAAGCGTATTAGTCAGAGCTTTATATTCTGCAACTTCATATGGATGTATAAACTTTCACAGACCACAGAGGACAGTTACATAATGAGAGAAGAAGAAAAAACAAGGATTGCCAAATCCCAGCGCTCTTCAACTCAAGTTGAAGTTGAGTCTACAGTTGTTCTTCCAGTCATTGAGCTAATTAGCACATCTCTTGGCTTAATAAGACCCACAAGGCTGCAAATGGGCACGCTCAGAAATAAAGCAGAAATAAGTGTAATCTGAAGTGAAAAGGCATGATTGAGAATGACTAAACTGCACGTGTCTAAATGTAGAAGAACAGCAAAACAAAAAATAAGACAGAGGCTGGTCCCTTTCTTTGCGAGTCACTGAAATAATCACTGATCTGTTATCAGAATCCTTTTTATTTGCAAACGTACAATAAAAAGCACATTTGTCCAGCTCCCGAGCCGGTCAGCAGCTCACGAGCTGGGCATACAGTGGTTATACATGTGGTACAGAATCAACAAGGCTTCACATTTTGTACAAGCAGAGAGGGCAAGGCGTGAAAACAAGACAGTGGACTACACACGTCACTCTACAGATACACACACGGCAAAACCGAGGCATGCGGTCGGTTACAGCTGTAGGCCACCCGTGCAAACATGGAGGAACACGTCAGAAAATGTAGATCTGCGTCTGCTTCGGGAGGGCTTAATATGTTCTGATCTCTGTGCAGCGGCGACATGGTTTCTAAAGGCTAAAGTGCTGCAGTGTATAAAGCCACGTGCAGGCGTTGGGGCTAGCGCTCTACTGTGCAAACACAGATAGTAATAATATCAGTGATTAAGGTCAGACTGTGCCAACAGAGCTGAATATATTATGCTAGTATGATGGGATAAACGGTGACAACAGCAGGTTGTGGAAGCTGCGACACATCCTTCAGTAATTCACGAGACGAGAGGAGAGTTCGCAGGAAAGAAGCGGCTCAGCAACACAGGAGGTTAAAAAGGAGAGGTTAGGGGGGGTTTAAAGGTCAGATTTGGGACACTCACTGGCCAGGTTGACAATGCAGGCGATGATAATGATCGTCCCTCCTACTAGTGAGACCATGGAGAGCATCTTGGCCACGCGTCCCAGACGCACGGCGCCGTCCAGATTTCCCTGCTCCAGACTGTTCTTGGACTGAGGGAGAAGATCAAAGCGTCTGTTAGCATCAGCGTGATTAAAAAGAATAAACTCCAAAAACCAAACACACACACACAAATCCTGCTCTCACCATGATGGAGTAGACAAATCCAACAATGTTGATGGGCCAGACTGGGCAGAAGCAGGCCAGCACGGAGAGGAGGAGGTAGTCTTTGACTTTGGAGCGGTCCAATGGTGGGTTGGTGGCGATGCTGGAGTGGCGAGAAAGCGACGGCCTGGGCGAGAAGGCGGTGTAGCCGATGGAGCTCGCCCTGCTCCCCTTCCTGGTCTTGCCGTGATGAGGGTAAGAGATGGAGTGCTGCCTTCTCGGAGGAGAGGAGACGACTGGAGAGGTGCTCTTCTCCTCGGACACTGAGTGGATCCCGTTACCTGCGTGTGAAGGATGAAGAGGACAAAGAGGTAAAACGCCAGTGCTCGCACGCCTCCCGTGCTCTCCCGGGAGTTCATCCACGCGCAGGAATTTGACTTTCCCCCAGCGAGCTGACTAAGCAGCTGCCCGACCCTGCCTCCCTCCCCACCCGCTGCCTGGCTATGAGGTCAAACTCAAGTCACTCACCGTTCTTCAGCTTCTCGTTGATGACTATGACGAGCTCTCCTTTGGATTTGCTGCGGGCAGGCCTGGTGCCAGCCGGGCTGCTGCTGCAGCTGTGGATGAGCTCTTCGCCTCTGACTGGCAGGCACAGCTCAGAGACGGGGGCCTGGCTCGACAGGGAGCCGTCTTGGTCCAGAAGCGATGGTTGTTCTTCCACAGGCCAAAGGCCGGGGGCGGGCATCATGTTCACAGCCATGCTGACAGAAAGAGAAGCCCGTGTTCGTGGTCCGGTCCTGCACGTCTGTAGTTACACCTGGGGCCAGAAAGTGGTTTTAAACACATTCATAAACAAAAACTGTTCCTTCCCATCTGCTTAGGGATTGTGCAAAAATCACTGCAGTGGAGAAGAGGGCAGACAGATGGAGCAAGAGATAAATCTTTTCTTCTATTTAAACTATTTTTTAATCAAATATTTAGACCAATTTTTGCTATTGGAGGACAGCAAAATAATAGCAAGTCTATAGATGTTGAGTTCTTGGTCACAGTCTCAACCCAACAGAAAGCAGCTATAGGAAAGTAGGGCATAGTATCAAATGAGCCACAAATGACCTAAAAGAGATTAAACGGTGCCTTCATGGTTGGGTTGTTTGCCTACAGTTTATTTAGTAAAACTCTACTTGTTTGAATCAGTTTGCAGATGCTGGGGAGCAGCGCTGCCTCCCTGAAATGAAATATTTATATGGCTGGCAGGGGATTTCTAACTAGCAGTTTTCATAAACACATCCTGTTTCAGCAGATTTCAGAGTGGATGTGGGCTCAATATCACCCATAAGCCTCTTTATAATCCCCTTTTGAACGTCAGATGACATCTCACGTTTGATCACTGCTCACAGCTGCTGAGGGATGGATGAGCAAAACACAACTGTAAATAAGGCCTCCAAGACTCGCTTTCTCAGGTAACAAAAAGCAGGTCAACAAAAAGGAGGAGCGGAAAAAAACAGGTATGGCAGATGGAGACGGCTTTCCTGCCTCGGTCTCCGTGCAGGTGTGTACATAGCTTTATTTCACCGTGTATACACAACCGCTCACCGACATATGGTGGCCGGTTTTGCCGGACGCAGAACAATAGCTAGAGGACACAGCGGTAAAAAGGCTGAGGACAAAGGGGGGAGAAAACTCGGATAGAGGCCAACAGGGAGGGAGGGAGGCTGCTCGTTAATTAGCCTGCCGCTGATGGGTTGGATTCAGTGGATGTGCGCTGCTAAACTGCACCGATAAGCAGGAAAAACACATGCACTGGATTCACAGGAAATGACTGGAATACATAAACAGCCATTTGTGTATCTCGCACCCATCAATCCATCAAAGGGAAAACTAATCAAACTGACCTTTGTTTCCGTCCCTTTCTTTTTTAATCCAGCGCTTGCCTCGTCGTCATCACGTCGCTGGATTGTGCATCGTGGTAACCTCACTCCCAGGTGGGGAAAAAACACAAAACTGTCAGACGTGACCAAACATCTCCAGAGCGCAGAGGGTTTCTAGACGTGCTCCGTTTAAAAGCTCGATCATATGATTTATGTCCAGTGAAAGCTGAGGGAGGGAAAAAACAGAAAGCGGTGGGGCTGGTGTAGCCTTGCGCCAGCGCAGTGAGCTGGGATGGATGGAGTCTCCTGGATATCAGGGTGGTTCAGAGAGGAGGGGTGTGTGTGCGTGTAACGAAAAGTGAAATCAACCAGAGTACGTGCTGTGGAGGAAGAGAAAAGGTGTGTGTGTGAGAGATGTGCTGTAGGGGGCGGTGGTTTGTAGCATCCACCTACCGCCGGTGTTAAACTGTGACCTGCTGTCTGTGCGATGCTAATTAGCCTAATTATGTGTTCACACAAAGAAACCGTGATACGGCGGTGGAGCGTCAGCTCGCATAGATCAGGGTAGGAGACACTGGAGCTCAGGCGAAGGTGACCATAACATTTATTTACCGACGTCAAATAAATACACAAGCATCCAATAACGTGATATGGGAGGTTTATTAAAAAAGGACACGCCACCAGCTGGACACAGCAGACATTACATAAACACGATGACAACAAGCATTTAAAAAAAAAAAAGAAAAAAGAAAAATGGGGTGGCTTCAGATAAAAAGTAAAGTATGTACATGACTTGTATTAAAAAAGAAGAAAAAAATCATTTCCCCATGGCACTCACGATGTTTGCCTGCAAATAGAAGAAAAGAACAATGAATACAAACCAAGAGAAGCAGAATATCAATCAGATGCTTAGTTATGGAAGGATTATATTTATTTTGGTTAATATTAGGAGCAGAAAACGTGTTTTTGTAACCAAACCTGATTTTTATTTAATGTTTAACACATTAATAAAGTCTAATGAAGTTGCCATTTAACCTAGCTCGCCACAGGGAGCGTGCAAAATTAAAGCAAAATCACTGAAACAGAATGCAGTACAATAATCTCCATCTAAATTATCCCATTTTAATAATTGATGAGGACAGAATTGTAAATCACAGTAAAACTCCATTAGTTGCACAGCCTTACTGTCAGTAATACTTTATTACTACAATCAAAGCGTCTGCTGCTAAGCTAAAAGTGATCATACTCAAGTTTTAGCAGGTTTGTCAACCCCTGCTACCTCAAAATCAGCTGATGGGAATGCTTTTATTTTGGAGGGTTTTAGAGGTGCTTCTAAGAACCTGAAGCAACCCACCAAAAAGCAGAGTGGCAGAAGATAACCACTTACAATGACAGCAAGAACCTAGCTTACCTTCATGAAGGAGGAAAATCTCTTTTCCGTCATCCCCTCAACTTGTATCAGGTCTTCCACCTGCAGAATAGCAATCATATAGTCTGTGCATGCATTTATATTATAGAAGCTACAGTAAATAAGGTTTGTTTTCCAACCTTTGCGAAGTGACCGTGGATCTCCCTCCAGCCCAGAATGAGCTTCGCCTTCTTGTCACCGATCTGCTGCAGACTTTTCAGCTCTTTGAGGCAGCCTGTGTTCAGAATTTGCAGGATTTTCTGCTTGGACTGATCCACCATCGACTGGTCAAGCTGGGACTCCCAAGCACTCTTTGTGTTGTTCTCTTTACCACCTGGTGACTGATAGGACAAGAAAAGAAATATAAATGCACAGATATACAACCAAGCCGTTAAAACATTTTTGCTATCAGACAACACAAGCAATCTACTTTAAATCTGAACGTCTCTCCACTGGTTGGGAGAGGAAGGCAATTTTAACCAAACAAATTTGAGACCCTTTCTGCATCTGTCGAGTCAGATAAACACATTGAAGCTAATGCACGTTGTCAGCTTGTATCTGATGCTTGCAACTCTGCAGATGTGTCAAGTTAAGCACAGCACAGTCAAGGCTCAGTTGCTGACCTCAATCAGGTCTGAATACGTCTCCTCTTTCTTCTTGATGCATACAGACTGCTTTTTGACCACAAGAAGCTGCTGAAGGGGCTGGCGCTGGGACACTGAGGGGCAGGAAACAGGAAGACATTGCATTAGGACAGGATCTAAGACAAATATTCTTACTGCATATAAAAAACAAACAAACCAACAACTGCATTTTAAAATTAAAGTCAAATTTTTATCACTTGAACCATTTTAAAGAAAAATGCATGCAGGAGGCACTAAGAAAGGTTCTCTGGCTCACTCTCAGTGTTGCTGAGGGTTGTAAAAATAATTCTCTCATCATCATTTGATACCTTCTCTGGCTCCAGTATTGTAGATTGAGCTTTTGCATCACATTGCAGCCCATCAATAGCCGCAGTGAATCAACATGACAGAATTAGCGAGTCACTAATCTTTAGTGAAGCACTCAAATAAAGAATTTAGTGAGTCCTCAGTCAAGGTCAGCAGTGTGTGATACCTCTATAGTCTTTAACACTGTAGTAATTTCTTCATGAGGCAAACAATCTATGGAAATTCACTTAGTTACAGTACGATCATCTGCTCTAGGATTTCTAACAGACCTTGCAGCGGTTGGACCACAGCCTGCTGTTTATTGGGTTTTGTGGCATCTGACTGTTTTCTCCGCAGGGCAGTTGTCTTGTTCTCGAAGTCGGGCTCTTGTCCTGTAATCGACTTTTCTCCAGCCAACTGACTGAATAGCATGGCCTTGCTCTCAAGCTCCCTCTGCTTCTCTTTGAGCTCCTGCACAAAACAACAACAACAACAAAAACAAAGAAGCATAACAAAAGAGACCAAGTACAGCAATTAAATATTGACTGGGCAGAAAAGGGCGGCCAACGTTACAGCCTTTCCAACTTGATATTTCCATGTATGCATGCATGAAGATGTCAATTTATAAAAAGGGACAGCAGATAATGGTTTGTGTTTCTCTCCCATAGTAATCCCACAAAGCCCAGGTGTTGCTAGTGGGACTGTTGCAAGAGAGAATTAGTTTCAGCACCAGCTACCAAATCCTGGCCTACTGTTCAGAGACCACGACCTGCTTAAGATGCTGTCTCACTGTCCTCTCGATACCACTGCTTAGAGCAACTCTAAACTAAACAGAGCATTCTTCAAGTCAGCCATGTGGACAAACTAGATGTGCATTTTCACCTTGATCTCTTTAAGCATGGCCAGTCTCTCTTTGTCCTGGGAGCTCATCGTTCTCTTCTCCAAAGCTATTAGTCTATCCATCAGTGACTGGTCTGATGAACTAAAGGGGCAGACAAACAAATCATATTAGACAAAGAGGCTGAAAAACAGGGCAGACAGTACGATTTGAAACAAGTCAGGTATCAAAAAGTCATGTTTACAGGATTCCAGACAGACCTACACACAACAGCATCTTTCTCCGTCACAAAGCCTTTCACGTCAGTCAGACATCATAATACAAACCAAACAAATAATCAGTCTGTGTGGTCTATAACCTGTGGTTACGTGTAGAGGGTGAGGCATCGTGTTCGGATTTCTTCTCCTCTTTATGCTTCTTCTTCTGTGGCTCAGTGCCAGACCCCCCTGTCTCTCGCTCCTCTCTGGACCGCTTCACTGGAGACGACGGCAGATGGAAAATTAACAGTTTAGTATTCAGTGCAGTGTAACAACGGTGTCTGTGGGGGCTCTCTAGAGTGTAAAGCAACTCAGACAAAAATGGCACAGCATCAGTCAAAGCTGCATTGCAGTGCTTGAATTAAAGCCAGCCGCAGCAGGTAAACATGAGGAACATCTTTGAGAGAGTGCAGTAGGAAAGACAACATCAGAACAGCAAAAATGCAAGTGGAGCACCAGTTTTACAAAAAACAAAAAAGACAAACATCCATCTGACCCAGAGACAGCCGTTTACTGTTAGTCACCATCCTCTCGGATGTGACATGGGTGCCCCCTGTTGGCCTTTGGCTCTTCCTGTTTCCCAATAAAATGCCTTTTTATACTCTAGTGGCCCCTAACTGAAAAAAGTGAGTGCTTTTCTCACCTGGCACCACAGCCACAGTTTCGCGGGTGAAGGGCTTGTTCACAATGAGCTTGGATTTGGCCGCAAAGTTGAGTGCACTGAAGGTGTCAAAATAATATTTGTACTCTGGTGCAATATTGGTGATCATGACGGAGTGTGCCGAGCCCCCCAGAGAGTCCTGCAGAAGCCGTGTTAGTTTACTGTCCCTGTACGGCACGCGCACCGAAGTGCCCGAGTTTAGAGAGTCAACAACTTTGCTGAGTGTGAAGAGAGACAGGTTGATGGCACCACTCTCCTTCAGGCGGATGCCCTGGTTGCCGGTGCGGCGGTTGTCCTCTGAGCCAGCCAAATCGACCAAGTACAGTTTGCCTGTCTGTTGTCTGTGGGGAAGTTGCTGCTGAGTCCGTACAACCTGTATCATTGCAGAGATTAAGAATGGAAAAGCAGCAGCGACACAGAAGTCAGGCAGGAAAAACGAGGAGGTGGTGAAGAGTCATGGGGTGAAAGGAGAAAAAAAAAAAAAAATACGAGGATTACATTTTATGAAAACATGACAACAAAGGGAAAAAACAAAGAATAAATGAAGAAAAAGGACAGCAGATAATGGTTTGTGTTTCTCTCCCATAGTAATCCCAGGAAGCACAGAAGTTGCTAGTGGGACTGTTGCAAGAGAGAATTGATTTCAGCACCAGCTACCAAATCCTGGCCTACTGTTCAGAGACCACGACCTGCTTAAGATGCTGTCTGGCTGTCCACTTGACACTAACAAATAAAACAGTTCAATAAACTACACCAAGATCATCAAACCTTAATGAGAAGGATAGCATGGCTGCGGCTGGAACGCTGGTTTAGCTTAGTAGAAGCTGTAGTACGGTTGAGCGTCGCAGGGACAAAGTGTTTGTCAAAATCTGCGAATTTGCTAATGTTCATGTGTGTCAGGCCAGGGATAAGGATGTTCTTGTCTTTGTCCTCTCTGATGGGTAAATCCTGGGAGTTTGGCGACAGAAGATCAAGCACCTGAGAAAGGACCAGAACAACAAGAATAAGAAAACGGTAATTGATGAATGATGCACACTAAAAGAAAAAAGGTACATTTAAAAGGTTCAGAGGCCATGCAGTGGAAAATGTAGTTAGAAGGTTTTTCAGTAAATTCAAGAAGACTGGAGGCTAAAAAGCTGTGCGCGCCCCCTTGTTTTATTAAATCATGCTGAGGGCCAATGACCTGAAACTGAAAGGGTAGGCTGAAAATGTTTTCACACATGAAATTTTAAGTCAACCGATTCAAATATTTTCCACATTTGTTCATTTTGACAGGTAGCGCAACAGGAAATAAATCTGCTTCAAAAGGCTTCATACTACGACATGTGTATGATGTATGATGGTGTCTACAAACGGGAACTGCATGAATACAGCAGGTAAGAGCTGTCCAATCTGACAATGCACTGAGTTTTTATTAGAGAGCTGGCAGGTTAAAGGCTGGCTAACATCCTATCCGACTGCATCAGATATCTGCATTCTCACATACAGCTCTGCTGGGTGGGGCCAAGGCTACCCTGCACGTGCCAAAACATCTTAGTTTGGAATACACCATCTGCATAATAATACTGTTGGCTTAAATTTGCCGAATTAAGGGAGTCAGCTTTTGGTCAACATAAAATCTTCTAAGGGTATTAATAACATTTCTAGAGAAGTGTCCATTGGAAACGGAAATATTTCCACTTTTAAAATGAACATAAAGGCAATTTTATTTTCAATACAGGGTTTTAATCAGGGCTGAAAAAAAAGATTGACCACACTATAATGATTTTCTGTTTTATACAACAGAGTTTCGCTTCCTAAGGTGATATAACAGGGAATTTCATAGAGTTCTGTCAATTAAGGTAACCAAGATTCAATACCTGAGCTGTTTAGAGACATTTGAAACTATTTTACAACCTTTGGAACAAGTAAATACCAAAGGTTCATTTGATCCATTTAAATCTAGAAGAAAAAAAAAAAGGAACACAACCACCACAAATCCCCCCCCCAGCTCTCTATAATGCTATAAAATGCAGAAACACACTTCTTAAGAGCAAAGACAATGTTTTCTAACACCTCAACTTGAATGACCACCAGCTGCATTACTTTGCTTAATCATGAACAGAAAGCCAGAAATAACCGTACGCTCTTTCTACTTAAACCATTCATACCTTCTCATTGTAAATTTCCAAATACGACATGCCAATGCTATAGTCCCATCCATCACTCGCATCCTTGGCTTTCACCAGCTTGAAGACCTCACGAACAGCTCGGGGAATCACACCTGGCTGCTCTGAACTCCCCAGCATGGTGTGGGTCTTACCTGTGAAAGAGGATGCAAAAGCCTAGAGTTAGAAAAGGGTGTCTTTGAGGAGCCAAAATATCTATAAACAAAATCATTGTGACCTCTCACAAGTCTTAACAGCTTAATTTATAAATGCATGTGCACAGCTAATATACACGTTTCTTGAAACCCTGTAGACTGTGCTTCAACATACCAGCTCCTGTTGGCCCATAAGCAAACACACTGGCATTCTGTCCGTTAAAGATGTGCGGCAGAATGGGCTTCACTGATGAGAGGAAAACTTCTTGCTGCGTCGTTTGTTCACCATGAAAAACGTCGAAGCTAAAAACAATAACAACAACCACAGCTCTCTTAATATTTAAAGCTAGACAATCACTGAAATCTTTACCGATATGCATATATACATAACAGATTATTAGGAAGGCACTGACTGGTATTTAACAGTTTCTGTGGCGTTCCTCCAGTTGATTATCTCCAGGTTTTGAGAGTCCAGGCCTTTTACACACGGTCCCTCGCTTTTCTCATCTTCTTTGTTCATATACGGTCGCAGACGAACAGCTACGCGGACCCTGGATGTCTTCTTGTTTCCTCCATCTGATACCGCCACACGCGTCGCCATTATTGCGCTTCCAAAAAGAAAGGCCCGAATAAAGTTTAATAATAAGCTAACTAGTTAGCCACGAACGTGCTTGAAAATGACAGTTTGTGTATAACAGCACTGCATTAAAACGCATGGCATTCAAATGAAACCTCTCCTGATAAGCTGTGTTTCCTTACTGACGAAAGCCTCTCTCGGCTAATAACAAGCTAAAGCTGGATAGCTCAGTCATAACTTCTCCAAAGAACGGATGCTTCTCGACTGGCTAATAATAGTCACAAAGCCAAAGCCTGCTATATGCTTACCGATATTATTTGAGAATGTCTGAGACAAGCCACACCTTTGTTATGCCCTAAATTTTCCTTCCAGCAACATTTCGGACGCTTGGTTTTAACAATGGCGACCGCGTCCCTTAAAAACTTGAGCGACTAACCGAACACTTTTTCAAATGCAGAGCGCAGAAACCGGAAGCGGCCGTAAACCAATCAGAATTTTTTTTTTGAACCAATCAGAACTCGCACAAATACTGGCGCCTGTTTTACGTCATGCGTCCATATTAATGTGATTTGTGGCTTTTCTGATTACATTTGTCAGGTTTACGCTACACAAACGTACATATACGTACGTTTTAAAAACAACAAGAACAACATGAACAGAAAAGCAAAGGAAGCTAATACAAATTTCGCTCTGTCTGCCCGGAGACCTGCTCGCGCTTGCGCAGTGTGCAGGAAGTCGCGTCGAGCGTAGATCTCCAAACCATTCCCCTCTACTGCTGGAGTGTCCGCTCGCAGTGAGTGTGGATTATCCACATGACGTTGTATCAGCGATGAGGTGAAGCTCCCCCGCCCCGGCAGTGCAGAGGCTCAGGCAGATCCCTACAGCCAAAATGGCGCAATGTTTACGTCTGTGCATAAGCGTTTGTTATACTTAGTGACTCTCATGGGGAGTTTTTACTGGAAAAGTATTTGACTCAACGTTTTAATCGCTTTCACAGCAGCACCGATCCGGAAGAAGCCGTTAATGACGATTTAAGGCACGTATGTTATTAGCAGATTAACTACTGTTTAAGAAATAGCTGGCGGTTAGGCCTGACGTTAGCTAGCCGCTTGTTTTAGTTGACTGTACGTTCACTTATCCTTTAACAAAAGTAAACAGCTACGGCTAAAAGTTATAGCCTCTAAAAAATCCTCTTAATCTACACAGTTGTGTATACCCGAAGTTAGTTTCAGCTGCACTAAAATGTTTTCTAGATCTAAATGGCAGGCTTCTGTTCAGCAGATCTGTTGCGAGAAACTTCACCAGCAGGAAGCATGCAAGCTGAGGCCACAGACACCTCACTGAAAGAGGGCATAGAGGTTCTGAACATGAAGGACTCAGAGGAAGCTGCAGAGGGCAAAGAGGACGAGGACAGCACGAAGCAACCGGATACGGAGATGGCAGAGGAGGACGACGCAACAGCCAAGGAGGATACAGGTACAGTACACGCGTAAAGATACATGCATGGGCAGGTGTAGTGAAAGGACGCACAGTAGACAGGAAGTTTCATTATCAGGGTAAAAGTCTTCGGTGTGGACAAGCATGTCCTGTACAGGTAACTAGTGTGAGTCTGAAGTATCAGCAAGGACAAATATCCGCCCATTTTCTTAAATGCTTATTCACCCAGGGTCTGGTGTGGGTGTGGTGCTGGAGTTGGCATTAGTGTGGTACACCCTGCGCCAGTTCTTTGTATGTAAGTTAAAAAGAAAAAGCAAACAGACTGCTGGGACTAGATATAAGCTGATGTTTCTGTTTTTAACTGTAATATTTGCTTATATTGCTATATAGACTGCAGTCAACTGGATTTATGATGGGGGATGTATATTTAAATGTATATTTAAAATACAGAAATCAAGTATCTTTATGACCCTGCGTCATTATACCTAGATTATCCAATCTAGAGCACTTAACAAAAAAACCTAGTCATCCAAACTGTTTTTCAGGGTTAAAAGACAGCAATAAAATGCAAAAACCATCTATTAAAGAAAACAAAAAATCAATACAAAATATTAATATTAGAATCAATCCAATTGTGAACTTTAAGAAAGTTGGAGGTCTTTTAATTTAAAAAAAATATATATATATAAGTTAAAAAATGGTTTCTATGAAACTATTCAGTAAAGCCACTATTGCTCAGTAACTGATCCAGCCTTCATTAGAAAAGTCTGTGTTGTTCTGTGCCCTGATGTACTTGATCACTTCAAGTCTTTTGGCTTTTGTATCACTTGCTGCAGAGAATATATTACACACGAGAGAAATGTTAGCTCCTGCTATCAATAAATGTCACCACTGATTTTCAAATAGTTTTGCTATTTGCACCCCGATGCCCATCAGTGGGTGTGATGTTGATGTTCTGTTGACATATCAGTCCGTCCCTACGTAGAGCTTGTCACAGAGAAGTCAAAGCAGTGTGTCTGAAAGATGTTTAAATTGGACCTATTATGTGTATTGCTTTCTGTCATACATACAGTACTTTTTGCAGTGCTGATTGCTCCTATTAAACATGGCTAAACCTTCACATATTGAGGTCAGTGTATGTACAAGTAATCCCCTTCAAAAGTCCAGCCTACAATCTACACATGGATCTGTCAGTGGAAGCCAGTATTCCTTATGTGGTTGCCTCACACATCGTCAACACGGACCTGCAGTTCAGACCCTCTGAGGGGCAGCCAATCAGAACAAAAGCATGTAGCTCTAAATTGAAGGCGGGGAGCTACATCAAAGCCCAGTATAGGGTTAATCCACAATAAAATGTCGCTTTATTATTGTTTTTAAAAGAGATTTTAAACTGACTGTGTACGTTTTTTTTCTCAGATGGGAACACAGATGCAGTGGGAGGAGAGGCGCAGCAGGATGAATCTCAGGCAGACGCAGGGGTGGAGGCTGAAGATGGAAAACAGAAAGCCGAAGAGGCGGACGGTGACTGGGAGCTTCCGTACAGCGACGAGGAAATGGAGGACCCCAAAAACTGGATGCCTCCTCCCGCAGAGATCAAAAGACTCTATGAGCTCCTCGCTAAAGGAGATATGCTGGAATTGAACTTTGTGCCCCTTCCTAGAAGGCCCCCCACGCCTGAACAGACCTCTTCGCCCGAAAGAGACGAAGAGGAGGAGGCAGCCAAGGAACGGGAGAGGCAGGAGAGGGAACGCAAGTCAGTGTTGCTTTTCTTTTTGGTCATTTCAGGATTAAGGAGTTTGGTTCGAGTGCTTTTGGTTGGTCATGTTTCGTTTTGTTTTTTCAGGCCTCCAACTCCAACTGAGTTTGACTTTGATGAGGAGAAAATGCAAACCACTCCAAAAAATGCTTTCCTAAGCCGGCGCAGGACTCCTGGTATGTCACAATCAATTATTTGTGTTGTCTCTTTATAATCTGGACTTTTTTGTCTTTTATTTAATAATGATTTTTGCCTGTTGTCTCCCAGGATCTTCTGCCCGCTCCTCTGTTAAAAGGGAAGCTCGGCTGGACAAAGTATTGTCAGACATGAAGCGCCACCGCAAGATTGAGGAGCATATCATGCGCACAGGAAGAGATCTCTTCAAGAGTGACAAGAAGCTGGAGGAAGCCCTTTCTCCAAACAGCCAGAGGGAGCGGGAGAAGGAGAGGGAACGGGACAGCAACCCCAACACCATCTTCTCACCACGACAGAGGAGATACTGATGGTTTCTTTTGAGACAAGGACTTGCCCAAAGGCATCTAAAGCCAAGCATTTCCCTGAGGCTTTCTAAAAAAACTTGAATTTTTTTTAATGTAACAAGTTTTGTATGTTTTATGTGTTTTGTATGATGGCAATAAAAATTTTAACCCTGGAGGACATCCCTCACCTGTTATACTCTGAGCGTACTGACAGTTTATTTCAATCTGTGGCTAAATGAATATGATGATATCGTTATGATTCTAAATTATATAATAAAGCTACTTTTGTCTGCTCCCTTGTCACAGGTGGTGGCCACAGTGGGTAGCTCTGCTTTGATTTGAGTTTTATGCAGGGTATAATATAATGTACCTGAAAACACTATTTAATGAGGATTGCGTTACAAAGTAATTTAACTGATGGAGTCACTTTGATCTTATGAAACTTGTGTTTTTGGCCGTAACGCAAGAATTCATATACTAAATGAAACAACTGGTGACAAAGGTATTTCTCCCATATTGGTTTCTCTTCACTGGCTTCCTTTTTAAATCCAGAATCAAATTTTAAATAATTCTCCTCACATACAAGCTCTTAAATAATCAGGCCCTTTAAAGACCTTATAGTACTGTGTCACCCTAATAGAGTCCTTTAGTTTCAGACTGCGGGCTTACTGTGGTTTCCAGTAAAAAGTAGAATGGGAGGCAGAGTCTTCAGCTTTCAGGTCCCTCTTCTGTGGAAACCGGCTCCCAGTTTGGATTCAGGAGATAGACACCCACTCTACTTTTAAGATCAGACTTTAACCTTTCCTTTTTGATAAATATAAGGTGACATTGAATAATCCTGTAGTTACACTGGAGGATTGGGTGGGTCATGGGGCCCACTGAGTGTTCTTCTTCACCCTCTCTGTGGATACACCTCTCTGCATTTAATATTAATCTGGCTCTCTTCCACACTGTGTCTTTGTCCCGTTTCCCTCCCCTCACCCTCAACCAGTTGTGGTGGATGGCTGCCCCTCCCGAGCCTTGTTGTGCCTGAGGTTTCTTCCTGTTTGATGGGAGTTTTTCCTTCCCACTGTCCCCAAGTGCTTAAAAGGGGGGTCCTATTATTGTAGGGTCTTTACCCTACAATGTAAAGCACCTTAAGGTGATTGTTGTTGTGATTTGGCGCTAACAATAAATATGAGGTGCTAACTTGGCAGGCTAATGTTGTAAGTACAAAGAAATTTAAAGCATTTCATTTCAATTAAAATATGACTGAAGTGCCAAAATTAGCTTTAATTTTGAGGCTCTACAAATATTTTGCTTTGACAAAAGTAATTGAACAAACTAATATAACTTTAAACATAAGGACTATTTTTAGTACTTGATGAAAATTGTTTGCAGTCAATGAAGTCCTGAAGTCTACAACTCATGGACATCACCGAATGCTGCGTGTCCTCCCTCTAAGTCCTCTGCTGCAGCCACCTTCAGTTGCTTGCTTGCTTGTCTCTTTGTCATCAGTTTTGTCTTACCAAACTCCAAAGCATGCTCTTTTGCATTGAAATCAAACTCTTGGGTTGCTTTTGCAGTTTGCTTTGGGTCATTATTCATTAGCACCTATCAATTATGGAGTATTTAGCTGAATCTGAGCAGAGCACAGTGCTGCACACTTCACAAATCATCCTTCTACTCCTGTCAGCAGTCACATCATCAACACCAGAGACCAGGTTCAATTAGCAGACATGCTAAGCTGTTCCTTATCTTCTTCATACTTTTCTCTTCCCATATTTTAGTACACATTCATTTTTGGAGCTCACATTGCCAGTTCCACTGAACAGTCTCCAATTTCAATTTCAGCACTTGGTATCAGCTCCACATCTCTTGCTTGAAACATTTGTCATGAAATAACATGAGAACACGCCTCATCTGGACATCAAAACTATGTCTGAGACTCTGAAAATGAGGACGTTTGTAGAAAAATGGTTGCAATTCCAAAACCTTTAATGCGAAATATTTGCATTAAAGCTGCAAGTCTGCACTTCAATTACATCTGGACTGTTTGATTTAAACTACTATACGACTAATATTATAGATGTTATTAGGGCGTAGAATTTAAAAAATGCATAAATCTGCTTCATGTGGTCTCATTAATAATTTGATACCTCTGTATATTTGAGAAAATAAGACATTTGATTACAACAGTTTTGTTTTTTTTCCAAGGGTAGCTGCACAGGCAGACTACCCTCACTGACCCTCACTAACCTCTGATGCAAACCCAGTCATTTTGTTTTATAAACAGGCCCCAAATATGAAAGAAACATCTCAGTTCAGAAAACAGCTTCAAGGGTTACTCCGAGTAGGCCTTCAGGGGGTAAAGAAAGCTGTAAGTACAGAGCTGCAGTGGTGACAATGAATAAACTTTTCAAAATCACACAACTTCACTGATTGTGGCACCCTCTACTGGCTCATTCCTACCTAGTGATGGAGCTACACAATCAGTCTGATTTTAAGTACTAAAAGCTTTAAAAAAAAAAAAAAAAAAAAAAAGAGTCGAGACAGGTTCAGGACAGAGAAGTATATTTTAGCTAAGATTGAGTAACAATACAGCCTTCACATGAGGCTCAGAAGCATAGAGTATAATATGTATGCATAAATATGCATTCAAAACCACAAACCAAATAAATAAATAAATAATAAATACTTACAAATAAATAACAAGCATTTCGTGGAATATACAGTACATCAGTTGAAATGTTTTGAGTATTGTCAAGAAGCAGTACCTTATGAAGTCATGGAACAGGGGAATGGATATTCTGTGTTCAACATGCCCATGGCTCTCCAGATGCTTTGGCACACACTTCCCTGTCTTTGATGGTTTTTAAGCTGTCTGAGTTTTTTGTTTTTCCTGTTTTGTTTCCTTGACCCATTTCCAGAAAAGTGTAGCTACTTAAAACAAACATGAAATCATACAAAACAAGCTTGTTTGTTCGAAGAAGGTTCATAGAACCAGTGGCTCAAATGATTGGAACATTTCATACAGGGCTGAAAGGCTTAACTCACAGACTTAACAGCAAAAAAAAAGTAACAAATGTGCTTCCTTGTCTTTGTTGTTCCCCTTCAAACTTTGACATTACGAGACCCCCTAACGGAGCTAGAAACACTCAAACATCACAGATCCCTTTGTGAAATATTCCTGCAAAGTAATTGGTGCTGTTGTACAACACCAAACAATTAAAAGTAACCATCTTATATGTAAAAATAATAATAATAATAATAGTGATGAAAAGGAATCTACACAATCTTTATCTACACTGAAACGAGGACCACTGTGGAAATATCTGAGGGTAGTTTGCGTTCACTAAGCTGTAAGACTGTGAAATGTTTCCGTCTTAACGTCGAACTGTCAAAAATGTCGGATGCAGAAGTCGGACAAAGCCTAAGAAAATAAATAAACACTGACCTAATACTGACATGGAATGACTTTTTCTTCTTTTTTAAAACATCTGCTATGTACAACCATCACATTTTTCTGTCCGAGGGAAAGCCTCTTCCTTCTTTCTTGAGAGTAAAAAATAATAATATTTTAAAAAACTAAAACATAAAGAATCAGGGGGAGGGGAGCAGGAGGGAGGGATAAGGCAGCAGAATACAGTCGTATGAGATTATCTCCGTTCTAAAGATGAGTCAGTCTGCAGGTCGGTTACATTTTTGTTAGAGTGACAGTGACTACATAGAGGATACAGATAATAAACACTAACAAGTCAAAATACTGTTTAGCTGGGATTTTTTTTTCTTTTTTGAAGGTCTTCTTCATTACTAAACTGAATTAGGCCTTCCATCTACAGCGAACATACTAACATACAATATAATACATTCCTATTTTCCTGCTCTTCCAGGAGGCAGAGAGGACTGAATTTGATCTACGTGAGGGGAAACGGCCACCTATGCTTGCTGTACATCCAGGCAACTTCCTCTCTAGTCAGTGCATGTTCCTGTCTGTCACAGTGCCCGAAGACATCTTAAATACTGAGCGCGCCAACACTTCCTTTATGTTTCCTACAAACTAAGAGGCTGAAGTACTTGAAGGCTAGCCGCTGAAGCGTTTAACTGTTTTGCTGGCTACAAGCACTTCAGCACAATCTGAGGCCACCGTCTCAGCTCGTTTCAAGTCTCGCTTTCCTCCTTGCAGCGTTCCTTCCTTTACATACTCATTGGTACATTCGCCTTCTTTCCCTCCCCCGCCCCCAGCCTCCCCTCCACACCGCTCCTCTCAGTGCGTGGCCAGCTCGGGCTCTGTGGGGAGCGTGCTGTAGCCGTTGGCGGGCTGGGGCAGAGCGTTGCCATCCCTCTGGAGCTCCTTAGCGGCGGCGGCGGTCGGGTGCGGCCTCTGCGAGCGGGAGGTGCCCGTGAACAGTCGCAGGGCGCCTCTGCAAATGAGGGAGAACCAGTAGAGCTGGGGCGCCATAAGCAGAGCAGCGCCGAGGTTACAGTGCCAGGGCACCGTCAGCGGAACCATGTGGAAGGGAATGGATGCGTACCTGGACCCAAAACGGGGAGGAGACAAAAAAAATTGCAGGGTTGTAAAACGTGCGCTCACAAACCTTTCTAGTGGCTGTGCAAGTCACTGACCCGAGTTCAGCCAGACAGCAGAACAGAGATGGAAAGAAAGACATACCTTCCGTAGACGTAGTAGAGGTAAGGGAAGAGTAGGACTCGACAGATGAAAAAAGTGATCAGCATAAGAGCCCCATTCACTTTGTGCAGGAGAGTGTGCTGCTGTTTGTACTGAGAGCGGGAATAAAAAGAGAGAGGGAGAAAGAAAAGCAAGCGGTACAGTTTGGTGAAAGCCACCGATGTTAATCTTTGACTGTAATACTGTTAATTCTAATATTGTTATATTTGTTAATGCTATCTAAACAAGACGAGGTGGAAAGCACAGTGTAATGCTCCTGGCTGGAAAGGTGGGAGGGCAGGGAGATGCTGCAGCAGCCCCTTTTTACACCCTCATTAGCTTAAAGCTTTATCTTGAACCTGTTTTCGTGAGATAACACAGAGCACAAACACACATCTGCCTAAGAGGTTTTTCCTCGTGCCCATTCACTAATCTCACATGCTAGAATTACATGGCATCCCATCAATAAGAACCCTTTTGTATTACATAGGGTTTTTTTTTTTAGTTATTTCTTTAAGTAGGGAGGTCTAAGGACACAGCTTTTGCTGTTTATCAAACTGCCATGTGCACTGTGAATGGGAGAGCCAGGGTGCTAAGTGATAAAGGGTAGAAGGACATGCAGATAGTGTATCTGCTGAACATCCAGTGTAAATCTAGGGGCTATGTTCAGAGACAAACAGCTGTGGGAGCCTCACTTTGGAGTACAAGCAGACACTGAAACACACAGACCTAAAAACAAATACAGGGGGGACGTGCAACTCCAGCAGCGGACTGTGTTACCAATTAAAGACTGATGTTTCTGACAGAGCTGTTCATGTAAGACGCAGCTGACAGGAGCCGCTGGGCATGAACAAGCTGCATGCTGGGAATGGCTGGAAATATACTCTCCGATGAATTAAAAAAGGGAGAAGGAAAAAAAAAAAAAAAAAAAAACAGTAGAGAGTGCAGGAGAACTTTAGTGTGACACATGCACATGCAAAAAAAATTAAAATAAAAATGCACTTCAGTCTTCCTACAGGCTGAACTCAGATGCTTACCTGGATGAGTATTTTTCCTAAGCAGACAGACGGAGTGCTGAGCTCAGCCATGAACATTATGCCCTGGAAATAATCGCCCTTTCCTTGTCGCCAAAACTAGGGAGAGAGGGAAAAGAAGGCTGATTATTTGTCTAGACCGCTTTGTTCCTTTGTGGACTTGTTAGTACATCTGCAATAAAAATACCCCTTCTCTGGAAGTGAACGTTTAGCTAGTCAACTGAAATAGTTTGAAGACTTAATTGCTACTCTGTCAGACAAATGTGGACGGCTTTTTAATGCCTCTAGAAGCTGAACAGTGAACACGCTGCAGAACAGTGAATAACTTTAAATCTATTAAAACAAGGGCATAGTTTTAAAACCTGGAAAAAACGTACTGCTTAGTTTAGTTTGTTTATAAATGAGAGAAGAAGAATCAGAGAATTATCAGGTTCTTATTTGGCACCGGGCTATTTTTCCTTGACTTAACAGTACATTAAATACAATGTACACCATATAAATTGCTTTATGAGACAATGATTATTAAATTGGACTTATATCCTTTTTGTGCTACACAGTAAGTTTTGCTTTGGGAATAAAACGTGAAACACTTCTGCCACAAGTACACTGCACCTTTTCACAAGACTAAAATACCTGAGTGTGGGTAGATAATTCACTGCTATACTTTTCTTGCTTTGCTCAGATCCGTGCTCAACAGAAAGAGCAATGTATGACAGTTACCACAGAGACGGGGAAGCAGACGGTGACCATGACAACATGGTGCAGCACCATGAGGAACTCGCGACGCAAGTAGCTGGTCAGCGCCGAGCTCATGTGCTGGGGTGCCGCTGAGGCCTCCTCGTGCCCTTTGACCCGGAGCTTGTACCAGTAGCACATGAACATGGCGTAGATGTCGTACACAAAGTAGGGAACGGCGAACATGATGTAACTGCTCGTGAGCCAGTGCCTGGAAGCATAACAGGAGGGACACAGCTTCACTAACAGTCAGAACACAACTTCATTAATACTGCACTTGCCTGCCAAGTTGGAGCTAAGTACAATTAGCTATATAAACTATGACAACCCTTAATAAAACAAAGCTTGCCCCCTCTGCAATGAAAAAACTAACTGGAAAAACCCACCTAAAACATACAGATGAGAACAAAATTATTAGGCCCTCCCCCCTGTGACATTTAAAGTTTTTGTCAAAATTTTCGGCAAGGATTTGAGCTGTCACTTGAAAAAAGTATTATGTCAAAAACAAAAGAAAAACAAATGCTGATTCTCACAAAGCATGAGATGGATTGTAGTGTCAAAGAAGACAACCACTGGAACCCTGCACTGTGAGGTTCATATCAAGAAAAACTACATTTCTGCAGAAGAGAATCGTTCAAGCCAGATTGAAGTATGTTAATGATGACCTGGCACATCTTTGGCTCAGATGAGACAAAACTAGAGCTCTTTGGCCAGAGAAATGCTGCTTTTGTTTAGAGAAAGAAGGGAGGGGCATTCACCCCAAAGAACACAATTCATACATTGAAAAGTGGTGGAGGGAGTATTATGTTGTGGGGCTCCTTCAGTGCATCTGGAACTGAGGATGTCCTTGAGGTGGAAGGAATCATAAAGGCGATATTTGATATCTGATGAATGATATGGGAAGATTTTGAAATAAAACTTCAAGCATTCAACAGTAAAACTAGGTCTGGGTCGTCCCTTTGTCGTCCAACATGACAACAACCAAAAACATATATCGCCCCGGTAAAGAACTAAGTGAACGCTGCTGACTGGCTTGCACAGAGCCATTACTTTAATCCCACTAAAGATCTGTAGGGCAAACTGAACACCAAGGTCCATGCTATAAGACCTTGCATCTGGAGGGGCTTGAGAGTTTCGCCAAAGAACAACTGCCTGGGATTTACACGAGACATGTGCAAGAAGAAACAACGGCACGCTGTTATCCAGCAAAAAGGATACAGTATTGGCTTTTAGCAACAAAGTGAAAAGTGAAATCATTTAAGCATCCAAAGTAAAACTAGGATGTTTGGAAAAGCTGTGTTAAAAATTCCTTGTCCTGTTTGAGAACACTTGGAAAACACTTAAAAAAAATTTTTTTTAAAGGGCATTTCAATAGAGGGATTAATAACTCTGTCCCTCATCTGTATGTAGAACATGAAAACCAGAGAGCCTATACATAGTCCAGACACAGACCTGGAAATGACCAATCATGATATCAAAGCCTGATCAAATGTGACAGAATATATTCCAGAAATGTATTCATAGACTTACTGGTCCTCAATGATGTCTTCACAGGAAGAGGCAATGATGTAGCCTGCTGAGGAAGCCATGACTGCCTGAATTGAGGACACCAACCTGAAATGACAAGCATTCACTGTCTAGTTAACACATGTTAAAAATGTGCAAAATAACACAGCTCAAAGTACCTGTAAAAACATAATAGCTTCCACATTAATCTGACACACTTGTTACGCAAAAAAAAAAAATAAAAAAAATAAGAGGTTTAGTCTAAAACAACCTTGATCGCACTGCAGTAAAAGCACCACTTTGCTATAATTTTAGAGGGCATGCTGTTGGCATAAAAGGTAAACAGAGTGAGGGTCGAGTTTCTAGATGGCATTTCTACATCTACTGCAAATAAGACAACACAGCAATTCAAAAGCACTTCAGAGGGGCTAACCTAGCTGATACAATCACTGCGTCCCCTTCGCTCCATCTCAGTCCTGGAATGGTCTTCAGGCATTGTTTGGACAGCAGGAAAAGGCCTGGAAAGAAAATAGAGCCAGCAGCTAGGATGGCCAGCATGTTCCCTGGCGATCTGTGGTTGAGGCAAAAAGTTCAGCAGGCAATCTGGTCCTTGAGATCCGTCGCTCTTTCACCTCTCTGAAAAACACGAGACATGACAGAGTGAATGAGGGCTCATACTGAGCGCACTACAATTCCCTGGTGTAAGCATGTCGCAAATACTATTCTAGACTACCATTGGTGGGAATAGATTTTTCTACTGAAAGGCCAAAGAAGAGCTAAGATTCAGGTAAGGGAAGGGTGCACTGCACTGAATGCTGAGAGACTACACGGGGATAGGATGTCAGTGAGCAGACGCCTTTGTGCAACATGCCGTTTTACCTATATGCATTTATATGCATATATATATACACCTATACATATAAAAGCATGTGGTTTTACTATGCGGTTTTTACAGTTTGCACATAGTCGAGGAGCTGACTCATTAAAAGTTGAAGTCCATTAGCAAAATACGCATTGCGCTATTTTTAAAATCCCAAACGTCGAAAATATTGACATTGCATGTAATGCTACTGCTGCTCAAAGCTTCTGGCAGCACTGCTAGCCGAGGTTAACCTGTCTGGATAACCAGATACAGGTTACGCTTTTGATTCACATACAAATAAGCTATGCTGACAACATTGGCGACCCAGCCTAGTCTAGTCAGTTAACCTTTAATTTTTAAATTGGCCCAAGCTCTGACGGGATGCAGACTCAAGGAGCCCACGTGTCAAATTTACTTGTTCCTGAGCAAACGCTAACTTACGTTTTCTCTCCAAATTTAACAGCTAGTTAAGCTAACTAGCGGCAGAGTGGCAAGGCGAGTTAGCGGGATTTGCCGTTTTCTTCTCCCAAGTCCTAATAAGACAAAAACTGGGTCAGCCAGTATGCATGTATGCTCAGTGTACAAAACGATATAGCCAACATTATATGCCATCCCGCGGCAGGCAACAGCAACTGTCTGCACCCCTCAACCGCCCGCTAACAATGAGTACAAACGCTAGCTAGCGCTAGCTGTGGTACTTTAGTCACCACTGGCTTGGCAACCGACACCATCCATCAATCCACAACAACAGTTAGAGAGATACTAGCACCTCCACATAAATACTAATCGTCAACTGTGTCCCCGTCTGTGTTTTCTCGCTAATTCATGGACAAGACACGGTGGCGTTAAACTGTTTCGTTAGCTTGTTATTTGTTTGTAGCAGTAGCAGCGCAGCTAACAGACCCCGTTAAGCGCTAACCGTGGCTAGCGGATTGGAGTTTACACATGTCTAGAATAGAGGAAGAAATTGTTATGCAACATTTACACGGCGACTCTGCAGAGTCCAGTCAGCGGCCAGTCGAAAGTCGTGTCCTGTTGAAAGCGTTTAGAGGTATCCCGGGGGTCTCCGCCTCGATGATCCGCATGTTTATGTGACCACTTCAATGTTGAAGGGTAGCAGCAGCGAGCTAGCGCTAGCGTGCCTCAACTTAGATCAAAATCTGTATGAGGGCAGCTCACCGAGGGCATCGGTGGGAAGCATGCGACAGAAATAGCAGTATCTAATTAAACAGATGACAAAAGACAATGGCGCAGTCGGGTACAGGTGTCAGAGTGACTGTAGCTGGTCCAGTCGCTATGTCATCTCCTCTGTCTCGCCACAGCAGAGCAGAGATGCCGCTGCCTCCTCTCCTCTCTCAGCCTCCCAGATGCAACGTTGACTCAACACTGTTGGACTGCTGCGCCAGCTACTTTCCTACAGGTCCGGGCGGCAGCATCTCATGTCATGACGAGAAATTTGCACCAGTCACAGCACCGCATTTTGCAAATTGTTGTTTTCTGTGCACTGAAACGCTGAATGGATCCCACGTAGGGAAGCAATCTATTTCAGCTCGATTTTTAGTTTGCAAATATTAACTCTGCTTCTTTCAAAATCACAGACGTTTTAATCTGTTTATATAAAACACTGAAAATGTGCACAAAGAATAAAGCCCCATTCTCTGTGGTACAGGCTACATCTTTGAACCGTAGAGTCATTGTTTATAAGTGAACAGCAACAGCCAATAAATGTATCTCTTATCAGCCCTCAGCTGCACATAATCAGACATGCCTAGTGTCTTTACAGGGTCACGGCCCTGCCTGGCAGACCTTGCCAGGGAAGCTTGCAGATAACGGGACAATTAATGCTACTTTGTTCAGGCTTGGCAGTGATATCCATGTCTAACACTACTCAGTTGGTGCTGGGTAGCAAATGTGTATATGTATGTGCAACACATGCACATGCCAGCTGTCGGTGTAAAACGCAAACATAAGCCAAGGTGAAATTCAAAAGCAATCTGCCATGAAGGTTATAAACATGAGTGACCTTCCTAACTAGGCTCGTGAAATTACTCTTTATATTTTGTGGTTTATTACAGATTTGTAAAGACGTTAAATCATGAATAAAGTACAGCCATTTGTAAATATACGTACACACACACACACACACACACACACACACACACACACACACACACACACACACACACACACACACACATCTATCTATCTATCTATCTATCTATCTATCTATAATATCTATATCTATATATATATCTATATATATATATCTATATATATAGATATAGATATATATATCAGAGTTTGAAGGAGTCATTATTCAGTTATGGTCAGATGTTTACTTATACTCATTATGGGCATAAATGTTATGGCAACTATGTGATTTTAATGATTTCTTCGAACTGTTTCTTTTCCAGGATGGAATGATTGTACAAAGTCTTTAATGACTTTTAAAAACAAGAATTGGGTTTACACATTTACATGTATTTGGGACTTTCTCTTACCCACATTGGGTGAGAAGTATATATACAGCGTCTAATATATATACAGTACATATACTCACCTAAATCTTCAGTGTCTTTTAACTTAACAAGGCCAAGGCCAATGAACTTCATATTACTGACTATGATAGACTACAACTGCCAGTTTCTCTTTGCCAGCATAAAAAGAATTTGTTTGACAGAACTTATTGGATCAATCAACACAGAGAACAATGGGAAATTCTAACGAACTCAGTGAAGATCTAAGAAAGAGAAGTGTAGATTTACACAAGTTGAGGATTTCTCCTATAGCCATTTCTAAACAACTGCAGATTCCAAGATCATCAGTTCAAACAATTAAGTATAAGATATCCAGATGTGTCACCACTTTGCCAAGGTCTGGAAGATGACACTAACTATCACCCTCAGATGAGAAGAAACTGGTTAGGATGTTCAGGAACAACCCAGGAACCACCAAAGCTCAATCGTGCCATGAACTGGAAACTGCTACAACACCAGCATCACCGTCCAAAATGAAGTAAGTTTTACATCGCTATAGAGTGAGAGGGTGCTGACCAAGGATGAAGCCCCCTTCCAAAAGTGACACCTATAAGCTCAACTGAAATTTGCAGCTGCCCACATGGACAAGCCAAATAGTCAGACGAGACAAAGATTGAGCTATTTAGCCACAATGACAAGAGTTATGTTTGGAGAAGTAAAGCTGAGGCTTTCAAAAAAGAAAACACGGTACCACCGTCAATCATGGTGGAGGTAGCATCATGCTCCTGGGGCTGTTTTGCTGCTAGTGGTATTGGATCAAATAATGAAGGCAGTGGACTACCTTCAAATTCTTCAACTTTACCTCAGATCAACAGCTATATGGTTGGAACGTGGACACAGTTGGGTGTTCCACCAGGACAATGATGCCAAACACATCAACACTGGTTTATGAAAGGATAAAGCAGGCTAACATTAGGCTTCTGAAGTGGCCTTGCTTAAGGATATGTAAAATGGGGGTGCAAGTATACTTTTGACCCTTTGTCTATGAGACAAAATCCAAACTATAGTCAAACCTATGGACCCAATTCTTGTTTTTTAAAGTTATCAAAGAACAGCTACTAATAACATGCAGTGTAAAATGAGTTCTGTTTGTTACTAGTTGATCATACTTTAGTCCACACCCAAGGACATTAACAGTCTTCCTGAACGCTCAACGGCATCCGCTCTTGTAGAAACATGAAATAGTTTTTTCTCAGTTAAACTGCAAACATGTAGCTGCATGTCTGAGTAGTAAAATTTGCTTGGGGCCATTTCAGCTACTGGTGTCTGAGTTCTTGTTAAAATTGATGGAATAATGAACAGAGAAAAGTACCATCAGATTTTTATCCACCATGCAATACCATTGAGAAAGCATCTGATTGGCAACAGCTTAATTCTTCTGCCAATACAGTGTTAGAAAACCACATAATGGAACAGTATCAGTCATGGATTGGTCTCCCCAGAGTTCAGACCTCGGTATACTGAATCAGTGTGGGATCATCTTGACAGAGAACAGAACAAAAGCCAACAAACATCCAAAGAAGAGCTTTGAATGTCCTCTAAGAAGCCCGGAGAACTATTCCTAAAGACTACTTAAAGAAATGTCAAGAAAATAATGATACTACTACTACTAAGGGTTGGCTCAAGACTTTTTCATAATGCTGTATGTATAGTACAGTCATCTATACAGTCTGACTATACTAATAAGTACAGCCATACATTTCAAGTTCAAGGGAACTTAATTAATGGTTTAGCTAAATCAAATGACACACAAGGGGGGGAAAATGGCTGCAATAACATTAACTAATCCAAAACAATTAAACAAACTTGAATCATTTGGTTTCACCCAATTAGGCTGTCAGCTATTCTTCAGCTCTCCCAGCCCTTTGCCACACCTTTTGCCAGCCAGGAAGGGGAAGCCAAACCCCAGGTAACTCAAGCAAAGACAGATGTATTAATATAACATAAAACAGAACTTTGACCTTGCGGTGATAATATGTGTGCATGCCATACAAACATTGGAAGGTGAAATGAAAAAATAAATACATTTAATAAAGAAACAATATTGGACAATAAATAGAATATATTTAAAGTAGTGACTGCAAAGTAAACTAAAGTGAATCAACTGGCGGTGAGGTGTGGAGCTTACCATGTGTGGCTTGCCGTCACAGGTGCACATCAGTAATATGAATATCCCGTTCCTCCACGGATAGCTGGTTTAAATCCTATCTCTCAGAAAGGTCCTTTTCTGTCACCATGGGTACCTACTCCTCCTCCATTGCCCCTGTCACCTCTGGTGTCCCCCAGGGGTCTGTGCTGGGTCCCATGCTGTTCTCTTTATACTTGTTACCCTTGGGCCGAATCTTTGATAAATACAACTTTTCTTTTCACTTCTATGCGGATGACATTCAAATCTATTTTGAACTAGCTGAGGATGTCACGTCGTCATTGCAACACTTCTTTGATTGTATGAATGAAGTTAAAAACTGGCTACTGAGCAATTCTCTCATTTTAAATGATAAGAAGACAGAAATTGTAATCTTTGATACTCCCTTCTCTCGGGCTGAACTAACTGGTATTTTTGGGCCCTTTGCTGACTCCCTTTCTGACACTCTGAGGAACCTGGGTGTTGTCTTGGACAGTTCCTTCAAGTTGGACAAACATGTGTCCTCCGTAGTTAAATCGACTTTCAATCAACTACGTCTAATCTCTAAGGCCAAGCCCTACATACCACGTAAGGACCTGGAGAAACTTATCCATGCCTTTGTTACATCAAGGTTAGATTATTGTAATTCCCTTTATACTGGTCTCCATTCTGCCCTTGTTCACAAACTGCAGCTCGTTCAAAATGCAGCTGCGCGTCTCTTAACTGGAACTGGCAGGTTTGAGTCTATTAATCCAGTTCTTTCCGACCTCCACTGGCTCCCTATTAAATTTCGTATTGATTTTAAAATCTTATTGCTCACTTTTAAGATCATAAATAACACCGCGCCCAGCTATCTTACGGATCTCCTCAGCTTTTATACCCCTGGGAGAGCGCTTAGATCAGCAGGCCAAATGCTCCTGGTGCGACTTAGATCTCGGCTCAAGACCAGAGGTGACCGCGCATTCGTCGCTGTCGCACCCTACCTCTGGAATAACCTCCCCCTAGCTATTCGGGCGTCTGATACAATTCAATCTTTTAAATCTCGATTAAAAACTTATTTGTTTAGCCTTGCTTTCCCCGCCTCCTAGAGCCCACATTTTTAGTGTACTGGAACTTATCTTTATCATTTTGTTAATGTTTATAATGTTTTAACCTTAAGCCTTTCGGGTTGTGCCTACTATGCCTGGTGTATTATTGGTTAGTTATGTCACCCGCCTGTTAGTATATTTTATTTGTATTTTGTGCTTTATATTTGTATTTATTATTGCTCTTAACTCATTCTGTGAAGCACTTTGGCATACCTGTGGTTTTTTAAATGTGCTATATAAATAAAATTGTATTGTATTGTATTGTCAAAAACATGCTCTACTGGATTGAGATCTGATGACTGAAAATATCCTTCACATCATACACCACCAGCAGCCTGAAGCGTTGATCCACGGCAGGATGGATCCATGTTTTTATCAGTCAACATCTTTCAAATCTTCCATTTACCAGTTTTGGTGAGCCCATGCATATTGTAGCCTCAGTTTCCTGTTCTTAGCTGACAGGAGTGGCCCCTGGTGTGTTTTTTTTTCATCTGCTTCAAGGTTTGCTGTGTTGTACTTTGTAAGAAGTGGTTGTTTGAGTTACTCTTACCTTCCACTCAACTCAAAGCAGTCTGGCTGTTCTCCTCTTACATCAGCAAGGTATTGTCACCCAGAGAACTGCTGCTCACTGGATATTTTCTCTCTTTTCTGAAAACATGCTAAAACTTTTTTTCTTGTCATCAATATTTTCTGATTAATTTTAAGTGAAAAATGTCAAAGAATTTTAAAGCTGGCTTTATCCAGTATCCAAATTGGTGCTGCTGTATGGACTTTTACTAACATTATCCCTTTTTCCCACAGTGAAACCTGACATTTTAGGACATTCCTGATACAAAAGAAATCCCTAATGTATAGCTGCCTGTTGGAATGTTATACAAAAACCTTTTACTCAATTTAGTTGTCGTGTCTTCAATTAAAATCAGCACTAGTATCCTGCATTGTAAATTGCCCAGCTATGAAGAAATAAATGAATGGGTAAAGATTTATGGTCTCAAATGATCAATATGGGGCGATCGTGGCTCAAGAGTTAGGAGTTCGCCTTGTAATCGGAAGGTTGCCGGTTCGAGCCCCGGCTCGGACAGTCTCGGTCGTTGTGTCCTTGGGCAAGAGACTTCACCCGTTGCCTACTGGTGGTGGTCAGAGGGCCCGGTGGCGCCAGTGTCCGGCAGCCTCGCCTCTGTCAGTGCGCCCCAGGGTGGCTGTGGCTACAATGTAGCTTGCCATCACCAGTGTGTGAATGGGTGGATGACTGGATATGTAAAGCGCTTTGGGGTCCTTAGGGACTAGTAAAGCGCTATATAAATACAGGCCATTTACCAATATGTGCAACTTTAGCATGTAATCAGACAGCACTACACTACTATAATCCTTTTAACTGCCTTCCCTTACTCAACCTTTGTACTTTGCAGACCAAATTATGCATCATTTATGCTTAATAGGCTACTTAATGTGTATTTCAATGTGAAATACTAAACTGAAGACTCTCATTAATAATATTCTTATCAGTGGTGCCATTGTGGTTAGCACTGCCACCTCACAGCAGAAGGTTTTGTTCTCCCTGTGGCTGCTTTGGCTTCTTCTCACAGTCCAAAGACATGCACGTTAGGTTAGTTGGCGGGGGTGTGAATGATTGCCTGTCTCTCTGAGTTAGCCCTGTGATGGAGTAGAGACCTGTCCTGCATGTACCCTGCCATTTACTCAGTATCTACTGAAAGAGGCTCCAGGCCCCACCGGGACCGAGATGGATGGACGATCGTCTTACACGGTCGGAGAAAGGATCAGCCCACAAACCAGTGCCCATTTACTCTTTTTAATTTAAATTGTCCAAATTACAAAATAATAACATGAACTCTACTGCATCTACAAAATAACATAATATTTATGACTGTAGTAAGCATCATTGATTTTTTTTTTTGCTCTAACAACCTTTTAGACATGCATACTGTTGAGAAATATAAAAATATAAATATAAATACATCCCATTAATATTCTTAATGAATCCATGACTAAGATTTGAAATATTTTATCATAAAAGAATTAAAATGCAGTTGAGTACGATAAGGCATTAAGATGTATCACAAGAGCTGTACAGAATCCTAGAGTAGAGGTATTACTTTTTTTTTCTTAATGTAATGGAGAAAAGCTAAAAATTAACTTGTAGTAATTCACTAATTTTCTCAACAGGAAGAACGTATTTCCAAAGGAAAAGAAAAAGGAAGAAAAAAAAAAAGGTGAAAAGAACTCTATGAATCTCGAGATAACGTATCAACACAAAACTGAAAACTCGCTCCAGTACGAAACCAGGATTTAGTTTACAGCAAATTCCGACTTATGTCATCAAACTCCAACTTGTGACTTTAGAAGCCCTTTCAACACCACTCAATCACCCACAATATAACTAAAAAAAAAAGTCCATTCTTCACATGATTAATGCAAAATGACGTGTTCGAAACATTATGTGCTATACAGAGGGTTAAATGACTAAATCTAATGCATAAGTTTCACTCATTGGACTGGTACATAGAGAAAACAAAAGGACTGTGGCGATACAATCAAATGAATGGCCAACAATGTTAAAAATGTCTGAATGAAATCAACACTTTTATAAATATTATTGTTTACAGCCAACTAACTTACTTAGTGGAACTGCTGAAAAGTTTCTTTTGTCATCACAGCTCCCTAACAATACGCATGACTGAGCTAGCTTGTTTTCATGCAAAAAGGTAGTTCTCAGGTGCAAGATTTCGCCATGTCAGAAGCTGAAGTGTTTGTTAGCAGTTGTTTCTTGCTTTTTCTTTTCTTTTTTTTTTAAATTTCAAAGGCTAGACCCAGAGAGGAAGACTCAGAGCGAGAAAAATCCAAGAAATCTTAAACCCACTTCGATCCTTTACAGAATCCAGCAATAACAAGTTTAAGGTGCTTGACGGTGCTGAACGCAACTCTCTCGTCATCTCTGTACCTTTATGGAGACAAATGAATAAAGTACATCCCACGAATGCATGCCGTCTTCTGTCCCGATCTACAAACATCCGAATCAAAGAGACTTAAAGAAACGATCATCGCCGCTTCAAATCAAAAGTTAATTCTCTGAAAAAAAACAAATGAAATAAAACAAAATACAAGCCAACATGCGAGTCGAGCCGAGACTTCCGCGCACCCATCCACGCGACCTCCCCTCTAAACCGATTCTTCGTTTTATTTTCTGGGAGTTGCTCTCTCCCTGCTACTTTTTTTCTTTACTTATTTTAAATGCAAGCCTTTTGGATTCTTAGTAAGTGAGCTGCAAAATGGAGGTAAGATCAGAGCTGGTGTGAGATATACATACAGTACTTGGTGCGCTTGCAGAGAGCAGCCGACGCCGGGGTCGAGGGAAGAGACAGAGAGAGAGGAAAGAGAGAGGAGAGTGATACAGTAGATGCTCACAATACCACAGCTTCATTGGAGTTTTAAACGTACAAGAGCACTCGGAAATATCTGGACAACACATCCACGTTTGTCGTCAGTGTCACTGAACCTCCTGCAGCTACAAATGTCCTTTTGTCTGCCCCCCTCCCCGGCTCCTCCATTTTCTCCTTTTCTCTGGTGCCTCAGCTCTGCAACTCTGAGGTTAAACTGCCCTTGAGCACTGACTGGTGTTAATCTCCCCTCAACTCTTCATCCTAACCTTACCCGTGAGTGGGGATGTGACAAAACTAAAATCGGATCAGCATCTACGAGTAACTCCAACCGTCTCTGACCTTGCCCTCTGCTGAAGGACAGGGGTTATTGCTGATGAGCTCTCTACTGCTAACTTTGGGGTTGCGGTGCTGCAATGCTAGAGCAGTCTGTGACGAGCAGGTCCACCACCGTGTTACCGGTGACGTAGACGGTGGGTGCTGTCACCATGTTGCTAAGGGTGATTGAGCTGCTGGCAGCCACATTAGAGGTGACGGGGTTCTGGGCGGCCTGGTTGTTGGTGTGGGTGCCCATGTGACCCTGGAGCTGGGTGGGCGTCTTGCAGTGGACGCCACACAAGTGACAGACGAGCATGCCGCCAGAGGCGCTGCCGCCAAAGCCCCCCGGGCTGTCCTTCCACTCCTGGCCGTGGTGCTTCTGAGCGTGGACACGAAGGTACGTCAGTGTGGTGAAGCCTGATGGGCGAGAGGGAGAGAGCCGAGAAGCGTTACTTCAGCGAGAGATGATGCAATTGAGATCCAAGCACAAACAAAACAATGCAGCAAGCTCATAAAACGACAAATTAAAAACTCAAGGTTTTATTTTTTTCTCTTTTGCAAGACTCCCCTGACCCAAGCCTGCCAACCACAGTGCTACCATGTTATTATAATACCATATTTAAATATGTAAACGGTCATAAGTGAAAGAACGAGTGTGTAAATGTGATTGGACACTAAATAAATATCAAATACTGATGTTGGAACCTCATGTTAACAGTCTGAAATTTTACAAATACACTTGTCACCGCAAGAATGTCTCGAGTTCGACTCCACCATCTGGCCGGGGCCTTCTGTGTGAAGTTTATATGGACACTTTTCAGCTAAGTGTTATGCAACAAGAGTCAACTGGCCACATTGTTAGGTACACCTTGCTAGTACTGGGTTGTACTCCTGGCAAAGATTCAACAAGGTGCTGGAAACATTCCTCTGAGACTTTGTTCTAAGAGATTCAAAGTGTGCCAAGAAAATATCTGACGCACCAGTGCACCATCACTACCACTGATATAAGGACTGAGTCATGAACCATGCTTTTATGGCTCATGGCCATAGGACTGAGCCATGCTTTTATGAAGCTTATTCCAAATTCTGACCCCACCATGTTGCAGGAGAAATCAATACTCTGCTTTATTTCTGCATAACTTGGTTGTAATAAGAAGTTATCTGAGTTACTGTTGCCTTCCTATCAGCTCAACGCAGTCATCCAGAGAACTGCTCATGACCGGATATTTTATAGACTGTTCTTTGTAAACCCTAAAGATGGTTTTGATCCCAGCAGATCAGCAGTTTTTGAAATACTCAGGTCTGGCACTAAAAATCATGCCACGTTCAAAGTCACTGGACTCTTTCTCTGAAACATTCTGGAGGTTTGCTATCGCAGTAAAACTGCTGAACAAACAGCTGTGACTTCAGGCATTTGCAGCACTCAGCCAGGAAATAGTGCAGCACATAAGCGCGTGCTATAGCGGTGATGGTAGATTGATTTTGTTTTCTTCAGGCAGAGCAAGATAAATGATCCTTTTCTCTGTTTTTTCTTCATCTTTCACACAAAGCAAGAACAAAAGAGTAAAAAAGGTTAAGCCAGGTGCACTGTGGTCTTTTTGTTTTTGACATTTTTACTACAGAGTCCACAGTCTCTGTTTCATCCCTAAAGCTATGTCTGCTTTAATGTCCGTGTTTCTTCCCTCAAAATGCAATTTATATTGAATGTAGTGCAATAAAACACCTGTACTTACTGCGGTTACAGAGATGGCATGAGTGGTGCTGCGACTGGTTGTGCACTCTCATGTGATCTGTGATGTAAGCAGCTGACAGGAGCTTCCCACAGATGTGGCAGGGCACCTTCTCTTCGTGGCGAATCATATGTGCACGCAAACGATCCTTAGTAGCGAAACTGGACTCACATGTCTGAAAAAACAAGAAAGCAATATGACAATATGATGGCAAAACTTTTCGCAAACTACAATTTTTAAAGTGAGGTTTTACAATATTATGTTTTGCACGCCACAAAATCTTAGTGACAGCTGCACATATTTGAAAACCCACAAATGTATTCCGCACACTGTTCGTCGCTAACGCACTGTTTCAGGCATCAGACTTTCTTTACAGAAGAAATACATTTGTTTAAAGTGTTTAGGTTCTACAGCTATTTTACCTTTTCAGGATCAATATATGTCCAAAACAATGTTCACACTGCTAATGCTGACAGAGGAAGCTGTAGCTGTTAGCGCCACTGTACCACAGCTAATTTCTTTGGGGTGCTTTTGACATTTTAAAGATTTCCAGGGCATTTATCAGACAAATACTATGCTTTGCTTTGTGGATAATGGACCTAACAGCCTGTTCAAGAAGCCTAAGCTCCAGTTTTGGTGAGTAAAATTCTTTACTTAGCAGTTATTAGCAGGTATCTGTTTGCTATCTTGCGTTAGCTAGCAACTTAGCACTTTGCCCTCTTATCCAAACATGTTCACTTCAGGCTGTAAACCCCCCCCCCCCCCAGGATGGTGACAGTCATGATGTCAGAATTGAGACTTCAAAGAGGGCTTCACAAACCACTGTGATGTCAGCAGCTAACTCCATCTTTTTTATACAGTTAGCGCATGCCCATAGCATATGATTATTTGGTCTGTTTGTACTGTTGGTAAGCTAATTTACTTAATCATAATAACAAAAATTAAAAAACAGCAGTGGTAAAAGTTATTTTTTATAAATAAATAAACAGATAAATCTATGTATGTTTAAAGGGCCACGTGAACTATGTAATGACTGCTACTACACTCAGCACAGAGACTCTCACCCCTCAATAAGTGCAAAAAAAAATTGTTATGCAAGATTTTGTTCTGTTGATCATACAATGATACAGTAAAAGAGAATTTCATAACTTCAGTGTCATGATGGCTGCATATTTATATTTATATATATATATATTTATATTGGACTGTGTGAGTGATCCACAGTCTAATAAGTCTGTGTGTATCTGTGTGAAAGAGTTTTATCATTTCTACTGTCACGGTTCGTCATCATATAGTTGATAAACCAATATTTATCAAATTTAAGTTAACGAAAGTTCAAAGATCTGTAGTTCACATCTTTATGTATGACGCATGTAGATGCACATATACATAAACACACAAGTGTGCGATGAGACATGCTGATCTTGCCTGTGTAAATATCCAGCTTCAGTTGTGCTGCATGTAGGCATAATGTTCACAATAATGTTAAATAAATGTTATGCCTACATATCTGATTAAGATACATATGTACTTTATCCACATCGGTTTCCATGGTAATATTCTCATTGTTCATATACTCGTGTCTGTCTGCAATATATAAGCTGAAAATATAAAAGCACTGCAATGTGTAAGAGGAACACTATGCACACAGTGAAGTGACTAAACGTGTAAAGTAAAGTGAAGATAAAACACGAGATAATTGTGACTTACGGGGCATTTGAAGGGTCGTTCTGAGGAGTGCACCTGTCTGACGTGACTATTGAGGTGGTCGGGCCTTGGGAGCAGAGAAAGAACAGAGAAACACGTCAGAGCAGGAAATTCTTCACGTGCCGCAAGTGTGTCGGGAACATTCGTTCTGCTGCATTACCTGGAGAAAGCCTTTCCACAGTGGGGGCAAATGTAGGGTTTCTCCACGCCGCCCTGGTGGGAGCGCACGTGGTGGCTCATGCGGTCCTTCCTCTTGAAGCGCTGCTGGCAGATGGGACAGGAGAACGGCTTCTCGTCTGAGTGGGACAGGCGGTGACGGTTGAGATGGTAGACGTCTCTGAAGGCCTTCCCACACGTCTCGCAGGCGTGGTTCTTCCTCACGGGGTTGGGGTTGGGGTTCGTGGGCCGCTGAGGCAAAGCAGACAAGATAAGCACACTACAGAGTTCAGACGTTAAGCTTTTCGCTGCTGCACTGTGAAAAGAAATGCGTTCATTGTTGGCTGCCCTGTTTCTTATGTGGAAACCATGCAAGATGCACGCTGAGATTTTGCCAATTAAGTGTGGGTTGTGCAAAGTTTTCACTATTTGTGCAAAACATTTAGCCACTTTCACACTGTTTGTGTTACAGAGAACATGCAGGGGAGCATGGGGGAGGCTTCCAAGCACAGTGTTTCTCAAACTGAGGGACCAGTGCCAAACACTGGGATGGAATTTACTGGTCCCTTAACGGATTTCTGTTCCTGGGCTTTATGGAAAATGTGAGAAACTGGGGAATTTGAATCAAATACAAAGCAGGTGACACACGGGCAGCTGCTTGCGGGGAGAAGACGTCTTAACCATCCCTCCGGTCAGGCAGCTTAAGAAACAACATGCTTGAAGGTTCGGGGTTGACGACAGCCATCTCCACAAGGCCCTGACCCACCTGTACTGCCGCCCCTGTGGCCATGACGACAGCAGCAGGAGGCGGAGCATGAGGGTTAACACTAGCCATTACGTTTGGCATGGCCACCCCTTCACAATCCTGACCACCCAGGGGAGGCTGCTGAACGCCCGCCAGCACACCGGGAGGGGCGAGAGGGGGAGGCGCGGAGAGGTGCAGCAGGGAGAGGGGAACATGGGGCCTCTCCGCCCTCCCTCCGGCCCCCACCGCCATTGCCGACGGGTCCGCCGCCGCCGCCACCACCTGGCTGGCAGCTCTCTCCTTTGCTCCCTCCGCCTGCTCTCTGGCCCTGTCCTTCATGCGTACCCCAGTGTGGACCGACTGGTGCCGCCGCAGGTTGTAGTTGTTCTTGAACTGCTTGTTGCAGATGGCACAGATGTGTTGCACGCGAGCTGGCCGAGACACGGGCTTCACTGGAGCCGAGGGAGGTGTGAGGAAAGACAGATGATGGAAAAAAGAAAGAAAGAAAGAAGGAAAGATGTTAACTTTTGATGCTTTATATGATCCTTTAAGACATCCTGCAGGAAAACAGATACATACAGTGTATGTGGCCGGTCTAAATATAAACCTCTGGAAGGTCAACTAGTCCAAAAAAATAAAAATAAAAAATCCAAAGCAGAAAAGTCCATCTTAAGAAGATGTAATAGAAAAAGATTTTTAAACTTTTTTTTTTTAGCTTACATAACTAACTGGTTAGCTATTAAAATGACTGGCTGATATGATTGATATATTGCGCAGGGCTGTTACTATAGTAACCATTGCATTAACTATTCTGATGAGATTAAAGTCCATTCAGAAATGAGTTCTTCAGACACTCTAAACCTCAAAGATATTCTCTTATCAACCACAGATGACACGTATAATCGAAAATATTCACATTTTGGGAGGGTGACTTATTATCTGAGTGACAGATGGGGATGTGGTGGTCAGTGCTCCATATTTCTTATTTTTCTGCTGGCACACAAGTGAAGACGATGTGCTGAAGAGCTTCATGGCTCAGGCTTGGTAGGATTAAAGAAATTTAGTTGCTTTCTATGATAGCAAAAATAAATACACATTATTCATAAACTACACAATCCTGCTCTGATCACCAGTGTATGAGTTGATATTCTTCATGCTGTTGTCATAGCGATGCTGAGATGCTCTACACTGTGTCATTCACCTGTACCTGATAATCCATGAGTGACCTGTACACTTTTTACATTTTTTAGACCACACAAGTGGTTCATTCGCTGCCATTTGCATTTGCACGTTTAAGTACTCGGCTATTTTAAGAGATTCAAATTTTTGTGGCCATCATCTGCCTCGCTGTGTCCGGTCTTTTCACAAACACTTTTTCTCAGCTCCACAGGTGTTTAAGAGTGCAGTGTCCCCTTACCAGGCAGAGGTTCCTCACTGAGAGCAGTGGTGTCCACAGTTGAAGGAGGCTGTGCTATGTGCTCTGTGGGTGGGGTCTGGGGAGAACTCGTATGAACTGGCAAGAGCTCTGATTGGAGGCTCCCCTCCACTTGGTTTTGAGTGGGAGTACTCTGGAGAAGCAAAGGAGAAGGCCATCACCAAATGTAAACACAAGTCACAGCTATATCTTCTCCAAGAGTGCGGCGTAGTAAATGCAAGAAGTGAGGGCTGCAGGACAGCTGTGGACCCACACTGAGAGACAGACAGAGGGAGAGAGAGGGGGAGGCCTGCGCGACAGCACGCGAGCTGTTAAAGTGAAAGCAGAGCAAAGAGGAAAGAGAGAGGCCTACCTGGAAGAGAAAATTGCTCCAAGCAGCATCCATTTTGCGCCACAGCGATGGAGATTAGAAAGTCAGCTCTGGATTGAGATCGAGGAGAGCGGTCTTTGCATCGCTTTCTTCGGGTCGGCCCGCCGCTGATCGGGGCGCAAACAGCCGCCTGTCCGGCAGCAGAAACGCCGGGCTCCCGGGTCCTCTGGAAAAACGCGAAAAAAGCCGTCTGCAAAAATATGTTTCTCTCATTGAGGTAGCCTAGTGCTGACGATTAAAATGCACGCAGCTGTTGACTAACGCACGCTGCGGTACACAGGCAGTGGTGGAGCAGGCCAGGCCAATAACAGCCCGTTTCTCTCTTTGACTTTGGTTTCTAACTTTAATTAATTTAAACAGCAGTCTCACTGAAGCGCAGGATCACACAGTCCAAACTACTTCCAGAAAAAAAGAAGCAAAAAAACCTCGCATCTCACAGTATCACACTTTAGCAACAAACAATAAGCCAACCTGCGTGAAATAAATGCGTATTTTTACGCAAAAGAACAAATATGGGTTATAACACACGTATCTGGCAGCACAGCAGGTCATGCTTTGTTTTTAATTTATGAATCCAAATATTTTTTTTCCGATTTCCCCCCAAATAGGCCAATCGGGTGTTTGTCGAAGCCTCGCTGTTGGATTCAAGCCCTGACCCCGGCGAGCGGCGCTCTCGCCGGGCCGCAGCCTATCGCTCCACCTCGGCCGTTCAGCTGCGAGGATGTCATCTTTCTTTTTTTATCGCCCGCTCTCCCTCCTCCCTCCCTGTCTCTTTCTTCCTTTTCTTTTTTAATTCCTCTTTCTTCTCCCCCTCCTCTCCTTTTCTCGCACCGCTATGTCCCACTTGCTCTTAAAGGGATAGGGTTTCCTCTTTGGACACCCCCCTCTCATTTCCGTCTCTCTCGGCGGAGCCCTGTCCCTTCTCCCGCTTCCTTCCTGGGTTTTCGGCCGACACAAAATCCACTCGTGCGTGTTTTTTTTCTCCCCGCCTTCCTCCAGCCAGGCCCTTACTGAACAGATCTGCACCGCAGAAAACAGCCGGAGTGACTTTCCATTAACGGAGCGATGACAGACGCATCTTAAAGGGCAGTGCGCACAGATCCTCCCAGTCAGGCTAATGATGTCAGAGATACAGTGGAGGACAAATAGCAGCTCAGGATATGAACACAATGGACGAGAGTAATTGTTTAGCGAAGCATTTGTCTGCTTAGGAGGAAAAATAACAATTAAAAGGATTTGAATATTTGACTTGACTTATTTTTTATAAAACGAATATATTATAGATAATTAGAAAAGTTTGCGTCATCATCATAGGGAAATCATTTCATTTTAAACTAAGGAGCCCAGAAAATCACTAGGATCACTGGTAAGTGTAAGAATAAAGGGTCCATCTTCAGTTATGTATAATTAGTGATGTCTAAATGAATAAAACAATATGAGACCCTGAATTTTAAAGAGGGGGACTTTAACTGGGTATACGGAGGACCAAGTATGCCAATGAAAAAAATGCATTAAATTAAAAAACTGTAACAAAATATTATTACAAATAAATATTTGTAATAATATTATATACATACACACATATATGTATGGTCTGTCCAATTTAAAAACAGTGCCATCATTACACTAGAAGGTTTGTTGATCAGCAAAAACCTGAGCTTTTTCTATATAAAGACTAACTGCAGAATGTAAATATTAAAATTGGAAAAATGATACATAGGAATTACATTGAAAACTTGGATTTTATTTAAAAAATAAAAATACATTGATAAATAACATTAAATAAATAAATGGGTAAATTCAAACGCAAATAAAAACATGTCATTTGAAAGACTAACTGATGATACCAATTTAGTTACAGTCATTTAAAAACAAAAGTTAAATTTTGGTCCTCCATATTTTCAGCCCCCTACTGCCTAAAAAATATTTAAAAACACTGACAGATGTTCTTTGCCATATCTTAAAAAACAGAAAATATTCACACTTTAGAAACTGAAACTAAGATCATTTAGGCCCGTTTTTCAGATACTTAAAAGTTACGTGAAAACCAAAAATTAAATCAAGACAAGTTAATGTGTTAATATCAATTTATTATCTTTTTTTAAATTACTTTTTTAAAGCACCCCATTTCTTTTCCAGTACATGTGTTAAGACCCTTATTCCTCTCCTTCCTCAAGCTTGGAATTGCTTGACTTGAATATTTAATAAGAATTTCAACACCCTCCCCCCAAAATCTCTGCAAAGCACCGCCGAGCATGTGTTCAATCCTCATTCTCCTTCATCCAGGGCTCGCCACGGGAACCGAGACTCCCCTGCCTCTCACCGAAACCCCTGACAGCCGGTCTAAAAACACAGTCACACTGATGTCCCCACACACAACGGCCGTCTCCAATCCACCAGTCTTAGTTTATATAAGGAGTTTATGCATGCACTGAGATTCCAACCAAGCATAAAGTAGTAGGTTATACAGGGAATTGTCTTGAGCTGGTGTTTCTGAGTCATACAAACAGCAGGGTGATTATCCTTTTTTCCATTTTTTTAAATAAAGTAACAATAATAATAATAAAAAAAAAACAGAAACAAAAAAGTTATTTCTGATCTTCTTCAAGTAAATGTCCGCCCACGAGACCCTCTGTGGGCGTCACACCAAACACTGATGGGTCTTATTGATCCGTGTGGACGGGCTGCTGCTGTCACTGCTGCTGTGCCGGCACCAGAGGGCGCACCTCCACAGCAGCTCGGTCGAGGCCCGTCCTTTCACTTCCTCCTCCGCACACTTTAAAACTTTCTTTTTTTTTTAAAAACATACTGATTGCATGCTGCACCCTTCAGCAGTCAGATTCTCAACGTTACCCTGAAAACAAATAAAAAAGGAAAACCAGCGTTTACATTCCAGTGGCCAATTTTTTTTTCATCTATGAGAGTCCAGAAGAGGTCTGTGTTCACGTGAATAGCAGGGTGTTGTTGTAAGAGTGTCTCTGAAATTCAGTCTAAAAATGAAAAAAAAGAAAGAAGTGGTAATATAACTAGACTTTACCGCTTGACACACATACAAAATAAATCATTAACAATTATCAATAATCCCTTATTAATAATCATTAAGACCTTGAACACACCACACCTGACAACAGTTTTTATCACCTTTTTTTGTGTTTTTTTGTTTCTTTGTTACACAGCCAAAAGTGGGCCCTTTTTGCTTATCGCAAGAAAAAAATTAAAATAAAAAAATAACCGTGAACATGATTACAACAACACTTACATCAGGATTAGTTATGGTAATATTGACACCTATAGAAAATGCAATTGGAGCTGTCACTCTAAATCTTGAAATTCAATAGTCGTTTTTGAATATATCAAAATTACTATCATTATCTTTGTTACTCTATAAAACCAAATGATTGTTTTTTTTATTGTTTTTTTCTTTAATATTCCCATAAATATGTACAGTAAAGATCCAAAAACAAACCAAATGTGGGACGAGTGATTTTAAATGCCAGTGAAACTCGGGACAGGTACGATACATTTCAAATGTGTTTCGTCATGTTTTTACAAATGTTTTTTTTTCTTTTTTCTTCTTTGCACATCTATCTCATGCAATTGGAGTGACTCCCATAGACACCTATGTTGTTTAGATACTCAATACGTCATGGATGCCAGAAAGCTATGTGTTTCCCCCCCTCTCTCCATATGTATTTGTACATTTCCACATAAAGATTTTTCCTCATCCCATTTTTCCTTTTTCTTTTATCTCTTTTTTGAAGAAGAGTCTCTTAACTTTACAAACATTCCGTGTTATTTGTATTCGGCTTTGAATCACCTCACAGCCGTCAAATTTAAAAAAAGAAAAAATTCAGATGGCACGACATCCCTTTAAGAACCCCTTAAAGGCATTGGTGACGTTCTGAGCAACTTTTTTACGCGTGTGGTTTTTCTTTTAAATACACAATACAAAAAAAGAGAGAAATTAACAAAAAAAGTAAATGTTTAAAGCAATAAAAAAATGTTTTTCCAAACTCCAGAAGTCTGGATATTAGAGTAACCCCCCCCTTAATTTTTCTTCTTGCATTCTGCCCATTCGGCGCGTCCAGTTTATGGGCGCTTGCTGGATAATATCTGGACTACTACGAACTACATACGAGTACACACACAAGCAACAAAACATCACCCTCGTTTCCTCCCTCGTCCTCGCTCTTTCTCCATTCCAGCAAAGAATATCATAGAAGAAGACATGGCTGCCATCCCCCCTCTCTCTCTCTGTGCAGTTCCAGGAGGACACATGCAGGGAAAAAATTGCTAATCGTCCCCTCTTTCACGCACCTCATCTCACTTTTATACAAAGATAAAAACATTAAACAGAAGTGTCTTTTTTTTTTTTTTACCTAATGTCACCCTAATCCAATGATTTTACAGGTGGTTACATTCCTCCCTCCCTTCCTCTTTGATACTTGTGGGAATGGAAGGAAACCTCTCCACCCACCCTGAGTCTAAAGAGGCAGGGTGCAGCTCAATAATGTCAGTTTGTCCTTTCTTTGCTTCTGATCTCTTTGACCTTCTGTGCGTTTAGAGAAAATAGCGACGTCCCTAAATCCTTTGTGTTAAGAGTTTAGAATTGAGATCAGCCCAGGAAGGAAAGAAAGAAAGGTGGCAAGCTGAGAGTATTGAGATGCAGCCTGTGATAGCTACCTTCCTAAATCACTCCCACCCTTCTTCCTATCGGGCTCTCTGCTGTTTTAACGCCTGCTGTCTAAGAGTAGGAGAGGTGGGAGCCGTTGGAGATGTGCGAAGTGACTGAGGTGCTTCGGCTCAGGACGCCGTCGCTACCCCCAGCACCTCCTGGCCCCCCGCCGGACGCCGTTCTCCTCAGAGGTTGGGGGCTGTTTCTCAGGGCCATCAGGCTGGGGGCGCCGCGCACTGCCAGCCCGCTGCCACCGCCGCCTCCACCTCCGACATAAATCCCCCCCTGCGAGGAGGAGGAAGAAGAAGAGGAGGAGGACGGCCCGGAGATGGAGGGAGGGGCAGGGGGCGGGGGAGGCAGCATCGCCAGGGACTGAGAGGAGGAGCGCGAGGGCAGGTGATGGGAGAAGGGCAGGGGGTGTGGGTGGGCCAGGTCGCCGCCGGAGCCCCGCACTCCGGCCCACTCCCGCTCCCTCTCCTTCTCCCGCTCCCTATCTCGATCCCTCTCCCGCTCGCGGTAGAGCTGTGGCGTGCTCTGGTGGTGGTAGTGCTGGGGTAGGTGGTGTCGCTGGTGGTGGGAGGAAGACGAGGAGGAGGAGGAGGAGGAAGAAGAGGCGGAAGAGCGCGACGAGTGGTGCATCTCCCTCCCCTCCCGGCCCAGCCCCAGGGCCATGCCCAGGCCGTGCGAGGAAGAGGAGGACTCGCCCCTGCGATCCCCGCCGCCGCTGCTGTTGTGGCTGCGGCGGGAGAGCTGCTGCGAGGGCACATTCTGCGGGTGGATGCCGTGACTCCAGTGGCCAGCTGAGCGGGAGCTGGAGGGCGGCACGTTGGAGTAGCCCTGCTTGGGGTAGGCTTCGCTGGGAATGCCGGTCAGCGCCATGTTGCTAAAACCCAGACGTAGGCTCTCTGCATCAAACGCCTCGATCTCGCTGGCCTGCCGTTCCAGGAGGGTGCGGATACGCTCTGAGCGCTCGTTCTGCAGGGACAGCATCTCCTCCTCGATCTAACAAAACATTAACAAAAAACGCATGTGCAATCATTGCATTAATAAAAACAAAGTACTTAAAAGTAGCGATTCAGACCATAAACTAACCAGGAATGAAGTTAATGAGGTCAAGTTAGAATTGGAGTAATTTATCCACAGATTTCTTTGGTTGTTATAAAGACTGCAGGGTTAAGACACATCTTCACTGGATTCCTGTTTTGGATGACTACATCCATCTTTTATGTACAGTCTATGATTCTTCAGTCAGTCTGAGGACATGGAGAGCTTTTTATCATCATCCTTCGTAGACAGAGCTGCCCAGATGTCATTGTGAGATATCAATAAAAGTGACGAGGAACTGTAGGCGTTAGATTGTAACTGTTAACTAATAGCTACACAATCCTCCATTATTTCCAGCTAAAAAAAACCAAACAACAACCTCTTTCCACTTTCCATAGAAGAACAGACAGAGGTCTATGTCATTAAATAAAGCTCCAAAAACAGCTTGCAGGGGGACACTGTGTTAAAGGTGCCCAGACAGCAGACAGATCTGAGCCTAATCTGGACTATTTTTGGCACTTATTTGCTACGTTTGGCTCAGATGTGACTCAAAAGTCCTGACATGCCTGAATTTTGGCCCGTGCAAGGTGGCTAAACCGAGACAACAAGACTACGCATCAGGGAGGGGCACAAGTCGAGGCCAAATGTGGCCTGTAGGAGAACTTTGGATGACGGACACCAAAAACATCTTGCCCTCTTGGAGTCGTCAGCGACTGTTATTTATCATTCAATGTGCTAGTGAAAAGATGAGCTACACCTGTCTGGGATCTTCTCTGTTTGCTTGTTTGAGGTCCTTGCACTTTATTCTAAGAAGCTTTACTTTGAACACGAGTGACAAAAGGCTCTAACCCTCTGTTCCAGCAGGGCCCGGCGGATGGACACCCTCTGCTCCAGATCCTTGACTTCTCTCTCGTGCTGCGTGTCCGTGTGGATCTTGATCTTGCTCTGGTAGGCGTTAAGCAACTCCAGCTCCTGCTGCAGCTGCATCCGCAACACCTTGTACTCCGCTTCCTGCGTCTCATCCAGTCGAAGCTAAGAGGAAGAGAAAAAGAAGTGTTTAAGTGGAAAAAACAAACCAAGAGAGATCTGAAGGTGGAATCACTTTGCATGTGTTCATAAGGTTAGAAGAGCAAGGAAAGAAAAGGGGAAAGGATTGGGAAGTTAATAAAAGCGTGTGTGCATATTCAACATATTCCAAAATAAATCAATAAAAGAATATTTTCTTCAAAGTGTTGAAGTGCTTCGACCTCTGTGTGTCATGTCTGTTTTATAGTTTGGCTCATGTTTCAGATGACAGACAGATAAATATATATTTTCCTGACCTCTGGATTATAAGTTTAATCAGTGTTTGGGAAACCGTCCCAAACAGACTTTAGCTGCAGTCGCAGCATGAGTAGAACAAACAAGGGCGGCGGGGATTTGGCTTAGCGGACCGACGTGGCGCTCTTCCGTATCGAGGTAATTAAAGCAGCGCAGAGGATCATGTTATCCAAGAGACATTTTGTTACGTCCCATCGTCTTCTTACTTTGTTTCATTCATTTAGGAGTTTAGGATTTACATGTGAATGACTCCGACACTAAGAGGCCGGCGACTGACTGAGAGAAGCTTTTACAGGATGGTCTGAAAGTGATTAAGGAGGCACAAGCTTAGAAAATGTGGGCACCTTTCACAGTGAAAAATAGAACCTGTCTATTATCAATCAGCTCATTTCTTGCTTAATATGTACAAGAGAACGGGTCGCAGGCTTCAGCAGTTTAAATCAGTCTAAATTACATTTAAACTTTATGTTAGGTTCTGCTGTGATTCATGGGGCATTTAAGCCTCACTTAATTATCTTCTTTTTCCTTAAACTGGAGTCACTGCAGCTGTGAAGTGGAAAACAAAGCACAGCAGAGGTGGGATCTTTGCAGTGTTGCATGTGGGAAAAAGACCTTGTTGGGCCATGGCCGGACTGATCTGCTGAGGAGTCCCAGGGCATCACTTGTTTGTTGGGCCTCCCAGGTTTTCTTATTTCCCCAGGGTAGGCTAAACTATTCAAACACTTTAGATGAACTGATTCACAGACTGAAAGTTTAGTGGTTTAACTGTGTTATGATTTTACTGGTGCATGGTTCATAATTTGCTGTGATGATAAAGGAACAGTTCATCTGTGGTCCAACAACAGCAACATCTTGACTTTATGGTCCGCTGATTACACATTCATCATTGACCAAACAGCCTCAATTAAAAATTAAACACGACCTGGCACAGCTGATTTTTACCTAAGTGCCAGTTAGAAGTTATTGCTCTAATTACACAATATGGCTTAAAATTGATTCAGAGTTTAGTCAATTACTACACTCCGTTTAGGAAAAGTGATACGTTTATATAAAATGATAAAGATAAACTGAGTTTATAGCACTCTTATGTGGCTGAATAAGAGCCCTGAATTTATGGCTATAGCAGAACCTCTAACATTTATCTTCTGAACCTCTCACAAAGCTGTCATCACTTTTTCCTCTCTTCAATATTCCTACTTTGAATGGATGTTTTTTTGAGGAAGGACCTGTTTAACTGCAGGGGCAGGTAGCAGGACAGATCACAAGCTACAAAATTTAATTAACACTGAGGGACCAGGAGGTGGTTGGTTGGCGGGCAGGTAGACAGGCAGGCAGGAAGATCCCCCAAGCCAGGCACAGCAGTGGTGCTGGTGGTGTGGTGCGAGTGTGAAGTGAACGACGTCTCCTTGCCTTACTCACAGCTTGTGTGGACAGCATGTCATTGATGGAGTGGTCATACTGCTCGGCCAGGATGGCCAGCTTACGAGTCTGCTCATCCTTCAGCCGCTTCAGCACGGCCTTGTGGTCCGATTTGGGCGTGTTCTCCAGCAGGTGGTTGCGCAGGGCCTTGTACTGGCGGGTTTGGATCTTGCAGGTGTCCTGGAACTGACGCTTGATCTGAAGCTCTTTGGACTGAAGGAGACAGAAGAAAGATGGAAGCAGCTCGGCTAAAGTGCTCCTATTGATTGTAGAAATGATCACGCTGACAGATGTGACAGACGTGTCAAACATTTTACATATTTAAAGTGTAAACACCTGCTGAACTGTTGGATGACACCATCACAGCCACATAAGGAAATGTCCTTTGTCATGAAAACACATGTTGGAGATTTACCGTTTATGAAGACTTGTTGGATGGTTAAAACGCACATCATCTAAATTCTGAGTCTAAAAATCACATTCTTATGATGAATGTCTGCATCTTAGATTAACATTTATATTTAAGAGGTTGGATTTATAACATTTAAATAAACATATAAGGAAGTCCTACTTAATTCCAGTGTAGTCAAAGCTCTGCGATGGTCTTAATGAGATGACTTGGCTTCTTTTATTTAAATAAATTTACCTTTTCTTGTTGCTTATGTCAATATTATTTCCCTCTGAAGAAAGTGCTTGAAATCAGAAGGGTCCGAGGGAGCAGCAAAGTTTAAGCCCTGCTTTGGTGATTTTACACAATCGCTGTGAACTTTTTCAGGTGCTCACATAAACCAGCAGCTGGACGAAACACACAGTACACAGTCTGCTCAAAAGTCCAAGGAACTAGTTTATTTTTAGTGTACTGAGAAATAGATTAAAGCATCACGTTGGCCGATGACTTACTGGGGCAAAGTTAAAGGCTGTGTGCAAGGAAAATGTAATACACTGATCCAAGGCAAAGCATGAACGCATGCAACTTAAATAAATAATGTAAAATACACTTTCTAAATAGGTAGGAAAAGGTTTTGCTGTCATAACCTAACATTTTGTGGTGACCTGATCTGGTCCTGTAACTGTTAATCATCCCTATGTGTGAGCTCTTTAATGCAAATGAATATTTTTAAATGCTAAAATATAATTATTTTGCTATCCATTTTTAATTCTACTCAAAAGAAAAAGGCAGGAGTTAATAGTAAAGCACATTATTGTTTAATTAAGGTGCCAAATTTCTTTTAAGTGGTTAAATGTTATGCTTGATTAATTTCAGACTTCTCGGAGACACATCCGGTGTGGCGACTCAAATTTCTGTGTATAACAACATCAATTCAGTAATTTTTAAACACGTTTTGATGGACTTAAAGTTGTTTTGTTTTAATGACAGGCAGCCTGATACATTTGTAAAGCACTGTATATAAATGTATATATGTAAAAACACTTTCTAGGACCTTTAATCTGATGTTTATTCTTAAGAATGAGCCTTTCTGTATATTTGTCAGGCGATAATAAATCAAGAGTTGTTTTCATGTACTGCATGTCCAAGAAAGACTGATCTCATTTCACTAAAACCTGATCAATACTCTGCTGTTAAACAAACGGCCCAGACCTCGAGCATAATCTGGGTCAGGTCGAATCAGACGATCGCCATTTAATCCCATAAATATTTGCAAGTCATAATCACAATTTTATGTTTATACTTGGTAATAATGTTTTTGGTGGCTTATAAATGGGGCAAAAAGGGGACGACAGACGACAACAGGAATGTGTGATGATACAGGAGGAATGAACAAAAAGGTAAAAAGGATTCTTTGCGCAGTGAGATAAGGAAGAAAGTAAGCAAATGGAGACATGATAATAATGGAAACAAAAAAAAAAAAATCAAAAACAAACAAGACAATGATTTGAACACAAAAGAATTTATTTTTGTGTATGACAAAATGTTTCTCTATGCTTGCGAGCACACGGCTGTACAGTATGCCAACACTCATGCAGCTAAAATGAGAATAAAAGGATGACGAAATGTCTGCCCAACACAATGCAGCACTGCTCTTATAAATACTGCATTAATTAAATATATATATTAAAAAAAACTCAAGGTGATATAACTCTGTGGAAACACTCAGTGTCACAACAAAACAGAATGCAGACATGTAAACATACACAAAAGGAACAAGTTACATTCAAATAAAACATTGATTGAAACTTTTCTTTTAAAGCTCGAATTGCAAGATGCAAAAAAACAACAACAAAAAAACCCAAAACACATTTTTTCCTTTTCTTTGGGTGAAAATACAGTTAAGACTGAGCTTTCCTACTCAGTACCGTCCCTCCACAAAAACAGCTCACATGTGGCGACACAAACAAAGCTCTTTATTCCTGCCTTTTTAAGCGCTAACGCATTTTACGAATTTGCTCCGGCTTCATTTACATGAACTCAAAGGATTTTGGCGTTTAGCAGAGACACAAACAGCAGAATTAACCGTGGGTTTCTTTTGGTCTGACTGACGCTGAGCTGAAATGATGAACTGACTGATCAGAAAGTTCATTTCCTTATCATTTCAGTCTTTTTTTTTTTTTTTTTAAAAGGCTCAAACATTTTGGTTTTCAGCTTGTCCGATTATCTTTGGGTTTGCTGAACCCGTAGGCCGGGTGAAGTGGAGTTGCGATGGGTGTATTTTTTAAGCTTCACGAGCTAAAATTGAAACGATCTTTTCATAGATATTTGTATTTCTTTAATACCTTTCAACACAGTGCAAAACAAAATATTGATAGAATCAGATATCTGCCTTCTCTTCATTCGACCTGCTCAGCCTCATTTTTCACATTCAGTAGTTTCAATCTTTTTACTATAATTCTACCTCAAAAGATTGTCTATATGGCTTCATATTAAATGAGTTACATTGAAATATTAAACAGTTTCTTATACTTTCACTATGCAAAAACATATCCTGATTATCCTGATTCCTCATGTTTCCGCTATAGATTTAGGATATCACTTCACAACAGACTCTTGAAAGCAGGCACTTCTTATTCCATTACTACGAGCGAAATGTTTACATGGTAAATCATAACAAGATTATTGCACAACATGCAATAAAACATAATAGTCATAATATCCAACTAGAATCTAGATGATGTATTCACTAGCTGCATGTATAATAATAATAATAATAATAATAATAATAATAATGTATAAACGTATTCTAGATCAACTGAATATGTTTTTTGTTCCAGCTAAATGGCCCCATACTTAATCATTTAAGACCAAAATATTAATAATTATTCCTCTCTGCTCTCACGATGGTCCGAGACGTCACCACTCAGCGGTTTATTGCACTTTTCAGTCGGCTGAGAGCTAGTGTTCAGGCTGATGTTAGTGAAATCATTGATGATCTTTCATTTTCACAGTACTTTGTGCTTTGGGGAGAGATATTACAGCCGTTGAGCTACATAACACTCTAATATTTGTTCGAAGCACTGAGGAAACAGCGCACCCTGTGAAGTAAGACAACTATGAAGAAGAACAAAAGATTGCACAAAAAACGGTCTCAAAAATAACCATAAAAAAAAATATCTGTCTTACAAATTAAGAGCAAAATAATAAAAATTAAAGAAACTTCTAAAGGAACTTTTACAAAAAGCAAAAATAATGAAATATTAAAACTTCACTGGGTTTCATTCAGCAACTGTGGGTTCGACAGCTTGTTCAAGTTGCTCGAGCCAGCTCATTCAGTAATATGGCTTGTTATGTGCGTGCGCACACACACACGCTTCTGGAGCCAGCGCACACAAACCTCTGTGTGCATACGAGTGTGTGGGTTAAATACGGCTCATCTTTAAAAATGTGACCAGTTTGAGTAACAAAGGAGACAATGTGGCCCAAACACGCAATGAATGGCTGCACAATGGCGTGCACACACACGCACGCTCGCACACACACATTCACACAATCTCACACCAAAATGTTCCCGACATGTCTCACTCTTGCTATCTCCACGGCCGAATTTTCCCCTTGACAAACCGTCCCGATGAAGTTCGTCTCAATCCACACTCCCACCTCGTCTCCTCACGAAACATCCTCTCCCTCTCTTCCCTCCTCTGTCTCTCCCTCTCTCTCCTCCTCCTCTCCCTCTGTCTCCTCTCTCTGACCTCCCGGGGCAGCAGGCGCGGTAACCTGCTTGGAATTTCCTTTTTCAAGATGCCAAGGGTTTGGAGTTTTATCCTGACCCTGAGCGGCAGCTTTTTAACGACCTGCCGGGCTAGTTTTAGCACTACCGAGTTAGCTAGATCTGCCAAGATGCCGAGGGGGCGTCTGCCGAAACGCTTCACCCACAGCAGGCCCTTGGCTACAAGAGAGGTGCTCCTGCATTGAGCCTGATACTCCAAGGCCAGGCTCTTTAGTGGAACTGGGATTTTGGACTGGCGAACGCCCCAGTTGCGGCCTGCTTTAGGAAACATCTCATAAAGGTTACGCTCAGCCATACCGCCCAGCACCGACTGGCACATGGCAAACAGTGGCCGAGGCAGGCGGAAGAGGACGCGCATGCAGAGGCGGTTGACTTTGCGGGGCGCGAGCTGGAAGAAATCACGGGCTGGCCTGACAATCAGGACCACGATCAAATAGAGGGAAAGGAAAATGGAGGGAGAGCTGAGGAAGGAGGCTGAGATGAAAATAATGGGGATGTAATAAATCCCCAAACTGATGGAGAGCCCTAAACTGAAGAGGCCATTGGCCCAGAGGCTGAGAGTCAGGTAGGTGGAAAGCGACAGAGAACAGCAGGAACGAAGGAAAAGGTACGAGAAGAAGAGCGCCAAGAAGGCGAGCTCAGCAGAGAGGAGAACGGATGCCACCGAGGGCAGGGGTGGAGAGCGGCGGAGGGAGAGGAGGAAGATGGAGAGCAGCAGCAAAGTGAGGTTGGAAGGCTGCGCAGCGACAGAGAGGGAGAGGAGGAGGCAGATGCCGTGAGAGAAGAGTGAGGGGAGAGAAGTCTGGGCAGGGGGTGCGGGTGGGGGTGAGACGGGTATGGGCTCCAGCTCCTCAGAGGCGTCAGGGAAGTAAAACTCTGACAGCTCATCGATGTCTCGCTCACGCAGCCGCCTCTTTTCTGGGGACGAGGACAAGATGAGCTCCGACGGGCAACCGTCAGCTACACCCCTGCCCTCTTCTTCTTCTTCTTCTTCGGTCTCTATGCGTGCAGAGTTACCATGATCCTCTTCGTACTCCCACTGCACTCCTTCTACTTCCCTGACTTCTGTCTCCTCTTCACCGACTTTCCACTCAACTACATCTTCTGATTTACTTCCCTCCTCGTCTACCTCGTCCTTCCCCTCAGCCACAGCGACACGCACACCCTCCACCTCATCTACCCCTCTGCTAAAAACTTCATCTTCATCATCTACTACTCCATCAAGCTCATCCCCAACATCATACACCTCCTTCGCCGCCACCTCGCTCTCCTTTTCTTCCTCTAGCTCCTCCCCCCCTCCCTCGCTGTCCCAGCTGCCGCTCGGCCCCTCTGTCGGCTCGCTCTTTCCCTCCTCGGGAGACCCCTGGCTCTGGGTGCTGTCACTCACTTTGAGGCTCTTGGGCTGTTGGCGGACCTCCACGGCGTGTTTCTGACGCAGCTCTTGCTCACGCCTCTTGTTATACTCCATCTGGTTGGTGAGCTCCGTCTGGTGTTGCGTGCGGATCAGCTCGGCCCGCGTACGCTGCACCAAACTCAGCTGGCGGAACTCCAGCTCCTGGGTGGATTCGTGGTGACGCAGCAGCATGGCACACTCCAAGTCCTTCAGAGTCTGCTTTTTGTTCAGATCCTGAAGAAGGAGAAGAAGAAAAAAAACAAACAAAAGATGCAGAAGGTGATTTGTAATACTGGGAGGACAGAAACCTGCAATAGCCACCAAAGGATATCTTGTATCAAGCTACAATTATTAAAAAGTATGAATTTATAGGTCATTTATTTAAAAAAAACAAACAAAAAAATTATTTTCTTTTTCAGCCATACTGTTGTAGATTTGCTGCTGCGCGTGGGATCATTGTCCTGTTGCATGAACCAGTTTCAGCCAAGCTTGTCAGACAGACGGACTCATCTGACTCTAGAATACTTAGAGATACACAGGAGTTCATGACTCAGTGACTGCAGGTACTGAGATCCTGTCGCTGAAAAACGAGTCCAAATCATATGCTAGTATGAGGTGTTTGTGCTGTTGGCTTTTCTCCAAATGTAGTGCCGTGCAAAACACGTCCACTTTAGTCTCACTTTCCAGAAGTCTTGTAGTTTATTCTGATGCTGCTTTTCAAGCCAAAGCTTTGCTGCCATGTTCTTTTTAGAAAGAAGCCGCCTTCTCCTGAAATCTCTTCCAAAAAAGTCATACATGTTTGTCTTTTTCTAATTGTACTGTCATGAACTTAATACTTGATACTAACTGAGACCTGAAGAGTCTGAGATGGTTTTTTGCACTCCCTCTAAATACTGCAGTTTGACTTTGGGATGAATTTATCGGGGCGTCCAGTCCTGGGAACAATGTTTTTCCACTCACTGTAGAGCGATGGATGCAGGTTGTTTGGAGATTGCCTTCTAACCCTTCCCAGACTGATGGCAGCAACATTTACTTCTTTAACCCTTTAAGACCTACCATAGAACCAAGTCCACCAGAGCTTACTTTATATTTTTACATGCTGTAGTGCCATTTTTTGGAGCATTTCAAGTTGATATACATCAATACAACATTATAGCCCAAATTTTAATAATATGTCTGCATTAAGTGCATAGTAATTACATAAATTGCAATAAACTAAAAAAATAATAATTTGAAAATCGTTTTTTTAACATATATTTCTAGTTAGAGAAATTTAAGAGGCTTATCCCTCAAAACTTTAAATACAAAAAAGTTGCACAAAATAGTTTCCCACCACCGGAAATTTATTTTGAGTGTCTTCATAGTTTTATTTTTGAAATACACCAATTTTTATATACTGCAGGAAAAACGAAAATAAATATTATAGTGTAAATTTGCAAAAAAACAGCATATGCATCAAAATAAACTATTTCCAGCAGTGCAATATGAGTCCTAAGCATCCCAGAAACGACACAGAAAGTCATAAAGTCAAACATAACTTTTAAAAACACCAGTATAAGCTCACGAGGCCCTGATGGTAAAAAACTACATTTCCGCAAAATGACGTCACTTCCGGTTTCGGGCAGGTCATGGCGGACATGCGATAGTTCGCGCTGATGGACGTAGGAAGTGTTACAAACAGCTGATCGAATCAGCAAAGCGTGTTTCTGGAATATTATGTTTTTGTTCCTGCAAATGCTTTTTATGCAGTTTTTGCAAAGCTATATGTGGAAGGAAACCGTGACCGAGGACAAGCTGATGGCATAAGATGTAAGTACAACTCCTCCGGTTTCATATGCAAAAAAAACATTATTGCGCTAGCTTACGTGGTTGCAGTGCTACCGGGATTTAAAAGTAGTTGCGCAAAACGGAGCGTGCCCGCTCCGACCCGTTTTAAAGGGTTAAGATTGTTGTTGTGTTTCCTACGTGGCATTGTGTTAAACATCTGAATGCTTCAGCAAACTGACAAAACTTTTTAGATGTGCTCACACTTGCTCAGTTAATAAAGTGTATTTGTATATGTCTACACACACACACACACACACACACACACACACACACACAGTGGGGCAAAAAAGTATTTAGTCAGCCACCGATTGTGCAAGTTCCCCCACCTAAAATGATGACAGAGGTCAGTAATTTGCACCAGAGGTACACTTCAACTGTGAGAGACAGAATGTGAAAAAAAAAAAATCCATGAATCCACATGGTAGGATTTGTAAAGAATTTATTTGTAAATCAGGGTGGAAAATAAGTATTTGGTCAATAACAAAAATACAACTCAATACTTTGTAACATAACCTTTGTTGGCAATAACAGAGGTCAAACGTTTCCTATAGGTCTTTACCAGGTTTGCACACACAGTAGCTGGTATTTTGGCCCATTCCTCCATGCAGATCTTCTCGAGAGCAGTGATGTTTTGGGGCTGTCGCCGAGCAACACGGACTTTCAACTCCCGCCACAGATTTTCTATGGGGTTGAGGTCTGGAGACTGGCTAGGCCACTCCAGGACTTTCAAATACTTCTTACGGAGCCACTCCTTTGTTGCCCGGGCGGTGTGTTTTGGATCATTGTCATGTTGGAAGACCCAGCCTCGTTTCATCTTCAAAGTTCTCACTGATGGAAGGAGGTTTTGGCTCAAAATCTCACGATACATGGCCCCATTCATTCTGTCCTTAACACGGATCAGTCGTCCTGTCCCCTTGGCAGAAAAACAGCCCCATAGCATGATGTTTCCACCCCCATGCTTCACAGTAGGTATGGTGTTCTTGGGATGCAACTCAGTATTCTTCTTCCTCCAAACACGACGAGTTGAGTTTATACCAAAAAGTTCTACTTTGTTTTCATCTGACCACATGACATTCTCCCAATCCTCTGCTGTATCATCCATGTGCTCTCTGGCAAACTTCAGACGGGCCTGGACATGCACTGGCTTCAGCAGCGGAACACGTCTGGCACTGCGGGATTTGATTCCCTGCCGTTGTAGTGTGTTACTGATGGTGACCTTTGTTACTTTGGTCCCAGCTCTCTGCAGGTCATTCACCAGGTCCCCCCGTGTGGTTCTGGGATCTTTGCTCACCGTTCTCATGATCATTTTGACCCCACGGGATGAGATCTCGCGTGGAGCCCCAGATCGAGGGAGATTATCAGTGGTCTTGTACGTCTTCCATTTTCTGATGATTGCTCCCACAGTTGGTTTTTCACACCAAGCTGCTTGCCTATTGTAGATTCACTCTTCCCAGTCTGGTGCAGGTCTACAATACTTTTCCTGGTGTCCTTCGAAAGCTCTTTGGTCTTGGCCATGGTGGAGTTTGGAGTCTGACTGTTTGAGGCTGTGGACAGGTGTCTTTTATACAGATGATGAGTTCAAACAGGTGCCATTCATACAGGTAACGAGTGGGGGACAGAAAAGCTTCTTACAGAAGACGTTACAGGTCTGTGAGAGCCAGAGATTTTCCTTGTTTGAGGTGACCAAATACTTATTTTCCACCCTAATTTACGAATAAATTCTTTACAAATCCTACCATGTGGATTCATGGATTTTTTTTTCACATTCTGTCTCTCACAGTTGAAGTGTACCTCTGGTGCAAATTACTGACCTCTGTCATCATTTTAGGTGGGGGAACTTGCACAATCGGTGGCTGACTAAATACTTTTTTGCCCCACTGTATGTATAAAAAATAAATCCTTCTCTAGATATTAGGTATAAACCTTAGTGTTCCCAAATAAAAGACCACTACATGCAAAACTTTTGCAACAACTTTTGAGTGCACCTAATTTTCCAAGCCATTAATATTTTGCTTGTGCATTACTGTTACACATAGATGACAAAATGAATTGCAAAAGTCTTAACATTTATAAATATTATAAAACAATATCAAAATAAAAATGATATTAATGTGCTTCAAAGGACTAAGAACAGTACCTCTCTGAGCAGGTCCTGCTCCAGGTTGTGGCGTGACAGCAGCATCTTCCTCTTGTACTGGCGACACTGCACCTCATAATACTGCCTCTGCCTCCGCAGCAGACCCGCCTCTTCCTCAGCCTGCCGCTGCTGCAGGCACTCCTTCTGATGCACCAACCACTCCTGCTTCTCCCGCTTTGGCGTTGACTGATTCTCGTTCAGTTCCTTGAAGAATAACAGCAGCGTTTAGCTCGGCTCGCCGTTTGTGCAGCATTATACTTACCCGTCAAAATGAACCGATTGCAAGTGGAGTGATGAAAAAGAAGACACTCATATATTTGTTGAAACATAATATGACAAAACTCAGAGGCACCTCTTTGAGCTGCTCTTTGCGCTGGCGATACTGTCGTTTCTGGGAATCCAGCAGGCCGGTCAGCTCCTTCTTTTGCTGCGTCAGAATGTGTTGCTGGAACTTCTTCTCCTCCGACACGACTGCCTTTCCCTGGAGGATAAAAGCCCAAAAACATTCACAATTAGTGATATTGAGTCTTATCAGTGCTCTTACTGAGACAACTCTCTGTATGCTGGTGAGAGAATGAAGACTTCTCAGTGGCTGCTACACTTTGGAAAGATCATCAACTTCATATGAAGCAGGCATGTGTACACTGAGCAATGTGAAAGTATTGACTAATATTAGCAAGACTAACAACATAGTGAGTATCAGAACCACACACTGTTGTTTGATATTCATCACGTATATTTGAATTTATTATATTTCTCTGTGATCCTCGCTCACCTCTTTCTCCAGGATACCCTGGTGCTTCTTGGTGAGTTTTTCTCCTTCCACTGAGAAGCTGTTCCTCAAATTCTCCAGCTCTTTGTCCAATCTCAGCTGATGTTCGTCCATCTCGGCCTTCAGCTTGTTCTCCAGGCCCATCAGCTGCTTCTGGTGCTGACGCCGCATTCGCTTATACCTGTGAGGAGAAACACGGTTACCTAATGGCTAATAATCACCAAGCATTACTTAACTAAGCATTTGAAGCCCTTTGTTTTCTTTTATTTGTATAAAGTTCAAAAACATGTGCAAATACACTTGTTTTGATTGTCCCGTAACACCATCAACAATTCACGACTGTGACCTCACCCGGACATCTGCTCTCTCAGTGCAGAGCCCTGCTCGTGTTCCTGGATCTGACGGGTGACCAGTGAAGCGGTCCTGATGGTGGCAAAATGGTCTCGGCCTCGTCGACGTCTGCCCCCTCCCCCCCCTCCTCCTCCACCACCAGCAGATGCAGCTTCTCGCTGAGAATCAACCTCTGGCTGATAGGGATCGTCATAGATGTTGTCATGGCTCTACAAGGTGGAGAAAATTAGAGCAATTAAAGGTGGCTACAAACGCAAAGTTTTATCTCAACTCAATGTCATCCTACCGCTTCAAATAAATGAAACTAATTATTGCCAATGCAAAAACTCCCAGGAGGCTGCGCGCTTAGCAAGTCTGCTACCAGGCATTTGTTTTGTAGGTGTCACACTGCCAATCTGCTGTGCATCTGGTCCTGCTTTTGCCTTCCTTTTCCTGTAGGTGGCACCAGATTGCGCTTATAAAACAGCTTCTCCTTTGGCTCATCTAAACTACAATAAAAAGGTAAAATAGCCCAACTATAAAGTATCACTCGATGCTTTTAGCCTGAAAGTTACACGTCTCTCAGCAGATACACACCAGACTCACACTTAACACTGCAAGCCTGAGTTTGGGGGGGCCCCAAACAAGCCCCAAGTACCCTTCAGCATATGGGTCACCAGCTTATCCAGGTGAGTGATTGATAACACGTGGACTGACCAGCGGCTTGTGCAGGACGGAGCTATTGGAGGTGACGGTGTGCTCTCCCTCCTGCATCATGGCCATCTCCCCACTGTCATCAGAGCCGTCTGCCAGACTGTTGACCGAGCTACTCTGGGAGCTGGCGCTGATGGACATGGATGGCAGAGAGTGAGAGCTCTCCATGCTGTTGACTGTGCCGGTGCGCAGCATGTACTGCTCCACATCCTGGAGGGGAAAAAATAAAGCAAGTTTTTGCTAAAATAATGACAAAGCTCTAAAAAAAATAAAAAATAACAAATAACAAATGGAGTCTGTGATTGAGGGTCATTTGCTCAGTGGGACTGTATTAAAGAAAAAAATGATACTGAGCAAACATATTTAAACATCCCAAACAAATGCAGGTCTGATAGATTGAACCACAGTCGCTATTCTTTCATTTACTTTTGTTTAAACGGCCATCAAAGAATTAAATAGATAAAAAAGTCTTTGTATGAGGACAAAAGGGTCTTATTTACCTTACGTCTTTATTCTTATAGTAACCAGTGCCTGTATTTACCTCAACTGCAGACAAGAATAGGCCTTTAAAGCAGGTTTTCAGTAGAAGCAGACACATTCATGCGCTTTGTGTGCATGAGTACAATTGTTCATGTTTCAAGACTCTTATTTGCTCTGTCAACATTACTGCGTTATGCTGGGCCAATCCTGTTTCTATGAGATTCTGTTTAAAATAAATAAATAAAACTGCAAAATATCATCACCATTTGCCCCATTTTCTCATTTGTGGATTAAATAATTACCGTTGGACTCTGGCTTTATTTACAATTGCAATGCAATATAAACAGCAGCAGTTTATATGAAGCAAATCCAAAACAAAACATCGTCACATGTCTCTTGACAGAAGCGCTTTCTTTCTTAATTTTACAAAAACAAAAAAAAAAAAATCAGGAGACGAACTCAAATATTTAAAGAGAGCTTAAATGAAGAGATGACCCCAAAGAGTGCTGCTTGGTATTTGTTAATTGTACTTTCATGTTTCAGCTTTCTTAATCCCCTTTCACATATGAAGCAGCTGTTCTCATGTTATGTGCCTGTCTGATGTCATTAGCCATTTCTGGGCCCAAACACTCTCTGTGGTTTCACTAATAAGAAAAGAAAACTGTCCACTTATCAATATTAGAGGCTTGTTTAAATAAAATAAAATAGGATAAAAGCATTACAGGGTTGATACGTCATCACCCTTTCTTACCTCTTCCTCATCGCCTCCTTCAGGTGCGGGACCATTGTGCGCCTCATGAAAGAGGATTTTCTTCATCTTCCGGTACTGAAGGTTGTCCAGCTCACGAACAGCATCCTTGGTCCGTGCAATCAGGTCCATCACAACTGTCATGGGACGCTCTCTGCATAGGAAATGGTGCTGGGTGGATGGAGGGTTGAAAGAAGGGGTGAGATGGACAGTGACAGGATGAAATACCTCAGTCTGACAGTTAAAAATACATAGACATGCCCATCACCAAAATTATACATCCAAGTAAAATAAAATCATTGTTTTTCATTTAAAAAACAAAACAAAAAAGAAAAAAAAAATACAACAACAGAAAAAAACCTTCTTGGTGATTTTTTGCTTGCACACTGAACCTTCACTCAGTGTTTTCCTTCAAGCCTAAAAATCTGTTTTGAATTTAAAGCACAAATTTCATTATTTGTCCAAAAACAACAAGCTGAAAAGAAACTGCTAGAAATTGAAGAAAATATATTTCATTCTATTCTCTCAGTTAAAGATTAATCACACGGCTGTTTGTACCTTGAGCAGCACATCAGAGGTAGGTCTGTCCTGGGCGATCTTCTGCAAACAGGAGTCCACGAAATTGCGGAAATAATCCGACCTGAAAATTTCCAAAACGTCATGATTATACATATAATTTAAGCAATGCATACTGCATTATTACACATATAATAATCTTAATTATGTTATAGTCCGTTAAAGCGGCTTGAGAGATTTGTTAGCTCAATTAAAACTCAGAAAGCATTAAAAATGTCCTGATGTGGAGACAAACTGGTTAAAAAACAGCAGTAAGTGTCCCATGAGAAATACTGAAGGGTTTGTCCACAGTTACCTGAGATGATTCAAATAATGTAACAATTTAAACACTGATCTATAAGCATGGCAGCAAACTCAAAGTGTGAGTTCATCCCCATGTTCAAAAAGCCTTAATAACAAGTCATTTTTATGAAACCTATTTTTTTTATTTATGTGTATGTGTACGTACACACACACACACACACACACACACACACACACACACACACACACACACAAAACTAATTGTGAAATAAATGACAGAAAGACACAGGTCTGTTGCAAAGCTTCGTCTCTCACCAGTGATTAGACTGCAACACAGGGCTCTCATTCTGGGCGATGTGGTATAAGGCACTCATAGCATTCATGTTGAACAGAGGAGGCTTCCTTTCCGCTGCAGAATCACAAAGCACGACATAGCGTGACAGAGAAGGAGAGGCAGACAAAGAACACTTTCAGCTTTGTGAACACAAAGAGAGACACTTGTGGAGCACTGTATGGCCATCTCTTACCCAGCTCTATGCAGGTGATGCCAAGTGACCACACATCCACCTTCCCGTCGTACTGACCCTCATCCATGGCTAAGATCACCTCAGGGGCCATCCTGGGTGGAGGAAACAACAACAACACATCAGCAGTAATTCAGCCATTTCCAGCCCTCTTCCTTTGATCCAGCACACAATGGCACCTGGTGGCTCACTGTTGTTTCCAGCATCTGCCCCACCTAAACAGGCAGCGTTAGCTTTATGCTCATGTAGAGTAACAACAAATAATTCTGGCTGCTGAACGGTGAGAAGTAGGAGTAAACTACTTGGTGATTTAACCTCCTCAAATACACTTGAAAAGATTGGAAAGGAAAAATTCGGTGGCAGAATAACCTTTTTTTTAAATTAACAACTTAAAATTAAACACATGCTCATTCTACAGATCAAAGTTTTTCCCAGTGTGAACTGTACTCTGCCTGCTTTGAATGAATTTGAATGTGACATTTGGGTGGCCACACCTTGCTTCACAAATGTGAGCAGCGTTTAGTCAGCTATCTTAGGTTCAATGCAAATTAAAGCACGTTACCCGCATGATTAGAGACTATAGTTTATCTAGACACCAGCAGTACGCTAGATATTAATGAATATTTAAATTGTCAACATCGGAGGAAATATATCTGATTTTACAAAATCAACACACGCAAGTTAATGACAACATTTAAAGATTTCGACTATATTTACATGTACGAATCCTCTACAATGTGCAAACAAGCTCATTTAAGAGTGCTGCTGCTTCTCACTCGCCTTTACACTCAGTGGACAAAATAGACGCCACATAACAGCCATGCTAACAGTCTGAAAAGCTCATTTCGCCTGCACAGACATGACATCATCGTCTTAGGGATATCCTCTTTCTTTGACATCACACAAAGCTAGGAGTAGAAAAAAAAACAGTGAAATGGAGAGCTCAGAGCCTGAGATTACTTATACATACACTGACCTCAGTATTTGAACTTTAACATGAGCTTCTATGATTGTAACAGAACAGAAAGGAAAGATAAAATACGGCAAAACATCACAGGTATGTTTTAACCCCTTAACGCCTAGTGTATCATATTTGACACGCACGATTTTGGTTAGTTTTTGAGGCTTCTTTGAGAATCCACAATGAGTAGGCCAGTGAGACACTGGTTTGATGTTTTACCAGTAAGGTGTTCCCACGAAAGAGTTGGCTGGAGCGACAATAGAGGCCGAGCCAAAGTCTCCCAGTTTGACCTGACCTGGCTCTGTCAACAAGATGTTTCCGGCCTTCACATCCCTGAGAGAGAAACGATCAGACAGGAGAGAATGACAGGTCAGGAAAAACACGACGGAGACAAAACAGTTTGAGAGAAAATGCATTGTTGGAGGCTGGGGAGCAGCATGATGCACAGTGTGTAAGCACAAGCACCATTGCATAAGCTTATCTCAGGCAGCACAGTTTGTGCTTTCTCCCCTCTATTTGTTTAGTCTCTTGTCAGAAGTGTGGGGGAGGAGAGCAGAATAGATCCAGATAAGTGAGAAATGAATAGGGGTTACCTGTGAATCATGTTGTGAGAGTGAAGATACACCAATCCCTGCAATGCACCATGGGTTATGGCAGCTATCTCCACTTCCTGCAGCGGTTTCTTGTGGACTGAGTGAAGAGAGACATTTGGGAATATCAGGCAGTTTATGTGAACGTAAACTCAAACGGGTAAAACAGGTTTTGTCATTACTCATTTGTCTTACTTACCTTCTAAAAGGTCAGAAGCTGAACCCAAGCAGTACTCCATCACCAGCTAGAAGAGAGACAGGGTGGAGTGTTAAACCAAGAGTACACTTGGTGTTAAAAACTTTGTCACACTTGACCTAGGCGGGAAGAGCTTTTTTTGTACCAGAGACTTCGACCCATTTATCAAAGTTTTAACACTGCTGTCAAACTAAGGTGGAGTCCGAGAAAGTGTTCTCATGTCCACCTCACAATGGAGCTCTGAGAGCCAAAGTATGCATGAGATGTAAAAGCTAACCATCCCACATAATGTAACATTATTTAGGTGTCTATAGACGACAGCACACCTTCAAAGTGAAACATTTTAAGCCTTTGTTTTAATTTTGATGATCGTGACTTATACCTTGTGAAAATCAGACATACAGAATATTTTTATACGTGGTTGGAGCTCCGTTACCATGAATCACTGCATTAATGCAGCATGGTGTACAGGAAGCCCAGGCTGCTCTGATAGCTGCTTTCATCCTGTCTGTATTTTTGGGTCCTCATCTTCATTTTGACAATAACAACACAGACACTCTGGGGTTCAGGTCAGATGAGCTGGCTGATCAATGAGGCACAGCAATACTGTGGCCAGCAAACCATTTGCTAGTAGTTTTTGTACTGCGAGCAGGGGCTAAATCCTGCTGGAAAAGGAAATCACCATCTCTCTCCATAAAGTTTGTCAGCAAATTAAAGCACAAAGTGCTCCAAGTCTCCAGGTGGGTGACTTTGTTAACTGTAGACTTGATAACACAGTGGATCAACTGACACCAACATGAGGAGATGACATGGCACTGCAGAAACTTCACACTGGACTTCAAGCATCTTAGATTTTGTGCCTCTCTACTCTTCCTCTAGTCTTTAGGACCTTAAATTTTACTTTTATGTGGAAAGAGAAGCACTGAGCAGCTGTCCAGTCCTTTTTGATGTCGTCTCCGGTTCAGGAGTGACTCGATATTAGGAATGCTAAAGTTGTAGCTGCTTTCCTGGAGACGTACTGACACCAGCCTCAGTCCACTCTTTGTAAAGTCGCCCAAGTTCTTGAATTGATTTTCTTGACAATACCATTGAGGCTGCAGCCATCACTGTTGTTTGTGCAAAATGCCATTAATATGCTGTGATCGAGCACTCTGCGAACAGCCAGACGTTCAGCAACAACATCCTGCGGCTTCCCCTCCTTGTGGAGTGTATCAGAGATCATCTGGAGAACAGTCCAGTCGTCTCTATAACTGTGGTTACATGTACTCAACTATATAGAGAGACGCACTCAATGCCACTGTTCAAACACTAATATACTAAAATATTGTAGTTTTATTACAAGGGCTGCTCATTTCCATGCACTACAAGGCATACTCACACAAAAGGCTTTTAATACTTTAATTTTTGGATGAATATGTAAAAAAAACAAACAAAACTTTCACTTCATTCTAATTTTCTGAAATGCACCAATATGTTTTGTTAAAAAACACACCAGTTAATTACAATGACGTCATTTTTAGAGCTTTTTTGTTTTTTGCCACATCAACTTTCTCCAGGGACTGAGAGCCTTTTGAGGATATCTGGAACGAAACACTGCTTTTTGGCTGCAGAAACCAGAGACTATATTTAATTCCTGCAGTCACAGTGAAACAAACAGACTCTGTGGCAACTGCAACTTGCCTCAAGCTGCACAGAAAAAAGGAGGAAGTACCAGAAACCGGTTTCAATATTAGAACAAATGGTCAACGTTTCATGTTTTTATTCACACTGAAACAAAAGGCTGCTCTCTTCCTGATCGAGAGAGAGAGAGAGAGAGAGAATGTGAAAGACGGAGCTAAGGGGGGAGAGTAAGTCGAGGGGTGAGAGAACCAAATTTGATGGTTGTTATGATCTCAAGTTGAAATAAAAATAAAACGATAAATTGAGTATTTATTTATCAATCACAGCACTGCTTTTACTCATCTTTGACATTTTTCAAAAATAGTGAAAATGAACACAGGAATACTGCAGAGGGGACAAAGTTTTGGGTGTATTTTTACAATCCATTGGTGGCCCAAATATGTGCATAAAAAAGAAATGTGTTTAAAGTGGATGCTGAAATATCCCCAACTATATTCTTTGTTTTATTTTTTAAATGTGTGGTACTGGGAATGTTAACATCTTTAACGACCTCCTAAGCAAGTCACTTTTAAAATCATTCATTTGATTAACACAACACTGATGAGAGCACAGCTTTTGCACACACTCACCCAGGCTGTGTGCTCTCTCAGGTAGCAGCCACGGTACTCCACAGTGTTGGGGTGGCGCAGTTTCTGGAGGAACTTCACTTCCTTGATGATATCCTGCCATTTCTAGGATACGAGCAGAGCCTTCATCACTCTATCCATAAGATATTACATCTGCAGCAGACCAGCCATTAGAGAGTCGCCAGGTCTTACCTCATTGGACTGTTTGCCACTATAGGACATCTTCTTGATGGCCACCACCTCATTTGTGCGGATGTCGTGGGCCTAGTAGGGAAAATTTAAGGACAACATGCAGTAAATTTTTTGAAGCTTTGGATGCTGCTCGAACCATCTTTGTCACTATTTCTTTAAATAGCACAGACGCCCTCGCCTTGTTTTCTTTTCCTTCCACACAAAGTTAATTGCAAGCAAAACTCAAACACTTAAACCTGGCTGAGAGCATCAGTGCAGCATTTATTCCACAAAGCACTTGAGACACATCCATCAATGCTCCTCACATTAAATACAACAAAGAAATGGCCATTACATAAAACGAGCATTTCTGCAGAGCTTCCTTCCCTCTTCTCCTCTGCCCTCCTATCATCCCTTCATCCATGACTGGCTGCTTTTCACCCTTCATTAAACAGGGACTTTTATCCTGCTCTGAAAAGTTGTTCTCCTTCCCCGACTTGCACTGTGTTTTTACTTTTTCCTTCTTCTTTCATCTTCAGTCGACAGGTTTTTCCAGCTTGTGCTCTTAATAGAAGTACCGCCATCTGTCAGCTATTCTTCTTTGCTGCGCTTAGCTTTTCTTAGCATCAATCACTCCGACTTCAGCAAGATTTATAGCAGTAATTACATTTGAACCAAGTGAAATCTCCCCAAAAAACAATGCAAAAATCAAAGTATGAAATTTTTTTTAAATTACGCTATGAAAATTTTGCCTGTCCAGGTTTTTGTTGTTTAAAATGCGCCTATGCACATAAGCACGACTGGCCTGCATGTAGTTTAGGTAATGAGTCATGTTACCTTACTTAGTAAGATCTTTTATTTATAGTAACTTCCTATGAGGGAAGTAATAACCTCTCAGGTGGGCGCTGAAATGGTTTATATGCAGGAAGAACTGAGCCTACACTGTTGTCTATGGCGCCAAAACACTGATCAACTTACATAAGAAGAAAAACAAAGCCAGAGAAATAATTAGACATTAATAAGACGATAATATATATACAAAGGTAATGATTTTCATTTCACCTGCATTCTCATGCTTACATTATATAAATTCAGTGAAGAACAGCTGTATACAACATTATGAACACCATGCTAACTACTCAGAGACTGCAGTCTTAAATTTATAACAAGCAGAGCACTTTTTAAAGTTTGCCAGATGACTGAGTCAGTGTGTGACTGGAAACTAAAATATCATCCAAACTCCAGAATTCAAAAACCGATTTTCAGCGTACTCAGTCAGCGTTATTTGTCCGTAGCCTGTCCCCATGTTTATATGCCTTCAGGTAAGCTGCATGTTAAAAACACATACCTGAACATTTTCCTACTACTGAATTCAAACGAACATAACTACACACCTACAACTCTGTTGCAGAGCTGACAAAGATCAAACACACAATTCAAACCGATAAATGAACACAAGTATCTGAAATCACATTAAGTAACAGGCCTTCACATTTAAGCCTGCACTCAGGGTAAAGCACACTTAAGGGCTCTTGTGTGCACTCTATCACATTTCTATTAAAGAGCCAAACCCTAAGAAAACTAACTTACAAAGTACACTGCTCCGAAGCTCCCGTGGCCGATCTCCCTCAGGTCCGTGAAGAACTTCTCGGGATCCTCCCTCGAGAAGAGCTCAGCCACCTCCGGGTCCTTCAGGCTCCCGGCCCGCACACTCGACGGCATGGCCAGCGCCTGGTGAGCGTGGAAGAGACACACTGGGTGAGCATCTGTTATTTGGAAAGGATACCAACATTTGTGCTGAAAGCACGAGTTGCCTCGGAAACACGGTCTAGTCTGTCACATGAAGTCGACACACTTAGATCTCTGTGGTGGAAATTGTTGACACTGATGTCACTCATGCCATTTAAAAAATATATTGTTCTCAACCAAAGATGAAAGGGGAAAGCAGTACAAAGCACAAATCTGGGCTTACACCCATGTTATTTCTTTTCTTTCTTTCTTTTTAAGGAAATACAGAATTTCTCTTACATATCATGTAATCATTTAAACCCTGTTAATGCTTTTTCTTCTTCTCCTACACAGATATTTTCATGTATTGCAGAAGACTGTCTTGTAATGTACGTACGAAGCTTGCAGAATTGCAGCACTATATCAAAGGATGGTCCTGATCAATTTCTTGAAGACCTGGAACATCTTTTTAATGTTTCTAAAATGTGTGGCACGCTGCACTGAGCAGAACACTGCACACACAGACTGCTGCGTGTGGCTAACATAAGCAGTGTTAGCGTTCTCTCCTCGTGGGGTAACGTCCACACACGTGAACAGAATGTGCTTTTGCATTGCTACAGCAGAGCTCTTAGATACCAGTTTACTGTGACACAACCTACATACATCCTTTTTCTCGTGATCACAATACTGCAGAACTGCACCGGCTAGGCAGGGCTGCCATCCACACTTCTTGTTCACAACTTCCCATCACACAGAGAGGAGTCAAGCCGTCTGCCAGAGCTGCAGTCCTGGCTACTAATGGGTGGCTGTGTAACATCTTAGATCCAACAGTTAACTAGCATTAAATTATACATTGTAAAATACTAGTTTTTCAGTTGCAGGCCAGCGAGAACAGCAATATTCAATTGCAATGCATCATCATGCAATCATAGCCTCCTGAGACCCGGCCTATTTGTTAATGTCCTCTGTAGTGGACACACAAATAAAAACAAAAACAAACAAACATCAACTGAAAGATATTTTTCACTTCACATGAGGATGCGCCAACTTTCCCACCAATGTGACCAACACACTGCTCTGCAGATCCATCCATTATTTGCTGTTCTGCTTCTTAGGAGCAACCCACTTTGGTTTATACTTATAAAGTAGAATAGAAACCCTCATATACTGATTAACCAATGCTGATCCTATAACATATTCACGTGAAGGCCCCATCCTGTAACCACCTGCCACACCTCTTTGGTGTGGCAGTGTGTGCTGCCACACCAAAGAGGTCCCTTTGATCATGTCATGACAGGTGGGATCTTTTATTTCTTGGTGGCACAAAAGTGACTTTTATGGTTTTAATCTTGTGGCTCATCAATGTGCATATATGTGAAAAGAGCTCATAGGACTCCATGGTGTAATCAGCAGCCACCGATTAAATGCACTCTAAAAAAAGCAGAAGTTTTGACAGTTTGCTGGTCTGGAGCATTCAGATGTGTGTTAACACAATGCCACAATCTTCCCAGCAGGGAATGTCCCAACAAATTCAAGATCAGACCATTAAATGCTCAGAAGAACAAAAACAAGAACTCTACAGGCCCCAGTTAGCATTTTAAATGTTAAAGTTCATGACAGCACATTGGCTTGTTTGGAAGAGTTGGCAGGAGAAAGCTTCCTCTCTCTAAAAAGAAGCTCATAGCTTAGGTTTTCAAAGCAGCATGTGAACAAACCACAAGACTTCTGGAGCAATGTGCTTTAGACAGACGGGACCAAAGTGGAGATGTTTTGCGACGTGAGGAGAAAACCAGGCGGCATATCAGCACTAACACCTCATATCGACGATAAAGCGCGGTTGAGGAGGTGTGATGATATGGGCTTGTTTTGCACAGGATCTGGGCACACTGCAGTCAATGAGTCAACCATGCACTCCTCTGTATACCAAAGTATTCTAGAGTCAAATGTGAGACCATCTGTCTGACCGCTAAAGCTTGGCTGACATTAAGTCATACAACAAGACAGTGATCCCAAGCACAGCAGCAACGTGTGGGCAAGAATTTCCCCACAATCATGTGAGAGACTGATAAAGTCATACATAAAACCATTACTTCAAGTTATTGCTGCCAAAGGTGGCTCTACAGGCTACTGAATCTTTGTCTGTCTCTACATTTATGGTGAACATGGCTGGCCACACTTACCGCTGTACGACTTTTTTTTTTGTTTAACACTGAGATTTGTGACTCCATAATGAAGTGTTTTATACATCTGCCTAACAAGCAAAAGCTCTCTGGTTCGATCCCAGGAAGAGAGAGAAATCAAACAAGTGGAGGTAGCCACTGTGGCGGCCGCCTTGTGAATAAGGGAGAAGCTGAAAGCAGCTTTCTATTTATTCGCTGAAATAAGATACACGTTTTTTTTAATTGCTATATTTTCACCAAACACAGAATATATGGCTTTAGCTTCAGTACAGGGAAACAAACATCATTTTTGAAGCACATAATCAATTTTAAAGATCCAAAATGATCTTAAAATGGTAGATGCAACATCTTTTTCCTCGAGTTATTCTTTCTTTAATGGCTTCTTTAATCTCCCTGACACATGAAACTATGATTTAAAAAAAACAAAAAACAAAAACTGGACTATTTGATATTATTTTCTTTCTCAATGCTGAACAAAAGACTGCTCTCATACAATGATGTTGTCATTGGTCCTTCAGCAGCCCGCGCACAAAACCACACAGCAACTGCGACAAGATAAAAGGTGTGCTTCTGTTAAAACTGAAGAACAAAACACAGACGGGCTGGATTGCTTTTCTTTTCCTATCAAAATGTTAACATAGTGACTCACACTTGGTTTGATTTGCATTTGTACACACTTGCACAGTATTCTGATAGGCCTTATAGAAATACATGAATTAAAGTTCATATGATTATAAGGAGAAGCAGGCATCAAACTGACTGTGTAGTGTATTGCAGAGCATCAGTGAGACTGGATTTCTGAGGCCGATACCAACAGCCAAGAACTTCAAAAGACCAACTGCAATATATTGACAGGATCTCTTTTCCCCCCTAAGCCGTTTCTTTCTTTCTTCTTAATGAACTGTGACCAACAAGCAAATTGAGGACTACATTTTGTAGCATTAACTTGGCCCTGTCTGACTTTCCATACAGCTTTCGAAATGTTGAAAACCACCAGACAACATCAGGCCAAATTCCACATAAAAACTGCCAACCAGTTTAGCAGCCCCATGCTTTGCTTCCTGTGTGGGAACAACATGACAAGATTTACCAGTTTTAAGTAGAACACCATGTAACCACTATGCGTTGGAGAGCTATCATGAGCAAAAACAATGATATGGCTAAATGGGTGAGGAAGACCACGTTTAAATATGTGGGCGATTACTACCCCACACTAAAAGTATGTCCTACTGAGAGAGCTGATATTAGACTATAAACCTTGAAATAACAAAGATGAAACGTGATGTCTGTCTCTGAATTCTAGCAAGAACCATCAGATGTTTTCTGAAGGTCAAAATCAACGCATTCTTATATGTGAACCAATCCCCACCCCAACCCCCAAGTGTGGTTATGGAAAAGATATTTTTTGGAAATGCTGAATAAATATAGCTGATATATCTTTACCAAAGAAAAAATATTGGAAAAGCCAACTGATGATACACTCACATGCACAGTACAATGGTGAATGTTTTTGTGTAGCTGCAGTGCAGATAACAACTTCTCCCTGGTGTCAAAGTTAGCAGCCTGGAACAAGTTAGGTCATCATGAGTCATTAAGATTTTATCAAGGGTTAACACCTTGATAAATGGGCAATGGCAGCTTTTGCAATTTTGTAAGTTCACAGTCACCAATCAAGCTCAAGTTTTTTCCAAACCCTTGAACATGAAAATACCAAGACTCACTTGGCCATTTTGATTCTGACAAACGGGAAGCATTAGGTTCCCTTTAAAAATGGGAACTTCTCTGACGACTGTAACTAAGGCAAAAGGAAGCTTGTAATCATTTTAACTAAACCATCCATGTCTCGTTAACGCCACACGTCGTCTGCCACAATTACATGGTTTCACCAATGATTCTCTCTTTAACATACATGCATTTTATAACATCAGAGAAGCACAGACCTATTGTGCAAAACATGTCTACTGTGTTTGACTGGTCAGGCACATAAGCAATTATCCATATATGTGCTTGCCATCAGCATCAGCTGAGCGAGCTAGACGGCTTTTTGCACTCGGCTGCTCAATTAGGCTACCCAAGCTGCTGCTTTCTATAGAAATCCACATGTATTCAACAGCAGCTTGACAACAACTCAAGAATGTTCAAGGTGCAGGCCAACAACAAGCTTCCACGTCAATGTCAAACTCCCCAAGATCTGAAAATCAGGCAGCTAATCATGCTAGCCGGTGTCTCCCCTGCAAACGGGGTGGGATGCGCTCACAGCCCCGCATGTTGAATGATTTATAGCACGTCTTACCGTGGCTTTTGGGATCCACTGTAGCTAGCTCTGAAGCTAGCTAACCGGCCTGCCTGGAAAATAGTGGTCTTCACTCCTCTTTCCTCGGTGCTGGTGTCTATTCAACACCAATAAACCACATTCTGCCTGTCGATGCTTTTACTTAAACCCCTCTCCATCCTGATGCCCCCAGTCAATTGGACAGCTAGCAGGCGTGTGCGACTTGACATGAGTCAAGTGGCAGTCAGTTTAAGTGACAGCTAGCTAGACCGACGCCTGCCAGCTAACCTAGCAGCAGCGTCGACGTCCAGAGAAAATCAGCGGCTAGCTCTGGCTGCTGTTAGCACCAGCGCTAACTAAATAACGCAACGCCAGGAGCTGCCGGGGACGCTTTCAGTGGGAGGCTGGTGCATTCAAATGGACAGCTCCGCTCCGCTCAGCACTGTGCACTGTCATTACGATAATGTTGTCGGCGGATTTCATCAACAGTTCGTGTTATCCCCATTTTGCTCGACTCTCATCCGTTTTTGTTCAGGACTTCATGATGGCGGAGCGGGGCGGGAGCCGAGCGGAAAACGGAAGTTGCTCTTCTTCGACGCCTTTCAAACGAACACGTGAGGTGTAAATAGTATCCTCACGTGGCCGAGGAGGTTCGCAAAAACATAACTGAACTGGTAAGAGCAGCTCGCATTATTTATCAGGGTTCGTATAGTTAACTAATGTGGAAGCGTATTTCAGTCAAAATAAATAAAACAAAACAAAACTATGACCATAATTTAAATATTTAGGACAGGTATCTCAAAATTTCAGATTAGGAATCTCAGAATTAGACAGATAGAAAGGAACTTTATTAATCTACACTTGCTACGGCCGCAAAATGATCAGAAATAACAAGATAATTGTGGATATATTAGAAAACAATGAAAAAAATAAGGCGCAAAAATGCTAAAACCGCTAAAAACAATCAAAAGACATGTAAAAAGACAATAAAATAAAATAAAGCAAAAATAAAATATAGGCTAATAAAAGACCTGTCACAATAATTATATGTACATAAAGTGCAATGTGATAATAATAATAATAATGGATTGGATTTATATAGCGCTTTTCAAGGCACCCAAAGCACTTTACAATGCCACTATGTGAGTGATTTCTCAGGTATTTATGTGCATATTGAACAGTCGGATTGCTTCCAGGACAAAGGACCTGTGTTGGTACTAGGTCCTACACAGTGGCTGTAACCGTCTACTGCTGAAGGAGCCACTCATGGCCTCCACAGGCTCATACAGGGGTGAGATGTCTTGTTCGTAATGGACATTAGCTTCGGCTAACATCCTCCTCTACTGATTCTAGAGGACTAAATGATTCCACAAAGCATCAAGTGGTATAAAAATCTCTTAGTAATGTCCCACATAAAAAACAAAACAAAAACAAGGCTAAATAAAATCAAGTTATATCTTTAAGACTGGAAGTAAAATTGCTTCAAAGTACTGTTTGAATTGTAGTAACTATTCTGAACTCCATCCATCCATCCATCTCCTTTGACTTACTTTAAATAAGGATCGCAGGGGCTCTGGGGCCTATCCCATTGATAATAGACTCTCAACATTCATTTTATGCAATTTAACTGTGAGAGTTTGGTAAGTTTTCCCTTCTTAAACTACTTGGACTTGTTCAGTAGTTTCAGTAGTAATTTCAGTTGTTTTAATGCTAATCTTTCTGCAGTCATCCTGTAAACAGCACGTGTACCATATGGGATACAAAACAAACGAATGAATGAATGAAATCTTTATTAATCAGACAGACGCTGTAGAAATCTAAAGATAAAAGTTCATATTATATGTAAGACCAATTTTGTAAAGTTGCTCTTACAAATATAGATAAAATGTTTTAATATTAGCATGTATTAATGATTTGTAATAACACAAATAATCATCTGCGTCCAGAAAATGTTATTTCTGAAAAAAATGCATTGCAAAATTACATAAAAGTCCACTGTTGCTATAAATCAACCATCAACTCATGCTGACTGATTGTCAGCATTGCCTGAAACACACACAGCAAGTACGAGAAAACACCTTTGGTGCACGTATTTTTATATTGGCCTACATTATGTCCTTAAACATCTGCAGGCCAGCCTCATAAATAGATTACACAGTAGATTGCGTGTCCTCTTCGATGTGCTCCTTTGTGAAGGTGAGAAAAAATTAATAAATAAATGAGAGGATTTGATTCAGAAAACAATAATTAAGCTCTCTTAATAATTACATCATACATAGTGATGTAAGTATTTAAAGCTTAGCTCAGTGCATATTAATAAAGTTGTTTATTCTTTCCTTATCATAGTGGCCAGCATTTGGGATGACAGATCATTATGCAATCTTTATGGAGAAATTTCTGATGCTATAGCGTGATGAGATTGCGGGATTTTTCCAAAACTACTATATAATCCTTACTGAGAATTAAAAATGCTATATAGTGATGCTGTTGCATAACCTAACAGAAGGACAGACATGTCTAGCAGTGACCTACCAGCATCAGTAAGCCATTATTTAAAATCAAGACCAGTACATAGGCTACAATGTTTCAGGTATTTGTTACCAGTGTGTAGGGGTAGAGCTTATTCAGCGACTATTAAATGCGATTTTTTCCCCCCAAATCCCTTTTCACTTAAATGGATTTTGTTGTTTTCCTTCATTCAACCTGATTTGATTTCAGATGATGTCTGCACGCAGCGACACGTCATCGCAATCACACATATGGCTTGTTTGGCACGGCACTTGCTGTCTTAATCCACTCAGTATAATCTGTGTTGTGCATTTTCAGATGATACACACACACACACACACACACACACACACACACACACACACACACACACACACACACACACACACACACACAAAAGAAATATTTTCCCCTAAACCTTTATGTATGTTGTGATTCTCAGAGGCTGGTCAGGCTGTAACACTCCCACAAAGAACTTTCTTATGAAAGGGTAACACAGCTGAGGGAGTCACACTTGTAGGATTCATAATTTAATTTTTGCTGTTTTTACAGCCTTTAGGCATCGTAAACCTGCTCTGGTTTTTATGTTATCCTGTGTTGAGCACATTGAGTTTCATGTAATGAAATGTACTATACGAATAAAATTGCCATTGCTATTACAAACGTGGCATTGATAGCATCTTGGTCTACTTATTAATCAAATAACATATTTTTCATCAGCCTACAGCTGATGTGAAGTTTCTCTCCCTCCTATAGTTTTTTCTAAATCAGGCTCTCTTCACCCATATACCTCCTGCCCTCCCCTCCACAGACATTTTTTCAGCAGCTGTGGATGTGATCTTGCATAACCCCTCAGCTGGCCCACCACTGCAACGACTGAGGAGAGGGTAAAAAAAAGGATGATAAATCATTATTGGTTCCTGTTGCATTGCCCAGCAGATTATGCTTCTTATGCAAACAGATTTCTGGTAAATTTACATAACAGGAAGGCATGCAAAGAGAAAATGGTCAGGAGAAGAGGACATGCACGCCACCGAGACCGTTTAGTGGTTCAGCTCATCTAAAAATATCAGACTAAACATTTACATGGTTTAACAGATGTCGTGAACACTGTTAAATCACAATTAAAGTCATTTATGGGACATGTGAAGCAGGTTCAACACAGAGGAAAATGCTCTGAGCAGCAGCAGTAACTCTGGCAGCTTATTACTCAGCTTTGCTTATAAGTGTATTTTTCTGTTTTACAGTATTTGTGATTTTCTTTTGCAGCATAGCAAATATTATTGTTAGTTTAAGAATATTATACCTGCAATAGCAGTGTAGCTTTCCTACTTTGGGGTAGGTGTTCATGAACACAACGTGATATTTATTTAGTAAATGTTGGTCCCAAGGAGGATGAAGCAGGCTTTGTTGTTGGAGTATCTTGTAATTGACAAGGGGAAACTGATTTCTTCAACAATAAAAGAACAAAGAAAAGGAAAAAGAAACAAATGATGTTGTTATACCTATATATGAGATCTGCACATAACTAAACGTATAATTTAAAGAAAAGCCTCTATACTAGCCTTTGCAGTTAGCTGGTTTTCACATTTCCCTAACAAAGAAACGATCTCTGGTTCAGTCCCAGAAGGACACACAAATTCGTTTGGGGTTGTATCAGGATGTGCATGTGATGAAAAAACTCTGCCTGTCAAACTGGCAAAAAATGAAGACACACACACACACACACACACACACACACACACACACACACACACACACACACACACACACAAAATGAACATAAAATAAAATGCTATTTTAAACCTCTGTGTTGACTATTAACCTCAAACACAGCCGTAAATCTCTTTCTTCATTCAAATGAAACAAATAGTCGTGCAGATTATCACACAGTGGGATAATAGCTGTAATCAGCCTCTGACTCTTTAATACTTCAAAAATCTGTTTCACTCTGATGTCTTTGAAAATAATCAGGGCTGGAACAACAGAGCGATGAGCCAAATGACCATCTATTCTTTTATTGTGTTACTGTCACGTGTTCTGCAGCACAAAATATAAATAAAGCCACAAAATCCAGAAACAATCAATGATCATAAACATGTAACTTTATTTGTAGTCTTTGATGAACACTGACTTTTGCTGCAAACTTCATATAAATTACCTGTTAGCGTCCTGATGAGAAGATTTTGCAGGATATAACTTTTTTTTTTTACTTTCAGATATCAGTTTGTCCGAAGACATGTTTGTAGTTCTGTTTCAATTATGACATTTCCCCCAAAGTTACACTAAGAACACTGAAAAGCAAAATCCTGTTAAATTTAAAACATTTAAAGTGTTACAGGAATTTTAAGAAATACTTTAGATTCTGAAATGATTACAAATTAAAAGAGATTGCTACATTATTGTGTGGTGATTTTATGAGCCTGTTATTCACACAGAGGTGAGAGACCACTGTGACAGTTTTTATTAAAAATGAAACTTTTGCTGATTTCAAACGTAGATTTGTCACCAACATTTTTCAACTTAGAAAAGCAAATTGTAGATGTTTCTTCAGGTCCATGAAAGGTATTTAAACTAATAATAAATCATTAATTATGAGTATCTGACAAATAAACGGCTATAAAGTGCAGGTGTGAGTGATAGCCCTGGTTCTTTTATGCTGCACTTGAAACAGTTATTCACAATGATAGGCTCGTGTTGCATCTCCTGCATAAAACATGAGTGAGTAGAAGGACACTGTAATTACTTCAATGCATAGAAAAGCACCTCTTAGCTGACTTCATCATATCGCATATTTTCGGTCGGCTCTGGGCTCAGATACCAATAAAGTTTGTGATGTCACCACTCAGCAGGAAACCAGGGCATCATCTCTTTCATCCCTGATCCCGCTTTCCTCCGGTCACACCGCTGACTCCTCCCCCCACGTCTGGATGCAGCCACACACACCCTCATACAATTTCCAAGCATCCCGGCAGTCTGGGCACAAAGGGTCGCGACACACTGAGAGGCACAAGCTGTTGCGGTTAATCAGAGACAGCGCTCACACTGAGAAGACTAAGCAAGAGGAGGAAGGCAGGGTAGTTTTTGCACTGCACAGGTCAGCTGCAGGTCCTCAGCTCCAGAGAGCTTATTTATGATGCGTTTGGCTGACAAACAGAATTCATCTGAGGAAGGTAACAACTCTTTAAAACTTTTTTATTTAGAAGATGTCAGTAACCTGTAAAGTTTTTAAGAAATTTTAACAGTATATATAAATAACATGTTTATACTATTGCAAGAGTTTATTGGACTAATTATTGTGTGAACAGACCTTTTTTCAGCAGTAGTGTCTTCATAGCAAAACCCACCAAGCTCTACATCGTGTGTCAGTGATTTCCTGACATTTCATAAAAGTACATCTGTATTTCCTCTTGCAGAAATGAGCTTGGGGGCAGCGTGTATTTTCTTGCGGGGAGGGAAAAACATTGTAAGTATAAGCTGCAGGAATTTAATTATTGTTTTTGATGGATTTTGCGCTGGAAATGTAAACTGCTATTGTGATTGTGTGATTGTGATAACTGCTGCATTCATAAGTAGTTAGAAAGCACCGTGTTTCTTCTTAATGTTCATATTATACTGAAGTTAAGCAATTATTATTTCTTTGTGCAGACAAGACAGCTGGCTGATGATGAGATTGATGGTAATATTTTTTGTTTTCTCATTTTTATGACTACGTCATTGTTTTTTACCTACATTTGTACACTTTGCACATTTCATTTTATGATTTGATTTTTTTTACTTTAAACCTCTGCAGAGCTGCGTGATGCATTCAATGAGTTTGATAAAGACAAGGACGGGCTGATCAGCTGTAAGGACCTGGGCAACCTGATGAGGACAATGGGTTATATGCCCACTGAGATGGAGCTGATCGAGCTGAGTCAAAATATCAACATGAACCGTGAGTCCTTAAAAAAGTGTTTGTTTAAAAGTTGAATTCGTTGAGGAATCCCATAGTTAGCGGCTGTTTTCATTGCTTTAATCTAGATTTGATGAGAGACAGAAAAGCCCACAGACATGTCGAACCTTTTTTCCCCTCTAGTCGGTGGCAGAGTCGACTTTGACGACTTTGTGGAGTTGATGGCCCCGAAACTGCTGGCAGAGACGTCTGGAATGATCGGTATGAAGGAGCTGAAAGACGCCTTCAAAGAGGTGAGAGTAAAGAGCTTTTTCTGAAACTTTCCAGCCACCTGCGTTCTAGACTGCCAGATGGCGATCATTATCATCACGGCTGTGATTAAAAGCTGCTCTCTGCTGTTTGCTGCCTCTTGTTAGTTTGACATGGACGGAGATGGAGAGATCACAACGGAGGAGCTGCGATCAGCCATGATAAAGCTGATGGGAGAGCACATGAGCCGGAGAGAAATCGATGCCATAGTGAAAGAGGCCGATGACAACGGGGATGGCACCGTAGATTTTGAAGGTACAGACTGTCTTTCGCCTACATCAGTAAAGAGTAACAGTGCAGTGAAGTGAAGCAACTGATCCTCGTCTTCTTCTCCTTTGCAGAATTTGTCAGAATGATGTCCCATCAATGACAGTCGAGGACAAGGCCAGTCAGGAACATTCATTTGCACCTCTGCAAACACGCACTAACACTGAAGTTGTTCTTTTCTGGGCTTGCAAATGTTAAAATTAGATGCTCAAAACAAGCAATATCAGACTGATCTCAGAGCAGATTTTATAGCTATGCAAAGAATTACAATTTGTAATGATTTTTCAAGCACAAGAGTGCTAAAAAAACAAAACTCTGTTGTTATGTTTCATCATATATACCAGGGATGTCAAACTCATTTAGTTCACTTTGATCCTAGTGGGCAGTGGAAAGAAGTCTAAGTATATATTTAATCACTGAAATATCTTAAAATAAGAAAAAGAAGTCCAAGTATGTCTCAGTGTTTCCACATGATAAAGAAATAATGCTGTAGTAAATGAAAGAAACCCTTCAGCATCTCTTTGGGCTTAGATTGTGAGGAATAACTGTGTAAGATTACAGAAAAAATCAGAAAGTTCCTGTTACTTCACACCTTTTTTGTGGACTTATTGTAAAAAACTGAAACTTCTATTTCTTCTGTAACCTTTCTGTGTTTAATTGTTTACCTATTACTTAATTACTTTGGTATAGAATGAATGGGCACGAGGAAAGTCTTCATCAGCAGGAAAAAACTCCAAAACTTGTTACAAAACATTAAAAGTCCAAAAATGTATGCATATCTTCCAAAGGCATCTCGTGGACCAGATTGTAGTCTTTGCCAGGCCCACTCTGGCCCCTGGGCCTCATGTTTGACAACCCTGATATAGACTGTATACAGTGGAAGTTTGTTGAAATGGAATTGTTTTTATATTTGTATTATTATTAAATTATTCTTACCATTTAAACAATGTTACAACAAAGCAGGATGTAAAGTTAAGTCACTACTGTACTGTACATTATTAACCTGAGCTGGTTGTATTAGGTAATCTGTAACTAACTTCCAACAAGTGAAGCAGTAACATGGATCTGCCTTTTCTTTAGCAAAGCACAAAATAAAACATCTGATCTGAACATCCGAAACGGATTCAGGAGTATCTGTTGAACAAGAAAGTTCTACGTGTCTGCCTGAAAGGAACCCAAAGACTCATTTAGGTGTAGACCATATTGTCCTTGTGACTTCTTGCATTCCAGTAACGTGCAGTCATTTCACTCCAGAAAGAAGTGATTTAAACATGAAAAAGTTTAGGGACTCTGCTCTGCTAGGATTGAGTAAAAACTTTGGAAGGACACTAAGAAACTATGTCACTGAAAAGAGGCAGAAATGTGGGATTTTGTGACTGATGCATAACAGATTTAAAGGTATTAAGAGCAACAAAAAAAACCTCCCCCAAAACAAAAAAAAGAGGTTCATGTCCCAGAACGTGTCCTTTTAGAGAGACAGTCTGAGCCATTATTTGAGGTTAATACTCTCTGTAAGTTGGGAACTTCACGGAAATATGGACATAAAACACAGAGAGGAGCTTAAAAGTATTAAAGAGTATTATAACCCCATATCCATTAAAAAAAGAAAGGAAAAGAAAGGTTGAGTGAAATTTGAGGCACGTGAACACTTTTTTTTTTTTTTTTTACCTGTGGACTGATTCATTCTTGCAGTTGGTGATCAGTAATTGTGTCATACCGATCCACAGTGTGCGCAGCTGGGATTAAATATTGGGGCTGAATTCAGGGATGTGCCACGGGACAAGCTGTACTGTCACACCAGCCAGGCAGATGTTGCTGCACGACAAACTGGGCACAGCATCAAACAGACAGACAGATGGGGCATGAGGACTTATGCTGCCAATGAACAAAAGTGAACCTAATTACTAAACACACATCTGTGAATGGTGCTCCACAGAGAGAGTGTTCGCTCTGCTGGTATGCTTAATGGATAAGTAACAAAATATCTGGTCTTTTATTACAATTATTATTATTACTTTTATTTTGAAATGATTGTTCTTCTATGTGGATTGGGACTCAGACACTGAAACAAAAAAAGTGACAAGATTTCACTGCTATTAATGGCACACTAATGTAAGTGAGGGTGTTTAAAGAGGAGGGTGGGGGGCACATTTAACCTTACGGGTGTAGTGCCAAGCGAGGGTTGATGAGTCCAGAGGAAGAATCTGATGATGTAATGCTCACTGGCTGGCCTTTGCCCAGATCCTTCCTGATCCCTCTAACATCCAGCATCAACCTTTATTGCATTAATCCTCAGTAATCTCTCTCTTGGTTGCTCTCAGACTCAACTCTGATGTAGCCTCTATACCCAATGACTTCTTCTCAGCCAGACACATTAAAAAAAACAACCCTTACCATTTTAACTTATTGCACTGATAGCCCCTTCCCCAGGCAGATTTCATTTGGTTAGCTTTAATCTTTCTGAGAAGAGTCGGATGCACTGCGGGGTATCTGCTGCTGGAGCACCTGCCCTGTGAGAGTAAATACAGCTTATCAAAGTCATCCAGTTGTTGCTTGCTCACATTAATCTGTGAATTTGTTTTGTAACATTGAGTACAGACAATATTGCATAACACCAGCGCTATAAACATCGGGAAGCTCGTTGTTGAAAAACACTAAGCCGAACCGTAATGACTTGAGAAATATTGTTTTTCTTAACTGATTCTTTGGGATGCTCAAATCCCAAAGATTTGGGATTTGAACAATGAAATAACAATGAAATGTTGTTATTTCATTATTTCACTGCTACAAATACTTCTACAAATACTGTTGCCCAGAGGTGTGGACTCGAGTCACATGACTTGGACTCGAGTCAGACTCGAGTCATTAATTTTATGACTTTAAACTTGACTTGAAAAAATGTTCTAAGACTTGTGACTTGACTTGGACTTTTACACCAATGACTTGGGACTTGAATTGGACTTGAACCGGTTTACTTGAAAAGACTTGATATTTTACCCCAAATATAAAATTTAACATGCATATTATATAGATTGAAAATGTGACGTCATTCACGGGTAGAACCGCAAAGGATTCTGGGAACTCGTGGCAAGCGGTACTAGCGCACGCAGGCTTTCAACTAAAATCAGTTACACAGCGATAAAAAGAAACACAAAAATGTCAAGAAGCCGTTGTATTATTAACTGCAATAGCACGACAGCCACGGGAAGCCGACGGGAAGCCGACGGGTAAAGAGATCGGTTGTTATCGGATTACGTCGTTGAAGAGAAATTGTTTGAGCCATGTTTCCGAAGTAACAAAGACGCGACGGATGGCCTGGATTGCAGCCATTCAAAGATCAAATATAATGTCCCAGAACACTCCAGCTCACAGGTTAGTCTGCTCCAAGCATTTACACGAAGGTCAGTCTTCTGTTGTAGTTATTACGTATTTTATCATAACATAATTGTTGATGTAGGTTACAAGCAAGTCTGGCGCTGAACAGAAATTGTCGCGCTATGCTCCTTTGTTTATTGTGCATAAATAGTGAATTGTCCTGACACAATATTGCGTTTCGCTTCTGTTATTATGGTACATTGACAAAAACATATACTTTTATTCACAGGATAAAACAGGTTTTTTTGTATCACTAATTGTCCAGTACGATTACAGCATACAGTATTGTTGTCACTGCTACATTTCTGTGATGGGTACCAGAAATTATTTCCATTGCTAATTAACTACCGTTGAGCTCAAAGGTCCTATTAATAAACGGTTAATGAATGTGTATTTATGAAGACGATTTGTGAGACTGGTAAACTTATGATACGTACGATGGTCTTTACTTTCTACACGGTGCATTTCAAGGTCCTGCACCCATCCGTCGGTAAACTGTACCTGGGCTTGTTGCAGTGACCGGAAGTTACTAAACTTCATGAGTGTATGCACTCACTCCAAGAACCGTATGATTATAAATATGCATATAAATATGCTACGATGAGATAGCTGACTTCATCTAACTAGCAAATGTTGTCCAGGCTACGTTGGTGATACAGTTTTTTTTTCATATGTATGATATTTTTGTCATGCGATTTTAAAGCCGGTCCTACAACCGCATCCAAGAATAACATGCAGCTTATCTCAGAACTGTCGGTGAAAACTATTCTTGGAGCTAGGTTTAATTGAGCTGCATTTTAAAGAGGTGCAATTTCACAATTTGTGTATATTTTCTAAGTTCACTATTTTGTCATGTGTTGAGAAAAACACAGATTTTAAAATTACATGGTCTAATATTTACATTTAGCATAACTGCAACATTATTTTTTCGTTTTGTTTTTTTTTTAAGACTCGAAAGGACTTGAAATTCAAAGTTTCAGACTTGTGACTTGACTCGGACTTTTACACCAGTGACTTGAGACTCGACTCTGACCTGCCTGACATTACTTGAGACTTGACGTGAGACTTGCAAAACAATGACTTGGTCCCACCTCTGCTGTTGCTATTTGCACTACCTTAACGGAAAAAGAAAGGACTGAGTGGGACAGGAGAAGTGAGTGATGAGGGAATTCTGTGCGTCTCAGTCTTACTGATGTGCGACCTGTAATAAAGAGATCAGTAAGCTGCTTCACCTTCAGCTAATTAACTTCCTTTTGGCCTCTGTTTGAAAAATGTGCACAAGTTGTGTTCCTTTAAATGAATACTGTAGCTGAACAGTGAGCCACTTGTGAATCTTTCAATGCGTCTGTTGTTTTCTTTTTCTTTGGTGGCCAGCGTTATATTTTTTATGCTGTAGCGTACTGGGACACCACAGCTGATTTCCGTAAGACCGTCTTAAGGAAATCACCTTCTGTCCTCTCAGTGCTGAGGAAACTTGTCAGCATAATGGACACGGCCTCTAATCTTGCATCAGAGTCACACCAGAGCGCCTTCAGGTGTAGACCAATAAGACATGCGGTGAACTAAAGGTGACACAGGAGGTCTTTGCAATCAGCGTCCAACAATCTCTGCAGCACTGAAACCAATTATAGAAGAGATGTACACAAATGCCAAACAGAGGACAATAAAAAGGGGAGTAAAACGTACACCAGTCACTCTTTCCCACAAAATCCAAACCAAACCAAATATATAACCAAATTTTCCCGAGTTCAACAAAGTCTTGATAATACTGTTTATTTTATTCATCGATGCAGATTCCTGAATATTAAAACCACCTTTCTTCAAATTTTATGAAGGATATGTGAAACTTTAAAAAGTAAAAAAAATAAAAGGACATTTACAAAGCTCTGTTTCTATTTTTTATTATTTATTTATTTCATTTGGGCTGAATTAATATCACTTGTAATTATGTTAATATCATTCATTGTTATTCTCTATTTTCCTCTTTGTATTGTTGCACATGCGCTCAGTCCTTTCTATATTTAAGTTGTAGTTTCTGTGTCGATGGCGCAATGGCCAGTTTTTGGGTGATAAATAAAAAAGAAGAAGAAGAAAGTAACCATATATGTTAAATAAAACTTACTTTATAATGCTTACTATAACTAATTTATACTGCTAAGTTTATAAGTTATATGTATATGTCCTCATGGTCAAGACGAAAGACATAACTTGACCCCATAAATAAATAAATAAATAAATAAAGCCATTCATTAAGTAAAAAAAAAACAAAAAACCAACTGTTGCGGACGGAAGCCGAAAAGGGACATCGTGCGAGTTCTGCAGTAAGTACAGCCTCTGCCACTACACCAGAATATATTTAGCTAAAAACTGAAAACCATCGTGTTATTAGTTTCCATCCGTCAGAAACAAGCGACGGTAAGTTGCCTCGTGCATATATTTACATGCTGGTGTGTTGACGTTAAAGGACGGTTTACTGTGGCAGCTAAAGGCAGCTAACTAGCTCTGCTGTTAGCTGCACGCTTGGCAGCTGTCACAACTCAAAGCTGCTGGTTTTAAGTCTATGAATAAGGTTTATAATAATCATAAAGTGCAGGTATGTGGCTTTTACTAAATGATTTGCTCCGGACTAAAAAAAATGTACGCTTAAGAGTTGTAGCCGTCTGTTTGCATTTGTTGCTAACTGTTCTGATTAGTGTTTAACTTTGGATGGAGTCTTTAAGCGAGGCAAAAACAGCATGTGTATCCATGTGGAAATGCGTATAAAACCATACAAAACCGATCACTGGATTAAGTTAATTAATCCAATTAATTAAGTTAATTTTTCCTTTTAAAAATGTCAGACATTCAGTGCATGTGAGATCTGAAGGTGTCAGTGTGAGCAGCACAGGCTGGGACTCAGAATAGACTCAGAATAGACAGGACATCTAATCATTTGAAGAGGAAATCAGTAGAATCCTCATGGCCTACCTGTGGAGGTATAGAGATTACAAAGAGGGACATGGAGGGATAAAGATGACACCATGAAGACACGAGAAAAAGAAAAATATAGAAGATGCAGCTGCCAGGCAGTAGGAGAAGAGGAAGACCACCGAGAAGATTCATGGATGTAGTGAAGGAGGTCGTGTAGATGAGGATTTTAGAGATAGGGTGAGATGGAGGCAGATGATCCACTGTGGTGAACGCCTAAAGTGGACAGTGGAACGAAGAAGAAGATGATAGCTCAGCAGTTGTTAGTTTCAGTCTTGTACAAAAACCTGCAGTCACATATGAATCTGTGAATGTCTAACATTTATGATTATTTAGTTATTTCTTTTTGTCCACACAGATCTCCCCTGATGTTGACTGGATGTAGAAATCTCTCTTGGACATTTTTCTCGCTCACCAGTAGAAGGCTTTGGACTAGACAGAGTTTTAAGTCCCGAGCTGCTCTCTGCTCTTCAGCCTTTTCATCCGTCCTTCATTCTCTTCCTTCATCTACCCACAGTCATCACATCCTGCCTAGCAGACAGAGCTCAGCTCGCCTTCCTCCGTCTGTTAATTTCTCCTCAGTTCATTCGTCCGGTCTGATGGAATTAAAGGAAGTCCTGCAGGTTTTGGAGCAGCTTGCTCCGCTGTCGCTTGCCGAGTCTTGGGATAATGTCGGCTTGCTGGTGGAGCCGAGCAAACCTCGGCCCGTTAAGACCATTCTGCTGACCAACGACCTCACAGATGCCGTCATGGAGGAAGCAGTGGCTGTGAGCTGCGATCTCATTATTTCGTATCACCCGCCGTTGTTTCGGCCAATCAAGCGTCTGGTTCAGAAAGACTGGAAGCAGCGGCTGGCTGTGCGGGCCGTGGAGGTCGGCATAGCGGTCTTTTCCCCTCACACTTCATGGGATTGCGTGAAAGGAGGCGTGAACGACTGGCTGGTTGGAGGACTTGGTGAGAAGTCTCTCTGAATGTAAAATGTGATGCTCGCACTTAAATCATTAGATATGAACACGATGCTTATTCACTGACCTTCATTTCATCCCCACTGCTTTTTTTCTTTGTCGCATCAGGCAGCGGTCAGGTGTCGGTGTTGAGTCAGGTTCTCGGCGCCGCCTCCCACAGTCACAAACTGGAATTCACGGTCAGAAGCGCAGAGGAACTAAACATGATCATGGAGGAGCTGAAGGCTTGTGACGGTGGAACGACCCTACAGCATTCAGGCAGCAGGTTGTGTTCAGACATCACCGATTAGCAACAAGCTTTAAATTAAAACCATTTTGGTAGTTTTGTCATATATGTGTTACTTTTGATTTATTTCTTACAAACACACATTATTGTAATTTGCGTTTAGCTTTAATCAAAGCTGGAAATCACCCGCAGACACTTGAAGCCATCACAGGTAATCCAAAGCTGCTTTTGGACTGTAACTATTACCAAAGATTTGTTTCAGTTTGCATTCGGACCACTTACAGAAACTTCAAATGTATATATTATACATTTTATGTCTGAGGAGTTGAAAGTAAGGCTGTGTTTAGCCCCTTTTCCCAACTAAAACCAAAATGTCATTATTATGGTAAACATCAGGTAGTATGGCACTACGAGTATGGATGCTCGAAGGCCTTAAAATAATTGGATATTCTATCACTGAAAGCGTATTTCTAAGGCTGTAGAAACTGTAGAGGACTGATACTTTATCTACAGTTTCTCATGCATAAAGCACATAATATCCTTTTAAAACTAAGTCGGGTGAATAATTTTACACATACTAAAGTTTGAATATGGGGAAAAAGAAAAATGAACAACATTTTGATCCAACTTTAGTCTGATTTTTTTCCCCCTCCTATATAAGACACCATATTCAAAATCAAAATCTTTTTTTCTTGTTTTAGAAATAATAATATATCCAAACTTAATGATGGATTTCTCTTCTTCCTCCTTGCATATATTTTCAGATTTTTCTTTGTTTTTTTTTCCCTCTTCTTTTTAAGCCTTGCTTTAACAGCTGTTGTTTGCGTGGCTAATGCTTTACTGATGTTAATGTCACCTTTGTTTAGTGGTCGTTCGGTTTATGTGTTTGACACTCACACCCGGACCAATCACAGTACACTTACATCACTCAAAGTGCCTTTTAAGTTGGGAAAGAAGCTTTTCTGTAGTTGTAAATCATGGATTAAACATGGAACAAAGAGTCTGAAAGAACCTCAGCACAGTCAGAAACCAATGTTTTCAAAATTCATGTCTCAGTTATCGAGACATGACAGTTATGTAATGGATGTAAATCGTACACTTGATGTTATTAAGCCTTTTGTTTCTTTGTACTGGTAAATAACAGTTCATGTCTCTTCATATTAGACCAGACAGCAGTGGTATCCATGTAAGCGTAACCTGTTGTGACTCAGCGCTGACCCCGAGTGTCCAGGCTCTGTTAGGACACGGCACTCCCAGCCAGTCTCTCACCATCGTAAAGTTAGAAAAGGTGCGGGCTGTTACAGGAATCTGAAGAAAAAGTTCCTGACTATTGTTATGATTAACTTGTTCTGTTCGCATTAGTAACACTTCATCTTTTCTTTAGCCCCCTCTCCTGGGCCACGGCCAAGGCCGATGCAGCGTTTTGGACCAGCCAGTGACTGTCGGAGCAGCCGTCCAAAAACTGAAATCTCACCTGGGTTTGAGTCACCTCCGTTTGGCTCTGGGCTGGGGGCAGACGCTGGGTGAGAGACGAGTGGACACACACAAATCTGTCACTAAATTAGAATAGTTCAATTATAACACGCTCACATTTAATTTCTACCACGGTTGCAGTAAGGGTAGAAACGTAGATGGAGGTTCAAGAATTTCCACCCATTAGCTCTGCACTCTTTTTTTTCTTATATTAAGTGGGCTTAAACGTGTAGTTCAATATCATTACACTGACAGAAAGGGCAGTTTTGCTCGTTCGGTCCACTTAAGATCAAAGTGGGCTGCAAGTGGCCCATGATGTCAAATTAGTTGGACATCCCTGCAGTAGAAGGTCATGGAGGATATGAGTTCATAAACACTGGTCACTCTGGTCAGTTTGGGAGTCTTTCACAGTCGTTTACGCTCACATGCACAGAAAATTTAAATTCACTGATAATCTGAATGAGCAGAACAACAAGCTGGAGCACCCAGAGGAACAGAGAGAGCATGCAACTCCACACAGAAAGAAGAAAAGTCATGTCCCTGTTCTGTTTTTCCTTCCCCAGAGTCCTCTGTGTACACTGTGGCTGTATGTGCTGGGTCAGGGGTCTCAGTACTGAATGGAGTCAAGGCAGACCTCTATGTCACAGGTAACAAACATTTAATTTTATTAGTTTAAATATCACTAAAACGTCTTCGTATCACAACGCTTGCAGACATAATTATGCCCCTTTTTCAGGGGAGATGTCCCACCATGAAGTGCTGGATGCTGTGGCAAAAGGAACCAGCGTGATCCTCAGTGACCACAGCAACAGCGAGCGGGGTTACCTGGCTGTGTTCAGGGAGAGACTAGCCGTGCGCCTGCCCGATAGCGTAACAGTGGTCCTGTCGAAGGCTGACAGAGACCCTCTGGAGGTCGTTTGACTGACTCTTGATTGGAAGTCACAGTAGTTTTTCTGAAAGATGACTTTTTACTACAGATATGTGTGACTTTTTGGCAACCCCCCCGGAGTTTAACATGCAGGCTCTTTACGTAAGGCTATCCACTGGCTGTGCCTTGAAAATATTGTTAAATGTTGTTGTATTTATCATGTCTCTCTGGAAGGGTCTTAATAAAATGGGCTGTGGTTGATCAAAATGTGCTGTTGGCGTGTGGAATAAGACAAAATATCATCAGCTAACAAATGCAGTGCGAGCCGAAGATAAAACAAGTAATCTGTAATCTTAATGCATGCAGCTCCTACATGCAGACGACACATTGTGTGTTTTAATCCCGATGATGTGACCTTTGCTTCCATGCCGAGAGGAATTTCAGCATCCGCAAGTTTTTTTTTTTTCCTAAAATGAATAGTTTCTGCTTCCTGCACAGAGAGAAGGTAATCCTCATGGGATTAAAATGTTTGCTGTTGCTGTATAAACGTGGATATTGGACCCCACCTGCTCCACAGGAGACATCAGCACCAGCCTGAGCCAGCTATGAAGATTCAAAGCTGCAATTCAAGGATTTTTTTTTTAATGTATCTCATAACTTGTGAAAGATAAATGAAAGTGACAGGTTCTTCTCAACAAGCTGACCTTTTAACCTCTGAACAAACATGGATGGAAATCAAACGATTTAGCACATACATGTCAAAGAGCAGGCCTTTGGTATTGCTTCAGTGCACGTACTCCTGCCCCACTGCTGAGGCTTAAAAACAAAAACAAAACTAGTAACAGTCCTCATTATTGACTTTTACAGAGTCTTACGCCTGCACCACCTATGACACACCTGTTCTTTCATAAAAACATTAGGAGGCATCACACACTTCGCTGCCCCCCCCGTCAGGGTAGTGGCTTTTCTCTCAGTGTGGTGTTCACACCTCCGCTTCCTTTCAGTCCTCAGCAGCTTTTATCCCTAACAACACACAAATGGAGAAGGAAAACAGCTAGAACAACGCGTATACTTCGCTCCTGTAAACCGACTCCAGCTGTCACTTTTATAGTGCAAGCAGGTAGGTCTGAGGCCTGTCAGCTTGAAAGTTTCCTTCTCCCACTGAGCCCTACGAGGTGGATAAATATACTGCAGGGCATCATCCACAGTGAGGCAAAGCTGCAGAGTGTAATTTGCTTTAAAGTCTCTATTTGATTTATATTTGAAAGTCTGTTTGTTGAGTCTGTTGGTTAATAAGTCTAATGAAACTCAGCAGCAGCCTGTTGAACTAAAGTTTCTTGTGACAACTTTCTGTGATCTTTACCAAGTCAGGGAGTTGAAACTGATTCAGGAAAAGCAGAATGAGGACTGCTGCATGCAAGAAAAAAATGCTGATATAAAATGATACTGTATTTTTACTTTAAAGTAAAATTTAGAGTAAAATATTTCACTTTTATACTTTGCTTCTGCACACCATCACAGTGGAGTGACTTAAGTGCAGACATCTTTAGATGATGGGCTTAAAATGAGCATTAACTGTTTCGAAATTATGATAAAAAAAACAGTCCTTCATTTTTCAGAGACTCATAAGTAATTGGATAAAATGATATAATGTTAAATTTAAGGATTATTATTCATGCTTGGATAAAAATCTTTTGCAGTTGCCAAGAAATGCTGCGTTTCCTCACTTGAGACGTTTTGCTAGGCCTTTTCAGTCTTCAGTTGCTGCTTGTTTGTGGGAGTGAAAAGCATGATGGGTTGGGTTGAGATCAGGTGATTGACTTGAGCGCTGAGGAATAGCCCATTTCTTTGTCTCAAAGATCTCTTGGTTTGCTTCAGCAGTTTGCTTTGGGTCTTTGAAGTGCTGTTCAGCAGTTCTGCAGCATGTGGCTGAATCTGAGCAGACCGTACACTTCTTAATTTATCCTGCTATTCCAAACAGCAGTCATATCATCAAGAAACACCGGTGACCTGGTTCTACTGGCAGCCAAATTATACCAATACCATAATAATAATGCCATAATACTGCCTCCAGCATGTTTGACAGCTAATGCGGTATGCTTCAGATCATCAGCTGTTAAATGTTCCCATTATTCTGGCACAAGTTCATAGTGTTTTCATCTGTTCAAAGAGGGGTTTTTGTTTTGTTTTGCCCAACTGTGCAGACTCTTTTAGGCACTTTCTGGCAAAGTCCAGTCCGGCCTTCTTGTTCTTGAGTGTAACAAGTGGTTTGCACCTTCTTGCAAACCCTTTATTTTTCCATTCATGAAGGCTTCTCTTCTCCAGAGTATCCTTGACTTGGTGTTCATTTACTTGCTGTCAAGTTGCTTTTCTTATGATTCCTCCACTCCTCATGTTTTGCTGCTCTGATAAATAATTTTGTTTTTCCAATCTAATGACGGGCTCCACCGACATCTCTTTGGGGCTCAGCTTTAAAATTACAGCGAAAAGCTAAAAAAATTCAAAAATTTTGAATCCACATCAGCTATAATTATTTTTTGTGTTTAAATTGCAAGGAAAAGGGCCTCACCTGGTCATGAAACTGCTTATCAATCAATTGTCCGATTTTGACCATTTGAAAATGAAGGGCTGTTTATAAAAATGACCATAACTCCTAAACAGTTGATGCAAAACTTGTACAAATCCTTGAATTAAAGCTGAAAGTCACATTTGAATCATTTAAACTCGTCTGCAGTGGTGTTCAGAGGCAAAACTACAAAAATTATTAAACAAATTATGGTTACTCCATTTTTTACTCCTTAAATCCTGTGCAGACCATTCCTATTAATGATTATTTAATCCAAACACATTTACTTTTTCTTGCAAATGAGTGTAATGACCCTGTGGTACAGCTATATTTACATGCCTGCTTAACAAATGTCAGTCACAAAAAAAATCAGGACACTGTGAATCAGTTTGAACGGGTCCATTGTTTTGGGCGCATAATCCCTAAATACAAACTTGCATATAAACACTTAGACAGTCACACTTGTCTAGTGGCCAAACTGCAGCCACTGGCCAAACTGTCGCCCTCCTCCACCTAAACTCAGGGTCTGACTCCCTGCTGAGACAGCCTAACAGGCAGCCTGCTGGGAGGAAGAAACATGTCATCAAGTCATCAGAAAGCCCCAGGGGACCAAGCAATAAACTCCTTTAATGTATAAGAAGTTTTGCATTTCCAAGAACTATTCATTAGAGAAAATTAAGAAAGTTAAAAAAATAGCTAGATGAAAACTATGTATAAATTATTCTGCATTTACATCAATAAATGCAAAAAACAACAAAAGTAAATAGTTACTAATTATAATAAAATAAAAAATTACTTATTTTCTCCTGCATGCATTACTGTGCCAATGCCTTGAACCACCAGACTTCCATGTAGGTTTTAAATTGGTGTTGAGAATCTCTGAAAGTCTTTCAAAGCTTTTCTTTGCACTTTATCTTTTTTGGGGTCATTTTTCGTCCAGTCCTTGTACCTGACCATATTCAGATGAATGCCTCTTTACACTGATTAATGAATTGTTTAAGCATACAAAAAAAAGGCGTCTAAAGAGCTATTAGTCAAAACCTTGGCATATCTTAGCAAGGTGTGCAGTGTTTCCTTAAAATAATAGCAGTGAGCGTCTACAGACATCTGCAAAACAAGGTGGAGGATCTGTCATGGATTGGGGCTGCATTTCCATCAATGGTGTTGGAGATCTTTTAAAAATTAATGGCACTGCAAAAAAGTACAGTGAGATTATGAGCGACAGTGCAAAACCATCTGGACTGCATCTGATTGGCAGCATCTTTGTTTTTCAGCATGACAACAATCTCAACTACACTGACGATGCAGTAAAAACATGCTTGGACAGAAAAAAACATCAGTTCAATTCAGTTCAGTATTATTTATATAGTGCCAAATCACAACAACAGTTTCCTCAAAATATGTAATACTGTAAGATAAAGATGTTATAATAATTAGCCATAGATTGACCATAGATTACTGAAGCAGTGAGGGATCATCTTAACAGAGAACAGAACATAAGGCAGCCATCATCCAAAGAAGCGCTCCGAATTTTCTTCAAAAACCTTGAGAAGTATTCCTGAAGAGTACTTCAAGGAATTACAAGAAGGCTTCCCAAGACAATTCAGTCTGTGTTAAAGAATAAAGGTGGTCATACCAAATATCAGCTTTCAAACTGATTATAGAATTGTCAAAATTCTGTTTTTTTCTTATATACTACGTTTTCATGCATGTTTGTATGTTTTAATCAATTGCTGGATCTATTTCCCATTTTCCCAACAAAATATAAAGAAGGGGTAGACTGTTGTATTGGACTGTGCTTGATGCATTAATGCATGTTCTTGTTGATGGTTGTGATTTAGCATATTTGACCTTCCATGCATCCATAGTTAGATAGTTTACAGATTTGCGTGTAAAATAAATGATCTTCAGTGCACTGAGTAAGTAAAAGAATAAAGGAAAGTAAATCACAATCAGTGTTTTCAGATATTGAGATAAACCCTGATTTCCTCCAATGTGATGAGTGTTGTTTGTTTTCTTTGTTGGAACAGAAATGAGAATTGAGGGTAAAGGGAGGAGAGACAGGGAGGCAAATAAAACTCTATGTGAAAATGGGCCCATTTGGCCATAGGTGTGAAGTCCCACTCACCTATTTAAGAGAGCTCGTCAGCCCTGTGGGCTCTGACGGAAAAAGGACAGCCGATGGTTAAGAGCGCGAGTCAGAAGTTGAGTGAAAAACTCTCTAGTTGCAGCTACTTTTTTGTTATAGAAAGCAGAGAAAAATCTGTACGAGGAACAGGAGAGAGCAAAAGGAGCTGAAGAAATGTTAATTTGGATCCGGTGAAGAGGACGAATAAAGAGACAAAGACAGACAAGAAGGACTATGCTGAGCATGGAGATGTTCCCTGGTTTGACTCTGGGACCACAAAGGATTGGAGACTGCTTTTACAGAGGTGAGAGGGACTGAATGCATTCATGTTTAAGCAATAAACATAAACAGATGTCTTATTTTATACTGTTGATTGTACATTAAGGAATAAATGTTTTCATAAATCAGAACCTTTTTAATTTCTCACTTTTTAGGTCCTAGGAAAATGACAAAACAAATATATTAATGCCCTACAGCAAAGACAAAGGCATGATGGGGCCTTTAATGCAGCAGCCAAACCAGAAATACTACATTAAAAAACGTTTGCACTGAAAGTTCCAGTTAAGTGCTGAAGACACAATTTACTCTTTAAACCTTTTTTTTGTACACCTGAAAATACATGAAAGTGGTTTTTAGATCAGATGGAAAAGACTGAATGAAACTTAGTGATTCAGTAGTTTGTACAAGTAATTAAATATATTTAATTTAAGTATACATTTAAAATATGGCTCCATATTTGCTTCACTTTCACCAGTTAAATAAAGTTTTTTTCCTTGGATTTGTTCTTTCCCACAGAGCGGGAGGCACCTGTGCATATACCGCTGTTCCCTCCGGCATGCGAAGCAGCCGCCAAAGCTCTGCCTCCAAGGCTGCTGGCTCCTCCTCCTGCTCCCGTCTCCAATGAGGCTGCAACCACAACCCCGAAAGATGAGGTGAAGATGGAGCTGGAGAACTCGTCTTTATGGAAGCAATTCAGCTCGGTGGGGACAGAGATGATCATCACAAAGAAGGGCAGGTGAGAGATTACATCTGTATTACTCCCCTTATCCCCTAGCCCTTATTTGTGGGGTGTAGCAATTTATCCCAGACAAACCCCAAAGTCATATCACGACCCATCTTGGGGAAATAAATTTACTTTTCATTAAGTCGTGGCCTCCTAAATGGGTCGTAGCAGTCTACCATCTCTTCTAACTTTATACTCCTCTGTTTTTAATGTTTTCATCCCATCTTGCCTTCATCAGTTTTAGTTCTTCCCTAATTCCTTCTCATTTACTGTTTTCTGTGACCTTTGGTGTCCTGAACCTATTTCATTTTGTGTTTTTTAGACGGATGTTTCCTGGTTTGAAGTTGAAGCTGTCGGGCCTGAATCCATCACTCCGTTATATCCTCCTCCTGGATATTGTTCCCGTTGACAACTCCCGTTATCGTTTCCAAGGTGGCGGGTGGCAAGCTGTTGGAGCTGCAGAGGCGAGGCTACCAGACCGGGTGTTCATCCACCCAGATTCTCCTGCCACAGGTGCCCACTGGCAGAGCCGCACCATGTCATTTCACTACGCCAAGCTCACAAACAACACCCTGGACACACAGGGACATGTACGTACTGCACATGAACAGGCCTAGCGGAGATACAGCACATAACCTTCAGTGGTGCATGTTGAGTTAAGCCTTTTTCTTCTATTCAAAGATCATCCTACACTCTCTGCATCGATACCAGCCCAGAATTCATGTGATAGAAGCCCGGGATGTACTGAGGTGGGGTGGAGGGCAGCACTCCTTTGTTTTCCCCGAGACCCAGTTTATCACCGTCACCGCCTACCAGAACAGCAAGGTACCGTTATTTTCTGCTCTGACTGCGAGTTTTGTGTTACCAAGCAACAGACTCACAGAGACACTCATTCATTTGATATATAAGAGATTCTTTGCAACATTAAGAACATGATTTCAAACAACAGATGTAATGTAATATTAAATGTGTTTTGTGTTTATTTTCAGATCACTGAGCTTAAGATCAACTCCAACCCTTTTGCTAAAGGCTTCCGTGAAGACGGCATGAACAGCAAAAAGTAATTCCCAACACAAGCAGCAAAAACTCACAGTCTACATTCATCTGTTGTTGTGCAGGATCTAAATGCCTTTTTTCTTTATAGACAAAGAGATGCGAGACAGAAACGCAAAATTGCCGTCTTGACAGAAACTTTAGATATAGGTAAGGGGGAAAACCAGATTTATGGCACGTTAAGTAACTTAATTTAAAAATGAATGTAATGTATTTCTCATTTTGAAACATTTCCACTTGTCTGCCATCAGTGAACTGTGATCCATGCGACTCCACTGAGCTCCTGCAGCAGGCCCCAGTAACCGGTGCAGACCTGCAGGCCCTCGCTCTGGCCTCTCTGCCTGCACTGCCCGAAACCTCCTGTGGGTTCAGACCAGGGGACACCTCCTATCAGGACACTTTGGTCCCGGAGCAGTCACTGGACCTCGGCCAGGAGTTTATGGCATCCCAGATGTCTGACATCAGCATCACATTGGCCAGTGGCATACAAGAGCTGCCAGGAAGCGAGAGGGCAAATAGTATGATTGAAAGGTAGGAGGCAGAGGAATGTAATTGATATTAGCATGATTCACATTGATAGACTATACAAAGAATAATGTTTTATATTTTTAGTTTATATTCTTCTTTACATAACCTAACCTAGCAATGTCAAAATTTCTGGTTCAGTCTTACTGCTAGGAGATGTGTGGTTTACACACATCTCTAATGGCTGATTATTATTATTTTCAGAAATTACGACACTAAATTGATTCAAGCTCTCATTTCCTTTCTCCTCCACAGATCAGACACAATGGCTGAGGCAGCCTACACCTCCAGCTTCCCTGCTGCTCAAGCCAGCTCCTCCTCTTTCCCCTCTGCTCCGCTCCCTCAGTCATCCTCCTCCTTCCCCTCCCATCCTGCCTCTGACCCCTCGGACAGATCTGATCCTCAGCCCTCCATCCCTCCTATCAAATATCCCTCCCTTCTGTCATCTTCCCCCGCACTCTCTTCCACCTCCAACACTCCCTCGCTGCAGCAGACCTCCTTCACCTTCCCCACTCCGCCCCCTTCCAGCTCCACCTCCCCACAACCACTCCTTTCGTCATCATCCTCCCCTTCCTCTTCCTCAAACAACTACCATGCAGTCCCAGACACCATCAGCCCCCACACTTCTACTGATGCCTCTTTTCATGCCCCGTCGTCCACCACATGTCCGTCAGATCTCCAGGACCAAGTAGCTGTTCATTCTCTGCTCACCCAGCCTGGCCAGCAGCTACAGGCCGGACCTCTCGCCACTGATTCACCCAGTGATCAAAGCTCTGCAGCGTTTATGTATCAAAATATTGTGCCAACAAATCCCAGCCCCACTCTGAGCACTGCTCAGCCTTTCCCCTGTCAAAACCAACCACCAGCTCCAGTTCTGTCTTGCTCCTTACCCATGCATGCTTCTTCCACATCTTTTGCTCCTCCATCTATTCCCCCACAGATGCAAAATCTGCCTTTTTCCCATGTATCTCCCAGCCCGGCCCACCCTGCCCTCCACCTCCCAAATCTGACCCACCAAGCTCAAGCTCCTTCACTTGCTCCAGCTACTGCATTTCCTCCCTCTTCTTTCCCTTACCCACCATCCACCCTTCCTCATCCTCCTTTTCAACCCTCCTCTTGCTTGGCTGTTGCTTCTTCTTTCCAGCAGTCCGTCACCCCTGCTGCCACACTGCCGCCAGTAGCACACAATCCTTGTACATCATCTTCTACTCCCTCATATCCTGCTGTTGAAATTGGTGCAGTGCCTCCCTTCAATCCTGCACCACCTTATCGTCCAGAGATGGTACGGCACCACCCATCTCTTCTCCCACAGCTGGATCCATCACTTCCCCCTTCTGCCCCTAACCCAGCCCTCTACCCCACCTTTAAATCCTACCCTCTCCGGCTATGTCAGGACCCTCACCCCTCCCTCTCAATCCCATTCAGGCACTTGTACAGGCAACAACATGGCCACTCACTCTCACAGGGGTCCTACCTGGAAATGAGCACAAGACCAATGTTTTGAAATATGGTATTTTTATATGGATGAACTTTTAAGGGGAGTCAATGATGTGTAGAATTAGCTTAAGCCCAGTGTTTGTGTGTCTGTGTCTTCTCAGCAGTTCAGCTGACAGACTGATGAAACTGGGCCTCGTTTGTATATACTTGTTGAAGATTTTCTTTTCTATATTCATTCCAGTGTGAAAAATAAAATATTGTTTTTTCAAGCTTTTGTGACTCAATCCTTTTCAACTGAAATATTTTGCTGACAAAGACTGTAATATTTGTATGTAGCTTGAAGGATTTGTCAGATATCCAGCTGAGACTTTGGGGAGTTACTGAGAAGATATGACTAGTTTAAGTAAAGACTGGAAACTAGAGATACAATGTAAAAAATAAAAAATCGAGCACTCTTGAGTGAATTTCTGCCTTAAATCATCTTCTTAAATTTGACTGTTGGACTGGTTGGAAAATCTATGCATATTAGCCCCAAACAATCAGTGTAACCTACCACTCTCATCAACATTGAATGAAAACATAGACTGTATAAAAAGGATGGACGCTGCCACCATGATGTCACTTATGGTGTGTTCCTCAAAAAGTCAAAAATTCCGACTTCCTAGTCAGAAATGTCTTTTGTGGAATCCTGCCTCAACTCAGAAAGTCGGAGCACGCTGACATACCCCGAGTTAGCAATCGAAGATGTCAGCACTGTTGCCAGGTTTTGTACCGTATTTTCACGACCATAAGGCGCACTTAAAAGTCTTAGATTTTCTTCAAAAAGTGCGGCGCGCCCTATAGCGCGGTGCGCCGTATGTGTTGTAAGGAGGACGTAGTAGAGAACACCATGAGAACGTTAAAGGGTGAAGTGTGGGCGTTGATCGTATATACCGGGACAATCGCACATACCTGTATAAAAGAACAGGTATGTGCATTATGCAGGACATCGTTGTTTTAACAACCCTGAAAATGGCAAAGAGACACGCTTACGAAGCACAGTTTAAACTGAAGGCCATCAGGTACGCGGAGGAACATGGAAATCGAGCAGCGGCGAGAGAATTTAAGATTAACGAATCGATGGTTCGCAAATGGAGGAAGCTGGAAAACAAGCTCCGGCAGGTCAAGAAAACGCAGCTGAGTTTCCGCGGACATAAGGCGAGGTGGCCCGAGTTGGAGGAAAGACTCGAGCGGTGGATCATCGAGCAAAGAGCGAGCGGGAGAAGCGTTTCGACGGTCACCATTTGGCTAAAAGCAGTTTCACTAGCTGAAGAGATGAACATTGAACATTTCCAAGGAGGTCCGTCTTGGTGCTTTCGTTTTATGAAACGGTGCCATTTTTCCATCCGGACCAGGACTACGGTAGCGCAGCAACTTCCAGCAGATTATAAGGAAAAGCTGGCCATCTTCCGCTCCTACTGCAGCAAACACATCGGCGACAAAAACATCCAGCCCAGCCACATCACTAACATGGACGAGGTCCTGCTCACTTTTGACATCCCGGTGAGTCACACTGTGGAGAAGAAGGGGACCAGCACGGTAGCGATACGCACAACGGGGTATGAAAAGTCTTCTTTTACTGTTGTGCTTGGCTGCCATGCTAATGGACAGAAACTGCCGCCTATGGTGATTTTTAAGCGAAAGACTTTGCCTAAAGAGAAGTTTCCAGCAGAAATCATCATTAAGGCAAATGAAAAGGGCTGGATGGATGAGGAAATGATGAAAGAGTGACTGAGGGAGGTGTATGTAAGGAGACCAGGTGGTTTTTTCCACGCAGTTTCACTAAGAGTGGAAGGCAGCGCCGGGCGAGTTACGCCACAATTTGCCAATGGATTGTAGATGCTTGGGCTAACATGTCTGCTGGCACTGTTGTTCGAGCTTTCGCAAAAGCCGGCATCGTTTCCGAGGAGCCGCACGGCACAGAAAGTGACTCTGACAGTGAAGACAGTGAACCTGGCATGTTTGATGGAGATTTAGCGCAGCTGTTCAATTCAGGCACAGAGGATGAGGACTTCCATGGGCTTGATTGATGATAAAAATGTGAGTACCAAACTTTGTTTTGCTCCTGCTTTATTTTTAAATATGCACACTTGTATGCTTGTGTGTTGTTGATGATGACGATTACCGGCAATAGAAATGTGAGTAAGGTACCGAATTCAGGTTTGCTCCCGCTTTATTTTTAAATACGCATACGGTACTTGTATGCGCCCTATGGTCCAGTGCGCCTTATGTGTGTGTTAAATACAGTAAGGGCACACATAACTGAGACTGCGCCTTTTAGCACAGTGCGCCTTATGGTCGTGAAAATACGGTAGTTGCAAAACAAGCCCAAATCATCACCCCTCCACCACTGTGTCTGACAGTTGGTAGGAGGTGTTTGTGCTGATATGCCTGCGCTTGGATTTCTCTAAACATTGCCAGATATCTCCACTTTGGTCTTATCCACAAGAAGTCTTGTCGTTTGTTCAGATGCAACTTTGCAAACCTAAGCCATGTTCATTTTAGAGAACCTGGAAACCCGTCCAAACAAGCCATACTTTTTCAGTCTTTTGCTGAGTGTACTGTCATGAACTTTCCAGACTGATGGGCACTAACAATCGTATCATTGTATTGTGTTAACACACACTTGAATATCCCAGAACTAAACTATCAAACCTTCTGCGTTTACAGAGTTGCTCACACTTGCCGATAACCAGCTTCAGAACTGCACTGAAAGCTTTATTTTTCTCACATAAGTGTACCTCCTAATTGCTGTTACGCAAATTACAAGGAAGACTAAACAGGAAACATCTGATTTTCCATATTCAGACATGGGTCAGGATTGAATGTCTAATAAGCTCCACCCCATTCATTCAATCAAATGTGAAATACTATTTTGTAAATAGATGGTTTATATTTTAAAGCTTTTAGAATTTAATTTTACTTCTTTCCATTGAGTTTTACTCAGAAAATGACTCTATCTTATAATTTGTTATGCAAAAGTTTTAGCTTTGATGATGAGTTTGACACCCCTGATCTAGAAGATTAGAAGCAGTTAAAGCTCTGTCACTGATCTCTGCCACAGTGCAGACAAAGACAGCATCAGTCATTTTGTGGACAGCTATGAGTACATTTATGGCTGGGAGAGCAGAGATTGTGGGGGATTAACAGGATTTTTAGACTAACAAGTCAAAGGTACTTGACGAGGACGTCAGCAGGCAGCAGTTAATCATTTCCTCTCTCGGCTGCTTTTCGTGGCTTTTGGGGAAACAGATGTTTGAGCTCAACCCTTCTCTAGATATAATGGAGCTTTCAGCATTTGTTAAGTGTACAATTTTCTCTCCTGTTCATTACTGTAACATCACATGGGCCACAAACTACACAGCTCATTTGATCAACTATTTGACTGAATTTGATCCACATTAATGGGACTCTTCAGACAAATCTATTTTAAAACTTCTAGGAAACAAAAAAGTCTACAATACAAAAAGACTAGATTCAACATGATTATATATCTTATACATGATATCTATACACAGGTGAGCTTTTCTTGTCCATTCGTTTGATTTCATTCTAAGGGTCAACCTGATGTTTACTCAAATTTCCAAGTTGTCATTTATTAACCAGCGAGTTAACCAAATATGATAAATTCTACCGGCTCACACTTGGACTGTCAAAGCTTTGGCTTTTCATTGTTTAGCTCTTCCGAGTGCCACTGTTAGGATGGACGGTAAGGTGTTTGTTTATACAGTTTTATTACTGCAATGGATAGTAACAGACGCTGCTTCTGATTCATCATGATTGTGACTGACCGTTCTTGGAGTAAGGTCGACTAACTGTACAGACACTTTCTTCTTTCAACAGGGAATAACTCTTCCTGAGACGATCACTGAGAGTCTGTATTTTATTTAACACACTGCTGCATTTGAGAGGAAACAAAGAAAAGAAAAAGCTTTATCTACAAGCTGCATCAGTCACGCACTGCACACTTCTCCCGGGACCATGCTGTGCTCCTATTTACGTCCCTCTCTCCCTCACATTTTGCCGCTGAGGCTCCTGAGTTCTGCGGCCTCCAGGGTGGCAGCGGTGAAACAGCATGAACTGCTCTCAGACACTCTGGCCTTTGAGGACCCCCGTGCCTTCAAGGTGAAGAGTCTGGGTGAGCTGCTTCGTGCTCTGGGCGTTTTCCGCCTCTGCTCCTTCCCAGCGCTGGTTAATAACTGTGGAAAGGTGAGACTGCGGTTTGTCAGAAAAGCTTCAAAATATACAAATTGACATCTGGCATTCAATCCATTCACTACTTTCCTCTTCTGCTAATTTCAGTTGATGTCGGTGGCACGCACGCTCCTGGGGAAAAGGGGGTTTTCCTTGCTGCTGAGGCCCACTGTGTATGCCCAGTTTGTGGCTGGAGAAAATGAGGCTGAAATCTCACAGTCCATGCAGAAGATGAGCCTGCAGGGAATGAGACCCATGCTGGCCGTGCCGATCGAGGAGGACCTCGGAGAAAGCACCGGGTATGACTGAGTCTAAGAAGTCGCTGAAAGGCTGCTTCAAAAGACACTTTTTAATTTTCACTCAATGTTCCTAGTACTTGGAAGTTTCGCAGCTGCTGGGCAGATTTTAGCCTTCACTACACTTTAGATCAATGCATGTGGACGTTTAGGTTTTTGGGACACTTATTAACTTAACTTAATTGAACAATGATGTGATTTTGAAATACAAGAACAAATAAATACATTTCTAATTTTGCTAGAGACAGAAACACTCATTTAACTGCACACAACCATGAAAGAAACACATCACAAATCACAAATGTGAGAAAAATCTGATGCAGATGTTTTTTGCTTAAAGAGCAGTTGAGTGGGAGAGATTGCTCCCCTCAAAGCCAGCCTTACAAACTCAATAGCTCACTTGTGCAGCTACAAACAATGTCTTTAATATTTGTCTTGCACCTATCAAATATTAAAGACATGAAATAAAATAAAATGTTTGTGGTATTTATTTATTTTGATAAAAAATTAGGCAAAGAAAAGAGTGTCAAATATTCATATATGTTCTGAATTTGGTCAACAGGAATCCAATACACACTGAGAGTCTGATAGAAGCTGTGTTTCCTCTGTGGAAGCTGAGACTGCTCGTAGATTGATGGATTTTTATCTTGAAATCTTGAAATTTCTTAAAATCTCTTCTCAACAGGTTTGCATTAATTTGTACATAATTTCAGACATTTCATACGTTTTTTTGTTTATGTATGTTTCTATGAATTGTGGCTTGTAGACTGTCTGAAGTCTGCAGTATAGGTCCCAGCCCACCTCCTGCCTCTGCATCTCAAGCGTATGAGGACAAAAGTTAAAGGACCTCACACTCAGCTCCAACCCACGACACACACAACTGTGCACAGCTGTTACACCTGAGTGTGAAGTCCACTCTTCGCGGTTCTCATGTTACGGTTTATGGTTTATCGCCTGCAGTGAGAAAAGATACGACGACAACATGGACACCATGCTGGAGTGTGTGCGAATGTCCCACAGCAACGCTTGGAGCAAAGACCCGATGATGCAGCTGAAGATCACAGCGCTGCTCAGCCCAGAGCTGTGTGTAAGGCTTCCAAATCAGAGTCCCCAGTCCTTAATATTATTATTTTTTAGAACAGATGCTCGAGGAGACTTTAAACTTTTTTTTTTTGAGTGGGTGGGTAGGTGGAGGCATTTCTGAGTATTCTGGATGTATGGGAACTGGGGTGTTAACATCAGAGGCTTCAAATGTGTGGGAAAAAAGATAAGGACACACATTTCAGAGTTTGGTGTATCCACAGCTGTTCCAGGTTGTTCTTGAATGTGCAAACCCAGCTCCCCCTACCTATCTGCCTTACCTGTTTTTATTCAGTTTTGACACTGTTTATTTCCTGAAAATGTACGTGTTGTATTAAAGGTAAAACTCACAAACATCATCAGGCAACAGCCATACGATCTGAATCTCCTCATCAGATCAATGGATGGTGAGGTGAGTCCACAATTCAACAAGTGATCCAGTTTCTTAGGTGTCACCTTTCAGTTCCCATATAAAGAAGTTTTGCCTAAAATCGTCTCTTTCAGCCAATCAGCTTCCCCGGTTTAGATGAAAAGGAAGCTGCCCACTTACGATCTGGCCTACTGAGACTCAACAAGATAGCCGAGGTAGGGGAGAGACAATCGAACACTTAACAAATGCTCCCATAGATGGGACCTGTTATGCTCACACACTTTTATTCTGAGATTTACCAAGAGTATTCACAGTTTTAACAAATAAAAACAATTTTAAATATGTAATTCATGCAAATATTGGCATTTAGACGGTCTATTAATGCTTGTCTCTGTAATGCCCTCTGCCTAGAAGCCCACTTTGTTCCGATTGGCTGCCCCTCTCCTGACTTAACCAGAACTTGCTGGTTGTAAACTCCACCTCCTCAGTCAGGGCCAAAACTGTAGCTCTGACTGTGCCTGAAGTGATTATAAATGGGAGACCATTTCAAAGTGATGTCAGTTCGGCACAAGTATACAAAAAATAGTTGGGGATTATATTATTTTAAAATCATGCACGACTGTAATTGAATATTTATTAAAGAAAACAGAGAGAAGCACAATACGCCCACTTTGACACATGAAGCAAATTTAATAAGTGTAGATGCAAATTTTGAATGAAATGAATAAAACTTTTTTTAGGCAAGTGTGAACAAAGTCAGAGTCCTGGTTGATGCTGAGTACACCTACATGAACCCCGCCCTCTCTCTTGTCGCCATGGCAATGATGAAGAAATTTAACAAAGATGGTACCTGGATCTGGAACACATATCAATGTTACCTGAAGGCAACTATCTTTATCTTTATTTCTCTTCTCATATTATCATCAAATATCAGACACTTTATGTCACTTGCACTGAGACAGTTAATGGTTTTAATTATAATTCTTTGTGTCTGTGGTTAAATTCTGTGGTTATCAGGACTCCAGGTCTCTCCTCTTAGATGCGCTGTCTCTATCCAAGAATGAGGGTTTCTGTTTGGGTGTCAAGCTGGTGAGAGGAGCCTACATGGACAAAGAGAGAAAACTAGCGATGAAAGAGGGTCACCAGGACCCCATCCATCAGAGCTGGGAGGACACCAATGACAGGTTGGTTAGACAGAAGGAAAATGTCCTGAGTGCAACAGTCAACTATCATTTTTGTTTATCTTGATTCGACTCTTGATACATTTCACGTCTTCTTGAACAGTTATAACGGATGCCTTGATTTGATGCTGGACGTCATATCCCAGGAACCTGAGCGGTACAGGATCATAGTGGCCACTCACAACGAGGAGTCAGTGAGACGAGCCGTGAAACGGTGAGAATCCACAACGACGTAATCGAGGTGGTATGTGTGTAACATATGCATAATGGAAGTGCAGTTATAGGTGAGCCAATGTAAAATCCATACTAGAATGATAAAGTTGACAAATCAGCAAATGTTTTCATAACTACTTTAAATATAAAAATACAACAAACTGTTAATGTTACTGGATTGTTGTTTAGCTTTGACAGGCAATATCTGGCAAGTTTTTCACGGGCTTAACTCAGATACTCAACTCTGCTGCTCAACCACCAAATGCTTTCCAACAATAAGATTGTTTTTCCAAGTAGCATTGTTACATCCAAGAAATAATCACAAAACAATTACTTTTTTTGCAGAATTTATGATACTTTCAACTGTCTTGCAGAGCAAATACAATAAGGATAAAATGAAGCTTAGGGGTGTTCCTTTGGTCTTATGTGATAGAGGTTTATAGATGTTTATTGGTGAGAAAGGTACAACCCTCAAATGTATTTATGACCCCTAAAGGTTGGGAATCACTGCCATTTAATATATATAAATGTTGTGCACATGCTCATCAGAATGGAGGAGTTGGGGATAGACAGAGATGGAGGCTCAGTGTGTTTCGGTCAGCTGCTGGGCATGTGTGACCACGTCTCCCTTACACTGGGTGAGCTGATTTTCGTCACATCACAGCTTGACTGATGCACTTAACATAACTATTAAATGACTGTCCACGCTTTCATCACCAAAACTGATAAACCTATGCACAATCACTGCCTGAGTGGGTTGAGAAAGGAAGCTATGGTTTTGACTTGTCTGACAATCACACCATCCCATCTCTCCTCTCCCTTCCAGCTAAGGAGGGTTACTCAGTGTACAAGTCAGTGCCCTATGGCTCAGTGGATGAAACGCTGCCCTACCTGGTGCGCAGAGCTCAGGAGAACCGCACGGTGTTGCAGGGAATCCGGAAAGAAAGAGACCTACTGAGGAAAGAGCTCAATCGGAGACTCCGGCTGAGTTTAAGGGGAGGCAGCTAACAATCAACCAACACTGAACTCTGCAGTTTCATATTAACGTTTGCAACCAGGAGGTGGTGTGGAAAAGATCTTAGTGTTGTTTAATACACTTTCATATCTCTTGAAGGTGTAATATCCAGAAAGCTCCTGAAAACTACTACTGGGCCTGTTATTTAGCAACAGAAGGTAAACTGAATTAAGCATAAAACATTTAATTAACAATGATGATTAAGGGAGTGGCACTCCAATTTCGTTGTACTCTGTACAATGACAATAAAGGCTATTCTATCATGTTAATGTGTGTGGGCGAACTGAATAAAGATCGGATCATGAGAGAACACTGTATTTGATGGACAGGGTATCAAAAGATTGCTTTTGTGTACTTTAATGTATGAAATGCTTATGAAATGTAATTAAACAAAAGAACATGATGCTCAGAAATGAGGATTTATAAAACTAGACCGAAGAAACGGATTCAAACTTCTCTACAGAGTAAGCTGCTGTTGCAAGATTATTGGGGAATTTAATAAACAACTTTCCACTGCTTCGCCAGAATGTGATTCAAGTTGCTGTGAAGCATCGACTAATCAGTAATAAATGTCAGTGGTAGTGACACAGTGACTGTCCCATGGTTTGTATTTACCCAAAATTACCGAAGCACTAAGGCTTGTATGTATGCCACAAAAGATGTAACACTTTGTAATTAACCCTCGACCCTGATAAACATAGACGTTAATGATTTTGAATGTGTGGGGAGGACTCAGTTTTCCACACATTTTTTAAAAATTTTGTTCCACGCTTTAGTGTCTTTGTGCTGAATTAAAAAACAAAAAACCAAGCACCAAAACACACTTTATTATTTATTTGATAAATATTAGTCAATAACACATTTTTATCCCTTAACTGTACTGCCACACTGTAACGTCAGTAATTTCTGTTAGAAATAATAAAACTTCATATTTATTGGAAGTGGAATATTACATTCTGCAGTTGCTGAGACAAAGCAGCACTAGCAGACATTGGAGTAGCAGCAAAACAGTTTTATTGAGGGAGCACGGCCAAGAGCCAAGCACACAAACATGGGGTGTTGATCTTGTTTTGAAATGAAGACCAGCTCTACTGGAAAAACTGAAATCCACAAACTTCAAGCTCAATAATTTCCTTGATTTTGATTCCTGTAACCGCCTCTCTGGTAACCCGACTGCTTCTGCTGGTAAGATTTCTGATCTGCGGTTGTACAAAGACAACAATCATCTCATTAGTGTTCACACAAATTCATTAAATCACAACAAAAGAAGAAAAAAACAAACAAACCTCAAAACAAATCAAAACACAAAGGTGTTACACTGAAGGACTTTGCATGTTTTCTAGCAATTGCAATTGGACGAATTTAAAATAGCATCTATTGCTGAAAACATAACCCAACCTCATTAACATATGAAACAGGAAACAACCTCAGTGAAATTTAACATACCTCTCTGGTAGGATTGCTTCTGTTGGTAGCCACCTTTCTGATCTGTAATACAAATAAAAGCTCATTATCATCTAATAGCAAGATTAGCCTATGATAACAAAAGTAGACAAAGAAATGGTTCAGAAAGGTTAGAAATAAGTTCCCAAAGTACTGTGAGAACAAGATGAACTTACCCCTGTTGAAGTAACCTCCATAGACGCCCTGTTTGAGGTCAAAGACGCGCTCGTTGTTCTCCACCAAGTTGCCCAGTTTCTCTGCCAACTGCAGAGCCATGTTCTGCAGAGACGTTGGCTCAGTGCGGTGCATCACTACCGTCTGTGTGGGCTGGTCGAGTGACGCCTATTTTGAAGAGAAAAGAGGGGGACCCACATTAAGGGCAGATAAAAAGTAATCACAAATATAAACACTCAAATATAAAAGCCCCCATGAGACTGCTGTGTCTATATTTTCAGTCCACAGAACAGAAACGTCGAGTCCTACCATCAGCTCCTCGTTGATGATCATCTTGCTGATTATGCTGTGGACTGTGGGCATCTCCAATTCAAACATCTCAGACAGCGTAGCCATGCTGAAGGACAGACAAGTGTAGTAAAATTAAGGTTTGGCAGAACAGTGACCGATCATCTTTGGTCTGTGGGGAAGCTGCAGTGGTCTACAGAAATCTGTGGTTTAGTAAAGACTGATGAAACTAATACAGTGGGGCAAAAAAGTATTTAGTCAGCCACCGATTGTGCAAGTTCCCCCACCTAAAATGATGACAGAGGTCAGTAATTTGCACCAGAGGTACACTTCAACTGTGAGAGACAGAATGTGAAAAAAAAAATCCATGAATCCACATGGTAGGATTTGTAAAGAATTTATTCGTAAATTAGGGTGGAAAATAAGTATTTGGTCACCTCAAACAAGGAAAATCTCTGGCTCTCACAGACCTGTAACGTCTTCTGTAAGAAGCTTTTCTGTCCCCCACTCGTTACCTGTATGAATGGCACCTGTTTGAACTCATCATCTGTATAAAAGACACCTGTCCACAGCCTCAAACAGTCAGACTCCAAACTCCGCCATGGCCAAGACCAAAGAGCTTTCGAAGGACACCAGGAAAAGTATTGTAGACCTGCACCAGACTGGGAAGAGTGAATCTACAATAGGCAAGCAGCTTGGTGTGAAAAAATCAACTGTGGGAGCAATCATCAGAAAATGGAAGACATACAAGACCACTGATAATCTCCCTCGATCTGGGGCTCCACGCAAGATCTCATCCCGTGGGCTCAAAATGATCATGAGAACGGTGAGCAAAGATCCCAGAACCACACGGGGGGACCTGGTGAATGACCTGCAGAGAGCTGGGACCAAAGTCACAAAGGTCACCATCAGTAACACACTACAACGGCAGGGAATCAAATCCCGCAGTGCCAGACGTGTTCCGCTGCTGAAGCCAGTGCATGTCCAGGCCCGTCTGAAGTTTGCCAGAGAGCACATGGATGATACAGCAGAGGATTGGGAGAATGTCATGTGGTCAGATGAAACCAAAGTATATCTTTTTGGTATAAACTCAACTCGTCGTGTTTGGAGGAAGAAGAATACTGAGTTGCATCTAGAGCTGGGCGATATGAGATTTTTTCATATCACGATATGTTTTTTTCATTTCAGGCGATAACGATATCTATCACGATATAAGCCAAATAACTATATTTGTAAGATTTAAATGTGCCGTTGCTCACATGTAAAATGTGAAATAATCAGCAGCTTGTTTTTATTTAAATATTTATTTCCCATAATAAGTTCAACAGGGTAGATGTACTTAAGGAACATGAGACTTTTTCAGATAAATAAAGGCAAATATTGCAAACTACACAAAAGGCAGCCGCTAAAGCGTTTAAGTTTCAAAATAGAACAAACAAAACAGACTAAATTGTCAATTCCACTTACCGGTAGAAACAAAATATTAATTCTAAAAATAAATCTTAGTTTGTTTTACAGAAGAACAGACAAAACTTTTGTCAATATCAAATAAACTGAGAACTAAAAGGAAATTCTCAATCTCTCCTTGTTGTATAGCTTAGCTTTTCAAACAGTTTTAACAGTTACTTTAGTCTGACAAAAGCCGAATGACGAATTAGCGCTTCCAGTCAGAGACTGAGGCTACGTCCACACGTACACGGGTATTTTTGAAAACGGAGATTTTCCGTTTTCGTTTTAAAAAATAATCCCGTTCACACATAAAGGCAGAAATGAAGGAAAACGCTGCTATGAACATGCCAAAGCAGCAGGTAGCGCTAGATTCCTAACCGTGCAGAAATGTTGGCCAATCAGAAGTCTAGAAGCCTCGGTGGGAAAAAGTAAACAAAGCTGGGGCATAGAAGCAGAACCGAGTCGTATGTGTGGAGGGACAGTAACTTTGTGTATATGTAAGCATTTAAACACTGCAGAGAGTAGAATTAACAGTAACAGTATTGTAGAAATTCATTTCACCGAAACAATAACGCGGCGCACAGTGTGACGCATGCACCAGTTTATTGTATTTCCAGACTTGCTTTCGGCACAATTTACAGTGCACGCTACTCTGTTTTTTGTCAGACTTGAAATAGCCGAAATACCTTCACACTACGGAACTTCTATGGCTCTTCCGTTTGACAATCTCTCCGGCATTGGAACCGTCATCTGTTTTCTCTTCGGTCACGCTCGGTTGATTTTTCTAGTCGGCACACTCATTTCCTCCATTACCCGCTGGCTGCTTCCCAAACAAACACACGTGCGGCTTGGCACTTGTGCTGTACGTAACAAGTCACCCGACGTGACGCTGCGGCTGTGATTGGTTCGGCTCTGCGCTACTTAATTTGGATTGGCTGACCTTTTTTTTTTTTTTTTTTTTTGAGGACAAGAGCGGCGAGGTCTATCGCGATAGCTTAATTTCTCTATCGAGTAAAAGTTATATCGCGATACATATCGTTATCGTTCTATCGCCCAGCTCTAGTTGCATCCCAAGAACACCATACCTACTGTGAAGCATGGGGGTGGAAACATCATGCTATGGGGCTGTTTTTCTGCCAAGGGGACAGGACGACTGATCCGTGTTAAGGACAGAATGAATGGGGCCATGTATCGTGAGATTTTGAGCCAAAACCTCCTTCCATCAGTGAGAACTTTGAAGATGAAACGAGGCTGGGTCTTCCAACATGACAATGATCCAAAACACACCGCCCGGGCAACAAAGGAGTGGCTCCGTAAGAAGCATTTGAAAGTCCTGGAGTGGCCTAGCCAGTCTCCAGACCTCAACCCCATAGAAAATCTGTGGCGGGAGTTGAAAGTCCGTGTTGCTCGGCGACAGCCCCAAAACATCACTGCTCTCGAGAAGATCTGCATGGAGGAATGGGCCAAAATACCAGCTACTGTGTGTGCAAACCTGGTAAAGACCTATAGTAAACGTTATTGCCAACAAAGGTTATGTTACAAAGTATTGAGTTGTATTTTTGTTATTGACCAAATACTTATTTTCCACCCTGATTTACGAATAAATTCTTTACAAATCCTACCATGTGGATTCATGGATTTTTTTTTCACATTCTGTCTCTCACAGTTGAAGTGTACCTCTGGTGCAAATTACTGACCTCTGCCATCATTTTAGGTGGGGGAACTTGCACAATCGGTGGCTGACTAAATACTTTTTTGCCCCACTGTACATCTGTGCTCACCTGATGGAGTCGTATACACTGCTGTAGGTGAACAGATAGGTCCTCAGTGACTCTTCTTGGATTTTCCTATAGAGATTGAAAATGTGATGTCACTCAGGGGTAAAACCGCAAAGAATTCTGGGAACTCGTGGCAAGAGGTACTAGCGCACGCAGGCTTTCAATTGAAATCAGTTACACAGCGATAAAAAGAAACACAAAAAATGTCAAGAAGCTGTTGTATTATTAACTGCAATAGCCGGTCGCATGACAGCCACGGGAAGCCGACGGGTAAAGAGATCGGTTGTTATCGGATTATGTCGTTGAAGAGAAATTGTTCGAGTCCTGTTTCCGAAGTAACAAAGAGGCAACGGGTGGCCTGGATTGCAGCCATTCAAAGACAAAATATAACGTCCCAGAACACTCCAGCTCACAGGTTAGTCTGCTCCAAGCATTTCCACAAAGGTCAGTCTGCTGTTGTAGTTAATGCGTCATTTTTCTTAACATAATTGGTGATATAGGTTACAAGAAGGTCTGGTGCTGAACAGAAATTGTCGCGCTATGCTCCTTTATTTATTGTGCATAAATAGTGAATTGTCCTGACACAATATTGCGTTTCGCTTCTGTTATTATGGTACATTGACAAAAACATATACTTTTATTCACAGGATAAAACAGTTGTTTTGTATCACTAATTGCCCAGTACGATTACAGCATACAGTATTATTGTCACTGCTACATTTCTGTGATGCGTACCAGAAATTATTTCTACTACTAATTAATTACCATTGAGCTCAAAGGTCCTATTAATAAACGGTTAACGAATGTGTATCTATGAGGACGATTTGTGAGACTGGTAAACTTATGATACGTACGATGGTCTTTCGTTCTACACGGTGCATTTCAAGGTCCTGTACCCATCCGTCGGTAAACTGTACCTGGGCTTGTTGCAGTGACCTGAAGTTACTAAACTTCACGAGTGTATGCACTCACTCAAAGAACCGTATAATTATAAATATGAGCGTGGTGAAGTTGGGCAGCACGCTAACGTATTTTGTCCCTCTGTGTGCTCGTAAGGATCTAACACTTTCACTGGTTTGATTTTTTTCCTCGTTTCTTTTCTTTGACTTTTCATTAAGTCTGTCTTTGTACGGACCGGCATTGTTCTCCTTCGTTTTGTACATACCTTTTTGTGGGGCAAAGAAAAAGCAAGAATTTATTGGAACCGAAGAATGAACGTTTTGCGGTGCTGCAAATGCTTGCATTTGATGCAGGTACTTGGATTGTTTTGCCACGAGTTACCGGCATGCAATGCGCGAAAGTCACGTGGTCTGTCAATCTCTATTAAAAAAACAAAAAACAAAACATAAGGACGTCTAAGTGGGATTATCACACTGGTGAATGAACCAAGTGATGAACAGGGGCAGTGTATGCTAACCTGACGAGCATCTCGCGTACTCTCTGTGCCTCGGGGAACAGGTCCCAAACCTTACTGTTCATCTTCTCATTGATGATGAAAGAGTGGCAGGTACGCCAGTCTCCCATCTTCATGGCTTTGCTGGCTGCCACCACGTGCTCCCTCATGCTCTCTGGGGGTCCTGGAGGACAAATAAAGCTGTGGTTATCCTCTGTGGATGAAACTTCCTGCTACAACGAGCTCTCGTGATGCGTTTCGTACCTAGCAGGGGCTGTCTCTCCCCGACCCTGAGCTGGTGGTGGAACTGCTTGCTGATCATCCGGCGGCGGGCATCAAACTCATGGGCGGCCATGTAGGGTATTTCCAGCAGCATGGCTGACACCAGGTACACACACTCCAGCAGCTCCAGGTTGATGTGCATGTGGAACGGCACCTATTAGGGAGGATAAACGTCACGATGCATGTGTGTATCATCTAATGGATGTCTGACACATCAGTGTTTTAAAAATAAAGACCCAAACATTTGTCGTTTCATTACAGCCTTGATTTCACACTATTGTGGACACAGGCAGCTGGAGACACCATGGAATAGTTGGCACATTAATGTGAGGTCAAGGCCCATTTAGGGAAAAAACAAAAAAGTAACTAGTCACCAAGTGCACATGAACAATTGTATGAAATCTTCTGGAAATCTGTCCTGCAGCTGTGAGAGAGGGGCCCAAAAATTCACTCACTCACAGAGTAAATCCAGGTTACAAGCAGGTCAACACTGACAGAGAAACCAACATGTTAGTTAGAGTTAACTGCTCTGGTCAGACAGCACTTACTTGTCTTCGCTTTTCAATCTTCTCCTGCTCTGCATTCCTCTCCTGCATGTTCCTCATGAGCAGACCTTGACCCAGCAGCTCCTTGGCACGGCCAGAGGACTGAATGTCCAGCAGTGCATTGTGGGCATCTTTAATCATGCCCTGCCTAAATGCACAAATGCCAAGTTGGACCATTGTTCTGTTGTACAGGATCTGGTAGGAGGAGGGGAAAACGGTTAAAACAGGCGATCTGTATATACAACTAATAGTTAGAGTCAGAACACGTTCATATGAAGAAATAATGATTACGAGTGCCTACCTGTACAGGTGGGTCAGCGTGTTGGATGTTGTCCTGCAGGTGACTCATCAGCATCAGGTCACGTGCCTGGTACCAGCGTGAGTGCAGAGCATGGTGATATATGTGGCAGAGGATAGCACAGGTACGGATACGGTCGGTGCGATCCTTGGCGTAGATGAACTTGCAGAGGCGGTCCATGATCACAGCGCTGTCCTCTCCCTCGCTCTCCTCCTGGTCCTGCTCGGACTACACAACAGAAAATCACTTCAGCACACCATTTTACACCTTATGCATAACATTTCATTAAACATCATAAAAATAGCATCATGATGCAGATGTTTGTCAAGAAAAGAAAGTTCTGATTCTGCACAGTGCCGTCTCTCACCTTGGTCTCTCCCTGCAGGCCCAGGCTGCGTCTGTGAGCTTTGTAGTCAAACTTGTAGTAGGTGTGCATGATTCTGCGCAGGTAGACACGGCAAATTTCTTCTGTGGAGCCTTTGTTCTCCATGTAGGTGAGCAGCCGGTCAACGATGCCACAAACCCTGCCCTCATCTTTGAGATTGTCAACGTATTCTGAAGGAAGATTTTAAAAAAAAGAGAGGAAAGAATAAGCAAAATACATCCATGTGAGCAGCAAATACAGCAATACAAATTTCAAGGGTGATGTAAATCCCACATTTTAGATTGCAACCCGTTAATCCACATTTACAGTCCTAACACATTCACCCTCACAGCAGTTAATAATCGTCACTCAGGTTTTGGCACCACTCACCCTGAGAGTGGGGATCAGTGTTCTGCATGATCTTTGTAAATTCTTCATCCATCCTTTCTACCAGGGTTAAGATGCATCCGCGCACCCTGAAAGGCTAACAAATACACACAAAGAAATGAATACCAGCCCATAGTTCACAAGACAGTTGATACAAATGCAGACAGTTCAACAGCTATGTGAGTGTTTTATTAGTCTAAACTGCTTTCTTTCTTTAAGTCCACAGATTGCTTGGGGTGGATGAGTGGGATCACCTGATCGGAGACGGCCAGATTCTCGCTGTCCTCTGCGATGTTCTCTCCAATGAAGATGTTGTTGTGCTCAAAGAGAATGTCCAGCAGCTCATCTATACAATCCAGACACTTTTTCCACATGTCAGGCTAAAAAAGGAGACAAGCCAGAAGAACCATAACTCAGGAACTCATTCTTTTCAATCCAAAATGTTAAACAGCACAAATAATTTTTGTGATGACTTGCAATTTTAAGATATTTCATGTAACATGAAACACTACAGTAAATCACAGGAACCCTTTTGGTTTTGTTGATACTGTAAGAATTAAAAGCAGTGTCACTCACTTTCATGAAGGCTGCCAGGTTGGGGTTGTAGTCGTACAAGGAGGCAATAATGTTGAACTTGATCTTGACCAGGATACCTTGGCCCAAGTTATTCTCTGCAGCGATGGCTGCCAGAGCATGAAATAGCTCAATTTGAGCCGCCCTGTCAGTGAGGGAGGAGAAAAAAGAAAAAAAGGAGTCAGGATTTGTTCAGGAGAAGAATTTCTCTGAAATTCATATACTGGACATACTTCCACATGACACACCTGGTTTTACATTGACTGGATATCAACAGTCGTGTGAATACGTAACTTTTTTTAAAATATATATTTTTAAGCTTTAGGCTACGTTCACACTGCAGGCGAAAGCGCATCAAATCCGATTTTTTTGACCCTATGCGACCCATATCCGATCATGGTATGACAGTGTGAACGGCACAAATCCGATATTTTCAAATCCGATCTGGGTCACTTTCGTATGTGGTACTGAATCCGATACATATCCGATGTTTCAGAAAGCGACTGCTGTGTGAACGGTCAAGTCGCATTAAATCCGTCTTTTACGTCACTGACACAAGACAGACGCCAATTATCAGCACCGGAGAAGACATCGTGAACGCTTCCTGGCCATCCGGTGAAACTGCTGGGAAGACAACGTTGGAGAAACGTTAACATTTTATTTGTACTGTATAACCTGCAGATTCTGACAGAAATCTGTAACTATCCTTTGAAGCACCGCTCCTCTAAAACAGCAATAAGGATAACTATTACGTTATCTACATTATTATGTAAATAACAAAATAACTTAAAGCAAAAATTGGTTAACATGAAGTCCGAAGTCTTTATATTAAGGCCATCAGTCAAACAATACTGTTTGCTCTGGGTCTAAACAGAGCGCGTTGTGTGTGACGTCTTCTTTTGCGCATGCGGGCCGCTTTGAGCGTTCACACTAGAGTGCGTTTGCTGTCGCATTTTATTTGTAGTGTGAACGAGCAGACAAAAAAATTGGATTTGATCAAAAAATCGGAACTGAGCATTAAGACCTGCAGTGTGAACGTAGTCTTAGTGATAAATGCAGTCGTACCTGTCTGTAGGGCTGGGCCATATTATACCGTTCACGGTAATACCAGTATAATGTTAGGCAACGATAGGAAAATGAAATATCGCGATAGAATATGAGTAAAACGCGCATGCGCAGTGCCTTTGTTTTCATACGCACATGGCCGATTGTTGAGTGAAACAGATGAACCAGAATTGGTTTGTAAAAATGGTGCAACTTCCGTGATGTGGAACTGGTTTGGTGTTTGTCCGTCAGATACACGACAAAGCACATTTTTTTGCAGAACATGCAAGCGGCCGTCGTTATTGTCGTATTTGTCGGATTTGTCGGACTAAGATGCTCTTAAATCTGGGAGTAATCTGGGTCCTAAACTCCGTGGACTTCAGTTCAAACGAACACTGCAGCATCACTGAGCGTTAAAAACTGTCTAAATTCTTTCATCTTTAATAAAACGATCAGCATTGCTGCTTTACCAGGTGTAACTATGAAGTTTAACTTCCAGGCATCCATGAAAACAAAATGTATTACATTTAACAGAGTTAGAAGTTAGCAGGAAGCTAGCGGAAGTTAGCTCGCTAGTTTCGCTAGTTACCGAAGCATGATATAGCATGTTCTGACTGAGAGATTTCTGAAAAAATTCAAACGTACAGCTCTGCTATCACTTCCAACATAAATGAAGACAGGAAACTAAACAGCAGTGACGTTTGTAGGGTTACTGAAGTTGGGCTAGCTGGTATATAATGATGTGCTACGTAATCGCTAGCGACACAGCTATGTTAGCATAACATAAACAGTGAAGCTGGAGGAGGAACACTAACACTTTTCCACCTATAAAAGTTAACGTTAAAGTTCCTGATAGTTAGAGACAAATGCAATCGCATGGCAGGGTGCTGTAAACGGACCAAACTTCAGTCAGGAGAACAACTGAGATAATCCATCCACAATACGAGGTTAGTCATTAATGTGTATGAATGTGAGAGTGAATGAATAGTGGTATTGTAAAGCGCTTTGGGTGCCTTGAAAAGCGCTATATAAATCTAATCCATTATTATTATTATTATTAATATACTGCAACAACATGGGAATAGAGCAGCTGCCAGAGAATTCAACATTAATGAATCAATGGTACAGAAGTGGAGGAAGCAAGAAGAATGAGTTTAATAAAGTTTGATTTATCTGACTGCTTTGTTTCGCTTAATGTGCCTTATAATCCCGTGCACCTTATGGTCCGAAAAATACGTACTGCACCTCTTTTTAACTTCAGTGGATATTATATATGGTTATGCTCAGGATATGTCAGCCCATTTCTACTGGAAATGCCTTTTGGTTAAACTTTCAGCAAGGAATTTGCATTTGCACTGTTACATTTTTATAAAGCTTTAATGTACATAAAAACCAGCTTCTTATTTAAGTGAAAATAAATGGAAGGTTGTCTTTTTGCGCTAGTAATGTTGTGGAGTTGTATTTTGTCTCGCATCAATTATATCGTCGGTTATATCGTTATCGCAAATTTTCAAATATATATCGTGATAAATATTTTTGGCCATATCGCCCTGGTCTACCTGTCTGTTCCCTTTTTGCCTCTTGCTTGCAGGATCTCATTCAGCTTCTTCACCACCACCGCTGTGTTGATCTCGGTGCCTTTAGCAAACATTTTGGGTTTCTCCTGAATGGTCGCAATGGGGGAAAAAACAAACAAACTTAAAATTAAAAATACAAACAACGTGTTGAATAAACTCTTAGAGGCAAGTTTTTCTTTTTACAGTCATTGATTTTGTTAAATTAGCCAGACAATTGCATGTTGATTTTATCACTGTCATTACTATAAATGAACACGTCGGCACTGAAACACAAACAAGCTAAACTAAAATAAGAAGCAGCACCGGTGCATCTATTCTTGTCCGGCCGGCATCAAGTCCAAACAGTTTTATATTACCATCTGTTCTTTACCTTAACCAGAGGTACTCCTCCCTTAACCTTCTCCCAGCCTCCCCCGGCCTCCTCGCCTCCTTCCTCCTCAGCCTCCTCCTCAATTCGTTCTTTCTGTTTGAGCTTCTTCTTCCTCTCCTCCTTCCTGACTCCAGGCTTTTCAGTGTCCTGGGCTCTGAGGACAGACACAGTGTTTGGTAACAACACATTCACTCTACATGACTCTCTCTGCGGTAAAATTTGACTTAAAATCTAAAAAGTGTTTCAAAAGTTTTCTGAAGTATTTAGAACTTGCATACATTTTTTTGTGCAACACAAAATAGAGAAAAACTCACTTCTTGAGGAAGAGCATAGACATGGATGAGGTCTTTCCTTCTTCCTTATCAGAGGTTTCACCGCTGCTGCCTGACTGGTCTGAGCCCCAGTCTTCATCATCATCATCATCGTCATCATCTTCATCAGAGGAAGAAGACTCATCCTTAGAGGGAAAAACTCTAAATCTTAGCTCAAGTAACTGTACAAGTATTGTGTCTTTCCCACCAGATCTTCCGCTTTTCTTGCTGTAGTTTAGTTAAATGACCTCTTACCCCAGATCCCTTGGCAGACTTTAGAAACTTGGTGGCTTCTGAAGGCGCCTCAGGCTTTTTCTTCAAGAAGGACTTTGATGACACCTCTCCTTCACTGTCAGAGGACGAGCCTTGTGGACCAAAAAGACAAATCAGACGATGCTGGCTCCTTTCCCCTCAGCACCAACACACATTGATCATCTCATCATTTGCAGCTAATCTTTGTACAGCACGTGAAAATGTGACTGACTGAAGCACAGAATGAAGTAATGAAAGGGGGCAAAAAAACTCTTAAACTGAGTTTTTAAGTAATAATGTACAAAGTAAACTTCATAATTTACGTAAAACATTCTAAACTTCATTAGTTATAACTGATTAATCTGCTGCTGGAGTTTCTTCTGAGTAGATTAAAAACAGTCAAAAGTTTCAACCGAACAAACTTTTAAAATCAGCTTAGTTTTTGCAGTTAAACTTCAGATTCTGTATAATATATGTATAATGTATAATATATCATGGAGCTGGACCTTCAACAGTCCTTTTTAATAAGCCCATTTTCACTGGCAGCCTACAGGTTGATGTACAAGAATGATTGATCACTCATGATGAGACTTGACACGTGCACTACACATAGACACATTTCACCTATGCCCCTATTGAATCCTATGCTTTCCGGGTTGAATCCTTTACACATAACCTGTATAAACAACCAGCTCACCAGAGTCCTCTGGCTCCTTCTCCTCCTCCTCCTCATCTGCAGACTCCTGTGGATTCTAGCAGGGAGAGAGAGACAAGACATTCTGATAACTGCTTTTTTTAAGGCTGAAATTCGTATAAATTCTAATACACCAGATTAAATAACACCAGAAGGAAGCTGCTCAGCACATTGACAGTCTTTTGACCACAGAACAGATCTGATGAGACCTAAGTTTACACCCCCCCCCAGAGATTCATACAATGCATAGAAAATAAACATGAAGATTTAGTCTTTGACTTTACCTCCTTGTATGCTGCTATTTCTGACTCAAAGTCTCTGTTGTACTTGCGGATCTTCTGACGCAGGGTGCTGAGAGCTTTTGCATTGTTCTTGTTCATCTTCTTCTTCCCCTCTTTATCCTCCCAAAGCTGTAAAAATAATGTTAAGTATTTGATTAGGACAAACACAATGACAATTAAATCATTAAATTGCAGTTTAATTTTTTGTCCAAGCTACTAACCTGGTTCAAGTAGTCCTCCAAGTCAGCCAGAAGGCGGATATAGAAGGGAGGAACACCCTCTTTATCCACTATATTCTTGCTTTTAAGGAAGGCTCGACAAAGCTGCTCAAACTCCTCCAGACATTTGGACATGTCTCGAATCTTCATAGCGTTGCGGATAGTCTTTATGAGGTTCGTCAACTCTTCAAACCTAAGATTCAAGAATAAATTTAGTCAAAAGAAAGAAAAAAGGGGCAAAATTTTGTATAGACTTTAAAGTTGTGACCTTTTAAAAATACCACACCAACCTTTTATCTTTGGCGCTGCGCACCACTCTTTTTGTGTCCTCCTCATCGTCGCTAAGAAGCAGCGACCTGTGAAAACCAAGTGCACAAGTCAGATCTTTACAGGAAGAACAATGTATGTGATGAGTTTGTGATGAGATTTATTCCAAGTTTCACTTACTGCTTGAAAGTGGCTCCGGGTGCCTTAGGGGTGATCTCATCGGCAGATGAGGACTCCTCTGACTCACTGTCAGACCCAGTGGCAAAAAATCGAGACATTGCTGAAGGATGCTGCCAATCTGTACAGAAAGTAATGAGTGGTATTACAAAGATGCAGCTCCAGAGTCTACATATGTTCTATCAGCACACATTCAGCTGACAAAGATAATCACTGTGCATCTAGGGCTGGGCCATATTATACCGTTCACGATAATACCGGTACAATGTTAGGCAACGATAAGAAAATGAAATATCACAATAGAATATGGGTAAAACGCGCATGCGCAGTGCCTTTGTTTTCATACAGACATGGCCAAAAAAGCACGGCGGCAACAGAAAATGATTAGGGGGAAAGTGGATTGTTGGGTGAAACGGATGAACCAGAATTGGTTTGTGAAAATGGTGCAGCTTCAGTGATGTGGAACTGGTTTGGTGTTTGTCTGACAGATACACACAAAGAACATTTTTTTTTGTAGAACATGCAAGTGGGCCGTTGTTATTCCCGTATTTGTCAGACTAAGGTGCTCGTAAATCTGGGAGTAATCTGGGTCCTAAACTCCGTGGACTTCAGGTCCAGCATCACTGAGAGTTAAAAACTGTCTAAATTCTTTCAACTTTAATAAAACGATCAGCATTGCTGCTTTACCAGGTGTAATTATGAAGTTTAACTTCCAGGCATCCATGAAAACAGAATTTATTACATTTAACGGCGTTAGAAGTTAGCAGTAAGTTATGGGAAGTTAGCTCGCTAGTTTTGCTAGTTACCTAAGCATGATATTGCATGTTCTGACTGAGAGATTTCTGAAAAAATTCAAACGTACAGCTCTGCTATCACTTCCAACATAAATGAAGACAGGAAACTAAACAGCAGTGACGTTTGTAGGGTTACTGAAGTTGGGCTAGGCAGTATGCTATGCTATGTTAGCATAACATAAACAGTGAAGCTGGAGGATGAACTCTAACACTTTTCCACTCGATAAAAGTTAACGTGAAGGTTCCTGATGGTTAGAGACATCTGCTATCGAATGGCAGGATGCTGTAAACGGACCAAACTTCAGTCAGGAGAACAACTGAGATAATCCATCCACAATACGAGGTTAGTCATTAATATACTGCAGCAACATGGGAATAGAGTAGCTGTGATAGAATACAGCATTAATGAATCAATGGTACAGAAGTGGAGGAAGCAAGAAGAATGAGTTTAATAAAGTTTGATTTATCTGACTGCTTTGTTTCGCTTTAATGTGCCTTATAATCCTGTGCACCTTATAGTCTGAAAAATACATATTTTACTTTTTTATTTGGCACACTGCAGTATAATGTTGCAAAGCACCTCTTTTTAACTTCAGTGGTTATTATACATGGTTATGCTCAGGATATGTCAGCCCATTTCTACTGGAAATGCCTTTTGGTTAAACTTTCAGCAAGGAATTTGCATTTGCACTGTTAAATTTGTATATAGCTTTAATGCACATAAAAAAACAGCTGCTTGTTTAAGTGAAAATAAATGGATGGGTTTTTTTTTGCGCTAGTAAAGTTGTGGAGTTGTATTTTGTCTCCCAGAAATTATACAGTCAGTTATGTCGTTATCGCAAATTTTCAAATATATATCGTGATATAAATTTTTGGCCATATCACCCTGCTCTATGTGCATCTATTTAAAAAAAAAAAAAAAAAAGAAGAAGCTGATGCTTTAAGTCCCTTAATCACAAAGGGGGTCACCACACTGTAGTTTGGGAGATTAAAAAAAGAAAGAAGAAAAAGACTGTATTCCCTTCCTTATGCATCCTGAAAGGGATTTGTGTCCATTCTTATTAGTGATCAGGGATCTTTTGTTCATTAAACTTGAACCACACATAATCTGCTACAGGGTTTCCCAACCTTGGCACATATTTCACATTAGAAAAAAGAAAATCACACGGTACCACACAAAAGTGTCACAAAAAGCACATTGGTAATTTTCCCCCACGCGCCAGGTATAGTGTTTGTCCCCTGTGTGATATGACCAAAATCTCTTATCCCAATATAAGACGTCCCGATAATTATATAAATCACAAAAACTTAACATTTTCCGTAAATTCTGTGAATCTCGGGCAGCTCGACTCACGTGAAGTGTTTCTAGCTGGGCGTCGTGTACCTGGAGTGGAGTGTTTTAACTAATGCATGAAACTATACATTTTTAGACATAAGTTGTAACGGCCGCTGTTTTCTTTGTGAGTATTTATTACACAGCGTTCTGCGGATAAAAGCCTAATCTAATGTTTAACTCTAAGGTTTATTCTTTAGCACCTGAACTGCTCTTTTTGGCTTCTCATCCGTAAATGCTCTCCAAACCTTTTCACGTGATTCAGTTTATTTTCAAAAGTCTCAAATGGATCTTTAGCTTTATTGTGAAAGGTTTATGTGGAACTAAACCAGCAGACGCAATGGTTTTACCGTCGTTGTTGCTAACGACAAGGCATAAAAACAGGCGCTTGTCCATCCATAGTATGGTTATATTAAATATATGAGAAAGATAGAACTTTAATAAATTAATATAGCCACTACAGTGACCATCAAAACGATGAAAAAAATATTGCCGTAAACAGTTCATTTTGCGACACCACGAAACAAACGATAGCGTAAAATGAAACGATAGAAGTTTTTATATCGTCATCCGATATATATCATTGTATCAAACAGCCCTAGTCCCCAGTATACATTTTTTTGCTTTCTTCTACCACTACTCATGCTAGGGCCTTCATCCGGGTTGGGATTTTCTCCAAGACCCAGGTCAGACTGACTACTTTTTCTTTTAAAACATAGGGCCGATGTCCTGCAGGTTTTAGATGTGTCATTGATCCAACACAGCTGATTTAAATAGCTAAATTACCTCCTCAACATGTCTTTAAATTCTCCAGAGCCCTATTAATGGACTAATCATTTGATTCAGGTGTGTTGACCCAGGTACTAATCAGGTGGAACCAGACGATCTTCCACGGCACACCAGTTGGGAAACACTGGTCTACTATGCAACTCCACATTTGAAAATGGTAAATCCATTCAATATACTCAAACACATAAATAAAAATTTCTGGCTCCATATAGAGCATAGGTGTCAAACTCTGGCCCGCAGCCTAATTACATTTGGCCCACGAAGCCATACCAAATTACTACTAGAGCTGGCTTACTGGTATTATACAGCTAATATATATATATTGTTTAGTATTAAGCTTTGCTTGTTCCATATTCAGTTTTTCAGAAAAACTTGTCTGAGTCCATAAGAAAAGATTCATTCTTATATCTGGAGGAAGATTTTTTTTCCCCCAATAAATATTAATGTTAGCCCGCGACTTTGTTCCAGTTTTGAATTTTGGCCCACTGTGTATTTGAGCTTGACACCCCTGATATAGAGGGTGTTTTATTACTTGGACGGCGTTAAACACCCGCCAAGAATAAAATGGTAATGATGATGATGATAATAATAATAATAATAATAATAATAATAATAATAATAATAATAAAAAAAAAAAAAAACCTGGGACAAATAATACTGTAGGTTCCACTAAAAGTTGCTAACGTGATGGCCTATAACAGTGCTAAAGCCTTTAATTTCACCCCAGCTGCTATCTGGTTGGCCAGTATTAGATAGTTATTGATGCAGCAACCGGCAAACAAGGAACCGGCGTTTCTCCAAAAGTTGATTCTGTTCATCTGGACGTAGCGTTTTCGATGGGAGAAACGTTTCATCACTCATCCAACTGACTTCTTCAGTCTCCAATGTTTCTCTTTTCTTTTGCAACTGTAGTGTGTATGATGTTTTAATTATTTTCCAGAAAAAAAAAAAAAAAAAACGTCCACCGGCCTTAGTGCTGACGCTTACATGCGTCTATACCGCAGACTATTTGGCTAATGCCAGCATACAGGCTAAACAGACTGGATTAGAGTGAACAAAGCAAATGAAAACCAAATTGCAGTATAGGTTACACGCCGTGCCCAAAATGCTTTACGCCAAATAAAACCAAATACAAAAAATACACAGCAGCTAACAAGGGTACAAGTTAACTGTATCATATCAGATAACGGAACACAAACGTGCCGCGGGGTTGTTGCTAAGCTAACACCCTAACAAGAAAGCATGGGGTCTCCTCGTTTGTGCAGCCGGTAAATAAGCATCGCTTAGTCACACACTCTTATCTTAAATCTTACTGAGCCAAACTCACCTACGACCGGGTGAAAGTGATGTTTCGTTTAAGCTGTTTTAAAATCCAGTTTTGCTGTATGAGCAGGCACAGAAAAGGCGTGCGGCACAACTGTTACTCGCGTGAGGACAGGAAGTGTGCTGACGTCATCACGCAAAAGGAGGACCCGGCCTTCACGGTCTACCTGGGCCGGGTCCTTCGAAGACCGAGAAGGCCGGAAGTGCGAGGCTGTGAAATTGGATAGTCTAGCCTTCAGATTTACGTCACCGCTGTCTCGGTTAGTGATGGTAAATTCGATTCTTCTTACTGAATAGAGTTTGAATGAGTCATTTGAGTCACTGAGTCAGTTGACCAGAGTGCAAAAAATTTACATTTTCACTCAAACTTAATTTGTTTCTCTTTTCATGTATATCCTACTGCTAAGATGGGTGATTGAAAAAGAAAAACAACTATTTTTATAATGCAAAAAATATTTTTTTTGGCGTTTGTAAACTCAATCTCCTCAGTCAGGGTCAAAACTGTAGCTCTGACTGTGCCTGAGGTGATTATAAAAGGGAGACCATACCAAAGTGATGTCAGTTTGTATAGAAGTATAGAAAACATAGTTAGGGATTACATTATTTTAAAAACAGGCACAACTGTAATTGAATATTTATGGAGAAAACGGAGAGAAGCACAATAAGCCAACTTTGACTACATGAAGCAAATTTAATGAGTGTAGATGCAATTTTTTATTTTTAAATAAAAAGTGATTCTTTTTAACAAAGATGGTCTCTGGATCTGGAACACATATCAATGTTACCTGAAGGCAACTATCTCTATTTCTCTTCTCATTTTATCATCAAATATCAGACACTTTGTTACTTTCACTGGCAGTTAATGGTTTTAATTATAATTCTTTGTGTCTGTGGTTAAATTCTGTGGTTATCAGGACTCCAGGTCTCTCCTCTTAGATGCGCTGTCTCTATCCAAGAATGAGGGTTTCTGTTTGGGTGTCAAGCTGGTGAGAGGAGCCTACATGGACAAAGAGAGAAAACTAGCGATGAAAGAGGGTCACCAGGACCCCATCCATCAGAGCTGGGAGGACACCAATGACAGGCTGGTAAGACAGAACGAAAACCTCCGGAGTATAACAATCGCCAATCATTTTTGATCTTGATTCGACTCTTGATACATTTCACGTCTGCTTGAACAGTTATAACGGATGCCTTGATGTGATGCTGGACGTCATGTTGCAGGAACCTGAGCGGTACAGGTTCATAGTGGCCACTCACAACGAGGAGTCAGTGAGACGAGCTGTGACACGCTGAGACAGCAATGTAATCGAGGTGGTATTTGATGTACAGAAAATCAAAAGATTGCTTTCATATACTTTGTGTGAAATGCTTATCAAATTTCACAAAAAAGGAAAACATGATGCTCAGAATTTTCTGTAACCTACAGGTGAGGATTTATAAAACTAGACTTAAGCAACAGATCCAAACTTCTCTACAGACTAAGCTGCTTTTGCAAGATTTTTGTTTAAAGCATAATCGAAATGCTTTTTTCCGGTTTTTATATAATAAATATAATTTCACACACACACACACACACACACAGTCCTCTTTATAGAGCCTCTGTAGCTTTAGTTAGCAGACAGACTGCATGTCTTTTCTTGTGAATTGAAGTATTGTACTTGTCCAAAGCATTGTACAAAATGCAATGACTTATATGTAGGCAACAAAAGATGTACCACTTTTTAATTCACCCTCAATCCACTGATAAGCATCTTAAAGCAGGTGGACTGAGACTGATTTTAATGATATGCTTTTAGTTTTCCATACATGTACTGAATTTATATTATCACTGCAAAAAAAACCCCAAACAAAAATCAAACAAAACACAACACTGTTTAATATTTATTTATTAATCTGTTAAAATAATAAAACTCCAGATTTATTCCAAGAAATTGACAGAAATGTAATATCACATTCTGCCGTTGCTGACACAAAGCAATGCTAACTGACATAGAAACAGCAGCAAAACAGTTTCATTGAGGGAGCACGGCCAAGAGCCAAACTCACAAAATGAGGTACTGATGTTGTCTTGGAATGAAGACCAGCTCTGCTGTAAAAACTGAAATCCACAAACTTCAAGCTCAGTAATTTCCTTGATTTTGATTCCTGTAACCGCCTCTCTGGTAACCCGACTGCTTCTGCTGGTAAGATTTCCCATCTGCGGTTGTACAAAGACAACAATCATCTCATTAGTGTTCACACAAATTCACTAAACTACAAGAAAAGAAGAAAAAAACAAACCACAAAGGTGTAATACTGATGGATGAATTTAAAATAGCATCTACTGCTGAAAAGAGAACCCAACCCAAATCTACCTCATTGACATAAAACAGGAAACGACCTCAGTGAAATTTAACATACCTCTCTGGTAGGATTGCTTCTGTTGGTAGCCACCTTTCTGATCTGTATGACAAATGAAAGCTAATTATCATCTAATAGCAAAAGTTGGAAAATAAATGGTTCAGAAAGGTTAGAAATAAGTTCCAGATTTAACGATCCCTAAGTACTGTGAGAACATGATGAACTTACCCCTGTTGAAGTAACCGCCATAGATGCCCTGTTTCAGGTCAGATACGCGCTCGTTGTTCTCCACCAAGTTGCCCAGTTTCTCTGCCAGCTTCAGAGCCATGTTCTGCAGAGACGTTGGCTCAGTGCGGTGCATCATCACCGTCTGTGTGGGCTGGTCGAGTGACGCCTGTTGGGAAGAGAAAAATGGGGGGATCCAAATTAAAGGCATATAAAAAGTAATCACAAATATAAACACTCTCAAATATAAAAGCCCCCATGAGACTGCTGTGTCTATATTTTCAGTCCACAGAACAGAAACGTCGAGTCCTACCATCAGCTCCTCGTTGATGATCATCTTGCTGATTATGCTGTGGACTGTGGGCATCTCCAATTCAAACATCTCAGACAGCGTAGCCATGCTGAAGGACAGACAAGCGTAGTAAAATTAAGGTTTGGCAGAACAGTGACCGATCATCTTTGGTCTGTGGGGAAGCTGCAGTGGTCTACAGAAATCTGTGGTTTAGTAAAGACTGATGAAACTAATACATCTGTGCTCACCTGATGGAGTCGTATACACTGCTGTAGGTGAACAGATAGGTCCTCAGTGACTCTTCTTGGATTTTCCTATTAAAAAAACAAAACATAAGGACGTCTAAGTGGGATTATCACACTGGTGAATGAACCAAGTGATGAACAGGGGCAGTGTATGCTAACCTGACGAGCATCTCGCGTACTTTCTGGATCTCAGGGAACAGGTCCCAAACCTTACTGTTCATCTTCTCATTGATGATGAAAGAGTGGCAGGTACGCCAGTCTCCCATCTTCATGGCTTTGCTGGCTGCCACCACGTGCTCCCTCATGCTCTCTGGGGGTCCTGGAGGACAAATAAAGCTGTGGTTATCCTCTGTGGATGAAACTTCCTGCTACAACGAGCTCTCGTGATGCGTTTCGTACCTAGCAGGGGCTGTCTCTCCCCGACCCTGAGCTGGTGGTGGAACTGCTTGCTGATCATCCGGCGGCGGGCATCAAACTCATGGGCGGCCATGTAGGGTATTTCCAGCAGCATGGCTGACACCAGGTACACACACTCCAGCAGCTCCAGGTTGATGTGCATGTGGAACGGCACCTATTAGGGAGGATAAACGTCACGATGCATGTGTGTATCATCTAATGGATGTCTGACACATCAGTGTTTTAAAAATAAAGACCCAAACATTTGTCGTTTCATTACAGCCTTGATTTCACACTATTGTGGACACAGGCAGCTGGAGACACCATGGAATAGTTGGCACATTAATGTGAGGTCAAGGCCCATTTAGGGAAAAAACAAAAAAGTAACTAGTCACCAAGTGCACATGAACAATTGTATGAAATCTTCTGGAAATCTGTCCTGCAGCTGTGAGAGAGGGGCCCAAAAATTCACTCACTCACAGAGTAAATCCAGGTTACAAGCAGGTCAACACTGACAGAGAAACCAACATGTTAGTTAGAGTTAACTGCTCTGGTCAGACAGCACTTACTTGTCTTCGCTTTTCAATCTTCTCCTGCTCTGCATTCCTCTCCTGCATGTTCCTCATGAGCAGACCTTGACCCAGCAGCTCCTTGGCACGGCCAGAGGACTGAATGTCCAGCAGTGCATTGTGGGCATCTTTAATCATGCCCTGCCTAAATGCACAAATGCCAAGTTGGACCATTGTTCTGTTGTACAGGATCTGGTAGGAGGAGGGGAAAACGGTTAAAACAGGCGATCTGTATATACAACTAATAGTTAGAGTCAGAACACGTTCATATTATCTAAATAACTCTCAAATGTTTGAAGTTTTTCAGTCCGGCTTTAAGCCGTTTCATAACACAGAGACAGCTCTCATAAAGGTTATGAACGATATTCTGGTAGCGACGGACTGCGGTAAACACGTAGTGCTTATACTTCTAGATATGACTGCTGCATTCGACACAGTGGATCACGACCTGCTGATCTCTCGATTACAGCATTGTGTGGGCATTTCTGTCTTGGCACTCCTGTGGATAAAATCATATTTCTCAAACAGGAGCTTCTGTGTTAAGTTGGGTTCATCATCGTCCTCTGTGGCCCCTCTGCCATGGGGTGTACCACAGGGATCTATTCTTGGGCCATTACCATTTTCGTTGTATCTCCTGGCACTGGGTGCAATCTTTCGTAAACACAAAGTCTCATTTCATCTATATGCTGATGATTGCCAGCTTTATTTTTCTTTCAGTCGTTCTGATAGCTCCACAATTAGACTCCTGCTTGATTGCCTTAGCGATTTTAAGTCATGGATGGCTCTAAACTTTTTTAAATTTTAATGAACGTAAAACGGAAGCAATTCTGTTTGGCCCGAATCGTTCCTCTGATATCCCTGATGTTGACCTTGCTGCTCTGACCCCTCACCTGAAGAGCTCGATTACCAATCGTGGGTTAAAAATCGACTCTGCACTTACTTTTGATGGCCACGGGAATGGGGTGGTGAAATCATCATTCTATCAACTCAGGCGTCTGTCGAAGGTTAAACCTTTTCTTTCAAGGCGTGACTTGGAGACTGTTATCCATGCGTTTATAACCTAATAATAGGGGTTGGACTGGGCACTCTGACACGCCTGCAGCTAGTACAGAATGCTGCGGCATGGTTTTATCTGGTAGAAGGAAATTTGAGCACATTACTCTGGTTTGGGGTTCCCTTCACTGGCTTCCAATTGAATTTAGGATTCATTTTAAATTTCTTTTATTGGTTTTTAAATCCTTAAATGGTCTGGCACCTGCATATGTCTCATTTGCTGAAGCCCTATGTCCCCACTCGTTCGCTCCGGTCAGCTGAGCAGCCGTTACTCCAAGTCCCCAAATCACGGCTGAAACTGAGAGGAGACCGAGCGTCTCTATCGTGGCTCCAAAGCGTTGGAATAATCTTCCTCGAAGATTATTATTATATTATATTATTATTATTATATTAATAATCAACATCAGTGCTGGTTTTTAAATCCAGATTAAAAATGCATTTTTATTCGCTGGCTTTTGACTCAGTGGTTAACTGACTTGTATTTACTTATACTTATTGTTTTTGCTATGTTTATTATTTTATCGTATTTATTATTCTTATTGTATCTCTTATATTTCTATTGTTCAACACTTTGGTCAGCCTTGTGTGTTTTTAAAGTGCTATATAAATAAACTATGATGATGACGATGATATGAAGAAATAATGATTACGAGTGCCTACCTGTACAGGTGGGTCAGCGTGTTGGATGTTGTCCTGCAGGTGACTCATCAGCATCAGGTCACGTGCCTGGTACCAGCGTGAGTGCAGAGCATGGTGATATATGTGGCAGAGGATAGCACAGGTACGGATACGGTCGGTGCGATCCTTGGCGTAGATGAACTTGCAGAGGCGGTCCATGATCACAGCGCTGTCCTCTCCCTCGCTCTCCTCCTTGTTCTCCTCCTTGTTCTCCTCCTGGTCCTGCTCGGACTACACAACAGAAAAACACTTCAGCACACCATTTTACACCTTATGCATAACATTTCATTAAACATCATAAAAATAGCATCATGATGCAGATGTTTGTCAAGAAAAGAAAGTTCTGATTCTGCACAGTGCCGTCTCTCACCTTGGTCTCTCCCTGCAGGCCCAGGCTGCGTCTGTGAGCTTTGTAGTCAAACTTGTAGTAGGTGTGCATGATTCTGCGCAGGTAGACACGGCAAATTTCTTCTGTGGAGCCTTTGTTCTCCATGTAGGTGAGCAGCCGGTCAACGATGCCACAAACCCTGCCCTCATCTTTGAGATTGTCAACGTATTCTGAAGGAAGATTTTAAAAAAAAGAGAGGAAAGAATAAGCAAAATACATCCATGTGAGCAGCAAATACAGCAATACAAATTTCAAGGGTGATGTAAATCCCACATTTTAGATTGCAACCCGTTAATCCACATTTACAGTCCTAACACATTCACCCTCACAGCAGTTAATAATCGTCACTCAGGTTTTGGCACCACTCACCCTGAGAGTGGGGATCAGTGTTCTGCATGATCTTTGTAAATTCTTCATCCATCCTTTCTACCAGGGTTAAGATGCATCCGCGCACCCTGAAAGGCTAACAAATACACACAAAGAAATGAATACCAGCCCATAGTTCACAAGACAGTTGATACAAATGCAGACAGTTCAACAGCTATGTGAGTGTTTTATTAGTCTAAACTGCTTTCTTTCTTTAAGTCCACAGATTGCTTGGGGTGGATGAGTGGGATCACCTGATCGGAGACGGCCAGATTCTCGCTGTCCTCTGCGATGTTCTCTCCAATGAAGATGTTGTTGTGCTCAAAGAGAATGTCCAGCAGCTCATCTATACAATCCAGACACTTTTTCCACATGTCAGGCTAAAAAAGGAGACAAGCCAGAAGAACCATAACTCAGGAACTCATTCTTTTCAATCCAAAATGTTAAACAGCACAAATAATTTTTGTGATGACTTGCAATTTTAAGATATTTCATGTAACATGAAACACTACAGTAAATCACAGGAACCCTTTTGGTTTTGTTGATACTGTAAGAATTAAAAGCAGTGTCACTCACTTTCATGAAGGCTGCCAGGTTGGGGTTGTAGTCGTACAAGGAGGCAATAATGTTGAACTTGATCTTGACCAGGATACCTTGGCCCAAGTTATTCTCTGCAGCGATGGCTGCCAGAGCATGAAATAGCTCAATTTGAGCCGCCCTGTCAGTGAGGGAGGAGAAAAAAGAAAAAAAGGAGTCAGGATTTGTTCAGGAGAAGAATTTCTCTGAAATTCATATACTGGACATACTTCCACATGACACGCCTGGTTTTACATTGACTGGATATCAACAGTCGTGTGAATACGTAACTTTTTTTAAATATATATTTTTAAGCTTTAGTGATAAATGCAGTCGTACCTGTCTGTTCCCTTTTTGCCTCTTGCTTGCAGGATCTCATTCAGCTTCTTCACCACCACCGCTGTGTTGATCTCGGTGCCTTTAGCAAACATTTTGGGTTTCTCCTGAATGGTCGCAATGGGGGAAAAAACAAACAAACTTAAAATTAAAAATACAAACAACGTGTTGAATAAACTCTTAGAGGCAAGTTTTTCTTTTTACAGTCATTGATTTTGTTAAATTAACCAGACAATTGCATGTTGATTTTATCACTGTCATTACTATAAATGAACACGTCGGCACTGAAACACAAACAAGCTAAACTAAAATAAGAAGCAGCACCAGTGCATCTATTCTTCTGTCCGGCCGGCATCAAGTCCAAACAGTTTTATGTTACCATCTGTTCTTTACCTTAACCAGAGGTACTCCTCTGTTAACCTTCTCCCAGCCTCCTTCCTCCTCAGCCTCCTCCTCAATTTGTTCTTTCTGTTTGGGCTTCTTCTTCCTCTCCTCCTTCCTGACTCCAGGCTTTTCAGTGTCCTGGGACCTGAGGACAGACGCAGTGTTTGGTAACAACACATTCACTCTACATGACTCTCTCTGCGGTAAAATTTGACTTAAAATCTAAAAAAGTGTCTGAACAGATATTCAAAGTATTTAGACCTTTTAACTTTGAGGAAGGTCACAAGACGCTTCCTCTTTAAGGCATTTTCTTCTTCCTTATCAGAGGTTTCACTCCTGCTGTCTGAGTCGCTTGGGCTCCAGTCTCCATCATCATCATCATCATCATCATCTTCATCAGAAGAAGAGGACTTATCCTTTTGAGAGAAGGGAAAAACTCAAAATCTTAGCTCAGGCATCCTCTCAAATAAACTGTGCAAGTATTTTGTCTTTCCCACCAGATCTTTTGCTGTAGTTTAGTTAAATGACCTCTTACCTCAGATTCCTTGGCAGTCTGAGAACGGTCGGTGGCTTCTGAAGGCGCCTCAGGCTTTTTCTTCAAGAAGGACTTTGATGACACCTCTCCTTCACTGTCAGAGGACGAGCCTTGTGGACCAAAGAGACAAATCAGACGATGCTGGCTCCTTTCCCCTCAGCACCAACACACATTGATCATCTCATCATTTGCAGCTAATCTTTGTACAGCACGTGAAAATGTGACTGACTGAAGCACAGAATGAAGTAATGAAAGGGGGCAAAAAAACTCTTAAACTGAGTTTTTAAGTAATAATGTACAAAGTAAACTTCATAATTTACGTAAAACATTCTAAACTTCATTAGTTATAACTGATTAATCTGCTGCTGGAGTTTCTTCTGAGTAGATTAAAAACAGTCAAAAGTTTCAACCGAACAAACTTTTAAAATCAGCTTAGTTTTTGCAGTTAAACTTCAGATTCTGTATAATATATGTATAATGTATAATATATCATGGAGCTGGACCTTCAACAGTCCTTTTTAATAAGCCCATTTTCACTGGCAGCCTACAGGTTGATGTACAAGAATGATTGATCACTCATGATGAGACTTGACACGTGCACTACACATAGACACATTTCACCTATGCCCCTATTGAATCCTATGCTTTCCGGGTTGAATCCTTTACACATAACCTGTATAAACAACCAGCTCACCAGAGTCCTCTGGCTCCTTCTCCTCCTCCTCCTCATCTGCAGACTCCTGTGGATTCTAGCAGGGAGAGAGAGACAAGACATTCTGATAACTGCTTTTTTTAAGGCTGAAATTCGTATAAATTCTAATACACCAGATTAAATAACACCAGAAGGAAGCTGCTCAGCACATTGACAGTCTTTTGACCACAGAACAGATCTGATGAGACCTAAGTTTACACCCCCCCCCAGAGATTCATACAATGCATAGAAAATAAACATGAAGATTTAGTCTTTGACTTTACCTCCTTGTATGCTGCTATTTCTGACTCAAAGTCTCTGTTGTACTTGCGGATCTTCTGACGCAGGGTGCTGAGAGCTTTTGCATTGTTCTTGTTCATCTTCTTCTTCCCCTCTTTATCCTCCCAAAGCTGTAAAAATAATGTTAAGTATTTGATTAGGACAAACACAATGACAATTAAATCATTAAATTGCAGTTTAATTTTTTGTCCAAGCTACTAACCTGGTTCAAGTAGTCCTCCAAGTCAGCCAGAAGGCGGATATAGAAGGGAGGAATACCCTCTTTATCCACTATATTCTTGCTTTTAAGGAAGGCTCGACAAAGCTGCTCAAACTCCTCCAGACACTTGGACATGTCTCGAATCTTCATAGCGTTGCGGATAGTCTTTATGAGGTTCGTCAACTCTTCAAACCTAAGATTCAAGAATAAATTTAGTCAAAAGAAAGAAAAAAGGGGCAAAATTTTGTATAGACTTTAAAGTTGTGACCTTTTAAAAATACCACACCAACCTTTTATCTTTGGCGCTGCGCACCACTCTTTTTGTGTCCTCCTCATCGTCGCTAAGAAGCAGCGACCTGTGAAAACCAAGTGCACAAGTCAGATCTTTACAGGAAGAACAATGTATGTGATGAGTTTGTGATGAGATTTATTCCAAGTTTCACTTACTGCTTGAAAGTGGCTCCGGGTGCTTTATCAGTGATCTCATCGTCAGATGAGGACTCCTCTGACTCACTGTCAGACCTGGCAAAGAATCGAGACATTGCTGAAGGATGCTGTCAATCTGTAGAGAAATACAAAGTAATGAGTGGTATTACAGAGATGCAGCTCCAGATTCTACGTGTGGTATACCAGCACATATTCAGCTGACAAAGATATTCACTGTCAAACAGATGTGTGCCAAACTTGTTTTTCAGGAGCCACTACCAACAAACCAGCAAATACACACTGAATATTTCGTCCTTGACATTTGTGAGGTTACCTTAAACACAAAGTCTTCTTACTCTTCAACAATAAAACATTAACTGTCTTGAGTTTACCTGGTGATATTCTCATGCACGAGGCGATATTCTCACGAGGCGACTGCGAAAACGGCAAATAAACGTCACCACGCAGATGTTGTTTACAGGACAAGAATCAATGATCTGGGGAATCATGTCTTCATTGTTGTTCCCCTCGTACATTTTATTATTCCAATTTCAGCATTTTCGCCCCACAAATAAAGCATGCAGTTTGCTTTGTGTGCACTCAAATGGAGTCGAGCCAACTAGCATCACCTGTGGCCAAGTGCCATAGCCTACAGTCAGATCAACTTCTGACACATCTGCACCTGGCTCTATTACCATGTTTGAATTATAATTTTATGCACAATATAATTGTAACTTTCACTGTTTTTTGTTCTTGTGGATCTCGCAAATAAACCTTTAAACTAAATAAAATGGTACCAAAATTAAATTAGCACTCCTATTGTTCATAATGATTTTAATATTTTTTTCCATAACAAAGAAATATGTCTCCAGCAAACATTACACATTAATCCTTGACTGGTGTTGCAACATCACATCCTCTTATCATAGTCTCAGTGTTTTCTCTGAAAAACATTTGAAATGATGGGATAACTGATTAGCACAGCTAGCGAGAACTGTTTGGTTAATTTAACAAACATTTGTGAGGAGATAGGACATACAGTAAATGTACAGCAGTTAGACAATAATTAGTAAGCAATAGAGTCAGTGTGATTAAGTAGACCTTGTGAAAGTGAGTAACTCTTGTGTGCCAGTTGGTGTGTCATGTGTTTTGGAGTTTTTAGGTGAGTTCATTTTAAAACGTCAACTTTCTAAGTTAAGAATATTCATAAGTTAATTTCCCCAAATTACATATGACCTCTATTTTGTAGCTGGATCCACTGACGTATCACATAGTAGCTGGAGCAGTCTCAAATGGAGAACAGCTCACTGCTGCCACCTGTGGCCAACTGCCATAGCCTACAACCAGATTACATCTGTAATCGCTCTCTGCACAAGAAAAGTCAACACACACTGTGCGGTACCACTCTCCACAGCAGGTGCATTCAATCTGAAAGAAAAACTATGTTGTCAGAGTAATTTATCTAAAGTCAGGTTGCTGAATGAAGTTACTGCAGATAAGGCTTTTCCTTAGCTGTGGATCGCTCAATGTGTTCTGCATCCTCAGCTTCTTCTGTACTGCTAGGTGTAAGCCCTCAACTTTCTTAGTGTTCAAGTTGAACATTGTACATTTAGTCATTGGTGTTGAAGTAATCAAACAGTCTGCCTTTAAATCCAGGGTGTCATCCAAATTGAAACACTTGGCTTTGAGGTTCACTGTACCAAAGCTTTGACGGTTTAAAGAATTGGAGAGCCCGCCCACCACAGGCAGACCTGAAAGATCTTTAGTCTCACAGCTGCCACTGCCAGAAGCGTCATCATGGGTTTCAACCTCCTTGCCACTATGGTCCTTGGCATCTGTGTCACATTATGCTTTGATAGATCGGGACGACTTCAGAATTGTTGTCTTTAGGGCTGGTGGTTAGATTACTGACTTCAGGTGTGGAGGGCTTGTCTGAAGACCTCGGGCGGATGTTGCACGAGCTTGTTTCTGACAAAGTTATGGTGCCATTGGGCCTGGAGGTATTGTGGTGACTGTCATTTGGGTTCACCTCTGATAAAGTTATTGTTCCATTTGGCTTGGAAACACTTTGGTGACCGTCACATGAGCTCATTTCTGTCAGTTATTGTGCTATTAGGCTTTGAAGCAATTTGGCTACTTTCACTCTGGACCGTTTCCAACAAAGTTATTGTGCCACTCTTCTTGGAAGGTGGTTTAGAATCAAAAGTGTTGTTCTTGAGGTCTTCCCCTAATACAGTGCTGCCACTGCATTTATGCAGAGGATGCAAATGGAGCACATTGCCTTACAGATGAGCAATTTTGATGTGGGATGTTTCAGTGGTGCCAAAAGCTGCCGGACCTGAAGTTCCTGTCCCAGCTTTGGTGCAGCTTACAATAAATGGAGGAAGATCAGGTGTCTTATTCTGAGAGTAGGAAACTGAAGCAGTAGTATTTAAATCATTAGACATGCTCAGATTAGCGGCCTGCATGACATTAAATGTCCCATTCCCAGAGTTTGATGCTTTTGCTGGTTTATCGGTAGCGGCTCCTGAAAAGCAAGTTTGCCACACATCTGTTTGACCATCACCAGTCAATCTGAAACACTGGTGTTGTGCCAAAAACTGATTGCCTGCCAAAAACTGATTTCCAATGTTTCCGTGTATTTTTTATGTGTAATATAGTTAGGTATGTTGCTAAAAAGACTTTGGTGAACAGGTATTACAAAGGAGTTATATATAAAATTTAAAAAAATACCCGTTTCTCAAGTATCATTATAACTGTGTTATTGTACTTACATTATAATCAATCAAGTCCCTTTTGTCCACTTAAAATATGTTTACAGAACTATTGTTGTATTTGTTGCAATCTCAGCTGTCCTCTTGGCCAGATTACTCTTAAAAGAGGCATTTTTAAAGTCAACAAGAATTTTTTTTAACTGCGAAAATACAGGATTTATAAAAGTCATTGCCAAAAACTGATTGCGGCTTCTACCTTGTTAGAGGAATGTTGTTTGTCGCTCAAGATGACTTGATATCATTCATGAGTGATACATTTGATATATGTTTCACATATTATAGACCAACAAGTTATTTATAGCAGTTTAAATATAGGCAGTTTTTAAACTTAAATGTTTTAATTATTTTCCAGAAAAACGTCCACCGGCCTTATAGTGCTGACACTTAAATGCGTCTATACCGCAGAATATTAGCCTAATGCTAGCAAACAGACTGGATTACAGTCGACAAAAGAAATGAAAACCAAGTTGCAGTTGGGCTTACACGCCTTACCTAGAATGCTTTCACGGCAAATAAACGAAAATACAAAAAAGTCGCACACTTAGTGAATTAAACTCACCTACAACCTAGTAAAAGTTATTCCGCGGTGTTTAGTTTGAGCTGTTTAAAAATCCAGTTTTCTTGTCGAAGGAAAAGAAAATGCGTGCAGCACTCTTACCGGGCAATTTCGTCAGAACAGGAAGTACTCTGATGATCAACAACGTGAATAGTCCGCAGCACTGAAGGCTCTCCGCTCACAGCGCCACTCAGCGGCTGAAACAGTGCATTTAAAAATCCCATTCTGTTGTTCTCACGGGAGTTTGGAGAAAAAAAACGAATCGTTGGTCTCCACTTTTTCCTTAGCTGGTTCACCACTGCTTCCGAGGAAAGGGATTACACCAGCAAAACTGGACAAAAGTAACAGTGAAAGCATTACATACGGGTAAAGTTTTAACAACTCTACCTTTATATAATATTGTATTGGAAAACCTTGCTTTTAAATCGCAGTGCATGGTAAATATTTGCCTACACTGTATTCTTGTATTTATGGAGATATACCAGTGTGTTGAATAACCTGAGATAAAGATATCCAAAGTCACAGGGTTTCACTGGAAATTCAATATTTTTAACAATAGAATATTAATCTATTATACAATATTTAATTTCAGTGGTGGAATGCCAGTAGCTATGCGTGTTGAATATGCTGATGTTTTATTTATACCCGGCAGCTTGACAATGAGTATCAGTATTTGAGTACAGTAATTCTAAATCGCAAAGACTGACATTTCCAAATACTGAAAAAAAGGTGTTCAAATGTGTCCTCCCAGCAGAGCACTCTCCAAAGTGTTAGACCAACCAAATGAAAGACCAACACATATTATTAAATTTATTAGAGTTGAAAATAAACAGTGTAATGTTAAACACACAAACAGACAAAATCTCATCCTCACTGCAAAATAGAAAAAAACAAAAAACATTTCTACTTTAGTGAGTAAATTATTTTACGTAATTATTAACATTTAAAAACAGCAGATATGCTTTAAAGTATTAACACCGGGATTTCACTGGGACATCTTGTTTAGTGTATTTCAGCAACTCTAGAAGAGAAAAAGAGGAAAACTTAATTATGTTCCTACAATAAAAGATTGCTTGTGTAACATAAATAACATAACCAAAAAGGAAAAAAAAAAAAAAAAGAGGATCACTTGATAATACTGAGTATATGATATGATTTGATTGAGTAAAGTCCAAATTCTTCAAGTTGTAATGTCTCCTGACTTCTTAATAATTTCTACAATTTAGACCCATATAACCACAGTAACAGGCCATCTGATACCTTCTTTCAGCCTTGTGTTTTCTTCTGATATCAGTTTAAGTTGTTCTTCAAGCTCAGCACATTTTGCGCAACCTGAAAAACAGTTTGCATCATTAATTAAAGAGGACAAATGGGAAATTGTAACGCCCACAATTTACAGTCTATGCTAATTATTTTCACCATTGTCTTTAAATAGCAATTGATATACTGGGACATTGTATGAATACATAGGACTTAACAATCTTGTGTTAGTTGTTGTTGTCGTTTAATGTTCACAATTGTATGACATGAAATTAAAATCCAATTAACACATAATAATAACAACACAGAGTAAAAGTAACCTTCAGACAACATGAACACGTGATTTTAATAAACACAAAACAACCAAATTGGTTCTGAGTACCAACAGTCCACTAGAAATTACACAGCTGAGACTTGTCTCCTCAGCACTCTCAACTTACTGTGGATTTGGGTTTTAGGTAGTGGTGCTTTATTGCTGATTCCAGGCTGTTTCAGGGGCCTGGCTCTGTTGGGAGCATTACATGCTTTTGAGGGTTCACTCATACATGCTGGCACTGCAGCCTCTTAAAGCATGAAAGCACCACAGGAGTTCACTACAGGTTACTGCGCTCGTGAAGCTGTTCAGCAGCATAAATCACATCAAACTTTGGCCAACTGCCCAACAGTTAGTGGAAAAAGCCAACAAACCCTTTGGCATATCAGGAAATCTGCACTGATTAGTTTATCTTTAGAAAACACAGTGAAGTACTGTTCTAAACCTGTGACTTAGATAAAGTTCAAACCATGTCACAAGTTTCAAGTGCAGAAATTCCAGTAAATTTCCAACATACCTTCTCCTTGAGCTTTGGCAGGCAAAGCTCTCTTACTGGGCTGCTTGAGGATTGTCGCTTTGTTTGTAGCATCACTGGCAGATACTGGAGCTCCGACACTATTGCATGGATCAGAAGCATCTGCAAAGGGTGGAAAAAAGAAAAATCTACATGACTGTACACTTACACTTAGGTTTCAAGCTTCATGCAAATACCAAAAATACCAAACAAAGCTGTTAAAAAGGCTGCAATACTAGAGCATGATTTTCTTATTTATTTACCCATTTTCTTCCTCTTTGACACTAGCAAACTGTCAGCTCTGGTTAGAGGGTGCTTCTTTGCTTGTGAAGTCTTGGTCACAGGGTTAGTTGCTATGTAGACAAAAAGGAGAAACTGTTACAGAAAAATAAATGAACACATCTTTCACAAAAATCAGATACATTTCTACAGTAATTTCCTTCTCTATAAAAAGCCTGAAAGACCACAGAAGACAACTAAAGCAGATGATCACAGAATTATTTCCATGGTTAAAAACAAAACAACTTCACAACATCTACCAAAGTCCACAACACGCTGGAGGAAGTAGAGGATCATTGTCAAGACCTCCAGTCAAGAGAAGCCATTTATAAATGGAAATACAGAGAGTTTACAATGAGGTGTAAAACCACTAGTTACACTCAAGAACAAGAAGGCAATATTAAACCAGAAAACACATAGAAGTTTGGCATCAGCTGCATTTTTATCAATTTTTTCCCCCCTCGAGTATCAGAAGAAAGGCAACTTTACTGTGTATCTGAAGTGAGGGCAAATTGAAACTTTCTAATGTACAGATACAGTTTGACAAATGTGTGAGTACCTGTAGGTCCACAGAGCTTGTCGGTACTTGAAGAAATTGCTGTACTGCTTCTTGTTAAAGGTGGCCTAAGACACATAGTAGCTCTCTGGATCCCTGATGGGATTCCACTAAACTGCGATCTTTGTGAGCCACAAGCGGGCAGCTTGGATCCTGGTGTTGGTACAAAGGGGAAGACAGAGATGCCCCGGACGCACCGTGCGAACACACAGATACAGTACATAGTTACACTGAGGTTATTAAACACATGATTATGGGAATAACAAAACTGGGACCTATGCAAACCTATCTAAAAACAAAGGTATACACTTCCTACCTGTTGCTGTAGCACGCAGGTTGTAGCAGGATGTTACTCCTGTGGTCTTAAATACACACACACGAAAAGAGGACGTTAACGACAGACTGTCAAGTACATGGATGTACAGCTTTTAATCAGTACAAAATAAAATGGAACAAATAATAACTAATAGGTTCAACCTGTGTTCATTTTCTCAGATGGTAATATCAACATTTTGCAAACATTTAAGTCCTACCCCCTGGGGTGCATCAGGGGCAGTGGCAGCAGTGTTTCTTGAAGCTTCAGCTTGGGTTCTTTGTCTTTTCGTAGGTAAGTTGGATGCCACTGTATTCAACCTGGCTGGAATTGAGGAATGTGACTTTGATTTCATCAGCTGAGCTCCAGCTTTTGGGGGAGGGCAAAGGGATTTAGCAGCTGGCTGTTTCAAGATTGTTTTACGGTCACAGACAAGGTTTGATGGGTCTGATGGCACCTGATCAGCTGGCTTCCTGGGACCATCTGTGTACAGCTTCTTCTGTACTGCTAGGTGTAAGCCCTCAACTTGCTCAGTGTTCAAGTTGAACATTGTACATTTAGTCATTGGTGTTGAAGTAATCAAACAGTCTGCCTTTAAATCCAGGGTGTCATCCAAATTGAAACACTTGGCTTTGAGGTTCACTGTACCAAAGCTTTGACGGTTTAAAGAATCGGAGAGCCCGCCCACCACAGGCAGACCTGAAAGATCTTTAGTCTCACAGCTACCACTGCCAGAAGCGTCATCATGGGTTTCAACCTCCTTGCCACTATGGTCCTTAGCATCTGTCGTAACATTATGCTTTGATAGATCAGGGGCAATGTCAATATTGTTGTCTTTAGGGCTGGTGGTTAGATTACTGACTTCAGGTGTGGAGGGCTTGTCTGAAGACCCCGGGCGGATGTTGCATGAGCTTGTTTCTGACAAAGTTATGGTGCCATTGGGCCTGGAGGTATTGTGGTGATCGTCACTCGGGTTCACCTCTGATAAAGTTATTGTTCCATTTGGCTTGGAAGCACTTTGGTGACCGTCACATGAGCTCATTTCTGTCAGAGTTTTTGTGCTATTAGGCTTTGAAGAAATTTGGCTACTTTCACTCTGGACCGTTTCCAACAAAGTTATTGTGTCGCTCTTCTTGGAAGGTGGTTGAGAATCAAAGGTGTTGTTCTTGAGGTCTTCCCCTAATACTGTGCTGCCACTGCTTTTATGCAGAGAATGCTTTTCAAAGGTGGCGTTCTGCACAGCAAATGGAGCACATTCCTTTAAAGATGAGCAATTTTGATTTGTGATGGGGGATGTTTCAGTGGTGCCAAAACCTGCCTGACCTGAAGTCCCATCTTTGGTGCAGCTTACATTAAATGGAGGAAGATCAAGTGTCTTATTCTGAAAGTGGGAAACTGAAGCAGTAGTATTTAAATCATTAGACACGCTCAGATCAGCGGCCTGCACGACATTAAATGTTCCATTCCCGGAGTTTGATGCTTTTGGGTTTGGCTGTGTCGCATAGTTTTTCAACTCATCGTTTACTTTGTGACAAGATTCCACAAGGTCTGAGGGGGCGTCCTTTTGACTACTACTACACTCCATATTCGATGTAGACCTTACACTCTGAGCTGACGTGTCATTGGACGAGGTTGTGTCATGTGTAACATTAGCTGGTTGACTGCTGAATGTATCATCAGGTGATGTTGAGCTCATCTTCATATTTTGTCCACTGGGCTCGTTGGCTGACTTTGCTTCATGGCTGGCAATCAGGTCTTTAATGATAGCTTCAGGTTTATCAGAAAACTCCACAGGCTCTTCCCGGATCTCTGAGGTAACTTTTTGATTAGCACTGCACTCCACATTAGAGTCTGCAGGTATGTCACTAGAAGATATTATTTCTCGAGTAACATTAGCAGGATTTTTCCCAAGTGTATCCCCTGCCGATGCTTGACTCGTCTCTATATTACATTCACTGGGCTCTGATGAAGACTTGCTATTTTCCAAAACACTTCCCATAGTAATATCCAAAGAGGTTTTTGCTGTGCTTTCCCCCACACACTTGTCGGATTGTACACTTGTACTTAGCAATTTTTCGCCCGAGATGACATCTGAACTGCTAGGCTGTGCCGCGATTTTTCCACTTTCCATTCCATTAAAAGACCTGTCGCGTTTCAAATCAAGCGGAGGAAGAGCCTGAGTCACATCCATGGAGGTGGTCTGTTCTCCTGATGATAATGGTGAATCACGTGTAACATCAAGGAGAGTAATTTCTGGCAAGAATTTGTCAAGTATCAGCCAGGGGACCGGAGCATGCTTGTTCTGAGAGGCATCAATCATTTTGACATCTGGGTCTGTAATCTCTGTTGTTGCCATATGTTGTGAAAGATCAGGAGGATGAATTTCAGGAATATTTATTTTAGGGCTTGTGCTTGCAGAAGTTGCAGGTGCGCTGTCAGGAGCAGGGGAGTCATTTCTAGTAAGCTGTATGGTAGAATCACACATAGAATCAAATAGGGTCACTTCTGGCAAGCATTCGTCACCTAGAAAGGACACAGGACCATCCATGTCACTGAATAATTGCCCAGAATAGCTACTAGGGGGATCTGAGTTTAACTGTTGGACAGAACCTTTTGTTGATTTTTGACAATCTGCTGTGGCTGCACCAAAGGAGAAAAGAGAAAGTGTCTGACGACGATTATTTTCATGTGTTGAACTTTCTGGAGATTTGTTGCCGATATTTAAGTATTTTAAAATTGGTGTCAGAGCAGACTGGAAAGAAATCCGTGACTTTGGCTTGCTGCCTGTTGGAGCAGGGGTTGAAAAGGTGCAGGTGTCAGGAAGAGGCTTGTTTTCTTCATGGGGCCATTTGAGTTTAGAAGTCCCAGCTTTAACAGTGCCCCCGGGTGGAATGTTTTCACAGCACTCATCGGCATCTGGATTTTCCCGAATGTATAAGCCTCGCCCAGTTGGTTTGTTGGCCATGGATGGTGATGCTTCTTCTCTCACAGAATAAATGAAGGGCTTCTTATTTAAAACAGAGGGCAATACTCAGACTCCACACATATTATCAGCTGTCTCAGACTCCCTGTGCCTAAAATAAGAAAACAGAGCTTGACTTCATTGGCTTATGTAGGCAACTGAATGAAAATGTCTCACTGCTGAATTATTTTACAGCTATTTTATTTATACAAACTAGATATTAAAACAGCAAAATCAAAATGCAATTTAGCACCGACAGTAACGGACGACCATGTAATCTCAACTTGTGCTGAGTTTCTAATGTTACACCCCCCAAAGGGGAAAAAAAAAAACCCATGTCAATTTATTTTAAACCAGTAAAACTAGAGATTAGGTAACGCATACAGCAACATCATAGCTTAGGAACACAGATTTGGTTTGTAACGTAGAGTTACGGCGGTTTTAGGTTGGAAAACGTTGCTTTCCGATTGTTTACTATGTCATATTTACGATAAATAGTTATTTCATTCATGTAATGCTCGGAACACGAGATCATCTTGAACGAGCATAGCTAAAACCTTGTAACGTTTGTTAGAAGAACGGAACCAGCTCTGCTTACCTGTAAACACGAACTTCTTAGCGGATGTTTATAGATGTGAAACTGTTTTAGTCTCAACGAGATTCTGGTTTGATAAGACAAACACGGATACTACAAAATAAATATCAGCATAAACTCTGAAACGTTTATCTTGTTAACCAACGAAGCGCCTGTCTAGTTCAAAATGTCAGTTTCCTTCACGCTCATTGGATGCTTTACACCAATCATAACGCAAGGATTCTTCTTCTGTGTTTAATCATGAATTAGCGTTCATGCACAGACGATAGCGTTACAGTGCCATCTAACGTTGTTTTGAAAACATTTCGTGACCTTTAAAGTGTGCTTAAGTGGGCTGGGCCAGTGAAACGCTCCTTTCAATCAGTGTGTAAATAAGGTTGACTACACATGTAATCCATCTTAATGTAAAAAAGGAATGCAATTTCAACAGTATGTCTCAGTTTTTCTACATCATAGAAAAAAATGCAGCTATAGCAAATGAAAGAAATGTGCCAGTATGACTATTTGGGCTTAAACGAGAAGAAATACATATGTAAAATTATAGAAAAAGCTCACTGGCACCACTGTAAAAAGACAAATAACAAAAAACAACCCCCCCCCCCCCCCCCCCAAAAAAAAAAAAAACCCCAGAAATGTCTGAATGATTATATAATAGCATTTAACTGCTTCTGTCATTTAATTCCTTTTTAACCATGCACACACTGTAAAAACACATACATTTTTATAGTATAAGGAACTTCCCTGTCATTTAAACGATTAAATGTGTCACCTGATTACTTTAGTGTACTGCGGGTGAAGCTCTTTATCAGTAGGAAAAGTTGTACAAAAGTTGTCAATGCAGTGGGCTGCATTGAAGTCTTTGTCGTGGCGATTTTGGCTTCCAGACATTATGATTGATACCACTGCTCCAGGAGGTTTAAAACAGTATTCATTATAACATTGTGCGCAGCTCTCTGATCTGTTTCTTTTTAGATTCCCCTTTAGTTTTCTACACCGTGCATGATAGGTATGTCAATTCAAACTGTTCTACCATGTTTGAATAGACATTTAGGAAAAGAAATAGAGTAGGGGTTAGAAATGAGTTTATTAGGGTGGCAACTCAGGTTGAACAGTTTGGAGAAGAAATGTTTTCGTGACTGCTCATACAAGGGAACTCGTGTTTCTTTGTTTTGTTTTGTTTTTTTAAATTGAGATTAATTGTATCAACACTGTTTTCATGCAAGAAAGTTTATCTTTATTTTACAAATTACATTGAACAAGTAGGGGACATAAAGAACAATTTCTCAGTACACAAAATTAAAACCATATGTTTATTACATTCAGGTATTTGCACACAGCCATTGAGCTTCTCACTCCTTTGGTGTTTTCTTCAGTTTGGTCTTTAGCTCTGCCATCAGGGGATTTCCAAATCCTCTGTGGACACAGAAGAAAAATAAATAAATAAATTTTTAAAAAGTCAGAAACAGGACGTGTCTTTTCTGGTGACTGTTTTTTTCCCCCCCCTTTTGCCATCCTTACCCGGGATGTTTTGGTGGCATCCATTTAGGCTTCTTCGGTGCCTCCTCCTCCTCCTGTGGGGGAGCGTCGTTCTTCTCCTCTGGCTTTGTTTCAGGTTCCTGTGGTAATTCCGTCATTTTAATGATACATATATATATCTTAACTTAAGTGGGAAAAAAAACCAGGTATTTAAACACTCTTAGCAGTACCTGTGACACTGTTTCCTGGGTATTTTCGTCTCTCACTGCCCGCTGTGTCTTTTTTAAAACAGGAAATCCAGCACCGAGCCCTAAGAAAAGCAAACGTGTGAAATTATTTGGAAGTTGTGAAAATAACAGGATATAAAGACCAGAGAAAGTCTTAATAGACTATCAAGACTAAGATATTGGGATTCATGTATCATGAGTGACCTACCAGGGAGTTTTATTCCAATACCTATGCCTCCTAAAGGCACACCTCCAGGGAGTTTGACCGGCAAACGTGAAGATGGTGTAGGTGTGGGTGTGGGTTCCTCCGAGGGCATATGAAGCAGGGAGCGGGGATTTTTAGGTGGCCTTACACGAGGGTTCTTAACAGCAATTCGTGACCTTTGCACAGCAAAGTCCAGCACAGGGCCATCCACCTGTAATGCCCCAAAAGTCTGTTATGAACATTGTTTGATTTTAATCAAAATTTTTTTTATGCCATATAGAAACAATACCTTATTCTCATATTCGATTGTTGGCTCTTCTGCTACCTGGGCCTCGTTTAGCACAGGAAATAAGGATGAATGTGCAGGCTGTGGTCTATTCAGTGTGTCCTTCTCAGGTTCACTTTGTGAGTCACTTTCAGATTCTTCAGACTCAGCAGGTTTGAGTTCATCTGAAGAATCAGACGCGGTTACCTCAAGATGCTCCTCCTCAGCTTCTACCTTCTTGTCATGCGAAGGAGAGCTCTGTGTTGTCATTGTTGTTACATCTGCTTCTTCAACATCCTCATACGCTTTCCGTGATCCACTTTCAGTCTCTAATGTTTCAGCTCTTTCTTCTGCTTTTTCTTGAGATTCCTGGTTCAGATGTGATTGAGCTTCTATATCAGCGACCGATTCTTTCTCTGTCTCGGCTGATTCCTCTGTCAGTAAGTCCTGAGTTTGAGGCTGTCCGATAACTCCAAAGATGTCTGTGGACACGCTAGCCACCAGCTCATGGATCCCCTGGAGTGAGTCAGTGCTCGTTGATTTCAGCAGCTGAGTCTCACTACTCTGAATACACGATTCACTGAGAAACTGGTCCAAAAATCCAGACTCCACAGTTGATGAAGACATTTCTGTGTCACTTACTGCCTCAGATTCCCTACAAATGGCCTCTGCTAGTGACACTTTCTCATTCTCTGTTGATATTTCACCCTCATTTAAAGTGTCTGTTTTGGCGTCCAATAGCTGCCCTGGCTTGGGCTCTTCTTGTCTAATCTCATCAGTGTCCTCTGACATCACCGCCTCAATCCACAAGTCAAGGATTTCTTCATCAATTACGTCTTGATGTCCACTGACTGAACTGCCTTTTTCCTCTGATGACGTCACTGGCAAATCCTCTGGTCTGGGCTCGTCAGCTGTTTCAGCTACTATTATTTGTGTCTCACTTATCTCAAGTGCTCTGTGTGGCGACTGATTGTTTATCTCCTGAGTCTCAGAGTGTTGAGATATTTCCAATTCTGCATTCAGAGGAATTTCTTTGTCTCCTCTTTCTGTGATTAGCTCACCTGCAGTTTCTTTAGTTATCTGTAAATCCATTTCATTTAAGGTCTGGATTCCATTTTCTGCTTCCTCCTCTTCATCTTCACAACCCCTTCCTTCTTTTTCAATGGCTTTATCTTGCATTTCAACAGAGGTATCATCAACGGATATAGGCTCAGTTTCAGCTAAGGGTCTCACAAACCCATATTCACTCGTGTCTTCTTGTAAACTTAACGGTCTGCTGATGCTTTGATCCAACTTTATGGCTGCTAATGACTCCTGAATGACGAATCCAACCACTTCTGCTGCTGCAACCGCTTCTCTTGTTTCACCTCCTGTAGATCCTCTGCCACCATCATGCAGCCCTTCTGATCTCCTTTCAGTCTCGTCCACTAAACCAACATGTGTTCCAGTCACCTCTGTCTTCATTGAACTTGTCAGTAATTTTCCTTCTTCTTTGTCAAGTCCCGATTCTTGAATTACTCCTTCAACAAGCTTGCTCTCTGCCTCTAGTTCAAGGTCCGGTGTGCCTTCGTGCTCCTCCACAAACAAACCAAAGCTCGTCTCAGTCTCTTCTTTGCTTTCTTGTTTGTCTTCCATGGACTCCTTCAGCAGTAAATGGTCAGCTCCAGTCCTGCAGTCACTGTTTTCAAGGCTCTCCTGATCTCCGCTCTCCACCTCTTCTGGTAATTGAGTTGCCGGGATTTCCTCACAATCTCCTGCTTCCAGGAACCTTTGTGTTGTATTTTCATCGGCCCTCCGAAGCTCATTGTTATATTTGGAAACTCCCTCTTGAATTTCCTCACACGTTGGAGTATTTAGTTCCTGCAGCACGGCACACTGGCCTTCACTGATCCCCGGGAGAGTGTTTTTAAATTCTTCGTCTGTTTCCTGCGTCGTTTCGCCTTTGGGCTTTACTGTAACTGAGGTGCTTGAATCTATAATTTCGTTGTAAAATTCTTCGGTGTAGGATTCACTGGAGACGCTCTCCTCTTTTTCTTGGTCTTGATCAATGAGTCTCTCTTCTGAAATATCTGTTACTGTCACACCGGCCTGCCTAGTTTTGGTCTGCACTCCTGGGACTCTCATATCCTCCTCGTATTCATCTGTGAATCCAGCTGTGTGCAGCTGTGAAGCAGTCTTCAGTGCAGCTTCTTTACCGGATAAATCATATTCAGTTAAAAGATTTTCTCCTTCAGTGTCTTCTGCTTCTGTTCCGATGTTCTCGTCCAGATCTGGCACTTCTGTTGTCTCGTTGACGGCAGGCCGCTCTGTCTCAACCCACTTCTCTTTCTCACCTTCATCATTTTCACTGCTATGAGTCATTGCATAAGATTTTGTGATAACAGTGAGCATAACCACTGATGTATCTGGCTGGTCTCCAAAAGCTGAGAGCTGATTTTCAGCTTGACTTGTTTTCTCCTCTGACTTGATTACATTTTGAGAGTCCAGTTGTAGCATAATATCACAGGCTTCTGATTCTAAACCTTGATCATCTTCATGCTGCATTTTATCATCTTCCTTTAACTCAGTTTCTTTAATGTTATCTGTCATTGGATGATCTTCCAGTGTCATTACATCATTTTTCTGTACCTCTGCCTCCTCTTCTGGACTTACATCTGTACCTATGCACACTTTCACCTCAGTGTCGGTTTTATCATTGTCGTCTGCTGCCTCAACAGTTTCTGGCTCTAAATCTTGTTCATCTTCATGCTGCATTTTATCATCTTCTTCCTCTAACTGGGTTTCTTTAGTAATTTCATCCTCTCTTGGATGTTCATCCAGTGTCACTGCATCATTCTTCTGTACTTCAGACTCTATTTCCTGCAGGTGATCATTATCATAATCATTTAGGCTTAAACTTGTGCTAATGCACACTTTTATCTCAGTGTCTTCTGCTTCCAAATCTTGTTCATCTTCATGCTGGATTTGATCATCTTCTTCTTCTAATTGAGTTTCTTCAGTAATTTTATCCTCTCTTGGATGATCATCCAGTGTCACTGCATCATTCTTCTGTACTTCAGACTCTATTTCCTGCAGGCGATGGTTATCATCATCATCGGGACTTAAACTTGTGCTAATGCACACTTTTATCTCAGTGTCTTCTGCTTCGAAATCTGCATGATCTGTTTTTTCATCTTCTTCCTTTAAGTTGTCTTCTTTGAACATTTCATCTTCTATTGGATGATCTTCCTCTAATTGAGTTTCTTTGCTTTCATCCTCTCTTGGATGTTCATCCAGTGTCGCTGTATCAGTTTTCTGTAACTCAGCCTCTGTTTCCTGCTTGTGATCATCCAGTACTGGACTTATATCTGTAGTTTTGCACAGTTGGACCTCAGTGCCCTCTGCTCCTAACTGCTGTTCATCTTCATAGTCTGTTTTATCATCTTCTTCTGGTGCTTCAGTGTCTTCTACTTCTAAATCTTGTTCATCTTCATGCTGCATTTTATCATCTTCTTCCTCTAACTGGGTTTCTTTAGTAATTTCATCCTCTCTTGGATGTTCATCCAGTGTCACTGCATCATTCTTCTGTACTTCAGACTCTATTTCCTGCAGGTGATCATTATCATAATCATTTAGGCTTAAACTTGTGCTAATGCACACTTTTATCTCAGTGTCTTCTGCTTCCAAATCTTGTTCATCTTCATGCTGGATTTGATCATCTTCTTCTTCTAATTGAGTTTCTTCAGTAATTTTATCCTCTCTTGGATGATCATCCAGTGTCACTGCATCATTCTTCTGTACTTCAGACTCTATTTCCTGCAGGCGATGGTTATCATCATCATCGGGACTTAAACTTGTGCTAATGCACACTTTTATCTCAGTGTCTTCTGCTTCGAAATCTGCATGATCTGTTTTTTCATCTTCTTCCTTTAAGTTGTCTTCTTTGAACATTTCATCTTCTATTGGATGATCTTCCTCTAATTGAGTTTCTTTGCTTTCATCCTCTCTTGGATGTTCATCCAGTGTCGCTGTATCAGTTTTCTGTAACTCAGCCTCTGTTTCCTGCTTGTGATCATCCAGTACTGGACTTATATCTGTAGTTTTGCACAGTTGGACCTCAGTGCCCTCTGCTCCTAACTGCTGTTCATCTTCATAGTCTGTTTTTTCATCTTCTTCTGGTACTTCAGTGTCTTCTGCTTCCAAATGTTGTTCATCTTCATGCTGCAGTTTATCATCTTCTTCCTCTAACTGAGTTTCTTTGGTTTCATCCTCTCTTGGATGTTCATCCAGTGTCACTGCATCATTCTTCTGTACTTCAGACTCTATTTCCTGCAGGTGATCATTATCATAATCATTTAGGCTTAAACTTGTGCTAATGCACACTTTTATCTCAGTGTCTTCTGCTTCCAAATCTTGTTCATCTTCATGCTGGATTTGATCATCTTCTTCTTCTAATTGAGTTTCTTCAGTAATTTTATCCTCTTTTGGATGATCATCCAGTGTCACTGCATCATTCTTCTGTATCTCTGCCTCTCCTTCGTACGTATGAGCCTGATCTTCTGGACTTATATCTTTGATACTTCGATACACGTTTATCTCTGGGTCTGCTTCTAAATCTCGCTCTTCTTCATGATGAAGTGTATCATCTTCTTCATTTATTTGGGTGTCTTTGATAATTTGGTCCTCTCTTGGATGATGATCTGGTGTCACCGTATCAATCTTTTGTACTTCTCCTTCTCCTTCGTGCACGTAATCCTCCTCTTTTGGACTTTTTGTCATGCATACTTTGAACGCGTTGTTTTCTGCTACCAAATTGTCATCATCACAGTGCATGTTGTTATATTCCTCTCTTACTTCAGTGGCTTCTGCTTCTGAATCTTCTTCCTTTTCATGATCTGCTTTAGCATTTTCTTCCTTCAGCCGGGTTTCTTTAACAAGTTCCTCCCTTCCTGAATGATCATCCAATAACACTGCATCATGCTCCTTTACCTCTCCCTTTCCTTTCTGCATGTGATCCATATCATCTGGACTTATACCTGCAGCTATGCATGCTTTTACCTCAGTGTTTTCTGCTTTTAACTCTCGCTCATCTTCACTGCGCAGGTTATCATCATTTTCTTCTTTTCTCAAAGTGTCTTCTGCTTCAAGGTCTTCCTTCTCTTTATCATGGGTTTGATCCTTTTCTCCTTTTACTTGGGTTTCTTTTATTTTTTCCTCCTTTGTTGGATGATCACCGGGCAACCCTAATCTCACTGTTGCATTCTCAGCATCAGTTTCCTCCTCAGTTGTTTCTTGGCATGTTGCAACCTCGGACAAATTTTGTGGTCCAGAAGCGGCATGTTCATGTTCATCATTTCCAGGCCCTGCAAGTCCTGCACAAGTGGGCATTTTTTCGATCTCCATCGTGTGTCGTTCGTCTTCTTTTGCTCTTGAATCATTTGAATGATCATTTCCTGTCTTGTCACGCTGTTCCTCTCTCTTGCCCTCACCATCCTCTTTGCTCTCGTCGACTTTTCTCAGCTGGGTTTTGTACTGCATGTTTTCTTCATCAACCCCTAAGTCGATTTCTGTGGTGCAAAGTTCCCATTTGACAACGGGGCGAGACGAGCTCAGCAGAGAGGATGTTGCGACAAGCTGCTCCTCCTCGACACCTTCTCTGCTACTGTCACCCTCTGTTGAGTCAGAGGGAGGGTGCTTGATTTCAGCTGCAGATTCCTGATTTGTGTTTGGGTCATTGTTGACAGTGTCAGCGGGCTGTGGCCTGATGAATCTGTTTACAGCTCCAGTTATGTAGTACTAAGAAAAAAAGGAAGGAAAAAGAAATTTGCATTATGTAACACTTTAATTTGCAGCATCAATAAAATCCAACAAAAGACAAAAGTGTGAATATATTTGTTTTCCCCGCATTGATTTATTTTCAGTCATTCCAGGTAGTTTGTATAGCCCATGTTTTTTTTGGTTTGTTTTTTTTAAAGATGCACAAGTAGCATTTAAAGACTCTTAGTGTCACTGCATTCAAGGCTATTTACACAACAGTTTCTTTCCAGCTTTGCAGAAACTTCGTGGAAGTCTTTTCCTGTTTCAGCACCACAATACTCCCATGCACAAAACACAGCCATGAACAGGAAGAACCTGACCAGCCTCCATGGAATCCTGACTTCATTGATTATAAGTTACATTAGCTGCTAATGTATTAAAGTAAAAAGAAAAATTCAATGTAATAGACTTTAACCCTGTCAGTGCCCACCCCCCCAAAAACAAACAAACAAACAAACAAACAAACAAACAAACAAACAAACAAACAAACAAACAAACAAACAAACAAACAAACAAACAAACGAAAGAATTGCATAAAAATGAGAATAAGAATTATTTGTATTATTTTTGTTTCATTTGTTAAGATGTCCAACAAACACTCCTGTTAAAAAAAGAAAATAAAAATCATGGTCCATTCTTTACAGGATTGACCAAAACACAAACATTTTATAAATACAACATGGCAAACATAAAGCATTTAGTTTACGCTGAGAAACATCTGCATTTATTTCAACTTATGTCTTTTTGAGGATCTCATGATATTTTCTTTGTTTAGCTGTTTCTTTTATCTCCAACTTCCCCATATTTGTCTGTTGTAGCTGGTGCACACTGTTCACCAACTACTTGCTGGTGAACACACTTCACCAGCAAGTAGTTTGATTGTATTAAGATTTGTTTGTGGGCATCATGTCCTTTATTGGACACAGAAGTGCACACAATAGACTCAGAAGTGGGAAGAAGGAGTGTGAGTAAGCAGACTCAAACCCAAGCACCTAGAAAGGAGACTCAAGCCTCCAGAATATGGGTCACCTGTTCAAACTGGTGAAACAGGCTTTAAAACATCAGAATCTGTTTATTTTCATTGTATATCACCAAGTGTCACAATGGCTATCGAGACCAGCTGTCAGGCGACTAAACTGTGACAATAACTACCTGCCACGTCTGACAAGCAGGTTGATGAGAGAAGCGAGAGCGGTTTAAAAGCAGATGTGAGTCCAAAATAAAGAGATGAAAGGAGCTGAATTTTTTTTGTAGATGTCATGCGAACTGTTATTAGTTGATGTGGGTTCATCACTACCAGAAATGTGAAATAATTAAACATCCAATCCAATTATATTTTAATCTAACCTAAAAAACAGAGTTTCATGAAGTGCTGTATGAAGCAGCAAAGCATGGCACAGCAATAAAACAATAAAAACAGTGATGAAGACAAAGTAAGAACACAGCACTATCATTCTGGGTTAAAAGCCAAGTAGTTTAAATTAGTTTCAACGTGTGTTTTAAAAAAACAGGCAACCAGCGGGAAATCCTAACATGGACAGACAGATAATTCCAAAGTCTATGGCTGTGATAGATGAAAAAAAACAAAACCCAAACAAACAAAATCCCCAAACAGGAAATCAGTGCACCCTAGCAGAAGTGAACAACAATAACAGCAGGACTCTGAAATTTAAACCCAGTAAATGGTACACCTGCGTTTCCTGTTTGTAAGACTGTCTCCTGTGTAATAACAGTCTCAAACAGTCATTGCGCTCCGGGATGCACTGTGAGGAATCTCACTAATGCTGCAACTGCAAGGAGCGCACATATTACAAGGATCAGTTCTCAGAAAGAACTGCAGACAGTCTCCAGCTGATGACCAACAGAGCAATCAGATCTCAAACGTCTGCTGTGATCTATAATCATAATCTCTCAATCAGCATCCAGCAGGTTAATGTGCACTTTGAAGGAGAAAAGGTTTCAGCAGTTAATAAAGGCTTCTGTCTAAAACAGAGAAGCTGTTCCAACAGATGGACAAAAGATTTCTTTGAACTGTTAAGCTTTGATTTGCACTTAATGTTTTTACTTTTGAAGAATTACTGCCCAGGTTCAAATAAGCATGGAGAAGACTTCTTTGTCTTGGACGTGAACATGCCAGTGATTCACAGACATCCCCCCCCTCTCTCCCTCTCCCCGAGAAAGGGAGGGGGTAAGCAGAGACATTGCTATAACGTAGGCGGATATGCGTGGAGAGAGAGAGACCCACTGACACACAGGAAGAGAGACTATTTACATCCACGTTTGACGGACTTAAAAGTTTAAAACACAAATCTTTCGTTTCGTTACAGATTTGGATTGAAACGATGACGGCTTCTCACCCAGACTGTCCACAAAGTTCTCTCCATGCGGGACACGGGACTTTCAGGGTCCATCCTTACGATTCCTCCTTGGTCACTCTCTGACCATCTGACGTGACGTTCTCGTTATTAAAAAAAAAAAATCATGGACAAACCAAAGCACTGTGTCACTTTAGTTTCCCCCCCCCCCCTAAGCGGTCTTTGCAACCAGGCAGAAAGTCAACAGAAAGTTGCAGCCAAGCGCGTCCAGGATGGAAACACATCAGCTGTTAGTGGCCGTTCACTTCCTCCCCCTAGAACTGACATATGTCCGGGGTATGATAATGAGGAAGAGACAGATTAACACACACATTCACACGTTAACATAAGAAGACGCGTTGCAGACTTTGCGGATGTGAATAATGAGCATAGCCACAGGAAAAAAAAAGTTCGTAAAACTCTGTGACAGATACCGAAGCGCTGCTCTGAAACGGCGCTGCCAGGATCCACCTGAGAACACGCATTCATGATTAAATGACTGAGACCGCCACATATATAAGCACATGTTTATTGTTTGCATGAATACATTAATGAAATGGAACACAGAGGATACTTTTTGACTGAATTAGACACCATTCAAAGAGACCCATAAACCAAGACAGAGTCATTATTTTCACAAGTTGCAAAAATAAATCATAAGGCATATGCACGAGCAATAAAATATTTCTGAAGATAGCTTCTTGATTTTATGAATCTTCTTTTTGTGCATCATAAATGGGTGACTTCACCAGCCAGTTGTTGCTGAGTGCTGCATATGAAGGATAATAATACAATGCCTTTTATGGGTACATAGAGAGCTGTGCAAAGTCTCAGAAATAGCTCCAGCTGATGCGATATGAGTCAGCTGATCGCCGCAAGTCTTAAAAAAAAAAAAAAAAAAAAACCCCAACAAAAAAACATCTGGGGGCGTGAAGGTGGCCTGTTCCAAACCACCAACCCCCTCCCCCCGCTCATGACACACTGTAGAGTCAGGTCAACTGAGCACGAATGAGTCACATTGGCATTAGAAAAGAGCATGTCCCAAATTTGGTTTCATCTGATTTTAGCTTCTTAAAAAATACCTTATTTCCAGTGACGTCATTGACCAATTGGACGTGACTCACCTCTAAGTTCCATTATTAAGCAGATATCTCTTAGTGAAAATGTTTTTAGCCCTTCGTACTGTCACCATCGAATCAAATGCTCACAAAGTCACAATTATTCTGACTTTTCATTTGGTTTGTAACTCTGGGGCAAATTTTAGGGCTCTGTTATTTTTTATATAGAACGATTTCTAATGGTAGTTAAGCAGCTGTTTATGTTTTTATATGTAGGAAATAATATGCAATTTCTACAACATGGAAGAGGTGGAAGTAAGATAACCGTTATTTTCACAATCAAAGAACTGAAACGGTGCGCTGCAGTATCTACGGGGAGGCTGTTAACATATTTGCAGCAGAAGTAGCTGCTCTATGAACTGAAAGGCAGAAGCTGCAAGCTAAAGAACTAAGAAGTTATATATTTATTGGGCTCAGCCGCACAACACCTCCTCGCAGCACTGCGGAGGCGGTGCTGCTGTGGTCAAGAGTGGAGAGTAAAAAAACAGAAAAGAAAAGCCCAGCGTCAAAGCAGAAGTGCCTTTTAAAACGAGAAGTAATTTCCGATACGTCGGTTGACCAACAACAGATATCTCCTTTGCATGAGGCTTGCTGCAGTAACCTTTTCTAATAACTCATTATCACGAGAGCCTTGAAAGACTAGAATATTTAGCTTTTATTTCAAAACGCTGATTAAAGCCAATCAATTACTGTTGTAACATTATTTGTAAAAAAAAAAATTAATATTTGTAAAAATAAGCAGGAAGGAAAAAACAAAAGGATGTCAGAGTAAGAATAGACTAAGAATATAAATAAATGCATGATCACATCATAAACTGTGTCAGTAATAGTTCATATTTCCTGAGGGGATAAATATTAGATGCATTATAATAGAAATAGACTGATGCAGGACTTTCATGCAGTGGATGAATTCTCCTCATTGGGCTCTGGAAGAGGAAAAGAGCAAAACATGAGAAAAACTCTCCCCTACTCCATGTGATCGAATTAGCCTCTTCCTGTACGGATAGATAACAGCAAGTACTCGATAAGTGATTCTCTGGCCTTACTGAGGTTACTTCAACAGGAGAAGGGCTTAAGTGTTCACCTGTCCATGTCCGGTAAACAGGAAGCTTGAGAGCAGGGTGCGTGATCTCCACGCAGACTCTCAGACGTGCCCTCTCGTTTTCTTTGAGAACCCTGCTCAAGTTGACCTTATTGATGTGCAGCGCGCTCGGGTCGTCCTCTCCGTCCTTCTCGCCGTCTGACGTCGAGTCCTCATCCCTGTCTATGGTGTTATTCTCCTCATCCACGTTTTCGTCGATGTACTGTATTCCTTCGATGTCAGGGTCTGTGACTGCCGCTTTTGTTTCTGAAAAGTGATGAAAGTTCAAAAAACACATACAGAGCTGTATATTTTTGCTTTCTTACGATCACCCTCGCTTGTAAAATGAAAGTGGACATTTTAATGCACACCAAAGAAAGATTTACTTCAGTGTTTATTTTCCTTTAAAAATAATCCTAGGGGATAGCGTTCCACGTTTAGTCTACCAGACCAGAGACAGTAGAAAGCATTCAGACTTTCAGCTTTCCAGGTGTATGTAAACTGCATTCTATCCGACGGCCAGCAGATGGCGACAGTTGCATGGCAAAAAGAATAAAATTGAGTGTTTCGTATATTTTGGTCACAATATGGAGGATTATCTATGATATGAAAAGCTCATTGTCTAATGAGCTGTCAGTCCCAGATCATTAGCCAGTGTGGGTGTAGTTTTAAACTCAAAACCATCAGAAACCAGTGGGTTCCATCTGTATTTTATACCATCTTTGACTCTAAGAAAGGTTACAACTGAATTTGTCCTATCTATCTATCTATCTATCTATCTATCTATCTATCTATCTATCTATCTATCTATCTATCTATCTATCTATCTATCTATCTATCTATCTATCTATCTATCTATCTATCTATCTATCTATCTATCTATCTATCTATCTATCTATCTATCTATCTATCTATCTATCTATCTATCTCCTTTTACGTGTAGATATTTATGTATCTCAGTACTTATTGCATATCCATTTGTTTGTCTCTTCAGCGGTTCGTTTGTCTGACTCGGTTGGCTTGTGGACATCTCCAGGGCACACACGCTTTTCATTTCTCTTTGTCCATCATCTCCGATCTCCTCCGTCTCATTGGACACCAGTGGCAAGAGCGTGGGTCCTCCTGCTGACCACTGTAACTTGGCCTTTGGGTGACCTCCCTTCAACAAGAGGGAGAACACACCAATGCCTTCGCTGCTCCAGCAGACTGAGATTGATGGAGGAATGGATGGAGCGACTGAGGAACAAGGGATACAGATAGTTACCGTTGGAACATCCTTGAGACTTTGATCGTGCAGTTTAAAAAGCAGGTAAAAGTGCGTCAGTCAGTCCTACCAATGTCAGCATTTCTCCAGTGTTTCTCAACAGGATCCTGTAGGGAACAGTGTCTCACTCTACAAATAATCCCTCCTCTTTTGTCGATTTTCTCCTGATTTGTTGCCCTTCTCTTCAGAGTGGCTGTCGCCCTGTAGCGTCTGGGTTCAGTCTGTATGGGGCCCCATATCTCTCCTCCCTCTATCACCTCCTCCTCTCCATCATCTTGCTCTCCCTCCCTGAATCTAAGCCAAGTCACTGAAATGTTCGGAGGGTAGAAATCTGTGATTTCACATCCTAGAGTTTGATCTTGGGAAATGGTGGAGCTGACAATTTCAGACACGCACGGCCTCCTGATGAATCCTGTTTGGGATCAAAATAAAAAAATAATCTTTGATTTTTCAACATTTCCCCCATTCCCTCCTCATCCCTCATCCTTACCTCTGGTCTCCCGGGTGATGGGCTGCTTCAGGGCAATGTGGTGGACGCTAACCCACACTTTAGTTGCTCCTTTCTCCAGTTCAGCGCGGGGAAGTTTACACTGGCTGTAGGCTGAAAAGAATCCCTCCGAATTGGGCCGAGGGGAGGACGATGCCTGGGACGCCACGGGGCTGAGCTCACCGCCCTGGCAGAACCAGCGGAAAGTGATGACGTCTGGATGGAAATGGGATGCTCGGACTGTCAGGCTGATGACATCTGGAAGATGGAAATGTCATCAATGGTAGCCTCCTGCAAACAGGTTAACTTTAAATACGCAATACAAAAGGATAGTCTTCTTGAATTACCCGAGTCTCTTTGTGTTTCTGCCAGCTGTATTTCTGACACCTCAGGAGGAGCTGGGCAACAAAACATACAAGTGATTCAGCTGCAGGACTTACAAAAATAAACTGAATAATAGAAAAAAACATGTTCTTACACAGAACAGTGAACTTCTCTGACACCCTCTCCTCCACGATCTTGTCCTTGCCTATGTAGGACACCTGGCACTTAAACACAGCACCCTTGTGGATTGAAATCTTGGGGATGAAGGTGAGCGAGGAGATCAGCTGTTGAGTGCCGTTTTTGGACGAGTGCAGCGGCCCCTGAGTGTGCAGCTTGTAGTAACCCATTTCACCTCTGGAGGGCAGCAGAGGACCTTTCTCTGACACTGGGGAGGTGAGAGTTAGACCATAGGGTAGATGGATGGTGATTAGGGGGTTACAGAGGCAGTTAAAGTTAGCTTTGGAAGTCCCTGTGAGTGTTAGGTGGTCAATTGTTAGATCAACGTGTTAAAGAGGGGGAAACAGAGGACGTTAAAGGGTGTTTGCGAGAAAAATCCAACATGTGTAGCACCAACACTTGCATTTCATTTCCCCAGTTCCCTAAACAACCAGCTTCCATCACCAAAAATTGCTTTAAAGATTGATTCTGCTGTGCTTTAAATATGTGTAAATTAATTCCTTCATTCAAACAATAAGTGTAACAGCTGGAGCACAGAAAAAAAAGGAGAATGCGACGCATCCTACCTGCGAGGGAGTTGTCAAAAATAGGGGTGTCATTGAGAAACCATGCGGTCTGCACCTGGTCCACCCTCCTGCCTTCAATGCTCAGTGACACCCTCCCCTTTTGACCTACTATCACTCGGGGAGGGAGGATGATCCCTGACACGCTGAGAGATTTCTGTTTCTCTGAGCAGGGTCACAAGCAATTATAAAATAAGAGACACTGAGAGAGAGAGAGAGAGATAAGGTGATATATTCACATACAAATATGCCTTTAAATTCCTTATCTACAGCTCCACACTTGGAGTAAGGTGAATAATGCCATAGTGAACATCAGTGGATTAAAATGTCTTCATGCAAGCACAATCATTCGCGTAAGGAAATCCCAGAAATTTGGATGAGTGGTGAAAACACAGCATTCAGATGAAGAGATTCAACTCTTTGGTGTCGGTGGACCTTTTTTTGATAAAGATCAGAATTCAAAAGGGGGCGCTGTTGTGTTGTAATGCTTTTAGCTTTTCTGTAAGGATGAAGCTTACTTGGAAACTACAGTGGGAGAAAATGACAAACGTGAAGTCACGCTCTTATTATTCAGAACTTTTTCAAGGCTTTTCTCGAGTATGTGTATTTTCCGAGACTAAAAAAACTACAACTTCCTCCTCTCTAAAGGTTTTGTACAAATTTAGTTCCTCCTTAGTCACAAAGGACAAAAATAGACTTTGCCTTATTTCTTCAATCCCTTGAGTATCACAAATCTCCTGCTGCAGTTACTGCGTGGTGAGCTCTGACTCACCATCTCTTCTCCTCCAAGAAAAGCCAAAGCAAAGCAGGAAGACCAGCACTATAGAGATGCACATCATAGCCACGGCTGCTTTGGCCGAGTTATTCAGCACTGGGGCCTCATCTAAGAGGAAGCAGAGAGAGATATTTATCAGATGATTCAAAGAAGGACCGGCAGTAAGAAAATAATCCAAGCAATTTTTAGTCAAAGCATTGTGTTACTTCATTATGATCTTGTGAATTGCACATTCAAAACTGGGTCATACTCTGAGGATCCAGCTTGTCCAGGTATGCTGAGCTACTGACGGGATTCACTAAACCAGGCTGGTTCACGGCACACTCCACCTTGCCACGCTGTGCCCTCTGCTCGGGGCTTAAAGTATAGTAGCGTCTGGTTCTGTAACTCCCATCTGGTTTCTGCTCAGTGACAGGCAGGTCAGGGAGGGTTGTGCCATTTTGATACCAGGACACAGACACTTCCTCTGGGTAGAAACTCTCCACGTCGCAGTAAAGAGTAAGAGGAGAGTTTTTGGAGGTTGTCGGCAGGACAGAAAGCCTAAGAGTGGAAGGACCTGAAGAAGGGTAAAGAAAGTATTTTTTAAAAAAGCTTGTGGTTTGTCACAGGCTTCATCAGATTAAAGGTTTTAAAGAACAGAAGTGACGTTATGGAGTGATAGAGGATGTAATATTAGAAGTACTGTGAGAAATACTGACAGGCCATGAGGCATTAAGGCCACTAATATGGAAACAGTGACTCTCAGTGACTCACGGGTGATACTGAGCTGAAAATCCAGCTCTTGATAGTTTCCACTGTGTGAGACTTTGCAGCCAAAGGTCACATTCTGGTCCTCGTGGGAAGGATAGAAGGTCAGGTTCCCCACAGCCCTGTAGTACCCATCTGGGGTCAGTTCAACTTCAACCTGGTAGGGAGGTTGAATCACTTCTCCCGCTCTGGTCCAGGAAAAAGAGACAGGAGGAGGGTAGAAACCGTCTGCATGGCATTTAAGCTGGGTCTTAGTGTCCAGCACCACCCACTGATGAGGAACTGAGAGAGTGGGAGATGCTGAAGGGGATGGGGGGAGAAGAAGAAATTAAATTGAGCTTAATTTTTAGATTCAGATGTGATCATAGGTGAGAAAAAGGAATCAAAACCACGAGAACGGAAACAAGACGTACCGATGATACTAAATGTAACGTTGCTGTAGTGCAGAATAGTAAAGTTGTAGCTGATGGTGCATTCATACATCCCCTGCAGGTCAAGACTGGCTTTGAGGACGACCAGCGAGAAGTCCCCATTGACGAAGTCAGCGTTGTCCCAGCTGAAGCCTTCCTTTATTTGGGTTGCTGCTTTTCCAAACGAGGCGATTTCAGAGCCATTTTTTATCCAGCTGACTGCGATCAGAGACTGGTTTATGTTGTCCCCCTCAGCAAAGAGCGTCACGTTGCAGGGGAGGGTTGCGTTTGTATTTGGACTGGCCTGAATTTCACTCGAAGACACTGAAAGTAGAGAGAGATGGACGGAAAAAAACAAAACGGGAATCATTAAGGCTCCTTACTTCAACACATGAGGGCTTGTAAGATGCAATGTGCCCTTTTTTGTGTGGTTGGGTCTGCATTTCAGGAACCCCCACACCACCACCAAAAAAAACTATGTTACAGACAATACTATGTTATGATCAAAAGTTGTTACATATTCAATAAATGTTTCCAGTGCACTTGGTAAGAAGTGTCATGACTTCTTGAGTTATTGGGTTGTTTTTTTGTTTAACTCTTGTCCTGTAACATTTGTGAAACAACTTCTTCTTTAGAAAGAAGAAATATCACAATCTTCCTCTTACAACTGGAAAGGTTGCCGCGAAACTGACTGACAAACCAGTTACATGACCTTATGGCATTTTCCTGTTTTTGCTGATGCAAAACAGAACCATTTGAGTTCTTTTAAAAACGAAAATAACCCAGGGCACAAACATGCACCTTGTACATATATTGTTTAGTGGAAGATACAAAATTGTCTTTCTAATGTGTTTGACTTAATTATGTAATAAATGTCATTAGAAAGCACCGAGAACAAAGTAAAACCGTAAAAGCAAATAGCTGTCTAAGGCTGGACAAATAACACTTGTCCAGTTTGTTGACTTAAATTAAATGAACAGTGAATACATTCTCTCTTTTCATCCCTGAGAGTAAATCAGTAATCTGACTACACTTTATTGATTCAGTGCAAATACAAGGCCTTTAAGACAGGCCCGGCCATCCAATCAGCTTAATTAGTAACTAGTACAATAAACACTTCTTGGCAGGTGTAACACAAAGCGGTGGAAAAATTTCCATCAGCATGAAGCGCTTATTTACGTTTCTCGCTAAATGACGGGTCGATCAAAGCAGATTAACAAGCAACCTAAGAATGGAGGTCAAACTGTACTGTTGACGCTTTTGACAGGCTATTTTTGAAAAGCACCTCGAATCAGTTAATAGCAAACTTCGTGCTGATGCACCAAAGAGGAAGAGGTTATTTTTCGTTTATACTCACTGATGTCACTTTAAGTTCGACATGGTGGAGAGAGACTTATATTGCATTACCAGGTTTATATTACATATTTTCTAGAAGTTAAGCTGTGATGCATTGTGTCTGATGGGCTGTTAATACTGTGCCACTTCCACTTAATAAGCGGCTGAACTTCACCAGACATTATAAACCCAACAGCCGCATTAGGCAGCACTGGCCACACTGGCCTATAAAGAAAACAACAAAAGCTACATGAATATTAAAAATCACTCACGTCTCACTTCACATACTGTCATATCGCACCGTTACATACACTGTAACTTAATCCAGGAATCAACACAACATAAAGGTCAGGTGGATGCTCACAATGTCTAACACTTAAGGTCTTTAATATGCACCATCCATACTAAAAGATTCACTTATAGCCCACCTGAGGTAGCCCACCTCATACCTTGTCATCAGCCAGAGTAAGATCAGTGCCGCCTCTGTAAACATCCATAATACTCACCATGCTTTATCAGAGTCAGGAGGACAGCATAGGCGAGGACTTTACACTGCATGGCTGGGCTTGTCTTGAGACCGACTTCTTATCATCAGGTCCTTTTCCCTGTCTTATATAGAGCTACGAGGTGACAGTGGGCGGGATTGTCCTGCAAGTCGGTGAAATAAGAAATATCGTTCCTGGACCTCGGGAGTGAAAGGAGGCCCTTGATATGTGTACGTTCCTCCAGAAGCAAGCAAGGCCTGGAGAGCAACAGGGTGGAAACGGGAGAGAGGAAAAAAGGAGGGAGATGTGCAGGGACGCACAAATGGGGAAACTGGTCACTTAAAATTCAGACGGGCCTCAGGCCAAGGTTTCGGGGCTACTTTACATTGGTGCAGTGTTGCCACGAACAAACAGAGTGAGTAATCCCACTGAGTTTATGTGGGCAAACACTCAGGCGAGACTACAACTCTTTTCTGTCTGTGGGAGGGTTCGGGTGCCGATGCATTTTGCGGAGAAAAGGAGGTTCTTTTATGCCCCTCTGTACAAGCCCCCCTGTCTCTTCAGTCAGCTCCTCTGATAATATTTAACCAGAACAAGCGCTTGATGTCTGAAGAGAACAAAAGGTGTTATCTAGTCAATCCCCCCTCTTAACAGTCATTAACTTGATTAGGAGTTTAAATTGTTTGACTTTAATTGGTCTTAACACGCACATCAGTCAAGGGTTAATTTCTGATCCAGAGGGGATGTGCGTCACTGAGCTGAAGTAGTCAGTCAGTATTTTTCTGCTGTACTTTGTATGAGGAGGAAACAAAAGCAAGAACTGAAAGTGTGATTAATGTGACCCAAATCCTTGTTCGTCTTGAACCTGTGCTCACATCCAGCTCTTTGTGACTGAACTTTGTGTTTTCTCTTCTTGACACGCTCGCTGCTTTCATCAGGCTGGAAGATTGAGTGAAGAGGAGGGGCATGTGAATCTGGGCCAGCTGATCGAAGGAATGAAGTTATTTAACTACTGTGAACATTTTGCTTTTGTCTCATTGATGCTCTTATTCAATATGTGACCATGACGTCAGCAAAAACCTTTGAAGCTGAAGTATGAGGAAAATAATTTTATGATTTGAATACAAGGTAGAAATAAAAAAAAGATGTGAGCTTTATAAAGGCCTTTATGGTTTGTGTGTGATTATTAAAACAACACACATTCCCAGCTTGTCAGAACTTCTATAATTAAGAATCATTATCAAGACATACTCAGTGATTTGTTTGTTTCTGGGTATCTCAGCAACCATTTCTTCTGTTTCAAGAAAACAGCCCGAAGCTTCCAATATACCCTCTGCAGTGGTCGCTTCGCTCAGAGCCTCACTGTCGTCACACAGATGCTGTCATCCAAGGTGTAAGAAGCCGCTGCAGTATTGTCCTAAACGATAGGTGTCGCCATTTAGTCAATAGTGGAGAAAACGTGCTAATAGGGAGCATAAGAAGTTAAAACCAGGAGCCAAGACTTTGTTAAGTGTTGACTTGTTGTTTTGCAAATTTCTTTCCACAAACTCAAGCTCCTAAACATATACAACATCTCACTCTGTGTATTTGTACATCTCTGAGCTTCTGTGCAGGATTATTCTTAAAATGGTGGTAATAACTGGCATGATCTGGACTTAAAAAGGCAATATTTGCCTGTCAGTTTGTTGTAGCTTAATAATATCCTAGATTAATAAAGTTATTCAGTTATTCAGAAAGGTGTTTAGAAATGCATTGGTGGTGGCGTTTAGGAAAGACTACTGAGTGTTTTAGGCCTGAAACTGGTGTTGCAACTTTCATTGTGGGAGGTCACAGGGTGAAAGTGCAGCAGTATAAAGAAACAGGTGTGCTGCATTTTTAACCCAGGACAAAATTAGAGCACTGCTTCCGAATGCACACAGCAAGTGTTTTTTTTCCATTAGATCTATTCTCTTCCTGTCAATTTGAAGGAGGAATGCATAGGAGGAAATGACGGTACTGAACGTGCCAATAATAGTCATTACATGCTGTCACAGCAAAATCTCCAGTGTTAAATTAACACTTTTGACAGTGTTATATGTTTAAAAGTAACCTAGTCAGTTTTGAAGATTAACAAAGACTAACACTGAGCAGTGCTGATTTTCTAACACTGGAATATTTCTAACATTTTGAGTTATTTTCCAGTGTTAGAAAATCAGCACTGCTCAGTGTTAGTCTTTGTTAATCTTCAAAACTGACTAGGTTACTTTTAAACATAACACTGTCAAAGGTGTTAATTTAACACTCAACAGTGTTGTATTTAACACCCAGAGGTGTGGAACCATATAGACACTCTCTAGTGTTAATTTAACACTGGAGGTGTGGTTACATTTCTAGCAAACAGTACAACAGATTATGGCGTAAGCTAAGGCGTAGGGTTTCAGATAGGTTTGTGGATAGGTTGACAAAATTTACATTACCTAGACCAAAACAGGCCACTGTGGACTTGTGGACATATGAAAACTATAACCAGTTAACCTCAGTGGTGTGTACAGAAAGTCTTAACTACAGACACCGACCCCTTGTTGATGTCTTCCATTTATTTGCTCTGCAAATTATAGTCTTTGTTTTCCTGCTCTCACTCAGGCTTATGCAGACATGACTGCTGTGTTTAAGTAACCCACAAGAACTTAGATGTAACAATTTCTTGATTGAAAGTTGTACATTTGTTTTGTGGATAAAGCTCATAAGGTAATTACATTTTATATTTGTGGTTGTGTGGGTGCAGAGAAGTCCTCAGCAAGAAAATACTGTATGTGACTCTAGTTCTTTTTGCACATCACCTAATCAAGTTCACCGCTACTAGCAAGACTGAAGTCTGTTGTGCCCATCTTGTGACATGTACCCTGTGCAGCATGAAGATAAAATATGAGTACATAGGATGGTGAGTAACCACCCACAACATGGGAATCAGTCTGCTTCACTTTCATGACAGGCTTTATACATTCATTTTTTAAAGTGATGTGGTTTTAATAGTCAGCCCAGTCTTATTCCATACCCACATCAACACCATGCACCATTACATTATTAAGTAGCCTAGTGGAAGTCCAACTGGATTGTTTGTTCACCATCTTGCCTTGCATATAAAACTGTATACATTTTGTTTTTATTAACATAGGTAACATCCGACATCCTGAGCAATAATATAAACCTGCCCAGGTTAGGGCAGACGAACCAAGTGACGGCTGGACATCAGCTGTTCCCACCTGAGGAACTGGTATGGGTGCAGGAAATGGCTGGACCTTAGTCGCCCTGGGAACAGGAACAGGTGGACAGGTATGCTCGGGGATGATCACAGGAAGACGAACAGTCTTCACAGCCACAGGTTGGGAGGCATGAACAGTCTTGTTGACGACTGGTCAAACATTACAAAAAGTTTCTATAGATGAAGGCGGGACAGCACAAACAGTTTCTGGGAAAGCTGACTCAAAAACATGGAGAACAGATTCAAACCGACACAACTGTGGAACACAAAACTCAACCTGATATGAAGCACTCAGATCAAATAGCCAGCTTAAAAATAGAGGATGCCTTCTAAAATGTCCTTAACATTTCAAACAGTATCAATTATTAATCATGGCAAAAGCGACTGAAACCAAGTGAAAGCATGTGGGCTGGGAAGCCATTTCAGCATTATATTATCATGTTATGGTCACGTCATTCTGTCATGTGATTAGAACTTACTGATTACTGAGCAGACAGGGCACACATACAAGGTGGGAATGACAATGGTGTGACAAAGAACAGAGGGAAACTGAGGACTTAAATAGACATGATTAAGAGACACAGCTGGGGAAGAGAAGGCACAGGTGAACAGAACCAATTAATGAGCAAGAAAGAAGCAAAACTGAAAAACAACCCACACAGGAGAAGAGACTATCAAACTATAACAGGCAACACTGAGACTGAGGCTAACACACGTGAACCTGACAGGCCAAAGTAAACACAAAGACAAAACATGGAAGAAACACAGAAACACAGACTTGGCATCGGGATCGTAGGAGGGCTGGAAAAAGAATAGCAAAGAATATGATGAATGCAAAATCAGAATAAAAACCCAAGCAAAGCAAAGGTAAAGTTTAAAATGAAAACTATAACAAAGTCAAATGGAAACTATCAAACAGAAAACAGAGTCCCAAATATAAAACGCAGGGTACAAAACCCAGAATCGTGACACTTAAGTTATGCTGGAATGTTGACAAACCGGTTAGAATAGGCAGTGAAAGAAAACTATCACAATGACACCTCTGCTTATTGTAAATACAACTTTACTGTGAGTGAACAGGATGGCAGCCTGGATCCTCTTGGTGTGTGCGCTCATCACTCTGCAAGGTGAGCCCTAATCTTTAACAGCTTTTTTGGTTTTGTTAGAGCTATTTTGTACAATGTTTGAGAATCCGGGTAATGATGGTTTTGTATTGAAGTGTATTGTGTAAAAAATGTAAGAGAAAGTAAAGCAAAACAAACCCTCTGCTGTCAGTATGAACTTTATGAAAACAGGAATTACAGCAATACTGCTTCACTAAACAGACGTACTGTTGGTTATCAGCGATGCTTAAACTATTTTTGTTAACCTTTTGCTTAGTAACTTAGTAACAACAAGTCTTCAATGTGTCAGAACAAACCACAATGTAACATCACAATGCAGAAAGTTTTTCATGTATTCGACAGAAATACAGTGCGGCCTGCATCAAGTCAAATTTGTTGACTTGAAATAATGAGAGTAAAATGTGATCCACTTAGCTGTATTTACAGTTACGGAAAAGTTAAGGAAAAAAAGGTAAAGTAAGGGAAAAAAGCTGTAACTCTAGTGTCCCCATGTGGCTGTTGTTACACACTTATGGCAACATTCACAAAGGTTATAATTTCTAGTGACTTCTTCTCTTATTCTTACAGGCTCAAAGGCTCAGGGTGAGCACATCACATTTCATATATACCATAAAACTGTGTAAATACTCTGAATGTTCATATTCCAGTGTGACTAAAATCAAGCATGAGAAATTTTATTGCATATCACCTGACACCCAGCTGTCTTTGCTCTGTCAGATTGTGGGGTGGCACCTCTCAATACAAGAATAGTGGGTGGTCAGAATGCCCCGGCTGGGTCATGGCCCTGGCAGGTGAGCGTACACTATCAATCATCTCACATCTGTGGAGGCACCCTCATCAGTGACCAGTGGGTGCTCACAGCAGCTCACTGCATTATAACGTAAGATATACTCTTTGTTTCATTCTGTATTGCACGTTTTTACCGGAAGTCTATGTGGGAACATTGTGTTCAAATTCAGTATTTTAGAGACCAAAAAAAAAGCCGTCAGATTATTTATGTTGCCCAGCAGACCTCAAAGAAACCAAACATCAGTGAGAGACTCAAAAAACAAGTGAAGCATGTGAATTAAAAGTTGAGTAAAATATCCTGCTAGACGTGTTCACAGAGCAGTTTTAATAAAGTTAGCTGATACAAATCAATACTTGTTGGTGACAGATAACTAGCATAACTAACATACAAGTTCAACCAGTTCACTATTGTGCAGAAGGTGTTTCTTCAGTGAATAATGGTGATTCCAGCTCATCAGAACAAATATTTATGTTAATAAACTATTAAAAGAACGGCTGTACAAAATCAAATTAACATATTTACGTCTGGCCTTCAGTGCTATTTGTACCTCTAAATGTTGAAATGAGTTATTTCCTGTATGTTATCTTGAATACAATGTTGCTAAGTGGTACTCGTCTTCTGGTGCTTAAACTGCTGAACAGGCAAGCAAACAATAGTAATGTACTGATGCGAAAAAAAACCCCAATTTGTGCTTTACATAGGATCTACTTTCTTTCTACAAACTTGCTGCCACAAACCATAAATGTGCAGAAGGAAGTGTGTGTCTAAGTGTGACTACAGGCTTGTTCCTGAGACAGAATGATAAGGTGTCAACACTGATAGCAGTGTTAGCTGGCGGTACCTTTTATAGATGTTATCAGTAAAAAATTTTTGTCAAGAAGTGGCTCTTTCCTTTACATCTAATCCTCAAACCTGGTGATGTTTCACTGCTTTGCTTTGACATCTGATTGATAAACAAGAATTTCACGCTTAAGATGTTTTCCTCGTAACTTGAACTTTTGCTTGTTGCACAATAGTCAACCTGTGTGATAACAATTTTGTACCATGACGGGCGTCTGCCAACGGATGAAGAAATATCCTCTTAGCATGTCTTCCTGTCGTGTCATACACAGTACATTTAAAGGTCACACATTCAGACTAGTCACCCTGACTTTAGTGAAAATAACATGCTAAGTTAAACCTGATGCTGTGAGGGTGAATTGACCTAATTAATCCAGTTCAGTAGCTTGTTGAAGCATGTATATGTACAGAATACTTTATGGCCGACTGCAAGGTGCTGTGGTCCTGTGGGTGTTAAAATCGTCACGCCTACACCACATGATCGACTGGTGGTTAGAAGTGTGTGTGCTGACATGCTGCGTTTGTTTTTTACCATACATGGAAGTGTACATTATGGACACATTTTCTCCATTTTTATCTTATCGATTCAAAGGAAACTTTGCAAAGGTTTTGTGGTTTGTTCAAAGGAAACTGTTGCAAACATGAACAATGTTTCCATGCTTTGTTTTGTTTCTTTCTTAGAGAGAAGACGCTTTCTCCTGGCAGCTCTTTCTTCTTTCTTCAGTCTTTTTTTAATTGTACCGTGATGAGCTCTAACATTTAGCACGCTACCCGGGCCTCTATACCCTGAGATCGAACCCCTTTTTTAAAGTGAACATTTGCTGGGACATCCAATCCTGGATAGATTGTGCCATCGTGTGAATGCACACCTGAATGCTCCAGACCGGCAAACTGCCAGAACATCAGAACTCCTGATGATCAGATAAGCACCTATTGCTACTGATCCTTGTAATTCCTATCCAGTCAGTGGGATGTGCTAAGTTTTACAGGACTGCGCAGAGTCCTGTAAAAAACGCTCTTTTTCCTGGGTGGACTTTGCTGTTATGTAAATACTGCTGGGTATTATGAGGCAGGAACTCACACGATCTATTTCAGTTCCTCCACGCTGTAAGTTCTGTCACAGTGTTTGATACAATGCACATACAAAAGTCATGTGGTAAAGGAAGTGAGTCTTGGTACATAAGTAGGTCAAATGCAAGGCTTTAACTCACTCACACAAGATTGTGTCATGTGTAAAATAAGTTAAATTTTTTCTTTAGACTTTTTAAACTTATTTTTTTTTGCATTTCTGTGCAATTTGCGTAATTTGATCCAACAAAGCCTCTACATTACATTTATAAAAGTGCCCTACTTTCCCTTAACATGAACCCAAGTGGGAAATCAGTTTTGACTTTTGTCTTCTGGGTGAACGTCTTGTGTCTGGCCCATTCATCCAGCAAAACCTGCACTACACTGGTCTTTTTGCTCTCTCGAAGGATTTCCTAGTCTTTCTGCCAGAAGGCAAATATCCAGGTCAACACCTAACTGAAACTTAGTGGTGGTGGCTCATTTTACTGCCTAATTAGCAACATATCTGCTTAATTAGCAGTCAGATCAGTCACCAGGAATTAATTTTGACTCAAACAGGTTCACGCAATACACTGTTTGTAATGACCCAAATAAAGGTCTCCTAATTCCTTATTTATATGCTTCAAGTCTTTCCAGTCTTGGTGATACATGAGCATACTGCAAGATAAGGGCTTTTAATTTTATGTTTTATTGCTTATTCTTACTTATGTAAAAGCATTTTTGGCTTTACTTGAAAGTCGGAGAGAAGCAGGGAAGCAGAAGGATATGCTGAAAAGTTATGCCACAGTGGGGAAGTGAGTCGTGAATGGTATCTGCTTCCATGTGATAGAAATGATTATACAATAGATTTTAGTTTAGTTTAGTTATTTGGAGAACTGAAATTTACAGATTTACTACCATGTCTATGACAGTTTCTTACAGCCAGTATTGTGGTTGTTACTCAAAAAAGTAATCTATTAGACATTACTCATTACTTTTTAAAAAAAGCTAATGCATTACACTACTTAACTACTCCCTTGAAAAAAAAATTGTCACACTACTTGTTACATTCCTTCTGCATCGCTGCATAACAAGACCTGATATACATTTTCACATAATAACCAATATATACCTTAGGCTACATTATGCAGATAACTGAGCAACTTGGGTAACACAACTAAACACATAATTATAACTGTAACCCGATTAGTCAGTTCAGTGCAGTAATGTGCTACATTAATGTATTACAGAATGTGACCACAGTATGTTTTGCACAGCTGTAATGACGCTGTAATAAGTGGGATGCATTACTTTTTAACCTTTTACTTTGTAACTTTGCTTTGTTGTAACACACTTTGATAACACACTGTCTCATAAATGAAGCGTTTCTTCATTTTAAACTTGCATGATACATCTACAGTCTAAAGTTAGCTCAATGCACTCTACATAGATCTCATACAAAGACTTCTATAAATATAAGTCTCATGTTCAAACCAAGACGTGGCCAAGTATAGACAGTAAATAATTTAAATAACAAGTTACTGTCCCTGTGTGGGCTGGTTTTAATTATACAGTTGCAAGAAAACCAAATTTGAAAGGGATCATGCAAAGATCATGTTGTGTTGTGTTTGGATCTTTCAATTTGGGCCAAAATTGGACACTGGCACTCGAGGCCTGGAGTTCAACACCTGTGCTCTATACACAGCTGTGAAACTAGTGAAGGAGAAAAATGAGAATTAAACAGAAAAACAAAAGACAAAAACACTGAGATCTGTAGATTAACAATAAACCTGATGTGGGAAACTGGAGGATACAGGAGGCCGAAGAAATAAATAGAAACACAATAGAACCACTATATTTAACAAGGAACAAGGAAAACATGTTTACTCATATCAATTCTTACTATCCACAAAAAACTACGTTGGGCCCTATGTACCAGTGTATACATGCAAAGAAAGTACTTTTTGCACAAAATTACCACCCATATAAGCTACTTTTCTGTGTCATAACTCTGTATTAATGTGTTTGTTAGATAATTTAACTCAGTAGTGGTTATGGAAGGTCTGTGGCAGTTCTATTTGTTTGCACAACACGTACAAGTTCAGTTGGGGAAATATTGATGGTTTATATGCATAGTTAAAAGTTTTGATTACATAGGTAGAAAGTTTTTTTCACAGTTAGCTTCTGACCCTGTGGTTTGTGAAGTTAGTATAAGTCAGGGTGACCCATAAACACACTGTTTATCTAGTTCATCACTTGGGTTTGATTGACTTTGATTGGGCACAAGCTTCTGTCGTCACACCTTGTTTTTTTTTTTTTTTTGTAAATTCGCACACGTTTCTATCGGGCAGCATGGAGTTGCGGTGTTGCCGCTGTCACCATTCACCGAGAAGGTCAAGGGTTCAAATCAGGTTCAAGCCTTTCTGTGTGGAGTCTGCCTCATCTGCCTCCGTCTGTGTGGCACCTGGGTCTACTCTCAGCTCAAAAACATGCATGAAGTTAGATTAATTGGTCATTATAATTTGGCCGTACATGTGAATGGTTGTCCTGCCCACAGCGTTCCCTGCCTTTTACCCCATGACAGCTGGATTAGGCTCATGTGACTCTGAATTGGATGAGATAATGGATGTATGTTTGCACTAGTGGTTAAATACAATAAAAACCAATTGCCAACAAAATAGGTCATGACAGGTTTGAGAAAATATTCTAAATCCATGGACTGATTTCATTATTATTCATTTAATACAGAAACTCACTGAGTGCATGGACGCTCTACTTTGGGAGAGAGACTCAGGCTGGGCCTAACACTCATGAGGTGAAACAGAGTGTGTCGCAGGTCTTTGTCCACCCTAACTACAACAATTCTTACTTGAACAACGACATTGCCTTGATGAAGCTCAGCAGCCCTGTCAACTTCACTGACTACATCAGACCTATCTGCCTGGCAAGTAGCTCCAGTCAGTTCTACAACTCCACATCCTGCTGGTCCACTGGCTGGGGCAAACTCAGAGAGAATGGTGAGATTTTTATTTAATCTGTGTAGCTGGTGGAGGTGGAAGCATCATATCAGGTTTTTTCTAGTCTCGCTTTGCCACTTAAATTCGTATTTGCATGTCAACTGTCAGGGGCTGGGTCTGTGACCCAGTGTGTTTCTTATTGTCAAGCTTGTTTTGTAATGTCTCTCAATGTTTCCTGTTTTATTTTGAAAAGCCAGGATTTTTCATGTTCAATGTGTTTTGTTCGACTTCCCCCGTGGTGTCATTATGTCTATTACAGTCAGCTGTTTCTCCATGTGTTTCCACTTCCCCTGAAATGGCCCTCAAAGTGGCCCGCATGCGCAAAAGAAGACGTCACACACAACGCGTTCTTTGTTACTTCCTTTAAAAGTTGTTGCTATTAAAGTTTTTCACCCTGCAAGGTGCGCAGTTCACATATTCGCATAATACTTTTTGGTGCCTGAACTGCCAGACAGATGCACAAACTGTTTGTTGCTGACGGGAATGTCAGTTTTTTGTGGGGGTTTAGATATTGAATAATCACATCATCATTCGTGTTATCGTTTGCACATATCCATTGAAAATACTTTTGAATTCGTAAGACTGGACGAGAGTGGACTCATTTCATGTTTTGCCTTTCACAGAGACTTTGCCAGCTAATGCACCCCTCCAAGAAGTTCAGATTCCTGTTATTGGAAACAAACAGTGCAGCTGCAATTATATCCCAGCAAAAGATGCGAACATCACTCAGCAAATGATTTGTGCGGGGCAACAGAACAAAGGAGCATGCCAGGTTAAAACAAAAGCACATTGTTGTAATATGTATTCTCCCTTACAGAAAAACCCGTTTATTTATTTATTTATTTTTTGCAATTTCAGCCCTATAATGTAAATATAAACTTTTTTAGTTTTGAGAATATGCTGTTTCAGTCCCCTTCTTAATGTTTGTGTTTTATCCTACTCTTTTCAGGGAGACTCAGGTGGACCCTTGCAGTGCAAACAGGGTTCCAAGTGGATCCAGGCTGGTATTACCAGTTTTGGAGTACCTTGTGCTCAGGCAGGTTTCCCTGAGGTCTACGCTCGAGTGTCTGAATTCCAGACTTGGATCACAAATCAAGTAGCAGGGGCCAATGTGGGCTTTGTGAGCTTTACTTCTAGTGGCACCGACACAGACAGCAGCTTTGTGTGTCGCAGCAACAACTCCACTGGCAGCACTAACTCTGGAAATTCAGCCACGTTTGCACCTGAGCTTGGACTTTTTATCTTCTCAGTAAAAATGTTGCTAGACTGCATTTTAGTTTAACACTAAAAATATCTCCTCTTCTGCTCTTTTTGTCTTTAAAGGTACAGTGCATAAACTAGCACCCACTCATATGTATTTTTGACTGAATGAATAAAGTTTATGACGATGCATGAATTTGTTAGATGTAATGGCACACTAATCGATGTATATTTAGTACAACAAAGTGTTTTTCTATTATATAATGTTAAAAAATACTTACATAAATTGGTAATTGGTTTTTAAAGTATTTTGATTTTAAAAAACATTATAGTCAACTATAACATAACTGCACTGTAGCTTGGGTGGATCAGCCTTTCTTTTCTTTCACTACACTCACTACATCAATATTTTTTCTTTTGTTAATCACTTTATAAATCAATTTGTGTTTTCAGCCAAACTAGAGTACCTTGGATATGGAAACAAGCTAAAATTAAAGGTTCTAATTCTGATTTGCTGGTGTTACTGAACATTATGTACAAGACTGGAAGAGATATGCAGAAGATATATGAATATATAAATATGCTCAGTTGTGTATGTTTGGACGTAACGTACAACATCTACTAGATTTTTGGTTTTGGCTTTTTTTCTTCCTGTTATAGATTTTTAATTCAGAGGCTGCTCATGTCATTTTAAACCTTCCCAGAACTCTGAAATATGAGTTTTATTTTAGTGATCTGAGTATTTGAGGAGACAGGGAAATTGTGGGTGGGAACATTTGGGGAAGCAATTTTTAAGAGAGGTTCTGCATTGATACACTGATGGATGTGGTCGCGATGACTTCTGTCTCGGGCTTGTGAGCTGTCACCAGTTATGCTCTTTGAAACCGTACTTTATGGTCAAAGGCTTGATCTGAAACTGCAACTGATGCACCCAATGACATTTTCTTTGTCCAAGAGAACGGCTGACACCTTTAAATTTGACATGTAGCTCTTCCTGTTACGCCATGCTCCAATCTAATCAGAGAAAATGGAAATTTTAGATCAAGAAAACAATATTTTAAACTCAGGCTTCTTAAATAAACCTGGATGTATCAAGGATCGTTAAAGTGGCTTATCTCCTGTTATGTTTGATGTATGTCCTGTTACATTATTAGATACTCATCAGATACTCATAGTGCCAAATCACAACAACAATTGCCTCGTGGCACTTTATGTTGTAAGGTAAAGACCCTGCAATACTACAAAGAAAACATAGTAAACCCCAACAATCATACTGACTCCCTATGAGCCAGCGCCTTGGCGACAGTGGGAATAAAAAAACTTCCTTTATCAGGAATAAACCTCCAGGAGAACCAGGCTGAGTGAGGGGTGACGGGTAGGGAGATGAGAGGAGGACAGGACAAAGACATGCTGTGGAAGAGAGCCAGAGTTTAATAATAACTTATAATTAAATTTAGAGAGGTGTATAAAACATAGTGATTGAAAAAGGTGACTGAAGAAGAAACACTCATGGGAATCCCGCAGCAGCCTGTTGCAGCATAACTAAGGGAGGATTCAGGATCACCTTATCCAACCATAAGTATGTGCTTTTATCAAAAAGGAATGTTTTAAGCCTAATCTTAAAAGCAGAGAGGGGGTCTGAAGGCTCTGCCTCCCATTCTACTTTTAAAGGTCATGAAGATAAGATGTGAGGAGCAGGATTTTAAATTCAATTCAGGATTTAACAGGGAGCCAATGAAGGGAAGCCAGTATAGGAGAAAGATGATGTCTCTTTGTAGTCCCCGTCAGTACTCGTGCTGGAACATTTGGGATCAACAACTCCAAGATGTTTGTAACCTGCACTAAAGCTGCTTCTTTACTGTGACGAGCTCTGAAACCTGACTGAAAATCTTCAAATAAACCATTGCTCTGCAGATGATCAGTTGTTTTAAAATTACTGAAGAATTTCTAATACAAAAGTACATAGCCAGATAATACAGACAATTTGATCATGTTTAAAATTCAAACATTAATTAATGATAGAACTTATTTGAGCAGCTGCTCTATGACAACCCCCATTAATGTTTAAATAGCTGGGACTCTCCACCATTTGGTTTCAGAACTGAAAAAGATTCTTTGATGAGAGGTGAAACCTCTTCATGGACCCAAAGGAGTCCAGTAGGTTTCTATCAAAGCTCCTTGGACTATCATGACCTGGATTAGTGAAAACCTACAAAGACAAACTCCTGTTCAAGCCTTTTATATATGAGGGGCAGCCAGTCAGAAGACAGCTGAGGATTAAATTGGGCCTCCAAAGCCCCAGTATAAAATGTATTATTTTATTTATTTGTTATTTAGGATTTATTCCATCTCCTGCAGTTGAAGTTGGTTATTATGTACTTTTTCAAAGTACTACTGAATTCCCTGACTATAAGGGGAAGGTTTCTGCGTTGACTGTTTTTCTTAATGTTTCTACTTTTTATGTGCAAACAGTTCAACTTGTAACAAAGAATCAATCCTCTGGGGATCCGAAACAGTTAGAACAGAGGTTTTAGAATAACAGTAACAAGGACATATTTTACTTCTGTTTGGTAATTTGCTACCTTACAGTCCCATCAGCAAACTTCATTTGCTAATAAAAATAAAGCTAGATCAGTAAACCGCGTAAGGCTACTTCTGCTTGAAGTGCAATTATTATGGCAACTGACAGTGTTCGTTTAATGGGAACTTAAATGTTGAGCAGTGAGAAGTAAAACACAAAGTAAAACCAGAAAAAGGAAGGAAAGCATCACGCTACGGTAAATACTTTATTCCATGGTAACAGTATAAATCATATACTGAACTTACTGGAAGCAGACCAAGGAAAATAGTACAAGTTGTGTAAAAACAGTGTGGGAATCTTCACCTGAAAAAAGGTGTTTAAAAATAAAAGCCAAGGGAATGGAGGAAGAACGTGTTTTAGTCTTCTAGCTGCAGCAACCACTCAAAGCTTTTTTCTTTCTTTCTCTTTTGCTTCCTACTGAGATGTAAAAGTGCTGCTGTTTCTGTTGTAGCGTTTAATAGTAGAGTGTGAATTTCATAGGTGGTGCCTTAAGGGACGTGTCCTTTTCCGTGATGATGTAATAATGGAGGGGTAGGGGTGGAAAAAGGGTGGTTATGCTTAATAAGCATGATTAGCCACAAACAGTGACTCTCCACCAGCAGTGCTGGTTCCAGAGGAAACATATTTGCCCACACTGGCCTGGCTGTTAGCCTGTAAGATAGAAAATATGATATTATTTAATGCACAAGAGGACTCTAGAGCATGAGTTTGATGTTAATAATAATAATACAACTCTTTCATATAGCTTTATATTTTAGTTACACAGTTCATATTCAGACATACCAGAGCTCTCTTTACAAACTCTTCTTGGCATGCCTTTCCATTCTCCTTCTTCCCACCCCAGGCTTTCAGGGCAGAGGCCTGCAGTGCACGGCCATATGAGAAGGTGAGTGCCCAGGGCTTGCGCAGGGGGCACTGGTTCATGGCGTTCAGGTTGACAGAGGCCTCCTCCTCACTCTGACCACCAGACAGGAAGGTAATACCTGCAAAGCAGGTAGAGTTTAGCAACCCAGATTGCAGATCTAATGCAGATTAGTCATAAAAGATTATGTCTAAAAAAGTGTAAAAGTGTGCATATCAGCAAGCGTGTGATGTACTTTCTTACCAGGAACTGCAGGGGGAACGGTGCGGCGCAGGGCAGTAACAGTTGCCATGGCAATCTCCTGGTTGGTGTACTTGTGAGAGCAAGAGTGTCCAGCGGTAACCATGTTGGGTTTGAGCAGGGTACCCTCCAGGTAGACGTGGTGGTCGGACAGGGCCTTGTAGACGGCAGCCAGGACCTTCTCAGTGACGTACTGACAACGCTTCAGGTCATGGTCACCATCAGGAAGAATCTCAGGCTCAACAATGGGGACAATACCGTGCTAGGAAAGGCAAGGACACAAAGACAGGGTAAAATAGGAGCTCATATTAAGAAGACAAGACCTGAAATCCAAAAGTGAAGACTTTAAAAATTTAATGTTATGCTGCCTTGATAATACTATGACATAGCATTAATTTGGAGAAAAGTTTTTTGAGCTTGTTGGCACATTATGAGGTTTCCTCATTGTGTGTTTTTACCCATGCAGGAAGTATGCGTGTGGCATGATCATATCAAATGCACAAGCAAAAACAGCAAAAATATTTTAATGTTTTTTTCTTTAAATAGACCCAATAATAGATCTTGTAAAATTCAGTTAAACTGGGTTATCTGTCTGTTGTGTCTTACCATCTGGCAGATGCTGGCATAGCGAGCCAGGACATTGGCATTCTCTATGATAGCCAGTCTTGAGGGCGTGGTGGGGGTGATCTTCAGAACACAACGCCACTTGGCGAAGTCAGCACCATCCTTCTTGTACTGGGCGCAACGCTCATAAAGCCCATCGAGACCTGTTAGGAAGGACAAACATACACAATACGTTAGATAAAGATATTAAAAGATAATTATGTAATACGGATGATGTCTGGATCTTTTCTGTGCTCACCTTGGGTGGTTGTCTCGCCATTGGTTCCTGCCAGGGGGACAACACCTTTGTCGACCTTGATACCCACCACCATGCCTCTTTCTTTGAGGTATTGAGGGAAAGGCTTGCCATTGTCGGCCTTCTGGTACATGGTCTCGTGGAAGAGGATAACGCCACCAATACAGGGAGTGATGCGGTCGTCAGCAGTGAAGAGGAGCTGGCGGTACAGCCTCCTGTTCTCCTCAGTGTTCTCAGCATTGATGCTCTGGAAGCGCTTGGCCACACTGCCTGGAGGTTATAGAAACAGATAAAATCAGATTGACTATAAAAACATAGTATATTATTAGGTGTTGGAAGCCACAGTCTGTCTGCACGTTTGCAGAAATGTTTCAGTTCAGGTCTGAGAAAACACACACAGTGAAACCAGTTTCAACTGTAGCCTAACTGCAATCCTTTAAGCCATAGTTTTTGGCAACTGTTGAGTTGACTGTCCCAAAGAACTGATTGTTAGTATATAGGTTCATTTTCTTACCAGTTGACTCATCTGCGGCAAGGATTCCTTTGCCTGGAGCCACAATCTTCAGAGCAATATCATTGAGCTCCTTCTTTTGCTCAGGAGTGAGGAAAGGGTATGCGTGAGGCATCCTGACTCTTGATATAAATAGAGGGAAGACAAAAATTTGAGAAATTAATAATGAACATGACACAGGGGTTATACATTTTTACAGTGCGCCAAGGCGAAAGGTTATACTGCACTGCAAATCTGCTTTTGAGTGTAACAGTTTCAGGGTATATGTGTGGGAAACTGCTAGATGAAAGGAGCACAGAACATCGGGTTGATTGTGTGAAGGAAGTGGTAAAAAAACCCAAAAACGTCTGGCTCATGGTTTTATGTTTTCCTGTCAGACTATCTTTTGCTAAAACAACCCAGACCAGCTTGTGTCCTACATGCGACAGCAGCTGTTTAAGCTTTAACTGCTGCAGCAGCTTGTGCGCTGGTTTCACACTATTCCCCAGGCACAATATGTAGCCTCACAGAGGATCCAGTGTCAGAGAACTACCACAAATCCCCCTCCACCACCATCACATGCCCCACCCTCCATGCATCTGACCACCCTTAAAAAATCGTGTGCACGTCCGTGACCTATTCCATTTTCTAGCCTCTTATCCCTGACCTTTCCATTCCCCTCCACAGCCCCCCTTCCCTCACCATTCCTCTTGACTGGCCTCTATCGCATACCTCCTCCAACTGTCACCCTGTTGCCACTATCAATACGTTAGACTAAATATACCCAGTGTACCCAGTATACTGCTTGCATGAGGCAGTGAGTGCACTGTAGCTCATGTAGCATGAATGGGCTGCATAAAAGAAAATGTGCAGCGTTCCACCCGGCTGTTGATGAGGCATGCCACATTGCAGAAGGCAGTCTAGATGAATTTATCTAGTAAAGCAAGAAATTAGTCAGACTATTGAGTCACCACTGACCAACGATTCAATGGAAACTTTGCATCAGATAAAGGTAGGTGACTGAAGTTTACCAAAAATGATCAGCTTTGTTTAATATCAAGGGAGAATCGTTCTCACAGTTCATCACAATCATTATTTAATGTTGTTATACTATAGAAAGTGATGAGATATTTTCATCTGTCTAGCATCTGGTTCATTGACGTTGAAGTAACAAAAAAAAAAAAAGACGCACACTTGCATTTAACCAACAGACATGAACCTGCGGGTTACACTGATATAGTTCGAGTCATGTTAACCACACAGTTGTGAAAGCTACAAGAAGATGCATAACACTGTTTTTATTTTATCTCTGGTATACAGGTCATAAGCCTCTCATTATGCCAAGGCTTTATAACATAACATTCAATAGCTAACCAACAAATCCACTTCAAATGGGCATGAATTCAATCTTTTACCTTTGAGGTTGCGAGGAGAGCTGAGAGAAGAGAGAAGAAGGGAGAAGATCCGGCCTTCGTCTGCGACACCCCTGCAAGCCTGCTGGCCCTTGTATTTATCCTCCCATTGTGACCCCTCACATTTCAGCTGCCCAACTATAAAAAGAACAGGATGCAACCAGAGATGGCTTGTGACATTCAGCAGGACTGGGGCTGGAGTAACGTGCTAGCAAGCAGCCACTCAAAGGGCAAAGAGTGTTTCAGTGAACGGCACAAAATGCGATGGAATAACAGGCAGTTAGGGTTTAGGTGAAGTCCACATAGAAGGGGTTGAGTAGACGATATTATCCAGAAATGTGCAGGGAAGAATGGCCTACTATGTAAGTGTTTCTTACACTCTCCTTAAACGAAATTATGCATCTTCCAAGCACATCCTTTACATTCTGTCTTATATTAAACATTTTATTTAGCTGCAGTTATTGTAAAATATGCTGCCTCACCAAAGAAGAACATCTAATATCTGGAGGTCATTTGAAATAGTATGTGAAGGAAGATAAATTTGGGGGTATATGTAGAATGCACTAAATGTGTGTGTCTGCGTGCACACAGACACACAGAAACAGAGTGAGAGTGAGAGAGGGTTGAGCATGTTGCAACATTACCAACCTGCCCTTAGAAATCCAAACCAGACTCAGCAACACAGCACACTGATCCTTGACCTTTTCTCGACCTTTCTTGATCGTCTGTGCTCTGCAGGAAGAGGTCAACCGCCAAGCTAGGGAAAGGTTGCAGGTTCATATTTTCGGGGCACATTGCACTTTGCATCTGTTTCTGTGTCTCTCACTCAGCTCATGGGAAAGCACAAAACAGACATGAAAAGACATAAAATTTTGCAACTCGGATGTTCTCACAGTTTCAGACTTTGGGTTTTGTAGTGCACGCTACACTTTTTTAGTGGCACACACTTACCGTAAAAGAGGCCAACTTCCTGACAGGAGGGCTTGTGGGCTGAACAATGCAACAGGAATAGATGTGTTAAGTAGAAATCTGAAGAAGCAAATTCAACTTGCTAGTCAACTACAGGGAAAGTAATAGTCATAATGTTAGATGCTCATCATTCCCTTTTCTTATTTACAATTTAATGTGATAAACAAAAAGAATTTGATTGGACTGACCTCAAATTTTCAGCAAAAAATTTATCTTAGACCTGCTAATGAGGCAGATGGTTTTATTTAAATGTTAACATTTTAATTATATTTAAAATAATTTCATCTGGTTGTCCACATGTCAATAAACTTTACTGTTATACTATTGTTTAAGAAAATTAGAGCTTAAACTAAATTAGTTGGCCACCCACCACCATAATCTCTCTTATATAACACAGCGCTGCCGCTATTGAAACTCCTCCTTCATCGAGTTCCTCTAAAGATGCCTCGGCTTTGATCAGTCACCTGATTATTTCTGCTTTTTGGCTCCTTCTTACATGCTTTCAGCAGAAGTGGCACCTTGCTCAGCAGTGAAAATTAAAAATAAAACCAAATATCACAGTTAAAATGATTTTCCATGGGAGTAACACAATGAACTGGCTAATTAGTGCTACAATATTCTTGTCAGGTAAGGCAGTTTGTGCCTTTTATCTTTCATTGTCTAGTTATGCCTTCATTTTAAGTAAAATATTATGGAGCAGTATGTCTGTTGTGCTCATTTCCTTTTTTTTTTCTCTGTGAATCAAACTTACTGAGACGTGTGATCAGCCCAGTTAGTTTCAGAGAGTAAAAATAGCTTAATGAGTACAATATTTTTATTGCATTTCACCTCTAGCATGCACTGAGTGAAAAAACCCTTTCATAAATAATTTTGCAAAATTTAATTCTTGATTATTAATCCATAATAAATATGTAAATGCTAAATCACAAATAATTCTATGCTAATGCAATCATCACATATTTGAGGCCTGTTTCCAGTGTCACATTGTACTTTTTGATCCTGTGATGAATAATTTAACTAACACTGTGTTGACAAGAAAAAAACTTGAGGACATGGCATTGTAATAAAATGTTTTAATAAATTTACTTTTCAGGGGGTTATGAAACCATTTAATGTTTCTTCTTTATATTCATCACTATTTACATTAGATTCTCATTGAAGGCATCAAAATTATAAATGAGCACATATGGAATCAAAAACATGTTTTATAGTTTAGATTCTTCAAAAATCGCCACCCTTTACTTTGATTACTGCTTTGCACACTCTTGGCATTCTCTTGATGAGCTTCATGAGGTCGTCACCTGAAATGGTTTTCCAACATTCTTGGAGGAGTTCCCAGAGATGCTGCACACTTGTTGGCCCTTTTGCCTTCACTCTGCGGTCCATCTCATTCCAAACCATCTCAACTGGGTTTAGGTCAGGTGACTGTGGAGGACAGGCCATCTGGCACGGCACTCCATCAATCTCTTTCTTGGTCAAATAGCCCTTACAAAGCTGGAGGTGTGTTTGGGGTCATTGTCCTGTTTACAAACAAATGATGGTCCAACTAAATGCAAACTGAATAGGATGGCATGTCGCTACAGAATGCTTTGGTAGCCATGCTGGTTTAGTGTGCCTTAAATTTTGAATGAATCCCCAACAGTGTCACCAGCAAAGCCTCTCCCATACCATCACACCCCCTGTTTCACAGTGGAAGCCATGCATGTAGAGACCATCCGTTTACACTCACCAAAGACTCAGCAGGTGGAACCAAAGTTCTCAAATTTGGACTCATCAGACCAAAGCACAGCTTTCCACTGGTCCAATGTCCAATCCTAGTCTTTCTTGGCTCAAAAAATCTCTTCTCCTTGTTTCTTTTCCTTAGTCGTGGTTTCTTAGCAGATATTTGACCATAAAGGCCTGATTCTCACACTCCTCTGAACATGTCTGTGAAGGTTCTCAGTCATCCATGTCATTGTAGTCAAAGGAGCTTGCAAAGAAAAGCGTCTGGACTTCTTTAAGTTGCTTGAAGACGTTTCACCTCTCATCCGAGAAGCTTCTTCAGTTCTAACGTCAAATGGTGGGGAGTCCCAGATATAAACCTAGTGGGAGTAACCCCCCACAGAGGGACAAAAGGACCCCCTGATGATCCTCTAATCGCCTGAGCCAAGGTGTGAAACTGGGTGTGGGTCCCAATCAGCCAGGGTTTCGGGTGAGCTCATTGTGAAACCTGGCCCCACCTTATCATGTGAATTCCTGAGGTCAGATGGCCCAGGATGTGAGTGGGCGTTAAGGCGTCTGGGGAGGGAACTCAAAACTGGATTATAGATGGCAGAGAGTTGGTGTCGTAAACCCCCGCCTCTGTTCAAAGATGGTCGCTCACAGTGGACATAGGTGGCTTCTTTCACTCCTCTTTCAAACCATCTGTCCTCTCTGTCCAAAATGTGAACATTGGCATCCTGGAAAGAGTGTCCTTTATCCTTAAGATGCAGATGGACTGCTGAGTCTTGTCCTGTGGAGGTGGCTCTTCTATGTTGTGCCATGCGCTTGTGACCACCTCCACAGGACAAGACTCAGCAGTCCAACTGTCTTCAGTTCTTGAAGTAATGATGGACTGTCAATTCTCTTTACTTAGCTGATTGGTTGTTGCCATAATATAAATTCTAGCAGTTGTCAAATACGACTGTCAGCTGTGTATCAACCTGACTCCTGCACAACACACTGACTGATGGTCCCAATCTCATCAAGCAGGCAAGAATTTACCCAAATGAAACCTGACAAGGCACAGCTGTGAAGTGAAAACCATTTCAGCTGACCACATTATGAAGCTCATTAAGGGAAGGCCAAGGGTTTGCAGCGCTGTCAGCAAAGCAAAGGGTGGCTGCTTTCAGGAATGTAAAATATAATACATATTTAGAGTTATTTATATTTTTTTCTTTGCTATATAATTCAATATATCATTTATATATTTGATGTCTTTAGTATGTCTTTACAATGTTGAAAGTACTAAAAATAAAGAAAAACTATTAAATAAGATGTGTCCAAACTTTTGACTGTATATATGGAATTTAAGACATAAAATTGACTCCAAATTGAAGTCTTGGGTGTGTTTTACAAGACAATAATTGCTCTGAGTTCTTAGAATTTAAAAATATCTAGCTTATCTGCTCTCTAGTTGTAATAAAAGATCACCCACTGAGGCAGACCTCAGTTCAAACTGCTACACTCCAACAAAAATAAAGAGAAACACAGACTCTATACAATTTTCTGTATGTGGTATTCAACAGAGGTGCTATAATCACATTAGAGTACCTCTATTACTATATAAGTAATAGATTAAAGTTGTTTATAGTAAAACAAATGTTTTTTTTTTTGCTTCTTTAATTCTCAGTGTTAAATCCTGCACTTTCTTTCAATATTGATCCTGGGGCTTGGAAGACCCTGAGTAGCTCTGCTCCTGGTTTTGGGTACAAGGTGATTCAAAGAAAATCAGAGTAAGTCACAAGGGCGATCGTGGCTCAAGAGTTGGGAGTTCGCCTTGTAATCGGAAGGTTGCCGGTTCGAGCCCCGGCTTGGACAGTCTCGGTCGTTGTGTCCTTGGGCAAGACACTTCACCCGTTGCCTACTGGTGGTGGTCAGAGGGCCCGGTGGCGCTAGTGTCCGGCAGCCTCGCCTCTGTCAGTGCGCCCCAGGGTGGCTGTGGCTACAATGTAGCTTGCCATCACCAGTGTGTGAATGTGTGCGTGAATGGGTGGATGACTGGATATGTAAAGCGCTTTGGGGTCCTTAGGGACTAGTAAAGTGCTATATAAATACAGGCCATTTACAAGACACATTGATAAAGTGTGTGTATCACACGTACACACACATACATGTTTGTTAAATCTATCCTTGCAATTGGACTATTTGCTTTTTAAGAATATTGCTATTTATTACTAATTTTCTTCTAGCAAACATCATAATAGGTTAGTAATAAATGAACAAACATGCAATATTTCTTAACAGAAAAGATATGTAGTGTATTTAACCACAGTTTGCTCTCTAGACTTACATTGTGGTCTGGATTTATCTCCACAGTTTGATCGTCAGTGCCCCACTTGAACACGAGAATGGGGGAATATATAGCTGCACCACTTCTCCTCCAAAATGTCAAGATATAAAACTAGAAGGTAGGTAACCATTAATTTGTAAATGTCTTAAAACCTCAACAGCAACTATTTTACCTTTGCAAAAATTCTGCTCAGACCCTGGCACAGAAACCTGGTTTGATATCTTTGTATTGAGCCTTCAAAACTGAGATCAACTTACTTTTTAAATTTTTACAGCTATGAAATGAAGTTATAGTGAAAGTGAATTCTGTGTTGCATTCCTTTCTGTTGTAAATGTGCCGTGTAAATTGATCATGTAAAAAGGGAAGTGTATTAATTGAGGTGCTTTGTAGTCTTCGGCTTCACTTTTTCTTCCATTATCAAGGAGTTTTTTGTGTTTTAACAAATATTGCATTCTTTAAATACAGCCCCAGATTTGACAGCTAATGTGTCCCTTGGTATGTCAATGGCAAGTGATCCCTCTGGAGAAAACACTGTGGTGAGTTGCTAGCTCCAGACCTTATGTTAAGTACTTTTTAAAATCACTGATGATCCAACTCAACTGTCTTATGTATGTAAAATGTCTTGTGTTAAAAATTGCATTGTGAAAAATCACTGAACCTCCCAGTGGTTCTCCACAGAATCAGCTAATTTAAAAACAACAACAACACATCTTACATATTAGCTTAATGTTACTGGGTGACTGTGGTCCCATCTGCACCAGAATGCATGCCACACATACTCGGGCAAGATACTAACCCCAAGCTGCACTCTGATGCATCTGTCAGAGTATACATGCATGTAAATGTCAGATAGAAAGCACTTACATGGGAAAAGGATAGAAAAAAATCATTTGTTTGAGTGGGTGTGAATGAGTGAGGTTGTATAAGAAAAGTGCTACATAAGACCCAGACCTTCTACGATTTACTGGTACAGATAATGTTCAGTGTGGTGTAGATAAAGAGGAAAAGCAGGTCTCTCTGAATGTAGAAAGATGACAAAGGAATAGAAGTGAGGTTTGTATTTTGAGTGAGCTCTGTAGCCTGGATTGAGTACCACACCTCCAGAGTTCCCACAGGTTTAACCCGTCACATATTCACACGCATGTTCCTGAAAGAGAGCAGAATCAGAAATTCTTTTAAAAAAACAAAAACATTAGCTGATACTGAAGATTTATGTGGGAATTTATTTTTTTCAGATCTGATTGATTTTTATATGGAATAAAGGAAACAGGGACAGGAAATAATCAGCCTAATCAGAACTTGTCTTTGTCTGTTTTTAGGTGTGTTGTCCATCCATCCCAAAGCACTGCAAAAGTATCACCATGTACAACGGTGTGTGCTTTCAGATTGACAGTTCTAATTCATTTGGACCACCGATACCATCTTCTCTTGACGGTAATAGTAAACAGAGTTTGTGAAAATGTACCTACAATGAATAATGTTTTTGAGAAAAAAAAGATTTTAAATGATGATTCCATTTATTAAGGAAAAAATGTCAATGAGTGTGTCACGTGGCTGTGGAGAAATTTTGGCCCTGTGGCGGCCCACTAGAGGGCTCCACTCACACCCAAGTAGGGAGGACAGGTTTTGTCGAGTTGTGTGGCGCGACGTGTTCAGTTAATGTGTTGTGATGAATAAAATCGGAGTGGAAAGTTAGGGCTTCTGTTTTGTCTTTACTATACCTCCACAGCACACTTTTTTTTTGAGAAGTGTTTTAATTCAGCCCGCCGGTGGGTTTTAGACTGTGAATGCCCTTTTTAATGTCATGTTAATCTGCGTTAGGTCCAGACTTTGACTAGGCAACTTCAAAACCTTTATTCTCTCAACTTGAGTTCAACTTGCTGGTTGTTTTAGATCATGTTTTAGATGATTCATGTTTTAGATCATTCTTCTGTTGCATGACGCAAATGTGCTTGAGCTTTTGACATGATCATTTTGGATTTTCTGGTCGAGAACATAATTCATAGATCCATCAATTACGCCAAATCATTAGGAAGCAGCAAAATCAGCCGTAGACACACTGCAATCACCATGTTTGATTGTTGGTGTGATGCTTTTTTAATGAAATGCTGTGTTGGTTTTTCTCCAGATTTAACTGGACTCAAACAATTAAAAAAGTTCAGGTTTTGTTTCAGTCTACAGAATATTTCCCCAGAATCTCCAAGATATTTTTTGGCAAATGTGAGACGAGTCTTTGTGCTTTTTTGGTGATTTTTCTCCTCAAACTCTCTATTTGTATGCCATTTTTACCCAGTCTCTTTTCTATTGTTGAATCGTGAACTCTGACCTTAACTGGGACAAGTGAGGCCTGCAGTTCTTTAGATGCTGGTCTGGGTATGGCTGTGACCTTCTTGATGAATTGCCGATGTGCTCTTGGAGTAATTTTGGTAGGCTGGCCACTCCTGAGAAGGTTCACCTGTTCTTAGTTGTTCTTAGTTTTTCCATTTGTAGATAATGGCTCTCACCATGGTTTGCTTGAGTCCAGAAAACTTAGAAATGACTTACAAATGTCAAAGATATATTTCACATCTCTTCTTGAGTTTCTCTAGATCGTGGCATGATGCTTTTTGAGATCTTTAGCATGCTTCAGTTTGTCATGCAGGTTCTACTTACTGTAAGTTATTTCTTGATTGAACAGGTCTAGTAGTCTGTACTAATTGTTTTGAGTCATGTTATACAAACATTTTTAACTCACAAGACGTTTGTGTAAGAAACTGAGATGTTTTGTCTTGCTTCTAAGTGACAGAGTCGATTCTGTTCATCTGGATGTTTAGAAGGTTGGAAAATCCTGTAGTCACCTGAGACTGAGAAAGACACTTGGATGAGTGATGAAACCCACTGTAAACACTGTATCCACATGAGCACAATCAACCTTCTGGGATTTCAAATAATTTAAGCTTTTCTGTATTTTCTTAAAGAAATAAAAATAAATGTAAACAATAAGACTAAGAATAATTGTGGTTGGAGATCCTATACATTAACTTTTGTAAAACCCTGATAAGCATTTTTGGACCAAACTCATTTAATCCCTTAATCTTCTTGTCTCTCTTGTTAAACTAACATAGACAACAGCGACTGAGCTATGCCACTAAATAGACAAACATACGTACTTTAGTGATTAACTAGCAAATGCATACTACATAGATTGTCTTTGTGTTATTCATAATGCCTTTACCGAGGTGCAAAATTCTTTTGCTTTGCTTTTTATATGAGTGAAAAAATATAAAAATCACCCCATAAAACTAAATCTAATTTTGAATCCATTTCTTTGACAGACTGTGAAACACAAGCCGACCTTGCCTTTCTGTTGGATGGTTCAGGCAGCGTATCTGATCCTGATTTTCGAACAATGAAGAAGTTTGTGAGAGATCTAATTGTATCATTTCTCTCAAGTGACACACAGGTGAGACACTGTTGTCCCTCTGCTACTTAAATAACAGCAAATCATGACATAGATTACATCTTTGTTTGCATTTAACACCATAAAATATAATCTAACACATGTTTCACATATTTTTTCTTTCTTTCAGTTTTCTGTTTCCCAGTTCTCTAGTGCACCACAGATTCATTTTAACTTTCAAAAATTTAACTTAACTGAAATGGAAGATAAAATCAATAGAATTCAGCAACACATGGGAAAGACTTTCACGGCTAAGGCCATCAAAGAAGTTGTGTAAGTGATGCAAAGATATTACTGAAGCATTGCATTTTTCAGTGAATCTGACCACAGTAACTACTGTGCATGTTCAGTATTATGTTCTACAAAGTGGACAAGATGGCACAAACCAAGGCCAATTTGAAATACTTGCAGATCTAATGCTGCATCTGCAAAGTACAAAAATATCTGTATTTTGGAAAAATTATGAAAAATATGAATGTCACTGAAATATGTATGACCACAAGGTGCACTTTTAAAAATACTTTGTGTTGAAATTACATTTTATTCTTTTTTTTATATTTGATAGGGAACAAGTTTTCAGCCCACAGCAAGGCTCCAGACCAAACGTGAAGAAGGTCTTGATTGTAATTACTGACGGAGCATCTAATGACCGTGAGAACCTGGAAGGTGCAGTAGAGCAAGCAAAAAATAAATCGATTGCTCGATTTGTTATTGGGGTAAGCACTTCAGTTATTTAAACTTGTAGAATATTGAGTTTCGTATTGATTGATGATGCTGTCACTTGTCAGACATGCTGTGAATTAGTTTTGCCATTCAGTCAACAAGAAATAACTGTTATTGTTGATTTGAGTTCTTTTCAGTGTTAGAGAGTATAATATCTGTGTGTAGATTTCATTTTAAATCAGGTGAGATTTAAGGACTGTATTTTACCAAAGTCAGCAAATGATCTTGAATAGTATGAAAACTTAATCATAGTTTTTCCAATCTCCAGGTCGGGGATGCATTTGATAAACCTGAGGCAAAACAAGAACTGCACAGCATTGCATCATCTCCCTCAGAAAAACATGTGTTTGAAGTGAAGGAATTCAGCGCACTTGAAGAAATAAGACAGAATCTACAGGACAAAATTTTTCCCATTGAAGGTACAAATATACATTCAACATTAAAGCTTTGTTAAAATTCCTGTCACATTGTATTCTTTTTATTGCATGTTACAAATTTTGTCTCATTTTAAGTTAAACAGCTTGTTGCTTTATGAAAAGAGCAATAAATACTCAGCACATTTATAATAAACAACAAAAAGTCATTTGAATTCTTTACTTTAAGAATAATTAAAATTTTGTCTTGTTTCTTTTTCTGTCACAGAAAGCAGTGGAGAGTCACTGAAAATGGAAATGTCTCAAGAGGGATTTAGTACAGTTTATGCACCTGAGGTAATTAAAACTACATGAAACTCATCAGACAGTCTAGTCTGATGAGAAAGAGAGATTCACATGTGCCACCTTTTGTAACTTGAAGGCAACCAGATAATTGAACACAGTCCAGATTTTAAATAAAAAAAATTATTGTATATTAAATGTATTTTCTGTGTACACTGTAGGGAATTCAGATGTCTATTGTTGGTGCAAACCAGTGGAGGGGAGGCTACGTGCAATACACAACAGGAGGCCAGAAGGTGAAAACATATGAGGATGTGTCTTTTGAGCCTGACAGCTATCTTGGTAAGAATATTACAGCTTTAACAGTCTAACTCAAACGCATGTGATCATGTATATACACAGCTCTGCTGTAATTCTTTTACACAAACAAGTGGATCAGTTTGCACATGAAAAAAATTTAAAAGGAGAAATAAGTTGTCTTTCCTTTTTTGATTACCAAATTCTAGGTTACTCCATGGCAATTGCTAGAACCCAAAGTGGTTCTCTGACAGTTCTTGGTGCTCCAAGATATAAACACAGAGGAGTTGTGGTCTCTGTTAACAGAGACAACTTTGAAAACCAAACGATTGAGCCGTTGGCATCACAGGTATGAATTTACAGCAAGACAGATCTGAATGACCTTGTAAAAAGAAAAATTACCATCATAATGCGGCTACCCCTTCGGCGCCAGCTGTGGGCTCAATGCTGGAGCCGAACAAAAACTCCCTGATAACGACTGTGTTGAGTCTGTTCCTTCCCATTCCATGCAAGGCCACCTGGGTTGGCTGGAAGACTGTTTACTTAGCCTGGCAGGGCGAAGGAAACTGTCTCAGCTGAACTATGGACATGCACACACATACATATACTGATACTGATAAGCACTCACTGACACATCACCCTCCCTATCCAACACCACCTCCAACGCTTACCTCCCCTCTGATGTGGACATCGGGTCAGCTGGAGGCGCAGTCAAAAGATTGCAGCGGTCCCAGATCAGATGTACACACTGGAACACTTTCCCATGTTGCTTGTCTGTGTTTATTGTGTTATGGTGTGTTGATACCTGTGCATTCCTGTATTATCCTTTTGTGTTACACATTTCGATGTTTCTTTTTCCTCGCTACCTAGCCTGACCTGTCTCCCCAATGTGATGTTTGTGTATTGTATGTACGATCGGCAAGGTCTGTCATCTCGGTTGTGGGCAAAAGACCTGCAACTGACAAATAAAGGCTATCTCATCTCATCTAAATTATATATAAATTATTTTTTCAAATAAAAATGTATATTTTTTTGCTTACACAGTATCAGACTGGTGCATATTTCGGGGCAGAGGTGTGTACCATGGACATAAATAATGATGACATCACTGAGCTAATCTTCATATCAGCCCCAATGTACATGGAGCCTGATAGAGAGGGAAGAGTTTATGTTTGCAGACTAACTGGTTTGGTAAATCAAAGTTTTATCCACTTCAATTAAATTAATTATTTTATTTGTCAACTTCCCTAATGATCATATAATATTCACTCTCCTGCTTTCAGTTTGTGGAGTGTAATTTTGATGATCCATTAGTACTAAGAGGACATGCAGCTGTCAAAGGAAGGTTCGGCTCTTCTCTTGCTGTGCTGCCTGATCTAAACTCAGATGGATTCAGGGATTTGGCAGTTGGAGCACCTTTGGAGAATAATGGTGAAGGCAGCATCTACATTTTCCACAGTGAAGGAGGCGAAAGAATCAGTCCTACTTACTCACAGGTACACAGCATCAAAGTACTCACAATGATTATTAAACTTATCTGTGATGTAAAAGTGCATCTATACAACCTGCAGCTTTATTATTTAAAATATGTTCATTCACACAGAGAATTACTGGCTCTGAGGTCCAGTCAGGACTGAAGTTCTTTGGAGTGACAATCAGTCAGTCGTCTTTTGACCAGAGTGGTGATGGACTGCTTGACTTAGCGGTGGGTTCAAAGGGTAAAGTTGTCTTGCTGAGGTAAGTCAAAGATAGTCCAGCCATGTGTTACTGTTGTCACTGGTACTTTTTGTGAAGGTTCAATTGTAATGAATAGAATACTGCTAAAAACTTAGTGTAAATGTAAAATTTTCTAATTATAAAAAAGGCACATTAATGTAATTAGAAATTCTGTTTGCAGAACACAGTTTACTTCAAAATGTACAGGAACATACAGGAAAAAATGCATTTTTTTGCAAAGAAAAAAGGGTGATGCACACATGCAGCTACACATAGAGTTTAGCCGAGCTAAATTGAACAGACAGAAAATCAGCAGTAGCTCACATAACCACTTGTTACTCCCAAGGTATGCATAAGGGCATAGGACTCACCAAAAATGGACAACAGAAGATTGGAAAAACACTCTGATGAGTCTGGTCTCTAACAACAATGGTATCCACAGTCAGCAGATCTCAGTCCAATAGCACCTTTGGGATGTGGTTGAACAGGTCTACAACACCTTATTGAATTTATGCAACTAAGAATTAAAGCAAAGGAGGGTCCATCCAAGTACTACCAAGGTGTCAGTAACAAACTTGGTGGTGATTGTAGATACTTCTTTAGAAAGCATTACAGATTTATAATGAATGCTTCCTTAAATCATTAAATTTCATTTAAAACATATCTGGTTGATGCCATATAATAAGAGAAAATGTTCTTTACTTAGAAAATTAACATCTCTCACTGACCCCAAACTTTTAGTAGCAGAGATATTGATAGAAATAAGTAGACATAGTGGTTTATAAAATGTGCAGTGCGAGTAAATCAAAGAAAAGTGCACACAGTTGTGAAGTCTTGATCAGAACATCTACAATGAAGATTAGCTGTCAGCTTAGTAGTAATTACAAAGGTAATAGTCATTCACATGTCTAGTTCATCATCTCCTTTCCCTATTATGTCCATTTCCAGATCAAGACCCATTGTAGAGGTAAAGTCTGAGGTGTCATTCAGCCCAGACCAAATCTCTACTCAGAATGTAGACTGCTCAAAACCATTGGAGAACAAAGTTACAGTCTGCTTTACCATGAGCAGAGTGTCTACGAAAGAGCTACATGCAGGTTTATTATTCTTATCTGTTTCTAAATCACTAAACCATTCATCAGTTTACTTTATGTATGCATGTGCATTTGTAACATTTAAGTCAAACTCTGATCTATTCCAGCTCAAGCAAGGATTGATTATATGTTAACATTGGATACCACTCGCAAACCTTCAAAAAAACGAGCTCACTTCAGTGTGAAAGAACAAGAGCAGTCTGGATCAATTAATGTCACCTTGGGGAAAACGTGTTTAAATGTAACATTTTTTATTGAGGTAAATTCTATTAATAACATCACAATTATCAAATGAACCAACAGATGTTTAAGTCAGTAAAGAAAATATTTTAATTTTAGTCTTGTAGTCCTGCAACACTGACATTGCTCTCTTCTTGCAGGCCTGTCCAGAAGATGCTCTCAGTCCTCTTTCTAATGAGATTAAATTCAGTTTTTATGGTTTGCCTTCTGAGGAAAATCTCACACCAAGTCTTTCCCCGCATGCTCCAACAGCAACTAATTATCCCGTAAGCAATGTGCACTATAAGTGTACAGTTAATACTTTTGCCTTTACTTTTTATGTAAGTCTGGCATTGAGAAGAACCTGTGCATTTGTCAGGTCTTCAAAGAGTAGTGACAAACACTAACTGAAAACACTGAATTAAAAATATTCAAGCCTTTCTAACTAGAGTCCTTGCACCTACAGAGGAACAAGTTGTCGCGAAATCAATCAATGTAGAGCAGTGTCACAAACCATGGAGGCCCCAGAAAAGTGCAATCAAACGATGAGTTTATTAACAGTCCGGAGAAAACATCAACATATGTCTTCTGACCAAAATACATCTTGTGGATACTTATAAACCAGTGGGGTACACGCCCCCCCATGGCGTCAATGACAGATTAAAATAGGTTCCAGACATTAGTCACAGTTTATCGTACATCTTTAATAGCTATAAGCAGACATAGAACTTCTCTTTTCTATAACACCTTCCATACAAGGTAATAAACTTCAAGCCCTCAGGGTCTCTGAGGCTAATTATTGACTCTGATCGTCTGTTACCAAGTAGAATAAAATATATTAAGACACCAAATGAGTTAAGGCCTCAGGCCTGGCACATTCCTAGATTATATGTGTTATATGTATTGTAAGCATGCATGCAATCATCCTTCTATGTTCTAGTTTCCCTCAGCATGTATCACCTGGACAGTCACGCCAGTGAAGCTTAAGACCCTTAATGAACCGAACATCAACTCAAAATAAGCACAGATATGCAATGTGTATAAAATACTTCTAACCGTACTTGTAATAAAAGTTAACATAATGGAAGGATCCTCAAATGGACATCTTCAATAAACAGCTGTAATGCAGTATCAATACTGTGAGAAATATTATTACATGAAATAATGCTGTAAAGAATGTTATTAATGCAATTATAATGATGCAGATTATATGGCAGCAATAAAAGAATTTCTGTATCTCCACAAAGTGGACCAAGAATATCGTTAGAAAGAATTTTATCTTCAGTACAGAAAGTTTTGGTTAATGTTAGTCCATTTCACAGCAATAAGCATGCAGTTGCTTAGCTTGGTGACATAACCAGCTAACACTACTCACCTAACTTATAAAAGAAAATACATTCATTGTTGCTGTGGAATACATAGTAATACATAGTAAGGTCCATAGGTATTACATTTACTCTTCAGCCTCTGAAACTGTACAAAAATGATCTGTTATTTCTGAACCATTAATGCAGACATTTGTTCAACCCTTTGAATTAAAGCTAAATATCTGCACTTCAGTCACACATTGTTTGATTTAACACTGACTTTAGTGGTGTACAGAGGTATAATTACAATAAAATGAAATTATAATGAGTGAAATGTATAATGTAAATACACCATGCTTTCTTCCACAGTTAAATTTTGAGATCAACTGTGGCACTGACAAGAATTGCAATGATAACCTGAAGGTGGATTTCAACTTCACCAGGTGAGGCCCAGTTACTAAAGTTAAGCTTTACTTGTGTCACAGTCAGGCGACCGTGTGGCTCATGGATTTGAAAGGACCCAGCATGTAGAACACAGGAAGCAGACACGATCAACAAAAAGCCTAATTTAATGCTAATAGCTAAGTTAAAAATTATAACACATTCCTAAGAAAAGACCAAATCCCAAAACACAAGGGAATGGGAAATACAGAAAGAAGAAAAAAATCACACTCAGGGAAACACTGGGGAGGCAAAATACCTAGAGCCAAAACCCAAAAGACAATTATGTCACAAAACTTAAAAGCATTCCAAGAATAATAAAACCAAGACTGGACACCAAAATAAAACCAAAAAAATAATCCAAAATGAAAAATATAAGTATTAAAACATCCGCTGAAAATCTAACTCAGACATATTTATGATTAAACTCAAATTCACAAAAAACCCCAGAATTTGACAACTTGTGTGCCTGGAAATGTGCTACTTTTAATTGCTTGTACATGAAGCATAAAAACACTATTCTACTGAAGCATTTGAATAAAATTTATAGCCACTCTGTCAAAATTCTCCTTCCTTATGATTAATAAGTCACAACAAAGCTGGAAAGAGAAATAAAGAAACAAAAATAAAAAGAAGAGAAAAACACTAACACAAATAATAAATCTGTTTACGATGGCGTATGAGGGACACAGAAGAAAAAATGTTATTTATTATTTTGAGAAAATTCGAAATGTGGAGATTACAATTGTTGTTTCAAGACAAACTGCCATGGCTACTGTAGGGAGGAGAGAGAAAGCGAGGGAGGAAAGAGGGCGAGAGAGCAAACAAACAGACATGCATAGACATCACTAGAGAAACCGGCAGATACACAACATGAAGACATCACTCACCTAATTGGGGAGGACATACAGAAGCAACACTATGCCAAACAGAACACAAAAGGAAACAGACTAAATGAATAGGAAACTAAGAACAAGAAACAAACGATGAAACAAAGAGGCACAAAGAAGTCCAAAAGTCCTTGAACCAAGAGGAAGAGTGGATTAGTAAAAAATGAAAAGGCAGGTAATGGACAGATGTAAAGATATCGATGGTTCACTAATTCATCTACTCAAGGCATCTTGTAGAGGGTATAGCATCTGTAGCAACAACTGTTATCTGCACATTTAAACTGTTTTTTCCCCAAATAGTATTTCAACTGTTTCTCGAAATTTAGACTTAATTTTTTAATAATGAATAATATATATTTTTTGTAATGTGGCCCTAATACTCTTGCATGTCTATTTGCCTGGAGACTCCATGTGTAAAATCATTTTTCTGCTTGCTACGACGATTAAATAACCAATACTCAGTGCAGTCTGTCTTTCCCCTGTTAGTGGGATGACTGTACAAATGTCAGGTTGAGTTTTTATGCTATTTCATCATGTTGTGGTGCACAATAAAGCATAGCTATTTAAAAGACTGCAATATAATGAAATACAATTGATCAGAGAATTACTCATGATGGCAGAGATTATCTGCTAAGAGACCTCCCAATGTAGATAAAAATTAACTTTTCTCTATTTGAACCCGTTTTATATATTTTATTTCCAATTTTACTAGGTCATAAGCTGAAATATTGTACAATTTGATAAACACCATATTGCCTCCTAATGCCGAGTTTTAAGCATTGTCCTACCCTGTGTCAGACTGGCAATCTGTCCAGGGTATACTGCTGGCCCTTGCCCAATGTTAGCTGTGATAGCAGTAGAAAGTGAGTGGATGGCTAATCAGTAGATGCTAACATGTTAATGCAATAAGTTAATATACTACATCCCTTAGGATCTGTAAGTTGTTACCATTTTAACATTCAATTGAAAACTACCATAAATTTAGCATTTTGTGCTTTTAGCTCAGCTGTCGTCTTGTTTTCCTCTCCTTTTATTCTCATCTGGCTTCATACTCCACAGATCCTCAGAGGTTAAAGTGGGCATTGATGAGCTTTTGAATGTCACAGTCACAGTAGAGAACAGAGGAGAAAACTCCTACAACAGCCGTGTTATTCTCACGTACCCAGCTGGACTCTCCTACAGGAAGTTCACGAGTCAGCAGGTAAGGCATCAGGATCAAGTCTGTATCAGTTCATGACTGATCTGCTGCTCTTCCAAAGCATCTAGAATCTTTTTTTCCTAATAAAAGGGAAGAATTGAGTGCAACTCCTTGGACAGTGAAGATGGTTTATCACGAGGAAGGACAGACTGTACTATTGACAAGCCCATTTTCAAGAGCCAAACTAAGGTTTGTTTTTTAATTTTATTTGTACAAAAAATCTTTTATCAATTTGTTTTTTCTGACTTTTGCACAACTTAAGGACAAAGAGAAGTCACTCATCTCTCTCATTCCATTAAGGCTTCCTTCATTGTCTGCTATGGGATTGACACCAATAGTCAATTTGAGAGGAAGATATTTGTCACTGCAAATGCCACCAGGTACTGTTTCTCTGGTACATGTACTTTTCATTTAAGCAGTAGACCCACAGATACAGTATAAATATGTTCACCTCTCTCTTTCAGTGGAAATCAGGAGCATGCACCTACAAGTGAACTCTACAAAAAGAAATTGATTGATGTAAAATACAGCATTTTTATGACAATTAAAGGGTATGTGTTGTTCTCTTTGTAACAGAAAAGGAAACAAAAAAATAGAAAGTGACAACTATTCTAATACATGGTATTTAATCAATCTTTAAAATATGTCTGTTTAGCTCCCCCAGCTATAACAATTTCACATTTGGGAAGAATGATTTGCAGAAACCAGTCCAGCAATCAATCACGGTAGAACATGACATGTGTATATATCTGTATTTTGTAAAGGTAATTCTATGATTTAGATCCAACTATTATGCTTAGCTCTTGTTTTCTTTTCTTGTTTAGCTAACAAATGATATCAGAGCACTTCATAATTTCACTGTGTGGATCAAGGTTCCAGTGAAGCTTGGGGGAAAAGACATTTGGGTGCATCCGAACAACCTACAGGTAATATATATGCAGTAGTGTGCAAAAGTCTTAAGTCACCCTTCATTTCTTTATATTTTGCTATCAAAGATAAATGTAAGTGGTCTTGAATAATAGTTCTTTAGGCTTTCTAAAGGTTTTGCTGTGTTGAATATTAAAGGAGGAGGTCATACCAATATTGACTTTCAAGCCAAAGTCTACACACTGTGTCTTATTTACTATATATCGATGTATGTTTGCATTTTTCAGTAAATTGTTGCAACTATTTTCCATTTTCCCTGCAAAACATAGAGAAATGATGGTGGCTCAAGGCTTGTACACAGTATTGTATGTTGTTTTAGGTATTGACTACAAAAATGGCTCATGCTTAGCAGTGTAATACATGCATGTGGTAACATTGGGACCATAAATCAAATGTATTATAGATTGCAGACTGTAAGAAAGGAAGTTATGAAGAACCACATGTTAAAGACTTTGTTCTTCAGATCCAAAAAAATAAAGTAGTGGTAAGTATTAGTCTAAACATTGTAGATTTAACATTACAATGGATCAACTTTTGTTGCATTTAGTCTTCTTTAAATGATCCACAGGACTGCTCTGTGGCCATGTGTAGAGTGTTTGAGTGCCTGGCATCTATGGAAAGGCAGGAGAAGAGGACGTATGAAATCTCTGGAAACCTCACTTCACAGTGGATAGAGCAGGTAACTGATGGGACGTTTATGTTAAGTGCTACATTAGGGTTTTTTTTTTCACGTCACACTTCTTCCTTACTTGGTACTACTAACTCATATATATATATTTTCCAATATATATATATTTTCATTTTCAAATTCAGCTCATCCCTCTTGATTTTTTCTTAGATTGGACTTCAATCTGCTAAATTCCTCTTGACCAGCCAAGTCAGTCTGAAGTACGACCAAAGCAAGTACGTCTACTTTTCAACAGGGTCTGACTACAATTCTCCTGTTCACAAGGTGAGCACTTGTAATATATATAGTATATAATGTTATCTTGATATAATAATAATAATAATAATAATAATAATAACAGTTTCCATTTTATTTACAAACTGTCACTTCATCTTTCAGATTGAGGCAGAGGTAGAAGTGTACCCTGAGCCAGATTTTATCAAAGAGATCATTGGAGGATGTCTGGGAGGGTTGATTTTTCTGATTTTACTCACAGTTGTCCTGTATAAGGTGAGATGATGATCACACTTTTTCAATTAATTTTTTCATAAGAAAAGCTATTAGAGAACGTGGACAAATAATTAAATTTTCTTTTCATTAACATAATTTTTATGCACAGTTACTTGAATTTTATGTTTTTCCTTGCACTTCTAGGCTGGATTTTTCAAGAGTAAATATAGCAAGGTAAATACTGAAGAACCGGAAGATGGTCCAGGATAAAAACAAAGGTTCATATTTGTAGATCTCTATCTAATCTTCAAAGAAGGTCTGAAATCCCTCCCCTGCTCGCCCATTTCCTTACAATAGAACTTCCTACCTGGTGGGCAGGACCTGACATAGCAAAATCGGTATGGCCCGGATCTGGCCCACACAGTGTGCTTACAAATGGCCCACATACCGCAAAGAATGACGGCCCTTTGGTGGCCCAGATCTGGTTTGCCAGAGGTGGCCCACACATGGGCCAACACAAGGGCAGTGCTGGCCCAGAACAATTTCAGCTCTGGCCCCAGATGTCAGCCTAATGTGTACCTTAATCAAGCCATGTAATAACAACATGTGCCAGAACATAATAGTGCAAAAGTAACATGACGAAACTCTGTTCGGACAGCGAATGGACTGATTCTTATATAGTGCTTTTCTACTATCAGAGATTACTCAAAGTGCTCTATACGACATGCCACATTCAGCCAATCACACACTTTCTCCAAACTGAATGCTTCCTAACCACATTATACACATTAAAACTCTTGACAAGCAGACTGGAGGAGCCAGGGATCAAACCACTAACCTTCTGATCAGTTAGTCACCTGCTCTACCACCTGAGATACAGCCACCCAGTGGTAAACATGAGTAAACCCTCACTAGGTTTTGGATAAAGTTGGCTACCATAGCAGTATAGTGTTGCAACATAGCATTTGGGTCTTCTAACTAAAATAGGAAAATAGGAACATAAATAGTGCCATCATTGCCAGACCTGGCCCACATCTGGTTGACATATACCCTGCCATGACACCAGTCAGTCAGAAGTGCCAGCTTGATGCCGGATCTGGGCCAGACCTGTTTTCTATGAGCCTGGGCCACATAAACCAAACCACAATCGGGCCAGATGTGGCATGCTATCACATAAACAGTGCCATCTACGCCAGGGCTGGCCCATATCTGGATGACACCACTTACCATTCCAGAGGTCAGCCAGCAGTGCCGGCTTGACACCAGATCCGGGCCAGACCTGTCTGCTATGTGGGACTTTCGCAATGGGAATATGAAATGAACTGAAGAGATCTGAAAAGTAAATCTGAAATTGTTTATTCTCTTTTTCTGGACCCAAAAAGTAAATAAAATTGTTCAAATTAAACTGTACTTATATTTAACACAAGCACCTGAAGACCACCTGAAGACAGTGTTTTTAGAGGCCACACTATGAAGGGTTGTGAAATACTATCCTGTATAACAGACACTTATAGTAGTAAGTGTCTGCTATACAGTCATTTGCTTTCAAGTTAAATTTAATGCACAATGTGGAAAAAGGATACTCAAATAAAATGGTTGAGGTTGAATATAGTGAAGTACCTGAGTAGATGTAGAGTGATTCTGAAACAGTCCTGTAAAGAATTATGGTATGAAAGTTTTTAGAGTGACTGTACTATTTTTTTTAAAGGATAATAATAATTGCCCACCATGAAATATCTCTGTATTTATATTTTTACAAACTGTATGTTTGTAGACATTATTATACAGCAAAAAACTTTTCATGTCACCCTGTAATGTATAATGAATGAAATTTAATATATTTTATATGCTTAAAAGCAAAGGTGGAAAGTAACGAATTACATTTACTTGCGTTACTGTAACTGAGTAGTATTTTTTGTGTATTTGTACTTTTTAAAGTCATTTTTCAAGTCGGTAATTTTACTTTTACTTAAGTATATTTTTTAGAAAGTATTGTACTTTGCTACATTTTCAATCACACCTCTTACTGAGTAAATTAAAAGAACAAACAAACAAAAAAACCCCAACATTGCGCTTCAGAAATACTGCAGGTAATGATGGGTAGTAGAACAAATTGGCGTTGGGTCACGATAAAGATGGAGTCTGATATCGGTGGTACGGATCCAGCGAAAAAAGAAACCCCGTTGAATTCTGCTGACCCTGAACTCGAAGAAACGGATGTGAACCCCTGGCCGTATTTAAGGGACCATTTCGGCTTCAAGTGCAAGAAAGGCAACAGCTTTATTATGCAGTGTAAGCTGTGTTTGCCCAGAGAGACCGAGTTAGCAGCTTTTAAAAATTCCACATCAAACCTGCGCAAGCATGTAGAGGTACGTTAAATGAAACTTGTACATTTATTTTAGCAAAAAGGCTGTGCTCAAGTTAATCACATTAAGTTAAGACATAAGCTGTTATTGGGCACGTTGTTGTCCACGCAACTTACATTTTTTTTTTACTGGATTGGTAAATTGTCAAAAGAAAATGTGTTTACTTACATTTTTCCTGTTTGTTAATAATAATAATTTATTTAAAAAAAATAGTTAAATTAGACAGAAGACAGAAGCGGCTACTTCTTACTTAACCCACATATGTTCACACTGCAGGCAAAAGAATAACATGTGCTATGTGCAGAGGTGTTTTTTTCTGTTCTCAAACTGATCTCCCTGTTGGAGCTCAGTCTGGGGAGAGTTATTTTTTTCTCCTTATCTTTCCTCATGTGGTGCATTTTCCATTGTTATACCTCTCTGACCTGTCTTCCCCATGTGATGTTTGTGTAATGTATGTATGGTCAGAAGGGTAAGATGGCGCTGGCAAAGGTCGGCAGCCTTAACCCAATTTCCTTCGGGGTCAACCTTCAGGATCAATAATGTTTTATTGAATTGAATTGAAATGCTCCTCAAAATTAACAGAGCAGGGCTATGTTTAAAAAACTTAAAACACATTTTTATAGCAGCTGCCGTACAGCTCAATTCAGTACTTGTTCTCTTATTTGACAGTTTAGGACACATTCTCATGTAAAAGAATTATATGGTTTTGACAGTTTGGTTGGTTTGGTGACCATTATCCATTTTGATGTATAGACTTGCACTTTAACTGCCACTGCACTTTAATTTGTAAAGTTTTTCTTTTAATTAAAAAACAACTACTTTGAGATTTATCCCATTGTCTTTTTTGCACTACTCAGAAGAGGCTGTCCTCCTGCTGACAAAAAAGTAACTATGTAACTTTTACTCTGAGTACATTTTAAATGAGCTACTTTTTAATTTTACTTGAGTAAATTTTTAGACAGGTAATTTCACTTGTACTTGAGTAAAATTTCAACAAAGTAATAGTACTTTTACTTGAGTAAAATATTTTAGTACTCTTTCCACCTCTGCTTAACTGCTGTAGATGTGCAAAGTGCCAATAACAATGTGAATGCCGTTGTTCAATAAATTGTAAAATGTGTAATATTTATAAAAGATAAAGTTTTTGCTTCATCATTATCATTCATTATATGTAGTATGTGAATAAAATTCATTTCATTTTTCATACATAACTAATCATCCAGTGTAGAAAAACAACATATTGTTGAATCCATAACTAGTTATATATTCTCTCTCTTTTTGTGATTAAAAGCTTAGGACTCTAAACATTACAAGTTTATCTTTCAGAACCATCAACACAACATTACGGATTTATATTGTTAATTAACAGAGCAGGGGTCTCCAACCTTTTTTGTTCTGTGAGTTACTTTTACACAAAAAAGCATTAGAGAGCTACTCATACTTAGCTAAATTTATTTATATAGCCAATTTCTAAAAGCAAGTGAATGCTCATTTTCTATATCTATCTATCTATCTATCTATCTATCTATCTATCTATCTATCTATCTATCTATCTATCTATCTATCTATCTATCTATCTATCTAAAAACATGTTAACCAAGAGCACATATTGTGTGTAAGAACTGCCATTCACAAATATCTGAATGTTGTACTCATTGTACTTCAAAATGGTGGAAATGAACATGAACATATGGAGAACATGCACAAAAAATAAACAGCATAGTTATGCTGTATTGTACTCCTGAGCAACACTTCAGAAAATGTGTAAAACTCAAATAATCAAATAAATTTCAACAGCATGTGATCCAAAATATTTGGAGGACTTGAACTTCTCTAAATCCACAATTTATCAAAACAAATTAACAACAAACAGTGCAGATTTCTGAGCTCATAAATCCACCATCTTTTATTAATGTTAATGAGTTGCACAGTTTCTGTCAGTGGCACTGCATAGATTCAACCTGAGAGCTTTATGCAGAAATGTTTCCACTGAGGTTCACGTCAATGAAGGCATTTAAATGTTTATCTGTTTCAGTACTTTAGGAAAGTCTGGGTTCGCTTTGCAATGTTCAATAAATCCCAAGTTGATTTTTTTCTTTTTTTCCAAAGAGTACCACTTCACTGCATTGTAAATGTCAACTCCCTTGGTGGTGGTTTTCAGTGACAGTAACGTCAAAACCTCAGTCCACAGACTCATCCCACTCAACTGAATACAAGGAGCACCTGTTCATGTCCAAATCCAGCTGTCTCTCCACATCTGCTGACAGTGCTTATACCCTCTGTGCTAAAGTGTTGGAGGAAATGGCAGCAAATAAAAGGCAAGGTTTTATTGCTTTTGAATCCCAAATGGAGACAAAGCAAAAAAAACAAACAAACCAGGAGTAAAGCAAGTGAATGAGACAAGGGGAAACCAAGATAAATACTAGAAGTGATGAAAGAGGAAATATTTGGGGAATTCAGCTGTAACTAATACTACAAAATTAGACAAGGGAAGTGAAAGTAAATACAATGAACAAGAGACAAAGACTACCAAACAAACCCCAACTAGAATTAACTAAATGCAGCAACAAATACTCTAAGGCAAGGCGCATAAATGAATTATTTTTAGATGGAGTTTGTTTAGATCAGGGGTGCCCAATCCCGGTCCTCGAGAGCTACCATCCTGCAGCTTTTAGATGCATCCTTGTTCCCACACACCCGAATCAAATGAATGGCTTGTTATCAGGCCTTTGCCAAACATGATGGCATGCTGAAGAGGTAATCAAACCATTTGATTCAGCTGTGTTGGAGTAGGGATGCATCTAAAAGCTGCAGGATAGTAGCTCTTGAGGACTGGGATTGGGCAGCCCTGGTTTAGATCTTAAACTAGAAGATAACGTGAAACAGCAATCCCCATTTTTTAATTTAAAGTAGATCCATCTGAAAACAAAAGTCAGTAACTGAGTAAAGCCAATGTCTCAGCAAAATATGTGGCTTCAAGTCTGCGAACAGAAATTAAAGTTTTATTTTTCTATTTTATTTGTGAATCCAGTTATTTCATATGATTGTATAAAATAATGCAATAACCAATCTTTTTACAAGAGCTTTGTAAATATCAACACTTCACTGAGTTCTTTTGATTCCTCAGAGGCATCCGATGGAAGACAAAACACTGCTCAGTAGACCATTTAATACTTTATTACTTCTAGAAGGGAGATGCGTCCTGCATTACACGTTGCTGCGGATCTCAAAATGGTGATGTGCCCCTGACAGTTTTATTACAGAAGCTCTCTCATTCTAGTCTAAACAACTGTGTCTCAGTAACTTTCCACTAGAAATGGTGCTCTCTTATCTACATTTTCCCAGGCAAGTATGAGCGAGAGTCTGCAGCTTTCTACTCCCCAAGGACACATGGTCTCATGCCATTATTTTTCAGGGCTGTGTCCAGTTAATACTCCACTATATAACTTTATAACACTTACTAATAAAAAAAGCATAGCATTATTGAGGCACTGCAAATTATTTAATCCCAACAGTTCCTCCTTTGATCTGATCAGATCAGATCAACACTACTAAAGTCATCAAGCATCATCATGTTGTTTTCAGATCTCCAACAGCTCTGTTAACCAACCTTACCAATAATCCTCAGATAGAAGGCACACCACCACAAATTACCCAACTAGCTGTAAAAACGAATAAGGAAACCCTAATGGTACTAATACACCCCTTCCATTGCCCAAGGACAGACGTCATCCAATGGATTATCAATTCCAAATATTCATGCATTTATTAATTTTCTTAAATGATGTTCTGAGTCTTCCCTGGGCTCTAGTTACAGAACCATCTGGGGTTGTGTTGTTGGGAATGAAAGTGCAGCACATCTCTCCAGACATTACACACACCCCATTTTTACCCACTAGGTGTCAGTTCTCTATGCTTCTTTTCCCTCTTTGGCCCTCTGTCCCCCTTTAATGGGTGGACCATATATGGGATGATTGCTGTGCTTGGGCAACTGTCATAACATAAAAATCACAAATCACAGACCATTACTAAAGCTAATTCTCAGATCTCCCATTACTTTCAGCTACCTTCCGGGACGGGCGATTCTCTGCACTCTTTTCCTCTTCTTTCTTCAACGTTAGGGGTTAGACTACCCTTCGGTTCATTGCATAGATCAGGGGATTTATTTTGCCCCTTGGCCGGGATCCATGTTTCTTTTGGGGTCACAGCAGTGTCCCCCTTTCTTGGTCAGACCCTCCTTGGTCTGCCTCTGGATTTCCGCCAACCACTTCGTGGTTATTGCTGTGGTTCTGGGATCCTCTCGAGGTGACTAGCAGGAGCCCAAACGGCATGACCCTTGACCCCAATTGCTGTCTTGGCAGTCTTGGTGTCTGCTGCGAAGGATATCTTCGTGACCTCATCTGGTGTCTGCTCCTAGCTCTGTAAAAGACGGAAAAACCAAACACTTCTCTGCCTAGCCTAGATAATCTAATGTTATTATCCACTGTTCTTCTAGTGATTCAAAATTGGTTTAGAATATCATATCCGGGACCCTCTGACCTGGAAAATTAGTCTAATTATTATCTGTGTGTAAGCGTGTTTGCAGTTACCCCTCTGCAATTTAAGTCATTTCCTACAATATATCAGTCCGGACAGTCACGCCGAACGAAGCTTATGACCGTCAGAAGACTGAGTGACAAATCTCATGAGCACATTTGCAATGTGTGTATGAAAATGATTATAATCATGTATTGTAGTAAAAGAAATCAAAAAGAAATCAAACATTTTCAATCCTAACATTTTCCCTCCTTTCACAAAAAGCATGTGTTTCATTCAACCTGCTGTCCCACAGTTTCCCCTCCAGTGTGATACTAAGCTTCTCATGAACACAGGCATTTTATCTTCTAAACGCGATTCAGTTTATTTAATCATTAACAGTTTATATTGATTTACATTTTTTCGCTTAGAAAAAAATACTTGAACAAATGGATCAAAATTAAACACCACCACAGCAGCGTGTCTTATAAAACAGACAGTGCTGTCAATACTGTAGCTCCTCCCATGAAAACGTTACCTGCCTTACCTTTCATCAGTCATCCTATGACTGTTGTATTTTGGATTAAACCACTCCTGTGACACAGAGCAGAAGTAATTCCTCACCTACTGTATCAGTCAAATTAAAAAAACAAACAGACTGGGGTTTTTTCGTGGAAGCAACACAATGGATTGGATAATTTGTGTTACACTATTTTCATCTGGTAAGACAAGTTTGTGCCTTCTGATTTTGTCTTTAGTTCTTTAATTATGAATGAGTACAACCTGTGGAAAAATGACTGTAAGTATACACAGCCACATTTTTCTATTTATAAAATATTTCTTTTAGTATTAAAAACCCACAAATAAATTGACGGTAAAATATAAAGTGAAACCATATGACCTTGACATATTTTTGTGATGGCCCTTTCCTTATTTGCACTTTATCCTCTGTGAATTAAACTACCTGCTGAAATGTGTCATGAGTTCAGTCAACTTCTGACTCTAAAAATAAATTTATAACTAAAATGTTTTGATGTTGTCTGTCGTAGAAATGCAGTGTGAAAATTTCACGAAGTAATACATTCTTAATTATTAACCCCACAAAACCTGTAGAACTGGATTTATGAACCCAAATGATTTAGTAGTTTATGCAGTCATTATATATTCCTCCTTGTTTTATGCAGGGCGACACAAAACTGTAAACTTTTTACGACCACGACACACCATATTCTTCCTTCCAACTTATTCTCTCCATGTACTGAAAATCTTTAATTACAAAAGATTACAGTAATCTAAAGAGACAGTGGTGATAAGAGGAACTTGAGAGGGTGTCAGTATTATAAAATATCTATGTCTAAATACATTTGGTTTTTGCAAAACTATCAAATTAAGATTTCATTATTGAACAGAAAAATATATTGATTGTTCATAGCATGACCCAAAAAAGGAAATGTGATAAATGTAAGTTGTTTCATAAAAATAATTGGCACAAAAATTCAGGTCTAGCCTTATATAGAACAAGGGCTATGTAGTATTGCAACAATATCAGAGTTTCACTTTATGGCAACCATATAACAATACAATTTCCGTGCCTCTATACTGTTTTTATTATCTAAAGTGCACGCTACTGATTTAGATTTTCTTCTTTGGGGATGTACATTTGTGACATCAAACTTACTTCCCTCAGAGACTTCATTTCCTTTACTTGCATGTGGGTGTGGTAGGTATTGATGAGTCTGACTGTTAGGGAGGACTGGAGAATGTGCACGCAAGCAGCATTCTCCATTCTGTTATTTTTTAGCACTGTAAGTAAGCACATGCATACAAAAAGGTTGTCTATTTTTATACTGTGGAATATCCTGAAACTAATTGTAGAGTTAAGCATTGATTTTCATCCTTTAAAGCTTTAAATGTCTGTATTTTTTAAATGGAGGAAGATATAAGAAGAAAAGATAGAATCTGGTTTAAATTTTAATCTTCAATATGTTTTTTAGCTTTGTAAAATATCTGGCTTTAGCGCACTGTAGTGGTAATGACAGATTCACTGTAGTGCAGGGGTGTCAAACATAAGGCCAGAGGGCTAAAATATGCCTGGCAAAGACTCCAATAAGACCCACTGGATGGCTTTGGATCAAGTGAAAAAGGGCATAAATTTAATAAGACTTTAAAATATATTTTCATAGGTTTTACAGCATTTCCTCCTGATAAAGATAGAGAATTGTACCACACCAAAGTAAATAAGTAATAGATGAACAATGAAATGACAGAAAAGTTCCTGTTTTTTCAGTATCTTCTCTAAATCTCTATTTTTTTTATTACAATGGGTCCAGTGAAAGAAAACAAAGAAAGGATTATTTATGTGAATTAATAAAAGGTTCTCTTGTATAATTACAGGACAGTCTGCAATGATCTAATATAACTTTATTGTTTTACACATTGATTATCTAAAATTTAAGCCCAAAGGGTCATGCTGACAAGATGTTCTTCATTAACTCCAGCAAAATTTCTTTATCATATATACAAACTGAGACATACTCTTTAAATTGCACTCTTTATTCTTATATTTAGCTATCTCAGGGAGTGTGTAGTTGTACTATGAGCTGTATGTGGTCCTAGTGTGAAGTGACTTTGACATCTCTGCTATAGTGGTAGTCTAGACATAGTATGAAAATAAAACAGACTGCGTATAATTTCCTAAATGTGATTACATTGAGAAAGGCTATAATTACATTATTAGATGACCTTAAGTAAGATTATTGATGTCATTCTTTCTTTTTCTTTTTTTCTTCTGCTTTTTAAAAAAAAAAAACATTTCTCAGTGTTAAATGCTGCACTTTGTTTCAATATTGATCCCGTGGCTTGGAAGACCCTGAGTAACTCTGCTGCTGGTTTTGGCTACCAGGTGATTCAAAGACAATCAGAGTAAGTCAGGACATGCATTTTTATGTTGGATGTGGGTCTGCACCTGCGTGGTTAAGATTATTTTACAGATTTCGCATTTTTTGAACTGGCCTCTCTGTTATGCCTTACAGTAATAATTAAACAATACTTCTTAACAGAAAACATACAGTGTATTTAATAATAATAATAATACATTTTATTTCAAAAGTGCCTTTCAGAACACTCAAGGACACTGTGAAGAGCAAAGTAGTAAAAGCAGGGAATATACACAATAATGAGAAACATAATAGAACGAACAGATTAAAAGTTAGCAGGGTGGAAAGGTTATGTGGAATAAGCTATTTTGAACAGGTGAGTTTTGAGTCTAGACTTAAAAAGAGAAAATGAGATGATATTTCTCATATCAGGAAGTAGGGAATTCCAAAGTTAAGGAGCATAGCAACTGAAGGGCCTGCCCTCCATAGTGACAAGAGAGTGGGAATATGTCAGTGAAGGTTCTCAGTCATCCAGGTCATCGTAGTCTAAGGAGCTTGGAAAGAAAAGCGTCTAGACTTCTTTAAGGTGCTTGAAGACGTTTCACCTCTCATCCGAGAAGCTTCTGCCGGTCTTGGGTCAAATGGTGGAGAGTCCTGAATTTTAAGCCCTGTGGGAGTATCCCCCGAGAGGGACAATGGACCACCTAATGATCCTCTACCTAATCACATGAACCAAGGTGTGAAAATGGGTGTAGGTCACAATCAGCCAAGATTTCAGGTGAGCTCATTGTGAAACCTAGCCCCACCCTATCATGTGATTTCCTGAGGTCAGATGGCCCAGGATGTGAGTGGGCGTTCTCTGTCCAAAATGTGTAAAATGGCATCCTCAAAAGAGTGACCTTTGTCCTTTAAATGCAGATGGGCTGCTGAGTTTTGTCCCGTGGAGGTGGCTCTCCTATGTTGTGCCATGCGTTTATGAAGTGGCTGTGTGTTCTCTCCAATGTAGAGGTCTGAGCATTCCTCATTACACTGTACAGAATACACTACATTGTTGAGTTTGTGTTTAGGAGTTTTGTCTTGGGGATGAACCAGTTTCTGTGTGTTGCTGGGTCTGAAGTAAATTGCGATGTCGTGCTTGGAGAAAACTCTCCTGAGTTTTTCTGATACACCGGGTATATAGGGAATGACAATGTTGTTGCGTCTGTCTTTCTTATTCTCCCTCGCTGGTGTCTGATCTTCTTTTCTGTGCATCTTTGCTGACTTGATGAAAGCCCAAACAGGATAACCGCATGTTTTAAGAGCTTCCTTTACATGTGTGCGTTCCTTCTTTTTCCCTTCAGGCTTAGAGGGAACATGTTCTGCCCGGTGGTGTAGGGTCCTAAATACTCCAAGGTTGTGTTCTAGAGGGTGGTGGGAGTCAAAGAGGAGGTACTGGTCCGTGTGTGTGGGCTTCTGGTAAACTTCGATGTTGAGGTTTCCATTCTCTTCAATGTGCACGGCACAGTCCAGGAAATGCAAACAGTTGTCCTTTGTGTCTTCCCTGGTGAACTTGATCTATTTATCCACAGCGTTGATGTGAGCAGTGAAGGATTCCACTACTTGTGTTTTGATTTTGACCCAGGTGTCGTCTACATTTCTGTACCAGTGGCTGGGTAATCTCCTTTTTAAAAGATCCAAGAGCCTTTCTTTCCAATTCCTCCATGTAAAGGTTGGCTACAGTGGGTGACACCGGGGAGCCCATGGCACAGCCATGTTTTTGTCTGTAGAAACCCTCATTGTATTTGAAATATGTAGTGGTAAGGCAGACACTGGGAAGGAACAGAGAGAGAGAGAGAAGAGGATCTGAGGCACCGAGATGGAATGGTGATCTGAACCAAATCAGAGAGATTTGGAGGGGAGAGAAGATGAATAGTCTTGAATGTATACAGAAGTATTTTAAAATTGATGCGATGTTTGACCAGAAGCCAATGAAGCTGCTTCAGGACAGGGGTGATGTGGTGAATAGAGGGAATCCTAGTGTTAATACGGGCAGCAGAGTTCTGGACACGTTGAAGCTTATTGATGGATTTTTGAGCCAGGAATGAAGAGTAAACAGGAGTCAGCTGCCATAAGCAGATCGTTGATTATTTTTATAATGGCTGTTTCTCTGCTATTGCAAGGACAAAAACCAGACTGGAACTGTTCATAGAGATTATTGTTATTTACCTACAATTCTCTGTCTGGACTTACTTCATTGACTGGATTTATTTCTTTAGTGTGCTCGTCAGTGCCCCAGTAGAACAATATTCACAAAATCGAAGGGGGAAAATTTATAGCTGCACCGCCTCTCCCCGAAACTGCCAAAATATCCCGTTTGAAGGTAAGTAATCATTCATTATTGAATGTATTGACAAGATGTGATGGAACTCTAACGGCATGTGTTTTATCGTGAGCTGCACAGAAACATGTGTAAATCAAATTATAATTAGATTTTTCAAAGTAAATATCTTAGTTTGTAACACTGAGCCTTTAAAACTAGAAATATCTTGCTAAAATAAGCAAAGAAAAAAGTCAATGGCATTAGGAATGTTAATGTTAAGATAATTCTTTAAGTGAAACTAAATTATATGATATTAAAGCGGCCTGGTTTACATCCTGGTTTGCAGTTGAGAGAAGTTCCAATGGGAAGTATTTCAGTCATGCTGCTTTGGAGTCATTGATTTAAGTCTTATTTTCTTCCTTTCAATTGCCTTTTATGAGTATTTAAAAAAATATTGCTTGTTTTTAATACAGCACCAGATTTTGCAGTCAACATGTCGCTTGGTCTGACAATGAAAAGTGATCCCACAACACAAAACACTGTGGTGAGTTGGTGAACTGCAGACATTACCAGTACATTGTCAAAATCTCTTGTTATTGTCACGTCCACTGTGGCAGACATGTGGAGGTGGAGAATTAGGACCCAAGAGTGATACAGGGTGATACAAATAGATACGGCGAAGGTGAGCATGGAAGCTAAGCAAAACCTAAACTGGGAAAACTAACTGAAACAAACCAGAAACAGAGGTGTAGGGAGACTCAGGGAAATACACAGATGAGCCAGCAACGCGCACACAAGAAAACACAGGGTTTAAATACACACAGGGCAATCAGGGAATGGGAGACACGGCTGGGATTAATTGGACATAACGAGACAAGGGGAAGCGAAACTAGAAACACTGACAAGAGACACAGACCTTCAAAATAAAACAGGAAACACACTGACTGAACTCTACACATGCAAACTTAACACAGACTGGGGAGACAGAACATAGGAACGTGAAACATGGAACAGGAGAGCACAAAGGACACAAAACACTAGGGATAATCATAAAAAACAACCCAAAATAAACAAAACCACAGAATAATAATAATAAACTTAAACATAAACATGGAGTCCACAGACTCTGGACCATGACAGTTATAATTAGAAAATGCATGAAGGCCATTCCATGACAACTTAGGCTACGTTCACACTGCAGGTCTTAATGCTCAATTCCGATTTTTTTGTCTGCTTGTTCACACTACAAATAAAATGCGACAGCAAACGCGCTCTAGTGTGAACCCTCAAAGCGGCGCACATGCGCAAAAGAAAACGTCACACACAACGTGCTCTGTTTAGACCCAGAGCAAACAATATTGTTTGACTGATGGCCCTTAACCCTCTCAGGCTCAAATTAAGTTTTTTGTTGCTAATGCACAACCAAGTCCTGCAGTGGTACTTCTGAGTAAAAAAACTCATAAAATATGTATGTGGGGTAATCAGGTTGTTAGTTTTTAACTGTTGTAAATCGGCAACGCCTGCCTCGAGAGGGTTAATATAAAGACTTCGGACTTTACGTTTCCCAATTTTTGCTTTAAGTTATTTTGTTATTTACATAATGTAAATGTAAATATGTAAATAACCTAATAATTATCCTTATTGCTGTTTGCTTCAAAGGATAGTTGCAGATTTCTGTCAGAATCTGCAGATTATACAGTTATAAATAACATGTTCACGTTTCTCCAACGTTGTCTTCCCAACACTGACACAGGTTTCACTGCTGGATGGCCAGGAAGCGTTTGCGATGTCTTCTCCGGAGCTGATAATTGGCGTCTGTCTTGTGTCAGTGATGTAAAAGATGGATTTAATGCGACTTGACCATTCAAACAAGAGTCGCTTTCTAAAACATTGGATATTTATCAGATTCAGTACCACATACGAAAGTGACCCAGATCGGATTTGAAAATATTGGATTTGTGCCGTTCACACTGTCATACCATGATCGGATATGGGTCGCATAGGGTCAATGCGCTTTCGCCTGCAGTGTGAACATAGCCTTAGTGTGCCTTCCACCAACACCTCATAAAATCAGCTGATGTTTTGGGTACAATACGTTTAGCATATTTAATGAAGCCATTCAAAATTTTACCTTGTTTACTGAAAAACACTTAGAAACACTTAAGACATAGGACAGGTGTATAGGACTGGGTCTGCTTATTTTAGTTCACTTGTTTAACATATTCAAGCTCTGTGAAAAACTAAATGTATTTTTTCAGTCCTGAAATGTTAATGCAGATATATCACATACATAAACAAGGAGTTTGGAAGACTGAAAAATGTTGAAAAAGGTTATTTAAAAACATGTAAGAATTATAAATTGCTTAAATTTTGAACCAACCCCAATACTTTAAGGACTTCTAGCTTGGAAATGTTTCATGGTAGAATTTAGTGTGGCTTCTTTAAATATGTTAAAGTTGTAAAAAAAAGAAAATTTCAGATTAATTTCAGGTATGTTTGATGTTATATCAAAGTAATCATTGTATGAAGGACAGGGAAGTAATCAGCCTACTGTATTAATGGAAAATTGACACTGTCTCCTCTCAGGTGTGTGGTCCAACCATCCCAAAGGACTGCAAAAGTATCACCATGTACAACGGTGTGTGCTTCCACATGGACCGTTCTAATATATTTGGACTACCCATACCTTCTTCTCTTCAAGGTAACAGTAAATAAAATTTGTGATGATATACCCATAATGCTTAGAGTCCTGGGGCCTCACTAATTAAAAAAAGAGCTTTTGGATTTTATACTTGAACGTAGAGTTCTAATGACTTATTTTGGTGCTTGTACAATCTCTAAATCTCAGATCAAACTATATTGAGACTTCTGTTTATACATGTCAGCAAAAAATAAGGTTTAGTCAAAACAGAAGTGGAGTAAATAAAAAAAGGGATTGATGCCAGGTTTTGTGTATGACTTGTATGATTTGGTGGTCTAAGATTACAGATGAGACCAAACCTCAAGATCTAAGCTTGGATGGATAGATGCATCCAAAACTGCCATACCACAAAATAACCAATAGGAAGTTGTCACCTTAAAAAAAAAACAAAAAAACAATAAAATTGTTTTAAGTTGTCAATTTACTTCTATTGGTAAGTAAGTTTTAACCTTAGGCTAAAATCCCACGCACTGACACAAACCCCTATCCTAGTTAGGACACAGTCTCTTTTTTAGTGTGCTGATTGTGGCCAGAGGTAGATTCTTTTTACATGAACCTCTAAAATTAGTTTTAGATCAAACTAATTTAATCTTTTATTCTTAATGTTTTGTCTGTCAAATCAGATTACATTTAGTATTTACTATGTAAATGAACTCAAAGGGCCATTAACGAGAAGTTTATTTCAGCATGTGGTACTGTGTGGTACTGTTAACTTTAACCCTTTGAAATTAAATTCATTTTGAAATTAATCTCTTTGATAGCATGCCCGCCGCAAGTAGACATTGCTTTTCTGTTGGATGGTTCAGGGAGCATATCTACTACAGACTTTCAAACAATGAAGACATTTGTGAAAACGCTAATTCAGTCATTTCTCTCAAATGATGCACAGGTAAGGCCCTGCAGTCCCTCTGTAATTTAAATCATGGCACATAAAATTGTTTTATCTTTATTTCTATTTATTTTCATAAAGCATGACAATTTCTTTTTCTTTTCTTTTTTTGCAGTTTTCTGTTTCCCAGTTCTCCACGGACCCTCAAATTCATTTTTATTTTAAGAAATTTACCTCATCTGGACCATGGAATGACATAGATGGAATTAGTCAGCTGAGGGCATGGACTTACACAGCTAAGGCCATCAGACATGTTGTGTCAGTGATGCAATAATATTACTAAAGCACTACAGTGAACTTATTGCCTAGACTTACTGTCCAGATTATTTTCTTCTGGTGCATCTCACCACACTAAGTACTGTGTGTTTGATGAAAGCCTGTAAAAAGACAGACTTGGGTTTTGAAGAATTATTTCCCACAGATTTGATGAGATGAGCATAACCAAGGCTAAATTCAAATACTTGCATTAGCTGGATTTGCAAAGTGCAAAAATATCTGCAATACTAAAAGATAATACAGAAAATGATGCATATCGAGACAATAATAACACATGCAATTTAGTCATGACCATAAGATGCACTTTGAAAAGTTGTTTTGTGTTAAAAATAGATTTTTTTTTTCACTTGGCAGGAACTATGTTTTCACACCAGGTTCTAGACCAAATGTGAAGAAGGTCTTGATAGTAATTACTGATGGACAATCCCAAGATCGTTATGATCTGGGAGGTGCAGCACAGCTGGCAGAGAGTAAAAACATTATTCGATTTGCTATTGGGGTAAGTACTTCCATTATTATTATTATTATTATTATTTTTATTACTCACGATGTGTTTCAGTCAACTATCAGACAAAACTCACAAAATATAACACTATATACACAACTATAACAGTAGATGATGGAGTACACAGGAGGCAAGAAATTTCACAAATTGACAGTACCACACTCAAATTCAGTGAGCTCTTTAGAACAACCCATTCTTTCATAAATGTTTGTAAAGAAGGCCTACACTGGTAGTTGTTTGTTTATTTATATCTGTGACAATGGGATGCAAAAAACACCTGAAGGCTAAGACTAACGTAGTGAAATCAAAGCCCATTTCACTGACCACATAAACTTAAAATAGAATTTCTTAAATTAATGAAAAGGCAGAATTTTTGATGGGAACATAAACTGTTCATAATCAAATTTATGTGAAAAAATATTTTGCAGAATTACGTAACTGTTATCATGAATGTGGGTCATATTCAGTGAGTGCACAATAACTGTCTATAAACTGGGTGAAAGTCCGTAAAGTTATGGACCATAATCTGTACTGAGCAAATCCTGCTGCATAGTATAACAACTCAAACATATATTTTATAACACCAGGTGGGGAGTGCATTTACTAACAGTGCAGCAAAACAAGAACTGGACACCATTGCATCTTCTCCCTCAGTCAAATACGTGTTTCAAGTGCAGAACTTCAACGCACTTGAATTAATAAGACAGAGTCTGCAGGACAAAATCTTCTCCATTGAAGGTACAAAGATAAATGTATTGTAATAGCTTTTTTACAATTAAAATGACATACATGGTATTACTTTTCATTTAGTTTTTAACAATCAATCTCATTTCAATCTCGCTTTTGTAATCAAGAGAAAAAAAATTATTTGGAGCTACTACTTAACTTAGAATAATTAAAAAAACAACAACTTCTTTTAAAGTGAAATTTGTTGTAGTGTGTCTTTTACCTTCTCATTTATTTTTCTGTTACAGGATCTCAAAGCAGTGGAGAGTCACTGACAATGGAAATGTCTCAAGAGGGATTCAGTGCAGTTTATGTGCCCGAGGTAATTAAAACTACCTGAAACTCACCAGACAGTCTAGTCATAGAAAGAGAGATTCACACATTTATAATAACCCAAAAGCAAGCAGACAGTTATCTAGTTAAACATACTCCAGGTTTGAAATGAAAAATAAATTGTATATAAAATGTATTTCCTGTCTGCACTGTAGGGAATTCAGATGTCTATTGTTGGTGCAAACCAGTGGAAGGGAGGCTACGTGCAATACACAACAGGAGGCCAGAAGCTGAAAACATATGAGGACGTGTCTTTGGAGCCTGACAGTTATCTTGGTAAGAATATTACAGCTTTAACAATCTAACTCATACACATGTAATCATGTATTACACAGCTCTGCTGTAATTCTTTCACCCAAACACACTAATGTGTTTGCAAAATGAACACATTTTAAAAGAAGGAATAAGGAATCTTCCTCTCTTTGAATACCTAACCTCTAGGTTACTCCATGGCAACTGCTAAAACCCGAAGTGGCTCACTAACAATTGTTGGTGCTCCAAGATACAAACACAGAGGAGTTGTGGTCGCTGTTAACAGACAAAGCTTTGAAAACCAAAAGATCGAGCCCTTTTCATCACAGGTATGAATTTACAGCAAGACAGATCTGAATGGAATTGTAAACTATATATGAATTATTTTCTTAAATAAAAGCTGTTGTTTTTTTCCCCTAAACATGAATCCTTTCATTACGAATTTGTTCCTTACACAGTATCAGACTGGTGCATATTTCGGGGCAGAGGTGTGTACCATGGACACAAATAATGATGACATCACTGATCTGATCTTCATATCAGCCCCAATGTACACGGAGCCTGATAGAGAGGGAAGAGTTTATGTTTGCAGACTAACTGGTTTGGTAAATCACAATTTTATGTACTGCAATTAAATGAATCAGTTTATTTTTCAACTTTCTTAATAACCATATAATATTCACTCTCCTGCTTTTAGTTTGTAGAGTGTAATTTTGATGATCCGTTAGTACTAAGAGGACATTTAGCTGTCAAAGGAAGGTTCGGCTCTTCTCTTGCTGTGCTGCCTGATCTAAACTCAGATGGATTCAGGGATTTGGCAGTTGGAGCACCTTTGGAGAATAATGGTGAAGGCAGCATCTACATATTCCACAGTGAAGGAGGACGAATCAGTCCTACTTACTCACAGGTACACAGCATCAAAGAACTCACGAGGATATATTAACACAGTTATCATTTAAGGCCCATATCTATACAATAAAGTTTGATTAATTAAAATATTTCACGTACACAGAGAATTACTGGCTCTGAGGTCCAGTCAGGACTGAAGTTCTTTGGAGTGACAATCAGTCAGTCGTCTTTTGATCAGAGTGGTGATAAACTACCTGACTTAGCGGTGGGTTCAAAGGGCACGGTTGTCTTACTGAGGTAAGTCACAGTCCAGATAGATACTCCAGTCATGTGTTATTATTGTCTGTGGTATGTCTACCAACTTTGTCAATGTCAAATGAATGCGCCAACTGTCAAACGATTAGGTCAATTTGAAGACCTGTGCATTGGTTTTATATAATATAATAATGAATCATAAATCATCATCAATGATAAAGTGATTCATGAAAAGTAATTTTTAATCTTTAATGGAATACATATGCAGGATAAAACAGGCATCTATTTTTTTCTCCCAGAAGTCACGTTATATGACTTAAAGTTTATCATGTCAAAAGCCTTTCTGATCATGAGATAAAAAAATTTTTCGTTGCGACATGATGGAACCCAGGAAAATGGCAAAACATGACATGCATGCGAACTTGCAGTAAGCTGCCGTAACAGCAGAGGGAGCGATTTTATTTCAATCCGACGTGAACATTATCACAGGAAAGCGTTTTAGCAGACATTATTAACACATTTACATGTTTATACATATTAGACACCTAGCTTAAACGTTTTTGGCAATTAAGGACCTTGAAATGTTCTTTATATGTTTTGTGTTCACTATTGATTTGTCTTTACATATGTTATCTCCCTGTGCTGGTAATACAACTTTTGCATGCAGAAATGCAACTGCATGCGTGTCCACTTCATGTTTTGCAGAAGCGTGAAATAAAAATGGTGGTCTGGTGTCTATTACACGTTTTGCCATCATATTGGGTTGCATAATGAGAGGTGCTCTGGTGACTAAAGGTGGAATAAATGTGGTTGGTTGAGACTGAAGTCTCAAAATAAAATGCGTAATTTATAACAGTAGCCTTGTTGTTCTAAAAAATAATTTCCAAGCAGAAATGGAAATGACTACATTACCCAGAAAGCTGCTGTACTAATTGAAAAACCAAATGTTGTTCATATGTGCTTTTCCTTTTTTCCAGATCAAGACCTATTGTAATGGTTGAAGTCGAGGTGTCATTCAGCCCAAACCAAATCCCTACTCAGAATGTAAGCTGCTCAAAACCACTGCAGAACACAGCTACAGTCTGCTTTACCATGAGCAGAGTGTCTACAGTTGATCGAGGTTCTTTATTCTCCTAACTTTTTCAAAATCAAAATGGCACTGCCCATCCATTTTCATTTTTTAGTGTATGTACATTTGTAACATTTTAAACTCTGATTTATTCCAGCTCAAGCTAGAATTAATTATACTTTTACACTCGATGCTACTCGCAAACCTCCAAACAACCGAGCTTACATCAGTGGGAAACAACGAGAGGAGCCTCGATCGGTCATTGTTGACTTAAGTACACCAAACTGTTCAACTGTAAACTTCTTTATTGAGGTAAAACAACATCAGAGAAAAACTAATATAACCAAAAATCAGGTTCAATTTGGTGAACAGCAGATTTTGTTTTCCATTTTGCTTTTAAGAGTCTTCCAACACGGAACCTAAATCTAACACTGCTGTCTTTTTGCAGGCCTGCCCAGACGATGCTCTCAATCAACTTTCCAATGAGCTCAAATTCACATTTGACGGTTTTCCTTCCAACACAAATCTCAGACCAAGCCTTGCTCAGCAGGCTCAAACAACAATAATTTATCCTGTAAATACCTTTAAAAATGTACTAGCTGGACATGAACTGAAGAACACAGCATTAGTTTTGACCTTATTTTTCTGAATTAACTTTTTGTTGCCATAAAATTGACTAACACCTCTTCTACCGAAGAATTCTTGGGTGTGAAAAGGACTTTGCTGTTTTCCAAAAGCGTATCAAGAATATTCAATTTGTTCAGATTAACAAAAATGTAAAAGTAAAGTTAGATGACAGAACAAACAGATTATTCGTTGGATTCACCGATGTTTCATTTATTATGTAAATAATGTGTAATATACATACTTTTCACATCATGCTGTGTTCCATAGTTAGGGTTTGAGATCAACTGCGGCACTGACAACAAATGTGTTGATGACCTAAAAGTGGACTTCAACTTCACCAGGTTATTATATTATATTATATTATATTATATTATATTATATTATATTATATTATATTATATTATATTATATTATATAAGGCAGCACGGTGGTTAGCACTGTTGCCGCACAGCAAGAAGGTCCTGAGTTCAATTCCACCATCAGGCCGGGGTCTTTCTGTGTGGAGTTTGCATGTTCTCCCCGTGTTTGCGTGGGTTCCCTCCAGGTACTCCGGCTTCCTCCCACCGTCCAAAGACATGCAGCTTGTGGGGATAGGTTAATTGGATAATCCAAATTGTCACTAGGTGTGAATGTGAGTGCGAATGGTTGTCTGTCGGCCCTGTGACAGACTGGCGACCTGTCCAGGGTGTACCCCGCCTCTCGCCCTATGACAGCTGGGATAGGCTCCAGCGCCCCCCGCAACCCTGAAAAGGATAAGCGGAAGCGAATGGATGGATGGATATATTATATTATATATTTTGTCGAGAACTTTACAATTCACCAAGAAAGCATCATGGTCCATTATTCTTTACACAGAGACAAATACTCAAGAAGCTGTTTTTTTGACAATTATTAAAGAAACACGAAACAAAAGAGGCATCAATCCACTTGCACAAAATTAATCAACAGCATATCAGCTCACCAGTGGGCAAATGGGCTCCTAGATGAAAAGAGTATCAAAAAATTGCCAATTCACGTATATCTCTTCTCTACACACCTTCACACTAATCTGCAGGTTAAACCGGGGTTGCATAAAAAAACACAGCGCAAATGCCCCCACCAAAGGCACCCAGACACCTCCACTTCAGGCCCTCAGGTTCTTAATAAAACAAAATACAAAAGTCATTCATATTTCAAAAAGATACGAAAAACCAGCAAATATGGCCTTTCACATACAACACATACATAAGTGTCATACATTAAAAGGGCTCAAAGATTTGACCAATACACAAAACATAATAAAACAGCATCAGCATTGAAGCACAGCATATATGTTACATACTACATATTTTGAATTCTAACATAGTATGTTAGAATTCAACACAAATACATGCTATATTTAGCTTATGGAAAGCTCACCAACACAGTGCAATCTGTTTTCCTCTTCCTTTATTCTCGTCCTCTGTCAGATCCTCAGAGGTTAAAGTGGGCATTGATGAGCTTTTGAATGTCACAGTCACAGTGGAGAACAGAGGAGAAAACTCCTACAACAGTCGCGTTATTCTCACGTACCCAGCTGGACTCTCCTACAGGAAGTTCACCATTCAGCAGGTAAGGCATCAGGATCAAGTCTTTATCAGTTCATCACTGATCTGCTGCTCTCCCAGTGCATCCAGAAGTCATTTTATTTACTAATAAAGGGAAGAATTGAGTGCAAATCCTTGGACAGTGAAGATGGTTTATCCCGAGGAAGGACAGACTGTACTATTGACAAGCCAATTTTCAAGAGCAAAACTGAGGTTTGTTTTTTTTGATGCAATTTTCTCTTCTCACTTCTGCACAGTTTAGTAAAAAGATGTGAGGGAATCAAGATTTCTCTCCTTTATTTCAATTAAGGCTTTCTTCATTGTCTCCTATGGGATTGACACCAACAGTCGACTTGCGAGAAAGATCTTTGTCACTGCAAATGCCACCAGGTACTGTTCATTTGGTCATTTAGGTACTCCTTGTTTAATAACCCCACAGATACAGTACAACCATTTCACTTCTCTCTTTCAGTGGAAATCAAGAGAACACTACTACGAGTGAAAGCTACGAAATGAAAGAGATTGCTGTGAAATACAGCATTTCCATGACATTTGAAAAGTACGTGTGTTTGTATTTGTAACAAAGGAAATTATTTGCAAGCCAACATTCTTTTGTCTTACACATTATTTATATAATGTTTAAATGTTTAAATCTTTCTAGCACCCTCAGCTACAGCAATTTTACTTTTGGGATAAATAATTTGCAGAAACCGGTTCGACAATCAGTCACGGTAAAATATAATAAAATATAATAAATATTATTGTGTGAATTAGACCTAACCATTATAATGCTTGACTGCCTTTGTCTTTTCTCCCCATGTTTTAGGTAACAAATTATATCAGAGCGCTTAATTTCACTGTGGTGATCAAGGTTCCAGTGAAGCTTGATGAAAAAGAGATTTGGGTGAATTTGAGCAGCCTACAGGTAATAGAAAAGATACAAAAATGGGTCACAATTAGCTGTGTGATGGGTGAATTTGCTAAAATTAGGATCAATCACCCTGAAATTAATGTAAGTGTATTTCAGATTGCAGACTGTCAGAGAGGAAATGATGAAGCACCAAATGTCACAGATTCTGTTCCAAAGATACAAAAGAATAAAGTGGTGGTAAGTATGCCTCTGCACTTTTGCTACCTGTTAAAACTGAACCATGGTGCAGATTCAAAACATAACCTTGTACTGAATCACAGATTTGTTTCATTCAATTTTTTTTAAATCACCTGCAGGACTGCTCTGTAGCCATGTGCAGAGTGTTCAAGTGCAACACCTTCATGGGAAGACTGCAGAGTAGGACATACGAAATCTCTGCCAACCTCAGTTCAGGATGGATAGAGCAGGTAATTAAAGGGTAGTTTTTTTTTATAAATGATTTATACATATTTGGATTATAGGTGGTCTTATGTACTTGAATATGATAACAATTTCTCCCTTAAATTGAACAATATTTTTAATTCAGCCTCATCCTAGTCTATTTTTTTTTTTCCATAGATTGGACTTCAATCTGCTAAATTCCTCTTGACCAGTACAGCCACTGTGGAGTATGACAAAGAACAATACATCTACTTTTCAACAGGGTCTTACAACAATCCTCCTGTTCGCAAGGTGACTTAGCATTACTTTCTCTTGTTTGAGATGTACAAGAGCTTAAATGTCATCCACATTGTGTCTCGTCATCTCTCAGATTGTAGCAGAGGTAGAAGTTTACCCTAAGCCAGATTTCACTAAAGCGATCATTGGAGGATGCTTGGGAGGGTTGGCTATTCTGGCTTTACTCACTGCTGGCCTGTATAAGGTGAAAGACTCTTCTTACACTTTTTCAATTCATTACATAGCTTTAAGATTTTTAGAGATCATGACCAGTTAAACAAAGGTTAAAGGTTTTTATAGTCACTCATATAGTTATTTTCATTCATTTTGTTTGCAACTGCAATACACAATATCTGCCTTTTAATGTTTTTTCCTTGCACTTCTAGGCTGGGTTTTTCAAGAGCAAATACAAACAGATGATGAACGACAGTACAGAAGATGGTCCAGGGAATGATGCAAGTGCACTCACAGCAGAATAAGAAAATCATATTTGTAGTTGTACATTTACTCTATATGAAAAATTTAAGGCCCAGTGTGTGTAGCAATGTCCATACTACCACATTTGATTGAGTCAACAAAAGATAGCTTGCTGTGTTTGAAATTACTCCTTTGCTTGCTCATTTACTATTATCTAATATAGAGGCTCCTAGCTGTGTCCTTCCACTACCTTCAGAAGCAGAAAACTGCTGAAATTAAATCATCCGAGCAGAAAAATACAACTGTCAATCAATGCCTTAAACTTTAGACACCCGAGGACAAAGGAGACACAAAGTCTGCATTCTCAAATGAATTAGATGAGATTAAATTTAGTCTGTGAAAGTCCTGTGATGGATTATGGTTGGAAGTGTCTTTTCAGGGTGACTTTTTCTTTGGTGAAGAATTTTACTCTCTAATCTGATCAACAATAAAATATGTGTTGTCAGCTTTGTGATGTGAATTTTTAACTAATCATCAGTGTCTATCCTGTGCAGCATGTAAACGCAACTATGCTTCCTTTTTTCCTTCTTATTTGACTTATTATCTCACTTTTAATAAGAAGATAACATCAGCATATTCTTGCATAATTTATGTATTGGCAAAAGGACCATCATTTTACAAAACAATGCTATAGATGTCATGTTTCCGCTGTGTGGCAGGCAGGGATTGGACCCAAGCGCAAACTCACGGGGACACGGGGGATAAATTCAACGGAACAAAAAAAACAAAAAAATCACTGGCGTACAGTTCACCAATAACTCAGGGGGCCGACCGTGCGGGCGGCAACGGGGAAACAGTTCTGGGGCCGACCGTGCAGACGGCAACGGGGAAACAGTTCTGGGGGCCGACCTCGACGGCGATAACGTCCAGCTGGTGGCCCGGAAAGTGCAGAATGTGGCTTGGTCGGCAGCGTGGCAGCTGCAGGACCAGGCGAGGCTGATACAGAAGCTGAGGCTGGTGCAGAAGCTGAAGCTGGACCAGGCGACGCTGAAGCTGGACCAGGCGACGGCGAAGCTGAAGCTGAACCAGGCGACGGCGTAGGTGCTGCAGGCCACGGCGTGGCAGCCCCAGGTGGTGGCTGGACGGGCTCCTCGGGCCCCCCAGCTGACGTGGCATGACCAGTAGGGACAGAGACCAATGGCTGAACAGAAGGCAGGTGGTGGAACAAATGACTAAGCTGAACACTGGGGAGATGGCTGAGCTGCACAGTGGGCTAAGGGGTGAGCTAACAGTAACACAGGAAATTGAACTATGGACTGGGCTGCTAACAGAGCTAATGGCTGTATCCCAATTCAGGGTCTGCAGCCTTAAAGGCCCCATTTTAAGGCCGATTACGTCACAGCGACGCGACGAAGGCTGTCCCAATTCGAAGGCTGCTCGAAATGCGGCCCTCAAATGCGTCCTTCATTTCCCTGAATTTTAAGGATGTGGCGGTGTAGACTTCGTGGCCCAACATATCCCAGAATGCATAGCGCGGCGGTTTGTGTGGATAATTTTGCCAAAAAAAACGGCATATGAGGGGCGCCCGAAGAGTAAACTTTAAGTAAGTACTGAATATTATGTCACTTATGTGCAAATGTTTAATAACGAAGAACATTAAAACATTACTGTTGGCCACATGTCGGCAAAGTTATGTGACATTAGTGACGTTTGTACTAACTTGGTTTTAAAGCCTTTACTTTAAAATATACGCCGTTCAATAGCTGAGCTTAATCTTACAGAGAATGATCAAAGCTCATGTAGAAACAAACAAACAAATGAACAAAAGATTTTCTCCTTCATTTCTGTCAAACAAAGCTGTATGAAACGTTTCCAGCTGTTAGTATCATGGTTGCTAGGCAACTTGGGCAGCGCGACGGAGGCTAGACTGTCCCATTTCACAAGCCTCGCATTTCCGGCCTTAGCGGTCTTTGAGTACGCGGCCCTTGTGGACCGTTAAGGCTGCGTACTTTAAGGCTGCAGACCCTCAATTGGGATACAGCCAATGACTGAGCTATAGACTGAAATGCATGCAGTAGTGATGGTGGTGATAATGGTTGTGGACTTAACTCTCCTGAGCCTCTGGAACACAGGGAGGACTGCTGGGCGGGCTTGCCTGAGCCTTCAGCAGAAACAAGAACGGGTGCACGCACCTGCCGGACACTAGCCGTTCCCACCCCAGGAGTAGGTATGGGTGCGGAGACGGGCTGTATCCTGGCTGACCTCACCCTGGGGACCGGCATGGGTGCAGGGGTGGACTGGTTCACAGCCCCCCTCACCCTGGAAGCCAGGACAGGCACCGGCAACGGCTGGGCAGCTGCCGTTCTCACCCGAGGCGCTGGTAGGGGGTGCAGAGACTGACAGAGCCTCAGTCGGCCTGGAAACCAGAGCAGGGACCAACTGGGCCCCAGACTCTCACACCCGAGGAACTGATACGGGTGCAGGGGTATGCTGGGCCCGAGCTGCCCTGGGAGCAGGAACACAAGTAGGCAAAGGATTGGGCCCAGAAAAAACAGTCTTAGAATGGGCAGGCTCAGGGTTAAAATGTACTGGGTCAGCAAAAACAAACTTATCAAAAATGAATTTTGCACTTTTTCCACCACGCTTTACAGTCTTTGTTTTAGTAGTGTTTAAAGGGTTTGAAGAGTTTCACTTGTCCTTAATTAATCCCCCCTCCCAGGGAGCTGAATGAAAATAATTTTCCCAGTCATTGTCATCATCCATAAGGGAAGTTCCCCATGGATCAGAGGTGAGTTTATCGTTCTTCTCAGTTGTGGCTTCAGGTGGAATGTGTGAAAGGCAGTCATTATGACTCACCACCGGGAGTTGCTCAGCAGGTGAAAAGTGACGGCGGCGTGAGCGTCGCTTCCTCTGAGGTGAGGAATCTGACGGGGTGTACAGCTGAGCCTCTGACGTGCAGGACGGCAATGCAGAGGCTGGCGCATGAGCATCAGAAGAAAAACTGAGCACTCCCACCTGAAGCGGCCGAGGCTTGGGTGCGAGCGGGGCAACAGGCGGAGGCTTTTGGCAACTTCGGGGACCTCCGAAAGCCAGCCGATTTCCTCGGAAAATCCGCCCATAGTCAGGAGTGCGCCACGGCCTCCAGCGGAGCTCCTCCTCCAGCTGGGCAAAGGCAGCATCCTGACGCTCACGCAGCTGGGAGCGGTTTTCTGGGTCCGTGTAATGGTCGCGTTCTACCCTCATGTTTCGGCTGTGTGGCAGGCAGGGATTGGACCCAAACGCAAACTCACGGGGACACGTGGGATAAACTTGAAAAGCACAGCTTTATTGCTGGAAAAACAGCAGGCAGGATTCAGAGACAATACTAACACAGTACAGAGGAAACAGGAGGAACATGAGGGTAGAACTAAACCTAAGAGCTAGAAATCACAACCCAGAAGGACAAGAAATCTAGAAAAGCAAAACAGGACCCAATAAACAATAATATAGAATCAAAACACTGGGCCACAGGCCCAGGACCGTGACAATAGAAGTAAAAGACTTTACAGCTTTAAATTCTAAACCATCTGTGTCAGTAACAAAATAAATGCCAAAAATGAGATTCTGCTGCTTTTTGCTTAAATGTAACATTTTAACCTAATATCAAAACATTTCATGCACATGTATTTTTAAAGAAATTGTTTGCTAGAATATCAAACTAGCTGTACTCAAAGAAAGGTGTGGTTCAGCAATTGCAATCTTACATTGAGAAACAATATGCTAAAAATATTTGACCTGCACATTTGACCTGGCCCTCAAAAGTCTTAGCAGCCAGGTTAAAATGATGCATCTTCAATGAATTTGCCAATATTTTCAGTTGATAAACAAACTTATTATTGTTCAAATGCCCTCTAAAGTCTGGAGTGGGTTTTCAGGTGGAGATATTATATAGCAGCTGGGTTTAAGGAAAAATGAGCACAGCTTTAAATATCCACACCATCTGTGTCAGTAACAAAATAAATGTCAAAAATGAGATTGTGCTGCTTTTTGCTTAAATGTAACATTTTAACCTAATATCAAAACATTTTATGCACATGTATTAAAAAACATGTTTGCTACAATATCAAACTAGCTGTACTCAAAGAAAGGTGTGGTTCAGCAATTGCAATCTTACATTGAGAAACAATATGCTAAAAATATTTGACCTGGCCATCACAAGTCTTAGCAGCAAGGTTAGACTGATGCATCTTACAAGACTAGAAAAAAGAAGGAAGAAACGTTTAAATGTGGAAGAGGGTAGTGGCCTCTTCAACCTCTGTGCTCTTTCTCAACTTGTATTACAAAACACAGATCAAGTCTTGTATTATATATCTTTATTCTTAAAGCATCAGAGCCTGGAATATCATCCTAAAGAATGAAATTACAATTTTCCAAATTCTTGAGTATTTAGAAAATTTTGAAATTTAGGCAGTATTAAATTAATCACATTTTAAAACATGCATCATATTATCTACTACTAGAGGTGGGAAATAATGAAGTACAGACAATTTATTTCTGTACTTAAGTAGAATTTACAGGTATTTCTACTTGAGTATTTATTTTTCTCAAATTCAAAATTCTAATTTTATTTGTCACGTACACAGTCATACACAGTACGATATGTAGTGAAATGCTTGGACAACTGCTCGTGACCTAAAGAAAACAAAAAAACAGGAAAAGGCTATGAATAAGATAGGAAATAAATATGAAAAATTAAAAAGGGCAAATTTAACTAGGAAGGAATAAAATATAAATTAAGGTTAAAAATGAAATAACTGTACAACACAAATTAGAATGAAGGGTAAATTTAACTGGGAAAGAATAAGATAAAATATATAAATTAAAGTTGAAAATAAAATAACTGTACAACAAAATACACAATATAGAACTATATAAGAATGTATGAAGAAATATAAATAAATATATACACAATAACAGCAGCTGTACAAGTATTAACCGGAACTTTTGACAACTTTTGACAACTTTTGACTTTTACTCCCGACATTTTTAAACAAATATCTGTGCTTTCTACTCCTTACGTCAAAAGGGGCTCGTTACTTTAGGTTTGATGCATTTGAGGAGAGTTATTATTTCATGTCACTGTGGACCTTGACACATCAAACCAATTTGACCCTAAACAGAAAAAAATGAAAAGTCAGCTGGGCATACATTGTTCGATTTTTTCAGTCGCGTTGGTCAGCTCCTGCTCAAACTATACGATTGAATTGCAGGGGTTAGAAGTTTGTTGGTCATGATGCAGGGTCTCACACTATACAGCCCAATGCTCTGATGCGACCTGAGTGCTCGCACTGCGTCTATAACATGAAGTGATAATATGAAGCTTATAACACAAAATCTGTCTCTCGCTCTCCTTCTCTGTCTTTCACTCACACAGACACACACACCACCATCAACTTTGCTAAATTGCTAATGAAAAACATTGACCAGGCAGCTGCAATTGAGCAGCAATGTCCATCTCTTTTCACGGTTGGTGCGGCCGTGATAATTTTGTGAGGCCATATCGAAAAGGCTCGGATGAGCTTGCTAATGTTCTACAAGTTGTGCCTCCATCACTTGTGTCCAGATCACACGCTGCACTGCCGTGCTACTCCATCTGTTTCACTTCCATTCTGTGTTTGTGCGTGCGCAGTCTGAGAGGTTGCATTGATACCCTCATGAGGGGCAACAGGACTTCAAACAGGCTTGATTTTCTTGCGACCATACAGTTGATGATCGGGAGCTGGTCGTGAGGTGTTAATCGCTTCTCGTTACCCCATGCTACAAGATGCACAACACATGATTAAAGCAAGACTCGGGCCGATAGTGTAGAATATAAAGACAGCATAAACGGTGTTAGTGTAGAGGACGAAAATCAACCAGGACAACTTGTAAAACATCTGCTGACGTCTTGTTGAATTCAGGTCACAGCCTGATCACAGCTGGGACACTGAGAAAATCTACTGACCCTCTCAACTGAAATTATTGTGAAATATAATTCCTTTATTAGAATTAAAGTTTAGACTTAAATAAAATTTATGTTCCATCACATTAATGCAGTAGAAGTTTCGGTTAGCAATATTTCAATAAAAAGAGGTGGTAGAAATGTTCTTCAAGGAGCTACTTTTACTTTTTTACTTTGAGTGCACTTCAGAGCCAGTACTTTTTCCACTTTTATTTAAGTCTGGACTATTTTTAACACTAGTATCTGTACTTCTATTTAAGCAAGGAACGTTGGTACTTTTGCCACCTTTGTCTACTACATTATATATAGTAGACATTTATATTATATATAAATGTCTACTATATAGTAGAATAGTGCAAAGTATTATATTTTGCACTATTCTACTATATATTATTGTATACTTGTATTCTATTGTGCATATTGTATATCTTATTACTCTGTTCCTCTGTCTCTCTTGCTGCATTGAACATGTGTATGACAAAAGAATTTCCCTCGGGATAAATAAAGTTCTTCTTATCTTATCTTATCTTATCTATCTTATCTTATCTTACTACTGACAGTGCTGTCATCATTGTGACTCCTCCTGCCAAAGAATTGCTTTAAATGGTTGCCTTACCTTTGTTATCACACCCTATGATTTCTGCATTTTGGTTTCAACAACTGTTGTGATACTTTCAGCAGAACACTCAACTCATAAAAACCCCCCCAAAAAAACAAACAAACGCTTGAATTATTTTTCATGGGACTAACACAATGGACTGGATAATTCATGCTACACTGTTCTCATCAGGTAAGACAAATTTTGTGCCTTCGGATTTTTCACTCTGTAATAATTAGAGATGGCACGATACCACTTTTTAATGTCCGATACCGATTCCAATATCATAAATTTGGATATCTGCCGATACCGATGTGAATCCAATATAGCGTATTTTGTAATCAATAAAACTGTTTTTTATAAATATCTTGCTGCATTTTGTATAAGTTCACACTCAAGTTTTAAAAAACAAGAGACTGAAGCTATTCTGTTATACCTGTATGCAAAAAATACACTCCACCCAAAACATTTTGAAGTTCAGCAACACTGATCAATCTAATAACTTTAAACCTACACCATCCTCCCTATTCTGGTATTTTAAAGAGTACTTACCCACCTAACTACTTACCCACCTAACTAATAGGGTTGCCAACAAAAATATTAGGGAACCACCCCCCGCTCTTAATTGATGTAAACTTTAATTTAATGCAAGTGTAAAACAAATGCACAGAAATCAATTATTTTTCTACAATAATTAAATAGATTCAAGATCTTTCTTCAACAGAATTGCAGACTGCACCTTACTAGAGTGTATACAGGGAGTGCAGAATGATTAGGCAAGTTGTATTTCTGAGGAATAATTTTATTATTGAACAACAACCATATTCTCAATGAACCCAAAAAACTCATAAATATCAAAGCTGAATGTTTTTGGAAGTAGTTTTTAGTTTGTTTTTAGTTTTAGCTATTTTAGGGGGATATCTGTGTGTGCAGGTGACTATTACTGTGCATAATTATTAGGCAACTTAACAAAAAACAAATATATACCCATTTCAATTATTTATTTTTACCAGTGAAACCAATATAACATCTCCACATTCACAAATATACATTTCTGACATTCAAAAACAAAACAAAAACAAATCAGCGACCAATATAGCCACCTTTCTTTGCAAGGACACTCAAAAGCCTGCCATCCATGGATTCTGTCAGTGTTTTGATCTGTTCACCATCAACATTGCGTGCAGCAGCAACCACAGCCTCCCAGACACTGTTCAGAGAGGTGTACTGTTTTCCCTCCTTGTAAATCTCACATTTGATGATGGACCACAGGTTCTCAATGGGGTTCAGATCAGGTGAACAAGGTGGCCATGTCATTAGTTTTTCTTCTTTTATACCCTTTCTTGCCAGCCACGCTGTGGAGTACTTGGATGCGTGTGATGGAGCATTGTCCTGCATGAAAATCATGTTTTTCTTGAAGGATGCAGACTTCTTCCTGTACCACTGCTTGAAGAAGGTGTCTTCCAGAAACTGGCAGTAGGACTGGGAGTTGAGCTTGACTCCATCCTCAACCCGAAAAGGCTCCACAAGCTCATCTTTGATGATACCAGCCCAAACCAGTACTCCACCTCCACCTTGCTGGCGTCTGAGTCGGACTGGAGCTCTCTGCCCTTTACCAATCCAGCCACGGGCCCATCCATCTGGCCCATCAAGACTCACTCTCATTTCATCAGTCCATAAAACCTTAGAAAAATCAGTCTTGAGATATTTCTTGGCCCAGTCTTGACGTTTCAGCTTGTGTGTCTTGTTCAGTGGTGGTCGTCTTTCAGCCTTTCTTACCTTGGCCATGTCTCTGAGTATTGCACACCTTGTGCTTTTGGGCACTCCAGTGATGTTGCAGCTCTGAAATATGGCCAAACTGGTGGCAAGTGGCATCTTGGCAGCTGCACGCTTGACTTTTCTCAGTTCATGGGCAGTTATTTTGCGCCTTGGTTTTTCCACACGATTCTTGCGACCCTGTTGACTATTTTGAATGAAACGCTTGATTGTTCGATGATCACGCTTCAGAAGCTTTGCAATTTTGAGACTGCTGCATCCCTCTGCAAGATATCTCACTATTTTTGACTTTTCTGAGCCTGTCAAGTCCTTCTTTTGACCCATTTTGCCAAAGGAAAGGAAGTTGCCTAGTAATTATGCACACCTGATATAGGGTGTTGATGTCATTAGACCACACCCCTTCTCATTACAGAGGTGCACATCACCTAATATGCTTAACTGGTAGTAGGCTTTTGAGCCTATACAGTTTGGAGTAAGACAACATGCATGAAGAGGATGATGTGGACAAAATACTCATTTGCCTAATAATTCTGCACTCCCTGTATTAGACTTATTAGTTACTATATACAGTAATGGATTTCTATACATTTAATCAGATGACCACTTTTGTTGTAAGATTCAGACAATTATTTATTCAAAGTTTTTAAATGACAAAACACAAACGAAAATATTTCTTTGTGCCCCCCTCTCCCTGTTAATGCCCAACCTGGCCCCTGACAAAACTTTGCTAGACCCGCCCCTGCACAGTTACCAGCCGTCAGCTATGTAGAAAAGGATCCTGGTGTTATTTGTCTCTCAGAAACAGTTCTTAACTTCCCTTTAACTCATTTATATCACCTAAAAGGTGAACCTGTTTCTACATCACCTGTTCAGCACCGATGATTCAGTAAGGACATCTCCTGGTTTCATCTTCATGTTTCCCTCTCACCAGATAACCAAACCGACATAATGACCAGCAGCTTTTACAGCTGTGGCTCCAGCAAACACCAGCTGATACTAGAAAGTATTATTAAATAAACTCTTAAGAACAGCTGATCACACTTAAACGTGCTGCTGTTGTTTAGCCGCTGGTTTCCTCTTTCTGGGGCAAAGTGAGCGATAAACAAACAAGAAAGACGGGACTTTCGGCAGAAAAGCCGATCAGCTGATCATTAATCAGTTTCACGTTTGAAATAATAAAATAATAACAGGAGAGGGCGGGGGAGTGAATGAGAGAAGTAGATGCAACTGCGCAGCAAAGACAGAATAACTCCAGCTTTGTGTCTATTTTTTAATTCTAGCTGATGTACGGGACAAATCGCTTCCTTTTCAGCTCAATATGGAACTCCGATGGCCAGTCCAGCTGTGGCTCAATATATCAGTTGTTAAGCTTAACGTGGAAATACTAGGAAAACATTCAGGGATGAACTTACACACTTGCTTTACTTCTCTGGGATAGTTTTCGCCAAGATGAAATGGACAGGTCTGGCAGACTTCAGCTGCTCTATACTAGAGATGGCACGATACCACTTTTTTATGTCCGATACCGATACCGATATCATAAATTTGGATATCTGCCGATACCGATATGAATCTGATATAGCGTTTTTTAATCAAAAAAACTGTTTTTTAAAATATCTTGCTGCATTTTGCAAGTCTGCAAGTTCATACTCAAGTTTAAAACAACAACTACACTAAAGCTATTCTGTTATACCTGTATACAAAAAAAATATTTCATAGTTCAGCAATACTGATCAATCTAATAAACTTAAACCTACACCATCCTCCCTATTCTGGTATTTTAAAGAGTACTTAGCGTAAATATTAAGCAACCTAACTAATAGGGTTCCAACTCCCAGCAACAAAAATAAAAAAATAAAAAATAGGGAACCACCCCTCACGCTCCACCTCATGATGCTTAATCGACGTAATCAACCTTAATTTGATGCAGTGTGAAAAAAAATGCACAGAAATCAATTATTTTTCAAGAAATATTAAATAGATTCAACATCTTTCTTCAACAAAATTGCAGACTGCACAGATGGTACCTTCCCAAAGGAAAAAGTACTATAGCTTACTAGGGTATATATATTAGACTTAATAGTCACTATATACAGTAATTGACTTCTATTCATTTTACATAAAATTAAAACTTTGGGTGTCAGATAATTATTTAAAAGCTCGACATTTTAAATGAGAATAAGAAAGAAAAGTATGTCTTTGTGCCCCCTTTTCCCTGTTCATGCCCTATCGGCCCCCCTGGCTAAACTTTGCTAGATCCGCCCCTGCACAGTTACAGCCGTAAGCTACGTAGAAAAAGATCCTGGAGTAGAAAGTAATATTAAATACATTCTAACAACAGCTGATCAAGCTTAAACGTGCTGCTGTTGTTCAGCCGCTGGTTTCCTCTTTCTGGTGCAAAGTGGGCCAAAAGCAAACTAGAGACACGGACTCGCGACAGAAAAGCCGATCAGCTGATCGTTAAGCAGTTTCGTGATTGAAGTAGCAGCAGGAGAGGCAGTCGCTCCATATATCGCTTGTTAAGCTTAAGGCAGGAATGCTTTACAAACATTCAGAGATGGACTTACACACTTGCTTTACTTCTCTCGGGGATAACTTTGTCGGAGATGAAATGCCGGGTTGCTAGCGAAGCTCCACATGCTATCCAGACCACCGACAGGTCCCGCATGCCACAGCCGCTCTATCACGTGATGCATACTGCTCCGACTGCTAACGTTCTGAGGTGAGTTACGGCGTGTTGCAAGTTTTGTGAGGTGCTTTCGTGATATTTAATGGATCGGATTACATTTTTTATTTTTCTCCGATATCCGATCCAGTAATTTAGGTCAGTATCGGACCGATACCGATACGTAATATCGGATCGGTCCATCTCTACTCTATACCGCTCCAATGCGCCGAGCTGGGTTACGCCAAGTAGCGCGTTTTGTGAGGTGATTTTGTGATACTTCGGATCGGATTACATTTTGTATTTCTCTCTGATATCCGATCCAGTAATTTAGGTCAGTATCGGACCGATACCGATACGTAAAATCGGATCGGTCCATCTGTAGTAATAATAAATGTGTGCAAATATGGGACGGCTATGTGCCGTGCAGATGCAGAGAGGTCTATTAACACATAGTGAGTGAGAAAGGTGACTGGAAAGGAAAAACTGAGTGCATCATGGGAATCCCCAGCAGCCTACGTTTATCGCAGCATAACTAAGGGAGGATACAGGGTCACCTGGTCCAGCCCTAATATGCTTTAGCAAAGAGGAAACTTTTAAGCCTAATCTTAAAAGTAGAGATAGTATCTGTCTCCTGAATCCAAACTGGAAGCTGGTTCCACAGAAGAGGGGCCTGAAAACTGAAGGCTCTCCCTCCCATTCTATTTTTAAATACTCTAGGAACAACAAGTAGGCCTGCAGAGCAAGAGCGAAGTGCTCTAATAGGGTGATATGGTACTACAAGGTCATTAAGATAAGATGGGGCCTGATTATTTAAGACCTTGTAGCCCAGGTATATTTTATGGGGCTAAGTTTTATTTCCAGTTGGATATATCTGAATAGTTCTCTTGTTCATTTTACTGTGTTGTAGTAGTAATAAGAAAGTGTGTTGAGGTGCTTTTACTTTGAGAGGGAGCGAGCGGAAGGAGAGAGGGAGAGAGCGGAGGCAGCCACGAGAGGAGAGAGAAAAGCGTGCTCGAGATGCGGCTAGCGTCTACAGAGACTTTTTTCCAATGGACAGTGAGGATAAATCATCCCACGCCCACAGCTGAGTAACAGAGCGTGACTGTGAGGTGGTGCAGCCCGGACTGGTTTGCACTGTTGCCTCGAAATATCCCTAGTTAGCGGCGTGCTAACTTGGCTAATCGGAGTTAGCCATAAAGGTGGACTTTGCTGGACGTCACCTGACCTGCACGGAGTGGGAGGCTACTGACTGCCAAGGCGGGCTGATCAGGTTTGCTGCTTAAAAGGAGTAAGCGTGCAGCTCGGCGACCTAAGGGACGGACCTCTCGGTGTGCCGTGAGGGTATTGTGGACAAAAGACTAAGGTTTCCAGGTAGGAGCACCATTTTGTTTTCTTTTAGGACCGTTGGTTCCTACGCACCCTAGCATCGATCCAGGCCTGCACCGAGGGGACTTGGGAAACTGGGTGGTGTGAGAGTGTGTGTGTGTGTGGGGCCCATTACAGTAAAGAACTGTGTAACTGTTATTATTGTTATATTTTGTCATTGCAAGAGACTTTTTACTTTATTGATTTATTGGGTGTTTACCAATTCATTCAGTAAACCTGCTTGGTTTAAACATAAGATTTTGTGTCTAGTACTGTTTCTTATCTATAGTTCAAAGTAAGGTAAAAGTGTATCTGTGTGTTATACGTGTGTAAATCAGGGGAACTTGCACTGAGGGCAACTAAGTAAGTTTAAGATAACTAGAACTCAGGGCGTACCCGGCTATAGTGGAGTACACAGCCAGGGGCGCTACATAAAATGGAGGCACCGCTGGGATATTTTGTTGTTTAAGTCTGAAGTTCCCAAGCACGTGTATTTTGAGATAAAAGCAGTAACTTTGATATTGTTTGGTCATGGATGTTCAAGCTATGCACTCTGAGTTGTTCGAGGAGCTTCAGGAATGGAGTCGTGGAGAGACCTTAGATGAGGCTCACACACTGATGGTGCTTACTCCCGAAGGAGTGGAGATAGACCAAATAGAGCACACTCTGGAGAGTGTTAAAGCTTTGGGTCGAGTGCGGGTCAGAGGCCGGAGATACAACAAAGCGCTTGATAGGCTAACTGTCCTGTGTGAAACCAAAGAGAAAGTAGATGCCACAAGAATCCCACCTGAAGTGTACCCTACGGGGGCTGGTGAGCCGTGGCCCATCATAGTGACAGCTGAAGCTTCGCCTCGTGAGGATTTTTCCCAGAGTAAATCGAAACGCGGGGCAGAGGCACAGGAGAATGGTAACTCTGCAGAGTCGATAATCCGTGCTGTGGGCGATTTGTTGGCAAAGATGGAGAGACCCTCCAGTGAAGGCAGTAGTTATCGTAGACTCAGAATGTTCTCAGGCACAATACCAACACCGGTTGGAGAAGAGACATTCGAACAGTGGCTTGAACAAGCACACCTAATGGTGGAGGAGAGTGACAGTTCTGCTAAAGAAAAGAGGCGCAGAATCATTGAGAGTCTTAAAGGTCCAGCACTAGCGGTGGTGAAAGCTGTGAGGACAGCTGATCCTGATATTAGCCCAGAACAATGTCTAGAAGCTGTTACAAAAGCTTTTGGCAGTGCTGAGACGGGTGAGGATTTGTACTTTGCTTTTCGGTTACTACAACAGCAACCGCAGGAAAAACTATCCGACTTTCTGAGGCGATTAGAGCAGTCGCTGAGCAGGGTAGTGAGTTGTGGTGGAATTGAAGCCCACCGTGTTGATAGGGCCCGAGTAGAACAGCTCCTTAGGGGTGCCGTGTACTCCGACATGATGTTAGTGCAACTCAAGCTGAGAGACAGGAAAGAAACCCCACCCAGTTTTGTAGAGCTCTTAAGTGAGATCAGAAGTGAGGAGGAGTATGAAGCCTCCCGGGCTAAATTGCATCTGGTAGCACACAAAGTCCAAGCACAATCAGAACAGGATAACAGACAGATTGAAATTCAGAATCTGAAAACTGAGATTCGAGAACTGAAGTCTATGGTCTCATCCGTGGTAAACCAGTCATGCCCCGCACCAAGAGAAGTTGCAGAGCCTCTTCCAACAAGCAAGACTGACGGTGTAGAGGGTTCAGCAGATGGCGAAGTGGTTGCACTGAGAAAACGGGTTAAAAGGTTGCAGCAGAAGCTGGACGCCAGAGAGCAAAGGTCTGTTGTGTCCTCTCCAGTTTTGAGAGTGGAGCCGTCCAGGTCTGATCTGAACTCTGCACGGACAGGTAGCACCAGTGATAAAGAAAGCAACTTTTGTTACCGCTGCGGAGAAAATGGGCATTTTGCTAGTAAGTGTGGAAATGCCGCAAACCAGGCCAAGGTTATCCAGAGGTTCATTCAGTCACGGAAAAAGCCCAAACGACGGGAATCATATCCCAAACCCCCTGATGCAGGTGATACTGTGTGTTCAGTTAAGAAGAGTGAAGTAGTCATGCTAGAGGACAGAGGGATCCCTAAAGGTTTGATAGGTCCATCTAATGTAAAGCAAGTCAGAGTGAATGGTGAACCATGCAATGCTTTGTTAGACAGTGGGTCAAGAGTAACCATCATTTTTGAGAGCTGGTATAAGGAGCACTTGTCAGGTGTCCCAATTTACCCAGTTTCAGGTCTGGCCATCTGGGGTTTGAGTGATTCTAGTTACCCTTATCTCGGCTATGTCATTGTGGATGTGGAATTTCCTGAGCAAGTCAAAGGAGGTCACGAGACCATTTCGGTCTTAGCTTTGGTCTGTCCCAACTCCAGAGGTCCGGACCAGACCCCCATGATCATAGGCACCAATGCCTCCCTTTTCCAGAGATTGGCCACCTTGTGCCAGGACACCGTAGGCGTGAGTAGCGTGCAGACTGTAAGCCAAACAGTTGGAGTTTTAACCCCACCAGCCCCTGTGGAGATCCCTGTAGAGGATGAGGGTGGAGTAGGCTGGGTGAAGTGGGTTGGGCCCAGCTCCCTGTCACTCCCGGCCGGTCAAAGCTGTCATGCTATATGCCGGGTGGAGCTAGAAGAACCACTCAGCAAAGGCATATTAATGGTGGAAGCATCCCCAACCATTCCGTTGCCAGCTGGCGTGCTGCTGCAGCCCATGGTGTTGCCTAGCTCTGCGTTGGAGGTAGACCATTTTGTTGTGGCAGTGCAGAATCAGTCTTCCCGGGATATCGTTCTCCCAGAAGGGACCGTTATGGGTCAGTTGTGTACGGTTGATACTGTAACTGCAGCAGTTGAAGTCTGTTCAAAAAAGGGGAAAGATCAGAGAGAGCTAGATCCCCTTCTCATAAATTTTGGCGACTCACCTTTGCCAAATGAATGGAAAGAGCGGCTCCGACAGAAGTTGTCCAAGAGGGCTAATGTGTTTTCCCTCAGTGAGTGGGATGTTGGTCTGGCAAAGGGGGTAGAGCATCACATTCGGATGTCAGACTCCAGACCATTCCGCGAACGGTCACGGCGTCTTGCACCAGCTGACATTGACGATGTGCGTAGACACATACAAGACCTATTGCAAGCTGGCATTATCAAGGAATCTCGCAGTCCTTATGCCTCTCCCATTGTCATTGCCAGAAAGAAAAATGGCAGCATCAGGATGTGCATTGACTATCGAACACTAAACCGCCGAACCATTCCTGATCAGTACACCACTCCCCGCATCGACGATGCACTTGATTGTTTGTCAGGGAGTAAGTGGTTCTCTGTCCTGGACCTTCGCAGTGGCTATTACCAGATACCCATGGCGGAGGAGGACAAAGAAAAGACCGCGTTCATTTGTCCGTTGGGTTTCTATCAGTTTGAGAGAATGCCCCAAGGTATCACAGGGGCACCCGCCACTTTCCAGAGATTGATGGAGAAGGCAGTAGGGGACATGAACCTCCTTCAGGTACTAGTGTACCTCGATGACTTAATAGTCTTTGGCAGGTCGCTGGAGGAACATGAGGAGCGACTTTTGAAGGTGCTAGACAGACTGGAAGAAGTGGGATTAAAACTCTCATTGGATAAGTGCCAGTTCTGTCAGCCGAAAGTGAAGTATGTGGGACACATTGTGTCTGCAGAGGGTGTTGCCCCCGATCTGAGTAAAGTAGAAGCAGTTACTAAATGGCCGGTGCCCACAGATTTGAAATCCCTGCGATCTTTCCTGGGGTTCTGCGGCTACTATCGCCGTTTCATAGCTAACTATGCTTCCATTGTAAGGCCACTCACTGAACTCTAAAGGCTATGCCCCTACGCAGCGCAGTAAGAAAGGCCAGGCAGGACAAGGAAAGACCTACTTGAAGGAATCAGAGCCCTTTGGGAGTAGATGGGATCAGTCGTGTGTTGATGCTTTTCACCACATCATTCAGTGTCTGACCACTGCCCCTGTGCTAGCCTTTGCCGATGTAAACAAGCCATACACCCTTCATGTGGATGCCAGTCTGAAAGGTCTTGGGGCCGTGTTGTACCAAGAGCACCCCCAGGGGCTGCGGCCCGTGGCTTTTGCCAGCCGGAAATTGAGCTGCCCCGAACAGCGGTATCCAGTGCACCAGTTAGAGTTCCTGGCTTTGAAATGGGCCGTCGTGGACAAATTCCATGACTATTTGTATGGCGCAAAGTTTACTGTGCGCACTGATAACAATCCGCTGACGTATGTCCTTACCACTGCAAAGCTAAATGCAACAGGGCACCGATGGCTCGCGGCTCTAGCTAGTTATGACTTTAATCTTCAGTATCGGTCTGGCAAGACTAATATAGATGCTGATTTGTTATCAAGAAACATGGTTGATGACTTGAAGGAGACAGAATGGGATCAGGTCTCTCAAAGTGGCGTAAAGTCTATTTGTAAGAAAATATGCCTGGATGATGCAACTGAGACCAATGCGAGATACATCGATCAGTTGGGGGCACCTCCCGAGTGTGTTCCAGCTGTGTATGCTACTCAGTTAAGTCTGTCAGCAGTAGGGCGGGTGTCAAGGCCAGAGTTGCGACAAGCTCAAAGAACAGACGATGCCCTAGGCAGAGTGATCGATGTGCTGAACACTGGTACTTGGCCAAAAGGTATCCATTCTGACCCAGAGTTTGTGTTAATGAGGCGGGAGGCCAGCAAACTTGTCATGAGAGATGGGTTACTTTACAGGACAACCCGAAAGCAGTCCGGGGATGAGCTGTACCAGCTTGTGTTACCTTCTCAATACAGAGAACAGGTATTGCGGTCTACTCATGATGACATGGGACATTTAGGAATAGAAAGAGCCACTGACCTTCTGAGAGATCGGTTTTATTGGCCAAAAATGGCAAATGACGTGGAGCAGTATGTCAAAAACTGTGGGGTATGTGTCACCCATAAAACACCCTACAAGAGAGAAGCCTTTTTGCACCAGATGAGCAGCAAGGGTCCCATGGACTTGGTTTGCAATTAATTTTCTGTCTATGGAGCCAGACTCCAAGGGGATAGGTAATGTCTTAGTGGTAACTGACCATTTTACCCAGTACGCACAGGCTTTCCCCACCAAAAACCAAAAAGCCACCACGGTTGCCAAAGTGTTGGTGGACAAATATTTTGTGCACTATGGATTGCCTGCCAGGATACATTCTGACCAAGGACGAGACTTCGAGAGCCGATTAACCAGTGAGCTCTTGCGGTCATTGGGTATACGGAAGTCTCGGACAACTCCCTATCACCCCCAGGGGGATCCGCAACCCGAGAGATTCAATCGAACCTTGTTGTCAATGTTAGCGACACTAGAGGATGAGAAGAAGCGAACTTGGAGTCAACATGTAGGGTCGCTAGTTCATGCCTATAATAGCACAAAGAGCGATGCCACAGGGTATTCTCCCTATTTTTTGATGTTTGGGAGGGAGGCTAGGCTTCCCGTGGATGTTTGTTTTGGAGCATCTCCTGATGGAGCGGAGGAGAAGACTCATTCACAGTATGTGACGAATTTGAAACAGGAGTTGCAGAGAGCTTATCAGTTAGCCAATGAAGCTGTTGATAAGGTACACAAGAGAAACAAAAGAGCTTTTGATCGACGAGTCAGTTTCCAAGCCTTGGAAGTGGGAGACAGGGTACTCCTTAAGAATCTGGGGTTGAAGGGGAAACATAAGTTGGAAAGCAAATGGAACGCTGTAACACATGTGATTGTGGGAAAACTGCCCAACCTACCGGTGTATAGGGTGAAGCCACAAACGGGTCAAGGTAGTGTGAGAACCCTACACAGAGATCATTTGTTACCGATTGGGACAGAAGTGAGACTGCCAGAAGGCATGGCCAGAGATGAAGTGCCAGCGAGACCACAGACTCGCAGGATGGGAAAAGGAAAAGAGAGGGTAGAAAGCAGAGACGTGAGTCAAGACACTGGGGAGTCGACTGGATCGTCAGATGTAGAATACGAGAGGCCACATGCGTGGTACAGAGACTGTGTGGAGAAAGTGTTGAGGGAGGAGTCATTTAGTGACAATTCTCCATTGGCATCGGAGGATGACGCTCAAGCTATGTTTCTATCTGAGGGCAATGCCGAAGAGTCTCAGGAGGAAGCAGATGACATTGGTGATGTAAAGAACACCGATACAGAGTCAGAAGAGGAGAAGGAAAGACCTCTCTCAAAGAGATCTAGGGGAAGACGGAGTATTGGGAAAGAGGTCAGCAAATGCCTTAGGTCAGGGACGACTGGGAAGAGAAGAATAAAGCCAGTGTTGAGACTGTCCTACGATGAACCAGGGAAGGCTAGTGACCAACCTATTACTATTGTTCACAGAGGGGTTGTGATAAAGTTGGGGAATGCGTAAATGAAAAAAAAAAAAGTGAAGTTCTAAGAGTGTCTGTTATACATTCAAGAAGTGTGGAGTTTTATTTGTTGTCAGTCGCCTTGGGAGATGTCTGATGAGGACATCCAGACGATTAGAAGGGGGAGGATGTAGCCCAGGTATATTTTATGGGACTAAGTTTTATTTCCAGTTGGATATATCTGAATAGTTCTCTTGTTCATTTTACTGTGTTGTAGTAGTAATAAGAAAGTGTGTTGAGGTGCTTTTACTTTGAGAGGGAGCGAGCGGAAGGAGAGAGGGAGAGAGCGGAGGCAGCCACGAGAGGAGAGAGAAAAGCGTGCTCGAGATGCGGCTAGCGTCTACAGAGACTTTTTTCCAATGGACAGTGAGGATAAATCATCCCACGCCCACAGCTGAGTAACAGAGCGTGACTGTGAGGTGGTGCAGCCCGGACTGGTTTGCACTGTTGCCTCGAAATATCCCTAGTTAGCGGCGTGCTAACTTGGCTAATCGGAGTTAGCCATAAAGGTGGACTTTGCTGGACGTCACCTGACCTGCACGGAGTGGGAGGCTACTGACTGCCAAGGCGGGCTGATCAGGTTTGCTGCTTAAAAGGAGTAAGCGTGCAGCTCGGCGACCTAAGGGACGGACCTCTCGGTGTGCCGTGAGGGTATTGTGGACAAAAGACTAAGGTTTCCAGGTAGGAGCACCATTTTGTTTTCTTTTAGGACCGTTGGTTCCTACGCACCCTAGCATCGATCCAGGCCTGCACCGAGGGGACTTGGGAAACTGGGTGGTGTGAGAGTGTGTGTGTGTGTGGGGCCCATTACAGTAAAGAACTGTGTAACTGTTATTATTGTTATATTTTGTCATTGCAAGAGACTTTTTACTTTATTGATTTATTGGGTGTTTACCAATTCATTCAGTAAACCTGCTTGGTTTAAACATAAGATTTTGTGTCTAGTACTGTTTCTTATCTATAGTTCAAAGTAAGGTAAAAGTGTATCTGTGTGTTATACGTGTGTAAATCAGGGGAACTTGCACTGAGGGCAACTAAGTAAGTTTAAGATAACTAGAACTCAGGGCGTACCCGGCTATAGTGGAGTACACAGCCAGGGGCGCTACATATGTGAGGAGCAGGATTTTGAATCCAATTTTGGATTTAACAGGAAGCCAATGAAGGGATGCCAAAACAGGAGAAATATGCTCTCTCTTTCTAGTCCCTGTCAGGACTCTTGCTGCAGCATTTTGGATTAACTGAAAGCTTTTTAGGGACTTCCTGATAATAATGAATTACAGTAGTCCAGCCTAGAAGTAATAAATGCATGAACTAGTTTTGAGAGATGAGTCCACTGTCAGAGGCTATAAGAAGATCATCTGTAACCTTCACTAAAGCTGTTTCTGTGCTGTGATGAGCTCTGAAACCTGACTGAAACTCTTCAAATAAGCCATTCCTCTGCAGATGATCTGTTAGCTGTTTGACAACTACTCTTTCAAGGATGTTTGATATGAAAGGAAGGTTAGAAAGGAAATACATACAACACAGCAACATTCTTAATAAGAAAAACTGTAGTATCCAAAACTAACATGGACTATAAATCATTTAGTGAAATAATATCCAGAAATACTTTAGTGATGGTCATTACTGTATTTACATTTTAGCCTCTGCTAACACAAATTAAATGTGTGATTAGCTCAGTTAGCTTCTAGCTGTAAATAGCATTGTTTTTTTTGTTGTTGAAATTCACTGATTGAAAAAGTCTTTCATAAATAGTTTTACTGAAACAAACTAAACGCTTGATTATAAACCATTAGAAAATGGTAAAACTGGATTTAAGATACAGAGATAATAAATTTATCATATCTGCCTTACTACCTTGTGCAGGGCTACAAAAAACAGGACATTTTACACCACTGTGACGTCATACTTCATCCATCCAACGTATTTATGACCCTGCACTCACCTTTGCTACAGGTGGTTATTTTTTAAATTCTTTATTTTTATTTTTTAATGCTTGTTTTATTTTATTTTATTTTATTTTTTAATTGAACCTGAAGTCCACGATCAGTTCCTTGGTCTTTGCCACGTTGAGCTGCAGATGATTCTGGTCACGTGGTGTGAGCAGAATCATCTGCAGCTCAACGTGGCAAAGACCAAGGAACTGATCGTGGACTTCAGGAAGACCAGGAAACACTTGACCCCTGTTTCAATCCAGGGGGTCAGTGTTGACATTGTGGAGGACTATAAATACCTTGGAGTACACATTGACAATAAACTGGACTGGGCTAAAAACACCACAGCACTTTACAGGAAGGGCCAGAGTTGTCTCTATTTTTTGAGGCGACTGAGGTCCTTCAACATCTGCCAGAAAATGCTGAGGATTTTCTATGAGTCTGTTGTGGCCAGTGCGATCCTCTATACTGTTGCATGCTGGGGGAGCAGGCTGAGGGTCGCAGATGCCAACAGACTTAATAAACTGATCCGTAAGGCCAGCAATGTTGTGGGGATGGAGCTGGACTCCCTCAAGGTGGTGTCGGAGAGGCGGATGCTGTCCAAGATAAAGACAATGTTGGATAACACCTCCCACCCACTCCATGACATGTTGGTCAGTCACAGGAGCTCGTTCAGTGAGAGACTGAGATTACCGAAAAGCACCACTGAACGACACAGGAAATCATTCCTGCCTGTGGCCATCTCCCTGTACAATGCATCCACTTAACACACTGTTTGCTGCTACAACTACACATGTTTCTTTTCCAAATATTTATTTATAAGTGACTTATGTATGTATGTATGTATATATATGTATATATTGTACTATTCTTAGTTAGCGTATTGTCTGTCTTGTCTTAATGTTGGTTTAAAATGGAGCACTGTAACAAAAAATAATTTCCCCCAGGGATCAATAAAGTATTCTGATTCTGATTCTGATTCTGATAGTATATATTCAGATAAAAATACACCTGAAATATATAAATGCACATATGAAAAAAAGCAAACAAGTGGAGAAGTACATTTTTTCTTTAACTGATGTTGAAAATATCAAAACATGTTACAATAAGGAAAAGCAGAACTTGAGGGTAGGGCTGCCACAAACGATTATTTTGATAGTCGACTAGTCACCGATTATTTTTGCGATTAGTCGACTAATCAGATCCATTGGACGTAAAACGTACAGCTTATTGCACCAGCAGCATCTGCTCTTATATAACTAGCATTAGCTTACAGCTTTAAGTGTTTAAGGTATGTGCTAACTAAAAATAAAGAAAAGATGATAGTTTATTAAATTTTAATGAAATTTGCAGATTGTTTCGGTGAAGTTTAATAAACTCCTTGCTATCTAAAATATAACAGGACACCGGAGTAAATTCTGGAGCATCTCACACTTCTGATAATCAGCTGTCTGCTTGACGTTTATTCAGCTGTGTAAAAACTATAACTTTAATCTCAGCCAAACCGATTTACTCAGGAACAAATAAAATACTAAAAAAGCCAAACAATAACATTTTTAAGTTATCTAAGTGACTCATATATCATGTTTAACCTGAGTAGCGAAAGACGGCGGTGGGTTTGAAAACGATTTGCCGGGAGTCCGGTGTTCTCACAGCTCTAGTGACCTTGCCCCCGGCTAGCTATCGAGCTAGTGGGTAACAGACGTCTCCGAAAACGTCGGAGCGCTTTTGAAAATATGCGGTGTCTTGATAAACTGAGCAGATATTTGAGGTTTCCACAGCTACATTCTCGCCTAAAAATATGTTAAATGTGTATTTTGTGACCCAGAAAGAATAATAAGAGTAACATTAAAACTAACTAGCTGCCGCCATTGTTGGAAACTGAGCAGGGCCGCGCTATGAATTCTGGGACACAGCTTCTTCTTCGGGGTTTAACGGCAGCTGGCATCGTTGTACATGCAGTGCTGCCATCTTCTGTTTCAGTCCGTTATTACACTCTTAAATCCTGCTACTCATTCCTGCGTCTTTTGGGATCTTACAAAGCTTCAAACGACGCGTCGACTATTAAATCAGTCGTCGACGATTTTGATAGTCGACGTAATCGTGACTAGTCGACTAATCGTGGCAGCCCTACTTGAGGGCGTACCACTGTTACGAAATGTATTTCAAAATAGGTTTCGCAAAACTTTGAAATCATGACACTGTCATTGTTGAATGCTGTGACATGAAGCAGGAAACAAAAAAGTGTTAGCACTATGTGACGTTTTGACTACTCTTAGCATGTCCATAAAAGGAAGGCTTTATTTGTGTGGCAAAAATAAACAACCGGACAGCTGTAGGATCGCAACAATACACGATTTTTACTGGACAGTAATCATAGCATGGATCATAGAATGGGTGTGGCATGTATTGATGAATCTGACAAACAGTTCAGGAGGAAAGAGGAATATGCACACCAGTAAAATTTTCTACACAATTCAATTTTTAGTACTGCAAAATAAGCAAATGTGTACAGTATATTAATAGTTTTTCATACTGTAGCATAGCAACAGCATCTTTTCTTGAAAGTTTTAAGTGTCAGTATTTTGCTTTTGACAGATGGAGTAAGATATAAGAATCAAAGACACAAAACTAATTCCATAGTAAAATCTTAAGTATGTTTTTCAAGTGAATGATTACCTGCCAGTATGTTCAAATCTAGTATCTGACTTTGATGCTCTCTAGTGTTAACTGTGGAAAGCTGTGACTGGATTCAAGAGGTGGAATCAAACTAACACATACACTGTATGGAGTTCCTCATATGTGATTAGAATTAGAGATAATATAACCAGGTTATCATCCTTTACAGTGGCTTTAAATAAAACTACAGATGTTCTTCCTTCTTCTTTATTCTCAGTGTTAAATGCTGCACTTTGTTTCACTATTGATCCCGTGGCATGGAAGGCCCTGAATAACTCTGCTGCTGGTTTTGGGTACCAGGTGGTTCAAAGACAATCAAAGTAAGTCACATCATACATTGTTATGTCGATCTATAACTGCAGGTTTAACAATCATTTCTGTTAAGGCCCAGGGTAATAAACTAACAAGGATATAATACTTCTTAACAGGAAACATATGGGGTTTATTTAACCACAGTTTGCACTCTAGACTTCATCATTGTCTGAATTTATTTCCTCAGTTTGCTCGTCAGTGCTCCCCTTGAACAGTATTCACAAAATGGAAGAGGAAAAGTATATAGCTGCACCACATCTTCCCCAAACTGCCAAAATATCCAAATTGATGGTAGGTAACCAAATGTGATGAAACTCTGACAGAAACCATGTTGACATCAAAGAAATTCCCCACAGACGCTAGCACAGAAACTTTTTTAACTCAAATCACAATAAGTAAATATCTTAGTTAGTAACACTGAAACTTGATGAAGTAAAATAAGCAAAGAAGTCAATGTTATTAATAATGTTATTGTTACAATGTTTCTTTTGTAATTATTTAAAACTTTAAAATGAAGCAATAGTGAAACTGAATCCTATTTGCATTGATATTAAAGCTGCCTGTTATACATCCTGGTTCACAGTGGAGAGAAGTTTCGATGTCTAACACTTGTCATATCAAATGGGGAAGTGTTTCAGTCATGGTTCTTTGCAGTCATCGATTTAAGTCTTGTTTTTTTCCTTTCAATTGCCTTTTATTAGTATTTAAATTTTCAATACACTTTCAATACAGCACCCGATTTTGCAGTAAACATGTCTCTTGGTCTGACAATGAAAAGTGATCCCGCAACACAAAACACTGTGGTGAGTTACTGAACTGCAGACACTATGAGAACTTTGTTAAAAGCACTGAGGAGCAACATCCTCTATCCTTATATGTCTTGTTATTGTTGCATGAAGGTCATCCCATGAAAAACCAGTGTGCCTCCCACCTGTCCTTCACAGAATCAGGGTTTACAATAACTTCAGCATATTCAATGAAGTAGAAGTCAATGCAAAACTTTGTCTCCTTAATTTGAATATGTGTTTCTTTTTATTTCAAGTTTTACATATTTAAGCTGCATTAAAAACTAAATGTGTTTATAGGCCTGAAAACTTAAAAAGGTTTGAGGAAAAATGTTATTTAAAAACATATATGCACAAATTTTTTTTTACACACCCCAGATACTTTGGTGGCCTCTAACATGGATTTTTTTAATAGCATTAAGGGACACATTTGAATGGCTTTAAATAGACTGAAGTTATTTTTTAAAATCTACATATTCTGCTGGATCGTGCAAGATGTTTTTTTTTTTCAGTTTTGGTTGATTTTATAAGGATTGAACCGATGTTTATGGGACTTTTTTTTTTTCTGTTTTTTTTGTGTCCCGTTTGGATCTTTAGCCATCAGAATTGTTGTCTTAAGGTTGATTTTATAAGGATTGAACCGATGTTTATGGGACTTTATGGGAACTTGACTTTGTCTCCTCTCAGGTGTGTGGTCCAACAATTCCAAGGGACTGCAAAAGTATCACCATGTACAACGGTGTGTGTTTTCACATGGACCGATCTAATACATTTGGACCACCTGTACCTTCTTCTCCAGACGGTAACAATAAATGGAGTTTGTGAAAATGTGTCCTTAATAATTATAGTCCCGGTGCCTCCTTAATAAAAATCTCTTGCATTTTTACTTGAACATAGTCTTACAATCATTTATATTTGTGCTTGTATAATCTCAAATCAACTGAAACTGTCTCAAGACTTCTCTTATATATTCCAGCAATTAAGGGTTAATCAGAAACAGTAAATAGAAAATTATGTTTGTGTGAGATGTGATTACTCATAGATGAATATAAGTATAAGTTGTATGATTTGTTGATTATTTTTTTGTTTGTTTACAGTTTTCCCGTCTAAGCCTTATTTCAGATTGTCTGTTTGGATTCATTGTATTATAGTTTTATCCAAAGAGCTTTTCTAGACTAATTTGACCTGAATCCATCAACACTGAAACAAATGATGGTAAAATTTGAGCTAGCCAAGATTAAATCTACAGCATAAAAATGTATTTAATTCTAATGATCAGAATTTTTTTGAGATGGTCTCTTCAATTCCCATATGAAAAAGAAATAGTAAAAACTTATATATGATTTACTCATGAAAGTGGCCACTTTCATGAGTAAATCATATAAGGCTTACATGATTTACTCATGAAAGTGGCCACTTTCTCATTACTTTCATACATTGTTTTAGTAAGTATCCAAAACATACAAGTTTCATTATATAATTTTTCAAGGGATCTTATATCTGTTTTCACTCTTATATGCTTTTCATACAAGTTTCACACAAGACAGATACAAACTTTATAAGGTTTATATATATCTTTTCCATATGGGTTATTCAGAATGAAATAACCATATCTGCATGTAAAATGAAAGTGTTATTTGAAAAACAAATACAAAAACACCCTTTGATTTCAAATTCATTACAAAAATGAAACTAAGCCTGGTTGTTTGGGTTATGCAATGCATGACAAAATGCAAGAAGACTAGTACAGACACACAAGATCTTTGGGGGAAAAAATTAAAAGGAGACCGAGAAGTTTACTTCCCTCTAAAGCTACCTACGACTTCTTTAAAGCTCCGTATGCAAATAAGTAATGTATTATGGTTTTCCTGGAGAAAATAATTTGTGTTGCTGTGTGTTACATCACGATGTATTCCTGTTACATAAGAACAACGTAAACATGAGGCTACTGTCGCTCACAGTAACACAAATTCCAACCGTAACAAGAACATACAGTACAGAGGGTCTTTCTTTTAGTGTTGTAAGTTTGAACACAATGCTGTTTCTATGACTGTAATACAGGAAGAAAATACAAGTAATTAGAACTGAATGCAAAAATCAAGGCTACAAATAACTAAATTAGCTTAATAACTAAATTAGGCTTCTGTAAGCAGTTTTAAGACTCATTTAAACTAATTTAATATCTTAATCTTAATTTCTTCTTTTCTTTCTTCTTATAAAATACTAATTGTCTAAATATGTGGGTATTCATAGTCGATTTGCTAAAATGTTAAAATTCACCTAAAATAATCAATTTCAATTCATTTATTTGATAGTGTGCCCGACACAAGTAGACATTGCTTTTCTGTTGGATGGTTCAGGCAGCGTATCTGTCTCTGATTTTCAAACAATGACGACGTTTGTGGAAGATCTAATCCAGGCATTTCTGTCAGTTGATGCACAGGTAAGACACTGTACTACCTTTCAGTTATATCGTATTACAGACACAAATAGTTTCACCCGCTTTTCATTTATCTCCATAAAAAAAGGCTATTCTATATTTTTTAATATTGTTTCTCCCTTTCTTCAGTTTTCTGTTTCCCAGTTTTCCTCGTTACCTCGGGTTCATTTTTATTTCAAGAAATTTTCCTCATCTGGATCACTAAAGACTGAAATCGATGGAATCACACAGCTGGGGGGATCTACTCATACAGCTGGAGGCATCAGACATGTTGTGTAAGGGTTGCAATGATATTACTGAAGCACTACAGTTAAATCATCTGGACAGACTTCCTGTGCAGATAATTTCTGTATTGACTGATGCAAGAGTTTTAAAAGAAGAACTTGCATTAACTAGATTTGCAAAATACTAAAATGTCCATGAGCGATAATACAAAACAAATGGATGCATGCAAAGTAATAATCATTCATGCAATTTACTCTATGATCAAAATGTGCACTGTAAAAACATGTTTTATGTTGAAATTAGATTTGTTTATTTTTTAATTTGACAGAAACAATGTTTTCACACCACAAAGAGGTTCCAGACCAGATGTGAAGAAAGTCTTGATAGTAATTACTGATGGAGAATCTAATGACCGGTATGACCTGGGAAATGCAGCACAGGAAGCAGGGAATCAAAACATTGTTCGATTTGCTATTGGGGTAAGTACCTCCATTATTTAAACCTGCATAATGTTTAAAATTTATACTAATAATGTGTTTTGGTTATTTATTAGACTACAGTCACATGTTCCTACAGTATATGGAGCAAAGTAATGAGCCACCTACACAGAAACCATGGAAATCTGGGCCGTATCATCACACTGTTTTTACACTATTGTTAATGTTAATTTCTCCTCTATTGGGTTTCTTCACTGGCTTCCTGTTGAATTCCAAATCCTGCTCCTCACAAACAAGGTCTTAAATAATCAGGCTCCATCTTATCTTAATGACCTTATAGTACCATATCACCCCATTGGAGAACTTTGCTCTCGCACTGCAGGCTTACTTGTTCTTCCTAGATTGGGAGAAGTGGAATGGGAGGGAGAGCCTTCAGTTTTTAGGCCCTTCTTTTGTGGAACCAGCTTCCAGTTTGGATTCGAGAGACAGACACTATCCCTACTTTCAAGATTAGGCTTAAAACTTTCCTTTTTGCTAAAGCATAAAGTTAGGGCTGGATCAGGTGACCCTGAATCCTCCCTTAGTTATGCTGCAATAGACGTAGGCTGCTGGGGATTCCCATGATGCATTGATTATTTCTTTTTCAGTCACCTTTCTCACTCACTATGTGTTAATAGACCTCTCTGCATCTGCATGGCAGATAACCATCCCTCTTTGAACCTGGTTCTGCTGGAGGTTTCTTCCTGTTAAAAGGGAGTTTTTCCTTCCCAAAGTGCTTGCTCATCAGGGGTCATATGATTGTTGGTTTTTTCTCTGTATGTATTATTGTAGGGTCTTCCTTACTATATAAAGCGCCTTGAGGCAATGGCTGTTATGAGTTATGAGTGGTATCTAATTTCAATAAATTTCAATAAATAAAAAAGCTAAATTAATAATGGATATTGTATTAATGTCTGTATTAAACAGACCGTATTAATCTTTGTATTAAACTGTATTAAAGTTTTAATAAAATCAGTAAATAATTTTGCATTAAATGTAAACACATGTTTTAAACAACCCTAGGTGGGGAATGCATTTATTAAGCCTGAAGCAGAAAAAGAACTACGCACCATTGCATCGTCTCCCTCAGACAATCACGTGTTTCAAGTGCAGGACTTCAACACACTTGAAATAATCCAGCAGAGTTTGCAGGACAAAATTTTTTCCATTGAAGGTAAATTATATATTTAACATTTAGCAAGCTTTGATACAATTTCTGTAAATGTTACATTGCATTATTGTATCATTGCTTGAGGCTAAAGGTCGATTTCACGAAGTATTGGTGAAATGAAAAATAACTATTGAGGCACCTTTATAATAAACAGATATCATTACACTAAATTACTAGTGTAATGCGTTGTGTTGTGTCTATCAATAAACCTTTTTATATTTTATATTTTTACAGGATCTCAAACCGGTGGAGTCTCACTGAAAATGGAAATGTCTCAAGAGGGATTCAGTGCAGTTATTGTGCCCGAGGTAATTAAAACTACCTGAAACTCACCAGACAGTCTAGTCATAGAAAGAGAGATTCAAACACTTTTTATAAAAACAAGAGTCCAGATTTTAAAGGTAAAATAAATTGTATATAAAATGTATTTCCTGTCTGCACTGTAGGGAATTCAGATGTCTATTGTTGGTGCAAACCAGTGGAAGGGAGGCTACGTGCAATACACAACAGGAGGCCAGAAGCTGAAAACATATGAGGATGTGTCTTTGGAGTCTGACAGTTATCTTGGTAAGAATATTACAGCTTTAACAATCTAACTCATACACATGTAATCATGTATATACACAGCTCTGCTGTAATTCTTTCACACAAATACGTATATCAGATTTTATATCTATCTTCTCTTTTTGCCTACCTAAATTCTAGGTTACTCCATGGCAACTGCTAAAACCCAAAGTGGTTCCCTGACAATTGTTGGTGCTCCAAGATATAAACACAGAGGAGCTGTGGTCGCTGTTAATAGAGAAAGCTTTGAAAACCAAAAGATTGAGCCGTTGGCATCACAGGTATGTATTTACAGCAAGACCAAACCGAATGGGATTATTAACTGGTAGTAAATACTTTCTTAAATACAAATTGTTGTCATTTGGCTTTATGTGACTATTTTCATCAATAATGTGTTTCTTACACAGTATCAGACTGGTGAATATTTCGGGGCAGAGGTGTGTACCATGGACATAAATAATGATGATATCACTGATCTAATCTTCATATCAGCCCCAATGTACATGGAGCCTGATAGAGAGGGAAGAGTTTATGTTTGCAGACTAACTGGTTTGGTAAATCAAAGTTTTATCCACTTCAATTAAATGAATCAGTTTATTTTTCAACTTTCTTAATAACCATATAATATTCACTCTCCTGCTTTTAGTTTGTAGAGTGTAATTTTGATGATCCGTTAGTACTAAGAGGACATTTAGCTGTCAAAGGAAGGTTCGGCTCTTCTCTTGCTGTGCTGCCTGATCTAAACTCAGATGGATTCAGGGATTTGGCAGTTGGAGCACCTTTGGAGAATAATGGTGAAGGCAGCATCTACATATTCCACAGTGAAGGAGGACGAATCAGTCCTACTTACTCACAGGTACACAGCATCAAAGAACTCACGAGGATATATTAACACAGTTATCATTTAAGGCCCATATCTATACAATAAAGTTTGATTAATTAAAATATTTCACGTACACAGAGAATTACTGGCTCTGAGGTCCAGTCAGGACTGAAGTTCTTTGGAGTGACAATCAGTCAGTCGTCTTTTGATCAGAGTGGTGATAAACTACCTGACTTAGCGGTGGGTTCAAAGGGCACGGTTGTCTTACTGAGGTAAGTCACAGTCCAGATAGATACTCCAGTCATGTGTTATTATTGTCTGTGGTATGTCTACCAACTTTGTCAATGCCAAATGAATGCGCCAACTGTCAAACGATTAGGTCAATTTGAAGACCTGTGCATTGGTTTTATATAATATAATAATGAATCATAAATCATCATCAATGATAAAGTGATTCATGAAAAGTAATTTTTAATCTTTAATGGAATACATATGCAGGATAAAACAGGCATCTATTTTTTTCTCCCAGAAGTCACGTTATATGACTTAAAGTTTATCATGTCAAAAGCCTTTCTGATCATGAGATAAAAAAATTTTTCGTTGCGACATGATGGAACCCAGGAAAATGGCAAAACATGACATGCATGCGAAGTTGCAGTAAGCTGCCGTAACAGCAGAGGGAGCGATTTTATTTCAATCCGACGTGAACATTATCACAGGAAAGCGTTTTAGCGGACATTATTAACACATTTACATGTTTATACATATTAGACACCTAGCTTAAACGTTTTTGGCAATTAAGGACCTTGAAATGTTCTTTATACGTTTTGTGTTCACTATTGATTTGTCTTTACATATGTTATCTCCCTGTGCTGGTAATACAACTTTTGCATGCAGAAATGCAACTGCATGCGTGTCCACTTCATGTTTTGCAGAAGCGTGAAATAAAAATGGTGGTCTGGTGTCTATTACACGTTTTGCCATCATATTGGGTTGCATAATGAGAGGTGCTCTGGTGACTAAAGGTGGAATAAATGTGGTTGGTTGAGACTGAAGTCTCAAAATAAAATGCGTAATTTATAACAGTAGCCTTGTTGTTCTAAAAAATAATTTCCAAGCAGAAATGGAAATGACTACATTACCCAGAAAGCTGCTGTACTAATTGAAAAACCAAATGTTGTTCATATGTGCTTTTCCTTTTTTCCAGATCAAGACCTATTGTAATGGTTGAAGTCGAGGTGTCATTCAGCCCAAACCAAATCCCTACTCAGAATGTAAGCTGCTCAAAACCACTGCAGAACACAGCTACAGTCTGCTTTACCATGAGCAGAGTGTCTACAGTTGATCGAGGTTCTTTATTCTCCTAACTTTTTCAAAATCAAAATGGCACTGCCCATCCATTTTCATTTTTTAGTATATGTACATTTGTAACATTTTAAACTCTGATTTATTCCAGCTCAAGCTAGAATTAATTATACTTTTACACTCGATGCTACTCGCAAACCTCCAAACAACCGAGCTTACATCAGTGGGAAACAACGAGAGGAGCCTCGATCGGTCATTGTTGACTTAAGTACACCAAACTGTTCAACTGTAAACTTCTTTATTGAGGTAAAACAACATCAGAGAAAAACTAATATAACCAAAAATCAGGTTCAATTTGGTGAACAGCAGATTTTGTTTTCCATTTTGCTTTTAAGAGTCTTCCAACACGGAACCTAAATCTAACACTGCTGTCTTTTTGCAGGCCTGCCCAGACGATGCTCTCAATCAACTTTCCAATGAGCTCAAATTCACATTTGACGGTTTTCCTTCCAACACAAATCTCAGACCAAGCCTTGCTCAGCAGGCTCAAACAACAATAATTTATCCTGTAAATACCTTTAAAAATGTACTAGCTGGACATGAACTGAAGAACACAGCATTAGTTTTGACCTTATTTTTCTGAATTAACTTTTTGTTGCCATAAAATTGACTAACACCTCTTCTACCGAAGAATTCTTGGGTGTGAAAAGGACTTTGCTGTTTTCCAAAAGTGTATCAAGAATATTCAATTTGTTCAGATTAACAAAAATGTAAAAGTAAAGTTAGATGACAGAACAAACAGATTATTCGTTGGATTCACCGATGTTTCATTTATTATGTAAATAATGTGTAATATACATACTTTTCACATCATGCTGTGTTCCATAGTTAGGGTTTGAGATCAACTGCGGCACTGACAACAAATGTGTTGATGACCTAAAAGTGGACTTCAACTTCACCAGGTTATTATATTATATTATATTATATTATATTATATTATATTATATTATATTATATAAGGCAGCACGGTGGTTAGCACTGTTGCCGCACAGCAAGAAGGTCCTGAGTTCAATTCCACCATCAGGCCGGGGTCTTTCTGTGTGGAGTTTGCATGTTCTCCCCGTGTTTGCGTGGGTTCCCTCCAGGTACTCCGGCTTCCTCCCACCGTCCAAAGACATGCAGCTTGTGGGGATAGGTTAATTGGATAATCCAAATTGTCACTAGGTGTGAATGTGAGTGCGAATGGTTGTCTGTCGGCCCTGTGACAGACTGGCGACCTGTCCAGGGTGTACCCCGCCTCTCGCCCTATGACAGCTGGGATAGGCTCCAGCGCCCCCCGCAACCCTGAAAAGGATAAGCGGAAGCGAATGGATGGATGGATATATTATATTATATATTTTGTCGAGAACTTTACAATTCACCAAGAAAGCATCATGGTCCATTATTCTTTACACAGAGACAAATACTCAAGAAGCTGTTTTTTTGACAATTATTAAAGAAACACGAAACAAAAGAGGCATCAATCCACTTGCACAAAATTAATCAACAGCATATCAGCTCACCAGTGGGCAAATGGGCTCCTAGATGAAAAGAGTATCAAAAAATTGCCAATTCACGTATATCTCTTCTCTACACACCTTCACACTAATCTGCAGGTTAAACCGGGGTTGCATAAAAAAACACAGCGCAAATGCCCCCACCAAAGGCACCCAGACACCTCCACTTCAGGCCCTCAGGTTCTTAATAAAACAAAATACAAAAGTCATTCATATTTCAAAAAGATACGAAAAACCAGCAAATATGGCCTTTCACATACAACACATACATAAGTGTCATACATTAAAAGGGCTCAAAGATTTGACCAATACACAAAACATAATAAAACAGCATCAGCATTGAAGCACAGCATATATGTTACATACTACATATTTTGAATTCTAACATAGTATGTTAGAATTCAACACAAATACATGCTATATTTAGCTTATGGAAAGCTCACCAACACAGTGCAATCTGTTTTCCTCTTCCTTTATTCTCGTCCTCTGTCAGATCCTCAGAGGTTAAAGTGGGCATTGATGAGCTTTTGAATGTCACAGTCACAGTGGAGAACAGAGGAGAAAACTCCTACAACAGTCGCGTTATTCTCACGTACCCAGCTGGACTCTCCTACAGGAAGTTCACCATTCAGCAGGTAAGGCATCAGGATCAAGTCTTTATCAGTTCATCACTGATCTGCTGCTCTCCCAGTGCATCCAGAAGTCATTTTATTTACTAATAAAGGGAAGAATTGAGTGCAAATCCTTGGACAGTGAAGATGGTTTATCCCGAGGAAGGACAGACTGTACTATTGACAAGCCAATTTTCAAGAGCAAAACTGAGGTTTGTTTTTTTTGATGCAATTTTCTCTTCTCACTTCTGCACAGTTTAGTAAAAAGATGTGAGGGAATCAAGATTTCTCTCCTTTATTTCAATTAAGGCTTTCTTCATTGTCTCCTATGGGATTGACACCAACAGTCGACTTGCGAGAAAGATCTTTGTCACTGCAAATGCCACCAGGTACTGTTCATTTGGTCATTTAGGTACTCCTTGTTTAATAACCCCACAGATACAGTACAACCATTTCACTTCTCTCTTTCAGTGGAAATCAAGAGAACACTACTACGAGTGAAAGCTACGAAATGAAAGAGATTGCTGTGAAATACAGCATTTCCATGACATTTGAAAAGTACGTGTGTTTGTATTTGTAACAAAGGAAATTATTTGCAAGCCAACATTCTTTTGTCTTACACATTATTTATATAATGTTTAAATGTTTAAATCTTTCTAGCACCCTCAGCTACAGCAATTTTACTTTTGGGATAAATAATTTGCAGAAACCGGTTCGACAATCAGTCACGGTAAAATATAATAAAATATAATAAATATTATTGTGTGAATTAGACCTAACCATTATAATGCTTGACTGCCTTTGTCTTTTCTCCCCATGTTTTAGGTAACAAATTATATCAGAGCGCTTAATTTCACTGTGGTGATCAAGGTTCCAGTGAAGCTTGATGAAAAAGAGATTTGGGTGAATTTGAGCAGCCTACAGGTAATAGAAAAGATACAAAAATGGGTCACAATTAGCTGTGTGATGGGTGAATTTGCTAAAATTAGGATCAATCACCCTGAAATTAATGTAAGTGTATTTCAGATTGCAGACTGTCAGAGAGGAAATGATGAAGCACCAAATGTCACAGATTCTGTTCCAAAGATACAAAAGAATAAAGTGGTGGTAAGTATGCCTCTGCACTTTTGCTACCTGTTAAAACTGAACCATGGTGCAGATTCAAAACATAACCTTGTACTGAATCACAGATTTGTTTCATTCAATTTTTTTTTAAATCACCTGCAGGACTGCTCTGTAGCCATGTGCAGAGTGTTCAAGTGCAACACCTTCATGGGAAGACTGCAGAGTAGGACATACGAAATCTCTGCCAACCTCAGTTCAGGATGGATAGAGCAGGTAATTAAAGGGTAGTTTTTTTTATAAATGATTTATACATATTTGGATTATAGGTGGTCTTATGTACTTGAATATGATAACAATTTCTCCCTTAAATTGAACAATATTTTTAATTCAGCCTCATCCTAGTCTATTTTTTTTTTTTCCATAGATTGGACTTCAATCTGCTAAATTCCTCTTGACCAGTACAGCCACTGTGGAGTATGACAAAGAACAATACATCTACTTTTCAACAGGGTCTTACAACAATCCTCCTGTTCGCAAGGTGACTTAGCATTACTTTCTCTTGTTTGAGATGTACAAGAGCTTAAATGTCATCCACATTGTGTCTCGTCATCTCTCAGATTGTAGCAGAGGTAGAAGTTTACCCTAAGCCAGATTTCACTAAAGCGATCATTGGAGGATGCTTGGGAGGGTTGGCTATTCTGGCTTTACTCACTGCTGGCCTGTATAAGGTGAAAGACTCTTCTTACACTTTTTCAATTCATTACATAGCTTTAATATTTTTAGAGATCATGACCAGTTAAACAAAGGTTAAAGGTTTTTATAGTCACTCATATAGTTATTTTCATTCATTTTGTTTGCAACTGCAATACACAATATCTGCCTTTTAATGTTTTTTCCTTGCACTTCTAGGCTGGGTTTTTCAAGAGCAAATACAAACAGATGATGAACGACAGTACAGAAGATGGTCCAGGGAATGATGCAAGTGCACTCACAGCAGAATAAGAAAATCATATTTGTAGTTGTACATTTACTCTATATGAAAAATTTAAGGCCCAGTGTGTGTAGCAATGTCCATACTACCACATTTGATTGAGTCAACAAAAGATAGCTTGCTGTGTTTGAAATTACTCCTTTGCTTGCTCATTTACTATTATCTAATATAGAGGCTCCTAGCTGTGTCCTTCCACTACCTTCAGAAGCAGAAAACTGCTGAAATTAAATCATCCGAGCAGAAAAATACAACTGTCAATCAATGCCTTAAACTTTAGACACCCGAGGACAAAGGAGACACAAAGTCTGCATTCTCAAATGAATTAGATGAGATTAAATTTAGTCTGTGAAAGTCCTGTGATGGATTATGGTTGGAAGTGTCTTTTCAGGGTGACTTTTTCTTTGGTGAAGAATTTTACTCTCTAATCTGATCAACAATAAAATATGTGTTGTCAGCTTTGTGATGTGAATTTTTAACTAATCATCAGTGTCTATCCTGTGCAGCATGTAAACGCAACTATGCTTCCTTTTTTCCTTCTTATTTGACTTATTATCTCACTTTTAATAAGAAGATAACATCAGCATATTCTTGCATAATTTATGTATTGGCAAAAGGACCATCATTTTACAAAACAATGCTATAGATGTCATGTTTCCGCTGTGTGGCAGGCAGGGATTGGACCCAAGCGCAAACTCACGGGGACACGGGGGATAAATTCAACGGAACAAAAAAAACAAAAAAATCACTGGCGTACAGTTCACCAATAACTCAGGGGGCCGACCATGCGGGCAGCAATGGGGAAACAGTTCTGGGGCCGACCGTGCAGGCGGCAATGGGGAAACAGTTCTGGGGGCCGACCTCGACGGCGATAACGTCCAGCTGGTGGCCCGGAAAGTGGCCGGCGATTCCGAGGTGCAGAATGTGGCTTGGGCGGCGGCGTGGCAGCTGCAGGACCAGGCGAGGCTGATACAGAAGCTGAGGCTGGTGCAGAAGCTGAAGCTGGACCAGGCGACGCTGAAGCTGGACCAGGCGACGGCGAAGCTGAAGCTGAACCAGGCGACGGCGTAGGTGCTGCAGGCCACGGCGTGGCAGCCCCAGGTGGTGGCTGGACGGGCTCCTCGGGCCCCCCAGCTGACGTGGCATGAGGCTGGACGGGCTCCTCGGGCCCCCCAGCTGACGTGGCATGACCAGTAGGGACAGAGACCAATGGCTGAACAGAAGGCAGGTGGTGGAACAAATGACTAAGCTGAACACTGGGGAGATGGCTGAGCTGCACAGTGGGCTAAGGGGTGAGCTAACAGTAACACAGGAAATTGAACTATGGACTGGGCTGCTAACAGAGCTAATGGCTGTATCCCAATTCAGGGTCTGCAGCCTTAAAGGCCCCATTTTAAGGCCGATTACGTCACAGCGACGCGACGAAGGCTGTCCCAATTCGAAGGCTGCTCGAAATGCGGCCCTCAAATGCGTCCTTCATTTCCCTGAATTTTAAGGATGTGGCGGTGTAGACTTCGTGGCCCAACATATCCCAGAATGCATAGCGCGGCGGTTTGTGTGGATAATTTTGCCAAAAAAAACGGCAGATGAGGGGCGCCCGAAGAGTAAACTTTAAGTAAGTACTGAATATTATGTCACTTATGTGCAAATGTTTAATAACGAAGAACATTAAAACATTACTGTTGGCCACATGTCGGCAAAGTTATGTGACATTAGTGACGTTTGTACTATCTTGGTTTTAAAGCCTTTACTTTAAAATATACGCCGTTCAATAGCTGAGCTTAATCTTACAGAGAATGATCAAAGCTCATGTAGAAACAAACAAACAAATGAACAAAAGATTTTCTCCTTCATTTCTGTCAAACAAAGCTGTATGAAACGTTTCCAGCTGTTAGTATCATGGTTGCTAGGCAACTTGGGCAGCGCGACGGAGGCTAGACTGTCCCATTTCACAAGCCTCGCACTTCCGGCCTTAGCGGTCTTTGAGTACGCGGCCCTTGTGGACCGTTAAGGCTGCGTACTTTAAGGCTGCAGACCCTGAATTGGGATACAACCAATGACTGAGCTATAGACTGAAATGCATGCAGTAGTGATGGTGGTGATGATGGTTGTGGATGGTTGAGCCTCTGGAACACAGGGAGGACTGCTGGGCGGGCTTGCCTGAGCCTTCAGCAGAAACAAGAACGGGTGCACGCACCTGCCGGACACTAGCCGTTCCCACCCCAGGAGTAGGTATGGGTGCGGAGACGGGCTGTATCCTGGCTGACCTCACCCTGGGGACCGGCATGGGTGCAGGGGTGGACTGGTTCACAGCCCCCCTCACCCTGGAAGCCAGGACAGGCACCGGCAATGGCTGGGCAGCTGCCGTTCTCACCCGAGGCGCTGGTAGGGGGTGCAGAGACTGACAGAGCCTCAGCCGGCCTGGAAACCAGAGCAGGGACCAACTGGGCCCCAGACTCTCACACCCGAGGAACTGATACGGGTGCAGGGGTACGCTGGGCCCGAGCTGCCCTGGGAGCAGGAACACAAGTAGGCAAAGGATTGGGCCCAGAAAAAACAGTCTTAGAATGGGCAGGCTCAGGGTTAAAATGTACTGGGTCAGCAAAAACAAACTTATCAAAAATGAATTTTGCACTTTTTCCACCACGCTTTACAGTCTTTGTTTTAGTAGTGTTTAAAGGGTTTGAAGAGTTTGACTTGTCCTTAATTAATCCCCCCTCCCAGGGAGCTGAATGAAAATAATTTTCCCAGTCATTGTCATCATCCATAAGGGAAGTTCCCCATGGATCAGAGGTGAGTTTATCGTTCTTCTCAGTTGTGGCTTCAGGTGGAATGTGTGAAAGGCAGTCATTATGACTCACCACCGGGAGTTGCTCAGCAGGTGAAAAGTGACGGCGGCGTGAGCGTCGCTTCCTCTGAGGTGAGGAATCTGACGGGGTGTACAGCTGAGCCTCTGACGTGCAGGACGGCAATGCAGAGGCTGGCGCATGAGCATCAGAAGAAAAACTGAGCACTCCCACCTGAAGCGGCCGAGGCTTGGGTGCGAGCGGGGCAACAGGCGGAGGCTTTTGGCAACTTCGGGGACCTCCGAAAGCCAGCCGATTTCCTCGGAAAATCCGCCCATAGTCAGGAGTGCACCACGGCCTCCAGCGGAGCTCCTCCTCCAGCTGGGCAAAGGCAGCATCCTGACGCTCACGCAGCTGGGAGCGGTTTTCTGGGTCCGTGTAATGGTCGCGTTCTACCCTCATGTTTCGGCTGTGTGGCAGGCAGGGATTGGACCCAAACGCAAACTCACGGGGACACGTGGGATAAACTTGAAAAGCACAGCTTTATTGCTGGAAAAACAGCAGGCAGGATTCAGAGACAATACTAACACAGTACAGAGGAAACAGGAGGAACATGAGGGTAGAACTAAACCTAAGAGCTAGAAATCACAACCCAGAAGGACAAGAAATCTAGAAAAGCAAAACAGGACCCAATAAACAATAATATAGAATCAAAACACTGGGCCACAGGCCCAGGACCGTGACAATAGAAGTAAAAGACTTTACAGCTTTAAATTCTAAACCATCTGTGTCAGTAACAAAATAAATGCCAAAAATGAGATTGTGCTGCTTTTTGCTTAAATGTAACATTTTAACCTAATATCAAAACATTTCATGCACATGTATTTTTAAAGAAATTGTTTGCTAGAATATCAAACTAGCTGTACTCAAAGAAAGGTGTGGTTCAGCAATTGCAATCTTACATTGAGAAACAATATGCTAAAAATATTTGACCTGCACATTTGACCTGGCCCTCAAAAGTCTTAGCAGCCAGGTTAAAATGATGCATCTTCAATGAATTTGCCAATATTTTCAGTTGATAAACAAACTTATTATTGTTCAAATGCCCTCTAAAGTCTGGAGTGGGTTTTCAGGTGGAGATATTATATAGCAGCTGGGTTTAAGGAAAAATGAGCACAGCTTTAAATATCCACACCATCTGTGTCAGTAACAAAATAAATGTCAAAAATGAGATTGTGCTGCTTTTTGCTTAAATGTAACATTTTAACCTAATATCAAAACATTTTATGCACATGTATTAAAAAACATGTTTGCTACAATATCAAACTAGCTGTACTCAAAGAAAGGTGTGGTTCAGCAATTGCAATCTTACATTGAGAAACAATATGCTAAAAATATTTGACCTGGCCATCACAAGTCTTAGCAGCAAGGTTAGACTGATGCATCTTACAAGACTAGAAAAAAGAAGGAAGAAACGTCTAAATGTGGAAGAGGGTAGTGGCCTCTTCAACCTCTGTGCTCTTTCTCAACTTGTATTACAAAACACAGATCAAGTCTTGTATTATATATCTTTATTCTTAAAGCATCAGAGCCTGGAATATCATCCTAAAGAATGAAATTACAATTTTCCAAATTCTTGAGTATTTAGAAAATTTTGAAATTTAGGCAGTATTAAATTAATCACATTTTAAAACATGCATCATATTATCTACTACTAGAGGTGGGAAATAATGAAGTACAGACAATTTATTTCTGTACTTAAGTAGAATTTACAGGTATTTCTACTTGAGTATTTATTTTTCTCAAATTCAAAATTCAAATTTTATTTGTCACGTACACAGTCATACACAGTACAATATGTGGTGAAATGCTTGGACAACTGCTCGTGACCTAAAGAAAACAAAAAAAAGGAAAAGGCTATGAATAAGATAGGAAATAAATATGAAAAATTAAAAAGGGCAAATTTAACTAGGAAGGAATAAAATATAAATTAAGGTTAAAAATGAAATAACTGTACAACACAAATTAGAATGAAGGGTAAATTTAACTGGGAAAGAATAAGATAAAATATATAAATTAAAGTTGAAAATAAAATAACTGTACAACAAAATACACAATATAGAACTATATAAGAATGTATGAAGAAATATAAATAAATATATACACAATAACAGCAGCTGTACAAGTATTAACCGGAACTTTTGACAACTTTTGACAACTTTTGACTTTTACTCCCGACATTTTTAAACAAATATCTGTGCTTTCTACTCCTTACGTCAAAAGGGGCTCGTTACTTTAGGTTTGATGCATTTGAGGAGAGTTATTATTTCATGTCACTGTGGACCTTGACACATCAAACCAATTTGACCCTAAACAGAAAAAAATGAAAAGTCAGCTGGGCATACATTGTTCGATTTTTTCAGTCGCGTTGGTCAGCTCCTGCTCAAACTATACGATTGAATTGCAGGGGTTAGAAGTTTGTTGGTCATGATGCAGGGTCTCACACTATACAGCCCAATGCTCTGATGCGACCTGAGTGCTCGCACTGCGTCTATAACATGAAGTGATAATATGAAGCTTATAACACAAAATCTGTCTCTCGCTCTCCTTCTCTGTCTTTCACTCACACAGACACACACACCACCATCAACTTTGCTAAATTGCTAATGAAAAACATTGACCAGGCAGCTGCAATTGAGCAGCAATGTCCATCTCTTTTCACGGTTGGTGCGGCCGTGATAATTTTGTGAGGCCATATCGAAAAGGCTCGGATGAGCTTGCTAATGTTCTACAAGTTGTGCCTCCATCACTTGTGTCCAGATCACACGCTGCACTGCTGTGCTACTCCATCTGTTTCACTTCCATTCTGTGTTTGTGCGTGCGCAGTCTGAGAGGTTGCATTGATACCCTCATGAGGGGCAACAGGACTTCAAACAGGCTTGATTTTCTTGCGACCATACGGTTGATGATCGGGAGCTGGTCGTGAGGTGTTAATCGCTTCTCGTTACCCCATGCTACAAGATGCACAACACATGATTAAAGCAAGACTCGGGCCGATAGTGTAGAATATAAAGACAGCATAAACGGTGTTAGTGTAGAGGATGAAAATCAACCAGGACAACTCGTAAAACATCTGCTGACGTCTTGTTGAATTCAGGTCACAGCCTGATCACAGCTGGGACACTGAGAAAATCTACTGACCCTCTCAACTGAAATTATTGTGAAATATAATTCCTTTATTAGAATTAAAGTTTAGACTTAAATAAAATTTATGTTCTATCACATTAATGCAGTAGAAGGTTCGGTTAGCAATATTTCAATAAAAAGAGGTGGTAGAAATGTTCTTCAAGGAGCTACTTTTACTTTTTTACTTTGAGTGCACTTCAGAGCCAGTACTTTTTCCACTTTTATTTAAGTCTGGACTATTTTTAACACTAGTATCTGTACTTCTATTTAGGCTAGGAACGTTGGTACTTTTGCCACCTTTGTCTACTACATTATATATAGTAGACATTTATATTATATATAAATGTCTACTATATAGTAGAATAGTGCAAAGTATTATATTTTGCACTATTCTACTATATATTATTGTATACTTGTATTCTATTGTGCATATTGTATATCTTATTACTCTGTTCCTCTGTCTCTCTTGCTGCATTGAACATGTGTATGACAAAAGAATTTCCCTCGGGATAAATAAAGTTCTTCTTATCTTATCTTATCTTATCTATCTTATCTTATCTTACTACTGACAGTGCTGTCATCATTGTGACTCCTCCTGCCAAAGAATTGCTTTAAATGGTTGCCTTACCTTTGTTATCACACCCTATGATTTCTGCATTTTGGTTTCAACAACTGTTGTGATACTTTCAGCAGAACACTCAACTCATAAAAACCCCCCCAAAAAAACAAACAAACGCTTGAATTATTTTTCATGGGACTAACACAATGGACTGGATAATTCATGCTACACTGTTCTCATCAGGTAAGACAAATTTTGTGCCTTCGGATTTTTCACTCTGTAATAATTAGAGATGGCACGATACCACTTTTTAATGTCCGATACCGATTCCAATATCATAAATTTGGATATCTGCCGATACCGATGTGAATCCAATATAGCGTATTTTGTAATCAATAAAACTGTTTTTTATAAATATCTTGCTGCATTTTGTATAAGTTCACACTCAAGTTTTAAAAAACAAGAGACTTAAGCTATTCTGTTATACCTGTATGCAAAAAATACACTCCACCCAAAACATTTTGAAGTTCAGCAACACTGATCAATCTAATAACTTTAAACCTACACCATCCTCCCTATTCTGGTATTTTAAAGAGTACTTACCCACCTAACTAATAGGGTTGCCAACAAAAATATTAGGGAACCACCCCCCGCTCTTAATTGATGTAAACTTTAATTTAATGCAAGTGTAAAACAAATGCACAGAAATCAATTATTTTTTCTACAATAATTAAATAGATTCAAGATCTTTCTTCAACAGAATTGCAGACTGCACCTTACTAGAGTGTATACAGGGAGTGCAGAATGATTAGGCAAGTTGTATTTCTGAGGAATAATTTTATTATTGAACAACAACCATGTTCTCAATGAACCCAAAAAACTCATTAATATCAAAGCTGAATGTTTTTGGAAGTAGTTTTTAGTTTGTTTTTAGTTTTAGCTATTTTAGGGGGATATCTGTGTGTGCAGGTGACTATTACTGTGCATAATTATTAGGCAACTTAACAAAAAACAAATATATACCCATTTCAATTATTTATTTTTACCAGTGACACCAATATAACATCTCCACATTCACAAATATACATTTCTGACATTCAAAAACAAAACAAAAACAAATCAGCGACCAATATAGCCACCTTTCTTTGCAAGGACACTCAAAAGCCTGCCATCCATGGATCTGTCAGTGTTTTGATCTGTTCACCATCAACATTGCATGCAGCAGCAACCACAGCCTCCCAGACACTGTTCAGAGAGGTGTACTGTTTTCCCTCCTTGTAAATCTCACATTTGATGGACCACAGTTTCTCAATGGGGTTCAGATCAGGTGAACAAGGAGGCCATGTCATTAGTTTTTCTTCTTTTATACCCTTTCTTGCCAGCCACGCTGTGGAGTACTTGGATGCGTGTGATGGAGCATTGTCCTGCATGAAAATCATGTTTTTCTTGAAGGATGCAGACTTCTTCCTGTACCACTGCTTGAAGAAGGTGTCTTCCAGAAACTGGCAGTAGGACTGGGAGTTGAGCTTGACTCCATCCTCAACCCAAAAAGGCCCCACAAGCTCATCTTTGATGATACCAGCCCAAACCAGTACTCCACCTCCACCTTGCTGGCGTCTGAGTTGGACTGGAGCTCTCTGCCCTTTACCAATCCAGCCACGGGCCCATCCATCTGGCCCATCAAGACTCACTCTCATTTCATCAGTCCATAAAACCTTAGAAAAATCAGTCTTGAGATATTTCTTGGCCCAGTCTTGACGTTTCAGCTTGTGTGTCTTGTTCAGTGGTGGTCGTCTTTCAGCCTTTCTTACCTTGGCCATGTCTCTGAGTATTGCACACCTTGTGCTTTTGGGCACTCCAGTGATGTTGCAGCTCTGAAATATGGCCAAACTGGTGGCAAGTGGCATCTTGGCAGCTGCACGCTTGACTTTTCTCAGTTCATGGGCAGTTATTTTGCGCCTTGGTTTTTCCACACGATTCTTGCGACCCTGTTGACTATTTTGAATGAAACGCTTGATTGTTCGATGATCATGCTTCAGAAGCTTTGCAATTTTGAGACTGCTGCATCCCTCTGCAAGATATCTCACTATTTTTGACTTTTCTGAGCCTGTCAAGTCCTTCTTTTGACCCATTTTGCCAAAGGAAAGGAAGTTGCCTAGTAATTATGCACACCTGATATAGGGTGTTGATGTCATTAGACCACACCCCTTCTCATTACAGAGATGCACATCACCTAATATGCTTAACTGGTAGTAGGCTTTTGAGCCTATACAGTTTGGAGTAAGACAACATGCATGAAGAGGATGATGTGGACAAAATACTCATTTGCCTAATAATTCTGCACTCCCTGTATTAGACTTATTAGTTACTATATACAGTAATGGATTTCTATACATTTAATGAGATGACCACTTTTGTTGTAAGATTCAGACAATTATTTATTCAAAGTTTTTAAATGACAAAACACAAACAAAAATATTTCTTTGTGCCCCCCTCTCCCTGTTAATGCCCAACCTGGCCCCTGACAAAACTTTGCTAGACCCGCCCCTGCACAGTTACCAGCCGTCAGCTATGTAGAAAAGGATCCTGGTGTTATTTGTCTCTCAGAAACAGTTCTTAACTTCCCTTTAACTCATTTATATCACCTAAAAGGTGAACCTGTTTCTACATCACCTGTTCAGCACTGATGATTCAGTAAGGACATCTCCTGGTTTCATCTTCATGTTTCCCTCTCACCAGATAACCAAACCGACATAATGACCAGCAGCTTTTACAGCTGTGGCTCCAGCAAACACCAGCTGATACTAGAAAGTATTATTAAATAAACTCTTAAGAACAGCTGATCACACTTAAACGTGCTGCTGTTGTTTAGCCGCTGGTTTCCTCTTTCTGGGGCAAAGTGAGCGATAAACAAACAAGAAAGACGGGACTTTCGGCAGAAAAGCCGATCAGCTGATCATTAATCAGTTTCACGTTTGAAATAATAAAATAATAACAGGAGAGGGCGGGGGAGTGAATGAGAGAAGTAGATGCAACTGCGCAGCAAAGACAGAATAACTCCAGCTTTGTGTCTATTTTTTAATTCTAGCTGATGTACGGGACAAATCGCTTCCTTTTCAGCTCAATATGGAACTCAGATGGCCAGTCCAGCTGTGGCTCAATATATCAGTTGTTAAGCTTAACGTGGAAATACTAGGAAAACATTCAGGGATGAACTTACACACTTGCTTTACTTCTCTGGGATAGTTTTCGCCAAGATGAAATGGACAGGTCTGGCAGACTTCAGCTGCTCTATCACGTGACACATACCGCTCCAATGCGCCGAGCTGGGTTACGCCAAGTAGCGCGTTTTGTGAGGTGATTTTGTGATACTTCGGATCGGATTACATTTTGTATTTCTCTCCGATATCCGATCCAGTAATTTAGGTCAGTATCGGACCGATACCGATACGTAATATCGGATCGGTCCATCTCTAGTAATAATAAATGTGTGCAAATATGGGACGGCTATGTGCCGTGCAGATGCAGAGAGGTCTATTAACACATAGTGAGTGAGAAAGGTGACTGGAAAGGAAAAACTGAGTGCATCATGGGAATCCCCAGCAGCCTACGTCTATCGCAGCATAACTAAGGGAGGATTCAGGGTCACCTGGTCCAGCCCTAATATGCTTTAACAAAGAGGAAACTTTTAAGCCTAATCTTAAAAGTAGAGATAGTGTCTGTCTCCTGAATCCAAACTGGAAGCTGGTTCCACAGAAGAGGGGCCTGAAAACTGAAGGCTCTCCCTCCCATTCTATTTTTAAATACTCTAGGAACAACAAGTAGGCCTGCAGAGCGAGAGCGAAGTGCTCTAATAGGGTGATATGGTACTACAAGGTCATTAAGATAAGATGGGGCCTGATTATTTAAGACCTTGTATGTGAGGAGCAGGATTTTGAATCCAATTTTGGATTTAACAGGAAGCCAATGAAGGGAAGCCAAAACAGGAGAAATATGCTCTCTCTTTCTAGTCCCTGTCAGGACTCTTGCTGCAGCATTTTGGATTAACTGAAGGCTTTTTAGGGACTTCCTGATAATAATGAATTACAGTAGTCCAGCCTAGAAGTAATAAATGCATGAACTAGTTTTGAGAGATGAGTCCACTGTCAGAGGCTATAAGAAGATCATCTGTAACCTTCACTAAAGCTGTTTCTGTGCTGTGATGAGCTCTGAAACCTGACTGAAACTCTTCAAATAAGCCATTCCTCTGCAGATGATCTGTTAGCTGTTTGACAACTACTCTTTCAAGGATGTTTGATATGAAAGGAAGGTTAGAAAGGAAATACATACAACACAGCAACATTCTTAATAAGAAAAACTGTAGTATCCAAAACTAACATGGACTATAAATCATTTAGTGAAATAATATCCAGAAATACTTTAGTGATGGTCATTACTGTATTTACATTTTAGCCTCTGCTAACACAAATTAAATGTGTGATTAGCTCAGTTAGCTTCTAGCTGTAAATAGCATAATTTTGTTGTTGTTGAAATTCACTGATTGAAAAAGTCTTTCATAAATAGTTTTACTGAAACAAACTAAATGCTTGATTATAAACCATTAGAAAATGGTAAAACTGGATTTAAGATACATAGATAATAAATTTATCATATCTGCCTTACTACCTTGTGCAGGGCTACAAAAAACAGGACATTTTACACCACTGTGATGTCATACTTCATCCATCCAACGTATTTATGACCCTGCACTCACCTTTGCTACAGGTGGTTATTTTTTAAATTCTTTATTTTTATTTTTTAATGCTTGTTTTATTTTATTTTATTTTTTAATTGAACACTAGTATATATTCAGATAAAAATACACCTGAAATATATAAATGCACATATGAAAAAAAGCAAACAAGTGGAGAAGTACATTTTTTCTTTAACTGATGTTGAAAATATCAAAACATGTGACAATAAGGAAAAGCAGAACTTGAGGGCGTACCACTGTTACGAAATGTATTTCAAAATAGGTTTCGCAAAACTTTGAAATCATGACACTGTCATTGTTGAATGCTGTGACATGAAGCAGGAAACAAAAAAGTGTTAGCACTATGTGACGTTTTGACTACTCTTAGCATGTCCATAAAAGGAAGGCTTTATTTGTGTGGCAAAAATAAACAACCGGACAGCTGTAGGATCGCAACAATACACGATTTTTACTGGACAGTAATCATAGCATGGATCATAGAATGGGTGTGGCATGTATTGATGAATCTGACAGACAGTTTAAGAGGAAAGAGGAATATGCACACCAGTAAAATTTTCTACACAATTCAATTTTTAGTACTGCAAAATAAGCAAATGTGTACAGTATATTAATAGTTTTTCATACTGTAGCATAGCAACAGCATCTTTTCTTGAAAGTTTTAAGTGTCAGTATTTTGCTTTTGACAGATGGAGTAAGATATAAGAATCAAAGACACAAAACTAATTCCATAGTAAAATCTTAAGTATGTTTTTCAAGTGAATGATTACCTGCCAGTATGTTCAAATCTAGTATCTGACTTTGATGCTCTCTAGTGTTAACTGTGGAAAGCTGTGACTGGATTCAAGAGGTGGAATCAAACTAACACATACACTGTATGGAGTTCCTCATATGTGATTAGAATTAGAGATAATATAACCAGGTTATCATCCTTTACAGTGGCTTTAAATAAAACTACAGATGTTCTTCCTTCTTCTTTATTCTCAGTGTTAAATGCTGCACTTTGTTTCACTATTGATCCCGTGGCATGGAAGGCCCTGAATAACTCTGCTGCTGGTTTTGGGTACCAGGTGGTTCAAAGACAATCAAAGTAAGTCACATCATACATTGTTATGTCGATCTATAACTGCAGGTTTAACAATCATTTCTGTTAAGGCCCAGGGTAATAAACTAACAAGGATATAATACTTCTTAACAGGAAACATATGGGGTTTATTTAACCACAGTTTGCACTCTAGACTTCATCATTGTCTGAATTTATTTCCTCAGTTTGCTCGTCAGTGCTCCCCTTGAACAGTATTCACAAAATGGAAGAGGAAAAGTATATAGCTGCACCACATCTTCCCCAAACTGCCAAAATATCCAAATTGATGGTAGGTAACCAAATGTGATGAAACTCTGACAGAAACCATGTTGACATCAAAGAAATTCCCCACAGACGCTAGCACAGAAACTTGTTTAACTCAAATCACAATAAGTAAATATCTTAGTAAGTAACACTGAAACTTGATGAAGTAAAATAAGCAAAGAAGTCAATGTTATTAATAATGTTATTGTTACAATGTTTCTTTTGTAATTATTTAAAACTTTAAAATGAAGCAATAGTGAAACTGAATCCTATTTGCATTGATATTAAAGCTGCCTGTTATACATCCTGGTTCACAGTGGAGAGAAGTTTCGATGTCTAACACTTGTCATATCAAATGGGGAAGTGTTTCAGTCATGGTTCTTTGCAGTCATCGATTTAAGTCTTGTTTTTTTCCTTTCAATTGCCTTTTATTAGTATTTTTAAAAAAAATATTGAATGCTTTCAATACAGCACCAGATTTTGCAGTCAACATGTCTCTTGGTCTGACAATGAAAAGTGATCCCACGAACCAAAACACTGTGGTGAGTTACTGAACTGCAGACACTATGAGAACTTTGTTAAAAGCACTGAGGATCAACTTCCTCTATCCTTAAATGTCTTGTTATTGTTGCATGAAGGTCATCCCATAAAAACCAGTGTGCCTCCCACCTGTCCTTCACAGAATCAGGGTTTACAATAACTTCAGCATATTCAATGAAGTAGAAGTCAATGCAAAATTGTTATTGAAAAACATGTATGCGCTAAAAGTCTTTACACACCCCAGATACTTTGGTGGCCTCTAACATGGATTTTTTTTAATAGCATTATGGGACACATTTGAATGGCTTTAAATAGACTGAAGTTATTTTTTAAAATCTACATATTCTGCTGGATCGTGCGAGATTTTTTTTTTTCAGTTTTGGTTGATTTTATAAGGATTGAACCGATGTTTATGGGACTTTATGGGAACTTGACTTTGTCTCCTCTCAGGTGTGTGGTCCAACAATTCCAAGGGACTGCAAAAGTATCACCATGTACAACGGTGTGTGTTTTCACATGGATCGATCTAATACATTTGGACCACCTGTACCTTCTTCTCCAGACGGTAACAATAAATGGAGTTTGTGAAAATGTGCCCTTAATAATTAGAGTCCCGGTGCCTCCTTAATAAAAATCTCTTGCATTTTTACTTAACATAGTCTTACAATCATTTATATTTGTCCTTGTATAATCTCAAATCAACTGAAACTGTCTCAAGACTTCTCTTATATATTCCAGCAATTAAGGGTTAATCAGAAACAGTAAATAGAAAATTATGTTTGTGTGAGATGTGATTACTCATAGATGAATATAAGTATAAGTTGTATGATTTGTTGATTATTTTTTTGTTTGTTTACAGTTTTCCCGTCTAAGCCTTATTTCAGATTGTCTGTTTGGATTCATTGTGTTATAGTTTTATCCAAAGAGCTTTTCTAGACTAATTTGACCTGAATCCATCAACACTGAAACAAATGATGGTAAAATTTGAGCTAGCCAAGATTAAATCTACAGCATAAAAATGTATTTAATTCTAATGATCAGAATTTTTTTGAGATGGTCTCTTCAATTATTCAAAATGAAATAACCATATCTGCATGTAAAATGAAAGTGTTATTTGAAAAACAAATACAAAAACACCCTTTGATTTCAAATTCATTACAAAAATGAAACTAAGCCTGGTTGTTTGGGTTATGCAATGCATGACAAAATGCAAGAAGACTAGTACATACACACAAGATCTTTGGGGGAAAAAAATAAAAGGAGACCGAGAAGTTTACTTCCCTCTAAAGCTACTTACGACTTCTTTAAAGCTCTGTATGTAAATAAGTAATGTATTATGGTTTTCCTGGAGAAAATAATTTGTGTTGCTGTGTGTTACATTATGGTGTATTCCTGTTACATAAGAACAACGTAAACATGAGGCTATTGTCGCTCACAGTAACACAAATTCCAACCGTAACAAGAACATACAGTACAGAGGGTCTTTCTTTTAGTGTTGTAAGTTTGAACACATGCTCTATACACTCAGCTTTAACATCATTCTGGGTTGATTCAAAGCGTTGTGTTAGCATGCTGTCTGTACAGATGTTTGCAAACATCTGATGTTGTGTTAGCAGTTTAATGCAGCTGTTTATGTCCTGGATGGGGTTTCCATGTTACCATCATGCTCGTGTCCCTTCATGGTCAAAAAAATAAAAAAAATAAAAATAAATAAAAATAAAAGTATTGTCCAAATCTCCACCATTTTCCTCTTCCCTACACAAACCATTGTTTTTATGACTGTAATACAGGAAGAAAATTAAAGTAATTAGAACTGAATGCAAAAATCAAGGCTACAAATAACTAAATTAGTTTAATAACAAATTTAGGCTTCTGTAAGCAGTTTTAAGACTTGTTTAAACTAATTTAATCTCTTAATCTTAATTTCTTCTTTTCTTTCTTCTTTTAAATGACTAATTGTCTAAATATGTGGGTATTCATAGTAGATTTGCTAAAATGTTAAAATTCACCTAAAATAATCAATTTCAATTCATCTCTTTGATAGTGTGCCCGACACAAGTAGACATTGCTTTTCTGTTGGATGGTTCAGGCAGCGTATCTGTCCCTGATTTTCAAACAATGATGAAGTTTGTGGAAGATCTAATCCAGGCATTTCTGTCAGTTGATGCACAGGTAAGACACTGTACTACCTTTCAGTTATATCGTATTACAGACACAAATAGTTTCACCTGCTTTTCATTTATCTCCATAAAAAAAGGCTATTTTATATTTTTTTTATATTGTTTCTCCCTTTCTTCAGTTTTCTGTTTCCCAGTTTTCCTCCTTACCTCGGGTTCATTTTTATTTCAAGAAATTTTCCTCATCTGGATCACTAAAGACTGAAATCGATGGAATCACACAGTTGGAGGGATCAACTTACACAGCTAAGGCCATCAGACATGTTGTGTAAGGGTTGCAATGATATTACTGAAGCTCTACAGTTAAATCATCTGGACAGACTTCCTGTGCAGATGATTTTCTTTTTGAGACTGACCACACTAAAAACTGTATTGACTGATGCAAGAGTTTTAAAAGAAGAATTTGCATTAACTAGATTTTCAAAATACTAAAATGTCCATGAGCGATTATACAAAACAAATGGATGCATGCAAAGTAATAATCATTCATGCAATTTACTCTATGATCAAAATGTGCACTGTAAAAACATGTTTTATGTTGAAATTAGATTTGTTTATTTTTAATTTGACAGAAACAATGTTTTCACACCACAAAGAGGTTCCAGACCAGATGTGAAGAAAGTCTTGATAGTAATTACTGATGGACAATCTAATGACCGGTATGACCTGGAAAATGCAACACAGCAAGCAGGGAATCAAAACATTGTTCGATTTGTGATTGGGGTAAGTACCTCCATTATTTAAACCTGCATAATGTTGAAATTTATACTAATAATGTGTTTTGGTTATTTATTAGACTACAGTCACATGTTCCTACAGTATATGGAGCAAAGTAATGAGCCACCTACACAGAAACCATGGAAACCCGGGCCATACCATCACACTGTTTTCACACTATTGTTAATGTTAATTTCTCCTCTATTGGAGAAATTAACATTAATAATAGTTAATGTTAACAATAGCCAGGATTAAACTCAAAATCCTGCTCCTCACAAACAAGGTCTTAAATAATCAGGCTCCATCTTATCTTAATGACCTTATAGTACCATATCACCCCATTGGAGAACTTTGCTCTTGCACTGCAGGCCTACTTGTTGTTCCTATATTATTTAAAAGTAGAATAGGAGGGAGAGCCTTCAGTTTTCAGGCCCCTCTTCTGTGGAATCAGCTTCCAGTTTGGATTCGAGAGACAGACACTATCTCTACTTTCAAGATTAGGCTTAAAACTTTCCTTTTTGCTAAAGCATAAAGTTAGGGCTGAATCAGGTGACCCCGAATCCTCCCTTAGTTATGCTGCAATAGATGTAGGCTGCTGGGGATTCCCATGATGCATTGATTATTTCTTTTTCAGTCACCTTTCTCACTCACTATGTGTTAATAGACCTCTCTGCATCTGCATGGCAGATAGCCGTCCCTCTTTAACCTGGCTCTGCTGGAGGTTTCTTCCTGTTAAAAGGGAGTTTTTCCTTCCCAAAGTGCTTGCTCATCAGGGGTCATATGTGTGTTGGTTTTTTCTCTGTATGTATTATTGTAGGGTCTTCCTTACAATATAAAGCGCCTTGAGGCGATGGCTGTTATGATTTGGCGCTGTATAAATAAAATTAAACTGAATTGAACTGGACGAGGAGCTGCATTTACACTCCCAGCATTTACAGCTGATCATTGAATATGCAGGAGTGGTATCTAATTACAGTACCATGCTCAAATTTCAATAAATAAAAAAGCTAAATTAATAATGGATATTGTATTAATGTCTGTATTAAACAGACTGTATTAATCTTTGTATTAAACTGCATTAAAGTTTTAATAAAATCAGATAAATAATTTTGCATTAAATGTAAACACATGTTTTAAACAACCCTAGGTGGGGAATGCATTTATTCTGACTGAAGCAAAAAAAGAACTACGCACCATTGCATCGTCTCCCTCAGACAATCACGTGTTTCAAGTGCAGAACTTCAACGCACTTGAAATAATCCGGCAGAGTTTGCAGGACAAAATTTTTTCCATTGAAGGTAAATTATATATTTAACATTTAGCAAGCTTTGATAAAATTTCTGTAAATGTTACATTGCATTATTGTATCATTGCTTGAGGCTAAAGGTCGAAGCATTAGTGAAATGAAAAATAACTATTGAGGCACCTTTATAATAAACAGATATCATTACACTAAATTACTAGTGTAATGCGTTGTGTTGTGTCTATCAATAAACCTTTTTATATTTTATATTTTTATAGGATCTCAAACCGGTGGAGTCTCTCTGAAAATGGAAATGTCTCAAGAGGGATTCAGTGCAGTTATTGTGCCCGAGGTAATTAAAACTACCTGAAACTCACCAGACAGTCTAGTCATAGAAAGAGAGATTCAAACACTTTTTATAAAAACAAGAGTCCAGATTTTAAAGGTAAAATAAATTGTATATAAAATGTATTTCCTGTCTGCACTGTAGGGAATTCAGATGTCTATTGTTGGTGCAAACCAGTGGAAGGGAGGCTACGTGCAATACACAACTGGAGGGGAGAAGCTGAAAACATATGAGGATGTGTCTTTGGAGCCTGACAGTTATCTTGGTAAGAATATTACAGCTTTAACAATCTAACTCATACACATGTGATCATGTATATACACAGCTCTGCTGTAATTCTTTCACACAAATACATATATCAGATTTTATATCTATCTTCTCTTTTTGCCTACCTAAATTCTAGGTTACTCCATGGCAACTGCTAAAACCCAAAGTGGTTCCCTGACAATTGTTGGTGCTCCAAGATATAAACACAGAGGAGCTGTGGTCGCTGTTAACAGAGAAAGCTTTGAAAACCAAAAGATTGAGCCATTGGCATCACAGGTATGTATTTACAGCAAGACAAAACTGACTGGGATTATTAACTGGTAGTAAATACTTTCTTAAATACAAATTGTTGTCATTTGGCTTTATGCGACTATTTTCATCAATAATGTGTTTCTTACACAGTATCAGACTGGTGAATATTTCGGGGCAGAGGTGTGTACCATGGACATAAATGACGATGATATCACTGATCTGATCTTCATATCAGCCCCAATGTACATGGAGCCTGATAGAGAGGGAAGAGTTTATGTTTGCAGACTAACTGGTTTGGTAAGTCAAAGTTTTATCCACTTCAATTAAATGAATTAGTTTATTTGTCAACTTCCCTAATGATCATATAATATTCACTCTCCTGCTTTTAGTTTGTGGAGTGTAATTTTGATGATCCGTTAATACTAAGAGGACGTGCAGCTGTCAAAGGAAGGTTCGGCTCTTCTCTTGCTGTGCTGCCTGATCTAAACTCAGATGGATTCAGGGATTTGGCAGTTGGAGCACCTTTGGAGAATAATAGTGAAGGCAGCATCTACATATTCCACAGTGAAGGAGGAGGAAGAATCAGTCCTACTTACTCACAGGTACACAACATCGAGGAATTCAAAAAGATGACTAAACGTATTTATCAATATACAATCTGCAGCTTAATTAATTAAAATGTTTTCATGTTCACAGAGAATAACTGGCTCTGAGGTCCAGTCAGGACTGAAGTTCTTTGGCCTGTCAATCAGTCAGTCGTCTTTTGACCAGAGTGGTGATGAACTGCCTGACTTAGCGGTGGGTTCAAAGGGTAGAGTTGTTTTACTGAGGTAAGTCACAGTCCAGATAGTCCAGTCATGCATTATAGTTATCTGTGGTAATTCCACCATTGTTGTTAATTTGCAATCTTAACAAATGCACTACCTGTCAAATCTTAGGTAAATTTGAAAGGTCACCATAATAAGAACTGCATATAGGTTACATATCAATAAATTCATCATAAATGATTGAGTCATTCATTATAAGGGATTTATGATTTTTCAAGAAATACAGATTGAGGGTAAAACTGTTGTCTAGAAGCATTAGAAACAAACAAAAGATAAACTGGAAGCTAGGACTAAGAAACTTGGAATTAACGACTAGGAGTGAACATGGAACAAAAGAAAAGGAAAGAGCAGACACAGCAGACGGAGATGACATGACAAAGATCGAAGGGAGACTGAGGACTTAAATACGTGCGATTATGAGAGGATGCGCAACAGATGGAAGAACAGCTGAAACTACTTACACACTACCAGCACATGAGATGTATACAGGACAAGAGACTGTCAAAATAAAAGAGGAAGTAACAACACTGAGAAACAAACTAAGATGCATGAACTTGACATTAGGATTGGGAGTAACCTGACAAGGGGACACAACAGACCAGGGTAACAGGAGGGAACATAAAACACAGGGACAAGAGATAAACAAACATGGTAAGAGGTACCTAAAGGCTAGACGACAAAACAAAGACCACAAAATACAAATATTACACAAAGCAGAAACAACACTAAAAGAGCCAAAACCAGGAACGTAAACTGAACTGTAGAATGTTAAATAAGATAGAATCAAAATGTCCAAATACATAAACACAGGATCATGGCAAAAAGTTTATGGAGTCAAAGGGATTAGACATTTTTTTCAAATTATTTTACCACATGATGAAAAATGCTCTGCTGATTTAAAAAAAGCAGTAAATGTGTGAAACGGTAACTTTGTTCATACAGAAATGGAAATGCATGCAATATAAAAAATGTTTTCATACAATACCATGTGTTTCAGCACTGCTGACATTATCAAATAGGTATCATTTACTCCACCCATTAATACTGTGAAGTTACACCACTGGCACACAAGAGTGATGGTGATGGGAAATAGGTCTATGTTGATGTACACCTACATAGATATTCCATTAAAAAGCATTCCTGATTTATAATTCATTATTCCATAAATCATCATCTATCATTTAAAAGGTTTCAGGACTATTAGGTGTTAAATGTCTCAAAATGTTTGAGCTGTAGTTGTTCATATGAAATGTTAGGGCAGAGGAAAGATTAGAGTGAAGTCTTGTTACTAATTCAGGTCAGAACAAAAAGTCAAATCTTGTTCACATGTGTTTTCCTACTTTCTAGATCAAGACCCATAGTAATGGTTGAAGCTGAGGTGTCATTCAGCCCAATCCAAATCCCTACTCAGAATGTAGACTGCTCAAAACCACTGCAGAACACAGCTGAAATTTGCTTTACCATGAGCAGAGTGTCTACAGTCAACACAGGTTCATCATTCTTGGTTTTTCTGAACTACAAAGCCACTGCCCAGCAATTTAATGTTTTCTAAATGTATGTAAATTGCAGCATTGAAATCAAACACTGATTTATTCCAGCTCAAGCAAGGATTAATTACACTTTAACACTGGATGCCACTCGCAAACCTCCAAGCAACCGGGCATATGTTGGTGGGAAACGAGAGCAGTCAGGATCACTTACTGTGGACTTAATAAGAAAAAAATGCTCAACTGTGAAGTTCCTTGTTGAGGTAAAACCAAATAACAACATCAGAAAGTTCACCTTGGTGTAACAATATATTTTAATTTCCATTTTGTTTTTAAGAGTCATCCAACACTGAATCTAAACTCAGCACTCATCTCTTCTTGCAGGCCTGCCCAGAAGATGCTCTCAATTCACTTTCCAATGAGCTCAAATTCATATTTGATGGTTTGCCCTCAAACACAAATCTCAGACCAAGCCTTGCCCAGCAGGCTCAAACAGCAACCATTCATCCTGTAAGTAACCTTTATAGATACTTTATTAATCAGATATCTGAGGGCAGTCTTGCGCTGAGGCCATACATTCTGGAGAGATTTCTAGTTGAAATTAGTACTAGAATATTATTAGGAACTTTATTCCCAGTACCAACAGCAGGCACAGCTACATATTTGGGGTCATTACTCTAAAAACTTTGTGTATTAGAAATTAATCGTTAGTAATCCAATATGCTACAAAATTACTAAAGGAGTTTATTACACTGATCATTACATTATTTTCTTGTTACTCCATGAAATGACCCAAAATGCATTGTCTCATAATTATAAGTTAATAATATAAATCTTAGGCTACAGTCTGACATGCCAATGCAATCCCTATCCCAATGAGAAAACACATATGATCTTTCCTTTAGTGTTTACATATAAACACAAGAGATTTTGAAATGGTTGTAACAGTGATTCTCCTTCAGAAACATTAATGAATAGAAATGGAGGCTTCAAGCTCGACTGCTAATCACTGCCTTTCTTACCTGACTGGGCTCTGGCAGCTGGGCTGGGGTCTGCATATGCTCAGCTTTAACGTTCCTCTGTTGGCTAGTTTTTTTGCTAGCATGCTGTCTGCAAAGATGCTTCCAATTATCCAATTAGTGTTAGCTGTGCAAACAGCTGCTGTTTCTGTCCTGGATGCAGTTTGCGTTTTACCATTGCAGTCTTCTCCTCTTGTGCAATAAAAAATAAAAGTAATGTCCATATTTCTACTGTAGATCACTCAACTATTTCCCTCCTCCTGCACACAACCTGGAATGGGCTAATTTTAGCCCAAGTGCACACAAGAAAACACTATTTTATTAGATATTTTTTCCATTTTTATCCAACCAACCAGCAGATAACTAAAGGAAACTTTGCAACACTAGTAACAATATAATTGTAACTGAAGTGTAATTACTTAATTCAGTACCGTAACACATTACATTACTGCATTACTGAAAAATAGAAGGCTACTTTTTACTTTATCTTACACCCGGCATTGGGTAGAACACACAAATTGTTTGCTGGATTCATCTGTAAAACGTTTACATTTATTCTGTGAATAATGTGTAATAGAGGAGGAGGCCCCGGGGCAGACCCAGGACACGCTGGAGAGATTATATCTCTCGGCTGGCCTGGGAACGCCTTGGTATTCCCCCGGATAAGCTGGAGGAGGTGGCTGGGGAGAGGGAGGTCTGGGCCTCTTTGCTTAGGCTGCTGCCCCCGTGACCCGGCACCGGATAAAGCGGATGAAGATGGATGGATGGATGGATAATGTGTAATATAAATGTTTTTGACATCACACTCTCCTCCACAGTTAGGGTTTGAGATCAACTGTGGAACTGACAACAAATGTGTTGATAACCTGAAAGTGGATTTCAACTTCACCAGGTGAGGCAGAATTACAAAACTTTGTTTAGCTTTGCTTGTGTTTTTAGTCACTTGTTAGGTTTCATAACATGTACACTTAAACTTATCATGAAGTTTGAAGCACATAGATATTTTGGGACAGTTTGGTATTTAGTCTCCATCATTTTATTCTAATAAAAGAGACAAACAATGACAACACACACACACACACTGGTGGTAGTATGTGATTGAGAGATCACCACCACATATTAAAATTAAAGAAACAAACCCAACAATGGCAGAGAATATTTATTTCAAAATTATACCAATCCCCAAGAAGGCATTGAGGTTCTCTAAACCTTAGACAGGGTCATGAATACTGGACCCAGAAGCAGACTCAGCACAAATTTAGCACTGAACTATATACATTTTATTTCTTTTGTGAGAAAACAATAGCAAACTCTGAAAGTGAAAGTTAAACTCAGGCCTGAGGAAACAGGAGCAAAAATGGAGGTGAGTGTGGAGAAAATGCATTATTGAGACCGTGGGAAAACTGAAACAGAAGAGGAAACAATTACTTAACTGTGGGGAAGCAGAGGAGAGAGAGCAAAGCAGGATAATGATGCTGCGTGTTTACTGTCCGAGCCAGACCGCGGAGCTTGAAGGGTAAACGTTTGTGAGAGAATCTAGAGGGATGAAGTTACAAAGACTGTTATCCAGTGTGGAGGGCAGGCAGGTAGGACCACTGAGAATGGCTGAACGGAGCAGCAGACCATGCTGCCTGAAGTAGTCCTCTTATGACTGCCTGTTGATGAAATTCAGGTGCGACGCTGGTGGCCCTGCCAGAGGGCGTAACCGAAGAGCCATCCAGAAACATCCAGCACAATGCTCCCACAAACCATGACAGACAGAAACATAGCTCAAATCATTGAGATGTTGGTTTATTGACAGTAATTAAGAAACATGAAATCAGTGAAAGGCAACGAGCAAGGCTGGGTATACTTGTATGACCGTGGTTTTGTTTTCCCAGCTAGAGGGTTGCTTTCCTACACCATTGGGTTTGAAAACATGTCTTGATTGTCAGTGTACCCAGCTTCCATGAAGTCCCTGTATGAGGTAGTTGAAGATGCCTCTCCTGGGGACTAACCAACTAATGCTGAAGGGTATGCTCCAACTATGCTGGATGCTGTACTGGTCTGTTGTAGCAAAAAAAACTATTTCCCACCCATCACCAGGAAACAGTTGAGGTGGGTCAGCATCTGACTAGGACACCTAGAGACATCCATTCTGATTACTAGATTACTCAAGATCTCTTATTGGCCTGGGAATGCTTTGATTTCCCACTGGATGAGCTAAAGGAGCTGGCTGAGAGAAAGAACCCAGGGCATTTCTAGACAGAGGCCTCCATGATCCAAACCTGGATAAGTGTCTGAAAATCAATGGATGGTAACAGCTTTTTTCATAATGCATCATCAGTTATTTTTTGTGTTTTATGATCACCAGGAAATGACAGCAAATTAAAATGATATAGCGAGCTTCCACACAGCCACTATTAATATGTTAGAATTCAACACAAAGCTATACTATATTTAGCCTCCTACAAGTTCAGCATCACAGTGCAGTCTTGTTTTCTTCTTCCTTTATTCCTGTTAGATCCTCAGAGGTTAAAGTGGGCATCGATGAGCTTTTGAATGTCACAGTCACAGTGGAGAACAGAGGAGAAAACTCCTACAACAGTCGAGCTATTTTCACGTACCCAGCTGGACTCTCTTACAGGAAGTTCACCATTCAGCAGGTAATGTGTCAGGATCAAGTTCATCATTGATTTGCTGCTCACCCAGTGCATCCGGCAGTCATTTTATTTTCTAATAAAGGGAAGAATTGAGTGCAACTCTTTGGACAGTGAAGATGGTTTATCCCGAGGAAGGACAGACTGTACTATTGACAAGCCAATTTTCAAGAGCAAAACTAAGGTTTGTTATTGTGGTATGATTTTGTCTGTTAACTTCTACACAGTTTAACAAAATGAGCAATCACTCTGATCTCTCTTCTTCAATTCAATCAAGGCTTTCTTCATTGTCTCATATGGTATCGAAACAAACACTCAACTAGAGAGGAAGATCTTTATCACTGCTAATGCCACCAGGTACTGTTCATTTAGCACAGGTGCTTCTCATTTAAGCAATAACCCCACAGACACAGTACAAATCATTTCACTTCTGTCTTTCAGTGGAAATCAGGAGAACGCTACAACGAGTGAAATCTACAAAAATAAATGGATTGATGTGAAATACAGCATTTTCATGACATTTGAAAAGTATGTGTTGTTCTGTTCATTATAAGATGAATTACACATTTTGTTTTACACAGTATGTATTTAATGTTTAACATGTATCTGTTTAGCTCCTTCAGTTACAGCAATTTCACTTTTGGGATGGATAATTTGCAGATACCAGTCCAACAATTAATCAAGGTAAAATGTAATAAAATATAATAAATATGATTGTGTGAATTAGACTTAACCATAATAGTGTTTGACTGCTTTTTCTTTACTCCCCATGTTTTAGGTTACAAATGATATCAGAGCGTTTAATTTCACTGTGGTGATCAAGGTTCCAGTGAAGCTTGGTGAAAAAGAGATTTGGGTATTGAGCAGCCTACAGGTAATATATGTGTCAGAAGATCTAAAAATGGGTCAGATTTAGCTGTGTGATGGGTGAATGAGGTAAAAACAGGACCAATCACCCTGACGCTATTTTAAATGTATTTCAGATTGTAGACTGTCAGACAGAAAATGATGAAGAACCAAGTGTCAAAGATTTTGTTCCACAGATACAAAAGGATAAAGTGGTGGTAAGTATCCGTCTGTACTTTTGCTACCTACCTGTTAAAACTGAACCATGGTACTGATTCAAAACACAACATTGTACTGAATACAAGATTTGTTTCATTCAGTCTTCTTTAAATCACCCACAGGACTGCTCTGTAGCCATGTGCAGAGTGTTCAAGTGCAACACCTTCATGGGAAGACTGCAGAGTAGGACATACGAAATCTCTGGCAATCTCAGTTCAGGATGGATAGAGCAGGTAATTAAAGAATAGTTTTTTAAAATTGTTTCATTAATACTTTTCCTGAGTATGTATGAGTACCTTCATTAAATCTTCAGATATAACCATTTTACAGTTAAATCAAATAATACCTAATTTAGGCTTAACTCATTTCATTTTTTCTAAGATTGGACTTCAATCTGCCAAATTCCTCTTGACCAGTACAGCCACTGTGGATTATGACCAAAGCCAGTACATCTACTTTTCAACAGTGTCTAACAACAATCCTCCTGTTCGCAAGGTGATTTAGCATTACTTTCTCTCGTTTGAGTTACACAAGAGCTTGAATATCATTCACATTCTGTTACCTTATCTCTCAGATTATAGTCGAGGTAGAAGTGTATCCTCAGACAAATTTCACCAAAGAGATTATAGGAGGATCCCTGGGAGGGTTGGCTTTTCTGGCTTTACTCACTGCTGGCCTGTATAAGGTGAAAGACTCTTCTTACACTTTTTCAACTCATCACACAGCTGTGAAAGGTTTTTAGAGAGTATGTCTAATTTTTTAAACAAAGTTCAAGAGTTTATATTTACTCATGTAGTTATTTGCTTTAATTTTGAATGTAAGTCTAATGAATGATCTCTGCACTTTCATTTTTTCCCCTTGCACTCCTAGGCTGGGTTTTTCAAGAGGAAATATCCATAGATGATGAATGAAAATGCAGAGACCGATCTGGAACTGGGAACTGATGGAAATGAATCCCAAACAGAATAACAAAGCTCATATTTGTTGTTGTACATTAACTGTAAAGATAAAACAAACATTAAACAAGTAAGGAAATTTGTGTTTGGTTGATTATCCCTTTGTTGTAACAGTTCTTCTTGGTAAAAAATCTTATAGTGGGGGAAAGCATTTTTATAGCTGGAACGGTCTGCTGGTGTCTGCTCCAAGCAGGCCACATTTGAGTGATCTGGATAGAGCTTTGGTGCTTTAGTGCAACCTCAAAGTTTTCCACATAACTAAACTATTTTGAGTGAGCCCCAGTACCATCTTCAAATTGAAGGCCAAGTTCCATACACTCTAAAAAGTAATTCAGAGGCTTAGTAAATATCACTATAAATATAAGTTAGATGAGCCTGATAAAATCTATGAATATCAAAAAAATAACACTATGGCTTGTGTCACTCAAGAATGCGAGTTTGATTGACCTCGACCTTTTGACCTTACCGGAAGTACTCCGGAAGTGTCTAATCGATTCCAGATGTGTGACTAATCGGATCCAGCGGGGAAAAAAATTGATGTTTTGTCCAGAGAGGGAGGGGTCGGTGGAGGGAGGATGGTTGAGGGATAATTCTGATCAGAGGAGGGTCATTCCAGGGGCATGGAAAGTTCAGGGGGGGTAACACAGCAGATTTCTGATGAGTCAGTGGAGATCATGTTCTATAGGGAGACAGAATGATCGCAGCAGTTAGTTTTTAACAGAAAAGAGTTGAACTCATAGTTTGAATTCTATTTAAATGTTTCACTAATTGCATCAATAATATGACAAAGATCTTGATAACCATTTTCTTGGTAAAGACTGAGAGCTATTTCTTTTTACAATAGCGGCTTTAGATGTATTTTTACTTTCTTATTACAGACGCAATAAAATAAAAAACTTTAAGATTATCTGACCTGTAATGGATTGCATTTATATAGCGCCTGGTGGAGGCAAGCTACACCAGTGCTGGTAATGAAAAGAAGGACTTTCTATTGCTTGTAACCTAGCAAAGAATTTCATAAAGGCCGCAACTCCTTGTACGTGTAAAAAAAACCCTTAGTGGAAAAAAAGCACTGCGCACATATTCAGAACTCGGTCCTACTTAAACAATTAAAACACCCTGATGAGGTATTTTGGTTTTGTGCAGCCACTCCTCAGACCAAAGCAAAGAGTTTTTTTTCTTTTGAGCTACTTTTACAACAGGTTTTCTCGTAGCAGAAAAAGCTCAATAGACAGAAAAACACAGAAACCCTAAAAGAAAACGGCTTTTTTTGCACACATCAAGAAGGAGTCAACAACCCCTCTAATTAATATTAGTATTTCTTAATGCTTGTAACCTAGCAAAGAATTTCATACAGGCCTCATCTCCTTGTACATGTAAAATAACCCTTAGTGAAAAAGAAGCACCGCACACATATTCAGAACTCAAATAACTTTATTAAAGCAATTCCCCCCCACCCCCGTGGGAAAGAGTTTTCTTTTTTTAGAGCTGCTTTTACAACAGGGAAGCGGGTTTTCTCATTAGCAAGAAGGAGTCAGACGCCCGTCGCCCATAAAGCAAACAAATAACCACTCTCTAAGCGATATTATTACAGTCGGAGATGCGAAAAACGGACAACCGCATTTATTCTTTTCAGAATAAATGGCTGAGAAATAAACCCATCAAAGTTGATGTAAGTGATTACCACACCTAAACAGTATAATTTTTTTGTTTTTCTGATATTAGTTTGTGAGGGTCAAATTTCTCTTTGGGTAAAAATTAAGCCAACATCCAATTGTCAAAGGCCTCTAAAAGGTTGGTTCTAAAAAACAAGTCAGTCCCTGAAGCTTATTTGTGCCACAGATGCTAATTCGGTGAGTAAGGAATGTTTTGGGACCGGACCCCTGTCTGATCTTAAAAAACTAACTTCATCGTTACATTACAGCAATATTGAGGAAACATTTAAGGGTTGATCATGGAGCAGGATGAAGGTCAAAGGGAAAGTCCCTGCCACGCTTCCGGTCATGCTTCCATCCGGCGTAGTCATCCGACCGGTCCATGCTATATAGCCTCTCCCGACCTGGAGTGGTATAACGTGTTGTAGAAAAGTTTGATCGATTGTTACGGCCCTAGCTGGGCCTCCTGAACCTGCCCTTGTGTGGGCGTGGTGTTTTTCTCCGCCTCCTCCTCTCTTGCTCCACCCTCTGTCTCTCTCTTGCTCTCTCTCTCCCCAGGACACAGCTGCTGCTCATTGGCCTCATTTACCGCCTGGGCCCAGTCAGCAATCACCTCTCTGAGGTTATATAAGCTGGGGATGTGGGAGAGTGGCGTTCTCTGGTGTCTCCGCTTTGAGTGTTAGGTGTGTGATTGTCCTACCTATGGTGTATAGTTGTAGGAGCAGTGGGGAGAGTAGCTTCTTCACGTGAGTAGTGTGGGCTTGTCGGCCTCGTAAGCAGTAAAGCTAGCTGCTGCTAGCGGCAGGGTGAGCTTGTGGGCCCCTGGAAGTGCCTCCTCTTGGTGTGGAGTTGTTTGTTTGGTTGTTGTGTTCTGTGTTGCTGCAACCTTTTTCCTTTTTCCTTTTTTTTTTTTTGCCTGTCCCATTTGGTTCTTTAGCCATCAGAATTGTTGTCTGAAGACCAACAAGGATACCCAATGGATTTACTTTGCCAAATGGATCATCGTGGCATTGCCGTATTGGTCCATTTGGTCGATCTTTGTTTTTATTATTTATTATATTTTATTTTCAGATTTTACAGACGGGACAGACATGAGTGAGGGATAGGAAAGGAAGAAAGAAAGAGGAAGGAAAGGAAAAACAGAAGGGGAGAGGGACAGTGAGAAAGGGGGGGGGGGAGAAAAAAAATCTCCTGGATCACCTGTTGAGAGAAAAATAGAAAACAAGCAAAAAAAACAAAGCAACATACTAAACACAACACCATCGCATTAATCTAGCTAAGTGTAAACAGCAGTAAATACTAAATATTCAATGTTGTTGTGCAGCACCCAGGACAGATGTGCTTCGAAGTAGCGGCCAAGAAAGGTGTAATTTGGGTCTACGAGCAGTGAACACCCGTGTGTACACCTGTGTGGATCAGCATGCTTGTATTCCAAAGGTTTCTCCATGTAACGATCTGCTAGGGAGTGTGGGGGGGCCACAGCCCCGTCCTCCAGGGTGTGAAGCGGGTATGGAGGAGGTCAAAACTCCAGACATCCAGAGGCCCCCAGAACACAAGAGACCATGGAAGACCAACAGAGGGGCAGCCGCGCCACTGTTCCAGTAAGAGCTGAGGAGAGTCCCAGATGAGGGTTCACTCAGCAGCCGCGGAGCAGAAGCCAGGGGGAGTTGCAGTGAGGCGCCCATGAGCTCCGCCGGCCCCCAGCTGCGCCTGAGTGACCGAGCCCCAGGCCGAGAGGCCGGGGGCACCCCACCTCCGAAGGGGCCCGAGCGAGCCCCAGGCTCCAGGCCCCGATAAGCGGCCGCCAAGGAGTGAGCCGGTGTGTACCTGGACACCCACCCCCAGACACAAAGAACCACCAACGCACCGACACCTGAGGGAGTCCGCCACCGGCAGGGGAAGTGGTGGTGGGTGGAGATAGGCCTCCAAACCTTGGAGGGCCTGAGGTGTCCCCAGAGAGGTGGCGTCTGATACCCAACCTGACATATAGACACAGACATACAGGCACACACAGACACAAACCTTCTTTCCCACCCTCATGCTCTCATGTACACTTACTCCACACTCAACCAACGTGGAGACAGACATAAAGAGACGCTGTACACACGATCACACTCCCCAAGCGTACTCTACAAACCGGGTCTAGGTACCCTTGCCCCTGGAGGGGGGAACTGCACCCAGACCCAGGTGGTGTTACCCTTTTTCCTGCGGTGGGGAGAGGCAGACCACCCCAACTCCGTAGCAGCAGGGAGGCCCCAGACCGCAGTCGGACGGCCAACTTCTCCTAGCCCTCCCGCTCCAGCAGGCCGCAGAGAACGGGGGTGGGAGAAGACTCCAAACCTCCCTCCACCCGCTCATTGTAGTGTTGATGCATGTGTGTTCTAAGGTGCAATTAAAACCCAGGAGGGCATGGAGCTACCTGCCAAGGAGCAGCAGGTAAGCGCATAGTCCCTCCTGATAGCCCTTAATGTCTAAGTGTATTTAAAATTGAGAGGTGGGCAACGACGCCAGGGGTGAGGTGTACACCCTGATGGTAATTTGGACTCCGTGATTGTTCCCACCCCCAAGATCCTAAATGTATGTGTAATGAGAGTGTGAATAATGTGAATGTCTAAGTTGTGGGATAAAATTGAGGCAGAGGCAGCCAGAAGGGGACGGGGCGGGGGGGGGGGGGTAGCCTCCTCTGCACCCTGGTGACATACCCCTACTCCAAGGCCCTACATGTGTGGGTGGTTGTGGTGGAGCGGGAAGAGGGAGGCAGCTGGAGATGGGGAGGGAAGGAAGGGAGGGGCAGGTAACCCCTCCCTGGGGCCAGCTCCCCCGCTGACCCCAGTAGGCACTCCCATACTCCGCGACCCGCCAGGGAAAGGGGGCCCAGGCCCAACCAGACCGGGGCCCAGTGCAGCAGCGCCCCCCGGCCCCACAGAGCCCGGGACAGTCCACCCAACCCCACCACAGAGAAAACTGCACCCACCCCACCATCCACTCATCTTCCAGACTACATAAGACCGTAAACGCCCAGGCTGAGATCTTCCTCCACCTCTCCTGTATCTCCCCCTCCTGCAGAGAGAGTTCCTGAAGAGAGGAGAGCTCCTGCAAGATGTGACCATCTCCCCCACCAGGTGAAGAGCCCCCCAGGCGGCTCGACGCACCGGCGGCACCCTGCTCCAGGGCTGGGCCCCCATGCACCCACCCGCCCACAACCCCGGCAACACACCAACCAGGACCCAAGCCCCCAAGGCCCGGCCCGGGCCCCAGCCCAGAGACGGAGCACCCCCAGAACCTCACGCCCATCCCGGACCCACCCAGGGCCAGCCAGGCTACCAGGTCAGTAACCCACGTCCATCAGCACAGACCCTCCCCTAGCCCCGCTGCACGCAGCCGCGAGGGAACAGTCACCTGAGAGCCAACAGAGCCCCCAACCGGACATGACTGCTACCCCGGGTTGAGCCCCCCAAGGAAGTTGCCTCCGGGGAACCCCCGACGCCCTAAGCCTGTCCCTACCCCCACACCAATCACAACAGTGAAGGCGGGACCAAACTATGACCCCCCACCCCCACTAGGTGATGGAGCTGATAAAAGGAGCCCAGAGCAATTGATCTGATGTGGTGGCAGAGGCTGTGTCAAGACTAATGTAATCTAATAGATAATTTCTATATTGGTTAGAATTAAGATTATTTTTATTTTTCCAGTTCATGAGGACTGTTTTCTTGGCTATGCATAGGGCAGTGAAAATCATATGGGCTATATTCTTTTCTGAAGTGACATTATCTAAGCTGCCCAGTAAACACACTAAGGGGGAAGTTGGAATGTTACATTTCAGACACTTTGATAAGTCTTCACATATCTCGCGCCAAAACTTTTGCACTGGTGGACAGAACCAAAGAGCGTGGATGTAATTGTCTGGTGTATTGCCTTGACAGTGTGAGCAGTTGTTGGAAGATGTAAAGCCCATCTTGAACATCCGATGACCTGTATAGTGCACTCTATGTAGTATTTTGTATTGTATTAATTGCAGACTGGGATTTTTAATTAATTTAAAGGTTTTTGAGCAAATCTGAGACCAGAAGTTTTGGTCTAAGCTGACTGATAAATCTGCTTCCCACTTTGCAATAGGAAGGGATATTGATTCATCTAATTTAGAAAGTGTTCTGTATATTTTAGATAATAATTTGGGGGATTTAAGAGTAAGAAAATGTGCCGCACTTAGTGGTGTTTGTAATTCAACTTGACTGAGGTTAAATTTTTTTTTTACTATGGATTTAATTTGTTGATATTCTAAAAATCTTGTCTTGTTGATCCCATATTGTGCAACTAGTCTGTCAAATGGAATAAATTCTGTTCCCTCTAATATATGTTCTAAGTATTTAATTCCTTTACAACTCCATTCTGGGAAATTAATCATATTATTGTTTTGTAATATGTCAGGGTTATTCCAGATAGGTGTACGTTTGCATGGGATTAATGAAGACTCCGTTATTTTTAGAAACTCCCACCATGCTGTCAGAGAAAAGCTGATGTTGATACTTTTAAAGCATTCATGTCTTTTGATGTTTGAGCTAATAAATGGTAGGTCTGAAATCTCTAGATCCTTGCATAGTGCCTGTTCAACATCTAGCCAAGGCTCAACTAAGAAGGTATGTTTTAACCATTCTGAGATGAACTGAAGCCTGTTGGCTAAGAAGTATTGGTGAAAATTAGGCAGATCTAATCCTCCTCTATCCTTGGTTCTTTGTAGCGTTTTTAAGCTGATACGCGGGGGTTTATCTTTCCAAAGGAATTTGGAAATATGTGAATCCAGAGATCTGAACCAATCTTGTGATGGTTTGTTAGGGATCATCAAAAATAAGTAATTTATTTTTGGCAAGATCATCATTTTTATAGTGGCGACCCTTCCCATGAGTGATATGGGTAAAGATTTCCATCTAGTCAGATCGCCTTCTACTTTCTTTAGAAGTGGGATATGGTTTAATTTAGTTAAGTCTGAAAGCTTAGGAGAGACATTAAGACCTAAATATTTAATATTTCCGGACTGCAGTGGGGCAGAGGAAGAATTATGGAAGGAGCAGTTAATGGGGAGAACTGTAGATTTTGGCCAGTTAATTGAATAATCTGAAACTCTTGAAAACCAGTTTATTAAAGTAATTACCTCAGAGAGGTTGGCTTGTGTGTTTTGCACACTTAGCCTTTTTCCTTTTTCCAAGTGTTATTGATAAAACGGTGTTGCTGGCTCTTTATGTTAAGTTTATTATCTATAATAAAGACTTTTTTTATTTACTAAAAAATCCTGTCTGTTCTCCTTTCTTTCTCTTCTGGACCCATTTGTTACTGGTCCCCTCACTCGCATGCCTAGACCCCTTCGGGGGGGACATAACATCGATATTCTCTCTCTCTCTCTCTCTCTCTCTCTCTCTCTCTCTCTTTCTTTAAAAAAATAATAAGTTCTCTGGGGTTTTGCTTATACGCTTATGGTACCCGACGGAGGAAGTTCAAGCATCCTGAGCTCTCGGAGGTAATTGACCGGGATGAACCGATCTTATTGACCCGCGGTGTGGGTAAAACAAGGCCATTTTCTGTCTATTGAGCATTGTCTGCTAATGAGAACCTGTTGTAAAATTACTTCCAAAAGTAAGGGTGGCTGTGGCCTCAATGTAGCTTGCCATCGCCAGTGTGTGAATGGGTGGATGACTGGTTGTGTAAAGCGCTTTGGGGTCCTTAGGGACTAGTAAAGCGCTATACAAATACAGGCCATTTACCATTTTTAAAAAAAAATGAAGAAAAGCTCTACCTCACAAAACCAAAATACCTCATCCGAGAGTGAAATAGGTTTAATTGTTTAAGTAGGACCGAGTTCTGAATATGGGCACGGGGCTTTTTTTCACTAAGAGTTATTTATTACACATACAAGGAGATGAGTGGGCGGCCTGTAGGTTACAAGCAATAGAAAGTCCTTTTCATTACCAGCACTGGTGTAGCTTGCCTCCACCAGGCGCTATAGAAATGCAATCCGTTACTAGTCAGATAATCAGATAAAAGGTTTTTATTTTATTGTGCCTGTAATAAGGTTAACAGAAGAAAGCAAAATAAATCCGCTATTGAAAAAAGAAATAGCTGTTTACCGAGAAAATGGTCATCAAGATCGTTGTCATATTATTGATACTGAAACATTTAAACAGAATTCAAACCATGAATTCAACTCTTGTCTGCAATCATTCTGTCTCTCTATACGGCAGTGACTCATCAGAAAACTTCCCTCGTTAGCGAGTGAAAAACCGGTTGAAGATGTTCTGTTATGTCTTGAGCTCTTCATGAGGAATATGTCTCTAAACTAGCGGGGCTTGTGGAAACACAGACCCAACAATTAGTCTCCCTTGTATCCTAATATTGCAATATAAAGGCTCGAATGCCTTTATAGGCATTCTGTACCAACTTTTGACTAAATAGAAAACAATCTAGGTGCTACAAATTTGTCACCTTTATCTTCCAATAGTAATAGAAACAAAACAACATGAACACCAAGCACACACTCATCATCAACAAGGTATTTTTCATTATTTCATATCAGACCATTCCCTGTAAACCCTGGAGATGATTATGTGGGAACATCCCAGTATCATCATTGTCTGAAATACTCATACCAGCCCGTCTGACATCACCAACCATGCCACATTCAGTCGTCTTTCTTCCTTGTTGTGATGCACGGTTTGAACTTCTGCTGGCTGTCTTGACCATGTCTACATGCCTAAATGCTTTGAGTTGCTAGTGATGTCAAAGGCTGATTGGATATTTGGATTACTGTAATGAACAGTGGAACAGGCGTACCTAATGAAGTGGTTGTTAAATGCATGTAGTGTGACTTTACTGCACTATACAATAGCTGATTATAGGTTTTCAGATTGTATATATTTTCTAATAAATATAGTTTCATGCAGTAGCGGTTTTTGATACGGGCGACATGGGCAGTTGCCCGGGGCGGCATCACGGGCATCGGCAAAAAAAAAAAAAAAAAAATTGCTCATACTCATGCTGCCCCGACATCAGCCAGCGCATATTGGGGATGGCATAAGCACTGTTCGGTTTTCTATCGCCCATTTGCTGGGAGTAAGGGCGCCCTCCATTTGCAAGGTACGCCTCCTGCTTGTGGCACAGGGAGGAGAGGGCGGGGCTGCAGTGGGATTCTCTGGCTGGCTGGAGCGGCATCTAATAACCAACTCGCAAAATAAAAACAAAACAACGATTGTTTTTCTTTGAAATTCTATACACGAAAAGTGAGTGCGAGAGCCCTCGGTGCGCCTGCTTGCTGCTGTGCTGAAGTCAAAGTAAACTTTATTGTCATCTCTGCTATATACAGTCCAGTATATAGAGAGACGAGATGACAAAGCTGCAGTTACAGCAGTGCAAGTAAACAAACAATAAATATAAGAAGAGTAAGAAAATAAATATACGCTTTAGGACTCAGGGTAAAGGGATCAATAACAATTTAAAATGTATAATTTACAGTTTGATGATTTAAAGTCTCACACACAACCCGTCGAAAGGGAGGGGGGCCGGCTGCTTCCAAATAGAGCACATTTCATTCATAATGATGTAAATCCAAGACCATTATGTATTCATGATTTGAATCCCGGGTTGTGCGAAATCCCAGAAATACACCTTAGACAAAGTAAATATGTGAACTAAGGTGTAGGTCTATTAGGTTAAGTAGTGGCGACCCTCGATATGGGGGATTTGTCTTCATACTGGAGTGCAAAATTAAAACCAATGGAAGATGGACGAGAAAAGTTCAAAGTCATCAGGTGCTAAGTTTAGAAAAAATAGAAAAGAAGAGGAGAAACTTGAGGCAGAGGCAGCCAGAAGGGGACGGGGGGGGGGGGGGGGGGGGGTAGCCTCCTCTGCACCCTGGTGACATACCCCTACTCCAAGGTCCTGCATGTGTGGGTGGTTGTGGTGGAGCGGGAAGAGGGAGGCAGCTGGAGATGGGGAGGGAAGCAAGGGAGGGGCAAGTGACCCCTCCCTGGGGCCAGCTCCCCCGCTGACCCCAGTAGGCACCCCCACACTCCGCGACCCACCAGGGAAAGGGGGCCCAATGTACAATCCTTAATATGTTTTATGTATGTATATGTGTGTGTGGGGGGGGTAGGGGAGCGCCAGAAGAGGGGCCCGGGAGGGGCCAAACAGGCTAGGACCACCACTGGTTTCACGATGAAACTATATGATGAATGATGAATTTTGCTTTTCTCCACTTCATCAGTTTTGTAAAGTTTAAAAAAATTCAAAGTAAAAATTTGTACTATACGTTAGGCCTAGATGTCAGGTCAGAAGTGAAACGTTTTTATTCATTCATCACAGAGCTTAAAGGATTTACTGAGTATTCATGTTCTGAGAAATGTCAATGATTGTTGTAGTGTGACTCTTTGTTATGAAAAATGCCTTAACTGTTTTGAGAACTGCATGAAGAGTGGTTAGAACTGACTCCAATCGATTGAGAAAAACTGCAAACACAAGGAGTGAAGCCAAGGAATGCAAGAATTCATGAAACATTAGAAATGTAAAAGGAAAGAAGAAGTAGACAGCACAGGGGAAATATAAGAAAATTAGATACATTAAATTTTGTATGCTATAGGGTAGATGTACTAAACGGGCAAATTATTGTGATGCTTCAATCATAGTTAGAGGGAGTTAGAGGGCTCTAACTGCCCTATGATTTATATAATAAAACAGAACCAGTTCACTTCAGTAAAAACCAAAGTTCTGCCAAGACAGGTTTAAGATGTCGATGAAGAAATGAAATAACAAATCTGTTTACTAAGTGTTAATATTGATTTGCACATTACCACCACAGTACTGTTTTATAAAAAGAGATAGATAATATGTGGCAGGAAACAGGCCGGCAACCTCATTGATTAAAAGTTTTGCTCTTAAATTTACAGTTTCGTAAAAGTAAATTTGCCAATATTTTCAGTTGAATAACAAACTTATTATTGTTCAAATGCCCTCTAAAGTCTGGAGTAGGTTTTCAGATGGAGATATTATATAGCAGCTGGGTTTAAGGAAAAAGGAGCACAGCTTTAAATATCCACACCATCTGTGTCAGTAACAAAATAAATGTCAAAAATGAGATTGTGTTGCTTTTTACTTAAATGTAACATTTCAACCTAATATCAAAACATTTTATGCACATGTATTCAAAAAAAATGTTTGCTAGAATATCAAACTAGCTGTACTCAAAGAAAGGTGTGGTTCAGCAATTGCAATCTTACATTGAGAAACAATATGCTAAAAATATTTGACCTGGCCATCACAAGTCTTAGCAGCCAGGTTAGACTGATGCATCTTACAAGACTAGAAAAAAGAAGGAAGAAAGGTCTAGATGTGTAAGAGGGTAGTGGCCTCTTCAACCTCTGTGCTCTTTCTCAACTTGTATTACAAAACACAGATCAAGTCTTGTATTATATATCTTTATTCTTAAAGCATCAGAGCCTGGAATATCATCCTAAAGAATGAAATTACAATTTTCCAAATTCTTGAGTATTAAGAAAATTTTGAAATCTAGGCAGTATTAAATTAATCACCTTTAAAAACATGCAGCATATTATCTACTACTAGAGGTGGGAAATAATGAAGTACAGACAATTCATTTCTGTACTTGAGTATTTATTTTTCTGACAACTTTTTGACTTTCACTCCCAGTGTTTTTCTACTCCTTACGTCAAAACGGGCTCGTTACTTTAGGTTTGATGCATTTGAGGAGAGTTATTATTTCATGTCACTGTGGACCTTGACACATCAAACCAATTTGACCCTAAACAGAAAAAAATGAAAACTCAGCTGGGCATACACTGTTCGGTTTTTTCAGTCGCGTTGGTCAGCTCCTGCTCAAACTGTACGATTGAAATGCAGGGATTAGAAGTTTGTTGGTCATGATGCAGGGTCTCACACTATACAGCCCAATGCTCTGATGCGACCTGAGTGCTCACACTGCGTCTATAACATGAAGTGATAATATGAAGCTTATAACACAAAAGCTGTCTCTCGCTCTCCTTCTCTGTCTTTCACTCACACAGACACACACACCACCATCAACTTTGCTAAATTGCTAATGAAAAACATTGACCAGGCAGCTGCAATTGAGCAGCAATGTCCATCTCTTTTCACGGTTGGTGCAGCCGTGATAATTTTGTGAGGCCATATCGAAAAGGCTCGGATGAGCTTGCTAATGTTCTACAAGTTGTGCCTCCATCACTTGTGTCCAGATCACACGCTGCACTGCCGTGCTACTCCATCTGTTTCACTTCCATTCTGTGTTTGTGCGTGCGCAGTCTGAGAGGTTGCATTGATACCCTCATGAGGGGCAACAGGACTTCAAACAGGCTTGATTTTCTTGCGACCATACGGTTGATGATCGGGAGCTGGTCGTGAGGTGTTAATCGCTTCTCGTTACCCCATGCTACAAGATGCACAACACATGATTAAAGCAAGACTCGGGCCGATAGTGTAGAATATAAAGACAGCATAAACGGTGTTAGTGTAGAGGACGAAAATCAACCAGGACATCTTGTTGAATTCTTGTTGAATTCAGGTCACAGCCTGATCACAGCTGGGACACTGAGAAAATCTACTCACCCTCTCAACTGAAATTATTGTGAAATATAATTACTTTATTAGAATTAAAGTTTAGACTTAAATAAAGTTTATATTCTATCACATACATGCAGTATAAGGTTCGGTTAGCAATATTTCAATAAAAAGAGGTGGTAGAAATGTTCTTCAAGGAGCTACTTTTACTTTTCTACTTTGTGTGCATTTCAGAGCCAGTACTTTTTCACTTTTATTTAAGTCTGGACTATTTTTAACACTAGTATCTGTACTTTTATTTAAGCAAGGAACGTCGGTATTTTGCCACCTTTGTCTACTACTGACAGTGCTGTCATCATTGTGACTCCTCCTGCCAAAGAATTGCTTTAAATGGTTGCCTTACCTTTGTTATCACACCCTATGATTTCTGCATTTTGGTTTCAACAACTGTTGTGATACTTTCAGCAGAACACTCAACTGCTCAGTGTGTTCTCAACAAAAAACACCCCCCCCAAACAAACGCTTGAATTATTTTTCATGGGACTAACACAATGGACTGGATAATTCATGCTACACTGTTCTCATCAGGTAAGACAAGTTTTGTGCCTCCTGATTTTTCATTCTGTAATAATAAATGGGTGAAAATATTGAAAACATTACAGGCCTTTGAACAAACGAAAAGTAAATTAAAGCTATAAGTGTTCCAACTAAATACACACAAGACAGCAACATTTTTAATGAAAAAAACTGTAGTATTAAAAACCAGCAAGGACTATAAACCATGTAGTGAAATAATATCATCCAGAAATACTTTAGTGATGGTCGTTACTGTATTTGCGTTTTAGCCTCTGCTAATACAAATTAAATGTGCGATTAGCTCAGTTAGCTTCTAGCTGTAAATAGCATAATTTTTTTGTTGTTGAAATTCACTGATTGAAAAAGTCTTTCATAAATAGTTTTACTGAAACAAACTAAACGCTTGATTATAAACCATTAGAAAATGGTAAAACTGGATTTAAGATACAGAGATAATAAATTTAATATATCTGCCTTACTACCTTGTGCAGGGCTACAAAAAACAGAACATTTTACACCACTGTGACGTCATACTTCATCCATCCAACGTATTCATGACCCTGCACTCACCTTTGCTACAGGTGGTTATTTTTTAAATTCTTTATTTTTATTTTTTAATGTTTGTTTTATTTTATTTTTTAATTGAACACTAGTATATATTCAGATATAAATACACCTGAAAAATATAAATGCACATATGAAAAAAAGCAAACAAGTGAAGAAGTACATTTTTTCTTTAACTGATGTTAAAAATATCAAAACTTGTGACAATAAGGAAAAGCAGAAATTAAGGGCGTACCACTGTTACGAAATGTATTTCAAAATAGGTTTCGCAAAACTTTGAAATCATGACACTGTCATTGTTGAATACTGTGACATGAAGCAGGAAACAAAAAAGCGTTAGCACTATGTGACGTTTTGACTACTCTTAGCATGTCCATAAAAGGAAGGCTTTATTTGTGTGGCAAAAATAAACAACCGGACAGCTGTAGGATCGCAACAATACACGATTTTTACTGGACAGTAGTCATAGAAGAAATCATTTTAGGTTCTCTGTAGTATTTTTAGTATCCAAAGCAATCACATGCTAATGATTTTAATTTCTTTCTTTGGGCATTTACATTCGCAGTATCAACTTCCACAGAGACTTTTTTTGTTACTTGTGAATGGGTGTGGCACGTATTGATGAATCTGACAAACAGTTCAGGAGGAAAGAGGAATATGCACACCAGTGACATTCTCTACACAGTTCAATTTTTAGTACTGTAAAATAAGCAAATGTATACAGTATATTAATAGTTTTTCATACTATAGTATAGCAACGACATCTTTAACGTCTTTAAGTTAAGTGTCAGTATTTTGCTTTTGACAGATGGAGTAAGATATAAGAATCAAAGACACAAAACTAATTCCATAATAAAATCTTAAGTATGTTTTTCAAGTGAATAATTACCTGCCAGTGTTCAAATCTAGTATCTGACTTTGATGCTCTCTAGTGGTAACTGTGGAAAGCTGTGACTGGATTCAAGAGGTGGAATCAAACTAACACATACACTGTATGGAGTTCCTCATATGTGATTAGAATTAGAGATAATATAACCAGGTTATCATCCTTTACAGTGGCTTTAAATAAAATTACAGATGTTCTTCCTTCTTCTTGAATTCTCAGTGTTAAATGCTGCACTTTGTTTCAATATTGATCCCGTGGCATGGAAGGCCCTGAATAACTCTGCTGCTGGTTTTGGATACCAGGTGGTTCAAAGACAATCAGAGTAAGTCACAACATACATTGTTATGTTGGATGTCGATCTATAACTGCAGGTTTAACAATCATTTCTGTTAAGGCCCACAGTAATAAACAGACAAGGATATAATACTTCTTAACAGGAAACATATGGGGTTTATTTAACCACAGTTTGCACTCTAGACTTCATCATTGTCTGAATTTATTTCCTCAGTTTGCTCGTCAGTGCTCCCCTTGAACAGTATTCACAAAATGGAAGAGGAAAAGTATATAGCTGCACCATGTCCTCCCCAAACTGCCAAAATATCCAAATTGAAGGTAGGTAACCAAATGTGATGAAACTCTGACAGTAACCAGGTTGACATCAAAGAAATTTCCCACAGACGCTAGCACAGAAACTTGTTTAACTCAAATCACAATAAGTAAATATCTTTGTTTATAACATCGAGACTTTAAAACTAATATTATCTTGCCAAATGATGAAGTAAAATAAGCAAAGAAGTCAATGTTATTAATAATGTTATTGTTAAAATGTTTCTTTTGTAATTATTTAAAACTTTAAAATGAAGCAATAGTGAAACTGAATCCTATTTGCATTGATATTAAAGCTGCCTGTTATACATCCTGGTTTACAGTGAAGAGAAGTTTCGATGTCTAACACTTGTCATGTCAAATGGGGAAGTGTTTCAGTCATGGTTCTTTGCAGTCATCGATTTAAGTCTTGTTTTTTTCCTTTCAATTGCCTTTTATTAGTATTTAAATTTTCAATACACTTTCAATACAGCACCCGATTTTGCAGTAAACATGTCTCTTGGTCTGACAATGAAAAGCGATCCTGCGACACAAAACACTGTGGTGAGTTACTGAACTGCAGACACTATGAGAACTTTGTTAAAAACACTGAGGAGCAACATCCTCTATCCTTATATGTCTTGTTATTGTTGCATGAAGGTCATCCCATGAAAAACCAGTGTGGCTCCCACCTGTCCTTCACAGAATCAGGGTTTACAATAACTTCAGCATATTGAATGAAATAGAAGTCAATGCAAAATTTTGTCTCCTTAATTTGAATATGTGTTTCTTTTTAATTCAAGTTTTGCATATTTAAGCTGCATTAAAAACTAAATGTGTTTATAGGCCTGAAAACTTAAAAAGGTTTGAGGAAAAATGTTATTTAAAAACATATATGCACAAAATTTTTTTTTTTACACACCCCAGATACTGTCATGATCCTGGGTCCTTTTGACCCAGCGTTTTGTGTTTTTCTCTTCACGATTTTGGTTCTGCTCTTCCTCTGATTAGTGTTTACCCTGTTCCCCCCGTGTGTTCCTGTATCTAGTCCGCGTTTCTTAGTTTGTGTCCTTTCATGTGTAAGTTCCTGTTTTATTGTGAAGGTCTGCGTCTTATGTGAGTGTTTTCAGTTGCCTCCCTAGTCTCGTCATGTTAATCACTCCCAGCTGTGTTTCCCACCTGTGTGTAATCTCCCTGTGTTCTCTGAGTGAATTTAAGTTGTATTTTCTGTCTTAGTAATTGCTGGTTCGTCTGTGTTGTTTCCCCTCGGTCTCCCTGCGTCTCTCCGTATGTGTTTCCCCGGACCTCCCTGCATCTTCGTTTCTGGTTTGTTTTGTTAGTTTTACCCAGTTTAGGTTTTCCTGTTTCACCTTCACCCACGCCTTTGCTGTTTGTATTTTCTTTTGTTAAATAAATACTCATCTGCACCAGAGCTGCCGCATTTTGGGTCCTTTCTCCAATTCCACACGTCTGCCAGCGCGGTCGTGACAGTACGAACCAGCCAATATGGACCCAGCAGCTTGCAACCCTTCTGAGGAGCTAAAGGACGATATCATTTTCATTGTGGAGAATCTTCTCAGCCTATGGCTGGAACACCCCCCGGAAGAGCTTCGCCGCACAGTGGAAAATCGGCTGCAACGGCTCTTTTTCGGCCTGCCATGGCTATTGGAATCGCTTTCCCCGACCATACAGGCCTTTCTCCACCTCACACCACACCTTCTCTCAGCCACTCCTGCCTCGCTGCCCGACTCACCAGATGTGGTCTTGCCCGGCCCGTCGGAGCCATCTGCGGGGAGGAAAAGCCGATCGCGCCGCCGGCACGCCACCCCACAGCCGGACGTTCGGACTTCTAATTCACCGGCTGTGGTGAGTGAGGACTCTGTGTCTGTTCCAGACTTTGTGACTGTTCATTCAGGGGCTGTGTTTTGTGTGGCGGATGTCAGCGCGAGCTGCTTATCGCCTGTGCAGCCACTCTCCGCTCGGTTAGCTACCCCGCAGCCACTCTCAGCTCGGTTAGCTACCCCGCAGCCACTCTCAGCTCGGTTAGCTACCCCGCAGCCCCTCTCAGCTCAGTCTCCAGTGTCACTTTCTGCTCGGTCTCCAGTGTCACTTTCTGCTCAGTCTCCAGTGTCACTTTCTGCTCAGTCTCCAGTGTCTATTTCAGTTCAGTTTCCAGAGCCTCCAGTGCCGCCTGTAGCGCAGGCCCCAGTAGCTCCAGTGCCGCCTGTAGCGCAGTCCCCAGTAGCTCCAGTGCCGCCTGTAGCGCAGGCCCCAGTAGCTCCAGTGCCGCCTGTAGCGCAGGCCCCAGTAGCTCCAGTGCCGCCTGTAGCGCAGGCCCCCGTAGCTCCAGTGTTGCTGATCATACACACTCACTCCATGCAGGGAGAAAGTTTAATTTCACCTCAAGGGGCTTTTCATGGTTTAGCTGCCGTTGGCACAGCTTGCCACTCCAGGGCTTCCCCAGAGGCTAGGTCTCAGTCCCCAGCTGATTCTGGACCCCTGAAGATTAGGCAGCCCTCAGAGAACAACTCCGTGTCAGTGCTGTCTGAGCAGGGCCAGCGTTCAGCCTCGTGTCTCCGCTGGAGGGTCCGAGGGGCCCGTCCAGCCACCTGTCTCCGCTGGAGGGTCCGAGGGGCCGTGGGGCCCGTTCAGCCTCCTGTCTCCGCTGGAGGGTCCGTGGGGCCCGTTCAGCCTCCTGTCTCCGCTGGAGGGTCCGTGGGGACCGTTCAGCCTCGTGTCTCCGCTGGAGGGTCCGAGGGGCCCGTCCAGCCACCTGTCTCCGCTGGAGGGTCCGAGGGGCCCTTTCAGCCTCCTGTCTCCGCTGGAGGGTCCGTGGGGCCCGTTCAGCCTCCTGTCTCCGCTGGAGGGTCCGAGGGGCCCGTCCAGCCACCTGTCTCCGCTGGAGGGTCCGAGGGGCCCTTTCAGCCTCCTGTCTCCGCTGGAGGGTCCGTGGGGCCCGTTCAGCCTCCTGTCTCCGCTGGAGGGTCCGTGGGGCCCGTTCAGCCTCCTGCTGCAGCTTCATCATCATCCTCGCCTGCTGCAGCTTCATCCGAGTCTTCATCCTCTGGTCCTTCCTCGTCTGGTCTGGCTTCATCCGAGTCTTCATCCTCGTCTGGTCCGGCTTCATCCGAGTCTTCATCCCCGTCTGGTCCGGCTTCATCCGAGTCTTCATCCTCGTCTGGTCTTCTGCCTGTGTTTCGCCTGGTCCGGCCCCACCATCGCCTGGTCCTGCCCCGCCATCGCCTGGTCCGGCCTCGCCATCGCCTGGTCCTGCCTCGTCTGGTCCTGTGCCCACCGGGCCTCAGCCAGTGCGCTTGACACTGGAGCGCCGCCGCTGCCTTCTGCGCGGCCGGCCCCCTGAACTGCTCCGCCGTCTCCTTCGTCGCCGCCGTTGCCTTCCGCACGGCCGGCCCCCTGAACTCTTCTGTTTTGGCCTCCTGTGCTGTCGGCCTCCGGGCCGGCCCCCTGAGGAGTTGCGACCTGTCCCCTGTGCTCCTGTGCTTTTGGTGGACCTTTTGTTTTTGTGGCCTTGTTTCTGGGGAGATTTTTTTTTTCAGCTTTGGTTGATTTTATAAGGATTGAACCGATGTTTATGGGACTTTATGGGAACTTGACTTTGTCTCCTCTCAGGTGTGTGGTCCAACAATTCCAAGGGACTGCAAAAGTATCACCATGTACAACGGTGTGTGTTTTCACATGGACCGATCTAATACATTTGGACCACCTGTACCTTCTACTCCAGACGGTAACAATAAATGGAGTTTGTGAAAATGTGCCCTTAATAATTAGAGTCCCGGTGCCTCCTTAATAAAAATCCCTTGCATTTTTACTTGAACATAGTCTTACAATCATTTATATTTGTCCTTGTATAATCTCAAATCAACTGAAACTGTCTCAAGACTTCTCTTATATATTCCAGCAATTAAGGGTTAATCAGAAACAGTAAATAGAAAATTATGTTTGTGTGAGATGTGATTACTCATAGATGAATATAAGTATAAGTTGTATGATTTGTTGATTATTTTTTTGTTTGTTTACAGTTTTCCCCTCTAAGCCTTACTTCAGATTGTCTGTTTGGATTAATTGTATTGTAGTTTTATCCAAAGAGCTTTTCTAGACTAATTTGTCCTGAATCCATCAACACTGAAACAAATGCTGGTAAAATTTGAGCTAGCCAAGATTAAATCTACAGCATAAAATGTATTTAATTCTAATCTTATATGCTTTTCATACAAGTTTCACACAAGACACATACAAACTTTATAAGGTTTATATATATCTTTTCCATATGGGTTATTCAGAATGAAATAACCATATCTGCATGTAAAATGAAAGTGTTATTTGAAAAACAAATACAAAAACACCCTTTGATTTCAAATTCATTACAAAAATTAAACTAAGCCTGGTTGTTTGGGTTATGCAATGCATGACAAAATGCAAGAAGATTAGTACATATACACAAGATCTTTGGGGGAAAAAATTAAAAGGAGACAGAGAAGTTTACTTCCCTCTAAAGCTACTTACGACTTCTTTAAAGCTCTGTATGCAAATAAGTAATGTATTATGGTTTTCCTGGAGAAAATAATTTGTGTTGCTGTGTGTTACATCACGATGTATTCCTATTACATAAGAACAACGTAAACATGAGGCTACTGTCGCTCACAGTAACACAAATTCCAACCGTAACAAGAACATACAGTACAGAGGGTCTTTCTTTTAGTGTTGTAAGTTTGAACACAATGCTGTTTCTATGACTGTAATACAGGAAGAAAATACAAGTAATTAGAACTGAATGCAAAAATCAACGCTACAAATAACTAAATTAGCTTAATAACAAAAGGCTTCTGTAAGCAGTTTTAAGACTCATTTAAACTAATTTAATATCTTAATCTTAATTTCTTCTTTTCTTTCTTCTTATAAAAGACCAATTGTCTAAATATGTGGGTATTCATAGCCGATTTGCTAAAATGTTAAAATTCACCTAAAATAATCAATTTCAATTCATCTCTTTGATAGTGTGCCCGACACAAGTAGACATTGCTTTTCTGTTGGATGGTTCAGGCAGCGTATCTGTCCCTGATTTTCAAACAATGACGACGTTTGTGGAAGATCTAATCCAGGCATTTCTGTCAGTTGATGCACAGGTAAGACACTGTACTACCTTTCAGTTATATCGTATTACAGACACAAATAGTTTCACCTGCTTTTCATTTATCTCCATAAAAAAAGGCTATTTTATATTTTTTTTATATTGTTTCTCCCTTTCTTCAGTTTTCTGTTTCCCAGTTTTCCTCGTTACCTCGGGTTCATTTTTATTTCAAGAAATTTTCCTCATCTGGATCACTAAAGACTGAAATCGATGGAATCACACAGCTGGGGGGATCTACTTATACAGCTCGAGCCATCAGACATGTTGTGTAAGGGTTGCAATGATATTACTGAAGCACTACAGTTAAATCATCTGGACAGACTTCCTGTGCAGATAATTTCTTTATTGACTGATGCAAGAATTGCGAAAATACTAAAATGTCCATGAGCGATAATACAAAACAGATGGATGCATGCCAAAATAACAATCATTCATGCAATTTACTCTATGATCAAAATGTGCACTGTAAAAACATGTTTTATGTTGAAATTAGATTTGTTTATTTTTAATTTGACAGAAACAATGTTTTCACACCACAAAGAGGTTCCAGACCAGATGTGAAGAAAGTCTTGATAGTAATTACTGATGGACAATCTAATGACCGGTATGACCTGGGAAATGCAGCACAGCAAGCAGGGAATCAAAACATTGTTCGATTTGCTATTGGGGTAAGTACCTCCATTATTTAAACCTGCATAATGTTTAAAATTTATACTAATAATGTGTTTTGGTTATTTATTAGACTACAGTCACATGTTCCTACAGTATATGGAGCAAAGTAATGAGCCACCTACACAGAAACCATGGAAATCTGGGCCGTATCATCACACGGTTTTTACACTATTGTTAATGTTAATTTCTCCTCTATTGGGTTTCTTCACTGGCTTCCTGTTGAATTCCAAATCCTGCTCCTCACAAACAAGGTCTTAAATAATCAGGCTCCATCTTATCTTAATGACCTTATAGTACCATATCACCCCATTGGAGAACTTTGCTCTTGCACTGCAGGCCTACTTGTTGTTCCTATATTATTTAAAAGTAGAATAGGAGGGAGAGCCTTCAGTTTTCAGGCCCCTCTTCTGTGGAACCAGCTTCCAGTTTGGATTCGAGAGACAGACACTATCTCTACTTTCAAGATTAGGCTTAAAACTTTCCTTTTTGCTAAAGCATAAAGTTAGGGCTGGATCAGGTGACCCTGAATCCTCCCTTAGTTATGCTGCAATAGATGTAGGCTGCTGGGGATTCCCATGATGCATTGATTATTTCTTTTTCAGTCACCTTTCTCACTCACTATGTGTTAATAGACCTCTCTGCATCTGCATGGCAGATAGCCATCCCTCTTTGAACCTGGCTCTGCTGGAGGTTTCTTCCTGTTAAAAGGGAGTTTTTCCTTCCCAAAGTGCTTGCTCATCAGGGGTCATATGATTGTTGGTTTTTTCTCTGTATGTATTATTGTAGGGTCTTCCTTACAATATAAAGCGCCTTGAGGCAATGGCTGTTATGAGTTATGAGTGGTATCTAATTTCAATAAATTTCAATTAATAAAAAAGCTAAATTAATAATGGATATTGTATTAATGTCTGTATTAAACAGACTGTATTAATCTTTGTATTAAACTGTATTAAAGTTTTAATAAAATCAGTAAATAATTTTGCATTAAATGTAAACACATGTTTTAAACAACCCTAGGTGGGGAATGCATTTATTCAGCCTGAAGCAAAAAAAGAACTACGCACCATTGCATCGTCTCCCTCAGACAATCACGTGTTTCAAGTGCAGAACTTCAACGCACTTGAAATAATCCGGCAGAGTTTGCAGGACAAAATTTTTTCCATTGAAGGTAAATTATATATTTAACATTTAGCAAGCTTTGATAAAATTTCTGTAAATGTTACATTGCATTATTGTATCATTGCTTGAGGCTAAAGGTTGATTTCACGAAGTATTGGTGAAATGAAAAATAACTACTGAGGCACCTTTATAATAAACAGATATCATTACACTAAATTACTAGTGTAATGTGTTGCGTTGTGTCTATAAATAAACCTTTTTATATTTTATATTATTACAGGATCTCAAACCGGTGGAGTCTCTCTGAAAATGGAAATGTCTCAAGAGGGATTCAGTGCAGTTATTGTGCCCGAGGTAATTAAAACTACCTGAAACTCACCAGACAGTCTAGTCATAGAAAGAGAGATTCAAACACTTTTTATAAAAACTAGAGTCCAGATTTTAAAAGTAAAATAAATTGTATATAAAATGTATTTCCTGTCTGCACTGTAGGGAATTCAGATGTCTATTGTTGGTGCAAACCAGTGGAAGGGAGGCTACGTGCAATACACAACTGGAGGGGAGAAGCTGAAAACATATGAGGATGTGTCTTTGGAGCCTGACAGTTATCTTGGTAAGAATATTACAGCTTTAACAATCTAACTTATACACATGTAATCATGTATATACACAGCTCTGCTGTAATTCTTTCACACAAATACATATATCAGATTTTATATCTATCTTCTCTTTTTGCCTACCTAAATTCTAGGTTACTCCATGGCAACTGCTAAAACCCAAAGTGGTTCCCTGACAATTGTTGGTGCTCCAAGATATAAACACAGAGGAGCTGTGGTCGCTGTTAACAGAGAAAGCTTTAAAAACCAAACAATTGAGCCGTTGGCATCACAGGTATGTATTTACAGCAAGACAAAACTGACTGGGATTATTAACTGGTAGTAAATACTTTCTTAAATACAAATTGTTGTCATTTGGCTTTATGCGATTATTTTCATCAATAATGTGTTTCTTACACAGTATCAGACTGGTGAATATTTCGGGGCAGAGGTGTGTGTCATGGACATAAATGACGATGATATCACTGATCTAATCTTCATATCATCCCCAATGTACATGGAGCCTGATAGAGAGGGAAGAGTTTATGTTTGCAGACTAACTGTTTTGGTAAATCAAAGTTTTATCCACTTCAATTAAATGAATTAGTTTATTTGTCAACTTCCCTAATGATCATATAATATTCACTCTCCTGCTTTTAGTTTGTAGAGTGTAATTTTGATGATCCATTAATACTAAGAGGACGTGCAGCTGTCAAAGGAAGGTTCGGCTCTTCTCTTGCTGTGCTGCCTGATCTAAACTCAGATGGATTCAGGGATTTGGCAGTTGGAGCACCTTTGGAATATAATAGTGAAGGCAGCATCTACATATTCCACAGTGAAGGAGGAGGAAGAATCAGTCCTACTTACTCACAGGTACACAACATCGAGGAATTCAAAAAGATGACTAAACGTATTTATCAATATACAATCTGCAGCTTAATTAATTAAAATGTTTTCATGTTCACAGAGAATAACTGGCTCTGAGGTCCAGTCAGGACTGAAGTTCTTTGGCCTGTCAATCAGTCAGTCGTCTTTTGACCAGAGTGGTGATGAACTGCCTGACTTAGCGGTGGGTTCAAAGGGTAGAGTTGTTTTACTGAGGTAAGTCACAGTCCAGATAGTCCAGTCATGCATTATAGTTATCTGTGGTAATTCCACCATTGTTGTTAATTTGCAATCTTAACAAATGCACTACCTGTCAAATCTTAGGTAAATTTGAAAGGTCACCATAATAAGAACTGCATATAGGTTACATATCAATAAATTCATCATAAATGATTGAGTCATTCATTATAAGGGATTTATGATTTTTTAAGAAATACAGATTGAGGGTAAAACTGTTGTCTAGAAGCATTAGAAACAAACAAAAGATAAACTGGAAGCTAGGACTAAGAAACTTGGAATTAACGACTAGGAGTGAACATGGAACAAAAGAAAAGGAAAGAGCAGACACAGCAGACGGAGATGACATGACAAAGATCGAAGGGAGACTGAGGACTTAAATACATGCGATTATGAGAGAATGCGCAACAGATGGAAGAACAGCTGAAACTACTTACACACTACCAGCACATGAGATGTATACAGGACAAGAGACTGTCAAAATAAAAGAGGAAGTAACAACACTGAGAAACAGACTAAGCTGCATGAACTTGACATTAGGATTGGGAGTAACCTGACAAGGGGACACAACAGACCAGGGTAACAGGAGGGAACATAAAACACAGGGACAAGAGATAAACAAACATGGTAAGAGGTACCTAAAGGCTAGACGACAAAACAAAGACCACAAAATACAAATATTACACAAAGCAGAAACAAAACTAAAAGAGCCAAAACCAGGAACGTAAACTGAACTGTATGTAGCGCCCCTGACTGTGTACTCCACTATAGCCGGGTACGCCCTGAGTTCTAGTTATCTTAAACTTACTTAGTTGCCCTCAGTGAAAGTTCCCCTGATTTACACACGTATAACACACAGATACACTTTTACCTTACTTTGAACTATAGATAAGAAACAGTACTAGACACACAATCTTATGTTTAAACCAAGCAGGTTTACTGAATGACTTGGTAAACACCCAATAAATCAATAAAGTAAGAAGTCTCTTGCAATGACAAAATATAACAATAACAGTTACACAGTTCTTTACTGTAATGGGCCCCACACACACACACACTCTCACACCACCCAATTTCCCAAGTCCCCTCGGTGCAGGCCTGGATCGATGCTAGGGTGCGTAGGAACCAACGGTCCTAAAAGAAAACAAAATGGTGCTCCTACCTGGAAACCTTAGTCTTTTGTCCACAATACACTCACGGCACGCCGAGAGGTCCGTCCCTTAGGTCGCCGAGCTGCACGCTTACTCCTTTTAAGCAGCAAACCTGACCGACCCGCCTTGGCAGTCAGTAGCCTCCCACTCCGTGCAGGTCAGGTGACGTCCAGCGAAGTCCGCCTTTATGGCTAACTACGATTAGCCAAGTTAGCACGCCGCTAACTATGGATATTTCGAGGCAACAGTGCAAACCAGTCCGGGCTGCACCACCTCACAGTCACGCTCTGTTACTCAGCCGTGGGCGTGGGATGATTTATCCTCACTGTTCATTGGAAAAAAGTCTCTGTAGACGCTAGCCGCATCTCGCGCACGCTTTTCTCTCTCCTCTCTTTTCTCGTGGCTGCCTCCGCTCTCTCGTCTCTCCTTCCGCCCGCTCCCTTTCAAAGTAAAAGCACCTAAACACACTTCCTTATTACTATTACAACACAGTAGAACGAACAACAGAACTATTCAGATATATCCAACTGGAAATAAAACTTAGCCCCATAAAATATACCTGGGCCACATCCTCCCCCTTCTAATCGTCTGGATGTCCTCATCAGACATCTCCCAAGGCGACTGAAAACAAATAAAACTCCACACATCTTGAATGTATAACAGACACTCTTAGAACTTCACTTTTTTTTTTCATTTACACATTCCCCAAACTTTATCACAACCCCTCTGTGAACAATAGTAATAGGTTGGTGACTAGCCTTCCCTGGTTCATCGTAGGACAGTCTCAAAACTGGCTTTATTCTTCTCTTCCCAGTCGTCCCTGACCTAAGGCATTTGCTGACCTCTTTCCCAATACTCCGTCTTCCCCTAGACCTCTTTGAGAGAGGTCTTTGCTTCTCCTCTTCTGACTCTGTATCGGTGTTCTTTACATCACCAATGTCATCTGCTTCCTCCTGAGACTCTTTGGCATTGCCCTCAGATAGAAACATAGCTTGAGCGTCATCCTCCGATGCCAATGGAGAATTGTCACTAAATGACTCCTCCCTCAACACTTTCTCCACACAGTCTCTGTACCAGGCATGTGGCCTCTCGTATTCTACATCTGACGATCCAGTCGATTCCCCAGTGTCTTGACTCATGTCTCTGCTTTCTACCCTCTCTTTTCCTTTTCCCATCCTGTGAGTCTGTGGTCTCGCTGGCACTTCATCTCTGGCCATGCCTTCTGGCAGTCTTACTTCTGTCCCAATCGGTAACAAATGATCTCTGTGTAGGGTTCTCACACTACTTTGACCCGTTTGTGGCTTCACCCTATACACCGGTAGGTTGGGCAGTTTTCCCACAATCACATGTGGTACAGCGTTCCATTTGCTTTCCAACTTCTGTTTCCCCTTCAACCCCAGATTCTTAAGGAGTACCCTGTCTCCCACTTCCAAGGCTTGGAAACTGACTCGTCGATCAAAAGCTCTTTTGTTCCTCTTGTGTACCTTATCAGCAGCCTCATTGGCTAATTGATAAGCTCTCTGCAAATCCTGTTTCAAGTCTGTCACATACTGTGAATGAGTCTTCTCCTCAGCTCCATCAGGAGATGCTCCAAAACAAACATCCACGGGAAACCTAGCCTCCCTCCCAAACATCAAAAAATAGGGAGAATACCCTGTGGCATCGCTCTTTGTGCTTTTATAGGCATGAACTAGTGACCCTACATGCTGACTCCAAGTTCGCTTCTTCTCATCCCCTAGTGTCGCTAACATTGACAACAAGGTTCGATTGAATCTCTCGGGTTGTGGATCCCCCTGGGGGTGATAGGGAGTTGTCCGAGACTTCCGTATACCCAATGACCGCAAGAGCTCACGGATTAACCGGTTCTCGAAGTCTCGTCCTTGGTCAGAATGTATTCTGGCAGGCAATTCATAGTGCACAAAATATTTGTCCACCAACACTTTGGCAACCGTGGTGGCTTTTTGGTTTTTGGTGGGGGAAGCCTGTGCGTACCGGGTAAAATGGTCAGTTACCACCAAGACATTACCTATCCCCTTGGAGTCTGGCTCCATAGACAGAAAATCCATGCAAACCAAGTCCATGGGACCCTTGCTGCTCATCTGGTGCAGCCATCGGTGCCCTGTTGCATTTATCTTTGCAGTGGTAAGGACATACATCAGTGGATTGTTATCAGTGCGCATAGTAAACTTTGCGCCATACAAATAGTCATGGAATTTGTCCACGACGGCCCATTTCAAAGCCAGGAACTCTAACTGGTGCACTGGGTACCGCTGTTCGGGGCAGCTCAATTTCCGGCTGGCAAAAGTCACGGGCCGCAGCCCCTGGGGGTGCTCTTGGTACAACATGGCCCCAAGACCTTTCAGACTGGCATCCACATGAAGGGTGTATGGCTTGGCAAAGGCTAGCACAGGGGCAGTGGTCAGACACTGAATGATGTGGTGAAAAGCATCAACACACCACTGATCCCATCTACTCCCAAAGGGCTCTGATTCCTTCAAGTAGGTTTTTCCTTGTCCTGCCCGGCCTTTCTTACTGCGCTGCGTAGGGGCATAGCCTTTAGTGAGTTCAGTGAGTGGCCTTACAATGGAAGCATAGTTAGCTATGAAGCGGCGATAGTAGCCGCAGAACCCCAGGAAAGATCGCAGGGATTTACCAGATACCTCCGCCATGGGTATCTGGTAATAGCCACTGCGAAGGTCCAGGACAGAGAACCACTTACTCCCTGACAAACAATCAAGTGCATCATCGATGCGGGGAGTGGTGTACTGATCAGGAATGGTTCGACGGTTTAGCGTTCGATAGTCAATGCACATCCTGATACTGCCATTTTTCTTTCTGGCAATAACAATGGGAGAGGCATAAGGACTGCGAGATTCCTTGATAATGCCAGCTTGTAATAGGTCTTGTATGTGTCTGCGCACATCGTCAATGTCAGCTGGTGCAAGACGCCGTGACCGTTCGCGGAATGGTCTGGAGTCTGACATCTGAATGTGATGCTCCACTCCCGTTGCCAGACCGACATCCCACTCACTGAGGGAAAACACATTAGCCCTCTTGGACAACTTCTGTCGGAGTCGCTCTTTCCATTCATTTGGCAAAGGTGAGTCGCCAAAATTTATGAGAAGGGGATCTAGCTCTCTCTGATCTTTCCCCTTTTTTGAACAGACTTCAACTGCTGCAGTTACAGTATCAACCGTACACAACTGACCCATAACGGTCCCTTCTGGGAGAACGATATCCCGGGAAGACTGATTCTGCACTGCCACAACAAAATGGTCTACCTCCAACGCAGAGCTAGACAACACCATGGGCTGCAGCAGCATGCCAGCTGGCAACGGAATGGTTGGGGATGCTTCCACCATTGATATGCCTTTGCTGAGTGGTTCTTCTAGCTCCACCCGGCATATAGCATGACAGCTTTGACCGGCTGGGAGTGACAGGGAGCTGGGCCCAACCCACTTCACCCAGCCTACTCCACCCTCATCCTCTACAGGGATCTCCACAGGGGCTGGTGGGGTTAAAACTCCAGCTGTTTGGCTTACAGTCTGCACGCTACTCACGCCTACGGTGTCCTGGCACAAGGTGGCCAATCTCTGGAAAAGGGAGGCATTGGTGCCTATGATCATGGGGTCCCAACTCCAGAGGTCCGGACCTCTGGAGTTGGGACAGACCAAAGCTAAGACCGAAATGGTCTCGTGACCTCCTTTGACTTGCTCGGGAAATTCCACATCCACAACGACATAGCCGAGATAAGGGTAACTAGAATCACTCAAACCCCAGATGGCCAGACCTGAAACTGGGTAAATTGGGACACCTGACAAGTGCTCCTTATACCAGTTCTCAAAAATAATGGTTACTCTTGACCCACTGTCTAACAAAGCATTGCACGGTTCACCATTCACTCTGACTTGCTTTACATTAGATGGACCTATCAAACCTTTAGGGATCCCTCTGTCCTCTAGCATGACTACTTCACTCCTCTTAACTGAACACACGGTATCACCTGCATCAGGGGGTTTGGGATATGATTCCCGTTGTTTGGGCTTTTTCCGTGACTGAATGAACCTCTGGATAACCTTGGCCTGGTTTGCGGCATTTCCACACTTACTAGCAAAATGCCCATTTTTTCCGCAGCGGTAACAAAAGTTGCTTTCTTTATCACTGGTGCTACCTGTCCGTGCAGAGTTCAGACCAGACCTGTACAGCTCCACTCTCAAAACTGGAGAGGACACAACAGACCTTTGCTCTCTGGCGTCCAGCTTCTGCTGCAACCTTTTAACCAGTTTTCTCAGCGCAACCACTTCGCCATCTGCTGAACTCTCTACACCATCAGTCTTGCTTGTTGGAACAGGCTCTGCAACTTCTCTTGGTGCGGGGCATGACTGGTTTACCACGGATGAGACCATAGACTTCAGTTCTCGAATCTCAGTTTTCAGATTCTGAATTTCAATCTGTCTGTTGTCCTGTTCTGATTGTGCTTGGACTTTGTGTGCTACCAGATGCAATTTAGCCCGGGAGGCTTCATACTCCTCCTCACTTCTGATCTCACTTAAGAGCTCTACAAAACTGGGTGGGGTTTCTTTCCTGTCTCTCAGCTTGAGTTGCACTAACATCATGTCGGAGTACACGGCACCCCTAAGGAGCTGTTCTACTCTGGTCCTATCAACACGGTGGGCTTCAATTCCACCACAACTCACTACCCTGCTCAGCGACTGCTCTAATCGCCTCAGAAAGTTGGATAGTTTTTCCTGCAGTTGCTGTTGTAGTAACTGAGAAGCAAAGTACAAATCCTCACCCGTCTCAGCACTGCCAAAAGCTTTTGTAACAGCTTCTAGAAATTGTTCTGGGCTAATATCAGGATCAGCTGTCCTCACAGCTTTCACCACCGCTAGTGCTGGACCTTTAAGACTCAATGATTCTGCGCCTCTTTTCTTTAGCAGAACTGTCACTCTCCTCCACCATTAGGTGTGCTTGTTCAACCCACTGTTCGAATGTCTCTTCTCCAACTGGTGTTGGTATTGTGCCCAAGAACATTCTGAGTCTACGATAATGTAACCCTGGAGTGTTACTAAGGGTTTTAGTGTGTTATGAGTGATGTTAGTATTTTGAGTTCACTGTTAAGTTTTATTAAGTTCAATTATTTTGTTGAGAATTAATAAAATAGAAGATGTCTATAATGTCCTGATGGTCCTTGAAGTATACAGGGGGAAGTACCGCCTCCTGCCGTTCACTGCATAGCAACTATGGATATCAGGAGAGAGGGAGAGGAAGAAATGTCCGTTTTTTCCAAGTGGAAAGCGTGGTTGTTTTTATCCAGTCGGACTGTACGGTGGAAATAAGCTATCTAGAAATTGTTGTTAACCAGAAAAGAGTTTGTTACTGCTCGGATTCTTCTGGGTCAGGTTTTTTTACTTGGGAGTACAGTTCAGTGATGATCCAGTCCAAAGATGGCGAGCCACCCCTCCAGGATCCTTGAGATGATTGCTTTAAGAAGAGAACTAAATTCTTTGGACGAACTGTGAACTGTACAAACTCTACTAAAGTGGTAGGACAGATTTGCACGTCATTCCTCCTTTGCACATCCTGCAAAGAGAATCCTCATTGCTGGACTCACACTTAAGGGTGTCGGCTGACACGAGAGAGAGACTGAGTCAAATCCCCCGGGGTTGTGTGTGTTTTGTTTATTATTTTCCATGACTTGGGCCCAATTTTTCCTTTCATGCACTGTTATTGTTTTCATTGTATGTATGTAAGATTCTTTAATTGTGAATGCAAATTGATCAAACCAAGTTCTCAGAGCGTTTCATTAGTCATCCACTCTGCTCCAGTAGTCGAACCTCAGCTATTGGCCCAACACACAGGTAACCATTTAAATCTGTATCCCAAGTGTTGAAAGGGGTGTTACAATAACTATTGCCTTCACTGGAGGGTCTCTCCATCTTTGCCAACAAATCGCCCACAGCACGGATTATCGACTCTGTTACCATTACCATTCTCCTGTGCCTCTGCCCCGCGTTTCGATTTACTCTGGGAAAAATCCTCACGAGGCGAAGCTTCAGCTGTCACTATGATGGACCACGGCTCACCAGCCCCCGTAGGGTACACTTCAGGTGGGATTCTTGTGGCATCTACTTTCTCTTTGGTTTCACACAGGACAGTTAGCCTATCAAGCGCTTTGTTGTATCTCCGGCCTCTGACCCACACTCGACCCAAAGCTTTAACACTCTCCAGAGTGTGCTCTATTTGGTCTATCTCCACTCCTTTGGGAGTAAGCACCATCAGTGTGTGAGCCTCATCTAAGGTCTCTCCACGACTCCATTCCTGAAGCTCCTCGAACAACTCAGAGTGCATAGCTTGAACATCCATGACCAAACAATATCAAAGTTACTGCTTTTATCTCAAAATACACGTGTTTGGGAACTTCAGACTTAAACAACAAAATATCCCAGCGGTGCCTCCATTTTATGTAGCGCCCCTGACTGTGTACTCCACTATAGCCGGGTACGCCCTGAGTTCTAGTTATCTTAAACTTACTTAGTTGCCCTCAGTGAAAGTTCCCCTGATTTACACACGTATAACACACAGATACACTTTTACCTTACTTTGAACTATAGATAAGAAACAGTACTAGACACAAAATCTTATGTTTAAACCAAGCAGGTTTACTGAATGACTTGGTAAACACCCAATAAATCAATAAAGTAAGAAGTCTCTTGCAATGACAAAATATAACAATAATAACAGTTACACAGTTCTTTACTATAATGGGCCCCACACACTCTCACACCACCCAATTTCCCAAGTCCCCTCGGTGCAGGCCTGGATCGATGCTAGGGTGCGTAGGAACCAACGGTCCTAAAAGAAAACAAAATGGTGCTCCTACCTGGAAACCTTAGTCTTTTGTCCACAATACACTCACGGCACGCCGAGAGGTCCGTCCCTTAGGTCGCCGAGCTGCACGCTTACTCCTTTTAAGCAGCAAACCTGACCGACCCGCCTTGGCAGTCAGTAGTCTTCCACTCCATGCAGGTCAGGTGACGTCCAGCGAAGTCCGCCTTTATGGCTAACTACGATTAGCCAAGTTAGCACGCCGCTTACTAGGGATATTTCGAGGCAACAGTGCAAACCAGTCCGGGCTGCACCACCTCACAGTCACGCTCTGTTACTCAGCCGTGGGCGTGGGATGATTTATCCTCACTGTCCATTGGAAAAAAGTCTCTGGAGACGCTAGCAGCATCTCACGCACGCTTTTCTCTCTCCTCTCTTTTCTCGTGGCTGCCTCCACTCTCTCGTCTCTCCTTCCGCCCGCTCCCTTTCAAAGTAAAAGCACCTAAACACACTTCCTTATTACTACTACAACACAGTAGAACGAACAACAGAACTATTCAGATATATCCAAATAAGATAGAATCAAAATGTCCAAATACATAAACACAGGATCATGGCAAAAAGTTTATGGAGTCAAAAGGATTAGACATTTTTTTCAAATTATTTTACCACATGATGAAAAATGCTCTGCTGATTTAAAAAAAAAAAGCAGTAAATGTGTGAAACTGTAACTTTGTTCATACAGAAATGGAAATGCATGCAATAACAAAAATGTTTTCATACAATACCATGTGTTTCAGCACTGCTGACATTATCAAATAGGTATCATTTACTCCACCCATTAATACTGTGAAGTTACACCACTGGCACACAAGAGTGATGGTGATGGGAAATAGGTCTATGTTGATGTACATCTACATAGATATTCCATTAAAAAGCATTCCTGATTTATAATTCATTATTCCATAAATCATCATTTATGGAATGACTGTGGCTCAGGGGGTTGGGAAGCGTATCTGTAACCGGAAGGTCGCCGGTTCGATCCCTGGGATCTCTGTCCTGGCCGTTGTGTCCTTGGGCAAGACACTTTACCGTACCACCTACTGGTGTTGGCCAGAGGGGCCGATGGCGCGATATGGCAGCCTCGCTTCTGTCCGTCTGCCCCAGGGCAGCTGTGGCTACAACTGTAGCTTGCCTCCACCAGTGTGTGAATGAATAGTGGCATTGTAAAGTGCTTTGGGTGCCTTGAAAAGCGCTATATAAATCCAATTCATTATTATCATCTATCATTTAAAAGATTTCAGGACTATTAGGTGTTAAATGTCTCAAAATGTTTGAGCTGTAGTTGTTCATATGAAATGTTAGGGCAAAGGAAAGATTAGATTGAAGTCTTGTTACTAATTCAGGTCAGAACAAAAAGTCAAATCTTGTTCACATGTGTTTTCCTACTTTCTAGATCAAGACCCATAGTAATGGTTGAAGCTGGGGTGTCATTCAGCCCAATCCAAATCCCTACTCAGAATCTAGACTGCTCAAAACCACTGCAGAACACAGCTGAAATTTGCTTTACCATGAGCAGAGTGTCTACAGTCAACACAGGTTCATCATTCTTGGTTTTTCTGAACTACAAAGCCACTGCCCAGCAATTTAATGTTTTCTAAACGTATGTAAATTGCAGCATTGAAATCAAACACTGATTTATTCCAGCTCAAGCAAGGATTAATTACACTTTAACACTGGATGCCACTCGCAAACCTCCAAGCAACCGGGCATATGTTGGTGGGAAACGAGAGCAGTCAGGATCACTTACTGTGGACTTAATAAGAAAAAAATGCTCAACTGTGAAGTTCCTTGTTGAGGTAAAACCAAATAACAACATCAGAAAGTTCACCTTGGTGTAACAATATATTTTGATTTCCATTTTGTTTTTAAGAGTCATCCAACACTGAATCTAAACTCAGCACTCATCTCTTCTTGCAGGCCTGTCCAGAAGATGCTCTCAATTCACTTTCCAATGAGCTCAAATTCAAGTTTGATGGTTTGCCCTCAAACACAAATCTCAGACCAAGCCTTGCCCAGCAGGCTCAAACAGCAACCATTCATCCTGTAAGTAATCTTTATAGGTACTTTATTAACCAGATATCTGAGGGCAGTCTTTATAAAATTATTTTCCTCAATTGTGTTTTTTATTGGCATACACTTGAAGAATACCTTCTGGAGAGATTCAGTTGAAGTACTGGAAGTACATGCATCAACATCCCTGCAGTGGAATCCCACTGCAATAAATGCAAGCTGCTTTCCAGAATATTATTAGGAACTTTATTCCCAGTACCAACATCAGGCACAGCTACATATTTGGGGTCATTACTCAAAAAAAGTTGCATATTAGAAATTAATCGTTAGTAATCCAATATGCTACAAAATTACTAAAGTAGTTTATTACACTGATCATTACATTATTTTCTTGTTACTCCATGAAATGACCCAAAATGCATTGTCTCATAATTATAAGTAAATAATATAAATCTTAGGCTACAGTCTGACACGCCAATGCAATCCCTATCCCAATGAGAAAACACATATGATCTTTCCTTTAGTGTTTACATATAAACACAAGAGATTTTGAAATGGTTGCAACATTGATTCTCCTTTATAAACATTAATGGATAGAAATGGAGGCTTCAAGCTCGACTGCTAATCACTTCCTTTCTTACCTGATTGGGCTATGCTCAGCTTTAACGTTCCTCTGTTGGCTAGTTTTTTTTGCTAGCATGCTGTCTGCGAAGATGCTTCCAATAATCCAATTAGTGTTAGCTGTGCAAACAGCTGCTGTTTCTGTCCTGGATGCAGTTTGCATTTTACCATTGCAGTCTCCTCTCCTCTCTTTCTACTGTAGATCACTCAACTATTTCCCTCCTCCCGCACACAAAGTGAAATGAGCTAATTTTAGCACAAGTGCGCAGGAAGAAAACCAATTTTCTTTGATATTTTCTGTCCAACCAACCAGCAAATAACTAAAGAAAACTTTGCAACACTAGTAACAATATAATTGTAATTGAAGTTTAATTACTGAATTCAGTACCGTAACACATTACATTACTGCATTACTGAAAAATATAAGGCTACTTTTTACTTTATCTTACACCCGGCATTAAGATAAGATAAGATAAGATAAGATAACCTTTATTAGTCCCACACGTGGGAAATTTGTTTTGTCACAGCAGGAAGTGGACAGTGCAAAAGTTATGACGCAAAAATTAGAATACAATAAGAATAAATACAGTACACAGCTGTACAGAATAGAATAAAATAATATACTATATACAGTAGAATAAAATAGAATAAAAATATACAATAAGATAAAAATAGAATACGAATGCTATATACAACTGAGTAAAAATACAACGATGCCAGAAAAGATTATTGCACTTAGTGTTATTGCACATGTGTGGATGTGTGTGTTTGTTCAGTTAAAGTCTTTGTTGTGGAGTCTGACAGCAGTGGGGAGGAAAGACCTGCGAAATCTCTCCGTCCCACACCGTGGGTGCCGCAGTCTCCCACTGAAGGAGCTGCTCAGTGCTGTCACAGTCTGCTGCATGGGGTGGGAGACGTTGTCCAACAGGGATGACAGCTTAGCCGCCATTCTCCTGTCACTCACCACCTCCACTGGGTCCAGAGGGCATCCTAGAACAGAGCTGGCCCTTCGGATCACCCTGTTCAGTCTCTTCCTGTCCCCAGCAGAGATGCTGCCGCCCCAGCAGACCACACCATAAAAGATAGCAGAAGCCACCACAGAGTCATAGAAGGTCTTCAGGAGTGGGCCCTCCACCCCAAACGACCTGAGTCTCCGCAGGAGGTACAGCCTGCTCTGCCCTTTCCTGTAGAGGGCGTCTGAGTTATGAGTCCAGTCCAGTCTGTTGTTCAGATGAACACCAAGGTACCTGTAGCTGTCCACAGCCTCAATGTCCATACCCTGGATGTTCAGTGGTTGCAGTGGAGAATGCTTGTGCCTGCGGAAGTCTACCACCAGCTCCTTGGTTTTACTGGCGTTGATCTGGAGGTAGTTCAGCTGGCACCAGTCCACAAAGTCTTGAGTCAGTCCTCTGTACTCCTTGTCGTCCCCATCAGTGATGAGGCCGACTATTGCAGAGTCATCAGAGAACTTCTGCAGGAAGCACTGGGTGGAATTGTGGGAGAAGTCTGCAGTGTAGATGGTGAAGAGGAACGGAGCCAGAACCGTTCCCTGTGGGGCCCCCGTACTGCAGACGACCCTGTCCGACACACAGCCCTGAGTCCTCACATACTGTGGTCGGTCGGTGAGGTAGTCCAAAATCCAGGTAGTGAGGTGATGGTCCACTCCAGAGTTCTCCAGCTTGTCCTTCAGAACCGAGGGAAGAATAGTGTTGAAGGCACTGGAGAAATCAAAGAACATGATTCTCACAGTGCTTCCAGCGGTCTCCAGGTGAGCGAGGGAACGATGTAGGAGGTGAATGACGGCATCATCCGCTCCAATGCCAGGCTGGTAGGCAAACTGAAGTGGGTCCAGTGATGAGCTTGTTAGGCGCCGAAGCTGAGCCAGGACCAACCGCTCCAGGGTCTTCATCAGGTGGGATGTCAGAGCCACCGGCCTGTAGCTGTTGAGGTCCTTGGGGCGTGAAGTCTTTGGCACTGGTACAACACAGGAGGTTTTCCAGAGCTGTGGGACTCTTCCCAACCTCAGGCTCAGGTTGAAGAGGTGCTCCATCACCCCACACAGTTGGTCTGCGCAGGACCTGACGACCCTCGAGCTGATGCCATCTGGACCCGCTGCCTTCTTGCCATTAATCCTCCTCAGTTCCCTCCTAACCTGGGTGGTTGAGAGAGACAGGCTGGAGCCTTGTGTTGAGTGTGTATTGGATGCTGTTGTTGGGGGTGGGGGGGAGTGAGCAGGGTGAATAGAGGAGGTGTGAAGTGTCTGAGGTGGAACAGCAGCAGTGGGGGTGGGTGAGTCTGCAGCCGATGTTGCAGACTGCCTCATGGCTGAATCAAATCTGTTGAAGAAATGATTCAGTTCATTTGCCCATCTCACATCCCTCCCAGGCAGAGAGTTCTGCTGTTTGTGGCCCGAGATGGTTCTGAGGCCTCTCCAGACTTCACCAACATTGTTTTGTTGAAGCTGGTTCTCCATCTTCAATTGGGTAGAACACACAAATTGTTTGCTGGATTCATCTGTAAAACGTTTACATTTATTCTGTGAATAATGTGTAATATAAATGTTTTTGACATCACACTCTCTTCCACAGTTAGGGTTTGAGATCAACTGTGGAACTGACAACAAATGTGTTGATAACCTGAAAGTGGATTTCAACTTCACCAGGTGAGGCAGAATTACAAAACTTTGTTTAGCTTTGCTTGTGTTTTTAGTCACTTGCTAGGTTTCATAACATGTAACATGTATTTCATAAATTGTACACTCGAAAGACACTTAAAACTTCAATTTTGAAGCACATAGATATTTTGGGACAGTTTGGTATTTAGTCTCCATCATTTTATCCTAATAAAAGAGACAACAATGATAACACACACACACACACAATGGTGGTAGTATGTGATTGAGAGATTACCACGACATATTAAGATTAAAGAAACAAACCCAACAATGGCAGGGAATATTTATTTCAAAATTATACCAATCCCCAAGAAGGCATTGAGGTTCACTAAACCTTAGACACTGTCATGAATACTGGACCCAGAAGCAGACTCAGCACAAATTTAGCAGCGAACTATATACATTTTATTTCTTTTGTGAGAAAACAATAGCAAACTCTGAAAGTGAAAGTTAAACTCAGGCCTGAGGAAACAGGAGCAAATATGGAGGTGAGTGGGGAGAGAAGCTGTGATTGGGACCGTGGGAAACCTGAAACAGAAGAGGAAACAATTACTTAGCTGCAGGGAAGCAGAGGAGAGACAGCAAAGCAGGATAATGATGCTGCGTGCTTACTGTCCGAGCCAGACCACGGAGCTCGAAGGGGGAAAACGTTTGTGAGAGAATCTAGAGGGATGAAGTTACAGAGACTGTTATCCAGCGTGCAGGGCAGGCAGGTAGGACCACTGAGAGTGGCTGAACGGAGCAGCAGGCCGTACTGGTTGATGTAGTCCTCCTGTGATTGCCTGTGGATGGAATTCAAGTGCGATGCTGGTGGCCCCGCCCAAGGGTGTAACCGAAGAGCCATCCAGAAACATCCAGCACAATGCTCCCACAAACCATGACAGACAGAAACATAGCTCAAATCATTGAGATGTTGGTTTATTGACAGTTATTAAAGAAACAAGAAATCAGTGAAAGGCAACGAGCAAGGCTGGGTATACTTGTATGACCGTGGTTTGGTTTTCCCAGCTAGATTAGAGGGTTGCTTTCCTACGCCATTGGGTTTGAAAACACATCTGACTGTCAGTGTACCCAGCTTTCTTGAAGTCCCTGTATGGGGTGGTTCAAGATGCCTCTCCTGGGGACTAACCAACTAATGCTGAAGGGTATGCTCCAAGGGACCACACTCTTCATCCCTCCTCCACGAAGGTGGAAAGTAGAGCTCATCTATTAGTTGAACTGTGGATCCAGGAAAAAAAATGCAGTTGTTCTCATAATCATGGAACACCGGACCAGCTCTTGACCCAAGTGAGGTTGTGTGAAAGTGTAATGGGACCAATGGGTCCAACCTGTCTACATATGCTTTGGAGAACTATTAGAGAAGGCATTGATGCGTATCCCTTGGGGAATCTTATGGGGGTTTGGTTTGGCTGCTACTGTTACAGGCCATTCAGTCCCTGCACAACCATAAGAGTAGTATGCCAGACCGTTTCCTGGTGAGCATTGAGCTCTTCTAGGACTGTCGTTTGCTACCAATTCTGTTCACAACTTTTATGACCTCATCAGGTGATGACCTCCAGTGTACACTATGGTGGTTTGCAGTTGAGTGTGAAGTAGATGAAATGAGAATCAACATCAGAAGTCTGAGACCATAGGCCTCAGCTGAAACAGTGGGGGTGTGCTCACTTTGTGTTAGGGGCAAGTAATAGGAGAGTGGAGAGGGATATTGACAGGCGGATTGACATGGCAACTGCAGTGATGTGGATGCTGTACTGGTCTGTTGTAGCAAAAAAATCTATTTCCCACCCATCACCTATGGCTGTGAGGTCTGGGAATTGCCCAAAAGAATACGGCAGAAATTAGCTTTCTCCAAAAGAGAATGACTTCTGCAGAGTCATTTGAGAGGATATCAGAGTAGAGCTGCTACTCCTCTCTACTGAAATGAACCAGTTGAGGTGGGTCAGCATCTGACTAAGACACCTAGAGACATCCATTCTGATTACTAGAGATTACTAGAGAGCGCTTATTTGACCTGGGAATGCTTTGATGTCCCACTGGATGAGCTAAAGGAGCTGGCTGCGAGAAAGAACTCAGGGCATTTCTGCCTAGACAGAGGCCTCCATGATCCACACCTGGATAAGAGTCCGAAAATCAATGGATGGTAATTAGGGGTTTTGATAATCGATTTATTGATTTAAAATCGATTCTGGCTTTGATAATGTGATATCGATTCATTAAAATCCTGAATCGATTTTTTAATATAAATTTATTTTGCCCAAAACGCCAGAATCTCAGGTTAAACCTCACAAAATTTCGACAACCACCAAACAGCTAAACAGTAAATGAGAGCAGGTACATGGATTCTGCACAAAGACGTAAACACAAAGCGCGGACCCGCCGACAGATCAAAAGCAGCGAGATGTCGCTTTTCTCACAAAACGGCATGGGCAGGGTTGGGGCTGAAAGCCGACAGCTCACCGATTCTGATCCGTCGGCGGGTCCGCGCTTTTTTGTTTACGCCCTTTTTGCGCTGATTCTGAAGATGCAGGTTTAATCACTCACCAAACAATATTGACTGAACCAGCAGAGAAAGAAGATCCAAACTACACTTCACATAAACATCGTCATGAATTCACTCTTACTTTTGCTGTTTTGCTTCCACCACGATAAAATCACACTTCATGCACAGCTCTCTCACTCCCCCACCCCTCTCTCTGTACTCCAAGAACAGTTTCCCATCTAAATCTCTGTTTTCTGCATTATTCGCTTGCTTGTTACGCACAAGTCTACCGTTGTTTACAGCGCTGTCGGCCACTGTTTTTGTTCCTTTTAGTTACTTCCGAAAAGAAAACCTAATTTCTGCCGTTCAACAGGCTACTGAACAAATTTAAACTTTTACAATTATGCAAAATGGAAAACGCTCAGCAGTGTCTCTAATAAAACCGCTTTAACTTCAGAGGTAATGTTCATATGTTGATTAATGGTTTTCTTTCGTTTTTGATGTACTGCAGAATATTTGTATAAAATCCCAGGCCAGGAAAATCACCTTCATGTTTTTCTGTGTTTTATCTTCAGCTACTTTGACACAAAGGCATCTGCTGTGATGCTCACACCTTTGATAAAGTCTTGCGAGTGTCAGCTTTCTTATTATAGATACAAAAATATGTAAATGTTCTGATCTGAATTATAATATTTCTGACTGTCTGAGGCAAAATTTCCCATATTCAAATTTAATTGAATCGAATCATGGATCAAATCGATTCGGGACCTTGTGAATCGGAATCGAATCGATTCTAGTAATCAGTGACGATACCCAGCCCTAACGGTAATACCTTTTTTCATAATGCATCATCAGTTATTTTTTGTGTTTTATGATCACCAGCAAATGACAGCAAATTAAAATAATATAGGGAGCTTCCTGACTGCCAATATTGATGCATGATGGCGCCGGTGTGTGTGGCTTGCCGTCTGTCTCTGTCAATTTTGTTTTGTACAATTTGTGCCACCCAAATCAACTCGCAACTGGTATATGAACACCAAAAACTTTTTGATCTTCAATGTTTTCTGACTAATCAGCAAGGACAAACAACAGGGTATCCACCATCCCTGGCTGATGTTCCTGCTTACCTGCTACGTGGAGCACTTCCTCCTGCTCCGACGCATCGTAAACGTGCCGGTCGGCTAGTGAAGCTTAAAGCCTGCCTTACTTTTTCTGTAGCGGCTGCTCCAGTGGATTATAGTCTGTTCCATCACATCTCAAGGCGTCTCCTGGAGCATGTTGCCCCTTGTCTGGTTCCTGTCGTAAGCTCGTGTGCATGTGAGCCTGCTCGCCAATGTTTTTTACGTCTTGGGCGTCGTGGAATAAACTTTGTGAATTTGCGGTCATTAACTTGGGCTTCACAGAAAACTTCTTCCCAGACTCCAGTTCCAACGAGGATGGCTTTAATAAATGCCCGGTCCATAGCAAGTAAAACGTTTGTCATAAACGATTTATTTTCTTCAAATGGTTTGAATCTCCTTTTTGTGACTGAGACATGGATGAAAATTGGTGAGTCTAGCTTCATTTCTGTGTTTTCTGATCACAAACCTGTTTTATTTGACATTTCTCTTGTGCATGAGTTTAAAGCTCGCGCTCCACCCAGGCGCTGCCGAATCTTTAATTCTTCCACTGCTGCGCTCTTCTCCTCAACTTTTATAGAAAAAAATGCTTTTATAGACCCTGAAATTAGTTTAGGACTTAGTCTGGATGAGCTGCTATTGCAGTTCCAAGAAACCTGTACTGAAACCCTAAACATTATGGCCCCACTAAAAGTTGAAAAGTGTTAAAGTTGAAAATTTTGAGTCCACCTCAGCCCCCCTTTCGTGTGGGGTGCCCCAGGGCTCAATCCTTGGCCCTCTTCTTTTTTCATTATACCTGCTCCCTTTCGGGTCTATTTATAGAAAACATGAAATATCCTTTCACTGTTACGCAGACGACTGCCAAATTTATTTGCCTTTAGCACCAAATCGCCCAGGCTCCATCCAAATCCTTTTAAACTGCCTTGAAGATGTCAAAGCTTGGATGGCTCTGAACTTTTTGAGTTTCAATGAGAGTAAAACAGAGGTGATTGTATTTAGACCTAATAATATTTCATGCAACCCGCTTGTAAATTATGGTTGGCTAGGGTCTTATATCAAGCAGCATGTGACAAACTTGGGAGTCATTATGGACTCAGATTTTAAATAGAACAAACATATTAATTCAGTGTTGCAAAAAAGCTTTTTCCAGCTGAGGCAAATAGCAAAGCTGAAGCCAGTTTTGTCAAGACGTGACACGGAGAAGGTAATACATGCCTTTATTTCAACACAGCTTGACTATTGCAATGGACTTTATGTTGGAGTCAGCCAAGGGTCTCTTGCTTGTCTTCAGCTCGTTCAAAATGCTGCTGCCCACCTCTTAACTGGTACCCACAGGCATGATCATGTAACACCTATCCTGTCTTCTCTTCACTGGCTTCCTGTTCATCACAGAATTAATTTCAAAGTCCTAACACTGGTTTATAAATGCCTTAATGGTCTTGCTCCCCCATACCTTTCCGAGTTACTTCAGCCATATATTCTTTCACGGACCCTCAGATCAGCTGACCAGCTGCTGTTGGTTGTCCCAAAATCAAGGCTCAAATGCAGAGGAAAGAGAGCCTTTTCAATTATGGCACCAAAACTTTGGAATACGCTGCCTTTAAATATTAGACAGGCATTTTTGTTTCCTGTTTTTAAAGCGCTTTTGAAAACACATCTTTTTTCGATAGCGTTCAGACTGGCGTGAGTTGATATTTGTATGCGTTGTGTTGACTTTGATAGTTTGTGTTTTATTATGTTTTATGTAAGTGTCAGTGGTTTTATCTTGTGTTTTACACTGTGTTTTTGTACAGCACTTTGGACAAACCTTTTGTTTTTAAATGTGCTATATAAATAAATTGGATTTGGATTTGAATATTAATATGTTAGTATTCAACACAAAGCTATACTATATTTAGCCTCCTACAACTTCAGCATCACAGTGCAGTCTTGCTTTATTCTTGTCCTCTGTCAGATCCTTAGAGGTTAAAGTGGGCATCGATGAGCTTTTGAATGTCACAGTCTCAGTGGAGAACAGAGGGGAAAACTCCTACAACAGCCGTGTTATTCTCACGTATCCAGCTGGACTCTCTTACAGGAAGTTCACCATTCAGCAGGTAATGTGTCAGGATCAAGTTCATCATTGATTTGCTGCTCTCCCAGTGCATCCAGCAGTCATTTTCTTTTCTAATAAAGGGAAGAATTGAGTGCAATTCCTTGGACAGTGAAGCTGGTTTATCCCGTGGAAGGACAGACTGTACTATTGACAAGCCAATTTTCAAGAGCAGAACTAAGGTTTGTTATTGTGGTATGATTTTGTCTGTTAACTTCTACACAGTTTAACAAAATGAGCAATCACTCTGATCTCTCTTCTTCAATTCAATCAAGGCTTTCTTCATTGTCTCATATGGTATCGAAACAAACACTCAACTAGAGAGGAAGATCTTTATCACTGCTAATGCCACCAGGTACTGTTCATTTAGTAGAGGTCCTTCTCATTTAAGCAATAACCCCACAGACACAGTACAAATCATTTCACTTCTGTCTTTCAGTGGAAATCAGGAGAACGCTACAACGAGTGAAATCTACAAAAATAAATGGATTGATGTGAAATACAGCATTTTCATGACATTTGAAAAGTATGTGTTGTTCTGTTCGTTATAAGATGAATTACACATTTTGTTTTACACAGTATGTATTTAATGTTTAACATGTATCTGTTTAGCTCCTTCAGTTACAGCAATTTCACTTTTGGGATGGATAATTTGCAGATACCAGTCCAACAATCAATCAAGGTAAAATGTAATAAAATATAATAAATATGACTGTGTGAATTAGACTTAACCATAATAGTGTTTGACTGCTTTTTCTTTACTCCCCATGTTTTAGGTTACAAATGATATCAGAGCGTTTAATTTCACTGTGGTGATCAAGGTTCCAGTGAAGCTTGGTGAAAAAGAGATTTGGGTATTGAGCAGCCTACAGGTAATATATATGTCAGAAGATCTAAAAATGGGTCAGATTTAGCTGTGTGATGGGTGAATGAGGTAAAAACAGGACCAATCACCCTGATGCTATTTTAAATGTATTTCAGATTGTAGACTGTCAGACAGAAAATGATGAAGAACCAAGTGTCAAAGATTTTGTTCCACAGATACAAAAGGATAAAGTGGTGGTAAGTATCCGTCTGTACTTTTGCTACCTACCTGTTAAAACTGAACCATGGTACTGATTCAAAACACAACATTGTACTGAATACAAGATTTGTTTCATTCAGTCTTCTTTAAATCACCCACAGGACTGCTCTGTAGCCATGTGCAGAGTGTTCAAGTGCAACACCTTCATGGGAAGACTGCAGAGTAGGACATACGAAATCTCTGGCAATCTCAGTTCAGGATGGATAGAGCAGGTAATTAAAGAATAGTTTTTTAAAATTGTTTCATTAATACTTTTCCTGAGTATGTATGAGTACCTTCATTAAATCTTCAGATATAACCATTTTACAGTTAAATCAAATAATACCTAATTTAGGCTTAACTCGTTTCATTTTTTCTAAGATTGGACTTCAATCTGCCAAATTCCTCTTGACCAGTACAGCCACTGTGGATTATGACCAAAGCCAGTACATCTACTTTTCAACAGTGTCTAACAACAATCCTCCTGTTCGCAAGGTGATTTAGCATTACTTTCTCTCGTTTGAGTTACACAAGAGCTTGAATATCATCCACATTCTGTTACCTTATCTCTCAGATTATAGTCGAGGTAGAAGTGTATCCTCAGACAAATTTCACCAAAGAGATTATAGGAGGATCCCTGGGAGGGTTGGCTTTTCTGGCTTTACTCACTGCTGGCCTGTATAAGGTGAAAGACTCTTCTTACACTTTTTCAACTCATCACACAGCTGTGAAAGGTTTTTAGAGAGTATGTCTAATTTTTTAAACAAAGTTCAAGAGTTTATATTTACTCATGTAGTTATTTGCTTTAATTTTGAATGTAAGTCTAATGAATGATCTCTGCACTTTCATTTTTTCCCCTTGCACTCCTAGGCTGGGTTTTTCAAGAGTAAATATTCACAGATGATGAATGAAAATGCAGAGACCGATCTGGAACCGGGAACTGATGGAAATGAATCCCAAACAGAATAACAAAGCTCATATTTGTTGTTGTACATTTACTGTAAAGTTAAAACAAAAATTAAACAAGGAAATTTGTGTTTGGTTGATTATCCCTTTGTTGTAACAGTTCTTGTTAAAAAAAATCTTATAGTGTGGGAAAGCATTTTTATAGCTGGAACGGTCTGCTGGTGTCTGCTCCAAGCAGGCCACATTTGAGTGATCTGGATAGAGCTTTAGTGCTTTAGGGCAACCTCAAACTAGTTTTCCGCATAACTAAGCTACATCAATATTTTGAGTGAGCCCCAGTACCATCTCCAATTCTAAGGCCAAGTTCCGTATAATGGGGGATGTCAGAGACTGGCTGCAAAGAAGAAAACATCACAAGAAGACAGTTTTCTCGCCTTGCCAGCACTTAGGAACTGTAGACAGTCATCTACACCTCTGCACTCAAGGTTTGCAGGACAGCATGGTCAGTGGCTCCCGACACAGACAATCTGGAAGGGATTGCACACAGCTAGTCTCATGGGGCTACCAGGAAGCCTACCATGCCTGCACTTAACTATCAGCCCTGTTTGCACTGGTATCTGCAACATGTGCACTAGAATCAAAATGTGGAGGGACGTAGTTTTCAGCAATGAGTCCAAATTCTGCCTACACCAGTTGGATCTTAGGATCAAAGTATGGAAAAGATTTTGACAACGCTATGAGAACTCTGTGCTGATTGCTGGTGGAGGCAGTGTGATAGCGTGGTGAAGCATCTCCCTCACTGGAAGAAGCAGTGCTTGTCATCACTGGAAGCCATTTCAGTGCAGAGAAATATCAAGATGAGATTCTGCAACCAGTGGCAGTCCCATATCTCCAAAGACTGGACCAAACTCTAGCCTCAAGAAGACAATCCTCGCCTCTACAGAGTGGGTACTTTCAACATTTGGGAGCGGAAAGGATGTAGTAGCCTACCTTGAGACTCCAAGGTAAACTTTACACAGACAGAACACACAGCAAAATAAGGGTAGATCACAACACCGACAAACTGAAACACAGGGCTTAAATACATAGAGGGAGCAATCAGGGAATAGGAGTAACAGGAGGGAAACACAGCTGGGGCAAATCAGGCCTAACGAAACAGGGGAAGCAAAACCAGATACATTAACATAAGACATGGACCTTCAAAATAAAACAGGAAACATAACACAGACTGAACTTACAGACGCAGACTCACAGGCAGGCACTACAACAGAGGGAACAGAGAGGTGGGACCAGGGCAGACACAGACACTGACTGGACACGGGGATATAGCAGACAGGGGAGACAGCAGCTAAGGATTACACACAGACATAAACCATAAAAAAGAACTCTAACAAAGAAACCAAAGACTAGAAATGATAAATAATATAATAAACTCAAAACCCTGGGTCAACGACCCAGGCATCCTAACACTGATATGCACTTACGAGGACATTATACTGCTACTGTTCTATCGAAATTTTATATGAATATCCTCATATATGGCTCTCATTTTTCTTAGAAACAAAGATTAGGTAAAAAAAAAAAAATCTGTCAATTCTTTGTTTTTACTTTCATCAGGTCCCAATCAGCCCAAATATCAAAGAGAAATTAAAAATGCATGCTGTGGAAGAGTTTGGGTCTTAGGAGGATAAAACACAAATTTCCATACTTTTTTGTATTAAGAATATATGAAAGACCTGCCTGATATTTTAAGGAATGAATATGGTGTGCAGCAGTGTCCATGCTACCACATTTGATTCTTTAAGCCAGGGGTGTCGAACTCCAGGCCTCGAGGGCCGGTGTCCTGCAGGTTTTAGATATCACCCTGTTTCAACACACCTGAATCAAATGATTAGTTCATTACCAGGGTTGTGGAGAACTTTAAGACATGTTGAAGAGGTAATTTAGCCATTTAAATCAGCTGTGTTGGACCAAGGACACATCAAAAACATGCAGGACACCGGCCCCTAAGGCCTGGAGTTCAACACCTGTGCTTTAAGCAAACAAAAGATCACTCATTCCCTATAACCTATAACTTCTTCAAGACCGAATAATTGTTGAAATTAAACCATCTGAGCAGACAAAAAGTTTGGATACTCAAATAAAATGGACAATAATTAAATGTAGTGACCTACCTGAGCAGATGGAGTGAATTTTTGGCAAAGTCCTGCCATGCATTATGGTAGGAAGTGTCTTTTCCAAGTGACCCTATGTTTTTTGAAGAATCTTACGGCTCAATGAAAGTTTCCATGTTTGAATGTATGCAAACACTATATGTTAATCATGTAAACTGTATTTAATGGTTCCATTCAATTCAATTTTATTTATGTAGCACCAAGTCACAACAACAGTCAATTTAGATCAGGGTGCTCTATATTGTAAACTTAATAAAAAACCTTCCATGCCATCATGTAGACTACTGCAAAATGTATGAAAATCAACATATATGCTGAAAAGTACTAAAAAAAAAGCTATTTTTGTTAAACTGAAGAAGGTGACTTGATTCATTCATGCTGCTTTAGGTCATGCTACCTGGGTTGTTTGCCCATTGTCTTTGTGTTTTTTGACTCTTGGACCTTGCTTTTTATTGTGGTGATTTATTTTTCTTAGTCTTTATTTCATATTATTTAGTTTCCTTGTGCTTTCTAGTTTGTGAATTTCTAGTTCTTAGTTACTTGTTTATTTAGTCTGTTCCCTTTTTGTGTCTGTCACTGTGTGTCCTCCCCAGCATCTCCTGTGTTAGTTATTTGTGCCTGTCTTGTCTCTATGTTTAGCTGTCCGTTTCCTCAGTCATATCTCCGTGTGTCTGTCAGGTTTCTCTCGCCCTCTCTGTCCCTCGCTCTCTGTCTGTTTCCTGTTTTATCGTGATAATCTCTTGTCTTGGTTGTGTTAGCTTTTCTTGTTGTTTTGAGTTTGTTCTCCAGCTTCAGCAGTGAAGCTGTTTGAGTTCAGTGTCTGCATTTTGGAGCCTCTCTCTGCCTGCCACACACCTTCACATGACAGACTGGTGAAAAGATGTGCAATTTTTCAGCTTACTGTTGTGAATTTGTAACAAAAAAAGATTTTTTTTTCTTCAGTGTTTATTATTTGCAGTACTGTATGTGAGCAGAATTATATGCCATTTTTTTGCATATGATATTATTTCACTTTTAAAAAGAATAAAAACACAATGATAAGATGACAGCAGTATAATGTATTGAACATACACATTCTTGTATAATTAGCTTTTTAGAATAAAGATTATATATATTATATATAGGAAAAATAATGCAGCTTTATTATTATAAATGTAAAGTGCTTCGAAATTGCTAATATAGTTTCTTCAGTTTTAACGGATTATAAACAGCTCTATTAATACATCAATGTGGAGGCTTATTAAGAGTGTTAATATCTCAGTCACTTTCACATTTCAGTGCAATGATGAATTACATCAAATGCCCACAATAACAATTACTGACTAAGAAGAGCAAGAATTATGAAATAAAAATAGTTTGTGGAGGTAGATAAGTATGTGTTATCTACAATAATAGCACACATGTTTAAACACACACATGCATGCATACACACACGTACACATGCATGTGTGTAAGGAATTCAGCGCAGTATTGAAATGATGTTGAAATAAAGCATTAATTAAGCATAAACTCTTAAAATATTGTAGATCAGCGGTCCCCAACCTTTTTTGCACCATGGACCGGTTTATTTCTGACAATATTTTCATGGACCGGCCTTTAAAGTGTCTCGAATAAATACAACAAAATAAAACCAGTACCAATTTATTAATAAAACACGGGAAAAGACCCAGGGAAACCAAGTTAACAATAAAAAAGATTTTAAAAGATGACAAAAGCAGATCAAAAACCCTAAAAAAACCCCATAAATTTCACACTCGAGACTCAACTCTCGCAGCCCGGTTCTTCACTTTGTGATCTAATTAAAGTTAATGTGTGAGAGAAGATAACTTAAAGGTGGCTATGCATCCGATACAAGTTAGGGACTGAGTTGTAAATAATAGAAAAATAAATTATCCATAAATGATGAATGGAGTTGATGAATGTCTGTAAAACAGAAGACGCACAGCAAATTTGTTGCATATGAGTAAATGTGAATAAGGAGTAACTGTCACCTCCAAAGCATTGTAGTGGTAAGGTGAGATTGGATTTAAGTTTTTCAGTCTGGGTTAAGATTGGAGAAGGTTGGCTACTACTTGCGAATATCTAAACAAGGTCCTGAGTTGTGGTGGGTATGACCCATGGCACCACGACAGCAAGGGAACCCTTTTAGCTGTTATAACATAAAGGAACTTAAATAAAATTATGGTGTTTTGTGAATCACAAAGTGGTTATAATTCCAGGGACATGTTTACTGTCTACTTTTGGCATACCACACACACTGAAGCTCTGGTGGCTTGTTGAGTTTTGTGGGGTTTGTTGTAGTGGTGTATAACTTCTAAATGTGGTCAGTTTCTTTTTCTGTTTTGATGATCTTTAGACCGATTGTTTACTTCAGTATGTAAGTTCCTGTCAGGCTTTTTGTAGGTTGCTATTTGAGTTTAGCTCTTAAGTGTTTCTTGCATAATAGTTTATTTATTCAGTCCTTGTCTCCGTGTTCAGTGTTTTCCTGTTGTTACTTCCTGTTTTATTTTCTGAGTACCCTGTCTCACAAAATAAAACAGGAAGTTTTGTTATACTTAGTAGAGTTTTACTTCCTCCCAGTTCTTGTCTTGTTTCCACTGTTCCTCCTCACCTCTTGTGTGTACTCAAAGCCTCAGTTTGCGTGTGTTTTTTTATTGGGTCATACTGTATTCCTGCATTCCTCCTAGTTTGCTTTTCCTCCAGTGCCTTTTCTATTTTATTTATTTGCATTCAAGATCTTTTTACCTGCCATAATAAAGACCCACTTTTTTGTCTCCTCTTTTCCTGAATATTATGATAGAAACTTACAAATATGTTTAAACACATGAATTCTCTTCAGTCACTTTTCACTTAACATCCTCAGCACAAACTAAGCAGAGAAGCCCCTGCAGCTGACTGACTGGAAACAGTCAGGTCTACCATCCTTCACTATGAGACTGTCAGGGTAGTTAGGGGAAAATTACCATGTCTACATGTGTCTGTATCTACGGAAGATGATTAAGGCCAAAAATCGAATTTTGATTCAGATGATTTCTTTTTTCAAATCTTTTTTCAAATCTTTCAAATCCGGGCATTGTCTGTAATGTTAGGTTTTAGTCATCATCCTCGTACTTCAGGCTTAAAATGTTCAGGGTAATTTATATTATGCCTTGTTTTACTTTTTTTTTAAATGATGAGTCTTTGCATTGTTAAAACTCGATCAACCACAGAGCGTAGCATTTTATTACATTTCTATCTCTTAGATATCACATTAAGAACACAAACACACACACACACACACACACACAGAGTGAAAGAGGAATACTTAAAAAAAAAAACTGACATGAAACCTTCACCTCGGATGTGGGTTGACAAAAGTGCTACATTTTTATCAGTGGTGGACACTTGCAAAAGGAGTGACTTCCTGAAAACCAGTTGTAGTTTGCAAAGATGTGATGAAGCTTCAAATAAACTAGAGTTAGCTGGTTAGTCATGTGGCAGCCAGGCAGGGTTCAGAAATTATTTTAAGGTGCACAAAGAATTACTGAATAACTTGTTTTGTAATCCTTAACTGGATAATACATTGAGTGAGCTATGGCAACATTTGTAAAGTACACGATTTTCCTTTTGGCTGCGTTTGCACATTATGTACCACAACAGAACATCTACTTTGAGTTCTCTTTTTAAACCACAGACATGAAGAAGCCATATAAGGCCTGTTATATTGAACCCATCCTGCTGAAGACGTTTTTCTTAACCCTTACGAGACCCGTTTGGGTCCCTTTTTTCACGAGGGTCTCGTAAGGGTTAATAAAGGAACAAATTTGCAGTCACCTATATAGAGTAGAATAGAATAGAATAACCCTTTATTGTCACACTGTACATGTACAACAAATTGTTGTACTCTGTGGTCTTTCAAGCTCCTTGGTGTTGCTGAGTATTGATATGCACACTGATGCTACATACTAAAGAAGAGGTGTCACATCAGTACACACATCACTTCAGCAACACAACAGATACTTGTGTCTGTGAAGGTTCTCAGTCATCCAGGTCATCGTAGAACAGATACTTGTGTTTAAAAACTCTCGTAAAAGTTTTTTTATTCAATCAAAAGTAAAACAAGTAAGTAACTATGAAATGTACTCAAAGCACAAATTATAAAGTAACTCTATGGATATTGCTTGGACATTTTGCAATTTTTGTGCAATTCTAATGGAATCTCTTATTACAATAATAAAATTACAGACTCTTCTTCATGATAAATTCTAATAAGTGTACACAAGCAGAGAAAAATAACAATAATTTAAAAATAAATCTATTTGCTGTTGCCTACATTACAGATGGGTTACTGTTGGAGCTAAATTTGATGTGTGTCATCTGGTAAGCTGTGAAAAAGGTGCATGCAGCAGTGTCACTTGTGAACCAGGGTCAGAAATTCATGGAATTAGAGCGAGTAGAAAGCCAAACATTTTTTTTTTGTAGTTTTTGTTACCAGAGGTCACTTTGTGGATGAATTGTGTTTTTATCATTCAGTTGTTTACTCATCTTTCGCAGTTTTGAAAATCTAGATGACAACGTGTTCAAAGTATTGGAGAATCACAGTTTTTTTTACCAAAACAAGTTTTAAATGACTTCACTTCCCTTCTGTGAACTGTTTGGTGGTTCGTTATCCACTGCAGTAGTAGTCTGCACACCAACACAGAAAAATGAGTTGAGGTCAGCAGGGGTGTGAACACTAAGACTGGTCGTTGTGGTGCAGTGTGGGGAAAAGAATAGTCTTAGAAACAAGTCAAGATAATTTCTCTTGTGAACTCCAGTAGATTTATTTATTTATTACTCTGTTTATTAATTTTCTTTGCTTGTATTTACAGGCTATGATTAGCTGATTGTGCTGCTGCTCTTTGTAGATTTAGCCAAATGAATTCAAAAAGATAAAAGCAGATGTTATATTTCAACTCCTACACGGTATAAAGCTTGCATGAAGGTGGAAGTGAGTGAATCATCAGCTAAATTTAAATGTGTGTCTGTTACTTGTTACACTGACCTTCTTCACCTCAGCTGCTCTTTAACAGCCTGAATTCTATAGAAGTGTAGGTTACATGAACTTAGTCATTTTGGTAATGAAAAAGGTAAGTAAACATATCACAGAGAAGATTTTGCCGACTTTGAGAAGTACTGTACCCCTCATCTCTCTTTGAAACTAATAAGGGGTCATTCATCAGTTTGCACAGTTTATTTTAAAGCATGACCCTACTCGAACATTGTAAAACAAATAGAAATATGTTGAGGTCTTCGCGTGTGGTGAGTTCACCGATCGACATCTCCGGCTACAGAAAATATCTCTCCTATACATTTCATGCTTTGTTTCTGCAGTTTAATACAGATATTATATTTTTGTATATTTATAAATGTGGCTACATTTATCTGAGAGTCTACTATGTGTGTATGTGTCACGGCTGTGGTGAAGGACGTGTGGGGTGGTGAGAGAAGGACCCAAGTGCAGGCACTGACTTTACTGCGAGTGAGCTTTATTTACAGTGGGTGAGATACAAAGAGAAGCAGAATATGGCAAAACTAAACTAAACAAAGACCTAAACTGGGAGGCAATTACAGAAACTAATACAAAGGAACCAAAAACCTCAGTGGAGTGTTGACCAGGGGACAGAAAAGCCTGAGACAAGGAACATGGAGAAATGACATAGATGAAATGCAGACGAACACACAGAGGAAGACAGAACTTAAATATTAAACAGAGGGATAACATGGGAATAAGACATAGGAGGAAAGCAGGGTCTGGAGATATCAAACATGACGAGACCAAGGGGAAGCAAAACTGAAAACATTAACAAAGAACAGGGGGCTATCAAAGTAAAACAGGAAACGTAAGACAGGCGCAGAGACATAGACTTCACACTGAAACAAGGAGACATGGCTGACAGGGGAGAAAGAGGGAACATGGATCACCGGAAGAGCACAGAAACCAAGAGATTAGAAATTCTAAATAATAATAAAGGCAACACTGGGTGACCGACCCAGAACCAAGATAGTATATTTGTAATTATGTATAGCATGTATGAACGTGTGCACTAACACACTGAGCAGAAGCACAGCAATACAAGCAATTAAAAAAAATTTAATGGAAAGAATTGAACAGAACAGAATTTAATCGTCAAAGTTGGTTGCCCGCCCAAATCATATAGTCTGCTGCTGACACCTCTTATTTCTCTCCTTTCTAACATCTTTCTCCATCTCTGACTGAAGTTATCTCACATGTTTTTCTCTTCCCGTTAAATGCAGCAGCTGTAGCTTTAGCCAGCTGAGCAGTGTCACTGTTCAGGAAACCGCACAGAAAGTTTGTGTGATTACTGATGTTTATTGGGCTGTTTTCAAAGTTACATCTGCCACTTAAACAAAAGCTAAGCCCTAGATATGCCAGCTAGATATAAAAGCACCACAACCACAACTTCCTGACGCTTTTACCCTGTAGAGCTGTGTTAATAACCAATGTTGTAAATAATGCGTAAATGTTTTTGGCTTCTTTATTCTCTATAATAATAATTAATGATGAATACATCATTAGTGTATCCATCATCAGTGCTTCATTCCTAAAAATAAGTTTGATTTTTGAAACTGAAATGATTTTCAAATCAGTTTTGAGCAACAATATCTGCCATAAAGAGTGGTAAACCAAAAGCAACAAGATTGAAAAAGTAAGAAGTAGAAACTACATTTGTGTTAAAATATAGGGAGTAAAAGTAACTGAAACTACAGATACCTGAAAATTCTGCTTGAGTACAGTAATGAAGGATTCGCACTTTGTTACTTTGATTGATTGATGCTGCAATCTACCTGAGTCCATTTGTTTATGATGACAATGTACCTGTCTTCTGATGGCTGCTTCCAGCAGGATGACGCACCATATCACCAAGTCCATAAAATTTTAAAATTACTCCTGGAACATGAAAACGAGTTCACTGTAGTTAAACGACTGAAATCAGACACAGGACATGATCCTGAGGCATCCTCCTGATAGGAGATGCCCAGAACACATTGCCAAGGAGGCATTCAGAATGCAACCTCATTCTCAGGCCTCCTTTCAATATGGAGACCATATCTCTAAGGGAGAGTCTAGACACCCTGTAGAGGAAGCTCTTTTTCTCTGTATGTATCGGGGATCTCAAACTTTCAGTCACTATCCACTGCTTGTGGCCATAGTTGATATCAAAAATGCAGATGCTTTTGTGGTCAGCTCTCTCTTCATCTAACAAACTGGTACAGCATCCGCATTATTGCAAATGTTGTACTAACCAGTCTGTCAGTTTCTAGCAAAGATGACAAGATTCTTATAGAACAGCGTCAGGTGCAGCAATTCCTTCCTGACTTGGAGTGGGCACTCCACTTGTTTCTGTCTGAGAACTACAGCCTCGCACTTTGGAGGTGCTAAAACTCACCCTGCTTCACATTGAGCTGAAAGCTATCCAGGAGGGCTCTGCCTGAAGAAACCTGATGAATCACACCGTCCATAAAAAGCAGAGAGGTGACCCTGAGGCTGCAAATCCAGTAGCACCTGGCAGAATCCCATGTACACTTTAATATCCTTGGCAGCATAAAGAGTTGGCCCAGCGCACCAGGAGGATAATCACACTGTATCTCATAGACCCGAGGTTTGTCTCACAGAGGGAGTCAACATCTTCAGTCCGCTGGTGTAGAGGGTTGTTAACCAAGGCAACCCCACAACATCTACAACCTTGAGAAACTCAGGGCAAAAATCATCCACCACATGAAGACATACCTCACTTACCTCGACTTACTTCGCCCACAGTGATTGGTCATTCACCTCACTTCCTGTATCGGAGGTGTGTGAGTGGGTTTAAGGGGGTGATAATGCCCTTCACGTCACTACATGCCCACTGTATACAGTGTGAACACGAGACCATCTTGCATCAGTCAGTCTCTGTTTATCAAAATCAGGTTAACCATCAGGCTTAGCAAAGGTTGCACATTCACAGAGTCGGGCTTTAGTGCACACGGCGTTCGTTTCAGTTTCTCTCATTCAAATAGCTTATGAAAGAAAACAAACATTTGAAAAGATCAGAATCAGAATCAGAATCAGAAAGGGGTTTATTGCCAAATGTTGAGCAGGTTTACAACATTAGGAAATTGCTGCGGTGCAAACATAGTGTCATAAATAGCACTTAAATAGACATGAAAAAATAAAAGTAGTAATAAGAATTAAAAGTGCTACGTAGAAAGATATGTGCATGAGATATACATGAGATATATACATGAGAATAAGAATTAAGAGTGCTACGTAGAAAGATATATACATGAGTGCAGGTGGTGATCAGTGCCAAACATGGAATGATGCAGTGACACAGCGTAGGTCATGTGTTAGGAGTGGGAACAGTCATATGGTTATTGTTCATGTGTCCAACAGCAGAGGGGAAGAAACTGTTCTTATGGCGAGAGGTTCTGGTGCAAATGGACCGGAGCCTCCTGCCTGAGGGGAGCAGGTCAAACAGACTGTGTCCAGGGTGAGAAGGGTCAGCTGAGATCCGAGCTGCACGCCGCAATGTCCTGGAGGTGTACAGGTCCTGCAAAGATGGGAGTCTGCAGCCAATCACCTTCTCAGCAGAGCGCACAACACGCTGCAGTCTCTGTTTGTCCCTGATAGTGGCTCCAGCGTACCACACGGTGATGGAGGAGGTGAGGATGGACTCGATGATTGCAGTGTAGAACTGCATCATCGTCCGTGTTGGCAGGTTGAATTTCTTCAGCTGCCTCAGGAAGTACATCCTCTGCTGGGCTTTCTTGATGACGGAGGTGATGGTGGGCTCCCACTTCAGGTCCTGGGTGATGGTGGTACCCAGGAAGCGGAATGAGTCCACAGAGGTGATGGGGGCGTCAGTCAGGATGATGGGGGGGAGTGGGGCTGTGTGCTTCCTGAAGTCCACAATAATCTCCACTGTCTTCTGGGCATTCAGCACCAGGTTGTTGTGGCTGCACCAGGACACCAGACGTTCAACCTCCCTCCTGTAGGCAGACTCATCCCCGTCCGAGATGAGTCCAATAACGGTGGTGTCATCTGCAAACTTGATTAGCTTGACAGACTGGTGGATGGAGGTGCAGCAGTTAGTATACAGGGAGAAGAGCAGAGGAGAAAGAACACAGCCCTGAGGGGAGCCGGTGCTGATGGTCCGGGAATCCGAGACATTCTTTCCCAGCCTCACATGCTGCTTCCTGTCCGTCAGGAAGTCAGTGATCCACCGGCAGATGGGATCAGGCACATTCATCTGGGAAAGCTTGCCTCGGAAATGGTCTGGAAGGATGGTGTTGAAGGCAGAGCTGAAGTCCACAAACAGGATCCTGGCGTAGGTTCCTGGGGAGTCCAGATGCTGCAGGATGAAGTGTAGGGCCATGTTGATGGCGTCGTCTACAGACCTGTTGGCTCTATATGCAAACTGCAGGGGGTCCAGGAGGGGGGCCGTGAGGGTCTTGAGATGGGAGAGAACTAGGCGCTCAAATGACTTCATGACCACAGATGTCAGAGCCACGGGTCTGTAGTCATTTAGTCCAGTGATCCTAGGTTTCTTGGGGACAGGGATTATGGTAGAGGACTTGAAGCAGGCAGGCACATGACATGCCTGCAGTGAGGAATTGAAAATGCCAGAAAACACTGGGGCCAGCTCGTTTGCACAGTGTCTGAGGGTGGCAGGAGACACGTCGTCTGGGCCGGGAGCTTTCCGAGCATTCAGGTTCTTAAACTGCTTCCTCACATCTGCTTCATGAATATGAAGAGTTGTGGTGGGAGGAGGTGGTGTGAAATCCTCTTTTGTGTGGGGTGAGGAGGGGGGTGAACAGTTTGAAGGTGGTGATGGCTCTATGGAGGGGGGAGAGGTGGGGGAATTAGTGTCCAAAGTGCCTCTATTGTTGGGGCCGTTGGAGGTGTGAAGGCTGCCTGATGGCTCGTCAAAACGGCAGTAGAAGTCGTTAAGGGTGTTGGCTAAGAGCAAGTCATCAGTGGAGTGGGGGGTTTTAGGCTTGTAGTTGGTGATATTCCTAAAACCTTTCCACACAGAGGCCGAGTCATTCTCTGAGATGTGAAATGTTGCACCTTGGATATGTTAACACTGGTGGGAAGTTGGCGCAAATGAGGATGACTTCATGTAGATTGTAGTCTGATCACCTCAGCATACAACCAGAGACAGCTGGTTATTCCTCTACCATTTAGGTGAGGTTTTAGAAATTCATTATTTTTAGATACTCAAAGTAGTGCTGAACAGTGTTGGGTGTAATGCGTTACTAAGTAACGCGTTACTGTAATTAAATTACTTTTCCACTGAAAAAGTAGAGTAACTGATTACTGTTCATTTTTAGGTATTTTAATTACAGTTACTTACAATGTACTTGGGTTACACTGTAAAATAATTAAACTCGCTGAATATCATTATTTAATTTCAATAATTTGTCTTCTAAACGTAGAAGTAAACTCTGCCGCTTTAACATCGCTGTGGTGCAGCTGCACGTCATTTCGCGCCAGTTTGCTGCATAGTCGTATTCTAAAGTGGAAGATATCGGACTCGGCTGAAGCGTGTGGCTGTTTTATGAAATGGACATATTCCCGTCTCTTCACGTTTCTGAACCAAGCAGACAAGAATATTACAGTAATATGTAAAAACTATCGGCCGCTGTTAACCCTTTAGAGCCGATCGGAGCGGGAACGCTCTGTTATGCTTAACTATTTTTAAATCCCGGTAGCACTGCAACCACGTAAGCTAGCGCAAAAATTTTTTTTGCATATGAAACCGGAGGAGTTGTACTTACATATTGTGCCATCAGCTTGTCCTAGGTCACGGTTTCCTTCCACATAAAGCTTTGCAAAAACTGCATAAAAAGCGCTTGCAGGAACAAAAACATAATATTCCAGAAACAAGCTTTGCCGGTCCGATCAGCTGTTCAAAACACTTCCTACATTGGAATAGACGTCAGCGCGAACTTTTGCATTTCCGCCATTACCTGGCCGAAACCGGAAGTGACGTCATTTTCGCGGAAATGTAGTCTTTTTTGCGATCAGGGCCTCAGGGCCTATACTGCTCTTTTTAAAAGTTATCTTTGACTTTATGACTTTCTGTGTCGTTTCTGGGATGCTTAGGACTCATATTGCACTGCTGGAAATAGTTTATTTTGATGCATATGCTGCTTTTTTGCAAATTTGCAGTATAATTCTCACCCTGGACACAGTCTGTTTGACCTGCTCCCCTCAGGCAGGAGGCTCCGGTCCATTCGCACCAGAACCTCTCGCCACAAGAACAGTTTCTTCCCCTCTGCTGTTGGACACATGAACAATAACCACATGACTGTCCCCGGCATTAACACATGACCCTACGCTGTGTCACTGCATCATTTCATGTCTGGCACTGATCACCACCTGCACTCATGTATATATCTCTCTACGTAGCACTCATAATTCCTATTCTCATGTATATATCTCATGTATATCTCATGCATATATCTTTCTTTCTACATAGCACTTTAATTCTTATTGTTTGCACTGAAGCACCGCAGCAATTTCCTAATGTTGTAAACCTCAACATCTGGCAATAAACCCATTCTGATTCTGATTCTGATTCTAATATTTATTTTCGTTTTTCCTGCAGTGTATAAAAATTGGTGTATTTCAAAAATAAAACTATGAAGACACTCAAAATAAATTTCCTGTGGTGGGAAACTATTTTGTGCAACTTTTTTGTATTTACAGTTTTGAGGGATAAGCCTCTTAAATTTCTCTAACTACAAATATATGTTAAAAAATCAAAAACGATTTTCAATTTTTTTGTAGTTTATTGCACTTTTTTGCAATTTATGTAATTACTATGCACTTAATGAATACATATTATTAAAATCTGGGCTATAATGGTTGTATTGATGTATAGCAACTTGAAATGCTCCCAAAAATGGCTCCACAGCATGTAAAAATATAATATAAGCTCTGGCGGACTTGGTTCTATGGTAGGTCTTAAAGGGTTAATAGCACGAGTAATTTACTGAAGCACCTGACATGAGAGCATAGACGACGACTTCTGAGTGATCCTTGTTCATCATCCATGGATAACACCGCGGCAACTCCTGCTAAGCAGGCAAAACGTGATTTTACTTCAGCAGCACAGAAAGCATCTGAAGGTGAGCTTAAAAAAATGATTGCAGGCTACATTGTGGAAGAGATGCTACCGCTGCGTACTGTAGAGCAGCGGTCTCCAACCCCCGGGCCACGGCCCGGTAACCGGTCCGTGAGTCATTTGGAACCAGGCCGCGAGAGTGAGACTCGGGTGTGAAATGTATGGTTTTCAGGGTTTTTATCGGTTTTTAGCGTTATATTGTTATCAGTTTTTTTTCGTTAACTCGGTTTTCCTGGGTCTTTTCACGTGTGTTATGAATAAATCTTCTTTTTTTCGGTACCGGTACTAGTTTTATTTTGTTGTATTTATCCGCGACACCTTAAAGGCCGGTCCGTGAAAATATTGTCGGACACAAACCGGTCCGTGGCGCAAAAAAGGTTGGGGACCGCTGCTGTAGAGTCTCCGTCTGTAAAAAAATGTATTTATTATTTAAAGAGTTTAATTTCTATTGTTTGTCCACTCAAGGTTTATAGGGATTTTAAGAAGTATTTAGTTAAATTACTTATTGAGTAATTAAGTTACTTTTCAGACACAGTAATTAGATAAGTATTTTAAATACAATATTGATTAAGTAATTAGTAATTAGTAATTAAATACTTTTTTAAAGTAACTTACCTGACACTGGTGCTGAACATAAAATTGTAATTTAAAATTGCTTCACTTTTGGTTATGTGTGCACATCAGTGAGATGGGGGTAAATGGTAAATGGCCTGTATTTGTATAGCACTTTACTTAGTCCCTAAGGACCCCAAAGTGCTTTACACTACATTCAGTCATTCACACACTGGTGATGGCAGCTACATTGTAGCCACAGCTGCCCTGGGGCGCACTGACAGAGGCAAGGCTGCCGGACTCTGGCGCCACCGGGTCCTCTGACCACCACCAGTAGGCAACGAGTGAAGTGTCTTGCCCAAGGACACAACGACCGAGACTGTCGGAGCCGGGACTCAAACCGGCAACCTTCGAACTACAAGACAAACTGCCAACTGCCAGAGTACATATTTAATCCAGGCCTGGAGACCAGCTCATGCTTCTTGCAAAAGTGGCACATTAGCAAATTTTCTCACAGATAGTATGAAACAGTTCAGAGGAAGTCAGATGAAAAGGAGAAATGGACTTTTTATTTTTAGATTCTTTTTTTTCAAGAAGAAGGTTTTCTAAACCATGCTTTGGTGAGTTGGACAGACACTTCAATTTAAATGTTTTTTTACATTTTCACCACAGTACTATGAAAAGAAGTTGACACTGTAATCTCAATAAAAAAAATTTTAACCAACACTTTTAGTTTCACATCAGCAAAGAGGAACAGATATGAGAGAGTTTTTATTTTGCTATTTCTTATTTTAAATAATATTCAAAATTACACTAATTTGATCTTGTTACCCTGAAACTAATAAACTTTCTAGTCTGTTTACTGTGAGTTTTATTATTGTTTATTTGAAATTAAGAGGTTAATTCACATTAAACCATACCACCACGGTGTGGTGTAGCATCAAACAGACAGTCAGTGTTGCTCCTCCTACTTAAGAGTTCCTCTAAATGAACCTCTTACATTGGAACAACTGTCTCATGATTTCTGCATGTTGGTTTCATCTCCTTCTCTGACACTATCAGCAGAAGTAATACTGAACTCATGTGTCATTTGTGTTTTTCATGGGAGTAACACAATGAACTGGGTAATTAGTGCTACACTATTCTTGTCAGGTAAGACAACTTTGTGCATTCTGAATTTGTCTTTTGTTCTCTAATTATAAGTTTATGCAAAAAGTGAAAATATGACTTTAGTGTTTCTACTTAATAAAGCACAGTGACATTTTTCAGTAAAAAACTATATATAGTTCTTGTGGTATTAAAAAGCAGGTACGACATATTAGAAGGGAAAAGATATCATTTAGAATTACATTGGCAATGGTCATGTCCTTACTTACATTTCATTATCTCTGAACCAAACTACCTGCTGAACTCTACAATCAGCTTAGTTTGACTATAAAAATACCTTCAATACTAAAATGTTTTGTTTTTCTGTTGTCGAAGTTTACTGAGTGAAAAAAGTATTTCTTAAATAGTCATACTGAGGAAAGTAACTTCTTCATTATTTATCAAAAACAAACAGTAGAACAGGACATGATTTCATGTGTTCATTTGACATATCTGATTGTTTTGTTCAGTGCTACTCAGAATTGGAAGCTTTTCACATGAATGTCACATCATACTTTGATTTATGTTATTTTGTCACGGCATCCAACTTTGTTACGTTTGGCTATTGCTCTTTTTTATGACAGAATATAAATTCATGCCTGTGTAAAAACTAAGAAGAAATGTTAATAAAAAAGGAAAAAGAACAAAGGCTGAGGGAAATACACACCTTCTCATTTAATAGTTTTTCTTTATATTCATGACTGTTTACATTGTAGATTCTCAATGAAGGAATCAAAACTATGAATGAACACATAAGGAATTATTTGGTCAACAAAAAAGTCTGAAATAACTCAAAACATGTTTTATAGTTTAGATTGTTCAAAACAACCACCCTTTTCTTTGATTACTGCTTTGCACACTCTTGGCATTCTCTTGATAAGCTTCATGAGGTCGTCACCTGAAATGGTTTTATACCAGTCTTGAAAGAGTTCCAAGAGATGCTGAGCACTTGTTGACCCTTCACTTCATTCTGCAGTCCATCTCATTCCAAACTATCTCCATTGGGTTTAGGTCAGGGGACTATGTTTGAAGTCATTGTTCTGTTGAAAAATAAATGATGGCCCAACTAAACACAAACCTGGAATGGGATGTCGCTGCAGGATGCTGTTTCAGTGTGCCTTCAATTTTAAATAAATCCCCAGCAGTGTCACCAGTAAAGCACCTCCACACTATCACACCTCTTCCTCCATGCTTCATGGTGGAAGTCATCTATGTAGAGACAATCCGTTCGCACTCACCAAAGATAGGGAAGGTGGAACCAAAGATCTCAAATTTGGACTCATCAGACCAAAGCACATATTTCCACTGGTCTAATGTTCATTCCTTGTGTTTCTTGGCCCAAACAAATCTCTTCTTCTTGTTTCTTTTCCTTAGTCGTGGTTTCTTAGCAGCTATTTGACCATAAAGGCCTGATTCACACAGTCTTCTCTGATCAGTTGATGTAGAGATGTGTCTATTACTAGAACTGTGTGACATTTATCTGAGCTTTAGGTGCTGTTAACTTGCAATTTCTGAGGCTGGTGACTCAGATGAATGTATCCTCAGCAGCAGCAGATGGTTTTTGTGACTGCACTTGGGGACACGTTCAAAGTTGTAGAAATTGTCGGACTGACTGACCTTCAGTTCTTAAAGTAATGATGGACTGTCGTTTCTCTTAATTAGTTGATTGGTTCTTTCCATAATATGAATTCTAACAGTTTTCAAATATTGCTGCCAGCTGTGTACCAACCTAACTTTTGCACAACACAACAAGACTTTGCAGCGCTGTCAACAAAGCAAAGTGTAGCTACTTTCAGGAATCTAAAAGACATAGAGTTATTTATCAATTTTTTATTTGCAACATAATTCCATATATCTTCATGAATTGGATGTCTTTGGTATGTATCCACAGTGCAGAAAGGACTAAAATTAAACACAAACCACTGAGTGAGAAGGCGTGTCCAAGCTTTTGTCTGGTAGTGTATATGACAATTTTTTTCTTTATTCCTTTCAAAGCCACGAAAAACAAGTTCATGCTGATGAGGTAAATTATTAGATGACTTTATATTTCTGGAAACTAAGACATGAATCTGTCATTGTTGAACAGGCAAGAGCTATATGATGTCACATGCCTGTTCTTAGCATGCCCAAAAAAGGAAGGTTTTGTTTTTGTAATAAAAAACCCCAACAGGACAGTTTAGGTGTAGCTTTGTTTTCAACAAAGACTCTGTTGTGTATGGTTGTAGATTTTCACTATAGAATGATTATATCACAATTCATATATAAGTTTCTACAGTGAAATTTAAGATTGAATTTCAAGGGAAAATTTGCTCTGAGCCACAATGTTTAGAACTTTAAAATGTCTGGCTTTGGTGCTCTCTAGTGGTAATAAAATAAATCATGGTTAAAAAAAACAAATGAACGCAACTCATATACTATTTACAGTTTCCTAAAAGTGAATATAATTAGAGGTCTATAACCACATTATCATCCTTCACAGTGGCTTGAAATAAAATTACTGTTGCTCATCTTTCTTTTTTAATTCTCAGTGTTAAATGCTGCACTTTGTTTCAATATTGATCCCGTGGCTTGGAGGGCCCTGAGTAACTCTGCTGCTGGTTTTGGCTACCAGGTGGTGCAAAGACAATCAGAGTAAGTCAGGACATGGATTGTTTTGTTAAACATAGATTTGCAGCTGAATGTTTACGATTACTGCTATTTATTTTTTATTCATTTATCATGTTTTATGCCATATGGACATAAAGAGTTTATCTAACCACAGTTTGCTCTCTAGACTTATATCATTGACTGGATTTATTTTCTTAGTTTGCTTGTCAGTGCTCCACTTGAACAGTATTCACAAAATGAAAGAGGGAAAATATACAAGTGCACCACATCTCCCCAAAACTGCCAAAATATACAATTTCAAGGTAGGTAACCATTCATTTCTGAATGTGCTAAAACTCTGATAGTAAGAAATTCTCCACAGATCCTGTCACATACATTTGTTTAAATCAAATCAAAGTTACAGTAGATTTCCAAAGTGGACATCTTAGTATGTAACATTCAATTAACTTTTTAAAATTATTACGATTTAAATTTTGTAATTTCTTAAATTTTTAAATGAAGTAACAGTGAAATTGAATTCTGTTTTGCATTCCATCCTAATGAAAATGTACCAAAAACTATTGTTTATCTCAGTTTCCAGTCTAGATGTAATACCGCTTCTTATGGCTTAGCCAAATCATGAATTGTGGCACGTTGCAGTTTTTAATTTGAATGTTGTTTTCTTTTCACAAAGTGTATTTTATGACTGTTTTAACAAATATGCAATGTTTTCAATACAGCACCGTATTTTGCAGTCAACATGTCGCTTGGTTTGACAATGAAAAGTGATTCCAGAGCAAAAAACACTGTGGTGAGTTACTGAACTGCAGACATTACCATTGCTTTGTTAAAATATGTGAGGATCAAAATCCTCTGTCCTCTCTCTCTATATATGTATATATCTCCCTTTATCAGTCTATCTTCTTTAAAAAGACTACAAATATACTAATTACTTCAGCAAGTCAGCAGATTCAGGAGTTGTGTAGGAAATTCTCTTTTTCCCCCCTAAATTGTTTTATTTTATATTGAATTAAGCATAGTTTAAGTGACATGGAAATATTCAGCCTGCTGTATTTTGATAACGTGGCTTTGTCTCCTCTCAGGTGTGTGGGCCAACCATTCCAAAGGACTGCAAAAGTATCACCATGTATAATGGTGTGTGCTTTCAGATGGACCGTAATAATTTTGGACCTTTCATTCCTTCTTCTATTCCAGGTAACAGTAGATGGTGTTTGAAATAATGTTTCAAACACCACCACACACACACACACCAAGATGCAAAATCCTTTTGCTTGCATGATATGAGTGTGAAAAAATATTAAAATGAACCCTTCAAAATTAAATTAAATTTGAATCCATTTCTCTGACAGAGTGTAGAACACAAGCAGACATTGCCTTTCTGTTGGATGGTTCAGGCAGCGTACGTTCTACTGATTTTCAAACTATGAAGAATTTTGTGAAAGATCTAATCAAATCCTTTCTATCAAGTGACACACAGGTGAGTAGCTGTTGTCCCTCTGTAAAATCATAGCAAAGACATAAATCAACTTCATTTTTACTTTTATTAAGTATGTTTCTCTGTGTTTTTCAGTTTTCTGTTTCCCAGTTCTCTACTGATCCGCAGGTTCACTTTAATTTTAAGAAGTTTTACTCATCTGAATCAGTGGAGACTGACATCGATAGAATCAGACAGCTGAGGGGATGGACTTACACGGCTAAGGCCATCACACATGTTATGTAAGTAATACAATGATATAACTGAAGCATTGCAGTTACATTATTGTCTCGACTTCCTGTCCAGATGACTTTTTTTCTTTTAATCTGATAACACTAATTACTGTATGAACTGTGTGACTGAAGGAAGCCTTTTAAAAAGAGACACTGTACAAACTTGTGCTTCAGGGTATTATCTTCTACAGAGTGATTGATATGGCCCCAACTAAGGCTAAATTCAAAACACTTTTAAGTAAGTAAGTAAATAAAGTTTTGTTTATATAGAACTTTTCAAGACAAAGATCACAAGAGACAGGCCTTTAAAGAGGGGGCTGTTACCGATTTTCAGACAGCCACCAAGGAAATGAAAATCGAGATCTTGAAAGCAAAACAGAGCTACAAAAACCTTCTTGAAAGCAAATTTGCTGCAAAAAATTTTGGGTCTGCCTGGACTTGTATGAAAACCATAGCAGGGTTTCAAAATCCCCAGAGCAGTAGTCAGGTCATTTTAGATGGTTTTAATTCAGACAGAGATTTTGCAAATGCTTTAAACATGTTTTATGCTTGTTTTAGTTCTTCTGATTTTAGCGAGGATATTTTGGAACTGAAACAGAAACTGAGAGATACTCAGCACTTTATCATTGAACTCAGCGATGTTAAAAAGGCCTTTCATACAGTCAATGTGAACAAGAGCCAGGGTCCTGATAATATTAGTGGCCGCCTAATTAAATCTTGTGCTGATGAACTCAGTCCTATGTTTCAGGTTATTTTTAACAAATCCTTGCAAACACAACCTCTCTTTGGAAAGAAGCAGTCGTGGTTCCTGTCCCTAAATCTAGCCATCCAAAAATTCTAAACGACTTCAGGCCTGTTGCCCTCACTTCAGTTGTAATGAAAGTCTTTGAAAAAATCATCAGAAATGTGATTATGAAAGAGACTCAAGGTCAGCTGGATCCAATGCAGTTTGCATATAGGCCCAACAGAGGAGTGGAGGACGCACTTTTGACTTTACTAAATCTAATTCTTAAACATGTAGAGAGTAAAGGGACTTTTGCAAGACTTCTTTTCATTGATTTTTCTTCGGCTTTTAATACAATACAGCCCCATATTTTAAGTAAAAGACTGTTAGAACAGTTTGAAATCAGGAAAAACCTGGTGGGCTGGATTTTAGATTTTTTAACTGACAGGTCACAAAGAGTGAGAATAAATGGGGTTCTGTCTGACCCAGTGTTCTCCTCCACAGGTTCTCCTCAAGGGTGCGTCCTATCGCCCTTATTATTCACTCTCTATACAAATATGTGTCAGGGCAGACATGAAAACAGGGTCATTATTAAATATGCAGATGACTCTGTTATTGTCAGCTTACTGAAAGAGGGTGAAATTAACCACGGTCCAGTCATTGATGACTTTGTTCAGTGGTGTGAGGAGTCTTATCTCCAGCTGAACATATCTAAAACAAAAGATATGGTTGTTGATTTTAGGAAACAACAAAATGGGCATGGAGTCACTTTAATTAAAGGTCAGAAAATAGAGCAAGTGCAATCATATAAATATCTTGGGACCATAATAAATGAAAAACTGAACTTTGATCAAAATTGCAAATCAGTTTGTAAAAAGGGTCACCAGCACCTTTATTGCCTTAGGAAACTTGTTCATTTCCACATTGACCAAAAAATTTTAACTTTGTTTTATCGTTCTTTTATTGAGTCTGTTTTATCCTTTTGTTTGGTGGCATGGTTTGGTCAGACCTCTGTCACAGAGAAAAACTCTCTAAATCAGATAGTGAGATGGTCCAGTCATCTGATAGGTGAGCCACAGTCTTGTTTAGCCTCCCTGTACTCCAAGCAGGTACAGAGGATGGCTTTATCAATCCTTAAAAATGGTTCCCATCCTCTAAGGGGTGAATTTCAGCTTCTTCCCTCAGGACGGAGGTTTCTATTTCCGAGATGCAGGACAAAGCGTTATAAAAATAGCTTTGTCCCCGTTGCTGTCACTGAATTAAATAAGAATTGTTTTTGATTTGAAATATTAAAATTACTATATATGTGCCACAGTGAGCTTTATATATTTACTAGGTATGTGTGTTTTTAAAGGGATGCCAAATGCTGTCATTTTTCTGTAAAGCAAATTTACCCTGCCTTTGGGTATAAATAAAGTTACCTTGACCTACCTTGACCTTGACAAAGTGCTTCACAAAGAAATACCAAGGTATTTAAAACAAAACAGACAAAAAAGTTAACCAAATGCAATTCCAAAAAGATGAGTTTTTAGTTGTTTTTTAAAAGAGACTCCTGAGTCCACAGATCTTAAGCTTGGAGGAAGAGAGTTCCACAGTCTTGGGGCCACAGTGCCAAAAGCTCTGTCTCACTTAGTTCTTAGCCTTGTATGCTGTATAACAAGTAGGCCCTGATCACATGACCTCAGGGACCTGCTGGGGACATAGAGCTGTAGCAGTTCAATAATGTAAGCTGGTTCTTGTTCATAAAGAGCTCTAAAAGAACCTGAATCTTAAAATGGACTCTGAATTCAATGGGGAGCTGTATGAGCAACGGTGTCACGTGTCAGTACTTAGAAGATTTCGTCAAAAGCCTTGCTGCAGCATTTTAAAGAAACTGCAGACATTCCAAGGAGTTTTTTTCTTAGACATATAAACAGTACAATTACAGTAATCCAAATGTGATGAAATGAATGTATGTATAACAATCTCCAGTTCAGTGCGTGATACAATAGGACTTAATTTAGCAATGTTTCTTAAGTGATAAAATCATGACCGAACCAGAGATTTGACATGAACCTTTGTTTATTTATTTATTTTTATTTCACACTTGGTTCAGCAGTTTCAACAGTTTATCCTTTAATACACACAAACCATGATTTCCCTTGATATAACACTGCACCCATAAGTGAAAAGGAGCAGAAAGAAGAAAATATTCATATTCTTATCTCGTCCAAAGTCAAAAGTTACCCCAATGTTCCTGATAGATGATTTTACAAATGTCGAAAGGTGGCCAAGAACTTTCATTATCATTGTATTACATTGATTTGTACAAAACTTAAAGAACTGCAAAATAGAATGATGCATGCTGAAATAATAATCATGTAATTTATCTAATACAGGGGTGGGCAACTCCAGGCCTCGAGGGCCGGTGTCCCTGCAGGTTTTAGATGTGTCCTTGAACCAACACAGCTGATTTAAATGGCTAAATTAGCTCCTCAACGTGTCCTGAAGTTCTCCAGAGGCCTAGTAACGAACTAATCATGTGATTCAGGTGTGTTGACCCAGGGTGAGATCTAAAACCTGCAGGACACCGGCCCTCGAGGCCTGGAATTGCCCACCCCTGACCTAATAGAATAGAATTTACGAGATGGACTGCAAAATAATTATTTTCAAATCATTATTATTATTATTATTTTTAATTTGACAGGAACAATGTTTTCAAACAACAAAGTGGTTCCAGACCAAATGTGAAGAAGGTCTTGATAGTAATTACTGATGGAGAATCTAATGATCGGCAGAATCTACGAGATGCAACAAAGCGAGCAGAGAGTAAAAACATTGTTCGATTTGCTATTGGGGTAAGTACTTCCATTCCTTAAACTTGCATAATGTTGAGTTTTATAAGAATAGTGGGTTTCATTCAGTTGCCAGACTACAGTCACATTATGCTGCACTATAGGGAGAAAAGTCCTGAGCCACCCACTCACTACACTTCCAGAACCTGCTTGACCATAGAAACCAATGCTATGAAGCTCCTGTCGAACAATTTTTGTACTCTAAATGCTTCCAATTTGAAATAATACCACTTATAGTCAATCATGGAATGTACAGGAGTGATTATAATTTACAAACTGATTTGTTGCAGTGGGCAGAACGGTGGCACGGTGGCGTGTCGTTAGTGGGGATTGGTTAATTGGGATAGGTTAAGACATCTGGGATAGGCTCGAAAGTGTTAGAGTGTTAGAGTTAAATACCTGTGTGTAAATGTTATTATAAATTGGGTGAAGTTTAAATACTGTATTTTAGTAAAGTGGGCAAATCATTTTGCATAGAATGAGGACTCAAACATGTTTCTCAACAATCCTAGGTGGGGAACGCATTTAGTGAGGATGCAGCAAAACAAGAACTGGACACCATTGCATCATCTCCCTCAGACAAACATGTATTTAAGGTGGAGAACTTTGATGCACTTAAAGTAATAAGACAGAATCTGCAGGACAAAATTTTTTCCATTGAAGGTACAAACATAACTTTATAGTTATAACTTAGTTAAAATTCTCGTAAATGTTCTAAAAAAAGTAAATAATTACATTGTATTGAATGCTTCTATCAGCTGTTCACTTATTCTCAAGGATCTTTTTCACATTCATTTTGAGGATCTGTGTCCTGGCATTGAAGCAGTGAACTTTTATTTGTTGTGTAAGCTGCTTCACTATGAAGCAACTAAAATGACTGTATTGTTTTATTCATTAGAGTCACATTTAAAATTAAATGTAACTTTACATTTAAAAAATGAACCTGCAAATTGGAATTTGTTGTATTGTCTCTCTCTTTCACCTTTTTTATTTTTTATTTTTGATTACAGGATCTCAAAGCAGTGGAGAGTCACTGGAAATGGAAATGTCTCAAGAGGGATTCAGTGCAGTTTATGTGCCTGAGGTAATTAAAACTACCAGAAACTCACCAGACAGTCTAGTCATAGAAAGAGAGATTCACATGTGCCTCTCTGGCAGTTTTTAAGTTCTATGGGCAAACAGACAGGTAAACACAGTCCAGATTTTAAATGTAAAATAAATTGTATACAAAATGTATGTCTACACTGTAGGGAATTCAGATGTCTATTATTGGTGCAAACCAGTGGAAGGGAGGCTACGTGCAATACACAACAGGAGGCCAGAAGGTGAAAACATATGAGGATGTGTCTTTGGAGCCTGACAGTTATCTTGGTAAGAATATTGCAGCTTTAAGTATCTAACTCATGCACATGTGATAATGTATATGGTAAATGGACTAGTTCTTATATAGCGCTTTTCCACTCTTCTGAGCACTCAAAGCGCTTTACACAACTTGTGCATTCACCCATTCACACCCATTCGCACAAGCACAACTGACATTCACACACATTCATACTCCGATGAATGCATCGGAGAGCAATTTCGGGTTAGTATCTTGCCCAAGGATATTTGGCATGCAGACTAGGGGAAGCCGGGAATCGAACCACCAACCTTCCGATCAGTAGATGACCTGCTCTACCACCTGAGCTACAGCCACCCAATATGATCACATGTGCATGATGTTACGTCCCCACTTAAAAGCTAGGCGATGAGGGTGGGGGACAGTAACAGTTATCTTCTGCCCTCAGCTGAATGTCTCTATCCAGCTTATGCAGTGAGCTAAACATAAAATGGCTTCAGTAAACACTCAGGAGACCGCGTGGCATTCTTCGGAGCTTTACTGATCCTTATTTTCCTTTTTTGTAAAACTGTAATAACAGAAACAGAATACAGTGTATTCACTCTCCATACAAATACACAAAGATTACATTAAATATTGTTGACTTATGTAAACAGTCACTACACAATCAAGAGATACAGAGATGGTAAGAAATACAGCTAACACCACATGCTGGTATGCTTCATGTTAGCAGGCTAAACAAAGGGCTAACAGCTAGCTTGTGCTAGTAATGTAACAAACTCGCTAAACACACAAGAAGCTCATTACTTTGCTGAACAAGGTACTAATAAGTGGGAACAATAAACCGTTTTGCCACACTTACAGATTATGCCTTTTCAAGGGCGTCAGATGCAGGAATTTACAGAGACACAGCCAAATGGACCTTCCCTGTCGAGCGCTGGGAGAAAACCACTGCTTGCGCTCTAACATGGTGCTACCCTGTCAACCCACTAGATGGCAGGCTTTGCCCAGACAAGATCAGGAATAAACATATTTTCTGACATGTTGCAACAGTTAATTACAGAACGAATGATTATGACCCGCCATATAACAAACTTATAAAAAACATACCTTAGAAATAACAGGAGGGACAGAATAAGTTAGATCCAGGTGGAATGAAAAGAACGCCAGGCAGAGGTATTTAATATAAAATAGATCTTTATTGTAGGCAAACACCTCAATAATCATATAAATGGCAACAACAAAAGGAGACAGCACCGCTGCTTTAATGAGAAATCAGGGAGGTCAACCCAAAGTGGTAATGACCACTTCAACAAAGGAAGCAACAACAAGGCTTCAACAGAAAGAGACAGCAACGTTGCTAGCAAACAATATCCAGGCAGGCCACACAAACTAATGAAGGCCGCCGTCACTCCTGGGCAATCACTGCTCAGTTAAGCACTACTCACAAAGAGCCACACACCAGAAGGCTGGTCACACACAGCAGGCTGTTGCACACCTAGGCCAGTAGCACACTCTGACCAGCACAGAGGAAATCCACCAGAAACCTCTCCCTTCTCCTCCACACTGCTCTTCTCCAGCTTATATCACCCCTGAGGGTAATTGGTTGTAACGAGAGCAGATGAGCAGCAGGTGTGACCTAAAGGAGAAGGCAGGGGCAGAGAGAGACAAGGGAAGGGCCAGAACGAAGGAGGAGGAGAGGGAGAAGACAACACCACGCCCACACACTCCCACAGCCTCCCAGGATGTAACATTCCCCCCACCCTATATCCACACTATACAAAACACAGAATAGACCCATCACTATGCACTGCGTGAGAGTGCATCACCCACCAGATTTTCAGTCCCTTTCTGGTGCTGGATAACCAGATCATAATCCTGCACCAGCAATGCCCAGCGCATTAGTCGCTGGTTGTGGTTGTACATGCGCTGGAGGAAAGTGAGGGGGTTGTGATCTGTATACACCGTTACTGGAAAGGAGCTAGAGCCCACATACACAGTGAAGTGCTCCAAGGCCATCAGCATCGCTAGAGCTTCTTTCTCTATGGTGGAATAGTGTAGCTGATGGCGCTTGAACTTTACAGAGTAGTAGCAGACTGGGTGACACACACCCTCTGCGTCGTCTTGTAACAGCACCGCACCAGCTCCGGTGGCACCGGCGTCGACTTCCAGCTTGAAAGGCTGAGAGAAGTTAGGGGCAGCCAGAACTGGGGCGCTGCAAAGGAGGGATTTTGCAGACTCGAAGGTGTGCTGGCATTCCCCTGACCACTCAAAAGGGACTTTGGGGCTACATAGCCTTGTCAAAGGGGCCACAACTACAGCAAAGTTCTTGCAAAAACAGCAGTAGTATCCAGTCATGCCCAGGAACCACTTTAACTCCCGCCTAGTGGCTGGGGCCGGGTAGCTGAGGATAGCTTCGACTTTTGCCTCCACTGGGCGTACCCGCCCGAAACCCACCTGTTTCCCCAGGTACATGACTGTCGCTTTGGCGAACTCGCACTTAGCGAGATTTAGGGTCAACGAGGCGTCGGCCAGTCGCAGAAATACCGATCGTAGGATGGCCACATGCTCTTCCCACGTGGCTGTGTGTATTACTACATCATCCAAGTACACATTACATTGAGGCACGTCTCCTAAAACCAGCTGCATCAAGCGCTGAAATGTGGCCGGAGCGTTTTTCATGCCAAATGCCATCACGGTGTACTGCATGAAATGGTCGGGTGTGACAAATGCAGAAATGTCAGAGGCTCTGGGGGTCAAAGGCACCTGCCAATATCCTTTAAGAAGGTCCAGTTTGGAAATAAATGTGGCAGGACCTATGTTATCAATGCAGTCCTCCATACGAGGAAGTGGAAAAGAATCGGCGACAGTCACTGCATTTACCTTACGGTAGTCGGTGCAGAAACGTGGGGTGCCATCAGACTTGGGCGTAAGTAAACATGGAGAGCTCCAAGGGCTGTGACTCGGTGTCGCCAAACCATTCTCCACTAGATAATTGACCTCCTTCCTCATCACCTCGCGCTTTCCCATAGGGCAGCGGTACGCGTGCTGTTTGATTGGGGTTGCGTCACCAACATCGATATCATGTTCACAAACATTAGTACGCGAGGGCACATCACCAAAGAGAGAGGGGTAGGAGTGCAGTAGATTAAGCACATCTTCGCATTGTGAAGGGGACAGATGAGACAAGTGGGCCGTTACTTCGGCTAAGTAAGCTGAATTCGCCAACCGTCCACACTGTTGTCCCTCAGAAAGTATATGCAGATCGTTGTCAGCACTGGCCTCTACACTCAGCACGGTGGCAGAGACAGAGCTGGAGGTTGCCGCACTGGCAACAGTCTCATGGGTTTCCCTATCATGGTAGGGTTTTAACATGTTGATGTGGCACAGGCGCGTTTTCCTCCTGCGCTCTGGGGTACTGAGAACATAATCTGTCTCAGACACTTTCCTCACTATGACGTACGGTCCCACGAAATGGGCCGTAAGAGCAGAACCAGGCACCGGTAGCAACACTAAAACCTTGTCCCCAGCCTGAAAATGCCTTTTCACAGCCTTTCTGTCATGCCACGTCTTCATGCACGCCTGGGCGGTACACAGGGCCTCTTTCGCTAATGAGGTAGCACGTTGCCAACGATCCTTACATGTCTTCACAAAATCTGCCACGTTAGTTTTTGGAACACCCCCACTAAGGAACCTCTCTTTCAACATCTTTAGCGGGCCCCGCACCTCGCGGCCAAACACAAGGGTAGCTGGGCTGAACCCTAAGGACTCTTGCTTAACATTGCATATTGCAAACAGTACAAAGGGGACACCCTCATCCCAGCTTCTGCCTGTGTCATGGCAGTACTTTTTTAGCATGGCCTTAAGTGTTTGGTGCCAACACTCAAGTGCACCTTGCGACTCTGGGTGATAAGCACTAGACACAGAATGAGAGACGCCCAGGGAAGCTAAAGTCTGTTTAAATGCTCGAGATAAGAAATTAGTTCCCTGGTCTGTTTGCACTGTTTTTGGAAGACCAAAGGTGGTGAAAAACTTGATTAGCGCCTTAGTAATGTTTGCAGTGGTGACCCTCCGCAGAGGAATTGCTTCAGGGAACCGCGTGGACAAACACATTATGGTCAACAAAAACTGATTGCCTGCTCGTGTTCTTGGCAACGGACCAACACAATCGACCAAAACATGCTCGAATGGCTCACCAACAGCAGGTATTGGACATAGTGGGGCGGGGGGCACAGTTTGGTTTGCCCACCAGTTGACACGTATGACAAGTATTACAATACTTCGCAACATCTGCCTTCATTGCCAGCCAGAAGAAGTGCTGCAGAATACGGTCATATGTTTTAGTTATCCCCAAATGTCCTGACCATGAATGGTCATGGGCTAATTGTAGCACGTGCTGACGCAAACTAGCCGGGACCACTATCTGTTGGACTACACTCCAGTCCTCCCCTTGCTTTGAAGTCCACCTGCGCATTAGCAATCCATCACATACAACAAATGTCTGCTTCCTGTCTCCTGTCAGATGATCACTCTCATCTACGGCAGCAAAACATTTGGTTAACGATGGGTCTGCTTTCTAGCCGGTACCTCTCAACCTCACACCTGGTCCATAGGTGTAGACACTGATGGTTCTACAACCTGGCCTGGAACGTGAGGCGCCGCACTTGGTCCAGCCGGGCCGGGTGTGCTCGGGGGTTCTTGCATTACAACCACCCTCTTCTCCAACAACCCGGACACCAGAGTGGCTTTCAGCTCGGCTTTGTGTAGACCAGTGGAGACACTGATCCCGTAATTTGTAGCCAGCTCATGCAGATCCCTCTTCCTACAAACATCCAGCAGGGCAAGCGACGGCTCTGCCGTAAACCCAGCAATATCAAAAGTGGCCATGAAAACTCAAAACGGCCTGCAAAACACAAGCAAACCACTAAAGGGCCACACACAACGCCTTCACTACAGAACTACACACAGGCGAAAGAAAAATGTGTTGTGTCAAGTCAACCATTAATTAAAAAATTCTACCCACACTCCCCCCAGTCCTGCCTACTCAGACTCTAGCCTGTCCTAGCTTCTGGAGCGTACCAGGCTCGAGGCCACTTTAAAGGCAAATCATCAAGTGCCACAGGCACCGACAAGCCTACCCCCAACAGAGAATTAATCCCCACCCGGGTTTGCTCCGAAAATAAAAAAGGCAAAACAAAAAACGAGTGTCCGAAGGAAGAGCAAATGCTCAGCTAGACACTCCCCTGTGCAAGCCGGGGAGAGCAGCAGCTAGCCAAATGACCTTCACACAACACACAAACACTTGTAATCAACCCAATTCCTTTCATTCCGATCCCGGACGAGCCCCCACTTTGTTACGTCCCCACTTAAAAGCTAGGCGATGAGGGTGGGGGACAGTAACAGTTAGATCCAGGTGGACTGAAAAGAATGCCAGGCAGAGATATTTAATATAAAATAGATCTTTATTGTAGGCAAACACCTCAATAATCATATAAATGGCAACAACAAAAGGAGACAGCACCACTGCTTTAATGAGAAATCAGGGAGGTCAACCCAAAGTGGTAATGGCCACTTCAACAAAGGAAGCAACAATAAGGCTTCAACAGAAAGAGACAGCAACGCTGCTAGCAAACAATATCCAGGCAGGCCACACAAACTAATGAAGGCCGCCGTCACTCCTGGGCAATCACTGCTCAGTTAAGCACTACTCACAAAGAGCCACACACCAGAAGGTTGGTCACACGCAGCAGGCTGTTCCACACCTAGGCCAGTAGCACACTCTGACCAGCAAAGAGGAAATCCACCAGAAACCTCTCCCTTCTCCTCCACACTGCTCTTCTCCAGCTTATATCACCCCTGAGGGTAATTGGTTGTAACGAGAGCAAATGAGCAGCAGGTGTGACCTAAAGGAGAAGGCAGGGGCAGAGAGAGACAAGGGGAGGGGCCAGAACGAAGGAGGAGGAGAGGGAGAAGACAACACCACGCCCACACACTCCCACAGCCTCCCAGGATGTAACACATGAGTATGATCATACACTACTATTCTTATTGTATATATTGTATATCTTATTCATCTGTTCCTCTGTCTCTCCTGCTGCTTTGAGCATGTACATGACAAAAGAATTTCCCTCAGGATAAATAAAGTTATTCTTATTCTTATATATACAGCTCTGCTCCAGTTCTTTCACCTAAATACACTGATGAGTTTGCAAAACAGATACAAATTTAAAGGAGGAATAAGGAATCTTAATCTGTCTACTCCTTTTGAATACCTAACCTCTAGGTTACTCCATGGCAAATGCTAAAACCCGACGTGGCTCTCTGACAGTTGTTGGTGCTCCAAGATATAAACACAGAGGAGTAGTGGTCTCTGTTAACAGAGAAAACTTTGAAAATCAAAAGATCGAGCCATTGGCATCACAGGTATGTATTTACAGCAGAATGAATGAGATTGTAAAGTGTATATAAATTACTTTCCCAAATAAAAGAATAATAATGTGTTCCTTATACAGTATCAGACTGGTGAATATTTCGGGGCAGAGGTGTGTACCATGGACATAAATAATGATGACATCACTGATCTAATCTTCATATCAGCCCCAATGTACATGGAGCCTGATAGAGAGGGGAGAGTTTATGTTTGCAGATTAACTCGTTTGGTAAATCAAAGTTTTATCTACTACGATTAAATGAATCAATTTATTCGTCATATTGTTGTTGACCATAAAATATTTATTCCCCTCCTTTCAGTTTGTGGAGTGTAATTTTGATGATCCGTTAGTACTAAGAGGACATGCAGCTGTCAAAGGAAGGTTCGGCTCTTCTCTTGCTGTGCTGCCTGATCTAAACTCAGATGGATTCAGGGATTTGGCAGTTGGAGCACCTTTGGAGAATAATGGTGAAGGCAGCATCTACATATTCCACAGTGAAGGAGGCGAAAGAATCAGTCCTACTTACTCACAGGTACACAACATAAAAAAAGTCACAAAGATGACTAAACTTATTTATCACTATACGACCTGCAGCTTAATTAATTAAAATGTTTCCATGCGTACAGAGAATTACTGGCTCTGAGGTCCAGTCAGGACTGAAGTTCTTTGGTTTGTCAATCAGTCAGTCTTCTTTTGATCAGAGTGGTGATGAACTGCCTGACTTAGCGGTGGGTTCAAAGGGCACAGTTGTCTTACTGAGGTAAGTCACAGTCCAGATAGATACTCCAGTCATGTGTTATTATTGTCTGTGGTATGTCTACCAACTTTGTCAAGATAATGTAATCATACATTACTGTTGTCTATTGTAATTCTGCAGTATTTGTTGATATACATATTTACAGTATGCATTAATCGTCACATATTTAGATACATTTTAACATTAATTATTATAAAAACGGCCCAGATTTTTAGAATATCACACTTCTATAATATTTTCTAGAAAGCATTAATAATTGATGATAAATTATTACATAAATCATTAACTCTAATTTACACCATTTCCAGTAAGAATTTTATGGTTTCGGTGATTTAGAGCCAAATTTTGTTAAGTTTTTAGTTTTGGAGTTTCTAGTCATCCCCAGTGTTTCCCTCTACACTCAAACTTCCGCCTCTGAATTATTAGTTTATCATTGTCAGTTTTGTTTTGTTTCCCATTTCCCTTGTTATCTGGTGTGTTTATATTGTCTCTATGTGTTCCATGTTGCATCATCACTCTGCATGTTTAGACTGCATGTTTACCCTGTTTGCTTTTGTTTTGAAAAGAAGCATTAAAGCTACCTTTTGAGTTTAGATATTGTTTTTCGGGTCCATATTTTCCTTTCCGTGCAGCTTAACCCAGACAATTAGAAATCAAATGTTCTCTTTCAAAAAGGAAGTAACATCTGGCTGAAGAAGGCTCAGGGAGGGGCAGCCGTTTGCCATATTGTTCATGTGTCTTTTCTTACTTTCCAGATCAAGACCCATAGTAATGGTGAGAGCTGAGGTATCGTTTAGCCCAAAGAAAATCCCTACACAGAATGTAGACTGCTCAAAACCATTGGAGAACACAGCTACAGTCTGCTTTACTATGAGCAGAGTGTCTACAGTCAACAAAGGTTCATCATGCATTTCACTTTCTAAACCACTGCACATCATTTATTTCTAATTTATGTATACTTCTAATGAAATTACATTTGCAGTATTAAAATCAAATTCTATTTCTCTATTTCAGCTCGTGCAATGATTGATTACACTATAACACTGGATGCCACTCGCAAGCCTCCAAACAACCGAGCTTACACCAGTGGTAAACAACAAGAGCAGTCTGGATCAGTTACTGTTGACTTAGAAAGAAAAGAATGTTCAGATATAAAATTGCTCATTGATGTAAGATCTAAGTTTTAAGTCATTAAACTCTAGATTTTGTTTAAATCATTTTATTTTTAAGACTCCTCCAACATTGAATCTAAACTTCTTCTTGCAGGCTTGCCCTGAAGACGCTCTCAATGAACTTTCCAATGAGCTCAAATTCACATTTAATGGTTCGCCCTCAAACACAAATCTCAGACCAAGTCTGGCCCTGCAAACTCAAACATCCATTTATCTTGTAAGTAAACTTTTTAAAAACACTGTTAACTGAGCAACTGAGGCTAGTCTTTATGAAGTTATGAGAAACCTTTAGGTTGGCCCTTAACTTTACTGAATCCATGTTATTATACTCATGGAACTGACTAATACATCTTTGAGAGACTTCTGCTGAAGTACTGGTAGTAAACGAGTTACTGTTAGTGCAGTGATGGTCTCTTAAAGCTGAGCCTCTGGGGACCTGCCTGTTGTTGTACTGTTGTTGTTGTTCACAAATGAACATCAAATAGAAAAAAAAATGTATATATTTTTTTACAAGTTCATAAGCAATTCTACATCCCGGTCAAAAACATAAATAAGAAATAGACTCTACATATAAGTTATAATATAGTATACATTACTGTACGTTACCACTGGTTAATTACGAAACCATGTGAGGGGAGGGACCTCACAGCCAGGGCTGGACTGGGACAAAAAATCAGCCCGGGCATTTTGACTAGAGACCGGCCCACCAAAAATGTGACGTCATTCAGGGGTAAAACCGCAAAGGATTCTGGGAACTTGTGGCAAGAGGTACTAGCGCATGCAGGCTTTCAATTGAACTCAGTTACACAGCGATAAAAAGAAACACAAAAAATGCCAAGAAGCTGTTGTATTATTAACTGCAATAGCCGGTGTTGTGCCAAAAACTGATTGTCTGCCAAAAACTGATTGCTCATATTTAAATTGCTATAAGTAACTTGTTGGGCTATAATATGTGAAACATATGTCAAATGCATCCCTCATGGATGACATAAAGTCATCTCTCCATCTCCATCTCTCTCTCCTGCTCTTTTATTTCTCTCTCTCGCTCCATCTCTCTCTGCTGCTCTTCTGTCTCCTCTGTCACAGACTTCTCCACTTTTGATGATAAATCAGCCTGGTGCAACATGTAAGGATTGGCACAATTTGTTAAGATTTTGAGGAGTTTGAGAAACGAACCTTAAGCATAAAATAAAATTTACTATCAGTAACTTCATAGCCTCTGTCATGCTAGCTAGTACGCAGTACCAGTTATTCTAAGCGACTGTAAAAAGTCAGCACAACTGTCCAGCTATGCTCACAGCACAAGCAGACTCTCAACCTATTATATGACTGTGCTGTATGTTGTTATATTTTTTTTCTATTATGTTTACAAATGTCAAGAAGTCACAAGCAAAGTGAGACCACATCATAGCACATGTTTAAACAAGAAAGGTTTATTCATCAAATTTATTTATGGATTAAATAGACATAACACTATTTTGTCCATGTATAAAGCACAACAGTATCAGACAGAAATGTCACATGATATTAAACAGAGGTTAAATAACCAATTGAACTCTGTAGAGTGAGCAATTATAAAGAAGTTCATTTTAATTTGTAGATTCAAGCTGCTCTTCATATTTCTGGCCACCAGATCAGAGGCGGAGCCAGACATTTGAAACACCTGGGGCTTAGCCCAAAGGTAGTATGCATGTGGGATTTTTTTTTTTTTTTGGGGGGGGGGGGGGGGGGGTAGAAATGACTGAAAGATTAGTTGGCTCTGTTTTGAGTTTTGTTCAAAAAAGAATGACTTCATATAGGGAAAAATATATATCACATATGCAGGACACCTTAAGCTAGTTTTTTAATTAAGCAGCAAGGCAGAACAAAATCAGGGCTGTATCAAGACACGAGGACTAAACTCCGGAATTAAAACAGGACTCCAACAGTTCAAAATCAGGACTACTTGGGACTTAACCAAGACAGAACCAGAATCAGAACTAGATGATAGTAGCACTAAAAATCATCATAGACCTGCACTACACTTATTTTTTAATTCTACCAAAGTACACTATTTAGATTGAGAAAAGTTTATATAATTATTTAGCCTTGTTGTGCAAACAAGCCTGCAGAACTTAATAAATATAGAATTTGAAAAATAACAAACCTAAAAAGAAACACTAGGTACAAGATACATGAGTACCTATGATACGGTGATACTTTTGGCAAACGACGATTTGACTAACATGTGTGTCTCACCTGCTCTTGTTCCATCTCTGTTCTGTCCTCATTCTCCATCTCCCTCTCTGCTCCTCTCTCTCTCCCTCTCTGTCCCCCTCTCTCTCTTTGTGCTGACAATCATCAAATATACAGTTGAAACCAGATATTTACACACTCTTCAGATAAAAACACTTTTTTAATTGTAACATCAAATCAGACTAAATGTTTATTTTTTTTAGATTGATAAATATAAAAAGATATTTGTTAACTTTAAGAGTAAAGAGATAAACTGTCTGTATTTCTTAATTGCAATTGGCACCAAATTGTATTCAAAATTGAGCCACACTTATGGAGCTCCACAATTCTTTTCCTGGTGTTTTGGTTGACATCTCTTGATTTTCCCATGTCACAGAAACAGGCTCTGTGTTTTGCCTTATATGCATCCGCAGGTGTGCCACCAATTTACTCACATGGACTCTACTAACCTATCAGAAGCTTCTTCAGCTCAGAATGGAATCGTCTGGAGTTTCTTATTAATTAACAATAAACTTAGTGTACATGTACTCCTACATTTGATGAAAGTGATAAAAAAAACAGAAAGCGCTGTCTCTCTTTATTCTGACATTTAACTAATTCTAACTATATTTCAATATTTATCTAAAACAAAAGTTTACGCTAAATTGATGTTGTACAGTAAAAATGTTTTATGTTTTCTCCCTAAAGTGTAAATATCTGGTTACAAATGTGAATATCCTGCTCTGTACTGAAACCCCTCTTGTTTTGCATAGAAATATACTGAACAACATACAAAGCATAATATATAAAATAACATTTACCTGAGTTTTTTCTTTGAAAGAACCCTCTAATGTCCATTCTTATATTTCAGTACATAACTGAAACCGATTTAGTCGGGGAGGGTAAGAACTGAAAATATGAAATAAACACACGTAAGCTAAGACTCTCTAAAAAAAATAGCATGTGTTCGGCTTTTCATTTCGCCACTTGTTGATTCACTTGAACAGCAAGTAACGTAATATTGGTCAAGTGATCAGTTTGATATCAATCTTTCGTGATGCACCATCATATTTACATTATTTGTACAGTACGAATGATTTGCTTTGGTACCTGGTAGAGCAGGGCGATATGGCCAAAAATATTTATCACGATATATATTTGAAAATTTGCGATAACGATATAACTGACGATATAATTGATGCAAGACGAAATACAACTCCACAACATTACTAGCGCAAAAAGACAACCTTCCATTTATTTTCACTTAAACAAGAAGCTGGTTTTTATGTACATTAAAGCTTTATAAAAATGTAACAGTGCAAATGCAAATTCCTTGCTGAAAGTTTAACCAAAAGGCATTTCCAGTAGAAATGGGCTGACATATCCTGAGCATAACCATGTATAATATCCACTGAAATTAAAAAGAGGTGCTTTGCAACATTAAACTGCAGTGTGCAGTACGTATTTTTCGGCCCATAAGGTGCACGGGATTATAAGGCACATTAAGCGAAACAAAGCAGTCAGATAAATCAAACTTTATTAAACTCATTCTTCTTGCTTTCTCCACTTCTGTACCATTGATTCATTAATGTTGAATTCTCTGGCAGCTGCTCTATTCCCATGTTGTTGCAGTATTTTAATGACTAACCTTGTATTGTGAATGGATTATCTCAGTTGTTCTACTGACTGCAGTTTGGTCCATTTACAGCATCCTGCCATGCGATTGCATTTGTCTCTAACTATCAGGAACGTTAACTTTTATAAGTGGAAAAGTGTTAGTGTTCGTCCTCCAGCTTCACTGTTTATGTTATGCTAACATAGCTGTGTCGCTAGCGATCACGTAGCACATCATTATATACCAGCTAGCCCAACTTCAGTAACCCTACAAACATCACTGCTGTTTAGTTTCCTGTCTTCATTTATGTTGGAAGTGATAGCAGAGCTGTACGTTTGAATTTTTTCAGAAATCTCTCAGTCAGAACATGCAATATCATGCTTGGGTAACTAGCGAAACTAGCGAGCTAACTTCTGCTAGCTTCCTGCTAACTTCTAACTCCGTTAAATGTAATAAATTTTGTTTTCATGGATGCCTGGAAGTTAAACTTCATAGTTACACCTGGTAAAGCAGCAATGCTGATCGTTTTATTAAAGTACCTGGTCAAACTTAAGCTCTCCTTAGTATGGCTGGCTCCTTTCTCCAACAGTGCACTCACAGGCAGCAGCTGCCCCGCCCCCTCGCTCAGTCGCTTAGTGCCTGAGCTCGGATCATACCAATATCAGGGGGGATTCACGCACAGTCGTAAATTCCCACAGTGTGCACTATGTGCTTCGAATATTGTGTGTACTTTTTGTTTTATACAGTTGTCAGCAAGGCATCTAACTATGAAAAAATTACACTCCAAAAGACCCCGGGCTTCTGACAAAACAACCCGGGCTTAAGCCCAGTAAGCCACCCCCACGCTCCGCCCCTGCACCAGATGTCACCAAAGAGGACTGTGTTCAAACGCGTTGAGTAACGAGTTTGTGATGTGTTACAGACAAAATAGTATTTTACTTATTAAACTTCGTGATTCACCCAGCAGTAGGGGGTGACTATTATTGTTCTTCACGGCCTTGTGCAGTGGTATTTCCTGCATAAAAGCTGTACCAAGAACCTTTCTACTTTTACCTTTACTTTCTCTACTCTACTTTTGCCACTGATGAGAACTTGTGCAGTTCTCACCTGCTTGAACAGTAGCAAACAAATTTTACATTTTGAAAAAAAGAACAAATTCAAAATACACAAACATTCACCTTATTAAAAGTGCTTCTGTCTAAGATCAGTTTCTTGGCTGAATTGAATGAAGAATATAAACAAAAATCATTGTTCCTGGTATAAAGTACCACTACTTGGAAAAACACACAAACTGGCTGCTGTTCATTAGCAACCAGCCATTGTTCCTCTTGGGCATCGTGCATTAATTAGTGACTAAAACAGATGCTTGTTTTATTTTTAAATTGGAGTAACATGAAGGCAACCTGTCTACCTGCAGAGAATGTTTGTGGAGTTGTCAGATGACTTGATATCACAGTTACAAATGTTCTAATTATTACTATTTCTGATCATTTTTCTATATATTTTTTAAAAAAATTGTTTGTCTCTCAAAACAAAAACCAACCAAAATATCAAAAGGTATTATGTCAGTGCCATACAATATTATTTATTATAACTTTATTTCTGAATTTTCAAAGTGTACATTACCAGTACTTTTATCATGTGATGAAATAACCATCTCTGTGGTACCATTTGTCATCATATCTATCATATTGTTCCAGTGAGAAATGCAAATATATGTAGTATAGCACCTTGGAGAAACAGTGAAAAGGTAAGAATGGCAAAAAGAATCTGAAGGAGAAACAGAGGCTGCAGCCTGACTGCTCATCAGTTTGTTACCTGTTGAAGATTAGGGTCTGGCTGCTAACCTGAGGTCGACATTCACCCAGCAAACATCACTCTGGGTACCGTACTTGGCTAGCTTAGCATCAGCATGGTGTCTGTGCAGGTGATTGCGAAGAGCTGAAGTTGTGTTAGCAGCATGATTCTGTCCCTAATGCAGTTTACACTTTACCATCAAGCTCCCATTCTTAATAAATAAAAGTACTGTCCATATCCATGCTGTAGATCTGCAGCACATACTGTAACTGAAATCAGCTGATTGTTGTGCAAGTATAATTTGAACAGATGAGTGAAATCCCGAGGCAAGCAGACTAATTCCAAGGAGCTGAAATACTAGGAACCCTTCTTGATTCCCTCCTCTATTCACTTCATTGACTCCTATGTCCATTTAAAATCCTTGTTTTGCTTCATAAAACACTTTTTTTTTAGTAAAACCTTTAAATCATGTAAAACTGCTACCCCAGTCTCTCAAACGACCTCACATCAGATCCGGTGAAAGCTTTTTGAACTGTTCCCACAATTAAATTAGAAGTGTGCTAAGGGGGGATTTCTGTTACTGTGGCTCTGTGTTTACATTCAAAACAGACTCAAACAGCCTTTAATTCTTTACAGTTAGAGCCAGTGTTGGGACTAACAAGTAACGCGTTACAGTAACTACGTTATTATTGTGGTAACGAGCACGGTAACTAGTTATTATGCCAAAATCAGGAACGCGTTAGTCGTTACTGGGATTTAGATAGGGTCGTTACTCGTTACTTTGTGTGGTGGGTATCGCGGAGCTTCCACAGATTCAGTAACATTAGCAAGTGGTGGAGGCCAGCAGGTGGATGAAGGAAAAGGGAGGCAGAAGGAAAAGAGACCCGAGGCGGCCGCCGGTCCAAGTGTGAACTGAACTTCAGGTAAGAAGTTATGACCTGCAGTCTATCTGGGTCAGATATAAACCAAGTTTAGGTGGAGTTTATTTTCGTTATTCTGACTTTTTCCGTACTGCGTGCTAGCTAGCATGACGGAGTTTCTATACAGCTGGGTGGTGCTATGAGGTTAATGATGTTGAACTTTATTTTGTTCATAAGTTATTAGAGTTGCCAACCGTCCCGTCTGGTATTCAGAGAAAATATTACGCGTTTCTTATTGAGGTGAAAAGGAACAGTTTGTCCCGTAATTCAGCTACAATGAAAAAGGCACAAAGCTGGAGTTATTCTGTGTCTTTGCTGCACAGCTGCCTCTTCTTCTTTCATTCTCCCCCCTCCCTCTCCCGTTTCTACTTCAATCATGAAAACTGATCAATGATCAGCTGATCGGCTCTCTTGTTTGTTTATCGCTCACTTTGCGCCGAAAGAGGAAACCAGCCGATGTCGCGCTAAACAACAGCAGCACATTTAAGCTTGATCAGCTGTTGTTAGAATTTATTTAATATTAATTTCTAGTATCAGCTGATGTTTGCTGGAGCCACAGCTGCAAAAAAAGCTGCTGGTCATGATATGGTTTGGTTATCTGGTGAGAGGGAAACATGAAGATGAAACCAGGAGATGTCCTTACTGAATCATCAGAGCTGAACAGGTGATGGAGAAACAGGTTTACCTTTTAGGTGACATGAATGAGTTGAAGGGAAGTTATGAACTGTTTCTGAGAGACAAATAACCCCAGGATCCTTTTTTAGGTAGCTGACAGCTGGTAACTGTGCAGGTGCGGATCTAGCAAAGTGTTGCCAGGGGGGCATGTAGGGCATTAACAGGGAAAGGGGGGCACAAAGAAATACTTTTCTTTCTTATTCTCATTTAAAATGTCTAGCTTTTAAAAAATAAGTATCTGAATCTTTCAACAAACGATTGATAGATTGATGCATATATACCATCAAAACAGTGTACATCACTGTCACAACAGTGTTTATTTTCATTCAAAGGCTTTATGATTTTTCCTATAATGGTGGGCTAGTCTCTAGTCAAAATGCCCGGGCCAATTTTCTGTCCCAGTCCAGCCCTGTATGCAGCTCATCTGCAGTCTGGTGTTGCCTACATCTTCCTATTCAGAAGGCAGAATTTCCGAGTTCTGAGTACAATCGAAAGCACCACGACTGCAGTTTTTGTGTTGGATGTAAAAGGCGCACATGACTCTGTGACGTAGGCTAGAATCATGGCAGCAGTCAATGACGGTCCAGGCGTGGGATTTCTCTCGTGGAAATATGCACATTATCTTTTCCTTTCTATTGGTAGGTGGCACAGTGCACTTGTGGCAAGTAAGCAAGCTAGAAGACTGGCAAAGTTATGGAAGAAACACATTAACAAGAGAATTCTGAGTAAAACCAAAGTTACTTTCCCTAGTATCAAACCAAATCAAATCACTTTTATTGTCACATCACATGTGCAGGCACACTGGCACAGCACATGCGAGTGAAATTCTTGTGTGCGAGCCCCACAAGCAACAGAGATGTGCAAACACAACAACACAAACGAGCAAAATACAAGAATGGCCAACCTGAAACTAATAAATATATGTACAATATATAATAGTGTATGCATTTCTGGATGTGTATACTAAATATTTTCCTACGTGTGTGTGTGTGTGTGTGTGTGTGTGTGTGTGTGTATACACATTTTTACAAATTAAATAGTAAAAAAAATAAAATAAAATAATAATAATAATAATAATAAAATATATAAAATATACAGAGTTGAATATGTGCAAAACAAGTGGCATTTATATACAGTGTGGAGTGCATAATGTTGAAGTTCCAGTAGTGAAGCTGAGGTGTCTATGACGTGTTCAGCAGTCTGATGGCCTGATGGAAAAAGCTGTCTCTCAGTCTGCTGGTACGGGACCGGATGCTGCAGAACCTCCTTCCTGATGGAAGCAGTCTGAACAGTTTATGGCTGGGGTGACTGGAGTCCTTGATGATCCTCCCCGCTTTCCTCAGGCAGCGCTTCCTGTAGATGTCTTGGAGGGAGGGAAGCTCACCTCCAATTATCCGTTCAGAGCACCGCACTACTCGCTGGAGAGCTTTGCAGTTGTAGGCGGTGCTGTTGCCATACCAGGTGGTGATGCATCCAGTGAGGATGCTCTCAATGGCACAGTGATAGAAGGTCCTGAGGATGCGGGGGCTCATGCCGAATCTTTTCAGTCTCCTGAGAAAGAAGAGGCGCTGCTGCGCCTTCTTCACTGTTTTGTTTGTGTGTACTGACCACGTAAGATCCTCAGCCAGATGTACACCAAGGAACCGGAAGCTGCTCACTCTCTCCACAGCAGCGCCGTTGATGGTGATGGGGGTGTGTACTTCTCTGCACCTCCGGAAGTCCACTATCAACTCCTTTGTCTTTGCGACGTTGAGGGTGAGATGGTTGTCTTGACACCAGTGGGTCAGGGCGCTGACCTCCTCCCTGTAAGCCGTCTCATCACCGTTGGTGATAAGACCCACCACTGTAGTGTCGTCCGCAAACTTCACAATGATGTTGGAGCTGTTAGTGGCTGTGCAGTCGTAGGTGTAGAGTGAGTACAGGAGAGGGCTCAGTACACACCCCTGTGGAGCACCAGTGTTCAGTGTGATGGGGGATGAGGTGATGCTGCCCAGTCTGACCACCTGGCGTCTGTCAGACAGGAAGCTAAGGATCCAGCTGCAGAGGGAGCTGCTCAGTCCTAGATCCTGCAGTTTCCTGTCCAGCTTCGAGTGAACGATGGTATTGAATGCTGAGCTGTAATCTACAAACAGCATCCTCACATACGTGTCTCTCTTCTCCAGGTGTGACAGGGCAGTGTGTAGTGTCAGGGCTATGGCATCATCAGTGGACCTGTTGTGGCGGTATGCAAACTGTAGAGGGTCCAGTGAGTCGGGTAGTGCAGAGCAGATGAAGTCCCTGACCAGCTTCTCGAAGCATTTGCTTACGATGGGGGTCAGGGCTACAGGTCGCCAGTCGTTCAATGAGGAGATGGTGGAGGATTTGGGTACAGGGACGATGGTGGCCATTTTGAAGCAGGCTGGGACTACAGACAGAGAGAGGGAAAGGTTGAAGATGTGCGTGAACACTCCAGCCAGCTGAGCCGCGCATGACCTGAGGACGCGGCCGGGAATCCCGTCCGGACCAGTAGCTTTGCGTGTGTTCACCTTCCTGAAGCACTTCCGCACATCCTCCTCAGACACAGTGTGCGCACTGACGTCATCCGCGGTGCGCACACTGTCCGGTCTCATGGTGTTCGCTGTGTCGAATCTAGCGTAGAATACGTTTAGATCCTCACACAGAGAGGCCGTGGTCTGCGGTGTGCTGGTTTTCCCTCTAAAGTCTGTGATCGTGTTTAGTCCCTGCCACATACTCCGAGGGTTGTCAAACTGTTGCTCCACCCTGTCCCTGTACTCACGTTTGGCTGCTTTGATCGTCTTCCGGAGTTGGTAATGTGCGTGTTTGTAGTCCGATGTGTTCGCGGAGGCAAAGGCGGTGTTCCGTGCCGCGCGAACATCTCCGTTAATCCAGGGTTTTTGATTTGGGAAGGATTTGACTGTTCTGGATGGGACGACATCTTCCACGCATTTCCTGATAAATCCACAGACTGAGTCTGTGTATTCATCAATGTCTCTGGCGGCCACGTGAAACATTTCCCAGTCCGCGTGATCAAAACAGTCCCGCAGCGCAGACTCCGATTGGTCCGTCCAACAGTGCACCGCCCTCCGGGTTGGAGCTTCCTGTTTCAGCTTCTGCCTGTAGGCGGGCAGGAGCAGGATGGAGCAGTGATCTGATTGGCCGAATGGGGCGCGGGGGAGGGCTTTGTACGCATCCCGTAAAGAGGTGTAACAGTGGTCGAGTAGCCGGTTTCCACGTGTGTTGAAAAGGATGTGTTGATGGAGTTTTGGTGAGACTTTCTTCAGGTTTCCCTTATTAAAGTCTCCGGCTGTGACAAACGCTGCCTCTGGGTGTGCGGTTTCCTCGCTGCTGATCGCGCTGTACAGTTCCCTGAGTGCACGGTCAGTGTCGGCTTGTGGGGGAATGTAAACAGCCGTAATAATCACTGCTGTAAATTCCCTCGGTAGCCAGAATGGCCAGCACTTAATCATCAGGTACTCCAGGTCCGGTGAGCAGAAGGATTTGACCGGGTGCACGTTCGCATAATCACACCAGCTGTTGTTGATCATGAAACACACACCACCGCCTCTGCTTTTCCCAGTAAGATCCTGTGACCTGTCCGCGCGGTGCACAGAGAACCCCGGCAGTTGTATTGCGGAGTCCGGTACTTTGTCCGATAGCCAGGTTTCTGTGAGGCAGATCACGCAGCAGTCCCGCATCTCTCGCTGGAATGAGATCCGTGCCCGAAGCTCGCACAGCTTGTTCTCCAGAGACTGCATATTAGCCAGTAATAAACTGGGTAACAGTGGTCTGTAAGTGCGCCGTCTCAGTCGAACCAGAACGCCAGATCTTCTCCCTCTGCGTCGGCGTTTGCGGCCTCCAGGGCCAGAGAACAAAGGCGTCTCAGGTGAGATGAATGGGGGGTCTGCAAACGGAGCGTCCGTGTTGCAAAACTTGAACTCCGGAAAGTTATAAGAAAGACCGTCTTTTATGTCCAGTAAGGTTTGTCGGTCGTACACAAGGAGACAAGTGCTGCTCGTGAAAAAATAAAGGAAAAGTAAAATTAAACACAGAAGAAAGCCGTTGCTTGGGGGAGCTCGCGACGAGGCTGCCATACTCGGCGCCAAAGTAACGAGTAACTTGAAGTAGCTGAGTTACTTTTGAGAGAAGCAACTAGTAATGTAACTAAGTTACTATTTTAAAGTAACTTACCCAACACTGGTTACAGTTAATAACTGTGTTTTTATGTGAATGTATTCACTTTTGTTTTCTGTCTTTGTAAAGTTTTATTTTGTTGATTTTGTTGCCTGTACACACCTGCCTGTGTGGTGGCACATAAAATGTATATATAATGAAAAGTGTTAGATAAATAACAGTTAAAACTATAAATAGAATTGTGTTTGCATCACCATAAAACCACTTATTTAGTCTTTAAATAATGTATAATGTGTACTTTTTCATCATGCTCTCTTCCACAGTTAGGGTTTGAGATCAACTGTGGCACTGACAATACATGTGTTGATAACCTTAAAGTGGATTTCAACTTCACCAGGTGAGGCACAGTTACAAAACTTAAGCTTTGCTTGTGTGTCTTGTTTTCTTCAAATGTGTTATTATTTGCAAGTTGTATGTAATGTCACTTAACTTGTCCTTATTCAACCATCATTATTATTTTTGAAACTGATGACACTCAGTTGTTTTTTTGTGCTAACAAGCAAATATTAGAATGTTAACTCAGTAAAAAGGGATGATTTCTTTTTACATTTAGCATCAGTATCTTAGCACAGCCATTTTTACCTTACCGTTTGAGCTGAAACATTACATGGTTAATCAAAGCTCAAAGTAAATTATATTTGGTATACTCTGACATTTGTCTTGTCTTGTTTTCATTTATTCTCATCCGGCTTCATACCCTCCCAGATCAGAGGTTAAAGTGGGCATTGATGAGCTTTTGAATGTCACAGTCACAGTGGAGAACAGAGGAGAAAACTCCTACAACAGTCGTGTTATTTTCACGTACCCAGCTGGACTCTCCTACAGGAAGTTCACTATTCAGCAGGTAAAGCATCAGAATCAAGTCTGTATTAGTTGATGTGCCGCTCTTCCAATTCATCCAGCAGTGATTTTGTTTCTAACAAAGGGAAGAATTGAGTGCAACTCTTTGGACAGTGAAGCTGGTTTATCACGAGGAAGGACAGACTGTACTATTGACAAGCCAATTTTCAAGAGCAAAACTACGGTTTGTTTTTTAAACTGCATGTGTACAGAAAATCTTTTATCTCTTTGTTTTTTCTGACTTTTGCACAATTTAAACACAAACAAGTCACGTTCATCTCTCTCATTCAATTAAGGCTTCCTTCATTGTCTCCTATGGGATTGACACCAACAGTCAATTTGAGAGGGAGATCTTTGTCACTGCAAATGCCACCAGGTAATGTTTCTTTGGTACAGATACTCTTAATTTATGCTACAGCACCACAGATACAGAACAATGTTTTCTTTTCTTTTCTCTTTCAGTGGAAATCAGGAGCATGCACCTACAAGTGAACACTACCAAAAGAAATCGATTGATGTAAAATACAGCATTTTTATGACATTTGAAAGGTGTGTGTTGTTATGTTTGTAACAAAAGAAATCACACAGTAACAAATGTTCTATTAAATAATGTTTATTTAAACTTTAAAATATGTCTGTTTAGCTCACTCAGCTATAACAATTTCACATTTGGGAAGAACGATTTGAAGAAACCAGTCCAACAATCAGTTAAGGTAAAATATAACTTGTATATTTTTCATTGTATGATTTAGACCTAACTCTAATTCTTGGCTGTCCTTGTCTTTATTCTTTAGGTTACAAATGATATCAGAGCACTTAATTTCACTGTGGTGATCAGGGTTCCAGTGAGGCTTGGTGAAAAAGACATTTGGGTGGATTTGAGTAGCCTACAGGTAATATATATGTAATATAAATAGCTTAAAACTTTTGAATGGATGGAGACATGTGGTAAATTTAAGACCAATAAAACTTAAATTGAATGTATTTCAGATTCCAGATTGTCAGAAAGGAAATGATGAAGAACCAAGGGGCAGAGATTTTGTTCCAAAGATAAAAAAGAATAAAGTGGTGGTAAGTATGCATCTGCATTTTACCCATTCAAATGGGGCGACCGTGGCTCAGGGGGTTGGGAATCGCATCTGTAACCGGAAGGTCGCCGGTTCCTGGTCGTTGTGTCCTTGGGCAAGACACTTTACCCTACTTGCCTACTGGTGTTGGCCAGAGGGGCCGATGGCGCGATATGGCAGCCTCGCTTCTGTCAGTCTGCCCCAGGGCAGCTGTGGTTACAACTGCAGCTTGCCTTCACCAGTGTGTGAGAGTGAATGAATAGTGGCATTGTAAAGCGCTTTGGGTGCCTTGAAAAGCGCTATATAAATCCAATCCATTATTATTATTATTATTAAATGTAACCTGATTGCAGATTTGAACAAACAAACAAAAACACATTACACTGGCTCACAGCATGTGTTGCATCTTCTCTTTAAATCACAGGACTGCTCTGTAGCCACATGCAGAGTGTTCAAGTGCAACACGTTCCTGGAAAGACTGCAGAGTACGACGTACAAAATCTCTGCCAACATTAGTTCACGATGGATACAGCAGGTAACTGGAGGGATTATTGTTTTAAATGGTTGATTAATACATTTTTTAACAACAGTTTCTAAGCATGTACTAGTAACTAGGTTAAATCTTTAAGCTTTACATTTTTTCTTAGATTGGACTTCAGTCTGCTAAATACCTCTTGACCAGCACAGCCAGTCTGGAGTATGACAAAACCCAGTACATCTACTTTTCAACAGGGTCTGACAACAGTCCTCCTGTTCGCAGGGTGTGTACACATTATTTTCTCTTGTTTGAGTTATTAAGAGCTTCTTTGTTATCAACATCCTGTCACTTCATCCCTCAGATTGAGGCAGAGGTAGAAGTTTACCCTGAGCCAGATTTCACCAAAGAGATCGTTGGAGGATGTCTGGGAGGGTTGGCTTTTCTGGCCTTACTCACAGCTGGCCTGTATAAGGTGAAAGACTCCTCTTACACTTTTTCAGTTAATCGGTTATAAAGGTTTTAGAGAACATATCCTGGTTATTATATTTACTCATATACCTTGAATATTTTCATTCATTTTTAATGCATGATTGTTACATTTGGGCTTTTTTGCACTCCTAGGCTGGATTCTTCAAGAGCAAATACAAACAGATGATAAATGAAAATGCTGCAGATGGTCCGAGTCCTGGGACTGATGCAGGCACAACCCTAGCAGAGTAACAAAGTTCACATATGTAGTTGTACATTTAACTTATATGAGATCTATAGTTTTAGGAGTGAACATGGTACGTAGAAATGTCCATTCTACTACATTTGATTCCTCAAACAAAAACAGCTTGCTGTGTCTAATATCACTCATGCAGTTTCCTCACTGGTGGCCAAAACATTGAAAACAGGGTCACAATACTATATTTTTGAGGAATCCTTCTGCTCACGTTTCAATTTACATTACTCTAAACATTGTACAGTAAAATAATTGTCATCCCATTATGTACTGTAAAACTTATCAAATTCAAAAGATATAGTTAAAAAAACTTTGCTTGCTTTAAAAAAACTGAACTTGTAAAATGTGACTTGCTTTGTTGATAAAAATGGACAGGGTATGCGATTTTTTTAGCTTTGTGATGTGACTTATAATAAAAAGTATTTCTCATATGCCAATGTTTGTTATTTGCAGTATGTAAAAATATTTTGTTTTTGTTTTCATATGACTACGTTATAATCCAGTTGTTCAGTCTGACGTTACTAGCCGTGTCTGGGTCTAAACTCCGCTGCAGGTCCATATATCAAACGATCACTATGGCATTACTGAGAGTTGAAAAACTGTCTAAAGTCTTTCATCTTTAATAAAATGATCAGCGTTCTGCTCTACCAGGTGTAACAATTGAGTTTAACATCCAGGCATCCATGAAAACGGAATTTATGACATTTAACAGAGTTAAAGTTAGCAGGAAGTTAGCTCGCTAGCTTCTATCTAAATACAATATAGCATGTCTTGACTGCGGGGTTTTGGAAACAAATTAAAACGTACAGCTCTGCTATCACTTCCAGCATAAATGAAGACAGAAAACTAAACAGCAGTGACGTTTGTAGGGTTACTGAAGTTTGGCTAGCTGGTATATAATGACGCTAGCGACACAGCTATGTTAGCATAATATAAACAAGCTAACTTTTTTTCCACTCGATAAAAGTTACCGTGAGTGTTCTCGGTGGTCAGGAACAAATGTAATCGCATGGCAGGATGCTGTAAAAGGACCAAACTTCAGGCAGGAGAACAACTGAGATAATCCATCCACAATACGAGGTTAGTCATTCATATACTGCTGCATGGGCTGGGCTGTAGTTACATCCTAAGGTTTTAAAAACTGAGCTTAAATAAATGATTAGTGGTAATAAAAGCCGAGGAGGTCAACAGTGATCACTGACTGTTTTAGGAGCTTTTTGAGATCAAATAGAAGAAAATACATAACATTAAACATGTTAACAACACAAAAGCCATATTAAACGCAGACTACTTTAGACCCAGAAGTAGCATTCGTCGCGTCATCACTGAACAACCGGATTAGAAAGATAACAGCAGTTTAAAGTAAACATATACTCGTATCATAAGTTTATTTTAAAAAAATTCATTATTATACAACATAATGTCATCTTGTCTTATAATGTCATCCAGGTAAGGAAATACTTACAGGAAACATGGAGAGACGTAGACATGACAACACAGGCTTAATAACATTAAACACACAGACAAGAAATACAAGTCATACTGACACAGAGGACAAGAACAGACTCACACAAGGGGACACACAAGGGGGCACTCAGCTAAATCCTAACTGATAATATCAACACAAGACTTAACATATTTTCAATATGATACAAGAAATCAAAAATGAACTCAAACTACTGTGTCGCAGACCCAGCCCCTGATACACAGAAACAGCAAGCTGAAACAACAATATTGCAGACGTGGAAGCAGAGCAACTGTGGACGGAAGTTTCGGCCTGTCTCAGCAATGCAAAGCCCCCAGCATCCAACATCAGCAAGAGAGGAAGGCACTCACATCACTTAGTAATGACAATAATATTATCATCCTTCCGGCAGACAAGGTGCATGGTTTTGCTAAACCTGGAAGAATATTATAAGAAAATTTTGTTGAACCCCTAAAACAAGACCTAGGAAGTGGTTACAGGAAGAGGGTGATAGATTGTCTGAACAATGCAGTGCTGCTCACTGGACCTCATCCCACAGCCTATACCCAGGGGAAGCTACACCAAGTCTGTATGGTTAACCAAAGATGCATAAACAGGGTGCACCTTTAAGACCAATTGTCTGTATGATTAACTCAGTCACCTATAACATCTCAAAATTTCTGGCTTCCATCCTCAATTCGTTGGTTGGCAGCTCTGAACGCAACATCCAAAACATCTTGGATTTTGTTGAGAAGGTTATAGATGTCGTTATGGAGGCAGACAAAACCATGGTCTGTTATGATGCGTTGGAGGAAGCTCGTAAGAGATTACAGGATGAACCCAGCTTCAGCAGCAGGACCACTCTCAGCACCGACCAAGTGTGTTTGCTCTTGGAACTGTCAGCATAGCTGGACTGGCCATCGGGCATACCGGGCATTTGCCCAGTGGGCCGCTGGCAATTTTTTGTTTTTATGGGCCGATGGATTTTTTTTTTTTTTAGAGTATATATAATGAAAGGTGTTGGATTGGCCAATTGGTCATGATCGACTCTGGGCTGGACCAATTACAGCCGAGGAGGCCGGATGCACCCGCCCCCGATTTTTTGTCCCAGTCGAGCCTTGACTTGACTTGACTCTCATCATCCACTGGAGCACAAACTGGGTGTCATTAGGATGCAACAACACAGAGCGAACACAGATGCCTACAGACACAGCGGCCAGTGAAGCAGAAGAACATCATATCAAGAAGGCCCTGAGTAAATGTAGTTATCCCAGCTGGACATTTGTCAAAGCTGGGAAAGCACCTAAAGAAAGCTCCAGGTGATCCAGGAGAGAAGGACAACTGCTGTTTAAGTGAAAACCCTTAGTGTCAGGAATATTGATTCAGTTCAGTTTTATTTATACAGCCCTTAATCACAACACAGTCACCTCAGGGAGCTTTATATTGAAAAGTAGACCCTACAATAGACAACATACAACAGTTGAGATGCATTTTCTCTCAACACTGCATCTCTGTGGGTTTGAAACCCTAAAACATGCAGCATTAAAATAGGGTCTACCCCTAGAATCTGGTCCTCCGGCACAAAGTAGAGTAATATAGGAGGATTGCCATGATTTATACATTGTATCATATATACATACATTAATTGAATTGAAAGCCTTTATTGTCATTATACATGCTATAACGAAATTGGAAGCAGCTCTATAAAAGTGCACACATGCTTAAATCACATTGTAAAAACTATACAATAATTTAACTATACACTTACTATAAATATAAATGTAAATACACAGTACAGTGCTGACACAGAGACAGAAAGGCAGAGAATTGATATTTCAGTGCAGATTACTTTTGTGCAAGTATGATGGCTTTGGGGAAGAAGTTATCCTGGAGTCTGTTTGTTCTGGCCCTTATGGATCTATAGTGCCTGCCAGAGGGCATTAGGTTGAAAAGATGGTAACCGGGGTGGGTATGTTTCTGGCCCTACTAAGACAACGGGAGTTGTAGACGGCAGACAGGGGGGGCAGGGGGCAGTCGATGAGTTTTTGTGCTGCGTTTACCACCCTCTGCAGTCTCTTCCTGTCCCTGGCGTGCCACACTGTCATTGCATAGGTCAACAGGCTCTCAGTGGTGGATCTGTAGAAGGTCACCAGCAGCAGTTTAGTTGCACTTTCCTGAGCACCCTTAGGAAGTGTAGCCGCTTCTGGGCTTTCTTGACTAGGGCCGTGGTGTTAGCTGCCCAGGAGAGGTCTGCAGTGTGGACGCCAAGGAATTTGAAGGACTCCACTTGCTCTACACATTCTCCGTTGATGTGCAGTGGGGGCAGGGGCAGTTCTGTTCCTGAAGTCCAGGATGAGTTCTTTGGTCTTGGTGATGTTAAGTGCCAGGTTGTTTGATGCACACCATTCTCCTAGTCTCAGGACCTCATCTCTGTAAGCCACCTCATTTCCTCCTGTGATCAGCCCCATCACTGTTGTGTCATCAGCAAATTTGACAATGCTGTTCTCTGGGTGAGCGGGACTGCAGTCATATGTGTAGAGGGAGTAGAGTAGTGGGCTTAGTACACAGCCCTGGGGAGAGCTAGTGCTGAGAGTGTGAGGGGAAAAATAACATACAGTAAAAACATCGAAACTACAATATTTTCTTTAGATGCAGAAAAAGCATTTGACAGAGTTAACTGGAAATTTCTATTTGCAACTTTACACAAATTTGGTTTTGGACCCTCTTTCATTAACTGGTTAAAAATATTATATAATTCCCCAACAGCTTGTGTTAGAACAAATGACCAGACATCCTCCAGCTTCTGTCTCTTGAGGGGCACCAGGCAGGGATGCCCACTTCCCCCTTCACTGTTTGCAATTTTTATTGAACCACTAGCAGCAGCAATTAGACAGAATTCAGTAATTAAGGGCATAAAATGCAAGAACGTGGAACATAAAATCAGCTTTTATGCGAATGATATGCTACTTTTTCTCCAAAACTCACAAACCAATATCTCTGGGGTGATTGAATTGATGAACTCTTTTGCAAGACTAACAGATTACTTAATTTAAATGGTCAAAATCTACAGTCCTTCCAATTAATTGCTCCTTCTATAATTCTTCTTCTACACCCCTGCAATCAGTAAATATAAAATATTTACGTATTAATATTTTTCCCAAGCTTGCAGATCTAACTAAATTAAACCATATCCCACTTTTAAAGAAAGTAGAAGGCGATCTGGCTAGATGGAAATCTTTACCCATATCACTCATGGGAAGGGTTGCTGTTATAAAAATGATGGTCTTGCCAAAAATAAACTATTTATTCTCAATGATCCCAACTAAACCGCCACAAGATTGGTTCAGATCTCTAGATTCATATATGTCCAAATTCCTTTGGAAAGATAAACCACCACGTATAAGCTTAAAAACACTACAAAAGACCAAGGATAAAGGAGGATTAGAACTACCTAACTTTCAGCACTACTTCTTAGCCAACAGGCTTCAGTTTATCTCAGGATGGCGAAAACATACCCTCTTAGACGAACCTTGGTTAGATGTAGAACAAGCACTTTGCAATAATCTAGAGATTTCAGACCTACCATTTATCAGCTCAAACATCCAACGACATGAATGCTTCAAAAGCGTCAGCATCAGCTCTTCTCTGACAGCATGGTGGGAGTTTCTAAAATTGACGGAGTCTTCATTAATCCCATGCAAACGTACACCTTTCTGGAATAACCCTGACATATTACAAAACAATAATATGATTAATTTTCCAGATTGGAGCTGTAAAGGAATTAAATACTTAGAACATATATTAGAAGGAACAGACTTTATTCCATTTGACAGATTAGTTATACAATATGAAATCAACAAGAAAATATTTTTAGAATATCAACAAATTAAATCCATAGTAAAAAAGAAATTTAACCTCAGTCAAGTTGAATTACAAACACCACCAAGTGCGGTACGTTTTCTTACTCTTAAATCCCCCAAATTATTGTCTAAAATATACAGAACACTTTCTAAAACAGATGAATCAATATCCCTTCCTATTGCAAAGTGGGAAGCAGATTTATCAGTCAGCTTAGACCAAAACTTCTGGTCTCAGATTTGCTTAAAAAGCTTTAAATTGATTAGAAATCCCAGTCTGCAATTAATACAATACAAAATACTACATAGAGTGCACTATACAGGTCACCGGATGTTCCAGATGGGCTTTACATCTTCCGACAACTGCTCACACTGTCAAGGCAATACACCAGACAATTATATCCACGCTCTTTGGTTCTGTCCACCAGTGCAGAAGTTTTGGCGCGGGATATCAAAGTCAAAGTCAAAAGTCAAAGTCAACTTTATTTGTCGATTCTTCCACATGTACAGGACATACGGAGAATAGAAATTGCGTTACTCTTCACTCCCTAGATAAATAGCAAATGAACATTTAAATATATTTAAATATAAAAGTGATTTAAAAAATGCAAGTAAAATAATTAAAAAGTAAAAATTTAAATAAATACAATTTTACATATAACAAGAAAGCTATAATATATGTGAAGACTTATCAAAGTGTCTGAAATGTAAAATTCCAACCTCCCCTTTAGTGTGCTTGTTGGGCAAATTGGATGATGTCACTACAGAAACGAATACAGTCCACATGTTTTTTTTGTGGAGGTTGGGACGGGCTTAGGGCGTCTGGAGAATCCCTAGGGACATTATCCCTGGAGGGCTTAACCCGGGGTTCTGATGTGATGAGCAGTGTTAGTTTTCCGCCACACATAGCGTTTTGCATTTTGGCCAAAAAGTTCCATTTTGGTCTCATCTGACCAGAGCACCTTCCTCCACATATTTGCTGTGTCCCCCACATGGCTTGTGGCAAACTGCAAATGGGACTTCTTTTGGTTTTCTGTTAACAATGGCTTTCTTCTTGCCACTCTTCCATAAAGGCCAACTTTGTGCAGTGCACGACTAATAGTCGTCCTATGGACAGTTTCCCCCACCTGAGCTGTAGATGTCTGTAGCTCGTCCAGAGTCACCATGGGCCTCTTGGCTGCATTTCTGATCAGCGCTCTCCTTGTTCGGCCTGTGAGTTTAGGTGGACGGCCTAGTGGAATTCCAATAAAACTGATTCATGTTTGTGGCTGTAATGTGAGAAAGTTCAAGGGGCCTGAATACTTTTGCAAGCCACTGTATACGCTAGATCCTGTGGTGTCGTAAATGAGAAACATGGGTAGGACATGATGGAAACATTGAGCTATTGTAACTAACACCTATCAAACATTATTGCATCCCACTCCCACATAACCCATAACTACTGACCAGTGGCGGTCCTAGCCTGTTTGGCGCCCTGGGCGAACACTCCCTCTGGCGTCCCCTCTGGCGGAATTATAAAGTGGAATTGTAAAGCGCTTCGAGGGTCTCAAAAAGCGCTATAGGGCTTTGGAGCATGATGTCACGGGGTGGGCGTGGAAAGGATTTTGGCCCGATCCGCCATTTTGGGGGTCTAAACAAAGCGCAAGCGAAAAAGGAGCGAAGGCACACACGAAAGCCATGGTTCGTTCTTGCTGTGTGGTCGGCTGCAATGTTCGATCGCACGACCGGCAAGAGAATAAGCTTGAAAAGGGTTTGTCTTTTCATTCTTTCACAACCTGGAAGCAACATGAGGCAGCTCGTGTATCGATGTTACCAAACGAAGGCGTCTAGCCTGGATAGCAGCTGTGAGACGAGCTGATATCCAGTTCTCTTCCATCTCCAAATATCTGTTGGTGCTCCAGACATTTTCATTCTGGTAAGTTCTAAATATGTTCATATCACTCTTTATAGCCTATTAGTTTAATTTTCAATGCGCTCTGAGGTCATACCAAATTAGAACAAACATCCTACTGAGTGATTTTGCAGAACTACCTTCTATTTATAGAATTGCTAATTATTTGGCATTATTGCAGCAAACCAGCCTATGAAATGGATGAAACATCATGACTGGGTTCCAGCGCTACACAAGGGACCTGCTTCAAACATGCCACCATGCCAATCAGATTACTTCTTCCATGTGAGGGTGAAGAGGTGACCCTTCTGGATAAGATGGTGAAGGTTTGCTGCCGTTTGGTGAACAGTGTGATAATAAAACCAGGGAAAAATGAAACCTGCTCCTGTTTAATATTCTTAAGTCTTGTGCTGTATAAATAGCGGTAATTTTTTTTTCAAAAGATACAGTAAATAATGTTAGTAGTGGGTGATATCATGTAAACACTGTCATGATTTTATGTAAACATTTTGTCATTTGTAAACTATAAATGACATGACACTGTAACGGATGTGATGTTCTATAAAGTGGTTTTAATAAAAAAAAAATAATAATAAAAAAAAAGGCAAAAATTAGTTTGTTTCTTTATTCAACTTTTGAACAGTGGGACTCAGTCAGTATATATTCAGTAAATGCAAATTATTTACACGGCAGTGCACTACAGGCATAAATCTAGACCCCTAGATAAAACATTATGGCATTATAGCAGTGACAACTCCTCCACAGTAGCAGGTGGGATTTTTCTGTTTTGAGGATGGCTCCTTTTACCTTTCAATACGGATGGTCTGTTTATGTTTTGATCAAGAGCCTTTTTTTGGGCAGCTGAAGAGGAGAAGTCTATCTTATAGCCAACCACTGACTGTATCTTGGTTACATTACCCAGCAAAACCCAGTATACAGGTTCATCTGTAACAGTCCTTGTGCCACGATCAACACTGTTGCTTCTACATTAAACAGAAGAGCAGTGACGACTCCGGCCTTACAGGTGCAGTGTGCGGCTTCAACTTTCATTGTGATGCTCACAATGACTCATGGCTGCAATGCTGGTTCATTCAGTCTTTGAGAGTGCAGGACCTGAAACACACACAAAGTTAATTTAAAGACAAGAACTATGAGCCAAGGCCGACGTAAATGTGTTTAATCTACTTTATCATAAATGTAACAAAGTGTCTAGAAAGTTAGCACATACATGTAATTTTTCATTTCTTTATGTGTCCATCTATAGAACGCTGCATGTTATATTCTAAATCTGCCTGTTCTCTGTCAGAAACCTGCCTGCAGAAAATGAACCTAAAGTATGTAATGCAAGGATGTCATCACTTTAGAGATGGAGAAAGCATAAAGTGACAATTATGAATCACTTAATATGATAAGGAGATTCTGCAGGTCATTAATCAATGTATAAAACTAAAATAAAATGTATTTTTAGTGACACAAGATACAAATATGAAAGCAAGATGTATAATTTGGATTATTTATAATAAATATGAATAAATCTGTCATGGTCCTGCGTCCATGATTCAGTGATTTTGTGTTTGTGTTTTTTATTGTTATTATTTTCATTATTATTCGTGGGCTGTTTTGGGATGGTTTGTGTTTTGGGATTTTAGATACTGGGTTCTGGGGTTGTGCTCCCTCTATTGGTCCCTGGTGTTAGTGTTCCCCTGTCTCGTCAGGTTAATCAGGTCCAGCTGTGTCTCCCACCTGTGTGTGGCTTCCCAGTGTCTCTCTGTGTACTTATAGTGTGTGTTTGCCTCTGTTCCTCGTCGCGTCGTCTCTGTTCATACTCTGTGAAATCCTCTGCGTGCTCTCCCTGCTGTTCTCCCTTCATGTCAGGTTTGCTACTCCTTGGTGTAGTTTCTCCCAGTTTAGTTCATCCTTAGTTCTGTTTTGCCATCTCCACTTTATGTTTGGTATCGTTAATAAATCACCCTCACGTCTGAGTAAGTACTGCATTTGAGTCCTCCTTCCACTCTTCACACGGCTGCTGCCCCGAGCCGTGACAAAATCATTGCAATTTCTTTAACCATAATAACTAAATCCTTCAGGACAATGTCACATCAATGCACTGAACTCACTATGTTATCCACCTAACAGCCTCCACATGTTCTCGCTGTAATATCCCCCTCATGAATGAATTTATGCTGCACTAATGTGAATGTTTTCAGGGAAATCAAATGCATTTCACACGCAGTACTCGAGCTGACTTACCTTTGTTTGAATGACGACTTGTATGTGCTGACTCCACAGACAAGGTACGAAAATATGTCAGGCTATGTCAATAGCGGTAGGTCTTCAGGGTTTCTACTCCACGGCCGTATATCATACGGGTCCACATTTCCAATGCACACTTTTTTCTGCAAGTACCGCCGCTTCGCCCCTGAACGCAATCGGTCTCAATACAGTCCATTCTCTTTTGGTGTTTGCTTTTAAGCATCTTGTAATCGTCGTTCCAACACAGTGTATTTGTTTTGATTCGTAGGCTGTGTCCCAATTCAGGGTCTGCACGCTAGAAGTATGCATTTTAAGTGCGATTACGTCACCACCACGCGACGACGGCTGTCCCAATTCGAAGTGTACTTCAAATGCATACTCCAAATGCGTCGTCGATTTCCCCAAATATCAAGCGTGGTCCGGTGCACGCTTCGTGGTCCCATATATCCAACAATTCATAGCGCGGCGGTGGGTGTGGATAATTTTGCTGCAAAAGGGAGTGGCCGAAGAGTGAACTGTCAAAAATAAGTACTGAATATGATGTCTCTTATTTATGTGTGAATGTTTAATAACGAAGAACATTAAAAAATTACTGTTGACCACATGTCGGCAAAGTTATGTGACATTAGTGATGTTTGTACTTTCAGCATTAACTTGGTTCTAAAGCCTCTACTTCAATATCAATATATATATATATATATATATATATATATATATATTATTAGTTGACCTTAATCTTACAGAGAATGTGATGATTTTATGGATAATTAAAGTCAGTCATATCCACAAACACAACAAGCTGAAAGTCAGTGATGCTGCTCGGTTTGCAGTCCTGAATATCACGGCACAAGCAGGATTCACTGCACTGTTAATGTTAGCTACTGTATGTTATATTGCTGCCTCTGTTCGGTGGTGTCGAGCCAAACGGACTTTAACGTGTGTTTGAACGAGCTGACGGTTCACTCGTTAAGCTGAAAGAAAGATGCTTTAATCACAGGAGTCACACATGTGTCCACTGTACCATCTGGGAACTCTTCTTGTTTAGCACTCGTAATAACACAAACACTAAATCCTCCATCTCTTGTGCTGTTTTGTAGCAGTGTATACACCTGAGACTATCACATGTCTGTCTGTCCTGCACTCGCTCTGTTTCTTTCTCTCTGATAGTGGAATAAAAGTATGAACGTGTATTTATAAGTTACACTTGTGTTTGAATCCTGCAGCTTATCACACATTTGATTTCCATGTGTGACAACTGCAAGTGTCCAGAGTGAGGACAGACTGAGGGAGCCACTGCTGCACATCAGGGGCGGAGCGTGGGGGTGGCTTACTGGGCTTAAGCCCGGGTTGTTTTGTCAGAAGCCCGGGGTCTTTTGGAGTGTAATTTTTTCATAGTTAGATGCCTTGCTGACAACTGTATAAAACAAAAAGTACACACAATATTCGAAGCACATAGTGCACACTGTGGGAATTTACGACTGTGCGTGAATCCCCCCTGATATTGGTATGATCCGAGCTCAGGCACTAAGCGACTGAGCGAGGGGGCGGGGCAGCTGCTGCCTGTGAGTGCACTGTTGGAGAAAGGAGCCAGCCATACTAAGGAGAGCTTAAGTTTGACCAGGTACTTTAATAAAACGATCAGCATTGCTGCTTTACCAGGTGTAACTATGAAGTTTAACTTCCAGGCATCCATGAAAACAAAATTTATTACATTTAACGGAGTTAGAAGTTAGCAGGAAGCTAGCAGAAGTTAGCTCGCTAGTTTCGCTAGTTACCCAAGCATGATATTGCATGTTCTGACTGAGAGATTTCTGAAAAAATTCAAACGTACAGCTCTGCTATCACTTCCAACATAAATGAAGACAGGAAACTAAACAGCAGTGATGTTTGTAGGGTTACTGAAGTTGGGCTAGCTGGTATATAATGATGTGCTACGTGATCGCTAGCGACACAGCTATGTTAGCATAACATAAACAGTGAAGCTGGAGGACGAACACTAACACTTTTCCACTTATAAAAGTTAACGTTCCTGATAGTTAGAGACAAATGCAATCGCATGGCAGGATGCTGTAAACGGACCAAACTGCAGTCAGTAGAACAACTGAGATAATCCATTCACAATACAAGGTTAGTCATTAAAATACTGCAACAACATGGGAATAGAGCAGCTGCCAGAGAATTCAACATTAATGAATCAATGGTACAGAAGTGGAGAAAGCAAGAAGAATGAGTTTAATAAAGTTTGATTTATCTGACTGCTTTGTTTCGCTTAATGTGCCTTATAATCCCGTGCACCTTATGGGCCGAAAAATACGTACTGCACACTGCAGTTTAATGTTGCAAAGCACCTCTTTTTAATTTCAGTGGATATTATACATGGTTATGCTCAGGATATGTCAGCCCATTTCTACTGGAAATGCCTTTTGGTTAAACTTTCAGCAAGGAATTTGCATTTGCACTGTTACATTTTTATAAAGCTTTAATGTACATAAAAACCAGCTTCTTGTTTAAGTGAAAATAAATGGAAGGTTGTCTTTTTGCGCTAGTAATGTTGTGGAGTTGTATTTCGTCTTGCATCAATTATATCGTCAGTTATATCGTTATCGCAAATTTTCAAATATATATCGTGATAAATATTTTTGGCCATATCGCCCTGCTCTACCAGGTACCAAAGCAAATCATTCGTACTGTACAAATAATGTAAATATGATGGTGCATCACGAAAGATTGATATCAAACTGATCACTTGACCAATATTACGTTACTTGCTGTTCAAGTGAATCAACAAGTGGCGAAATGAAAAGCCGAACACATGCTATTTTTTTTAGAGAGTCTTAGCTTACGTGTGTTTATTTCATATTTTCAGTTCTTACCCTCCCCGACTAAATCGGTTTCAGTTATGTACTGAAATATAAGAATGGACATTAGAGGGTTCTTTCAAAGAAAAAACTCAGGTAAATGTTATTTTATATATTATGCTTTGTATGTTGTTCAGTATATTTCTATGCAAAACAAGAGGGGTTTCAGTACAGAGCAGGATATTCACATTTGTAACCAGATATTTACACTTTAGGGAGAAAACATAAAACATTTTTACTGTACAACATCAATTTAGCGTAAACTTTTGTTTTAGATAAATATTGAAATATAGTTAGAATTAGTTAGAATAAAGAGAGACAGCGCTTTCTGTTTTTTTTTATCACTTTCATCAAATGTAGGAGTACATGTACACTAAGTTTATTGTTAATTAATAAGAAACTCCAGACGATTCCATTCTGAGCTGAAGAAGCTTCTGATAGGTTAGTAGAGTCCATGTGAGTAAATTGGTGGCACACCTGCGGATGCATATAAGGCAAAACACAGAGCCTGTTTCTGTGACATGGGAAAATCAAGAGATGTCAACCAAAACACCAGGAAAAGAATTGTGGAGCTCCAAAAGTGTGGCTCAATTTTGAATACAATTTGGTGCCAATTGCAATTAAGAAATACAGACAGTTTATCTCTTTACTCTTAAATATAAAAAGATATTTGTAAACTTTATCAATCTAAAAAAATAAACATTTAGTCTGATTTGATGTTACAATTAAAAAAGTGTTTTTATCTGAAGAGTTTGTAAATATCTGGTTTCAACTGTATATTTGATGATTGTCATGACAAAGAGGGAGAGAGAGGAACAGAGAGGGAGATGGAGAATGAGGACAGAACAGAGATGGAACAAGAGCAGGTGAGACACACATGTTAGTCAAATCGTCGTTTGCCAAAAGTATCACCGTATCATAGGTTCTCATGTATCTCGTACCTAGTGTTTCTTTTTAGGTTTGCTATTTTTCAAATTCTATATTTATTAAGTTCTGCAGGCTTGTTTGCACAACAAGGCTAAATAATTATATAAACTTTTTTCAATCTAAATAGTGTACTTTGGTAGAATTAAAAAATAAGTGTAGTGCAGGTCTATGATGATTTTTAGTGCTACTATCATCTAGTTCTGATTCTGGTTCTGTCTTGGTTAAGTCCCAAGTAGTCCTGATTTTGAACTGTTGGAGTCCTGTTTTAATTCCGGATCAGTTCTGGGTCTGGTTGAATTGGGGTTTAGTCCTCGTGTCTTGATACAGCCCTGATTTTGTTCTGCCTTGCTGCTTAATTAAAAAACTAGCTTAAGGTGTCCTGCATATGTGATATATATTTTTCCCTATATGAAGTCATTCTTTTTTGAACAAAACTCAAAACAGAGCCTATTAATCTTTCAGTCATTTCTACCGCCCCCCCCCCCAAAAAAAAAAAAAAAAATCCCACATGCATACTACCTTTGGGCTAAGCCCCGGGTGTTTCAAATGTCTGGCTCCACCTCTGCTGCACATCATCTGTGAGGCTTTGCACCCCTGATGATCCACCAGGGCAAACTCAGCAGTGTGTGAGGAAGAGGAGGAGGAAGAGCCAGCAGCAGCTGACAGATGGAGAGAATAGACAGACTGTTCCCTGTTTGTGAAGGACTGCTAGAAAAGTTTAAAATAACTAATTGTCTGTCCTGAATCAGTCTTATTAGGTAATGTTCAAATAATTTTATCATTTGTCAGTGTGGGTGAAAAGTACTCAGGGCCTTCAAGTTACACAGTATGAAAGTTTTAATATTAATAAACCTAAAGTATGTATCAGCAGCAGAATGGACCTAAAAATAAATGTTTGTTTCAGTTCTATGAAGCTTTGAGTATTTTGTATTAGTAGCACTGCTGTATTTGTTGCATCATATTGCTGTAATTGTTTATATGTGTTACGTTCCCCCCGAAGGGGTCTAGGCATGTGGGTGAGGGGACCAGTAACAAATGAGTCCGGAATCAGAATGAAAAGGAAAACAGACAGAGTTGTTCTGTATTAATATAGCTTTATTACGAATGGTACAGGTGTATTACAAACGACATTAACTTAAAGAGCCGGCAACGCTGTTTTACCAACAATGCCAAAGAAACAAAGGAAACACTCGCAGCAACAAAAGGCAAGAAGACTACTAAACAAAAGAAAAGGGAGGCACTTCCCACACTTCCTACCCTACTCCTCACCACGGGGCGACACTCTGAGGGCCCACAAGCCCATCTACTCACTAGTCGGAAAGAGGCTGTCTGTCTGTCCAAAACCTAGCACAAAACCGTGTAGCGCCGCAGAGGGAAAAACCACCCTGCTCACAGCTCATCCCCAGTTTAAATAGCCTCAGAGGTGATTGCTGACTGGAGTCAGGTGGCAAACGAGGCTAATCAGAAGCAGCTGTGTCCTGGGGAGAGAGGAGAGTGAGAGAGACAGAGGGGGTAGGAGTGGCAAGAGAGGAGGAGGCGGGGAGAGTGGGCAAACACCCCACCCACACACTCCCACAGCCTCACAGAACGTAACAATATGCTTTATATATTCTGAGGTAAGTTGATCTATAGTGTTACATCATATTTTATAAGGATGTTATGTGTTTGTATACTTTCTGCCCAGTTTGACCCATTTAGCAGAAGCCAGCCTGTTTAAGGCTCAGATATCTATTCTGTATGACTCAAAGCAGTTATGACATTATCTGATTTTTTCACCCAATAAAGGAATATTTAATATATCAGTCTAGTCTTCATTATATCAGAAACAGTTTTCACAGCTCATACATTTTCCTTTTTACACATTCAGTGGGGCAAAAAAGTATTTAGTCAGCCACCGATTGTGCAAGTTCCCCCACTTAAAATGATGACAGAGGTCAGTAATTTGCACCAGAGGTACACTTCAACTGTGAGAGACAGAATGTGAAAAAAAATCCATGAATTCACATGGTAGGATTTGTAAAGAATTTATTCGTAAATTAGGGTGGAAAATAAGTATTTGGTCACCTCAAACATGGAAAATCTCTGGCTCTCACAGACCTGTAACGTCTTCTGTAAGAAGCTTTTCTGTCCCCCACTCGTTACCTGTATGAATGGCACCTGTTTGAACTCATCATCTGTATAAAAGACACCTGTCCACAGCCTCAAACAGTCAGACTCCAAACTCCCCCATGGCCAAGACCAAAGAGCTTTTGAAGGACACCAGGAAAAGTATTGTAGACCTGCACCAGACTGGGAAGAGTGAATCTACAATAGGCAAGCAGCTTGGTGTGAAAAAATCAACTGTGGGAGCAATCATCAGAAAATGGAAGACATACAAGACCACTGATAATCTCCCTCGATCTGGGGCTCCACGCAAGATCTCATCCCGTGGGGTCAAAATGATCATGAGAATGGTGAGCAAAGATCCCAGAACCACACGGGGGGACCTGGTGAATGACCTGCAGAGAGCTGGGACCAAAGTAACAAAGGTCACCATCAGTAACACATTACAACGGCAGGGAATCAAATCCCGCAGTGCCAGACGTGTTCCGCTGCTGAAGCCAGTGCATGTCCAGGCCCGTCTGAAGTTTGCCAGAGAGCACATGGATGATACAGCAGAGGATTGGGAGAATGTCATGTGGTCAGATGAAACCAAAGTAGAACTTTTTGGTATAAACTCAACTCGTCGTGTTTGGAGGAAGAAGAATACTGAGTTGCATCCCAAGAACGCCATACCTACTGTGAAGCATGGGGGTGGAAACATCATGCTATGGGGCTGTTTTTCTGCCAAGGGGACAGGACGACTGATCCGTGTTAAGGACAGAATGAATGGGGCCATGTATCGTGAGATTTTGAGCCAAAACCTCCTTCCATCAGTGAGAACTTTGAAGATGAAACGAGGCTGGGTCTTCCAACATGACAATGATCCAAAACACACCGCCCGGGCAACAAAGGAGTGGCTCCGTAAGAAGCATTTGAAAGTCCTGGAGTGGCCTAGCCAGTCTCCAGACCTCAACCCCATAGAAAATCTGTGGTGGGAGTTGAAAGTCCGTGTTGCTCGGCGACAGCCCCAAAACATCACTGCTCTCGAGAAGATCTGCATGGAGGAATGGGCCAAAATACCAGCTAATGTGTGTGCAAACCTGGTAAAGACCTATAGTAAACGTTTGACCTCTGTTATTGCCAACAAAGGTTATGTTACAAAGTATTGAGTTGTATTTTTGTTATTGACCAAATACTTATTTTCCACCCTGATTTACGAATAAATTCTTTACAAATCCTACCATGTGGATTCATGGATTTTTTTTTCACATTCTGTCTCTCACAGTTGAAGTGTACCTCTGGTGCAAATTACTGACCTCTGTCATCATTTTAGGTGGGGGAACTTGCACAATCGGTGGCTGACTAAATACTTTTTTGCCCCACTGTATTTACATGTCTCTGCTATTAAATAGTGCAGCTATTTTCTCTGCAGCACAATTACCCATTGCATGGTATAGTCTTAAACACAAAGAGTGAAATGTTACAATTAACCCCATAGTCTGGGTTAGTTGTAACATATCCTGGGGTAAAATGTAACACAATGAAATAAGGGTACTAACAAAATATTAACATGTAATCTTTGTTTATTCAATACATGAATGCACTTACATCCATTTATGTAGCTATGTGTGTGTGTGACAGAATGCAGACATCTAGCTTTTGAACATATTCCAACCCCCCCAAAAAAGACAAATTATGGAATTTTCTGCAACTGAATATTTCATTTTGGTTGGTCTTCCTTGAGTTTGGCCTCATTGGCTCAGTGGGCATTATAACCTAAAATTCAATTCAATTCAATTCAATTTTATTTATATAGCACCAAATCACAACAAAAGTCGCCTCAAGGCGCTTCATAGATACAGAGAAAAACCCAACAATCATATGACCCCCTATGAGCAAGCACTTTGGCGACAGTGGGAAGGAAAAACTCCCTTTTAACAGGAAGAAACCTCCGGCAGAACCAGGCTCAGGGAGGGGCGGCCATCTGCTGCGACCGGTTGGGGTGAGAGAAGGAAGACAGGATAAAAGACATGCTGTGGAAGAGAGACAGAGGTTAATAACAGATATGATTCAATGCAGAGAGGTCTATTAATACATAGTGAGTGAGAAAGGTGACTGGAAAGGAAAAACTCAATGCATCATGGGAATCCCCCGGCAGCCTACGTCTATTGCAGCATAACTAAGGGAGGATTCAGGATCACCTGGTCCAGCCCTAACTATATGCTTTAGCAAAAAGGAAAGTTTTAAGCCTAATCTTGAAAGTAGAGATAGTGTCTGTCTCCCGAATCCAAACTGGAAGCTGGTTCCACAGAAGAGGGGCCTGAAAACTGAAGGCTCTGCCTCCCATTCTACTTTTAAATACTCTAGGAACAACAAGTAGGCCTGCAGAGCGAGAGCGAAGTGCTCTAATACGGTGATATGGTACTACAAGGTCATTAAGATAAGATGGGGCCTGATTATTTAAGACCTTGTATGTGAGGAGCAGGATTTTGAATTCAATTCTGGATTTAACAGGAAGCCAATGAAGGGAAGCCAAAACAGGAGAAATATGCTCTCTCTTTCTAGTCCCTGTCAGTACTCTTGCTGCAGCATTTTGGATTAGCTGAAGGCTTTTCAGTGAGTTTTTTGGACATCCTGATAATATTGAATTACAGTAGTCCAGCCTGGAAGTAATAAATGCATGAACTAGTTTTTCAGCGTCATTCTGAGACAGGATATTTCTAATTTTAGAGATGTTGCGCAAATGGAAGAAAGCAGTCTTACATATTTGTTTAATATGTGCTTTGAAGGACATGTCCTGGTCAAAAATGACTCCAAGGTTCCTCACAGTGTTACTGGAGGCCAAGGTAATGCCATCCAGAGTAAGAATCTGGTTAGATACCATATTTCTAAGATTTTCAGGGCCGAGTACAATAACCTCAGTTTTATCTGAATTAAGAAGCAGAAAGTTAGCGGCCATCCAGGTCTTTATGTCTTTAAGACATTCCTGCAGTTTAACTAATTGGTGTGTGTTATCTGGCTTCATGGACAGATAGAGCTGGGTGTCATCGGCATAGCAGTGAAAATGTATGCTATGTCTTCTAATGATGCTGCCTAAGGGAAGCATGTATAATGTAAAGAGAATTGGTCCTAGCACTGAACCCTGTGGAACTCCATAATTAACCTCAGTGTGTGAAGAGGACTCTCCATTTACATGCACAAATTGGAGTCTATTAGATAGATATGATACAAACCACTGCAGTGCAGTACCTGTAATACCTACAGCATGTTCTAATCGCTCTAATAGGATATTATGGTCAACAGTATCGAATGCTGCACTAAGGTCTAGCAGGACAAGCACAGAGATGAGTCCACTGTCAGAGGCCATAAGAAGATCATAAAACTCTTGCACCAATTTTGAACATAACAATGAAGCTGAAAAAATGTAGTTGTTCACCAGCATCGCAATTCCATTACTTTTTATCATACCTTGGTGTGGTTTGCAGAGTGCTTCAGAAAGATGAGGAAATCTGTTTCTTGCACCCATCCTGATTTATTTCCACTACCAGTACTTCCTACTGGTCCATCTCTGACACAGTGGTCTGCATAATGTATGTGTGGGAACACAAACAGTGGAGGAATTGTGTTGCCAATGGCATTAACCACATATACAAAAGTGACCAGTGAACCTCTCTCTGCTGATGTCGTTGCCCCAACTTGTTTAATATAAGTTAAAGTAATAGTGTGGTAAGTTGTAACATCTGCATTATTGTTACAACTAACCCAGACTGTTGCTGTTACAACTGACCCAGACTCCTATAGACATGAACTAGCTAACATTACAGCCAACGGCTAAAACATAAGCAGTAAAGACTTACACAGAATATATCCCCATAGACATACAAATAACACAATTTAAGTTTGATGAGTTTAACTGCAAAGCAGATAATGCTATTAGAAATTGAAATAAAGTAGAAAAACTTACTTTTTGGCATACAAATTACTTTTTTTCGTGTTAAATTGTCTGTGTTTGACAAAATGTGCTGATTTTTCACATGTGATAGCAGAACTGAATTGGGCATGCACAGGATGAGTCACATCATTTGAAACTTAGCCCTGATTGGAGAAATTGGAAGTGTTACAACTGACCCACGTTACAACTATCCCTGGTCTCCGCTAAATCGGTTTGGCTGAGATTAAAGTTATTAGATTAGATTAAATTAAATTAAACTTTATTAATCCCTCGGGAGGGTTTCTCCGGGGTTTTCACACAGCTGAATAAACATTAAACAGAAAACTAATTAAACAATGTGTGAGACGGTCGAGAGTTTACGCCAGCGCCCTGTTATATTTTAGATAGCAAGGAGCAGACGGCAGTTTCACTCCACCGAGGGAGCCTGTGACGTACTGCCCAGCTTTCTTTAAGCCGCGATGGCCGGGTCCTCAGGTGGAAGCAGCCTCTGAATTTGGACACCCCCGCTGTTTCCGGGCCGGCCAATAATAACGGTGACATTTAACGTATTTTATCTGATAAAGAAACACTGTAAAATGTATTTATCACCCCAAAACAGCCCTTTTGAATGTCTCCCTAATTCTGAGGTCTCAAGGTTGGCAAGTATGGCCACAACACCTCATTTTTTTGCCACATGTATCGCAAACCACGTCTCAGCTGTTTGTGGAGGTAAAATACGTCCGCACAATTACGCTCAGCCATTGTCGTGAGTGCGCACGCCAAGGGGCTGCAAGACATTTATACAGCCGTATTTCGAACATGACTATGAAATGCGGAAGAGGAAGTAGTTCCTTTGAATGTAGACAATCCGAATGTTATAGTTTCTTTCCACTGTGTTCCTGTTAATGATAAACTACAAATTTACCCTAAATTACTAAAATATCAATATTTTAATGTGAGAATCGTTTCTAGAATATAAATGACTGGTATCGGAGGAATCGATATTTCAGGATCGATCCGCACATTACTGGAAACCAAGGTAAAGAATATAGAATGAGACCATTGTGAGCTCGCTTCCTGGATCCTGTTAATATTCTTGCCGTAGCATTTTGTATGATAATCTAGATTTTTTTTGTTTAATAATCTGAGCCATTAAATAAGGTATTAGATTAATCTAATAATGACAAAAAGGCATGAATAATTTTCTCCATTTCTCCTAAAGAGACAATATGTCGCAATTTAGAAATGTCCCTTAAATTAAAAAACAGGAACGAAAAGTAGATGCTACATGAGTATAAGAGGTTAGCATTTGAACCATTTAAGAGCCAAATTTTAGACTATAAATCAGGAAGAGCTATGATCATGGTGCTAGTTTTGTTTGCATTTAGGACATGTGTCAGGTCTGTCATAAAAGCAGAATCCAAACCCAGGACTTCAAAAATAAAAGGTTTCAAATGAGAGACATGTAAAGAGTTATGAATTTTCAAGTTTCGAGGCAGGTTTAAATGGACCGACGTAAAGCCACGTCTCCTTGTCTGATCATTTCTTTCCTGTTTACAGGTTCGTATCATGCCCGAAATAGAATATAACAGCAATTACATCCATTATATAGCATAGATTAACCATGATGGTTGGAAACTGAAAGCGCACAACGTTGTGTAGTACAATAAATTAGACTTTTGTAAGTATTTGTTTCCAGCTTTAGCAGCATGCTACGGTTAGCATGTTAGTTTGGGTCACACACCTCCTATGCTCTGTGATGTTAGTGATCGGCTCCACCGTTATTGTGTATTGTTTTAGTCTCTTGTTTTCTGCCATAAAGTGTTTCCGTGAATTCAGTGCACATGTCAAGATGGTGCTGATTATGCCATTCTTTCAAACTATTTGAGATTTATAGATTTGTCTTGTTGGAATTCATTTTTAACAAAGTCTTTTCAAGAATATTGGTCATGTTTATGACGTTGGAATGTGTTCCCTTGGCAGTGCCAGGATTGTGAGTGATTGCTGAAAATGTTGAAATGTATTCACTCACTTTTTATTATTATTTGTAAATATGTGTGCAAATGGTTGGTTTTTTGTACTGTTTTCATCAATAAATCTCAGCAACAAAGGACATACACCCATGTGTGTTGATTTCTCCCTAAGATGGCAAACTGAAACACTCCAAGTTGGTGACTTTTGGAGATTTATTTCCCTGGATGATTGAGAATGCTTCAAGATGAAACACAAAAGGAAGTAAGTTCACAGCTTTTAGCAGCTCCCCCACCCCCTCAATCACACACCCCCACTCCCCTCCCTCCAGAATTCCCAGGTAACAACCTAATATACATATGAATGACTAGCCAATTTAGCTTCCACTTGGCTGAAGCTAAAGCTTAGCTAAAAGCCTACCAGCCATTTGGCTGCTCTCCGGCTTTTAAAGGTTGAAAGGTAGAAGCCTGGCAGTGCTAGTTTAATCAGTCTGTGTTTATCAGGTTACACATTCGTATCGTCAGGTTTTACTACACATTACATCGCTTTCAGTTTCTCTCATTCAAATAGCTTATGAAACAAAACACACATTTAAAAACATGTGAAATGTTGCACCTTGGATATGCTCAGAGCATCACGTGTAAGTTTGTGGTGTCAAAAATATACTTTAACACTGGTGGGGAGTTCGCATTAGGGGAGAGTGACTTCTTGTAGACTTCCTCATACAGCAAGAATCAGCTGGTTAGTCATCTACCAGTGAGGCGAGGCTCTAAAATGAACTATTTTTAGATGTTCAAAGTGATGCTAAGTACTGAAAATGTATTCACTTTATGTGCATATCAGGATAATGTGCTCACAAAAGATCCACACTGTTCAAGATTAGGATTATTAGGGTATGAAGAGTCAACCACACACATGAAGTAGGAACATAATAAATCCAGGCCTCTATGTCGCTTGCAAAACTGCCACGATACCAAATTTTCTCACTCATAGATGTTTAGAGGAAGTCGCATGAAAAGCAGAAACTGAATTTTTATTTTTAGATTTCTTTTTCTTAATTACAATTAAAAAATTGCTTTTAAATTTGATTAAGACCAACTTTTTACCAAAAAAAATATTTTCACACCAGCAAATAACAAACTGATAGAACCTTAGATTGAGGGTTTTTGTTTTGCTATTTCTTATCTTCATATTCATAATCACAGGGATTTTATCTTGTGGCTCAGAAACTAATAAACTATCCAATGTGTTTACTGTAAGTGTCAGTATTGTTTACTTAAAAAATAAGTGTTTGATTCACATTAAACAACAACATCACAGTGTAGTTTGGCATCAAACAGACAGTGCTGTCACTATTGTAGCTCCTCCCACATAACCAACCGTTCCTCTAAATAAAACTCTTACCCTTGAGGAACTCTCTTATGATTTCTGCATTTTGATTTCATCTCCTCCTCTGAAACTTTCAAGAGAAGTAACATTGAACTCCTGTGTTGTTTACATTTTCCATGTGAGTGACAGAATGGACTGGATAGTTAGTGCTACGCTATTCTTGTCAGGTAAGACAAGCTTGCGCATTTTGTGTTTGTTTTTTATTCATTAATAATAAATGTCTGAAAACAGTAAAAATATGTAAGTACGTTTTTCTACTAAATACACACAGCACAGTGACAAAGTGTCTTTAAAAAATATATTTCTTGTGGAATTAAAAACAAGTAGACACTACAGATTAGCAAGGGAAAGCAAATCATTTATAAATACCTTTGTAATGGCAATTTCCTTATTTGCATTTTTCTCCTTTATCTCTGCAATCAACTCAGTTAACTTCTGACTGCATCAATAGTTTAATTACTAAAATGTTTATGAGTTTATTTCCTGAATAGTCAAACAAAACAAAAGTAAGTTCTTACTTACAACCCAAAACCAACTGTAGAACTGGACATAAAATCCAATATACTTATTACTTCTTGTGTATATATCCATTTTCCATGACCATGTCCCTCAGTGGCAAAGCTCAGCGAGCCCCAGATACAGATCCAGCCGTGTAGGCACACACCCACACACACACACTTGCACACACACCCAAGCCATTCACTTACTTGCTCACACATATCCACCCATTAACAACACAAGCAGTGAACCAGATGCGAGCTCGTGATCTGTTTTGGGAAGGACTTAGTCCTAACACATGCATTCGGAGAGCTGTATAGATCCAATCTATGAAGAATGTGCCAAAAATCTAAATTTGTATAGAGCGGCTAAAAAAATTTTAGAGTTTACCCGGTCAAAGACTTTCTCTGTAGCTAAAAAGACAACTGCGGTTTCTAATTTATTGATGGAGCAATAATCTATTATATTTATATTATATTTATTAGTCTGTGTGTTTTTTTTAGTGTTGGAGTGTTTACCCTGTTTGATCAGGATGTATTATGGATCAAGTGATTTTATTCTAATCTTCTGACAAGGACTTTGCAGAGTATTTTAAGGTTAACATTTATGACTGTAATTGGGCGGTATGTTTGGAGATTACTCTGAATCTGAGTTACCATATACCAAAAAAAAAAGTAGGTGCTATCATAGGCCAAAGTTCTTTGTAACCCTCAGCTGGAAACCCATCTGGATCTGTGGCTGTGCCAGAGAGACTGGCACTGGTGCATAATCTCTGATAGTGATATAATGAAGCTGCTAACTAAAAACTAGTCCAAGCAAGAGTGTGAGTACTGGAGTACTGGTTATAAGAAGGTGTAATCCCTGAGAGTGGGGTAATGTTAATGCCAAGCATTGCAAAGACCAAAATCACTCATCTATTGTTTAAGAATGTCTGTGGACTGCTCATTCCTTTGACTCACTGCTGTACTGAGCCTTTAATTACTAGAAACATTTGATTCCTAGATACTGGCAATACATAAATACTGAGCCTGGATCTAAGTGGATCTAAGTTTTACAAATCTACCTTCTGGATCTGTAATAACAGTTGCTAACAGTAAGTTTATTCTTCTGCTTATTAGTATGGCTACACCTCTGGTTTTTGAGTTGTAACAAAATGAAAATGTGTGAGGAAAATGTGGATAAGTGTGTGCACAGATGTTTCGGACCAATGAGTCCACAATGTAGAAAGACAATGTTTGCCATTTAACGGGTTAGAAAGCTTAAGCCTCTTTTACTTCAAACCAACTTCCCATAGATGCCATGCGACAAATCTCAGTGTGGTCATGTATAACCTATCCTAGTACTAACTAGGATCAGTACAGCCATTGTGTGGTGTTTTAGTCATGATAAAGCTGCCCTTTGACATACAGCTTATTGACCACGATGACAGCCTGGGAGCCTCCTTGAATGAGCCTTTTTTAGACAGAGAACAGGAACTTGCATCACTCCAGCATTTCCTTTGGAAACTGCAAACATTCAAGTCTGTTCCTCTCAGCTCCTGGCTGCGGCTTTTTACCAGTGTTTGAATTTGTCCACAAAAGATCGGGATCTGCATCCATCTGCTCATTTACCTTCAAAACAATGAGCACGGTGTATGCTGATGTTTTTAACTACATCCACCCAGAGTTTCAGATAAGTCTGGATATCATGACTCACTGTTGTTTCTGGATCCTCTTCTGCCATCTCTGGTATTCCTGAAAACACCAAGCTATCCATCATGCTGTGAGCCTGCAGCTCAATAATAGTGTCTTTGATCTTTCAGTTTTCTCGGGTCATTCCTTCTCGATGGATTTCACCAACTCTCTGAGGATGGTGTTTACAGCAGCAAGTGTTTGCAGCCAGCAGCTGCTGTCTGAATTCCACTGACTCATTCAGCACTTGAAAGTCTTTTTGAAGGATTACCAAAAGGGCTAGCCGTGAATCACAGCTGCAGAGTTTTGTGCTTATTGACTTCAAAATGCCCACCATGTCACCGGTCTGTGGAGAGACCGGCTACAGGGAATCTTCATGGATGGTGCTGGTTTGCTGCTTGAGCAAGTCAGTGCGTTTGGGTTCCTGATAACAATGCGCTGAAACGCTCATAAATATAAGTCTGAACTGTCCAGATGTAATTTGCAGTCTTCCAGAGTGCTGAAGTTGATTAAAATATAGTTATAATTCTCATTTTTTATGACTTTTAAAGCTTTCTAGGTGTAAACTGGCAGAGAAAATTAGTGGAACGTTTGCAATTAGCAATTTAGCTCAGCTGCACACGCTCAGTGCTGCTGAGATTCTTGTTGGGTCTTGCATGACTACAGCATAGCCCTTTGACTTTGTTACGTATGGATGTTGTGGTATGAAATTTTCACTGTATGGTAATCAAATCAAAAAACGTTTAAACTTTCACAATGAAATCTAATAACTTCCAAGCAAGTAACTGCTTTGAGCACAATATTCTGAGCTTTTTAGTCGCTAGTGCTAATGAAAGGTTAAAAAAAAAAACCACAGCCTACTTTTCTTAATGTGATTTGTAATTAGAGGCGCTATAACCACATTTTCATTCTTATGAAGGCTTTAAATAAAACTTCTGATATTCTTCTTTCTTCTTAAATTTTCAGTGTTTAGTGCCACACTTTGTTTCAATATTGAGCCCGTGGCTTGGAGAGCCCTGAGGAGCTCTGCTGCTGGTTTTGGTTACCAGGTGGTTCAAAGACAATCAGAGTAAGTGAACATTGGTTTCCATCTGTGTGTTTAAGATTATTGCTATTTATGTATTGATTTTGAACTACCATCTCTGTTATGCACCAGAGCAAAAAATAAATATATAAAACACTTGTAGTTTTGTAGTTTAACTTACATCATTGACTGAATTTATTTCCTCAGTCTGCTGGTCAGTGCTCCACTTGAACAGTATTCACAAAATGAAAGAGGGAGAATATATAGGTGCACCACATCTTCCCAAACCTGCCAAGATATCCAATTTGAAGGTAGGTAACTGGTAACAGTAAATATTTTGCTGTCAAAGAAATTTTGCACAAATCCAGGCACAGGAACTCGTTAAACCGGTTCATAGAGTACATATATCCAGGTATCTTAGTAGGTACCTTTCACTCTTCAAAAACAATATTGATTTACCAGTTAATAAAATTAAATAAGCAAAGAAAAAAAATCATTAAGGTTTTTCTTTTCTATTGTTTTCAACATTTTAAAATTACATAATAGTGAAATTTTATTCTGTTTTTCTTTCAATTTGTTACCTTCACCCTTGTGCTCTTACTTTTACAGTGTATTTTATGTTTTGTTTAAAAAAAAACAATAAAAAATGTAATGTTTTCACTACAGCACCAGGTTTCGCAGTCAACATGTCGCTTGGTTTGACAATGAAAAGCGATCAAAGAGCACAAAACACTGTGGTGAGTTACTGAACTGCAGACATTGCCAGTGCTTTGTTAAATTCTCTAAGGATCAAAATCTTCTGTCCTCTGTGTGTCAGATGTTTTGTTATAATCTCAAAATGCATGAAGGTCAAGTTATAATGTACTTAATAAGTTGTGAAGGCTCTAAAGTGCTGTAAAAATGAAAAAATTAAAATCATGTTTTAAAATGCTCAAATTTGTCCCTTAACATAGAAATTATTAATCATATCAAGGTAAAAAAATTGCACGACTTCTTTAAAAGACTAAAGTTGGTTTTTTTTGTTTTTTTTAAATCACCATTTCTGAGCAGCCATATAAGAATTTGTTTTTTGTCAAATTGATTGATCTCAAACAATAAACCATTGTTTAATCACATCTTGGCTTTGTCTCCTCTCAGGTGTGTGGTCCAACCATTGCAAAGGACTGCAAAAGCATCACCATGTACAACGGGGTGTGCTTTCAGTTGGACCGTTACAATAGGCTTGGACCACCCGTACCTTCTTCTATTCAAGGTAACAGTAAAAGGAGTTTGGCAAAGAGACACTCTTTAACACATACTCTCTTATACATGTCAGCATAAATTAAGGCTGATCAGAAAAAGCAGTGGAGCAAATAAAAAAAAATTTTTTTGGAAGATGAGATTGCTGCAAAGGTAGAAGTGACACCAGGCTACATGTATGACTTGTATGATTTGGTGTAAAAAAAAAAAGAGATGACAGTCAAGGCCAAATATGAAGCCACACCCCTAAAAAATTTGCAAGAGAAAAACCCATATCAAGTTTAGATATTGCTTAGAAATCATTTCCTTCTCTTTTTTTAAAATTATTTTTTTTGAAAAGGGATTGTTACAGTAAAGTGAATTAATATTATTTAGTCAAAAGGAAAAAAAAAGACTTTTTCTTAGTCCTTTTGTTTTACATTCACATAACAAAAAGTGAACTCGGTGGCTTGACAGTGTATACATAATGCAACATATTTAACTTATTTACTTAAAGTACATTTAATACATATTATGAAGTAGAGGGTTGACCTGGCATTATACAATACATGGGAGATACACCAATTCAGGGTTGATGTTACCTAAATTCAGGGCGGATGGGGGACACAAAGCTAATCCATTTATTCCATATTTTGTAGAATTTATCTTTTTGAATTTTTAAGGAGAATGTCAATTTTTCCATGTTAAATATTTCAAAAACCACATTAAACCAATCCTCAAGTGTTGGAGGAGTTGGATTTAGCCAATTTTTCGTTACTGATTTTTTGCTGGCCACTCATAGTGCTTGTAAGAGCTTTGTGTCCCATCCCCAGACCCATGTACAAATTTACAAATTACAAGTTTTATCTTAAAGACCTCGCACAGAGTTTAATGGATTGCCTTGATGTGCCTTTTCTGATCCATATCTTCTCCAGCTTCTTGCTTTCATTTTCGTTGGTCTCTCCAAGATAGTGAACTTGTTGAGTACCAATGAAAATTACAAATCCTCTCCCAGTTCTTGTTTGTTATACCCATCCCTGATTCCAATTCCCATTTGGTCTTAATGTTTTGAGTAGTATCCTTCCTTGCCCGAAGAAGCACATTATATAGTTTGGAGATTGCCTTTCTCAGAGAAACAACATATGTTAATTTAACTATCTTAAAAATTCCTGACTCAACCGAGTTTGGGTTTGGGATATTGCAATATTGGTTAAAATAATCCCGCATTTGAAGAAACCTGAAGAAATCTACTTGTCTTAGGACATTTCTTATTTGTAAAGACTGAAAACTCTGTAGTGTCCCTTTATGTGTGGAGAAATGTTGTTAGCCCACTCTCTATCCAAGACTGAAATCTTTTATCACTTTCATTTGGTTTAAAATCTGTATCGTATGCACACCATCTAAATTCTTTTAGTATCCGTTCACTAGAAACATCACAAATTAGGTCTGTAATTATTTTCCTTTTTGAATGCATACTTTAGAGAGTCTATTTAGAGTTAAAGTTGAATCTTTTACATCAACTTTATTAAGAATTTACATTAAAGAGAAGCTTGTCTAAATGAGGTATTTATGGTAACCCCCACCCACAAAGTCCCAAGTCTTGTACTGCATTCAACCACTTCAAGCAACTTCTCCTTTTAATGTGTGCCTTCCTCTTCTTTGTTATTTATTTTTGTTGTCTTAGTATTTATATGTCCTGCACAGTTGGTGTGAGCAGCCATAGTTTCATTGTACATGTACAATATGCAACAAAGGGTTATTCTTTTCTATTCGATTCTATTGTTTATATAATATGAGTGTGAGGAAAATGTTAAAATTAACCCTTTAAAATGTATTTCATTCTGAAATTAATCTCTTTGATAGGGTGCCCACTGCAAACAGACATTGCCTTTCTGTTGGATGGTTCAGGCAGCGTGTCTCAGCCTGATTTTCAAACAATGAAGAGATTTGTGAAAGAGATAATTCAATCATTTCTCTCAAGTGAAACACAGGTAAGCAGCTGTTGTCACTCTGTCAGTAAAATCATGGCACATATATAAAATAGTTCCATTGTTATTTCTATTAAGTCCCATAAAAATAATGTTTTACATGTTTTAATTTCTGCCTTTTCAGTTTTCTGTTTCCCAGTTCTCCACTTATCCAGAGGTTCACTTTAACTTTAAGAAATTTTCCTCATCTGGATCAGTGGAGACTGACATCAATGGAATCAGACAGCAGGGGGGATCTACTTACACAGCTAAGGCCATCACACATGTTGTGTAAGTAATACAATGATATTACTGAAGCACTGCAGTTACCTCATTGTTTGGACTTCCTGTCCAGATGACTTTTTTTCTTTGAATCTGACCACACTAATTTGACTGTGACTGCAGGAAGCCTTTTAAATGGGACACTGTACTCAGACTTGGGTTTTAAAGCATCTTCACCAGAGTCATGGCACCCAAAAAGGCTAAATTCAAATGTTTGCAGATTTAAATTTGAAAAAAACAAACAAACAAACAAACAAACTTGTATTACATTGATTTGTACAAAAGTAAAAAAAAAAAAAAAAAGCAAAACAGAATGATGTATGCTTAAATAACAACCATGCAATTTACCTGATAGTATATCATTTACAAGATCAACTGTAAAACAAAACAATCTTTAGAAATTCGATTTTTTTTTTTATTTGACAGGAACAACGTTTTCACACCACAAAGTGGTTCCAGACCAAATGGGAAGAAGGTCTTGATAGTAATTACTGATGGACAATCTACTGACCGGTATGATCTACGAGATGCAACAAAGCGAGCAGAGAGTAAAAACATTGTTCGATTTGCTATTGGGGTAAGTACTTTCATTACTAAACTTGCAGAATGTTGCATTTTATACTAGTACTTGGTTTTGTTCACTTGTCACACTACACTCCCATTATAATGCACTATAGGGAGACAGGTCCTGAGCAACTCATTCACTACACCTTCAGAAGCTGCTTGGCCATAGAGACCCAGTCTATGAAGCTCACAATCTTTGTGCTGCATTAATGCCACAGGAGGTTAAAAGTGTTTTCAACTTTTACACTGAGTTGGCATGGCTCTAAAGCAGGGGTCCCCAATCCCAGTCCACGAGGGCCGGTGTCCCTGCAGGTTTTAGAGCTCACCCTGGGTCAACACACCTGAATCACATGATTAGTTCATTACTAGGCCTCTGGAGAACTGAAGACATGTTGAGAAGGTAATTTATCCATTTAAATCAGCTGTGATGGATCAAGGACACATCTAAAACCTGCAGGGACACCGGCCCTCGTGGACTGGGATTGGGGACCCCTGCTCTAAAGGCTTCCACTTTGAAATAATACCATTTATAGTCAATCGTGGAATATACAGGAGGGATTAAATTTCACAAACTGACTTGTTGCAGCAGTGAGATCATATTACAGTATCACACTCATATTAGCTAAGGTCTTTAAAATGACAAATTCTTTCTCAAATATTTGTTAAGGCTAAGTAATGGCTTAGTGATGTGTGTAAATTTTACTGTAAATCAGGTGAAGTATAAGGACTGTATTTTACTAAAGTGAGCAAATAATCTTGCTTAATATGAGGACTCAAACATATCTGTAAAATCATAGGTGGGCAGCGCTTTTAGGCTCCCTGATGCAAGAAAAGAACTGCGCACCATTGCATCCACTCCCTCATATGTGTTTGAAGTGGAGAACTTCGACGCACTTGAAGTAATAAGACAGAATCTGCAGGACAAAATTTTCTCCATCGAAGGTATGAACATGAATTTATTGTTTCAACTTAAAATTCCTGTAAATGTTTCAAAAATTCAAATAATTACATTATGTTAAATATTATTTTACTGCCTACCTATTCATAAGAGTTTTTTCACATCAGATGTCATTCCTAACATGATGATAATCTGTGTGTTTTACTGGAATTGAAGCAGTGAACTTTCATTTGTTGTGTAAACTGCTACACTATGAAGCAACTAAAATCACCACATTGTATCAACTTTATTATATTGTATTCATTAGAGTCACATTTTAAATTGAACATCCTGTAACTTTACATTAGAGAAATGAACAACAAATGCGGTTATAATAAACAGTAAAAATCATTTGAAATTATTTGTTATATTAATGAATGTAATAATAATGCTAAATTTGATGCTAAGCATGCTATTACTATAACGTTTTGAAAGGAAGAATCCATTTTCAGATACTTTTATAATAAATAAATTATTTGAAAATTGTACTTAGCATAATGAAGCATAGTGAGAGAATGAACCTGTATGAATGTATATGTTGTATTTTGTCTCTCTTTTACCTTCTCATTTATTTTTCTGACACAGGATCTCAAAGCAGTGGAGAGTCACTGGAAATGGAAATGTCTCAAGAGGGATTCAGTGCAGTTATTGTGCCTGAGGTAATTAAAACTACCTGAAACTCACCAGACAGCCGAGTCATAGAAAGAAAGATTCACATGTGCCTTGTGGGAGTTTTTAAGTTCTAATGGCAAATACAGGTTAAACACATTCCAGATTTTAAAGGTAAAATAAATTGGTTATAAAATGTATTTCCTGTCTGCACTGTAGGGAATTCAGATGTCTATTGTTGGTGCAAACCAGTGGAAGGGAGGCTACGTGCAATACACAACAGGAGGCCAGAAGGTGAAAACATATGAAGATGTGTCTTTGGAGCCTGACAGTTATCTTGGTAAGAATATTACAGCTTTAACAATCTAACTCATACACATGTGATCATGTATATACACAGCTCTGCTCCAGTTCTTTCACCCAGAAACACTAATGAGTTTGCAAAACGGACACAATTTTGTCATGAAACTGCTGTGTCAGGCAGGAGAAAGGACCCAAATGCAGAACTCAAAACACAGGGATGAACTGAAGGAGGCTGCTTTATTGCAGTGGCAAAACTTATACAAAAAACACTTATAAAACCAAACCAAAACCCAGAAACTGGCAACTAAAAACAAAACACTGGGAAACTCAGGATTGCAATCTCTGGGAGCACAACAGGAGAAACCCACAAGCATGAGGGGACGATGCAACGCTGACTGAGAGAAACACAGGGCTACAATACATGGAGGGATAACAAGGGAATAGGACACAGGAGGACACACACCTGGGAGTAATCAAACACAACAAGACAAGGGGAAGCCAAACTAGACACACTACCATGAGACACAGATTTACAAAGTAAAGCAGGAAACATAACACATAAACGCAGGCTTAACAAAGGGATAGAGCTGACAGGGGAGACAAAGCAACCATGGAACACAGAGACAAAAACCAGAATACTAAGAGCGCTAACACCGAAACCAAAAGACTAGAAATGATAAATACTGACAGAATCAAAGTTCAATAATAATGCAAAACACTGGGTCACTGACCCAGGACCATGACAAATTTAAATGGAGGCATCTTAATCTTTCTTCCCCCTTTGAATACCTAAATTCTAGGTTACTCTATGGCAGTTGCTAAAACCCAACGTGGCTCTCTGACAGTTGTTGGTGCTCCAAGATATAAACACAGAGGAGCTGTGTTTGCTGTTAACAGAGAAAACTTGAAAAACCAAAAGATTGAGTCCTTTTCGACACAGGTATGTTTTTGCAGGAAGACAAACCTGAATCATATTGTAAAATTATTTTCTCGAAAATAAAAGCTGTTTCAGTTACACAGTTTTTCTAATTAATAATTTTATTGCTTTAACATTATCAGACTGGTGCATATTTCGGGGCAGAGGTGTGTACCATGGACATAAATAATGATGACATCACTGATCTAATCTTCATATCTGCCCCAATGTACATGGAGCCTGATAGAGAGGGAAGAGTTTATGTTTGCAGATTAACTGGTCCGGTAAATATATTTAGAATATTTATAATATTTTATATCCTACAGTTAAATTAATCAGTTTATTTGCCAACTTTCTTAATGTTCATAAAATATTCACTCTCTTCCTTTTAGTTTGTGGAGTGTAATTTTGATGATCCATTAGTACTAAGAGGACGTGCAGCTGTCAAAGGAAGGTTCGGCTCTTCTCTTGCTGTGCTGCCTGATCTAAACTCAGATGGATTCAGGGATTTGGCAGTTGGAGCACCTTTGGAGAATAATGGTGAAGGCAGCATCTACATATTTAATGGCGAAGGAGGAGGAAGAATCAGTCCTACTTACTCACAGGTACACAACATCAAAGAACTCACAATGATGACTAAAATCATCTACCACGTAATTCCAATATCTATACAATCTACAGTTGGAATATATAATCTGATTAAAATATTATGTATATATATGTACACAGAGAATAACTGGCTCTGAGGTCCAGTCAGGACTGAAGTTCTTTGGCCTCACAATCAGTCAGTCATCTTTTGATCATAGTGGTGATAGACTGCCTGACTTAGCGGTGGGTTCAAAGGGTAGAGTTGTCTTACTGAGGTAAGTCAAAGATAGTGTAATCATACATTACTGTCGTTTATGATAATTCTATCATTTTTGTTGATGGTGAACCTTAATGAATTCACTAATGTATAAAAGTTTACATCAGTTTGAAATATAGAACAGGGTAAAGCATATTTATTTTTCAAAGGTCAAATTATATTAATGAAAGTTTATAATTTTCAAAACGTAACTAATGAATGGATTTCCTTTTTCTAGTTATCTTAACACTTGATTGAAAATGCTCTACTGGTTAAAGAAGCAATAAATGTGGTTGCTTAAGCATCTAGAATTATAGTCTGTGTTCAGTCTTGTTGTAACAAATGATTTCCATTCAGAAATTGAAATGCATGCATTACCCCAAAACAGAGGATTTAATAAAATAGTGTGTAGTAAAGTCATGTTAACAATATGAAATAATTATCATTTAGTAAGCCAATTGGTATGATAAAGTTACTTAACTGAAACACTATTGTTCTAGAGTTATGAAAATTCAATCAAAAAGCATTTCCTTAAATGTTCATTTAAGATTTGTTGTATAAATAATTTCAGCTTGAAAAAGGACATTTTTGGGTGACTCAAAATTCTGTAGCTTTAAGTTAAAACCCCAAATGTAATTTACATGTTTCCCCCCTACTTTCCAGATCAAGACCTATAGTAATGGTAAAAGCTGAGGTGTTATTCAGCCCAAACCAAATTCCTACTCAGAATGTAGACTGCTCAAAACCATTGGAGAACACAGCTGCAATCTGTTTTACCATGAGCAGAGTGTCTACAGTCAACACAGGTTCATCATTCACCTCACTTTTTGTAAAACAAAAAAGCCAGTGTCCATTATTTTAATGTTAATGTCTAAACATTCGTAACATGGAAATGTATTTGTTCCAGCTCAAGCAAGGATTGATTACACTTTAACACTGGATGCTTCTCGCAAATCTCCAACCAACCGGGCTTACGTCAGTGGGAAACAACAAGAGCAGTCTGGATCTGTTACTCTTGACTTACGAAACCGACAATGTTCAACTGTAAAATTCATTATCGAGGTAAAAAATAAAACATCTGAAAAAGTACTAAAACCAAGAGAGATTCAAGTCAACAAACTTAACGTTGTTCTCTTCTTGCAGGCCTGTCCAGAGGATGCTCTTAATGTACTTTCCAATGAGCTCAAATTCATATTTGATGGGTTGCCATTAAACACAAACCTCAGGCCAAGTCTTGCCCCACAGAGTCAAACAGCAACTATTTTTCCTGTAAGTAACCCAAGAAAAAAAATACCAACCAACTAAAAAACAAACCCAAAGAATATTTGACTGGATAACTGAGCCTAGTCAAAGTTAAGAAACAGTTTTAGTTTTGCACTTTCATTTTCAAATGCCTTGTATTATTGGCATGCAATTGACTTATACCTATTGGAGACACTTCTACTGAAGTAATGGAAGTAAATGGGTTATATTTACCCCAGTGGTGTACCCCTACAATACATGCAAGTTGTGCAAAGAACAGCTTTCTGTGTGCAATTTCTTTTAGTCTTTTAAAACACGTTTTTAACACAGAAGAGAACCTATATAGTTCTCAGCTGCTTCCACAGTAGTGACAAATTTCAAGTTTAAAAATAAAAAATGTCACAGACTACCCGTCTGCCTGCAGCCATTGTTTGTTGTCAGATGAGGACAGCGTCAGAAACACATGATACATCCAGTCTTTAGGCTAATCTTGCGTGCTGTTGATAGTCCATCAGTCAACTACTGAGAAAAGCGAAGTTATGACATCCAAAGAGCTGAAGTGAAACCAAGTGTTAAAAACAAAGTCAAGTGTCCATGGCAGCCACTGTGTGTACTTTGCACAATCTATTTTTGACCTTTTATGACTTTTTTTTCTCTTTTTTTGCATATTTGATCTATTCCTGGTGAACTCTACTGTTTCCCCTTTCCCTATTCTGGACCACTTGTCAACAAATCAGCATTCGACTGATGCATAGGTGATTAGGGCTGCTCAATTAATCGAATTTTAATCACGATTACGATCTGGGCTTTCAACGATCATTAAAAATGACTGAGCCGTTTATTAGCCCCTCCCTCGTGCCTTACTCTCGCGCTGCTCCGTGTGGCAAAGCGAGCGCACCTCTCTGCATTTCGAACACGTGTCACAACAATTAAGAGCAGAGGTCCCTAACCATTTTTGCGCCACGGACCGGTTTGTGCCCGACAATATTTTCACGGACCGGCCTTTAAGGTGTCGCGGATAAATACAACAAAATAAAACTAGTACCGGTACCGAAAAAAAGAAAATTTATTCATAACACACGTGAAAAGACACAGGAAAACCGAGTAAACGATAAAAACGATAACAAAATAACACTGAAAACCGATAAAAACCCTGAAAACTATACATTTCACACCTGAGCTTCAACTCTCGCGGCCCGGTACCAAACGACTCACACACCGGTACTGGTCCGAGGCCCGGGGGTTGGGAACTGCTGATTAAGAGGACCCAAGGGAAGCTCGGAAAGCTAAGCAGAAGTTATTTGGAGAGGAGAGTGACTGCCGTTGGTTGAAAAGAGAGGTAAAAAAAAACTTCAGTGGTGTGGAAGCATTATTGGTTCGCGGAGTCAGACGTGGATCAAGTAGACATAGTGTGTAAACTTTGCTACGGTGTTGTAGCTGCACCACAGAGCAACACTGCAAAGTTCACTAAACATAGATGTTTACATTTTTCATTTACTTTTTATATTGCAAACATTTGCACTGTTATCAGTTTTTTTCACACTATTTTATGACAATCTTTAAAGTCATTATTCAATACATTGTTATTGTTAAATAAATATCGTCAAATAATCGAGATCTCAATTTCAGTGAAAATAATCGTGATTATCATTTTTGCCATAATCGAGCAGCCCTATAGGTGATTTTGTCTAGCGATATGCAGTTGGGATTGTGGAGGGCTGCACAGGAGCACATTTGCAGTGGTTGAAAACCAGCAAAGTGGTATACTGACTTGCAAACTGCCAAAACGTCTGATACTGTTTTTGGAGTCTGCATAAGGAGTTAAAAGTATGTCTTGGACACTTGCTTGCATGTGCTTCACTCTCTTTGTGGTTGCATTATGTCCTCCAGACCTTTTTTTTTTTTCTTCAGTTGAAAGGTGACGGGGCTCTTCCACTTATTGGTCATGTTAAAGATCTCAGCATTTCTTCCTAATGGATGTGGCAACTGTCTCCGTTTGACTTACAAAAATTGCCTAGTTGGAAGGAAGAATATCTACTTGGTACCAGATCAGATGTGTTGAGCGGCTCCTTGGCTCCATAGTCACCGTTGCAGATGAGAAACTAACTTCAGCCTTCCCATGCCTGGATGTAGCTGCCACCTGGCATTTCACCTTTTGAACAAGCTGGGAACTAAGCCAAATGCCTAGGCTAGCTCCATGTCTTGCCAGAAAATCTGAGCCTAATTCTCTATCCTGAATAAGGATGATTTCCACGCTGCTGGTGATAACTACAATCATACTCCATCTGTGGGGTGCCGAATCAGAATCCTTTAATAAACAGACTAAAAAATGATGTGGTCACAGTTGGTGCAAGACAGTAAGTGGCCTTCTGTAGTTGCCTCCATCTGGCAGGTGTCCATCTCCCTTCTTGACCAACTTTTCTGGGACCAACCTCATCACTGTGGCCAAGTAGCATTCAATTCACCCCCTGCCCTAGTGATGCTCTTCCCAGTGTTAGGGTGGTCTGCATGCCACCCACCCAGTCATCCAAACTCTGGTTCACTCTAGCTCTATCTAGTTGAAGAGCTACTGTTGTTCAAGAGACACCCACTAAGTGAACAATTTTATTACCTTCCATAAAATAACAGATCTCTTTAGAAAAGATCAAATTTGTCTAAATATGAAACTATGGCAGAAATATTTTGTTTTTGGTCCAAAAGGTCAGAAAAAAAATTCTGTTCATATCAATACTATTTTTTGGAAACACATCTGGAATCTGGGCATAATTTTTGTGTTCTCAGTTTTGATAAGAATATTAATAAGGCCACAGTGACACGGTTTTGTAAACGGACTCAGGCGCAGACCAGGAGACCTTTGCAGAAACTGATAGTGCGTTTATTTACAGTGGTGTCACCGGGTGATTATATATATACAAGGTGCTCGGGGAAGGGGTCCGGGGCTCCAGGGGGGAAGGGTCCAAAACCACACTCTGCTCTTTCATCCAACAATCCCACTCTTTTCCCACTCCAGTCACTCTTCTCGCTCACTCGGGGGTACAGGGACGGGTCCGGGGGGAATCTACGCACACAAACAGAAAATCCAATTAGCACTAGATCACAAGGAAACTCACAGACTTAGGCAGATTGCTGAAGCACTAACGCAGGTGACTCAATGTTCCAGCGACGAGTAGTGTAGGTCTGCCATCTTAAAAAGCCCTTCTGATTGTGGTAACCAGCGCCAGGTGTGATGATGAGCACAGGTGTGTGGGCCAGGGGTGGAGCCCACAGTGAGCACCGGGGAAAGAGAGAGAGAGAGAGAGAGAGAGAGAGCACAAGAACACATGTTGCCTAACACGGAATCAGCCGGTGAGGCACGGGGACCGTGACACACATATAGTTCTTTTTTTAATCACTTAAAGATATTTATCAAAAATTAAATAATTCTCAGCTAAAACTGACTCAGAGAAATTAGTCTCTGCTTAAGCAGGTAAGACTAGGGATGATATTTTATTTACAGGATTTTCCAGATAATCCGTATTATTACGTCAACTTTTTCGGAATATATCAGCCACAGACCTTACATGTACATGTAAATTTGAACATATTAACCTGGTACTGAAGTCACTTAATTGGCTCCCAGTTCAGTTTAAAATCTACTAGTTCATAAAGCAAATAATATATACTTTATTTACGTTTCCATATTTCTCTCTTTCACAGTTAGGGTTTGAGATCAACTGTGGTACTGACAACAGATGTGTTGATGACCTTAAAGTGGATTTCGGCTTCACCAGGTGAGGCTTGCTTGTGTGAGCACAGTTATTGTTGCCATATTGTTTGAACTGAAAAATAACATGGTTTATCAGAGCTCAAAGTACATTATATTTGATGCACTGTGGCATTAGTATGACTGTAGCCTTGTTTCCTCTCTCTTTTTCTCAACTTTCTCCATGTGCTACCAGATCCTCAGTGGTTAAAGTGGGCATTGATGAATTTCTGCATGTCACAGTCACAGTGGAGAACAGAGGAGAAAACTCCTACAACAGTCGTGTTATTCTCACGTACCCAGCTGGACTGTCCTACAGGAAGTTCACGAGTCAGCAGGTAAGGCACCAGGATCACGTCTGTATCGGTTCATCACTGATCTGTTGTTGTTCAAATGCATCCAGGAATCATTTTGTTTTTTTAATAAAGGGAAGAATTGAGTGCAACTCCTTGGACAGTGAAGATGATTTATCCCGGGGATGGACACACTGCACTATTGACAAGCCAATTTTCAAGAGCAAAACTAAGGTGTTTTTTTGTAAATAACATTTTTTTTATCAATTTTTTTTTCTGAATTTTGCACAATTTAAAGGCAAAGAGAAGTCACTCATCTTTCTCATTCAATTAAGGCTTCCTTCATTGTCTCCTATGGGATTGACACCAACAGTCAATTTGAGAAGGAGATCTTTATCACTGCAAATGCCACCAGGTAATGTTCCTTCCTCATTTAAGTAACAGCCCCATGTATACATTACAAATATGTTCACTTCTCTCTTTCAGTGGAAATCAGGAGCATGCCCCTACAAGTGAACTTTACAAAAGGAAATCAATTAATGTAAAATACAGCATTTTTATGACATTTGCGAGGTATGTGTTGTTTTGTTTGTAACTAAAGAAAGAATTACATGTAGTAAGTAACAAATAAGTATGTAATAACAAGTATTATATATATTTTAAACATTAAATATACATTATCTGTTTAGCTCACTAAGCTACAACAATTTCACATTTGGGAAGAATGATTTGAAGAAACCAGTCCAACAATCAGTTAAGGTACATTTAAACTTCTACAGTGGTGTGAAAAAGTTTTTGCCTCTTTCCAGAGTTACTGTTTTTTTTTTTTGTATATGTCTGTCACACTTAAATGTTTATCAGATAATCCAAAAAAATGTTGTTATTAGACCAAGATAATAGAAAAAAACATTTATGTTAATTTTATAACACAAGTTAACTGTGGTGTATCACATTTTTGGAAAGTTGTACAATTCCTCTAGCCACACCCAGGCCTGATTACTGCAATATCGTTTCTTAATTCACTTAAATGGGACCTGCCTGACAAATTAAGTAAACTAAAAGATCCTCAACAGTCAGACATCATGCTGCGTTTCAAGGAAAATCCAGAACCAACAAGAAACAAAGCAATTGAGATCTCCCACCACTTACCTCAGTTAGGGTCAGAGTTCATGACTCCAACATAAGAAAGAGTCTGGGCAAAAATGGCCTGCATGACAGAGCTCCAAGATTAAAACAACTGCTGAGCAAAAGGAACAATAAAGGATCGTTTCAGTTTTACTAGAAAACATCTTACCGATCCCCAAGACTTTGGGGAATATACTCTGTGGACTGATGAGACAAACATACCAAAACATCATGAAGGAGAATGTTGGGCCATCTGTTTATGACCTGAAGCTGAAGCACATTTGGGTTCTGGAGCAGGACAAGGGTGCAAAACACACCAGCAAGCACACCTAGTCCAAGTCCTGACCTGAATCCCAAAGAGATGCTGTGATATGACATTACAAAGGTGGTTTTAATTCTCAAAAACCCTCCATTGTGTCTGAATTACAACAATTCTGCAACAATGAATGGGCCCATGTAGGTTTGGATATTTTTTCCTCTCAAACATAAACACCTTCATTTAGAAACTGCCTTTTGTATTTACTTGTTATTTTTGTCTAATATTTAACATTGTTTGATGGTCTAAAACATTTAGGTGTGACAAACATACAAAAAAAAAAAAAATAGGAATTCACTTTTTCCCAACACTGTATCTATATTTTTCCATTGTATGAGTCCATTGTATCATTTAGACCTAAATTTAATGGTTGATTGTCCTTTTCTTTACTTGTTTAGGTTTCAAACTATATCAGAGCGCTTAATTTCATTGTGGTGATCAAAGTTCCAGTGAAACTTGGTGAAAAAGACATTTGGGTGGATTTGAGCAGTCTACAGGTATTACATTTGTCAGAAGTCTTAGTTTTTGACTCCACAAATGGCTTAAATTTTGATATGGATGGATGGATGTGGTGAAATTAGAACTAATAAAACTATCAAACTGTTTTTTATTTGATAAATCAAACACAGATTTCAGATTGTCAGAGAGGAAATGATGAAGAACCAAGTGTCAGAGATTTTGTTCCAAAAATACAAAAGAATAAAGTGGTGGTAAGTATGCCTTGGTACTTAACTGTTCATATTTACCCTAATTGTAGATTTAAAAAGAAATCACATTACACGGTATCACAGCTTATGTTGCATTTTCTCACCCTCAGGACTGTTCTGTAGCCAGGTGCAGAGTGTTCAAGTGCAACTCATTCTTGAAAAGACTGCAGAGTAGGACATACGAAATCTCTGCCAACATTAGTTCACAATGGATAGAGCAGGTAGTTGAAGGGAAGTTTGTGTTGTCTCATTAAGATTTGTTCCTGAGTATGTACTAATAACTTTTTTAAAGATAAGTATGTTTCCTATTAAATCAAAAAACACCCAATTTTGGCTCATTGTGTTCCATTTTTCTTAGATTGGACTGCAATCTACCAAATTCCTCTTGACCAGTACAGCCACTGTGGAGTATGACCAAAGCCAATACATCTACTTTTCAACAGTGTCTAACAACAATCCTCCTGTTCACAAGGTGATTACATATTTTTTTTCTCTTGTCTGAGTTGTAAAAGATCTTGAATATAATCCATATTCTATTATCTCTCAGCTTGAAGCAGTGGTTGAAGTATATTCTGAGGCAAATTTCACCAAAGAGATCATTGGAGGATGTCTGGGAGGGTTGGCTTTTCTGGCTTTACTCACTGCTGGTCTGTATAAGGTAAAATACACTTTTTAGACTTTTTTTCAATTACTTGCACAGCTTTAAAGTTTTTAGATAACATGTTCAGTTAAAAATAGTTTAAAGGTTAGTATATTCACTCATATAGCTTTGTTTTTTTCACTAATCTTTTTAATGGATGACTGGTGCATTTTTATGTTTTTCCTTGCAATTCTAGGCTGGATTTTTTGAGAGTAAGTACAAGCAGATGATAAATGACAATGCAGAGGACGGTCCAGATCCAGGGACTGATGGAAGTCCATCCCCGGCAGAAAAATAAAGATCACATTTGTAGTTGCATGTTTAAACTATATGAAAGCTATAGATCCTCCTTATAATTTTAGAAGTCAACATTTTGTGTAAAAATGTCAATGCTACCACATTGGATTAATTAAACCAAAAACAGCTTGCTATATCTGACATCATTCTTTCACCCACTCATTCAACACTTTACACTTTACTATACAATGAATATTTCTGAGTTTGAATTGCAAACATTGTACAGTGAATTAGAATTTTTGTGCTTAGTGCAGTGCGATACATGCAAATTCTTGTTAGTTTTTGTAGTTTTGTGCTGATAGTTTTGGCGCAACTGTCTCTTTAGCACCACCAATAGGTGATTTTGTGAATAGTTTTGACACATAGTGACACTGCAGGAAGTGGAAAGAAGTAGGAATTTTTAAGGAAGCTACACATGACTGCAACCAATCCACATGCATCAGCCATTAATCCTTAGACCTTTCTGGCATCATCTGTATGTATATTGTTTATATGATCAAAGACAAAAAAAAATCCCAATACAGTGTCATGTACTGTTTAAAACATAGTGCTGTCAGTATTGTAGCTCGGTGTACACAGGGCTTCCTCTACATCACTGACGTAACTCTGAACAGTCACCCTGTAACTTCTGCATTTTGGTTTTCAACTCTGACTTTGTCAGCAGAATCAATACGTCACTCATTTCTCAAACTACTTTCATGGATGTAACACAATGGACTGTTTAGTGTGATGCATGCACAATCATTCTTGTAACAACATCCTAAAAAGTTGATTCTGTTCATCTGTTTGCAGTGTTTTTAGTGGAAGAAACATTCATAAACTCATCTAAGTGAGTTTTTCAGTCTCAGCTGTCTGCAGATTTCAACAACCTTATAAATTAGGGGTGTCAAACATAAGGCCTTGGGACTAGTGTTGGCCTGACAAAGACTTTAATCCTGCCCACTGGACACCTTGAAAAAGAGGGCATAAATTTTAGACTTTTAACTGTATATATCTATTTTATAAGTGTTAAAGATTTTCCTACAGATAAACACACACACAACCTGCAAATATCAGCAAGACCTATTTAGAGACAGGACTCAAAAAGTTCAAAGCAGTTGGAAGGACCAGTCTCCACAGGGCTTTTGCTTAGACCCAGACTCATGTCAATATTATCCCAGAGTCCACACCAGAGTCACACACCACTCAACAGCTCGCAATTTCCAAATCCTGTGCACATGGACAGACTGATGAACATAACTTTACAACAAATCCAAACAATAACCAAAGTAGGAGTAGCACTTCACTAGCTGCTTTCAAGGCACCAAGCCATCATAAGCTGATGCACTGCTGCATCCTTTCAAAGCTGCCCAAACGATCTCATCAGAGCGAGTGTGTGATTGCCACCAGGTATGTGATCCTGAAGGAACATAGGCCAACGCGCGCACACACACACACACACACACACACACACACACACACACACACACACACATAGGGAAAATGGAGAATGGAGGCACAGACTTGAAACCAAAAACAGAGAGACAAGGACACAAGAAGAAAACATCAAACAACATAACATAATATAAACATGATATGATATACTGAAGAAGATATTAGAGAAAACAGAAAAACTCACACACGGGGAAATCAAAAAAACTAATAGAATAGAAACAAGCCCACTTTTCAGTATTAAAACAGCAATGAGTTAATACGATTCAAAAACTATTCATACTAAATAACAGTAATCAAATACAAGGGGTCTAGAGAAAAAAGTAAGAACAAAAAGTGAACATTTTCTGTGAATTAACAAAACCTATGTTAACTTGATTTAATTACCTGGAAAATTTTCCCATGATTAAATTGTGTTCAACAGATTATTGTTTTGAATGAGACCATGTCATCTAGCTATATTTTTGTTATATTACTACTACTACTGTTACTTGTGAGTACAAATGGTTGTCTGTCTCTCTGTGTTAGTCCTATGACAGACTGGTGATGTGTACCCCACCTCTCGCCCTACGGCAGCTGAAATATGCTCAAAACAGGAAATGGACACCATGACATCTTCTTCTGACAAATGTGTTCCAAGTCAGGACACTCAACATACTTGAAATAATAAAGCACTCTTTTCAGGATAACATTTAATCCATTCAAGATTAAAAACAAATTCCTGTAAATGTTCTAGTTATAAAAAATAGTTCGTTTTTGTACATTAACATATTTTTGGCCATTGAAGAATATTACATTTCTTCACCTTGAATAATTTTGTTGTTTTTACACTGCATGACTTGAGTCCGTATTGAGTCACAGTGACGTGCTGTGAAGCATTAGTGGTAATCCATGAATGTTTAGTCAACACACTGGAACTGAAAGGGCGTTGTCTAAAGTAGAGGTATATTTGCACCCATGACCCCTCATCACTGCTCACACCCATTTTGATGTGAAGATGCAACAGCTTTCCCAAATGACTGATCTCCTCAACCATATCTCAGAGGAAGTGAATTTCCATTGTATACATCCATAAACACAATCTTTCAGTCACTAATAATTGATTTGCTCATAGATGATCTTAGAAACACAGATCAATAAATCGAGAGCTTTCCTTTCATGCTCTCTGTTTACCATGACAGACTAGTACAGTCTCCACACCACTCCAGATGCTGTACCAATCTATTGGCAACAAAAACTGAAGTTAGAATAATAAATAGCCAAATAAAACCTTTAATTATTATTTACATGAGTTGATTTTGTTGCCTAGAAACTAATAAACGTTTCAGTTGTTATAAAAATCAAGTGCTTGAATCACTGGATAAGACTTAAGCAATACCACCACAGTCTAAAGTGTCATAAAATAATGATGTAACTCCTCCTACATAATAATTCCTTTAAATAACTGTCTTATCTTTGAGGAAGCACTGTATCATTTTTGTATTTCTGGTTTCAACTCTTCTCTGACACTATCAGCAGATGTAACATCTCACACAATGGACTGGATATCTAGTGCTACACTATTCCTGTCAGGTAAAACAAGTTTGTGTGTTGTGATTTTATCTATTATTTTCTAATTATGAAGGTCAGCAAACAGTAAAATTATGACTGGCATTTTGATGAAAACTGTGTTTTTCAATCATAAAACTAAAACAGGTTCAAAAACTGTAATAAGTCCATGCAATCGTTATACATACATATCTGACTGTTATGTACTGTTAGGTTTGGTTTAGCCCTGTATGGGGCTAAACCAAACCTGAGGCTTTTTACATTAATGTCACATCATATGTATCTGTCCAGTTTATTCTGACATGTTTAATATCATGTTTATTCATGTCTGTATAACAATTGAGCAGAAATGTAAATAACATGAAAAATCAAACAAATTCTAAGCGGATTGATAGTTTTTAACTATTGTTGAAACAATAATGATCATATTAATATGGCTGAGTCATGGTGACAAGAAAAAAAAATGAGTGCATGTAATAATGATGAGGTATATTTTTCAAATACATGTACATTATGGAGAACAAGCACTATATGATATACTGGTTATTTCAGACAGCTGTGTAAAGCTAATGCCCAAAAAATGAAGGCAAAAATAAGGCCGGTCATTTCAGGGGGAAGCCCTCTACAGGACATTCAATTTGCAATGTAAAATTAGATTGTAATTTTATGGTTTTCATCTGAGAAAAAATTTGCCTCTCTGTATTTTTTGAATATCAAAGTTAGTAATCACAGTTTTCTGATTTCAATTTATTTTTGGGATTTATAGAAATGCTATACAAACCTTACTTATCTCAGACATTTTCTGACTTATGTGTGTGTGTTTTTGTTTGTAAGTGTGTGTGTGTGTGTGTGTGTGTGTGTGTGTGTTGGCCTATGTTCCTTCAGGGTCACATACCTGGTGGCAATCACACACTCGCTCTGATGAGTTTGTTTGGGCAGCTTTGAAAGGATGCAGCAGTGCATCAGCTTTTGATGGCTTGGTGCCTTGAAAGCAGCTAGTGAAGTGCTACTCCTACTTTGGTTATTGTTTGGATTTGTTGTAAAGTTATGTTATGTTAGTTATGTTAAGTTATGTTCACCAGTCTGTCCATGTGCACAGGATTTGGAAATTGCGAGCTGTTGAGTGGTGTGTGACTCTGGTGTGGACTCTGGGATAATATTGACATGAGTCTGGGTCTAAGCAAAAGCCCTGTGGAGACTGGTCCTTCCAACTGCTTTGAACTTTTTGACTCCTGTCTCTAAATAGGTCTTGCTGATTTGCAGGTTGTGTGTGTGTGTGTGTTTATCTGTAGGAAAATCTTTAACTCTTATAAAATAGATATATACAGTTAAAAGTCTAAAATGTATGCCCTCTTTTTCAAGGTGTCCAGTGGGCAGGATTAAAGTCTTTGTCAGGCCAACACTAATCCCAAGGCCTTATGTTGTGTGCGTTTTTGTTTGTAAGTGTGTGTGTGTGTGTTTTTGTCATAACTTGATGAATCTGACATAGTTCAGGAGAGCAGGATGTATGTGCACACAGGTGTGATTGTCTATTTAGCTGCATTTTTTTCAATACTATAAATAAGCAAATTATACAGTATAGTAATGATATGTTTTGATACTGTGGTATACCTGATAAATATCTGGAGCTTTAAAAAGTACTACAATATCTTTTCTTTAAAGTTTATGTTTCAGCACTTACTCTTGGACTGATCGATTAAAATACAACAATCAAAGACACAAAACTGATTCCAAATTAAAATATTAAAAATGTTTTTTAACTGAATAACTGTTCTGAGTAACAAAATTCAGAGCTTTAAAATGTTGGACTTTGGTGCTCTCTAGTGGTCATAAAAGAAACATTGTGGCTGCATTCAAGAAATACAATGAAACTAACACAGACTGTATACTGTTTCTATAAGTGATTATAGATAGTGCTGATAAAATCACATTATTATTCCATAATCAGCTTCAATAATGTTTTTCTTTCTTCTTTAATTCTCAGTCTTAAATGCAGCGCTTTGTTTCAATATCGATCCTGCGGCTTGGAAGACCCTGAGGAGCTCTGCTGCTGGTTTTGGCTACCAGGTGGTTCAAAGACAATCAGAGTAATACTTTTGCTTTTTTGTCAAAGAAATATTGAATCATGTAATCCATATTAAAACAATGGGAGCTTTTTCACTTCACCTCATCCACCAAACTTGTATCTTATGTTTGGTTTTCTCTCGTTAGCTTGCTCATCAGTGCCCCACTAGAACAGTATTCACAAAACAGAAAAGGGAAAATATATAGGTGTACCACCTCTGGAGAAAACTGCCAAAATATACAATTTCAAGGTAGGTAGTTTCTTAATGTCTCAACAGAATGTCCTGAAACTCTGACAGCATTTTTCAAGTATTCATTAAATCATATTCAACTTTTTTTTTATAGTGATCACAAAATGTATTTTATGAGTGTTTTAACATCTAATGAATGCTTCCAATCCAGAGCCAGATTTTGCAATCAACATGTCTCTTGGTTTGACAATGAAAAGTGATCCTGGAACCCAAAACACTGTGGTGAGTTGGTGAACTGCAAATACACTGGCACAGGAAAATAATCAGTTAACTCTAATCAGAATTTGACCTTTTCTTTCTTTTCAGGCATGTGGTCCAACTATTCCAAAGGACTGCAAAAGCTACACTATGTACAATGGTGTGTGTTTTCAGATAGACCAGTACAATATATTTGGACCTCCAATCCCTTCTTCCATTGACGGTAATTAGCATACTTATATTATTTGAAAATATACTTATGTTTCATGCATGCCCACACATACAACATGGGCTGTGGGGGTCACAGAATGAACAAAATCTAATCACTTTCTTTTTTTTTTTGCAATGTAAGCTTTGATTGATACAAAGAGGAGTTTAGTTGAGACAACATAAAACAGAGTATAATACTTATTGTCATTGCATGTGCCACATATAATAGAATTACAGTGTCTCTTCATCAAGAACTGCAAACCATACATGTACATTTGAACCCCCACGCCCCTTAAGAAGAGAAACAGTGCTTGTATTCAGCAGACTGATTGAGTTGGCAAATAGGACAAAATTTGTACATTTTAGTTTTTTTTATTAATTGTAACTACATGTTACTAGTTTGAATTTGATTGGGTTAATTAAAAAAAGAGTTTTTTGTTTTTTTAATTTTTCTTTGTTTAGTTTTAGTCAACTTAAACAACCATGGTCTGGTGTCACAGGCTGGGTCTCTGAACCAGCGGTCTGAGTATATTTTTTTATTCATCTCATGTTAGATTTGTGATTATATCATGATCATGTGTTATTCCTATTTAGCTTTCAGTTGAGGTTAAAGTCAGCCATTATTTATGATTGTCTCCTTGGTTTCTGCGTTTGTGTCTTGTCTAATTTATCATAGTCTGTTATTTTGAGTCATCGTTTCTCATAGTCTGTCATAGTTTGCTCATAGTTTTGCAGTTTGTTCATCGTTTCCTTAGTTTTCATGTTTCCTCCTTCCATCAACCAAATAAAGGCTCGCTTTCTGTTTGAATTCAGGTTCTGTTCTCCTGTGTCTGCATTTGGGTTCACATCTGAAACGCACCGGCTGCTCAGCCGTGACAGTCTAAGAGTGACATGTTTCCTTTTCTTTGTTTGTGATTTCTTATAGCTTCTAGAAAGAAATACAAATAACTTCAAAAACTAGTGTAACTAATAAAAAAGTAATTTTTTAACAAATAAAATTTGAAATTAAGAAGTGAAAATTTTTGTTTTAAATTCACTGCAGACCACAAAGAAAGTTGTTTTATTTTGTTATGCGAGTTGTGCTAAGTCTTAAGTGGTGTTAAACATTCAAACACAGGACTCAATTTCAAGTTAAATAGGGCCCAAAAAAGAAGTGAAAAGGAGATTTAAAGGGAAAACAATGATGTTAATATTATTCTTCCAGAATACCAAGAAATTCAGTCTTTTCCACAAAAAGGGCACAGAGAGCAGTTCAGAAACACTAAAAGAGCATTCCTTGCCCATCTGTTTGACAGAATGCCTGATTGGAACAGACATCGCCTTTCTGTTGGATGGTTCAGGGAGTGTAAAAAGTCAAGATTTTCAAAAAATGAAGACCTTTGTGAAAAACCTCGTTGGGTCATTTCTCTCAAGTGATACAAAGGTGAGGAACTGCACTGCTATTCTCAGTTAGACATAGACATTACAAGTACATGTAGCTTTTTTAAATTTCCATAAAAATATGTTTTTTTTTCTTATGTTTTCCACTTATTTCCACTTTCCACTTATTTCTCTGTGCATGTTTTTTCTTCAGTTTTCTGTTTCCCAGTTCTCTCATTCACCAAAGGTCCATTACTACTTTAATAATTTTTTCTCATCTGGATCATGGAAATCTAACATTGATAGAATTACACAACTACATGGAGGAACTTACACAGCTAAGGCCATCGAACATGCTGTGTAAGTGCTGCCAAGATTTTGCATGTTTATTGTGTGATCTTTTTATCCAAAACACTGATGTAACCTTTTTCAAAAGAGTCTAGTGTTTGTGGATGTCTATACAGTTAATGGAGCAAGTCAGATATTAGATATAAAAACTGTACTTGTAGAGCTATATTTAACTGAAATCTAAATTCCCTGTTATGTTAGAAGAAAATACTGTTAGAAAGCAGGGTATGATTGTTATTTAAGAGGTTATTTTACTTAACCTCTAAGACAACAAGATGAAAGATGAACTGAAACTCTATTTTCTTCATTCAACAGCCAAAATGTTTTTACACCACAAAGGGGATCCAGATCAAATGCAAAGAAGGTGCTGATAGTTATAACTGATGGAGAATCTCAAGACTCAAATCGCTTACCATATGCAGCACAGCTAGCTGAGAGTAAAAAAATAGTTCGATTTGCTATTGGGGTAAGTACCTGTTCATTGAGCCTGTAAAGTTAACCTAATTTATACATTCCCAGCAGTTCCTGAGGTCACGTGACCAGGGCTGGTCGTCCAACATGCGAGGCTGAAAACAAAAGGCGACAGAGCTTTTGTAACTGTGGCCCCCAGATTGTGGAACTCTCTCCCTTTGAGCCTGAGATCTGTGGACTCCGTGGTCGCTTTTAAAAGACAGCTAAAAACTCATCTTTTAAAACTTGCTTTTGGTTGACTTTTATTTTTAGGTTTTAGCTTCTGTGAAGCACTTTTATCTTGAAAGGTGCTATATAAATAAAATTTTACTTACTTACTTACTAATTTTCTTATGCAATTTAAAAAGTACAAACATTGATAGGAAACTGATTGCTATGGGTGATAGATATGTAAAAACGGCTATTATAATGTATTTAGATGTTAGCATCTATAAGAGCATTTTGTTATTTTGGGGAAATTATGAGAGTACAGTATACAAACTCAGTACTCATTGCAAATGCAAATATACTTGGATCCCTTTGGTTTAATAGGGAAACAAATCCACACAATATAATAACTTCAATGTGTGTGTGTGTATGTATTTCCCCTCTAGGTGGGGGATGCGTTTAATAAACCTGAGGCAAAACAAGAACTGGACACCATTGCATCTTTTCCCTCAGACAAACACGTGTTTCAAGTTAGAGACTTCAACGCACTTGAAATAATAAGACAGAACTTAGAGAAAAAAATCTCTATCGAAGGTACAAACATAAACTTGCTTTGTTGACATTTTCTGGAGTAAAGGCCTGGTAGAGCATTACAATGGAGAAAAAGGAATTTGGTGACTGGTGGGATTTGTTTCTAAATTACTTTATTTTTGGAAGTTTCTGATTAATAAATTAATTTATAATATTAGGAATCCTGTGTTTTCATTATTCCATTGTTTGTTTTTGGCTTCTCAGATATCCCTAGTACTTGAGATCTCCAGTTCTGATTAAATTTTAATACTCTCTGTAGTATTCTCATCAGTGTTTCGGTGCTGTGTCTTCCCCCCTCTATTACATGTCTACAGACATGTCTGTTACGCATGTCTGTGCTTTTTTTGCTGTTTCAGTTGTTATTTACTTTTATGAATATGGTTATTGTCTTTATTTCAAACAACTTGAATCAAAGCTGAAAATGTGCACAGCTTGAGTCATTGTCCAGAAACTCGTGGTCCTAACTGTATTTAAAATTTATAGCAATTCTTCCATCTGAAGTTGATAATTTTATCTTTGTCCATTTGTAAAATGACCAAAATACACTCTGACATGCTTTCAATAAACAGCAAGTCATTATTTAGAATTATACCATTAAGTCATAATAATAGCATGAATGAGCAAATCGGAATTTATTACAGTCTTTTAAATTTGTGTTTATTTTTGTGTTTCAGGATCTCAGACCAGTGGGGAGTCACTGAGAATGGAAATGGCTCAAGAGGGATTCAATGTAGCTTATGTGCCTGAGGTAATTAAAACCACTTTAAACTAACCAGACAGTCAAGTGATATACAAAAAAGGGCAGCCAAACAAACTTCAGATTTTAAATTAATTTCTATGAATTCAATATATATCTATCTACACTGCAGGGAATTCAAATGTCTATTGTTGGTGCCAACCAGTGGACGGGAGGCTATACTCAATTTACAACTGGGTATGACAGGGTGAAAACATACGAGATGCCATTGGAGCCTGACAGTTATCTTGGTGAGAATATTACACTGACAACAAACTAAGTGTAAACATAGCTATGCTGTAATTATTATTATTGGATGAAATATAAAAACTGAAAAAAATATTCAAAATGCTGAAGGTGTATATGCTAAAAACATTTTAATATCAGTCACATTGTTTTGATTGTCTGTTACTTAACATAAAATATGAAACAAATGGCTACAATTAAAATAATAAAAACAATAAATAAAAAAACCTGGAAAACCCAGAAGACTGGAATATGAAAAGACAACAATAACAAATAAATTTAGGTTTATTAAATGACCAAAAACTGCCCTCAATAGTAAGATGATAGACAAATGGATGAATGTATGGTTGGATGGATATGCTCACTAGTAAGTATGTTGGGGGTTCCTTTGTGATTCAGAGTATAGAAATTGTAATCACTTTAAATATCAAATAGATTCAGAATAAAATTAGGTGAAGACTTCTTTTGGTCTGCAGACATCTGTAACATGCAGTAGGCTTAAGGCAAGAAAAGGGTATGTTGAAATAGAAGGCTTCTTACTGCAAATGATGGCTGAATTATAGGATACAAGTAAGTTTTTTTGTTTGTTTTAATCTGGTATGTTAGACAGTTGTTGAAATATGTAATTTCAAACTTTGCTCCCTGCAGAGGTACTTTAGAAAAATCTATACAATTTGTCTATGTTAGCCACATTTGATTTTTTTAACTAATGACTTTGACTGCTTGACTGTTAAATTCTAGGTTACTCCATGGCAATTGCTAAAACCCAGCGTGGCTCACTGACAGTTATTGGTGCTCCAAGGTTCAAACACAGAGGAACAGTGCTTGCTGTGACATGGAGTTTACAGTTCTCAACAGCTAACAGACAAAGCTTTATGAAACAAACGATTGAGCCGTTTCCGTGGCAGGTACAGCTTTACAGTATAAGGCGGACATGAAAAATAAACTATAATCAAAACCTGTATCATTTTTATGTATCTGATGTTTTTTCTTTAATAATTTGTTCCTTACACAGTATCAGACTGGTGAATATTTCGGGGCAGAGGTGTGTGCCATGGACATAAATAATGATGACATCACTGATCTAATCTTTATATCAGCCCCAATGTACACGGAGCCTGATAGAGAGGGAAGAGTTTATGTTTGCAGATTAACTGGTTCGGTAAATATATTTAGAATATTTATAATATTTTATGTACTACAGTTAAATTAATCAGTTTATTTGCCAACTTTCTTAATGATCATAAAATATTAACTCTCTTCCTTTTAGTTTGTGGAGTGTAATTTTGATGATCCGTTAGTACTAAGAGGACATGCAGCTGTCAAAGGAAGGTTCGGCTCTTCTCTTGCTGTGCTGCCTGATCTAAACTCAGATGGATTCAGGGATTTGGCAGTTGGAGCACCTTTGGAGAATAATGGTGAAGGCAGCATCTACATATTCCACAGTGAAGGAGGACGAATCAGTCCTACTTACTCACAGGTGCACAGCATCAGAGAGCTCACAATGATGTCTAAACTCATCTATCATGTAATCTCAATATTGACAAAATCTGCAACTTGATTAGATAAAATATTTCCATGTACACAGAGAATTACTGGCTCTGAGGTCGAGTCAGGACTGAAGTTCTTTGGCGTGTCAATCAGTCAGTCATCTTTTGACCAGAGTGGTGATGGACTGCCTGACTTAGCGGTGGGTTCAAAGGGCAAAGTTGTTTTATTGAGGTAAGTCCAAGACAGTCCAATCATGTGTTATTGTTGGCAATGTTTCTGCCATCTTAAAAATATTATTAAGTGACCAAAAACCTTTAAGCAGTAGTGGTTTATAAAATGTGTTGTGCTTACTTTTGTGAAATCGTGTTACTAATTCTGGTGAGAACACCACTAATGATACCATATGTTAGTATGTTATTAATTATGAAGGTAAAAGTAGTTCACATGTATATTACTACTTTCCAGATCAAGGCCCATAGTAATCGTGAAAACTGATGTTTCATTCAGCCCAAAGCAAATCCTTACTACGAATGTAGACTGCTCAAAACCACTCGAGAACACAGCTGAACTCTGCTTTACCATGAGCAGAGTGTCTACAGTCAACACAGGTCCATCATTCTCCTCTCCTTTTCTAAACTACAAAGTCACTGCCCATCAGCTTAATGTTTTTTATTTATATAAATTCATAGCATTGAAATCCATTTGTGATTTATTCCAGCTCAAGCAAGGATTCATTATACTTTAACAGTGGATGCCACTCGGAAACCTCCAAACAACCGAGCATACATCAGTGGGAAACAACAAGAGCAGTCTGGATCATTTACTATAGACATAAGAAACAGACAGTGTTCAACTGTAAAATTCTATATTGAGGTAAAATCTAACAATATCTGGAAAAAAACAAAACAAAATATAAACAATACAATACAATCAATCGATTTCAATGCAAAGAGTCCTTTAACACTGAATCTAAACCATTCATCCCTCTTCTTGCAGGCCTGTCCTGAAGACTCTCTCAATGTGCTCTCCAATGAGCTCAAATTCACATTTGATGGTTTATCTTCCAACACAGATCCCAAACCAAGTCTGTCCCCACAGGCTAAAACAACAACCATTCATCCTGTAAGTCTATTAACAAAACAACTTGCTCCACACCCTGAATTCTAATTCTTTTGTCTACACGCATAGGCATCAGTTTTTGGAAAAATGAGTCCTACTCTACATAGTTCTTTACCTTAAAATTATAGTTTGTGTCTTAGATTATACACTTTAAATTGTTTCCCTGAGCGTCCAGAGGACCAAGATGTCTTCCATAAATGGAACAAGAATATTAACAAAAATTGTTTTGTTTCCTGTAACAACAACACAAAGCCTCCACTAAATGGCAGCACACAAAAATTGGTCATTGGATTTGGCTATACAATGTTCAAATTGCAATCCGTAAATAAAACGTCATGTAAATACTTTTTTCCATCATGCTCTCTTCCACAGTTAGGGTTTGACATCAACTGTGGCAATGACAACAAGTGTGTTGATAACCTGAAAGTGGATTTCAACTTCACCAGGTGTGGCAGAATTACAAGACTTTGCTTGGCTGCTTTCCCTTTCCTTTGTTCTCATCCTCCTTTATACTCTGCCAGATCCTCAGAGGTTAAAGTGGGCATTGATGAGCTTTTGAATGTCACAGTCACAGTGGAGAACAGAGGAGAAAACTCCTACAACAGTCGTGTTATTCTCACGTACCCAGCTGGACTCTCCTACAGGAAGTTCACGAGTCAGCAGGTAAGGTATCAGGATCAAGTCTGTATCAATTCATCACTGATCTGCTGCTCTTCCAATCCATCTAGCAGTCATTTTATTTTATAATAAAGGGAAGAATTGAGTGCAGCCCCTTGGACAGTGAAGATGGTTTATCCCGGGGAAGGACAGACTGCACTATTGACAAGCCAATTTTCAAGAGCAAAACTAAGGTTTGTTTGTTTTCTTTATACATAAAGTATATTCTAAGTTCTGCATAATTTAGCAAAAATTATTACTCAGTCTTATCTCTCTCATTCAATTAAGGTTTTCTTCATTGTTTCCTATGGAATTGACAACAACAGTCTACTTGAGAAGAAGATCTTTGTCACTGTGAATGCCAGCAGGTACTGTTCATTTTGGTACATGTACTCATTAAAGCAATATCCCAGACACAATACAAATATTTTCAATTCTCTCTTTCAGTGGAAATCAGGAGCATGCCACTACAAGTGAACTTTACAAAAAGAAATGGATTGATGTGAAATACAGCATTTTCATGACATTTGAAAAGTATGTGCTGTTCTATTTAAATCAATCTATCTATCTAATTGTTTTTCTTTGTATTTAACCTTAAAAATATATCTGTTTAGCTCCCTCAGTTACAACAATTTCACATTTGGGATGAATAGTTCGCAGAAACCAGTTCAACAGTCAGTCACGGTGAAATATACCTTCTCCATAGATTTTTATTTTTTTTTAAATGTATTGTGTTATATAAACCTAGCTATAAAGCTTGTAATTCTTTTCTTTTCTTGTTTAGATTACAAATGATATCAGAGCGCTTAATTTCACTGTGGTGATCAGGGTTCCAGTGAAGCTTGGTGAAAAAGACATTTGGGTGGATTTGAGCAATCTACAGGTAATTTATATTCCAGAAGATTTAGCTGCTGACCCCAAAATGGCTCAAGCTTAGCTGTGGGACAGATGTATGTGAGGACCAATCACACTGGCACTTAAATGTATTCCAGATCACAGACTGTCAGAGAGGAAATGATGAAGAACCACCTTTCAAAAATCTTGTTCCTCAAATACTGACAAATAAAGTAGTTGTAAGTACACCTCTGCACATTAGCTACTGAAATGTAAATTCACAGTAGATTTTAAAATTCAAATTGCACTGGGTCAAGACAAGTGTTCCGTTCAGTCTTCTTTAAATCACCAACAGGACTGCTCTGTAGCCAGGTGCAGAGTGTTCAAGTGCAACACATTCCTAGAAAGACGGATGAAGAGGACATATGAAATATCTGCCAACCTCAGTTCAGGATGGATAGAGCAGGTAGTTGAAGCGAAATTTGTGTTACATGTTTCATTAATATATATATATGTATATATACTGTATATAAAAAAAATTCCCCTCTCGCCCCTGCGGGCGGTCTATCCTTCAAGCGACTGTCCTCTACCATAGGCCTGGGAGCTTGAGGGTCCTGTGCAGTATCCTTGCTGTTCATAGGACTGCGCTCTTCTGGACAGAGATCTCAGATGTTGTTCCTGGAATCTGCTGGAGCCTCTTGCCTAGCTTGGGAGTCACTGCATCTAGTGCTCTGATTACCACTGTTACCTTCACCCTCCGCATCTTCTCAAGCTCTTCTCTGAGCCCTTGGTACTTCTCCAGCTTCTCATGTTCCTTCTTTCTGATGTTGCTGTCATTCAGGATTGCTACATCTATCACTACAGCCATCTTCTTCTGCTTTTCTACCACTACTGTGTCAGGTTGGTTAGGCATCACCATTTTGTCCATCTGTATGTGAAAGTCCCACAGGATCTTTCTGGATGTCAGCCACTTCCTCTGGTGGTACATACCGTGCAGGGGCCTGTCCTTCCATGATGGTTCCTCCTCTTGCTCCTCATTCTTGGGTTTCTGCTGCCTGGGGTATTCACTGAGCAAGTGGTTGGTTGGGGCCACTTTCATTATGCATTCATGGATGTTCTTTGTCTCATCCTGGAATGTGGTTCTGACACTCACCAGTCCCCGGCCTCCTTTCTTGCACTTAACATACAGCCGCAGGATGCATGCAAGGTCAGGAACTTCCTCATCTTGATCTAAATGACTTCTATCTCCTCCTTTGGCAAGCTTATTATTCCAGCAGGGTACCTGATCATGGGCAGGATGTAGGTGTTGATAGCTTACTGTTGTTCTTACCGTTCAGCTCACCCCTCTGGACTTCCCTGACCCGCTGCAGGTACTTTCCTAGCATTATGTTTGGACACACTTCAAAACTATGAATGAACACATATGGAATTATGTAGAAAAAAATGTTTGAAATAACTCAAAACATATATTTTAGATTCTTTAAAACAGCCACCCTTTGCTTTGATTACTGCTTTGCATACTCTTGACATTCTCTCGATGAGCTTTGTGATGTAGTCACCTGAAATGGTTTTCCAACAGTATTGAAAGAGTTCCCAGAGATTCCAGTCACATCCAACTACCAGCCAATAACCACCCTCAGTACCACATGGAAGCTACTGTCTGGCTAAAATGAACAAGCACATTGCTCAATACATGAGCAGGGCACAGAAGGGAATTGGCAAGAATACCAGAGGCGCAAAACACTAGCTACTGGTAGGCAGAGCAGTCAGCCAAGACTGCAACACTAGGGTGACCAACCTGTGTGCTGCCTGGATTGACTACAAGAAGGCCTATGACTCGATGCCCCACACCTGGATCCTGGAATGTCTACAACTGTAAAAGACAGGGCTCTAGACTAACTTTTTGCCATGGGCGTACCAGTACGCCTAACTTTAAAAAGTTAGGTGTACCGGCACAAAAGTTAGGCGCACACAAATTTTATAATAATTTATATAATATAATGTGTTTTTCTGGATACACTGTGCTTTTTCAGCATTCAAAGATTGATGACACCGTGTCAGAGCACTGGCTATGAATTTCAGAAGGATCAGGCCTTAACTTAACCCTCCTGCCATCCTTTAAAAAACTCACACCCATTACCCTAGGGACCATTCTCAGCCACGCCCAAAAACGCCATAAAAAGACCATATATCCATATTTTATTCCACTTTAAATTAGCCAACCTTGTAAAACTACTTCTCCCTGAAATATTCATGTAAAGTTTTAATTATATTGTCGTCGTTTTAACCCTTCAAATCCCAGTGTTATTACATGAGCGCCCTGTGTTATAAGCCCCAAAAAATGAAACTAAATATTTCCACAAAAAACCAGTTGAAGTAATATGTAATTGTCATTATAAGTAGGCCTTTAGATGGACCAAAGATTGGCACCAACATACATTTTGACCTGCCATTATTTTTTTGCATTTTTTTTGCAATTTAAAAATTAAAACTTCAAGGCCCTGAGTCTTCATTGACATCCAAGAAAAGAAGAAAAAATAAAATCATATAATGATAATTTGGGGATGAAAAATAGCGTTTATAATGGAAGTCAATGGGCAGAAAATGGTCCCCAGGGTGATGGGTGTGGGGATTTCTGCTGCTCAGCCATTTTAGGCTGATTTAAGGAATTCACACTGGAATATTAACATTGACAGGTAAAAACTATCCTGTGGCAAGTTTGGTTATATTCCACTGAACACAGTGGAAATGGCAGCCATTTAACACATAGCAGTGGCACAAAAAGGTCCCAAGAAGGCAGGAAGGTTAACAGAAAAGTTAGCAATAGTTCTTTTCCTATTACAGCTACATACACTTCTGTCGTGCCTAGGCTGCTCACTAGGGCTGGGTATCATCACTGATTTCTATAATCCATTCGATTCCGGTTTTCAAAGTCCTGATTCGATTCAACTTAGCCTCAGACAGTCAGAAATATTATAATTCTGATCATTTATCAGTACTGACTTCATCAGAATTGTGAACATCACAGCAGATGCCTTTGTGTGAAAGTAACTGAGAATAAAACACAGAAAAACATGAAGGAGATTTTCCTGGTCTGGCTTTTTATAGCAGATAACCTTAAAAATATTCTACAATGTTCTGCATATAAAGTTTAAATTTCTTCAGTATTGAACAACAGAAAAAATAGGCTTTCTTGTCCGAGGTCATTTAAGTGAAAAAAGAAAAAGACAGCAGCCACAGCGTTGTAAACAGCGGTAGACTGGTGGGTAATAAGCGAACGAATAATACAGAAAACAGAGATTGGAGACGGGAAACTGTTCTTGAAGTACAGAGAGAGATAGAGAGAGAGCTAGCTGTGCATGAAGTGTGATTTTAATAGTCGTGGAAGCAAAACAGCAAAATTCATGACGACATTGATCAAATGTGAAGCGCAGTTTGCTGCTTCTTTTGCTGCTGGCTTTTTGGATGGAGAGAGACAAAACCTGCAGCTCAGAATCAGCGCAAAAAGACGTAATCACAGCGCGGACCGGACACATCAGAACCGCTAAGCTCCGACAGCGTGTCCGTCTACGGGCCGTCGGGTGAGAAAGCCGAGAAAGACAAAGTTGATTCTGATGCGTCGGGTCCGTTCAGTGTTTACGTCTTTGTGTGGAATCCGTGTACCTGCTCTCATTTGCTGTTTGGTTGTTGTTGAAATGGTTTTGTGAGCTTTAATCTGAGAATCTGGCGTTTCTGGCAAAACAGTTATATTTAAAAGTTGATTCAGAATTTAATGAATTGATATCGCTTTATTCAAGCTACTCACCTCCCTCTTCCACCTGCACTTTCTACTGGACCACGGCCAATCAGAGAGGTCCCGCCCCTGACTATCTCTGATTGGTTTAGTCCACGATAGGGGTATAATGTGTGTCTGTTGTTGACCACAGCGAAGGTTGCAGATTTTTTATTTTTTTTTGCTACCGGAACAGTTGGTCGTACAGGTGCAACCAAATATATTTTTTTAGTCGCACCACTGAAAAATTTGGTCGCATTTGCAACCAAATTGGTCGCACTCTAGAGCCCTGAAAGATCAACAGGACTCTAGGAGCCTTCATCATGAACTGAATGGGAAAGTGGCATACAACACTAGAAGCTAACTTCAACCCCATCGCACAAGTCACCATCAAGTGGGAGATCTACCAAGGATATGCACTGTTGGGCACAGAGTGACGAAACCTGCAGCTTCAGAATTTGTGAGGTGTCGGCTTTCAGCTCCCGCAGCATGTACATGTATGTGCTGTCGGGTTAACGATCCGCTCTTTGTGTTTATATCTTTTTGCGGAATCTGTTTACCTTCTGGGCGATCGTGGCTCAAGAGTTGGGTGTTCGCCTTGTAATCGGAAGGTTGCCGGTTCGAGCCCCGACTTGGACAGTCTCGGTCGTTGTGTCCTTGGGCAAGACACTTCACCCATTGCCTACTGGTGGTGGTCAGAGGGCCCGGTGGCGCCAGTGTCCGGCAGCCTCGCCTCTGTCAGTGCGCCCCAGGGTGGCTGTGGCTACAATGTAGCTTGCCATCACCAGTGTGTGAATGTGTGTGTGAATGGGTGGATGACTGGATATGTAAAGTGCTTTCGGGTCCTTAGGGACTAGTAAAAGCGCTATATAAATACAGGCCATTTACCATTTTACCATTTATTTCTCTCATTTGCTTTTTTCGCTGTTTGGCTGTTGTTGAAATAGTTTCGTGAGCTTTAACCTGAGATTCTGATGTTTCTGGCAAAATACATTTATATTAAAATATCAATTTAGGATTTAATGAATCGATATTGGCTTATTAAAACCAAGACTGATTTGAATCTGGAAATCTATTTTTTAAACTCATCCCTAATTCGAAGCTCATTCAGATTTGAGTGATGTAGTCCGATGGTAAAAATGGCATTCTAATTTTCACCCATCTAAACGGTAACTGTAACAGAATACAGTTACTCATATTTTGTATTTTAAATTCTTAACGCCGGTACATCTATTCTGTTACTCCCCAACACTGGCTACCCTACTGGGGTAATAATCTTGCCAAAGGAGGAGAAGCCACTGATATCAAGACGAGAAAGCGCCTGACCATGCATGAAGGGTTTCAGCCCAAGTCCAGCATCCTGAGGCTGGACTTGGCGTGCCTAGCAAAAGAAGTTTGGGAAAAACTGGTATACAGAAACATCTGTGTCAAGTATGGGCTGGATATCATGAGGTCAAAATAGGAGACACCCCCTAGGGTGGTCAAGAATGACCGAGCGAAGATCCTGTGGGACTTCCACATACAGACAGACAAAATGGTGATGGCTAACCAACAAGACAGCCGTCTTCCTCTGGACAAGCAGAGGAAGACGGCTGTAGTGATAGACGTAGTGATACCAAATGACAGCAACATTAGGAAGAAGGAACTTGAGAACCTGGAGAAGTACCAAGGACTCAGAGAAGAGCTTGAGAAGATGTGGAGGGTGAAGGTAACAGTGGTCCCAGTGGTAATTGGAGCACTCGTTACAGTGACCCCCAAGCTAGGTGAATGGCTCCAGCCGATCCCAGGAAATATCTGTGCAGAAGAATGCAGTTCTCGGAACAGCAAAGGGACCAGCAGGACCCTCAAGCTCCCATGTCTCTGGTAGCAGACCCGAGCTTGAAGGATAAAGACTGTCCACAGAGGCGAGAGGTGAACACACATTGTTCCTGTATATGTATGAGTAACTTGGTAAGTGAAATAATCTAATTTATGGCCAGCTCATTCTATTTTTTTTTTCTTAGATTGGACTTCAATCTGCCAAATTCCTCTTAACCAGCACAGTCAGTCTCGAGTACGACAAAAACCAGTACATCTACTTTTCAACAGGTTCTGACAACCCTCCTGTTCGTAAGGTGAGTACACATTCTTGTCTATTGTTTGAGTTATTAAGAGCTTCTTTGGCATCGACATCCTGTTTTCTCTCAGATTGAAGTTGTGGTAGAAGTGTATCCTGAGCCAAATTTCACCAAAGAAATTATTGGAGGATGTCTGGGAGGGTTGGCTTTTCTGGCTTTACTCACTGCTGGCCTGTACAAGGTGAAAGACACTTCTTACACTTTTTCAATAATTACAAAGGTTTAAAACATTTTAGTGAAGATTTCCAGTTAAAAAATAATTTAGAGGTTACAATATTCATTTATGTAGCTTGGTTATTTATTTAAATTTTTACTGCCACTGAAATTAATGATTGCTTGATTTTTTTCCCTTGCATTCCTAGGCTGGATTTTTCAAGAGCAAATACAAACAGATGATAAATGAAAATCCAGCAGACGTTCCAGGTCCAGGGACTGATGCAACAGCAGAATAACAAAGATCACATTTTTTAGTTGTAGGTGTGAACTAAATTAATAGGATGAATATCTGTGAATATACCCTCCTGATATTTTTAGGAATGAATATTGTGCATATAAATGTCAGTGCTACCACGTTTGATTCGCTAAACACAAACAGCTATGTCTGAAATCACTCCATCCCTCACTTACTCTGAAGTACTCTGAAGTATTATGGAAGTTTTGTGTTTTCAAAGTGACTTTACTTTTTTGCTCTACAATGAATCTTTTTGAGATAAACATTTTGCAAACATTGTACAGTGATTGTTTAAAATTCATTGCATGTAAAAAGAAATTTCATGCCATGTGTACTGTAAAATGCATGAATATACTGTAGCTAAAAACCCTTTGGTTTCTTCAAAAAAAAACTAACCATGTGACATTTGACTTACTTGATTCAGGAATAAATGACAGCATATACAACTTTTCAACTTTGTGTTTTTAATTTATATGAAAAAAGACATTTATTTCATATGTCAGTGTTTACTATTTGCAGTATGTAGCCAGAATATAACAGCAGTGTAGTTTATAGAATAAGCATATACTTGTTTAACTTGTTTATTTATAAATCAAATTATCATTATACAACATAATCCAGTCCAATTGAAAACAATTGAAATTGCCTTTGAAAACACTCGCTCACAGGGCACAGATGAGGCAGGGGTACACAGGTATGTCAATGCTAACTTATATAAGTGAGGGTAGACATATTGCTGTCTCTCCCAGTATTTAAGGGGGTCCTCCAGCCTTCCAATATTTGGCTCCATCGTGTACCGTTGGACCTCAATATTTGCGTCTGCTGTCACATTTTGTGTCTGTGTCTGCCTGACACTCTCATCCAGGCGACGCCACAGTTTGTTACCTAAACAAAAAGGAGAGTCTTATGAGATACTACCAATTCAATTTTCAATTCAATGTTATTTCTATAGTGCCAAATAACAACAACAGTTGCCTCAAGGCGCTTTATATTGTACAGTAGATCATACAATAATAGATACAGTGGAAAACCCAACATTCAGTTTATATAAATGCAACTAAAATGCAATAACAATGGTACCGTGGGAAACAGCCTTAACAGATTGTGACGTTGATGGCTGTGGTGGTGGTGCGGAGGAAGAGGTGGTGGAGGCCCTCATTACGGAAGCACATTCTGCTTTCAGTCTTTTTTCTGCTTCGCTAGCTCTTGCAGGGCTGAGAAACCCGAGTTTTCTGAACCTTGGGTCCAGCAGTGTCGCAAGAAACATAATGCTCATGGTCTGTATTTTATCTAGCTTCTCTCTCAATAGCATCCTCAGCTTCTGAGCCAGAGAAGATCCAATGGATGGTGGTTTTTCCATTTGTTTATTGAGGCAATGATCCAGCATAGTGAGCAAAGGTATGACCTTTGACCCAGACACCCTTTTTTCCTGAGAGAGCTCAGTGGTTGCATCGTTAAATGGTGATAGGACAACCAGACACTCTGAAATTATACCAAATTCCTCAGATGACATAGGTGGGATGTCTGTTGTGAGACTTGCCAAAGCAGCACCCACTGGCTCCCTTTGCTCGAAAAGTCTTTGCAGCATATTGTAAGTGCTGTTCCAGCGGGTTTCCACCTCCTGTAGTAGTTTGAGTTGAAGCTTCCTTAGTTGTTCCTGCACGACTGAAAGCCTCTCCTTACAAAATACAATTTAAAAAAGCATACATTAGATTGCAGAGGTGGGACCAAGTCATTGTTTTGCAAGTCTCAAGTAAGTCTCAAGTCTTTATCCTCAAGTCTCAAGTCAAGTCTCAAGTAATGTCAGGCAAGTCAGAGTCGAGTCTCAAGTCACTGGTGCAAAAGTCCAAGTAAAGTCACAAGTCTGAAATTTTGAATTTCAAGTCCTTTCGAGTCTTTAAAAAAAAAAACGAAAAAAGCATGTTGCAGTTATATGCTAAATGTAAATATTAGACCATGTAATTTTTAAATCTGTGTTTTTCTCAACACATGACAAAATAGTGAACTTAGAAAATATACACAAATTGTGAAATTGCACCTCTTTAAAATGCAGTTCAATTAAACCTAGCTCCAAGAATAATTTTCACCGACAGTTCTGAGATAAGCTGCATGTAAACTGGTTCTTCTCTCTCCCTCCCTGTCCTGCTGCTACTTCAGTGATAAAACGGCTTAATGATCAGCTGATGGGTTTTTCTGTCGCGAGTCCGTCTCTCTTGTTTGTTTTTGGCCCACTTTGCACCAGAAAGAGGAAACCAGTTCAAAAAGGAGTTCAGTTTGTAGTTCAGTTTTGCTGAACTATAAAATATTTTGGGTGCAGTGTATTTTTTACATACAGGTATAACAGAATAGCTTTAGTGTTGTTGAGTATGAACTTATACAAAATGCAGCAAGATATTAAAAAAACAGTTTTATTGATTAAAACACACTATATCGGAGTCATATCGGTATCGGCCGATATCCAAATTTATGATATCGGTATCGGACATAAAAAAGTGGTATCGTGCCATCTCTAGTACAAATACAGCTGCTCTGTGACGGCCTAAATGTTCAGATTATTTTGAGTATTTGACTAACCACAGAGTGTTGTATGTTGAACTTTAGTGGGAATGATTTTTTTTTTGAAGCATTCAACATTTTTAAATGGCAGCACATAATCACACCTGTGGTCCTCAGGGGACAAAAATGTCCCCATCTGGTTTGATTGATACATAATTAATATGAACTGGATTTTTCCCCCACTTTTAATTAAAACTTAACTCAAACATTTCAACACTATTTCTTTATTCAATTTCAAATTTATGTCTGATAAAATCTAATTTAAATGAAATGTTTCTTTATTTTGGGGTAAATAAAATCAATAAAATCATCATATATTGTGATTATCCTTTCACAACCAGAGTTGGTTATTTTAACAGATTATCACAGACGGGTAAATTTCAAAGTTAATTTAGGAAGCTGTTTTTAATTACTTCTAGTTTTTTACTGGCAGCAAATAATCACATCTGTTGTCCTTTGGGCTCAAAAATGACTATTTATAAAGCAATAAGTATAAAAGATCATCCATCTCTGTGTTTCAAGGTTTTATTCAACTTTATTCCAACTTATTACCTGACATTTTTCTATGTTTTGGCATGGTAGGACACCAGGGCATGGGTCTTAGTGAAAGCAAACTTTCATGAGAACAAAGGCGTGTCCATATTTGACACACGTGCAGGAGGAAGCTCAGGTTTATTCTTCTGTACTGGTCCCATCATGGACAGCTTTCTTTTCTGCAGTTGCAGGCCAAGGGCATATAAAGTAAACAAGTTGTTACACGTAATTGTTTTCTTTTGGAAACCTTCTTTAATGTTAGGGACAACTTGCGTGCCCTGACTGCAGGCCAGACAGTTTGCCATCGTACACTAGCATGTTCCATGTACAGATGGACCTGGCATCACATACTGCCCATGTTTTTATCTCATAGTTACCTGGTTTACTTGGGATGTTCTGTTGGAATGGACACAGTCCTCTGAAGGGGACTAGGCGCTCATACACAGTCACATCAGTACCTGGATTGTACATCAACAGCAGGAGAAACACTCACTTGTTCCATACACATCAATAATTGTGTCATGAACGACGATCATGTATTGTGTCTTTATCATGAAATTATGTCCTTTTTGCTATTCTATGATTATGTCAATCACGGTACCATGAAAACTTCCCTAACAGACTTAGGATGTCATAAACTGGCCATAGCGACTTTACTGGATGCACGGCAGTAAGAACCACATACCTACATATGCCTACAGCTGCATTCGATCCATTTTTTTTCCTCTCTCGTTGTCCCTCCTTTTTTGTCATTGAGTTGGCTGTAGAGCAGGTCATCTACTAATTGGATGGTTGTTGGTTCAATCTCTGTGTGCTGTAGTCTGGAGTTCTTACCAAAGTGTCCTTGGGCAAGTTACTGAACCCCAACTTGGTCTCTGATGCATCCATTGGCATGAAAGTTGAAAGTTAAAAAGCATAATACAAGCAGAATACACTGTGTATAATGCATTCAGTGCTCAAGTAGAAAAGCAACTGAAGGAGTATGGGACCTGGCATATGTGCTTGGACCGTGGTAGTTCGTCTTTCTCTGTGACGCACGAGAGAGTCATGCATCTTCTCTCACACATCTTCTATTTCAGTTTCACATTTTGAAAATTCAAGAAACTTCAAAAAGCCAAGTCACTTTTTTTTTATGTCCCATTTGGATCTTTAGCCATCAGAATTGTTGTCTTAAGGCCAAGAAAGATGCCAAGTGGATTTGTTTTACCAAGTGGATCATCATGGCCTTGCCATATTGGTCCATTTGATTGACCTTTATTATAATTATGTATTTATTTTATTTTCGGTTGCTACAAACGGGACAGACATGACTGGGGGATAGGACAGGGAGAAAGAATGAAAGAAAGAGGGAGAGAAAGAAAAACAGAGGGGAGAAGAGACGGTGAGAAAGGGGGGAAGAAAGAAAGAAAAACAAACAAAACACCTGGATCACCTGGATGGATAAAAAAAAAACAGAAGAGAAAGCAAACAAAAGAAGAGCAACATAATAAAAAACAGCACCATCACAATAAACTAGCTAGTAGATATTAAACGATATTGTGCAGCACGCAAGATAGACAGCGCACAATGTGCTTTGAGGCAGCAGCCAAGAAAGGTGTAGTCCACGTCTGTGAACACCTGTGTGTACACCTGTGTGCACACCTGTGTGGATCAGCATGCTTGTATACCAAAGGTTTCTCCATGTAACGATCTGCTAGGGAGTGTGGGGAGCCATAGCCCTGTCCCCCAGGGCATGAAGCAGGTATGGAGGAGATCCAGGCCCCAGATATCCAGAGGCCCCAGAGTACGAGGATCCGAGGAGGACCACCAAAAGGAGGGGAACCGTGCCACCCTCCTGGGAAGAGCTGAGTAACGAGAGGTCACCCAGCAGCTACAGAGCAGAGGCCAGAGGGGGTTGCAGTGGCGTGCCCGCGGGCTCTGCTGGTAGCCAGCTGTGCCAGAGAGGACCGAGCTTCAGGCCCAGAGGCCTGAGGGCACCCCACCCCCCGGAAGGGGCCCAGCCGGGCCACAGGCGCCAGGCCCCGCCAATCGGCCACCAGGAGTGAGCCGGTACATACAGTCACTTTCTTTCCAAGCTCCTTAGACTACCACGTCCTGGATGCCTGAGAACCTACTTGAACATAGTTCAGATTCTTCATCACTTTCCTTCACTTTATAGTCTTCTTCCACTTCTGCGGGTGGGTGATGTGCTTTTTTAGAGAAAGAGTAGGATGTGATCTAAATACTGGTAATATGTTCTTCCTGAACATTGATTCTTCCTCCTCATTATACTAAATGACAATATATGCATTGTTCTACTGGTCATTCCTTTCCACAACATTGTAAAAAAATGATCTCACAAGCCTCCAGTGCAATGGAGGCTTGTGAGCATACTTTGTGTATTATTGTAGGGTCTACCTTACAATATAAAGCACCTTGATGCGACTGTTGTAGTGATTTGGTGCTGTATAAATAAAATTGAATTGAATGTAGAGCGCCTGTTTCCTCATTGTGCTGCTTGTTGTTGTTGTTATGACCATTGCTTGACCCCACACATCAGTGATCCAAGATCCAAGATATCTGAAAGCAGTATGGTGTGAAAATATGGCCCTTTGCAACACTTTGTACATTTTTGTCCACGAGGACATCAGGTGTTATAAAATCTAATAAAAACCCCATAAATAAATCAAATTACTTAAAATGTATTCCAATCATGCATAGCATACTACTTTTGCGTTTTAAAAGTCGGTGTTAATGTCCTTCCACATGTGGAAAGCGAGAGAAAACACGCTGCTGTTTGCACATATTTAATAATCAGCTCTGAACAGGAGCAGAAGCAGAGTCCAGCCTGTTGCTCTTACAGTATAATACTCATAATAAAAGTACAGTAACCGTGGTTAGTCACTGAGCAGCCCGGTGCGTCTCTCTTGATTTCTTTAGTCAGGGTAAATTCATTCACCTGCACGGGTTAGCTAAACGAACTTTACAAAAGAAGTTTCCCCTACAGCTAGGGTTGCCAACCGTCCCTTAAAATACGGAATCGTCCCGTATTTCGAAACAAAAGTACACGTCCCGTATTGAGCTAATAAGGGACGCACTTTGTCCCGTAATACAGTGAGAATCAAAAGTAGTCTATAACTTTTAATGGAATTAACACTTTGTTTGAAAACATAATTCCCAGCCCTTCTCCTGCTTTGTGACCAATGAGCTGACAGCACACTTATGACAATTCGAGTATAACAATTCAGATTACCGCTCATCTCATTGGTCGAGGAAAGGTCGCTTGCGGAGAAAATACCGGAAGACAACAGATGACCACAACAACAAGCATGGCCAACAGGGGAACAAACGCCGACACTGCGGTGCAAGTCTCGGATGACAGTACACCTAAAGCTGGGCAGACACTGTGCGATTTTTTCAGTCGCGTTATTCAGCTCCTGCTCAAACTGCACGATTGACTCGCAGGGGTTAGAAGTTGGTAGGTCACGATGCAGGTCTCACACTATACGGCCCGATGCGACCTGAGTGCTCACACTGTGCCTCCATAAAATGAAGGTTATAACAGAAAATCTGTCGCTCGCTCTCTCTGTCTTTCACTCACACAGACACGCAAACCACCACCATCAACTTTGCTAAATTGCTAATGAAAAACATTGATCAGGCAGCTGTGATTGAGCAGCAGTGTAGATCCAACTATTTTCACGGTTGTTGTGGTCGTGATAATTTTGTGATGCCACATGGAAAAGGCTCGGATGAGCTTTCCAAAGTTCTACAAGTTGTGCCTCCATCGCTTGTGTCCAGATCACACGCAGCACTGCCGTGCTGCTCCGTCTTTTTCACCGACGTTTACGTGTTTGCGCGTGAGCAGTGTGAGTGCCTGTGGTGACGCCCTCACGAGCGATTGATGATCGGGAGCTGGTCGTGAGGTGTTAATCACTTCTCGTTACCCCACGTATACTACACGACGCACGATGAAGGCCAAAATCGGTCCGATCACTCAAAAATCGGCTCAAAATGGGCCTAAAACCGCACAGTGTAAGCCCAGCATTAGAGCAGCAATGTTTGTTCCCCTCAGAGAAAGGGAAGAATGGGAAAAGGAAAACACCTGGCTGGAAAAAGTTAATATGGGCATGTGCAGTGATTATCAGCGCTATGTGGCCAGAAGTGTGATAATATAATTTATTTTGTGTAATAAACAACTGTAAGGATAGATGATTACAACAAATAGATGACTAATACATAAAAGTAATACATAGATGAGTAATGATGCGTAATCATGGGAACAAGCGGGTTTTCAAACAGGAGCAGCTGATTAGCATTAGAAAAGCTGAAATAATACCTCAACTGAAGCCAATTGTACTAAATGCACTAAATGTGCACTGTTACAAGAATATTTTTCTTTCTATTGTTTTCTTTTATTTTAAGTTAAGCAGGACAGAGTTCTTTTAAAGAAAGATTTACTTATATTCTCAAAAGTTAAGCATGACAAGCTTCTGTTTAAGAAAGAGGCCTGTTTTATTGTGTTAATGTTGTCATTTTGAGCTAAAAATAAATGGCTAAATGATCATTTGTTTCACATGTGTTCATATCACAAAGAATTGAATATGCATCTACTTAAATCAACTTCAAGTCAAATGGTTAAAAAAATAATTTCACACACAAAAAAAGAGCTAGAAAATTCACCACACTGGGAAGGGTGAAGACAACTGGGTCGCCCGGCCCTGGCCACGAGGTGTCCCTTATTTATTTTTCAGGGAGTTGGCAACCCTACCTACAGCCGAATGCTCATCTTAGCTAGCTAGGTAGCTAGTTAAGGACCTAAATTACAGATTCGCTTACAAACACATTTAACTTACCAAAAATAATGCGGTGGGGCCTCAGGTCCTCCTGTCCGATAGTCCAATTTACTGAAGAACACCTCAGGCTGTCACTTTGAAATAGTCGGTAATGTAAACGCTGGACCTCTCAGCATCTGCCATTCCCAAACAGACACATGCAAGTTTGTCCGTGACCGCAGCCTCTTCGTCCGTGTTTTCTCCAGTCATTGGTCAGCATTATAATATATGCAAATACATTTAGGTTGGAATCCCCGTCCCCCCGCCCCCCAGCGCGCCCCCGGATGCTAAAACAGTGCCAGCAGAGTGAAACCGAAAAATGGATGAAACCGAGAAAAAAAACTGGATTGAAACCGAAAAAAAAAATTGTAAGCGAAAACACAAAAATTACAGTTTCAATTAATTGTTTTTCACTATCATTTTTTTTTTCAGTTTCAGTACCAGACTTTTCAGTACATTTATTTCAGTTACAATATTTTTTTTCGGTTTCAATATTTTTTTTGGTTTCATTTCAAGGTGGCATCGTTCTGATCCCGTACAGGAAGCTTTCACGATGTCTTCTCGGGCGCTGATAATTGGCGTCTGTCTTGTGTCAATAACTTCAATAACTTCAATAATTAAACCATCAACGTGTCTTTTAGACCCCATTCCTACAAAACTGCTCAAAGAAGTCCTGCCATTAATTAATTCTTCGATCTTAAATATGATCAACCTATCTCTAATGATCGGCTATGTACCACAGGCCTTCAAGCTAGCTGTAGTTAAACCTTTACTCAAAAAGCCATCTCTAGACCCAGCAGTCTTAGCTAATTATAGGCCAATCTCCAACCTTCCTTTCATATTAAAAATCCTTGAAAGAGTAGTTGTCAAACAGCTAACAGATCATCTGCAGAGGAATGGTTTATTTGAAGAGTTTCAGTCAGGTTTCAGAGCTCATCACAGCACAGAAACAGCTTTAGTGAAGGTTACAAATGATCTTCTTATGGCCTCTGACAGTGGACTCATCTCTGTGCTTGTCCTGCTAGACCTTAGTGCAGCATTCGATACTGTCGACCATAATATCCTATTAGAGCGATTAGAACATGCTGTAGGTATTACAGGTACTGCGCTGCAGTGGTTTGTATCATATCTATCTAATAGACTCCAATTTGATCATGTAAATGGAGAGTCCTCTTCACACACTGTGGTTAATTATGGAGTTCCACAGGGTTCAGTGCTAGGACCAATTCTGTTTACATTATACATGCTTCCCTTAGGCAGTATCATTAGAAGACATAGCATACATTTTCACTGCTATGCAGATGACACCCAGCTCTATCTGTCCATGAAGCCAGATAACACACACCAATTAGTTAAACTGCAGGAATGTCTTTGTCATGGTCCTGGGTCGGTGACCCAGCGCTTTTAGTTTGTTATCATTTTCTAGATGATGATTGTTTAGGTTCTGTGTTATATTCGGTCTGCCTCTGAGTCTGCGTCTGTATCTGTCTGTCTATGGTGTCACCCCATCTGTTTGTGAATCTGTCTGTTTAGTTCAATGTCTTGTCTGGTTCCATGTGTCTGAGTTTCCTGTTTTATTGTGAAGGTCCGTGTCGTATGTGAGTGTGATCAGTTTACGTTTCCCCTGTCCCGTCAGCCCAGATTCCTCCCAGCTGTGTTGCCCTCTTGTCTCTCATCCCCTGATTACTGGTGTGTGTATTTAAGCCCCGTGTGTTTTCCTGCCTGTTGCCGGTTCGTCTGCGTTCCTCCGTGTATCTCTGCATTCATCTGCGTTACATGGTGTCCTGTCTATGCGTCTCTCTGCCCCGCACCCCTTTTGTATGGTCTCAGGTTTGCTTTTTAGTTTCTCCCAGTTTAGGTTTCCGTTTGTAATTGTTCATGCTGAGTTGCCTGTTTTTGCCACCACCACCACCTGGTAAATAAACATCACTCTGTCATCAGTTTGCTGCATCTTGGGTCCTCCTTTTCCTCCACACCACACGGCTCCCTCCGCCAGCCGTGACAGTCTTAAAGACATAAAGACCTGGATGGCCGCTAACTTTCTGCTTCTTAATTCAGATAAAACTGAGGTTATTGTACTCGGCCCTGAAAAGCCTAGAAATATGGTATCTAACCAGATTCTTACTGTGGATGGCATTACCTTGGCCTCCAGTAACGCTGTGAGAAACCTTGGAGTCATTTTTGACCAGGACATGTCCTTGAATGCACATATTAAACAAATATGTAAGACTGCGTTTTTCCATTTGCGCAACATCTCTAAAATTAGAAATATCCTGTCTCAGAGTGACGCTGAAAAACTAGTTCATGCATTTATTACTTCCAGGCTGGACGACTGTAATTCATTATTATCAGGATGTCCAAAAAACTCACTGAAAAGCCTTCAGCTAATCCAAAATGCTGCAGCAAGAGTCCTGACATGGACTAGAAAGAGAGAGCATATTTCTCCTGTTTTGGCTTCCCTTCATTGGCTTCCTGTTAAATCCAGAATTGAATTCAAAATCCTGCTCCTCACATACAAGGTCTTAAATAATCAGGCCCCATCTTATCTTAATGACCTTGTTGTACCATATCACCCTATTAGAGCACTTCGCTCTCGCTCTGCAGGCCTACTTGTTGTTCCTAGAGTATTTAAAAGTAGAATGGGAGGCAGAGCCTTCAGTTTTCAGGCCCCTCTTCTATGGAACCAGCTTCCAGTTTGGATTCAGGAGACAGACACTATCTCTACTTTCAAGATTAGACTTAAAACTTTCCTTTTTGCTAAAGCATATAGTTAGGGCTGGACCAGGTGACCCTGAATCCTCCCTTAGTTATGCTGCAATAGACATAGGCTGCCGGGGGATTCCCATGATGCATTGAGTTTTTCCTTTCCAGTCACCTTTCTCGCTCACTATGTATTAACAGACCTCTCTGCATTGAATCATATCTGTTATTAACCTCTGTCTCTCTTCCACAGCATGTCTTTTATCCTGTCTTCCTTCTCTCACCCCAACCGGTCGCAGCAGATGGCCCCGCCCCTCCCTGAGCCTGGTTCTGCCGGAGGTTTCTTCCTGTTAAAAGGGAGTTTTTCCTTCCCACTGTTGCCAAAGTACTTGCTCATACGGGGTCATATGATTGTTGGGTTTTTCTCTGTATCTATGAAGCGCCTTGAGGCGACTTATGTTGTGATTTGGCGCTATATAAATAAAATTGAATTGAATTGAATTGTCAGTGACGTAAAAGACGGATTTAATGCGACATGACCGTTCAAACAGCAGTCGCTTTCTAAAACATCGGATATGTATCGGATTCAGTACCACATACAAAAGTGACCCAGATCGGATTTGAAAATATTGGATTTGTGCCGTTCACACTGTCATACCATGATCGGATATGGGTCGCATAGGGTCAAAAAAAATAGGATTTGATGTGCCTTCGCCTGCAGTGTGAGCGTAGCCTTAGATTGGTTCTATTGAAACAGAGCATAACCTCTCCCCAGTAAGAGTGAGTCAGCCTAATAAATGAAAAGTCAAACTGGACATTGCATGCCTTTCATTGTCCCTCTGATGTTGATTAAATATGATTTTTGTCCTTTGAATGTATTGTATTGTATATTGTGTACATTGGTCCCACAAGATTGGAATTCGGAGAACTGAAATACTAATAATATCTAAAAGCATCTATTTTAAAAGCATCTTTATATATTAAAACAAAAAAATCAACATTTTTTTTTTTTTGTAAAATGTTGTGTATAGTAGAGAAGTAGTAAACTTATCCTTCTCAGTCTTTAGTATATGCTGTTTCTAGCTGCAAGACCATGAAGAAGGCAGGCATAGCCCCTCATAAGTATGCTTAAATTCTGGTGACTCTGGAGGTATAGAGTAAGTATTCGATTGCAGCAGCTATTCTATAGTTTTTCAAGTTTTGTAAGAACAAAGGACAGTCCTGATGCCCTCGTATGTCACAGACATTTGTGTTTTGTGAGTGTATAACATTCTCACTGCGTACTCGTCAGTGAATCCTTGGATATAAGCAGGAAGTATGCAAGTAAATATGGCACCTCAATTATGTGTCAGACTGTGTATCAAATCAAAAGTGACTGAACATTGGCCAAAATGTCCTTAAGATGGAAATCTCAGAGTCAAGTAAAGTCAGTATGCCAGTATTGACACGGCCACTGAATAGAAATATTGATTCATCCAGCGAGGACAAGTATAAGGTAGTCCCTGAAGTGGAAGTTACCTTGGCACACTGATGCACTCCAGGTAGGTGTCTCTTTGTTCTGTATTCCATCCACTGATGAGAGGCTTTTTAATTTCCAGACTGTGCATCCATAAACCAAAGCTTGAAGTTAGTGCTTCTTAACATTGTCTTTGTACTGTACCTCACTGATAACTTCTGCAGTAGGTCCAGGAAATCCACTTAGAGTCAACCTTTTACAGCTTACGTCTGTCTCTCAAGATTACTATGCAGAAACATCACTGGACATTTTAGTCAGTCAACGGACTGCAAAAGAGAAAGTTTTAAAAGAATTGATGCATATAAATTCATTAAAATTTTATTTATATAGCATGAATTCAAAACAACAGTTGCCTCAAGCACATGATATTGTAAAGTAAGGACCCCACAAAAATACAGAGAAAACCACAACAATCAGTTTACCCCCTATGAGCAAGCATTTCTGTAAGAGTGGGAAATGGAAGAACTTCCCTATTCTTCATGCCTTTAGCATATCAGTTATTTTCATCCACATTCAGTGGAGAAAAAGGGGGGAGGAGAAAATGAAATACAGTTGAAAACAAAATTATTAGCCCACCTATGAATTTTTATGTTTTTGTTAAAAAATTTCCCAATTGCTTTCATAAGGGATTTTAAACATAGCATTCCCCATCATACTTCCCCCTGAAAAAACTGACATTTATATTTAGCCAAAACTGCTGATGTGCAATGATGTGCTTTGTAATGCTCTAATCTTTTAAATTCAAGTTAAGACTAGGAGTCATCTTCCAATTTACACACAGTATAATGTTACGTTTCGGTGTTGTCAGTGTGTTGTTTTTGGCGTGACTGTTATGTGTTTCCTGTTTACTTTGAAAGTCTGTGTTATCTTAGTGTTTTCAGTTTACGTTTCCCTGTCTCGTCAGGTCTAATTTGCCCCAGCTGTGTTTCCCTCCTGTTGTCCATTTTCCTGATTGCTCCCTCTATGTATTTAAACCCTGTGTTTCAGTGTGTCATGGTCGCGATCTCCCCCGTGTTGTAAATAGTTTGGTGTTTTGTTGTAAATAAATAGTTTGTTGTAAATAGATTTGTCGATACTTTCGTTTTGGGATTTTGGTGGTGAGCTTTAGTGGGGTTTTTTGTGTGTGTTTTTTTTTCTTTATTTTTACTTTTTTTCGTGTTGCACTCCGGTTGCCTAGGCCGGGGTGTAACAATAAAAACCTCAGTTATGTTTTGTGTTGTCACTTCAGAGAATATCATACCCAAAATTAAAAAAATGTTGATGATAAAGCAACATATCTAATATAGGCCTATTTGACCAACTCACACTGTATGCATAATATAGAATTAGCAAATTATAAGATTTTCTGACTTACAGGAACTGGATGAGAGTGCAAAGGAAGTCAGGCAAAATTACCCTTTTTATTTTTAGGCTTCTTGTAAGGAGGTTGCTTTAAAGGATATCCTGCTGATTTTGTCAAACAAGCATGAAATGAAAACCATGCAAATTCTTTTATATGCATACTATAAACTGGAAATTGATTCTCTACAATCATTCAATTATTTCTTATGTACAATTGAAAGTGACAAAAATGGAGTATCATCTGAGTAAAACCATCTATCAATTTATTTTCACAACAGTTAACAAGAACTGAAGTTAGTTGGTTAGTTATTTTTTTAATTATTATTTATGATTAAAAATAACTTCATATGGGCGCAAAAGTGCTATTAGTGTTTATTTTAAAAAAGGACTGGATCACCCCCTGCCCCCCAAAAAACAAAACAAAAAAAACTGACAATACTGTCAGTATTGTAGCTCAGCCTACATAGGACTTCCTCTGATCATACGTATATGTGTAAATGTATGGGATCAGTCTATCCCTGTTAATGAGGTACATACCACTTGGACTGGCAGTACTATTACTGAAAATACAGTCACTTGAGCCAGCTGTATAGTTAATCTCCAATTCCCTTTTGTCTAAAACATTTTCAAAGAGTAGTTGTTGTTGAGTCTGTGCTTCCACAGACCCTGCTAGTTTAGAGACTTATTCCTCATGAAGAACGAAAACAAGACAGAACATCTTCAACCAGTCTTTTACTCGCTAATGAGGAAAGGCTAGTTCAGAACCAGGCTGTGGAGCTTAACACTCCTCACCTGTCTCCAGCCCAACTCTCCAGCTATTATGTTTGCTGCACAACTTGAATGTGGTCTTCTAAAATCAATACTAAAAAGATGAAATACAATAAAAATCAAATACATTTCAGCAAACTTAAAAAAAAACACTAAAAGAAAAACAGCCTGTACTTTGAACCTCTGCAGAGATTTACAATGACAGTTTATGTAGCAGACAATGGAAACTTCTCAGGCTCTTCAACTTCTCCATTAACCATTTTTCACAGCCACTTGTCAGTGCTGCTACTTCTTCTTTTATATCCTCTCTTGGGTCCCCTGGGTCTTAAAGCCGTCCCCATTACAGTTATGCTTAACTTGTTTGATTAATATTCAAAACTTAACTTAGCTTTAAATTAGAAAGAGAAAAAAAATAGAAAAAAAGACTTCAAAGAAAAACAATGGGACATTGTGATGTTTTCTGATAATGATTCACCTCATAAATCATGTCACAATGTTCTTACCTATAGTTAAGTTTAAAAAATATTGTTAATGGTACTTTATATATGCACTACTGAACCTGTATTTACTTAGTATTTGATCGATACCAAAATCAACCATATCAACCATACCAAATTCAATATTGCTCGCCAACGCTTCCCAGTTCCAGTGGCAATGATACCCTTACCTCCTTCAAGTAGGAGGGGGCAAGTCTTTCTGACTGAAAGTCATGGCTTCATATTTTGGAGGTGCTGTAATTCATTTTTCTTAATTTCTTTTACAAGAAGAGGCTTTTTTAATCATACTATATGGTCAGTGGGAAAGATATTGTAATCTGGTCAAATGTGGGGTTTTTTTTGGCTATTGATTATTCTAATTATTATTCATGATTACAGTAATTTCATCTTGTGGCTCCAAAAGTAATAAACTTCCAATCTTGTTTGTTATATCTGTTTTTATTGTTTAATTAAAACCAAGTTGATGATTTTTTAGATAAAATGTAAACGACACCACCACAGTGTTGTGTAGCATCAAAGACACAGTGTTATTAATACTGTAGCAACTCCTACATAAGAGTTCCTCTAACTGACTGTCTTAGCTTTGAGAGGTTGCTTTATGAGTTCTGCATTTTTGATTTCAGCTCACACTATCAGCAGAAGTAGGTTCACGTTCATCTATCATTACCCTCTTTCCTTGGGAGTGACAAAATGGACTGGATAATCAGTGCTACATTATTCTTGTCAGGTAAGACAAACTGGTGCCTTCAGATTTATTCTCAATTATTATCAATTATCAATGTCTGCAAACAGTAGAAATATGACTGCTATTTTAATGGTAAATATAGCAGAGACACATTTTAAATTTAAAAAAAGTACAATGAGTAGTATTAACCTTTTCATGCATGAATCGTGACAACTTTAATCAGGATTGTTTTTAAATTATTTTTACCTTTAGGCATGAAAAAAAAAAGATTGTTGAACTTCATTTTTTAAACATGTATTTTTCAAAGAGGTTTTTACATGTTCACTTAGATGAGCAACTGATGTGTATGGAGTGAAACATCAGTGTCCAGTAGAGTGGTTTATGTGCAAGTAAACCATCAACACTGACACAAATACAAGAAAACAGCCTTTGAATAGCTGTCCAGTGTATTGAAATCCACTATGCGTGAAAGGGTTAAGATCTAACATTGATTGTTAGTTAGTGAACCTGTACCTATATTTTTCGGAATACTTTTGTAGAGCTCATTTCCTTATATTTTATCCCCTGTGAACCAAACTACCATAAGCTCAGTGACTGTATGTGTAACTTCTGACTGTAAAAATAGCTTCATTACCAAGATGTTTCTCTGTTATAGAAGTGTACTGAGTGAAAAAGTATTTCATAAGTCATCATTATAAAAAGATAAATTCTTGATTATTAATAAATGATTAAACTTGATTAAAACAAGCTGAAATAATCCAAAATAATCATTGTATGAAGTTATGAAGTCATTATATAGACCTGCCTGTTTTGTTGAGGTCTACAGAAAATGTGAGGCTTACTTACTGTATGGTATTCTGACACTGCACCCAACTTTCCTACTGTGGTTATATTTTATATTTAATGTAAATAGCATATGCAAGAGTGAATAAATGCTGAGGGGATCCTATGAGAGTCTTTTATTTAACTCTTCTAAGGCCATAACAAGAAACAGAAGTTGAGTCTCATGCTGATGAGGTATAAATATTAAATATTTTTAGATTCTGGAAACTACAAAATCATGAAGCTGCTGTTGTTGTTGTTGAATACTGCTGCATGCAAGTTAGCATTATACAGTGTCATACTGACTGCTTTTAACATCTAAAAAAACGGAAGACTTTGTTTAACAGAAATAAATAACTGATACTGAACAAAGACTTTGTTATGCATGGTTGCAGTGGTATGAGATTTTCACTGTACAGTAATCATATCAGAAAATGTTTAAGTTTCTGTATTGATATGTGACTTTGGCGCTTCCTAGTGTTAATGAAAGAAATCTGCAGTTAAGAAAAGAATTAAACCAACTCATCGACTGAATTAGTTGCTTCTTACTCTTATACTGCATATAAACAATTATAATTAGAGATGCTATAATGACATTATCATCCTTTACAGTGGCTCTAAAAATGTTATTGATGCTCTTCCTTCTTTGATTCTCAGTGTTAAAAGCTGCACTTGGTTTCAATATTGATCCCGTGGCTTGGAAGACCCTGAGTAACTCTGCTGCTGGTTTTGGCTACCAGGTGGTGCAAAGACAATCAGAGTAAGTCAGGACATGCATTGTTATGTTGAAAGCGGGTTTACAGCTGCATGTTTAACATTACTGCTATTTCTTTTTTTTTTTATTTACCATCTCTGTTGTGCTATATGGACATATGGAGTTTATTTAATTAGAGTTTGCTTTCTAGACTTACATGATTGACTGGATTTATTTTGTTAGTTTGCTCGTCAGTGCTCCACTGGAACAGCATTCACAAAACGGAAGAGGGAAAATATACAGCTGCAAAACCTCTTCCCAAAACTGCCAAAATATACAATTTCAAGGTAGGTAACCATTCATTTCTAAATGTGCTAAAACTCGGATAGTATTTTGCCATAAAAATAGATATCCATAGATCCTGTCGCATACATTTGTTTAAATCAAATCACAGTTACAGTAGATTTCCATATTAGATATCTTAGTATGTAACGTTCAGCCTTAAAAATGAAATAAACTTTCCAACTGTTTTCTTGATACAAACAAGAAAACATTTCTTAAATTTTGACAATAGTGACGAAGAAAAGTAAAACTGAGTTTTGTTTTGCGTTCCTTCATTTTGAAAATATTTATCATGCCAATTCATGAATTGTGGCACTTTGTAGTTCTCAATTTGAATATTGTTTTCTTCCTTACACAAAGTGTATTTTAGGAGTGTTTTAACACATTTGTAATGCTTTCAATACAGCACCAGAGTTTGCAGTCAACATGTCGCTTGGTTTGTCAATGAAAAGTGACCCGACAGCACAAAACACTGTGGTGAGTTACTTAACTGCAGACATTACCAGTGATTGTATCTCTCTATATCTATCTCTATCTCTATATCTCTCTATCTCTCTGCCTCCCTCTCTCTTCTTTAAATAGACTAAAAGTTAGCAGATTTTAAAGAGTTGTGTCGGAATTTCTTGTTTGATTTTATATAGAACTAGAAAAATTTGCATTTCCTGCGAAAATGCAGTGTGGATGCTTAAAGCTGAAGCTGTATGCAAAAAGTAGCTGAAAAAGCTGAAAAGTTGCAGAAATTGTAAAAACTTTGCAGAAGCAAAGGAACATTGCTAAAATGTAATAATTTAGCAGAACTGCAATATCTTAGAGGAAACATAATACTTGGCAGAAATACAATAGCATAGCAGAACTTAGCAGAAATATTGTAACTTACCAGAAACATGATAACTTCTCAAAAATACAAGAATTTAGGAGAAATAGTATAAGATAACAGAAAGAATATATTTAGCCAAAAATACTTAAACATTACAGAAACACTATGATTTAGAAAAATAGTACAACATAGCAGAAATATTGTGATTTACCAGAGACACTGTGATGACCTATGAATATTGTAATTTTAAATTAAGACTATGTTTTAGCACAAATATTATAATTTGGCAGAAATACAATTATATAGCAGAAATGCTATATTTAGAAAGAAAAATATAATATAGTAGAAATACAATGATTTAGCAGAAATACTACAATATAGCATAATAACAATGATTTAGAACAAATACTATGATTGAGCAGAATAGCAATAACTGAAGTAGAAATATTGGAAAAGTTAAATGACAAGATGAAAAAAAAAACAGAATATGGTTAAGTTCCCTCAAAACTAATTGTTGTTCACATGTGGAAAAAAAAGAAATAAAAATAAATTAAAAAACAAGAAGGAACAGCCAACAATTACACATAAAATCAAATATGTATACACAAATGCACAGAGAGAGAGACACACAGAGGGTCTATGCCAGTCAACCAGTCTAAATATATTATATGTTTTTCCAACAATGAGATGCTGCCCTAAAGTTGGTCTCTCTCTCTCTCTCTCTCTGTCACACACACACACACACACACACACACACACACACACACACACACACACACACACACACACACACAGAGTGAGAGAAGTAAGTTTCTAGCTCAGTCAAGCAGCCTGGGAGCTGCTGAATTTGAATCCACCAATCAGAGTGGCTGTGTACTTTTTCCCGCCAAAACAGGTGCTTCTGTTTACACACACAGCACAGAGAGACACTGGATTATTGCAGTCTATTTCTCATAGTGACAACTTCCCTCAAACAAATGACCATAATTTCCTAACCGTAGAGGCTAGAAAGGTCATTCTTACACCGTTTTGTTCAGAAGTGATTGGGGAATCTTCAAGTGTTGACAATTTATCATTAAAATATGAATTTTTAGAGATATATGACATGGATGACTTGTTGACTTAGAAGCCACGAATTCCCCAATATGCAAATTTGAATGCCTGAGCCCACATATATGATTGGCTGCCTGGGAAGCTGTGTAGGCCCTGATTTGTGGATTTGAATTCCTCAGCCTAAATATATTGAATTTGAATCTTACAATGAGATCATCCCATTAAAAGGCTTTCTCTGTCTCTCTCTCTCTCTCTCTCTCTCTCTGTCACACACACAACACACACACACACACACACACGCACACACGCACACACACACACACACACACACACACACACACACACACCACTTAGCACAATAGTAATAAGTTAAACAGAAAAATTGGAAAAGCAAAATGGACAGCTGAAAAAATGCTGAACATCCTGAGGGTCCCTCAAATATACTTGTTAAATGAAAAAAAAATCAGCAAAAAAATATATAACAGCCACACAATCACAAATATGGACACATATGGAAACACACATGCACAGAGAGACACACACACAAGATCCAATTCAGTCAACCAGTCTAAATATATTGAATTTGAATCTTACAATGAGATCATCCCGTAAAAAGGCTTCCTCTCTCTCTCTCTCTCTCTCTCTCTCACACACACACACACACACACACACACACACACACACACACACACACACACACACACACACACACACACACAGAGAAGTAAGCTTCTAGCTCAGTCAAGCAGCCTTGGAGCTGCTGAATTTGAATCCACCAATCAGAGAGCCTGTGCACTTTTTCCCGCCAAAACAGGTGCACGCAGCACAGAGAGACAGGATTTTTGCAGTCTATTTCTCATAATGACGACTCCCCTCAAACAAATGACCATAATTTCCTAACCGTAGGGGCTAGAACGGTCATTCTTACACCGTTTTGTTCAGAAGAGATGGGGGAATCTTAAAGTGTTGACAATTTATCATTAAAATATGAATTATTAAAGATAATTGACTTCTAATGCACCATAACTGAGTAGAGCAAAGCAAAAACTGCCTTGACTTGCCCTCAAACAACGCTTTCTAACTCTAAATCTATTTGGAGTATCAATATCATTCTTTCACCGTAAGAGACAGCACGCTTTGGTGAACAATCATGGAAATTTTCAGGTCTCTGTGGAAATCCATTAAAAAGATATGACGAGAGAAAAAAGTGGTTCATTTCCAGAGTTTGAAATCTGAAGAAATCTGAGCGAAGGACGAATTTCCTACCCTCAAACAAGTCTAACTCATTTCAGAACGGTAATAGGTGAGAAAATAATTCTTGAATTGTGAGCGTCAGGAGTGTCTGAAGATATACCAGGACAAGCCTTATGTCTTAACTTTGCTTCGTTAAGGAGATATGACGATTCGAATATGCCTCTCATTACAGAAATCAAGCGGTGATTTTGAACAAGCTCTCCATTGACTTTCTATGGAGAGTTTTGCGACTTTGTGTTGGTCTGAGGAGATTTGCCAAAATTCTATAAATCCCACAACAATGATAGTGACATTTTCGGAAACCCAGCAAAAATACCTACGTTTTGATGTATAATTTGTGGAAGTTGAGTGAAGATTGAGCAAGTAGCAAGAAGTTGTTCGGACATGAAGAGAAGACTGCAAAACCTTCAGTGGCAGACTGGAAGCCAAGTGCATAGCAACCATAACAACGCATGTATTTTGTGAAAAATCACAATTTTGCAACTCAAAACTTTAAGAGGCATAAAGGTAAAACGGTAAAAGATTTGAAAAAGCTGAATCATACCTGAATAGCCCAATAATTTGAGAACATTTTAAAGTTTGAATGGTTGTTCTACGTGAAAATATGAGGAAGTAGTTAAGTTTCAGAAACAAGCAAATTTTAGCAGAAGAGAACATTTTAAAGTTTGAATGGTTGTTCTACGTGAAAATATGAGGAAGTAGTTAAGTTTCAGAAACAAGCAAATTTTAGCAGAATTGTAGAAGTTTCCCATTCATTTCAATGGGACAAATTAAGCTTAATATTTTAAAAAGTATAATAGTGAAAAATACCAAAAGACATAGCAGGAATTAGCAGAAATAGCAGAATATTTTAAAATTTGAACGGTGAAAATCGGCTGAAAATTGTGGAAGTAGTTAAGTGCCAAAAAGTGTACGGAAGTCCCAAGAGGAACTCAATAGTGTGGATGCTTAAAGCATCCACACAATTAATAATTGTTTAAGTGGCAAAAAATACTCAACCTGCTGAATTATGGCATCTTGGCTTTGTCTCCTCTCAGGTGTGTGGTCCAACCATTCCGAAGGACTGCAGAAGTATCACCATGTACAACGGTGTGTGCTTTCAGATGGAAAGTTTCAAAAGGATCAGACCACCCATACCTTCTTCTATTCAAGGTAACAGTAAATTGTCTTTGCCTCTCTGTCTCTGTCTCTGTCTCTCTCTTACACACACACACACACACACACACACACACACACACACACACACCATGTATATCATTACTCCTGGTACCTGATTACATTTAGTGATGTCCTCTAAAATGTTCGAAGGGGACACTTTAAAGGGACTATGTTTAAATGTGTGGTATTCACTGACCCTTTACCAAGGTACAAAATCCTTTTGCTTGCATTATATGAGTTTAAAACAATATAATTTTGAATCCATCTCTTTGACAGAGTGTAGAACACAAGCAGACATTGCCTTTCTGTTGGATGGTTCAGGCAGTGTAGATAATACTGATTTTCAAACAATGAAGAAATTTGTGAAAGATCTAATCGAATCATTTCTCTCAAGTGACACACAGGTGAGCAGCTGTTGTCCCTCTGTCAGTAAAATCATGGCAAAGACATAAAATAGCTACATTTTTATTTCTATTAAGTATTTTTTCTCTCTTTTTCAGTTTTCTGTTTCCCAGTTCTCTACTTCACCTGAGGTTCACTTTTACTTTAAGAAACTTTCCTCATCTGGATCAGTGGAGACTGACATCAATGACATCAGTCAACAGGAGGGAGCTACTTACACAGCCGAGGCCATCAGATATGTTGTGTAAATAATGCAGTTATAATAGTGAAGAAGTGCAGATACATTATTGTCCAGTTGATTTTTTTCCATAAATCTGATCACATTAAGTACTGTGTGGACTGTATGACTGAGGGAAGCCTTTTAAAAGACACACTGTACACAAACTTGTGCTTCAGAGTGTCATCTTCTACAGAGAAGATGATATGGCCCCAACTGGCTAAATTCAAATATTTGCTGAGTTTAATTTGAAAAAACAAACAAACAAACAAACAAACAAACAAACTTGTATTAGGTTGATTTGTGCAAAAGTTAAAAAAATTGCCAAAGAGAATGACATGCAGAAATAATAATATTAATGCAGTTTACCTGGTTGTGTATAAGTTACAAGATCAACTGTAAAACAATATTTTGAAATTATTTTGATTTTTTTTATTTGACAGGAACAATGTTTTCACACCACAAAGAGGTTCCAGACAAAATGTCAAGAAGGTCTTGATAGTAATTACTGATGGACAATCTCATGATCGGACTGATCTGGGAGGTGCAGCACAGCTAGCAGAGAGTAAAAACATTGTTCGATTTGCTATTGGGGTAAGTACTTCCATTATTTAAACCTGCAGTATGTTGAGTTTTATAATAATGAGTTTTATTCAGTTGTCACACTACAGTCACATTATGCTGCACTATAGGGAGAAAAGTCCTGAACCACTCACTCACTACAGCTCCTGAAGTTGCTTGGCCGTAGAAACCAATGTTATGAAATTCCTGTCGCACAGCTTTTGTCTAAATGTTTCCACTTTGGAATAATACCACTTAAAGTCAATCATGAAATATACAGGCAGACCAAATAAAATTTGGTGACTTGTTGCAGCAGTGCGATCATATTACAGTACTACACTTAAATTCAGTGAGCTCTTTAGAATGACTCACTCATTCACAAATATTTGTAAATTCAGACTGCATGGCTAAGGGATTGAATTTTTTTTTGCCTGTAGTGATATGACCGAAGACACCCGAATTCAAAGATTAGGAGTTTTGGTTACATGCTGGCCACACATTTGTATATGCACCATATAATGTACATGTAGTGCATTTATTTAAATCAAAGCCAAACTCACTGACCATGTAAAATTTAAATGAAGTCTCTTAAATGAAAAAGCTGAATTACTAATGGAAACATGAGATATGTGTGTAATACAAATACAGCTAGTAGAGGAAAAAATATGTGTAAAAACTATTTCATAGCATGACATAAATGTTATCATGGATTTAGGTTCTATTCAGTGTTAGAGAGTTTAAAACCTGTTTGTAAATCAAGTGAAGTTTAACGAATGTATTTTAATAAAGTGAGCAAATAATTTTTGTAGTATGAGGACTCAAACATATTTGTCAACAAGGTGGGGAATGCATTTGCTAACCCTGATGCCAAAAGAGAACTGCGCACCATTGCATCGTCTCCCTCAAACAAACACGTCTTTCAAGTGGAGAACTTCGACGCACTTGAAGTAATAAGACAGAATCTGCAGGACAAAATTTTCTCAATCGAAGGTACAAACATAAATTTATTGTTACAACTTTGTTAAAATTCCTGTAAATGTTTCAAAAATTAAAATAATTGCACTGTAATAAATGCTACTTTCAGCCGCTCACTTATTCACAAGGGATTTTTTTCACATTCATTATGAGGATCTGTGTCCTTCTGGAATTGAAGCAGTTAACTTTCATTTGTTGTGTAAAATGCTACAATAAGAAGCAACTAAAATTAGTACATTGTATTAACTTTATTGTACTGTATTCAGTAAAGTCACCTGTAAAAGCAAATGTAACTTTACATTTTGTAAAATGAGCAATAAATGCTCAGTAGTTATATAATAAACTGTAAAAAAAATTTTTAACCTCCTAAGACCAGAACTCTTCCACGACATGCATTTTTAATTTCTCTTTGATATTTGGGCATATTGGGGCCAGATGAATGAAAAAACAAAGAATTGCCAGATTATTTTTTTTTACATTATTTTTGTTTTTAAGAAAAATAAGAGCCACATATGAGGATATTTGTTTAAAATTTTGATAGAACAGTAGCAGTATAATGTCCTCGTCAGTGGATATCAGGCCCATGTAGAGCAAAATTGAGTCTAAATAACCCAAAATGTGATGTCCACATATGTGGATGCCAGGTCCTAGGAGGTTAAATAATTACTTGAAGCATAATAAAAGAAATTAATCTTCAAATTGAATTTGACTCATCGTGTCTGTCTTTTACCTTCTCATTTATTTTTCTGTTACAGGATCTCAAAGCAGTGGAGAGTCACTGAAAATGGAAATGTCTCAAGAGGGATTCAGTGCAGTTTATGTGCCCGAGGTAATTAAAACTACCTGAAACTCACCAGACAGTCTAGTCATAGAAAGAAAGATTCACATGTGCCTTTGTGGCAGTTTTTAAGTTCTAATGGCAAATACAGGTTAAACACATTCCAGATTTTAAATGTAAAATAAATTGTATATAAAATGTATTTCCTGTCTGCACTGTAGGGAATTCAGACGTCTATTGTTGGTGCAAACCAGTGGAAGGGAGGCTACGTGCAATACACAACTGGAGGCCAGAAGGTGAAAACATATGAGGATGTGTCTTTGGAGCCTGACAGCTATCTTGGTAAGAATATTACAGCTTTAACAATCTAACTCATACACATGTGATCATGTATATAAACCGCTCTGCTGTAATTCTTTGACACAAACACACTGAAGAGTTTGCATAACAGACATAATTTAATAGGATTAATCAGGAATCTTAATCTGCCTTCTCCTTTTGAAAACCAAAATTCTAGGTTACTCCATGGCGATTGCTAAATCCTGGCATGGCTCTCTGACAGTTGTTGGTGCTCCAAGATATAAACACAGAGGAGTTGTGTTTGCTGTTAACAGAGAAAACTTGAAAAACCAAAAGATTGAGCCCTTTTCATCACAGGTATGCATTTGTATTAAGACAGATATGAATTAAATTATAATTTCCATAGAAATGATCTCAGATACAAAAATAATCATATCTTCCTTACACAGTATCAGACTGGTGCATATTTCGGGGCAGAGGTGTGTACCATGGACATAAATAATGATGACATCACTGATCTGATCTTCATATCAGCCCCAATGTACATGGAGCCTGATAGAGAGGGAAGAGTTTATGTTTGCAGACTAACTGGTTTGGTAAATCACAGTTTTATCTAATCCAATTAAATTAATCGGTTTATTTGTCAAATTTTTATTAACTATAAAATATTCACTCTCCTGCTTTCAGATTGTGGAGTGTAATTTTGATGATCCGTTAATACTAAGAGGACATGCAGCTGTCAAAGGAAGGTTCGGCTCTTCTCTTGCTGTGCTGCCTGATCTAAACTCAGATGGATTCATGGATTTGGCAGTTGGAGCACCTTTGGAGAATAATGGTGAAGGCAGCGTCTACATATTTAATGGTGAAGGAGGAGGAATCAGTCCTACTTACTCACAGGTACACAACATCAAAGACCTCACAAAGATGTCTAAACTCATCTATCAAGTAAAGTCAATATTTTACGAAATCTGATTAATTAAAATATTTCAGAGAATTACTGGCTCTGAGGTCCAGTCAGGACTGAAGTTCTTTGGCGTGTCAATCAGTCAGTCGTCTTTTGACCAGAGTGGTGATGAACTGCCTGACTTAGCGGTGGGTTCAAAGGGTAGAGTTGCCTTACTGAGGTAAGTCCAGGTAATGGTCAAATATTTAGGTACATTCTAAAGTTCATTATTATAAGAATGGCACATTTACAAATATATTTTATTAAAAGCTTTAATGATTTATGTTAAATTATTACACAAATCATTTACAATAATTTAGAGCATTTATATTTTTTGGGGTTTGGGGTATGATTTAGACCTACTTCAATTTTTATTAAGTTTTTAGTTTCTGACTTTCTAGTGCGCCCCAGTGTTTCCCTTTATTCTCATACTTACCTCTCTGAATAATTTGTTTATTATTTTCAGTTGTGTTTTGTTTCATTGTTTCCAATCTCCATCATTATCTGATGTTTTATACTGTCTGAGTCTCCCTCTGTTCCTTGTTGCATATTCCCTTTAAATAAGTCCTGTGATTTCTGGTTTGAATCCCTTGCTTTTTTTTTTGTTTTTGTTTTGAAAGTATTCAGCATTAAAGCTGCCTTTTCAGTTTAGATATCATTTCTCAGGTCCATATTTTCCCTTTCACACAGCTTAACCCAGACAATTAGATAAAATCAAAAGTTCTCTTTCCAAAAGGAAATTCTCCCCTTTAACAGGAAGAAACCTCTGTCTGAACACGGCTCAGGCAGGGGCAGCCATCTGCCATGTCCTTCACACGTGTTCTTTTTACTTTCCAGATCAAGACCCATAGTAATAGTGAGAGCTGAGGTATCGTTTAGCCCAAACAAAATCCCTACACAGAATGTAGACTGCTCAAAACCATTAGAGAATACAGCTGAAATCTGCTTGACTATGAGCAGAGTGTCTACAGTCGGCACAGGTTAATCATCCTTCTCTCTTTTTCTCAATCACTGCACATCATTTTAATTTTATTGTATTGAAACTTGCAACATTAAAATCAAATTCTATTCCTCTATTTTAGCTCGAGCAAGGATTGATTACACTATAACACTGGATGCCACTCGCAAGCCTCCAAACAACCGAGCTTACATCAGTGGGAAACAACGAGAGCAGTCTGGATCAGTTACTGTTGACTTAGGAATAAAAAAATGTTCACCTGTAAAATTCCTCATTGAGGTAAGATCTAATAGCAATCTTAAAATAAAGCCCTTAAAAGTCATTAAACTTAAGATTTTGTTTAATTAACTTTACTTTTAAGACTCCTCCAACATTGAACCTAAACCTCTTCTTGCAGGCTTGCCCCGAAGACGCTCTCAACCAACTTTCCAATGAGCTCAAATTCACGTTTGATGGTTCGGCCTCAAACACCAACCTCAGACCAAGTCTTGCCCCGCAGGCCCAAACAACAACCATTCATCCTGTAAGTAAACCTTTAAAAACCCTATTAGCTGACCAACTGAGGCTAGTCTTTATGAAGTTATGAGAAACTTTTAGGTTTGCTCTTAACTTTACTGAATCAATTTTATTGTAGGCATGCAACTGACTGATACTTCTTTGAGCGACTTCTGTGCAAGTACTTGAAGTAAATGAGTCACCATTAGTGCAGTGACGCCATGTTTTAAGCTGAGCCCATGAAGGCCTTCTGCCTGTTCAGAAATAAATATCAAACAGAAAAAAAATGTGTTTTTAAGTCACACATATGACCTTCCTCTTAGTATTTATGTATGAATACAAAGCTGACAGCAAAAAGCAAATATGAAACCCTGCAAAAAGAGACTTTCAAGCTATCGCCACGGTGATTCTACTTTAGAAACATGAACAGGTAGAAGCAGAGGCTGCAGCCTGACAGCTTATCAGTTTGTTACATGTTGAACTTCAGGGTCTTGCTGCTGACCTGAGGTCGACATTCACTCAGCTAACATAACTCTGAGTACTTGTATCAGCATGTTGTCTGTGCAGGTGATTGCAAAGAGCTGAAGTTGTGTTAGCAGCATAATGCAGTTGTTTCTGTCCATGATGCATTTTACACTTTACCATCATGCTCTCATTCTTTATAAATAAAAATTTAAATAAAAATCCTTCTTTTGGTTCATAAAACTCCAGAACAACTGCTTCCTCAGTCTCTCAAAAAACCTCACATCAGATCAGGTGCAGCTTTTTGAACTGTTCCCACCATTAGATTAGAAGTGTGCTAAAGGGAGGGGTTTCTGTTACTGTGGCTCTGTGTTTACAAAACAGACTCAAAGTCCTTTTAATTTGTGCAGGGTTGCAGTTATTAACTGTGTTTTTTGTGTGTATATATTAACTGTACTTTCTGTCTTTGTAAAGTTTTATTTTGTTGATTTTATTGCCCGTAGACCTACATGTGGTAGCACATTGGATCACCATAAAACCACTTATTTAGTCTTTAAATAATTTATAATGTGTACTTTTCCATCATGCTCTCTTCCACAGTTAGGGTTTGAGATCAACTGCGGCACTGATAACAAATGCGTTGATAACCTGAAAGTGGATTTCAACTTCACCAGGTGAGGCACAGTTACAGTGGGATGCAAAAGTTTGGGCAACCCTGTTAATAGTCATTATTTTCCTGTATAAATCGTTGGTTGTTACAATAAAAATGTCAGTTAAATATATCACACAGTGATATTTGAGAAGTGAAATGAAATTTATTGGATTTACAGAAAGTGTGCAATAATTGTTTAAACAAAATCAGGCAGCTGCATAAATTTGGGCACCACAAAAAAAGAAATAAAATCAATATTTAGTAGATCCGCCTTTTGCAGAAATTACAGCCTCTAAACGCTTCGTGTAGGTTCCAATGAGAGTCTGGATTGTGGTTGAAGGTATTTTGGACCATTCCTCTTTACAAAACATCTCTAGTTCATTCAGGTTTGATGGCGTCCGAGCATGGACAGCTCTCTTTAACTCACACCACAGATTTTCAATAATATTCAGGCCTGGGGACTGAGATGGCCGTTCCAGAACGATGTACTTGTTCCTCTGCATGAATGCCTTAGTGGATTTTGAACAGCGTTTCGGGCCGTTGTCTTGTTGAAAGATCCAGCCCCGGCGCCGCTTCAGCTTTGTCACTGATTCCTGGACATTGGTCTCCAGAATCTGCTGATACTGAGTGTAATCCATGTGTCCCTCAACTTTGACAAGATTCCCAGTCCCTGCACTGGCCACAGAGCCCCACAGCATGATGGAACCACCACCATATTTTACTGTAGGTAGCAGATGTTTTTCTTGGAATGCTGTGCTCTTTTTCCTCCATGCATAACGCCCCTTGTTATGCCCAAATAGCTCAATTTTAGTGTCATCAGTCCACAGCACCTTATTCCAGAATGAAGCTGGCTTGTCCAACTGTGCTTTAGCAAACCTCAAGCGGCTCTGTTTGTGCTGTGGGCAGAGAAAAGGCTTCCTCTGCATCACTCTCGCATACAGCATCTCCTTGTGTAAAGTGCACCGAATGCTTGAACGATGCACAGTGACTCCATCTGCTGCAAGATGATGTTGTAGGTCTTTGGTGCTGGTCTGTGGGTTGACTCTGACTGTTCTCACCATTCATCACTTCTGTCTATCCGAGATTTTTCTTGGTCTGCCACTTCGAGCCTTAACTTGAACTGAGCCTGTGGTCTTCAATTTTCTCAATATGTTCCTAACTGTGGAAACAGACAGCTTAAATCTCTGAGACAACTTTCTGTGTCCTTCCCCTAAAAACCATGATGGTGAACAATCTTTGTCTTCAGGTCATTTGAGAGTTGTTTTGAGACCCCCATGTTGCTACTCTTCAGAGAAAATTAAAAGAGGAGGGAAACTTACAATTGACCCCCTTAAATTATCTCATTATTGGATTCACCTGTGTATGTAGGTCAGGGGTCACTGAGCTTACCAAGGCAAGTTCAATTCCAATAATTAGTTTTAAAGGTTTTGGAATCAATAAAATGACAACAGTGCCCAAATTTATGCACCTGCCTGATTTTGTTTAAACAATATTGCACACTTTCTGTAAATCCAATGAACTTCATTTCCATCCATCCATCCATTGGCTTCCGCTTATCCTTTTCAGGGTCGCGGGGGGCGCTGGAGCCTATCCCAGCTGTCATAGGGCGAGAGGCAGGGTACACCCTGGACAGGTCGCCAGTCTGAACTTCATTTCACTTCTCAAATATCACTGTGTGTGTCTCCTATATGATATATTTAACTGACATTTTATATTGTAACAACCAACGATTTATACAGGAAAATAATGACTATTATCAAGGTTGCCCAAACTTTTGCATACCACTGTACAAAACTTAAGCTTTGCTTGTGCGTCTTGTTTTCTTCAAATGTGTTGTTATTTGCAAGTTGTACTTAATGTCACTTAACTTGTCCTTATACAACCATTATTAATATTTTTGAAACTGATGACACTGTTGTTTTTGTGCTACCCATATGGAAAAGAAATAGAAAAAACTTATAAAAGACTTGCATAAGATGTGGCCTACTTCATATAGTGCATCATATAAGGCTTATATGATTTACTAATGAAAGTGGCCACTTTCTCATTACTTTCATATATTTTTTTAGTAAGTATCCAAAACATACAAGTTTCGTTTATATAATTATTCCAGTGATCTTATATCTGTTTTCACTCTTGTATGCTTTTCATACAAGTTTCACACAAGACAGATACAAATTTATAAGATTTATCTTTTCCATATGGGGTGGATTCGGGAGGACGGACAGCAATAAGACGGTCACTGAGAATGTATATAAATCTTATACAATTTGTATCTGTCTTGTGTGAAACTTGTATGAAAAGCATACAAGAGTGAAAACAGATATAAGATCCCTGGAATAATTATATAAACGAAACTTGTATGTTTTGGATACTTACTAAAACAATATATGAAAGTGTCCACTTTCATGAGTAAATCATATAAGCCTTTTATGATTCACTATATGAAGTAGGCCACATCTGATGAAAGTCTTTCATACGTTTTTTTCTATTTCTTTTCCATATGGGGAACCAGCAAGTATTAGAATGTTAACTCACTAAGAATGGACGAATGTTTTTGTTTTTTTTTCACTTTTAGCATCAGTATCTTAGCAAAGCCATTTACCTTACTGTTTGAGCTGGAAAATAACATGGTTTATCAAAGCTCAAAGTGCATTACATTTGGAATACTGTGACATTAGTATGGTTCTAGTCTTGTCTTGTTTTGCCTTGTTCTCATCGGGCTTTGTACTCTGTCAGATCCTCAGAGGTTAAAGTGGGTATTGAAGAGCTTTTGAATGTCACAGTCACAGTGGAGAATAGAGGAGAAAACTCCTACAACAGCCGTGTTATTCTCACGTACCCAGCTGGACTCTCCTACAGGAAGTTTACGATTCAGCAGGTAAAGCATCAGGATCAAGTCTGTTTCAGTTCATCACTGATCTGCTGCTCTTCCAATCCATTCAGCAGTCATTTTTTTCCTAATAAAGGGACGAATCGAGTGCAACTCCTTGGACAGTGAAGATGGTTTGTCACAAGGAAGGACAGACTGCACTATTGACAAGCCAATTTTCAAGAGCAAAACTGGGGTTTGTTTCTTTTTTTAATTGTATTTGTACAGAACATCTTTTATCTCTTTCTTTTTTCTGACTTTTGCACAATTTAAAGACAAAGGGAAGTCACTCATTTCTCTCATTCATTTAAGGCTTCCTTAATTGTCTCCTATGGGATTGAACCCAATAGTCAACTTGAGAGGAAGATCTTTGTCACTGCAAATGCCACCAGGTACTGTTGCTTTGGTATAGATACTCTTAATATATGCAACAGCACCACAGATACAGAACAGATTTTTTTTCTTTTCTCTTTCAGTGGAAATCAGGAGCATGCATCTACAAGTGAACTCTACAAAAAGAAATCGATTGATGTAAAATACAGCATTTTTATGACATTTGAAAGGTGTGTGTTGTTATGTTTGTAACAAAAGAAATCACACAGTAACAAATGTTCTATTACATAATGTATATTTAAACCTCAAAATATGTCTGTTTAGCTCACTCAGCTATAACAATTTCACATTTGGGAAGAACGATTTGAAGAAACCAGTCCAAAAGTCAGTTAAGGTAAAATATAACTTCTATCTGTCTGTGAAGGTTCTCAGTCATCCAGGTCATCGTAGTCTAAGGGGCTTGGAAAGAGAAGCATCTGGACTTCTTTGAGTTTCCTTGAAGACGTTTCACCTCTCATCCGAGAAGCTTCTTCAGTTCTAAGGTCAAATGGTGGAGAGTCCCAGATTTAAACCCAGTGGGAGTTTCCCCCCAAAGAGGGACAAAGGACCCCCTGATGATCCTCTACCTAATCACATGAGCCAAGGTGTGAAAGCGGGTGTGGGTCACAATCAGCCAGGGTTTCAGGTGAGCTCATTGTGAAACCTGGCCCCACCCTATCATGTGATTTCCTGAGGTCAGATGGCCCAGGATGTAAGTGGGCGTTAAGGCGTCTGGGAAGGGATCTCAAAACTGGATTATAGATGGCAGACAGTTGGTGTCGTAAACCCCCGTGTCACTTATTGTAGCCAACCTTTACATGGAGGAAGTGAAAAGCAAGGCTTTTGGCTCTTTTAAAGGGAGAGTACCCAGTACCAACTTTCACACCTTGGCTCATGTGATTAGGTAGAGGATCATCAGGGGTCATTTGTCCCTCTTTGGGGGGAAACTCCCACTGGGTTTAAATCTGGGACTCTCCACCATTTGACCTTAGAACTGAAGAAGCTTCTCGGATGAGAGGTGAAACGTCTTCAAGCAACTCAAAGAAGTCCAGATGCTTTTCTTTCCAAGCTCCTTAGACTATAACTTCTATCCTCTTTAAAAGTTTATTGTATGATTTAGACCTAACTCTAATTCATTTGGTCCTTTTCTTCATTCATTTAGGTCACAAATGATATCAGAGCGCTTAATTTCACTGTGGTGATCAGGGTTCCAGTGAGGCTTGGTGAAAAAGACATTTGGGTGGATTTGAGCAGTCTACAGGTAATATTTATGTAATATATGTTTTAGCTGCTGAAACTACAAATAACTTTATTGTGGATGGATGCATATGGTAAAATTAAGACCAATAAAACTTAAATCAAACATATGTCAGATTCCAGACTGTCAGAAAGGAGATGAGGAAGAACCAAGTGTCAGAGATTTTGTTACGAAGATACAAAAGGATAAAGTGGTGGTAAGTATGCCTCTGCACTTTACCTGTTCAAATTTAACCTAATTGTAGATTTAAACAAACAAACAAAAATCACATTACACTGGATCACAGCTTGTGTTGCATCTTCTCTTTAAATCACAGGACTGCTCTGTAGCCACATGCAGAGTGTTCAAGTGCAACACGTTCCTGGAAAGACTGCAGAGTACGACGTACAAAATCTCTGCCAACATTAGTTCACGATGGATACAGCAGGTAACTGGAGGGATTTTGGGGTTAAATGAAAGATTTTTTTTTTTTTTACAACTGTTAAGCTTTACATTTTTTCTTAGATTGGACTTCAATCTGCTAAATTCCTCTTGACCAGCACAGCCAGTCTTGATTACGACAAAACCCAGTACATCTACTTTTCAACAGGGTCTGACAACAGTCCTCCTGTTCGCAAGGTGTGTACACATTATTTTCTCTCATTTTACTTATTAAGAGTTTCATTGGTATCAACATCCTGTCACTTCATCTCTCAGATTGAGGCAGAGGTAGAAGTTTACCCTGAGCCAGATTTCACCAAAGAGATCGTTGGAGGATGTCTGGGAGGGTTGGCTTTTCTGGCCTTACTCACAGCTGGCCTGTATAAGGTGAAAGACTCCTCTTACACTTTTTCAACTAATCAGTTATAAAGGTTTTAGAGAACATATCCTGTTGAAAATAGTTTAATGGTTATTATATTTACTCATATACCTTGATTATTTTTGTTCATTTTTAATGCACGATTGTTACATTTATGTGGGGTTTTTTTTTTCACTCCTAGGCTGGATTCTTCAAGAGCAAATACAAACAGATGATAAATGAAAATGCTGCAGATGGTCCGAGTCCTGGGACTGATGCAGGCGTAACCCTACCAGAGTAAAAAAGATCACATATGTAGTTGTACATTTAATTTATATGAAATCTATAGATCCTCTGGATAGTTTTAGGAGTGAACATGGTACGTAGAAATGTCCATTCTACTACATTTGATTGATCGAATAAAAACAGCTTGCTGTGTCTAATATCACTCATATAGTTCCCTCACTTGTGGTCAAGACATTGAAAACAGGCTCACAATACTGTATTTTGTGAGGAATCCTTCTGCTCATCTTTCAATTTAAATTACTGCAAACATTGTACAGTGAAACTAATTGTCATGCCATCATGTACTGTAAAACTTTTCAAATTCAATAGATACAGTTAAAAAACACTTTGCTTGCTTTAAAAAACTGAACTTGTGAAATGTGACTTGCTTTTTTGAGAAATAATGGACAGGGTATGCAATGTTTTAGCTCTGTGATGTGACTTTGCATAAAAAGTATTTCTCATACGTCAGTGTTTGTCATTTGCAATATGTAAAAAAAAATTGTTTTTGGTTTCATATGATGAAGTTATAATTAGAAAGATGTTAGAGGAAACAATTCGTTAAACAAGTACTTGGAGCAATAAAACACAGAGACCTTAGATCTGTCTTTTCAAACGTGCACGGGTGAGGCCCAAAGGAAACCCATAACAAAAGATAACAGCAGTTTATCATAAGTTTATTAAAAAAATCATTTTTATACAACATATTGTCATGTTGTCTTTGATGCATGGTCAATCATCCAGATAAGAAAATACTTGTAGACATGACAACACGGGCTTGATAACATGAAACACACAGACAAGAAATACAAGTCATACTGACACAGAGAACAAGAGCAGACTCACACAAAGGGACATAGATGAAAACCTAAACCAGAATAGCACTCAACTATAAGAAATCAAAAATACAAAATGAACTCAAAATACTGTGTCACAGACCCAGCCCCTGATACACAGAAACAGCAATTCGAAACAACAGCATTGCAGACGTGGAAACAGAGCAACTGTGGACGAAAGTTTCGGCCTGTCTTAGCAATCCAAAGCACCCAGCATCCAACATCAGCATGGAAGAGAGGAAGGCACTCACCTTGGATGTTGTTGAGAAGATGAGAGAGGTCATTATGGAGGCAGATGAAAGAATGGTCTCGTATGATGTTACATCTCTTTTCACGGAAGCGTTCGAAAGAGATTACAGGATGACCCCAAATTCAGCAACAGGACCACTCTCTGCAGCGACCAAGTGTGATTGCTCTTTGAACTGTCAGTATGAGGGACTTTTAAAAGTTGATGTGTACCATAAAGCAATGCATAGTGATCAGTGTTTTTAAAGTTTGACTCTCATCATCAACTGGAGCACAAAATGGGTGTCATTAGGATGCCACAACACAGAGCGAACACAGATGTCCACAGACACAGCGGCCAGGGAAGCAGAAGAACATCATATCAAGACGGCCCTGAGTAAATGTGCTTATCCCAGCAGTACATTGGAAAGCACCTAAAGAAAGCTCCAGGTGATCCAGGAGAGAAGAAGGACAACTGCTGTTTAAGTGAAAACCCTAAGTGTCAGGAATATCGATCCAGTTCAATTTTATTTATACAGCGCTAAATCACAACACAGTCGACTCAGGGAGATTTATATTGTAAAATAGACCCTACAATAATACAACAGTTGAGATGCATTTTCTCTAAACGCTGCATCTCTGTGGATTTTAAATCCTAAAACATGCAGCGCCAAAATAGGGTCTACCCCTAGGATCTGGTCCTCCGGCACAAAGTAGAGTAATATAGGAGGATTGCCATGATTTATACATTGTATCATATATACATATATTAAACAACCTCTGGCGAAGCATATGGCACAGTACAGAAGAGCTAACTCGTTAGGCCAAGACTCCACAGTCTATTCACACCTACAGACCAGTAGCCACTCTTTCAACCATGAGGATGTACACATCCTGGACAGGGAGGAACGCTGGTTTGAGCGCAGAGTCAAGGAGGCCATTTACATATCTCTGAATAGAGGAGGGGGCCTAAGGGTACATCTTTCACCATCTTACAACGCTGTGACTGCAGACATTCCCTAAATCTCTGTGAATGGTACTCATGTTCTCAGATCAGTAGTGATTGATCAATGATCAATGAGCTTTTATTGGTGGTTGTTGATCAATGGTAACGATAATTTGCATATTAATCATCTAGAAACTGACCTCACAGCCCATTACTCGCCAGTGGTGCGAGTTTCAGTCATTGTGCAAAGGTACTGTTTATAAAGTTGGGGAAACCTGCAGACAGCTGAAACTGAAGAAGTCACTTGAATGAGTGACAAAATGTTTCTTCCACCGAATTGGCTACATCCAGATGAACAGAATCAACTTTTTGGGATAAAGCCATCTTATTGTAATAAATGTAAAGTCATTTGAGTGGTTAAGCTAGATCCTGTGCTGTGGTGAAGGAGAACCATGGGTAGGACATGATGGAAACCTTCGAGCTATTTTAACTAACACCTATCAAACATTATTGCATCTCACTCTCATAACCTGTATCTCATTGTACAACTGTATAGTGACAATAAAGGAATTCTATTGTATTCTATTCTATTCTATAGCCCATGCCTGTTGTTTAAAACTTCTGACTCTGTTCTTAATGCCTCAGTCTGTCTCTTTTGAAAACTCCTTAAAATGTGTAATACATTTTTGAACTTTTTTATTGGTAAGTTGAGGCTGCCACCAGGCTGATATTTTAGTTTCTGACCTTCTACCTCTCTGTCATTCTGCAGTTTTCAACCATTTTAAAGCCTGTGACTTTGACCCTCCAGTTCTTCCCTTGATGCTGTTACTTCTTGATTTTTTTGAGGAGATTTTTTCCTACAGTAGGTCTGGTGGTTCTTGCCATGATTAATTGCAGTGTGTCTTCTTCTGTGGTCCTTCCATATATTAAACATGCAGTAATATATATATATATGTATATATGTATACAGTATATATACACACACACATACATATATACACACACATACATATATACACACACATATATATACATATACATACATATACATATATATGCATATACATATATGTACATATACATACATACAGAGGCGGAGCCAGACATTTGAAACACACGGGGCTTAGCCCTAAAGGGTAGTATGCATGTGGAAGTGGACTAAACCCCAATTCAACCAGACCAAGAACTGATCCGGAATTAAAACAGGACTACAACAGTTCAATATCAGGACTACTGAGGACTTAACCAAGACAGAACCAGAATCAGAACTAGATGATAGTAGCACTAAAAATCATCATAGACCTGCACTACACTTATTTTTTAAGTCGACTATTTAGATTGAGAGACGTTTATATAATTATTTAGCCTTGTTGTGCAAACAAGCCTGCATAACTTAATAAATGTAGAATTTGAAAAATAGCAAACCTAAAAAGAAACGCTAGGTTCGAGATACATGGAAAACCTATGATACGGTGATACTTTTGGCAAACGACCATTTGACTAACATGTGTGTCTCACCTGCTCTTGTTCCATCTCTGTTCTGTCCTCATTCTCCATCTCCCTCTCTGTTCCTCTCTCTCCCTCTTTGTCATGACAATCATCAAATATACAGTTGAAACCAGATATTTACAAACTCTTCAGATAAAAACACAAACACTTTTTTAATTGTAACATCAAATCAGACTAAATGTTTATTTTTTTAGATTGATAAATATAAAAAACATATTTGTTAACTTTAAGAGTAAAAAGAGAAACTATCTGTATTTCTTAATTGCAAATGGCACCAAATTGTATTCAAAGTTGAGCCACACTTATGGAGCTCCACAGTTCTTTTTCTGGTGTTTTGGTTGACATCTCTTGATTTTCCCATTTCAAAGAAACAGGCTCTGTGTTTTGCCTTATATGCATCCACAGCTGTGCCACCAATTTACTCACATGGACTCTACTAACCTATCAGAAGCTTCTTCAGCTCAGAATGGAATCATCTGGAGTTTTCTTATTAATTAACAATAAACTTAGTGTATATGTACTCCTAAATTTGATGAAAGTGATAAAAAAAATAGACAGCTCCCTCTTTTTATTCTGACATTTAACTAATTCAAAAGATATTTCAATATTTATTTATCCAAAACAAAACAAGTTTACTCTAAATTGATGTTGTACAGTAAAAAAAATGTTCTTGTGTTTTTCATAAAGTGTATGTAAATATCTGGTTTAAACTTTGAATATACTGCTGTGTATTGAAGTTCCTATTGTTTTGCATAGAAATATACTGAACAACATACAGGGAGTGCAGAATTATTAGGCAAATGAGTATTTTGTCCACATCATCCTCTTCATGCATGTTGTCTTACTCCAAGCTGTATAGGCTCAAAAGCCTACTACCAATTAAGCATATTAGGTGATGTGCAACTCTGTAATGAGAAGGGGTGTGGTCTAATGACATCAACACCCTTTATCAGGTGTGCATAATTATTAGGCAACGTCCTTTCCTTTGGCAAAATGGGTCAAAAGAAGGACTTGACAGGCTCAGAAAAGTCAAAAATAGTGAGATATCTTGCAGAGGGATGCAGCAGTCTCAAAATTGCAAAGCTTCTGAAGCGTAATCATCGAACAATCAAGCATTTCATTCAAAATAGTCAACAGGGTCGCAAGAAGCGTGTGGAAAAACCAAGGCGCAAAATAACTGCCCATGAACTGAGAAAAGTCAAGCGTGCTGTTACGACCCGTCTAGGGCCAGGCCATAACATGAGCGAGGCACTCGCTTCCCCCCCAAGACCCAAGCAGTCACATGCAACAAATCCGTTAGATGTGAAGTGATTTATTTACAATGTGAATAAAGAGAACCAAAATGGGAGTGTCAACACTTCAGGGTGAGCCAAGGCCAAAACAATAAACAAAACAAACCTACACAAATCCCGCACCCCTGACCTCACCAAAATAAAGTCAAAAATAAAGACAGAGTCTGACCTCCTTAACCAACTCAAAAACAGGAGAAAACGGGTGATCAAAATAAACGGCAGCTCACCCCTACCCACTCCACTTCCACAATTTTCGCGCGTATACTGCAGCCAGCGGCTACCACAGGACTACTGCTGGGTGATGAGGAGAAATGCGAGGACCTCTCCCGCTGTAGCACTCCAGCCTCCTTTTATTGGGCGGGTCCTCCAGCTGGATCCAATCACGCCGGGGCAGTAAGTCCACGCACCAATCGGAACAGGGCCCTGGCACAGCTAAATTAACATAGACAAAAACACAGCACCTGCACAAACAAACACACGGACATACAAGTTCGTAACACCCCCTTCCATAAGAATTAAACAATCCTTCTAGTGTTTAATCCTAAACTACAAAATTGCTCTCGACAGGGCGTCCGCGATGACATTTTCCGTCCCTTTCTTATGCCTGATCTGCAGGTTGAAGTCTTGCAAGAGAAGGGACCAACGCATAAGTCTCTGATTTGAGTTCTGCATCTGGGAGAGAAAAACCAATGGGTTATGGTCAGTGAACACTTGAACAGGGATAGAGCTGGATCCGATATACACCTCGAAATGCTGTAGGGCTAACAACAAGGCAAGGGCTTCCTTTTCAATGGTACTGTAGTTCATCTGATGTTTGTTGAATTTTTTTGAGAAGTAACAAATTGGGCGATCCACGGCGCAATGGTCTTCCTGCATGAGGACAGCTCCTGCACCAACCGCACTAGCGTCAACCTCGAGCTTGAAAGGGGACATGAAATTCGGGGCCGTAAGAACAGGGGAACTGCACAGTAATGCTTTCGCAGACTCGAAAGCAGTCTGACAAACAGGCGTCCACACAAAAGGCTTCATCGGACTGATCAAATCGGTGAGAGGAACGACGACAGTGGCAAAGTTCTTACAAAACCCTCTATAATAACCACACATTCCTAGAAATCGGCGCAGCGCCCTTCTCGTTTGTGGGACTGGAAACTCAACGATCGCCTGTATTTTCGCGGTCACCGGCAGTATCTGTCCCTGACCCACCTGTTTTCCCAGATATGTGATGGTGGCTCTGCCAAATTCACGTTTGGCTAGGTTCAACGTAAGCGAGGCCTCCTGAAAACGGCTGAAAACGAGGGAGAGTGTTTGTAAGTGGTCAGACCAGGGGCCTGTGCTTCGTACCGCGCTAAGTGAGTTAGCTGGATTAGATTGTTGACGATTTCGCGTGATCCTGGATCGTTCGGTTCCCCGAAGCCCATCCGGGACTTGCTGTCATAGCAACAGAGCCGTAAGCGTAAACCTGCTGGGGAGCAGGTTTACTTTATGTAAACAGGATTAGATCGTGGCCACGCAGGTATGTCCGCGTCATTCATACGAAAGCAACAGCGATATTCCACCACTGTTTCACCATAAATAAATAACATCAATGTAACTAAAGATAATGCAGCACTTGATCCTTTTATTGATTTCACACAGATACATACAGGTCATTCCCTAAAAAAGGGAAATGTACTATTAACATTCTATTACATGTATGTGATTATTACAGATGTAATTCATATTTCAGAGTAGTAATTGTAAATTACTTCGTGTAATCAAGATGAGAGACCACGGCTATAAAAGCGAAGGTGGATTTGGAAAGTCTGTCGCAGACATATCCTGTCCGTTTACGCGAGCAACCCATTGCGGAAGGTGCAAGATTGATAAGGAGAGTCCTCAGAATTCAGCGTATATTGCGGGACAGACAGGATCCTTTAGCTCAGCGCGACAGTGTGCTCATAGAGAGATATCGATTTTCCCGTGAGGGTATTATTCACTTAACCAACTTGTTGACGAGGGGGTGCAGGACCACCACCTGTCTTTTTTTTGCTCTGCCCTTTTCTTGGTTGCTGTTATGAACAAACAAACAGATTATTTCAGGGTCTCTTTCCAAGAGACGAAAAGCAATATACGTGATAAATATTACCATTCTGTAGAATATTCTTATATTTCACTTTTACTTGTTCCCATGTTCTAGTGGGTCCTGTTGTGGCTCTAATGTGAAAGGGGATATAATATAACATATTATAATATAATATAATGTAATATAATATTGGATAATATGGTGTGATATGATAAATCTACCCTACCGCCTACTGGTGTTGGCCAGAGGGGCCGATGGCGCAATGTGGCAGCCTGGCTTCTGTCAGTCTGCCCCAGGGCAGCTGTGGCTACAACCGTAGCTTGCCTCCACCAGTGTGTGAATGTGAGAGTGAATGAATAGTGGCATTGTAAAGCGCTTTGGGTGCCTTGAAAAGCGCTATATAAATCCACTCCATTATTATTGTTATTATTGGATTACTTACGAGTTTGATTTGTCAGCAACTTTCTGCCAGCCCTCTCTCCTTGCTTTTGCAGCCTTTGCAGTGTTCCCTTGCGTTTTAATTAAACTCTGAAACTCCTGAAATCCCTCACTCAAGAGTTCTTGCTCTGCTGCCGAAAAATACCGAGCGCGCTCCTTCGCCATTTTCGCCAACCAATCAGCGGGTTGCCGATCACTGTTTCTGCTATCGATGCGTATCCCCTTTTACGGCACCCAGTGATCGCACATTACTTCATCCAGCTGTACTAATCGTCAACAGCAGGTGTGTTCTGGGAACCGGATTAGCGAGCTCACGGTTAGCGCGATGATTTGATCTTGGATGTTTCATTTGATCTTGGATGTAGTAAGCGACGTACGAAGCACAGGGCCGGGGTGGATGAGTAAATGACAACATCATCCAGGTAGGCATCGCAGTTATTCATGCCCGCCAGTACTTTGGCCATAAGGCGCTGGAAAGTAGCGGGTGCATTACGCAACCCAAACGGCATAACCGTATACTGGAGAAAATGGTCCGGTGTAACAAAAGCAGATATTTCAGAGGCTCGGGGAGTTAAAGGTACTTGCCAGTAACCTTTTAACAAATCAAGTTTGGTTACAAACGATGCCGATCCCACTCTATCAATACAATCCTCCATTCTAGGAAGAGGAAATGAATCAGGTTTGGTAACAGCGTTAACTTTCCTGTAATCATTACAAAACCGAGGAGTGTTGTCGGATTTTGGTACTAGCACACACGGCGAACTCCATGCGCTGGCGCTCGGAAAGGCTAAACCGTGTTCTAAGAGATAGTCAACTTCCTTCTGCATTATCGCCCTTTTCACTGGGTTCACTCGGTAAGCATGTTGCTTAATCGGTTTATGTCCTTCCACATCAATATCGTGGCACAGGACCGCAGTTTGACGAGGGTGATCAGAAAAAAGTGATAAGTTGTTTTCTATCAGATCAGTGATGTCAGCTCGAGCGGGTTCAGACAGGTGGACTAAATATGTGTCTAAATCATTTAAGATCTCCGAATTTTTCAACCGGCCGCTACCCAGCGCTTCACTTTTCTGGAGTAGCCCGTCATCAGAGGGTTCATAGGGAGAAACAGTACTAGCGGCGCACACTGGAGACGGCGCACCCGAAGGACTCCTCGAGTGAAACGATTTTAACATATTAATATGACAAACCCTAGACTTTCTCCGGCGGTCTGGGGTCTGGATCACATAGTTGTTGTCACTGAGTTTTTGTTCCACCACATATGGGCCAGCGAACTGAGCTGATAAGCTGGACCCTACCACAGGCAACAACACCAACACTTTCTCTCCCGGCTGAAAACTTCTGCAAACAGCTTTTTTATCATAGCGAGTTTTCATTTTAGCTTGCGTATGTGACAGATTCTCTCGAGCTAACTGACATGCAAGGTGAAGCTTTTCCCGAAGTCCGCTAACATAATCCAGAACATTATGCTGAGTTTCAGAAGTTTCTGACAACCACCTCTCCTTCAGAAGGCGGAGGGGACCGCGGACCACGTGTCCAAACACCAGATCCATCGGACTGAATCCCAAGGATTCCTGAGTGGTTTCTCTGACTGCAAACAACAATAACGGCAGACCCTCATCCCATTCTCTATCCGACCCCGCGCAGAACTTGCGCAGCATAGCTTTGAGGGTTTGATGGAATCTTTCCAGAGCACCTTGACTTTCCGGGTGGTATGGACTGGATTTTACATGTTTTATGTGCAACTCCTCCACAACCTGTGCAAACATTTTTGAGGTGAAATTCGTTCCTTGGTCTGTTTGAACAACCTTTGGAAGCCCGAAAGTAGAGAAAAATTTAAGTAGTGCTTTTAGCACCGGTTTTGCTTTCAGCGTGCGTAGTGGAATTGCCTCTGGGTACCTTGTTGCTGAACACATTATTGTAAGTATGTATTGGTGTCCGGATTTGGTTTTTGGCAGGGGACCCACACAATCCAATATTACTTTTTCAAACGGCTCACCTATTACTGGAATAGGATGTAACGGAGCAGGTGGAATGGGTCTGTTAGGTTTCCCCGCCATCTGACATGTGGTACAGGTACGGCAATATGCCACCACATCAGCTTTCAACCCTGGCCAAAAGAAGTTGCGCAACACCCGATGATATGTTTTGTTCACCCCAAGATGTCCAGCCATGCTGGCATCATGCGCTAAGCTAAGCACCTGCCCTCGATGTGGCTTCGGCACCACCACCTGCGTAGCACCAGGCAAACCACACCGGTCAGAGGACCACCTCCTCATAAGAACTCCATCTTGCAAAAAATAAGAAGTGGGTGATTCACTTCCTGCACTCTTAGCTGCAGATAGAAAACAGGGAGCCAGTGATGAGTCATTCTGCTGAGCGGTTGTCAATGCATCCCTATTCAATTTCTCATCCAGCTCTGGCATCAGTTTCATCACATCGCTTTTTGTTCTGTCACTCTCACGGCTGGGAGATTTTCTCTCGTCTAGCGTCGCCATAAACGTGTCAGCAACATCCATAACGTCATCAAATTTGCATGACTGCGCACGAGTGATTGCACAAACAGGAAACACATTTGACAAAGGGGCGGCAACCTCAGTGACAGAAGAAATAGGCGTTTCCACCACTTCAGGCGGTGGGAAAACTGTCCCACCAGCCAAGTCATTTCCTAAAATAAACGAAACCCCTTTAATCGGCAACTGGGAACTCACCGCAACTTTGACATGCCCCGTTTTCACGGGCGAATGTAAATGGACTTTGTGTAACGGCTCCCGAAGAACGCTCATCTTAATTCCCCAAACCAACACATCCGAATCACAAGCAGTTTTATCTGACAATGGTAGTACACTATCCAACATAAACGACTGATGCACACCTGTGTCCCGAAGAATAGTAACAGGCACTTTGTCCCCCTCTTCTCCCGTCACAGAAACAAAGCCTTTCGTGATGAACGGTTTAAAACGTGGCTCTATTTCTGCATCCACATGGTGCAAATCACGGGTGAGAGTGGAATGCGATTTAGGCAAAGGGACAGCTTTGATGAGACCTACGCCCGCTGGGTTTTTAGAGCCTTTGCGCTGCTCTTTCCTCCGGAGCGCAGGGCAGACAGCGATTAGATGTCCGGGTTCGCGACAATAAAAACAGTCGCGATTAACACCATCCTCCTGTCTATCTTTCAGTCCTATCTTTGGTGACTTTATCTTCCTTTCCTGTCCCACCCTAATATTCTGTGAGACAGCGGCTGAAAATATAGTTTTGTGGGTGAGAGTAAACTCATCAGCCATCACTGCCGCTTTAGCAAGTGAGGTCACCTTTTGCTCATTCAGATAAATAACTACTTGGTCCGGCAAACATTTTTTGAATTCCTCTAACAAAAGAAGCTCTTTCAGCCCCTCGAAATCCTGTGCTTTACTGGCCTGCAACCATCGTTCAAACAGGCGACTTTTTTCACGGGCAAACTCCACAAATGTCTGATTGGCGGTTTTTTCACACTTCCTAAATTTTTGACGGTAGGCTTCTGGGACGAGCTCATATGCCTGCAACACAGTCTTCTTCATGACGTCATAATCCAGGCTATCTTCAATTGATAAACTGGTACACACCTCCTGGGCTTTGCCAACCAATTTGCATTGTAACAGCAGCGGCCAAAATTCCTTCGGCCAACTTAACGCGGCCGCTATACGCTCAAAAGCGTTAAAATAGGAATCCACTTCGGCCTCACGAAACGGGGGAACCAGTTTAACGTGTTTGGTGATGTCAAAACCTGTCGGGACCGCGGTGGACGTACTAGGATGACTAGAGGCAGATGTGGAGGGCTTTCGCTCCAGCTCCAAAGCTCTGACACGGAGGTGCATTGCTTGTACCTCAAGCTCTTTAGCACGGGCTTCCACCTCCCTTATACGGAGGGTCAAACGGAGATCTTCCGTAGACCGCCCCGCCAGGGGTTACCCGGCCGTACCAGACTCAGCTGCTTCAGGCTTCGCCCCAGCAGCATCAGGGTCCGCCTCGGCTGTGTCAGAGCCCGCCTCAGCCGCATCAGAGTCTGCCTCGGCTGGTAGCACGTTAACAGGCCCTTTGGCATCCGACCCCAGCTCAGCCTCCGGAGCCACCTTCACACCCCCGCCATCAGGCTGCTCTACAGCTGCCTTCGGGGCAGGAAGAATGCCTCGCTCCACCAACTCTGCACACAAAGCGTCCCTAATCTCCGCTTTGCGGGCACCATAGGACACTTGAATATCATAACAACTAGCAATGATAAGCAAATCCGCTTTCCTGCACTTCACAATTCTATCCCACGAAGGCGAAGTAACAAAATCATCCAAAGAAAACTCCATAATTCCACACACCTACCACCCCCACACCCAAGAAAACCGCCAACAGACCAAACACACGCAAAAAAAACCACAGAAAAAGGCAGAGGACGAGCCCCCAATTCATGTTACGACCCGTCTAGGGCCAGGCCATAACATGAGCGAGGCACTCGCTTCCCCCCCAAGACCCAAGCAGTCACACGCAACAAATCCGTTAGATGTGAAGTGATTTATTTACAATGTGAATAAAGAGAACCAAAATGGGAGTGTCAACACTTCAGGGTGAGCCAAGGCCAAAACAATAAACAAAACAAACCTACACAAATCCCGCACCCCTGACCTCACCAAAATAAAGTCAAAAATAAAGACAGAGTCTGACCTCCTTAACCAACTCAAAAACAGGAGAAAACGGGTGATCAAAATAAACGGCAGCTCACCCCTACCCACTCCACTTCCACAATTTTCGCGCGTATACTGCAGCCAGCGGCTACCACAGGACTACTGCTGGGTGATGAGGAGAAATGCGAGGACCTCTCCCGCTGTAGCACTCCAGCCTCCTTTTATTGGGCGGGTCCTCCAGCTGGATCCAATCACGCCGGGGCAGTAAGTCCACGCACCAATCGGAACAGGGCCCTGGCACAGCTAAATTAACATAGACAAAAACACAGCACCTGCACAAACAAACACACGGACATACAAGTTCGTAACAGTGCAGCTGCCAAGATGCCACTTGCCACCAGTTTGGCCATATTTCAGAGCTGCAACATCACTGGAGTGCCCAAAAGCACAAGGTGTGCAATACTCAGAGACATGGCCAAGGTAAGAAAGGCTGAAAGACGACCACCACTGAACAAGACACACAAGCTGAAACGTCAAGACTGGGCCAAGAAATATCTCAAGACTGGTTTTTCTAAGGTTTTATGGACTGATGGAATGAGAGTGAGTCTTGATGGGCCAGATGGATGGGCCCGTGGCTGGACTGGTAAAGGGCAGAGAGCTCGAGTCCAACTCAGACGCCAGCAAGGTGGAGGTGGAGTACTGGTTTGGGCTGGTATCATCAAAGATGACCTTGTGGGGCCTTTTCGGGTTGAGGATGAAGTCAAGCTCAACTCCCAGTCCTACTGCCAGTTTCTGGAAGACACTTTCTTCAAGCAGTGGTACAGGAAGAAGTCTGCATCCTTCAAGAAAAACATGATTTTCATGCAGGACAATGCTCCATCACACGCGTCCAAGTACTCCACAGCGTGGCTGGCCTCTACACTTTTACACATTCAGTGACACTCAGTACATCACATTGCTGCCGGTGTGGAGCAACTATGCCATAAGTGAGTGGCAATTCTGAACACAAAACACTCATAACACAATAGTCAAACTAACTTGTAACCCAGGCCTTTACAATATGATCCGGCGCATTAAACAAGAGAAACATACGATCTTTACAATATAAAACACTTTAAGATTGTTGTGATTTGGCACTATATGTCACGGCTGGCGGCGTGAGCCGTGTGGTGTAGGAGGAAAAGGACCCAAAATGCAGGCAGTTGACTGGTGATGAGAATGAAGTTTTATTTGCAGAAGTGGAGCGACTAAACAGGTAGTGAGGCAAGACGAATGACTGAAAAAACCTAGACTGGGAAAACTAAATAACAAACCTAAGCATGAAACGGGGAGCGGAGAATGCAGAGAGACGTAGTTACACCGAGAAACACAGACGATCCGACGATGAACAGAAGCCAACACACACTATAAATACACACTAGGTAATGAGGAGATGACATGCAGGGGTGGACACAGCTGACACTAATGGACATGATGAGAGGCAGACCTACAAAGTAAAACCGGAAACACCCAGACTGTTTTGCAACAAAAACACAGGGACCTGAACGGAGCACAGAGGGGAGAAACAGGTAGGGATAATAAACACGACAACCAACCCAAAGAATTAATACAGAATCAGAATAAACACCAAACACAAGATGAACCCAAAAAGAAACACAAAACGCTGGGTCAACGACCCAGGATCATGACACTATATAAATACAATGTAATTCAATTATGTTGAATGTGAGTTTATAACTGTCTGTTATAGGTCACTGGTATTTATTTTATATTTTTTTGAACTAATATCTTTGTTATATGCATGCCTGCCTATTTATGATTTCAACATGATCAGTAAACTTAATATAGCTTCTTTTTCAAATCATAAAGTCAGAGATCCTCAATTCAGCCTCTCAAGTGTCTCACTCATCCCATCATTCCATCTTAGACCTTGTCTAAGCCCGAGGTCAGCATTAGCACAAACATGCCACTCCACACAGAATCTCAATGAGAGACCAAATGTTAGAATCATTTAATTCATCAGGTTGTATTTTCTTATTCATCATATTGATTAAACTTGTATATTATATTCTGATTAGAATGAAGGATTATTTTCAAAATCACATATAGGTAAATTCTGTTTTAACACTCTAGAGGAAGAGAAGACATTGCAGTAACATGAAGACAATACACAAAGACCAGAAGGATGAAACAGAAGAAGGAACAATTAGACAAACACTGTGGGAATCAAACACAAATAAATCCAAGAAGGAACTGAAACTAAATACAAATCAGCGCTAGGACCCCAAGCGCTTATGGATCCTAGTAAAGCGCTATACAAATACAGGCCATTTACCATTTACCATCAATGAGCACTCACCCAGACCTCACCATCTGCTTTGCCCCCATGTCACAACCTGCCTGCGGACAAGACAAGATAAAACTCTTGCTCACTTATTGGCCATCTCCCCAGTGAACCTACTGACGACGCCAATACAACCGGGAAAACGCTCTCTCCAGAATCAAAACAAAACCCCCACTCTCTCTCTTCCCCAACTCGCGCTCATTTCCCTGCACACACCAACCAACAAACCTTTTCTCGGTTTCAGTGATTCTATTCACCGGCCCCTGAACAACGACTCCTTTGCCCATTTCCTGTTCATAATTGCAAGCACCTGATATAGTTTATTGGTCATGTTGTTGTATTCCAAGTGTCAAGTTTCTGTATAAGAAAGCTTTCACGTCTAGCCGCCTCAACAAAGAAGCTGTATACAAAAAGGGACGAGCAATTGCTGTATTTACTGAGAAAGCTTAGATCCTACAATACATGCAGCAAAATGATGGAGATTTTCTGTCACTGTGGCAAGCACAGCGTAGATTGTGCGGCTTGCTGGTGGAGCAGTATCAGAGCTTATGGGCAATGCTGGCCATTCTCGATCAGTGCCACAAGGACATATACAGGGAAACTGTCATATCTTATGCAGTTACTCTCTTTAATCTGTGTCCTCAGTAAACATTTTTCCTAATTACCCGTGAAAGTGATAAACATCTTTATCTTAGTAAAGCTTAAAGAATTTAGTTTCACAGCTGCTAACAAGAAAATATTAGAAACTTTTATTTGGTTATTTTTATTTGTATTAATACTTATGAGTAAAACAATTTAATCTGGTTGCCCAGAAACTAATAGAACATACAGTCTGTTTACTATAAGTGTTATTATTGTTAATTAATAAGTAATAAGTTCTTGAAATACTGGTTGAAAATTAAGTAATGCTTTCATAAAATAGTGTGTCTTTGCCATGGTAGTGATCTGTGACCAAGTGAAAGTTTGACATTATGCTGATTGTTTTTGAATACTCTGTGATTCTTAGGTTCATGGTTATTTTTACGTCATGTATTAAGTATGTTTCAGTTAGTCCTGAGCTCTGTTATTTTTCAGTTTCTCTCCCTCAGATTCTAATCTTCAGGACCTGAAAACTCTTCAAATTAAATTGTCTCAGCAGGATGCAACTTTTATCAAACACTTAAATCTCATGCAGGCACCGAATGACAACACCCAGAATTTATTTCTGTGTTACTCAAATGGGGTCAGCTACTAAGCCTTTAGCAAAAGACTTCACATTCACACAGTCAGGTTGAACTACACTTTGCATCTGTTTCTCTAACTCAGATGGCTCATAGCATAAAAAAGACTTTAAAAAAAAAGTGAAACTTCGCGCCTCTGATACGCTCACAGCATCAGGTGTAAGGTTGTGGTGGCAAAAATGCACTTTGTCAGTGGTTGTGAAATAGAGGGTGACTTCCTGACAAGATGTTGTAGTGTGAAAAAATAAGTATGCACAGATGTGACAGGGAAAAACACATATAGTCAACTAGTTAGTCATCGACAAGCAATGTAGAGTTCACAAATTTAATATTTTTAAATGTTAAAAGTACAATAAAATTTTTAATCTTTTAATTTTTTTTATTAAATGTTCTAGCAGGGATTGGGTGAGTGCAGAGTGAGGGGAAAAAATAAAAATGTAATTTTCAGCTTTCGCTTTCATCAAGAGGCTTATCTGAAAGATAAAAGTGTTTTTGACATTTTTCTTGTATCAGTAGGAATAGAAAAGCTGACATTTTTTAAATTGGCGTCTTTGTTTGTATATAAACTGTTAAGGGAAACATTTACTTTTCAATTTAAAGTGATTAAATGTTTTTGAGTAAATCCAATTTCAGCATTATAACTCCTCCTACACAAGAGCTCTCTAAATGACTGTCTTAGCTTTGAGCTGTAACCCTGTGCACCTCCTCTGACTTCTTCTTCTTTCTGCAGAAGAAATACCTCACTCTTCTGCCCAATTAAAAAAAAACTTGTAGTTTTAATGGATGTAACACAATGAAATCCATCATTAGTGCTTCATCATTCTTGTAAAGCAAAATAAATTTGTGCTTTCTGATCAATCTGATGAATGTCTGGTATGACCTGAAACCTGTCTTCTAAATACACAGAGCACACAGACATTTTTGATTAAAAAAAAATACAGTACAAAATCAGTAGGGATCAGTGATTAGTAGGTCAACCCATATAATCTAAAATACTTTTGATGTAATTTCCTCATTTGCATTTTTTCCTCTTCAATGAATGAAGTTCAACACAGCCAGTTTTTTTTATTATCTCAGTTGGAGATAATAGGATATCATTGTAGTGGTTTACAACTTTCTCTGTTGGCTTTTTGCTTCAGGCTCTGTGCACACTCACAGTTAATGGGTCTTATGACTCTTCTTCTGCAAAAAGTGATCCCTATGAGTGCCACATACTCCAGTCAGACACAACAACATGTCCACTGTAATTTTGTTAACACTTATAAATTCTGCTAACTTTTTCCTTTCAAATGCCTCTAGGGCTGAGTTTCTGTGTGTTCTCTTGTACTCTTGTACTTTTAAGCTAACAGACACAAGGTGGCACCCCTCTGTCCCAGCTCACTGACCTACCAGTGACAGCTCTCTTCCTCTTACTGAAGCTGTTCTTGTCTAAATTGACACCACACTATCTCCATACACTCAGGTCATATGATGATAATGTGGTTATTAAAAATCTGTAAATAACACAAAATAAAATAGTAAAATAATAATGACAATGTGACATACAGTTTGCACTTAATTCAGTAGTTTTAATAGAATAGAATAATCCTTTAATTGTCCCACAAGGGGAAATTTGGTTGTAACAGCAGCAAGAAAGACACATATACAAACAAACAGTACACAAGACACAAAACAGAAATACCCAATTTTTACATATTTACATCAAGGACGATGGTTACCAAAAATAGAGTACTGTACAGTTATTAAAATTAAATAAAATTAAATACAGATAAGAGGCAAACCCAGGTTATAGTGTGAATCGGTTGATAAAATAGTGCCAAGTTACAGCGCTGATGTGAACATCTATGTTTGTTGGGAGCAGTTCTGATTGTATAGTCTGACAGCTGCAGGGATGAAGGACCTGCAGAAACGCTCTTTCATGCATCGAGGATGCAGCAGTCTGTCACTGAAGGAGCTCTGCAGTTCAGCAACATTTCCATGCATGGGGTGGGAGACTCTGTCCATCAGAGATGTTATTTTGGCCAGAGTCCTTTTGTCTCCCACCACCTGCACTGGGTCCAGGGTGCATCCCAGAATAGAGCTGGCCTTCCTAGTGAGTTTATCCAACCTCTTCCTCTCAGCTGCCGATAAACTGCTGCTCCAACATACAACACTGTAAAAAATGATAGATCCCACCACAGAGTCATAGAAGGTCTTTAAAAGCGCTCCCTGGACTCCAAATGACCTCAGCCACCTCAGCAGGTAGAGTCTGCTCTGACCCTTCCTGTAAAGAGCATCGGTGTTGTGGCTCCAGTCTAGCTTATTGGTACCTTATAGGCCGTACCAATAAGATACTAAAAACTTATACATAAATTGTGGTTTACTTATGCAAAAATGCAAAAATTGTAAGCCAATTTACAATACATAATCTGTATTATACTTAAAACATGCTGTAATTAAACAAATCAGGGAGATTTTAACAGAGTGAATCTCAAACGGACATTTCACAACCTTCACCAGCACATCAACTGCCCCACCCGGGGCACGAGGACATTAGACCACTGCTACACCCCGTTCAAGAACTGTTACAAGGCTCAGCCCCTGCCGGCATTTGGAAAATCGGACCATTCCGCCATCTCCCTCATGCCTGCTTACAAACAAAGGCTAAAGCAGCAACCACCAATCAGGAGGGAGGTCGCTCGCTGGACGGACAAATCGGTGGCCGCGCTGCAGGACGCACTGGATGACGCACTGGATGACGCAGACTGGGACATGTTTCGGCGCAGCTCTGATGACATCAACATGTTTACGGAAGCGGTTGTGGGATTTATCGGGAAACTAGCGGACGACACAGCAGAAAGAACTATCATCCGAACGTTTCCCAACCAGAAGCCGTGGGTGGATAAAAACATCCGCGACGCTCTGAGATCACGCACCGCTGCCTACAATGAAGGGCTTGTCTCTGGTAATATGGACCTATACAAGGCTGCGTCCTACAACGTGCGCAGCGCGGTCCGAAAGGCAAAGCGGAGCTACAGGGAAAAACTAGAGTCACAGCTACGACAGTGCGACTCTAGGAGCCTGTGGAAAGGACTGCGGACTATAACGGACTATAAACGACCAGCTTCTTCAATGATGAATGCAGATGCTTCACTGGCTGATGAGCTGAACACGTTTTATGCTTGCTTCGACGCCGCAGCAATTAAAACAACAAACGGCTGCGCACGCTCGGAGTGCACCAGTGAAGAAAATGCATTCGTCATCACAGAGCATGCCGTGAGGAACACCTTCAGGAGGGTAAACACCAGGAAGGCAGCAGGACCAGATGCAATCCCTGGCCGGGTCCTTAGAGCCTGCACTGATCAACTAGCACCGGTGTTCACAGAGATCTTCAACCTCTGGCCCAAGCTGTGGTTCCCACGTGCTTCAAACAGTCCATTATTGTCCCTGTTCCAAAGAAACAACAGCCCGCTTGCCACAATGACTACCGTCCAGTAGCACTGACTTCAATTGTGATGAAGTGTTTTGAAAGACTGATGAGAGATCACATCACTTCTTCACTTCCTCCCACCATCGACTCACTTCAGTTTGCTTACCGGACTAATCGTTCCACAGACGATGCCATATCTCACCTGCTCCACACATCCCTGAGTCACCTGGACACTGGCAGAGGGAATTATGTTAGGATGCTGTTCGTGGACTACAGTTCAGCATTCAACACAATAATTACCTCTAAGCTTTTCACCAAGTTGACGGATCTAGGACTCAGCTCATCACTGTGTCAGTGGATCCTCAACTTCCTCACAGACAGACCCCAATCAGTGAGGGTGGGAAAACAAGTCTCCCCCTCCATCTCACTCAGCACTGGAGTGCCTCAGGGCTGTGTTTTAAGCCCCCTGCTGTACTCACTGTATACTTATGACTGTGTAGCCACATCCGACACCACCTCCATTGTCAAGTTTGCTGACGACACTGCTGTTGTGGGCCTGATCTCCGACAACATCGAGACGGCCTACCTGGAGGAGATTAGGAACCTGGAGACCTGGTGCCAGGAGAATAACCTCCTCCTAAACATCAGCAAGACTAAGGAGCTGATCGTGGACTTCACTACAAAGCAGGCGAGGAATTACAAACCCCTCATCATCAGTGGCACGCCAGTGGAGAGAGTGGACAGTTTCCGATACCTGGGTGTCCACATCACTCAGGACCTGTCATGGTTCTGTCACATCAACACCCTGGTTAAGAAAGCCCGTCAGCGTCTCTTCTTCCTCAGAAGACTTAGAGACTTCCATCTGCCACTGAAGGTGCTCAAGAACTTCTACTCCTGCACCATCGAGAGCGTCGTGACGGCAAACATCTGCACCTGGTTTGGGAACAGCACCAAGCAGGACAGACGAGATTTGCAAAGGGTGGTGCACTCGGCAGAACGCATCATTCAATCAGAGCTCCCTGACCTGCTGTCCATCTACACCAAGCGGTGCAAGTCCAAAGCTAGGAAGATTATGATGGACCTCTCCCATCCCAACAATGGACTCTTCTCACTGTTGAGGTCTGGGAAGCGCTTCCGCTCCCTTAAGGCCAAAACAGAGAGAATGAGGAGGAGCTTCTTCCCCCAGGCTATTCGGGGCCTGAACCAGGTGTAGGACTGGACTCTCCCAAACACGTCACTATAAGACTGGACTCTCACACACGTCACCACACGCACCACCATACATTTCCTATAATCCCATAATTCCTATAATTTATAATCCTTATCTTTATAATCTCTTCTGCTATTTGCACATTCTTTACTGTAAATTCCTAAGTTAATTTGTAAATTTTGTAGTAAACTGTAAATTGTAAATATTGTAAAACTTTTCTTCTGTCATTTAATGGTCGGGCATTGTACAGCAACAAGCATTTCACCCCCATGTCATACTGTGTATGGTTGTGTGTGTGTGACAAATAAAATTTGAATTTGAAATCAGTGAAAATGTGAAGATTTTAAATCGCAAATCTGAACACAACCTGCTCCAAGTGAGGTTGTGTTCAGCGTAGGGAACTGTAACCCTGAGCCAGCTCCCACTTCTAGAAGCAGAGTAAAGTCAGTCATAAAATGCATATATTAGGTACTATATACACAGTTTTAGAAAATGAGACATAAGAATTGCATGAAATCTGAAGAGGTGAGTGTGATTTTAAACATTTAAACATATTCAGTGTCACAAATGAATACAAAATATTACTTAAAATATAAAAAGGAAATAAAATAAAGTAAATGTAACTGTCTAAAGCCAGAAACAAGGGTAATATACACTAGTGAGCGTCAAAACCATGGTCCATGGTCAACCAAGACCATTTTGCAAGTCTGTGTTTTCAAATTGGGTAAAACTCCAAGCTTAGCAAAGGTCATACATTCGCACAGTCAGGCTTGCTCTAATCTGCATCTGTTTCAATTTATCACACTCAGTTCATAAGAAATCACAGAGAGACTTGAAAAAAAGTGAAACTTTGCGCCTCAGATGTGTTCGGATCATTGGGCGTTAGGTTATGTTGACAAAAGTGCACTTTACCGGTGGTGGACTTGCAGACAAAGAGGGTGACTTCCTGAGAAAGATCATAATCTGAACTAGTAAGCATATACAGATATGAAAAGGTGTCAAAAGTAGCAGAGTCAACTGTTAGTCATCTAGCAGGGTTCTGACATTATTTTTAGATGCTCAAAGTATTACTGAATACTGTTTCTTAATCCTAAACTGGAACATACAATGAGTGAGCTATGCCGACACATTTAAAGTAAATGGCTTTAATTTTGACTTAATGTGCACATTCGATACCTGCATAGAACATTTACTTTCATTTACTTTTTTCACCCATAGACATGAAGTACCCACATATTGAATCCAGGGATATTCAACCAACTCATGCTACATGCATCTTTGGGGTTTTTTGAAAGGGAAATTATTAGATTTTATGACTGAGTGAGAGTGTAGAGGAGGTCAGGCTTTGTATACATACAACTGAAACTATATTCACGATAACGAATAGATAGAAGGTTTCATTTGGTTATTTATGTTATGGTTGGACAGGCTTGGGTTTTGTTCCTGCTTTTTTCTCCGTCTACTTTGTCTCCTGTCATGTTCATGGTATTTGAGGATCAAATTCCATGAGCTGACTGGATGACTAGTGCCATTGTTCTCTACGTTGCCACTCTGTTGGTAACTAGGGCTTGCTTCTTGCTACTAAAACTTTGTGCTTTCTGAACAGTGTTCCTCCATTAACTCTTATGAGTCCTGTAACAGATACTACCTGTAAGACAAACCTAAGCTTAAAAGCTGGGGTAACCCACCACGACCAGACAAACCTACCAGCATCTCTCCACTGATTTCCTCACCACTCCTAAAGAAAGACAGCCTATTAACCAGTTCTCCACAACTCCAGTTGAAGGGAACAGGAAGCCCAGAAACTAATATAATAAACAGAATGGCTTGTTTAAGGATTATTGTTGTTTACTGAAAAATGTAATGCTTAAAGAACTTGATCAAAATTAAGTAACACCACTTAACAGTAGCAGCACTGTGTCTTATCAAACACAGTGCTGTCAACATTGTAACTCCTCCTACATAAGACTTCCTCCTAATGACTCTCCTAGCTTTGATCAGTCGCCCTATAATATCTGCATTTTTGGTTTCATCTCCTCTGATGCTTTCAGCAGAAGTAGTACTTCACTCATCTGTCATTTATTTTTCATGGGAGTAACACAATGGAGTGGACAATAAGTGTTACAACTTTATTGTCAGGTAAGACAGGTTTGTGCATTCTGATTTAGTCTTTTATTCTCTAATAATTAACATCTCCAAATAGTGAAGATACAAATGACATTTAATTAAATCTGCAACCTGTGTTTCCACTAAATAAAATCTATAAGCAAATGGAATTCCACATCTAGCTGTTTTTTTCTTCTTCAGTTCTTTAGAAAAGCAAATGTATGTATGGTTGTTTTTAAGTGAATATTGCTCCAATTCACTATGTTCAGAACTTAAATCAGAATTTCTGACTTTGTTGCTCTTTAGTTGGAATACAAAATGAAATAAACAAAACCCATTGAAGTAAAAAAAAAGTGACACAGTGTATACATTTTCTTGTATACCTTAAATATAGATAACTATAACTACATAATCGTCCATTACATGAGACTATGATGTTCTTTCTTCTTTAATTCTCAGTATTAAATGCTGCACTTTGTTTCAACATTGATCCTGTGGCTTGGAAGACCCTGAGGAGTGCTGCTGCTGGTTTTGGCTACCAAGTGGTGCAAAGACAATCAGAGTAAGACAGAACAAGGATTATTATGTTTAATGTGGATTTGCAACTGCTATGTATTTTGTATTTTTAGAACAAAGATCTCTGTTATGGCCAACAGAAATAATTAAACAAGCATACAATATTTCTGAGCTTATTGCTCTCTAGACTTACATCATTCTCATTATTCTGTTATTTATTTCCTTAGTTTGCTCATCAGTGCTCCACTTGAACAGTATTCACAAAATGGAAGAGGGAAAATATATACGTGCACCACCTCCTCCCCAAAGTGCCAAAATATTGAATTTGAAGGTAGGTAACTGTTTGTCTTGACAGGATGTCCTGAAACTTTGACTTTCCACATCCAAGCCCAGAATTAAATTGGTTAAATCAAATCATAGTTTGAGTAGATTTCCAAAACAAATATTTTAGTATGTAACAGTAATGTAGTAAAAATTATATTACTGATGAAGTACACCAAGCAAAGAAAAGCAAATTATTAAGATTATTCTTTTTAATTTTTCAGTTGTTATAGCTGTCATGTCAAAAAGGAAAAAGTTCTTTAATTGTGGTACTTTGGAGTTGTCAAAAGTTTTTTATGAGTGTTATAACAAATGTAGAATACTTTTATTACAGCACCAGGTTTTGCAGTCAACATGTCGCTTGGTTTAACAATGAAAAGTGATCCCACGGCACAAAACACTGTGGTGAGTTGTTGAACTACAGACATTACCAGTGCTTTGTTAAAAATCACAAAGGATGAAATTCTTCTGTCCTCTGCGTCTCAGATGTTTTCTTATAGTTAGAAAATAAATCATGAGTTTGTGGCATGCCCTTATTATTTTTTTGGTGGGGAGGGGTTGAGTTACAATAACTTCAGAATATTTAATAAAGACATGCAAAATTTTACCTTTATACGCTGAAAAGAATAAAAATTAATAAAACTGGGCCTAAAGGTCTTTTTTTTGTAATTCAGGTTTTTACCATTTAAGCTGTGTGAAAAGCTGAATGTAATTTTTTTTTAAGATTTGGTTGATTTTATATGGAGCAAACTATTGCTTAAAAGAAATGGAAATAATCAACTCAGTGTATTAATCACAACTTGACTTTTTCTCCTCTCAGGTGTGTGGGCCAACCATTCCAAATGACTGCAATAGTATCACCATGTACAACGGTGTGTGCTTTGAGATGGATCACTCTAGTACATTTGGAACACCCAGACCTGATTTTATTCAAGGTAACAGTACATGGAGCTTGGAAAAATATACCTCAAATCATTAAAATCCTGCCTAAAAAAAAAAAAAAAACACTTGCATTTTATACTTCATCATAGTGTCAAAATCTTTTATGTTTGTGCCTTTCTATTATTTTGTACATATTCCTCTAGTTTATATAGCTCTTCTGTTGGCTATTTATTTCTGATGTCTTTACTATTTTTTTTTCACTTACAACTGCAGAGTTGGGATTATACATGTACAATGACAATAAAAAGCTATTTTTTTCTATTCTATTCTGTAAGTAAAGCTTATTTAAGTAAGTTTTACTTAGTTTTTTGAGGCAACAAGTTTGCATAATGTTTTAAGTTCTGGTAACTAATTGGATTTTATAGTGTAATCTCTAAATCTCAGCACAACTGAAACTGTATTATGACTTTATATTTCGTATAACTGAAAGTATGTTGAAACCATTAAAAACATCTATTAACCCATTAAAAATTTATTTCATTTTGAATCTATATCTTGAAAGCGTGCCCGCCCCAAGCAGACATTGCCTTTCTGTTGGATGGTTCAATCAGTGTGTCTTCTAGAGATTTTCAAACAATGAAGAAGTTTGTGAAAGATCTAATCCAGTCATTGCTTTCAATTGATACACAGGTGAGGTGCTGTAATCCTTTAAATACTAGCACACACATAAAATAGTTTCATTATTATTTCCATTTAACTTCACAAAACTTGGCTGTTTTACGTGTTTTAAATATTTTTTCCCCTTCCTTTTTAGTTTTCTGTTTCCCAGTTCTCTACTTCACCACAGGTTCATTTTTACTGCACAAAATTTTCATCATCTACATCACTGGATACTACCATCAAAGAAATTAGCAAACTAGGAGGAACTACTTACACAGCGAAGGCCATCAAACATGTTGTGTAAGGGATGCAAAGATATTATTATTTATTCCCTAACTCTGTAAATCTAACCACACTGAGCACTGTGGTCCATGTGTTCAAGCTTTTTGAAAGAGACAATGAAAGACTTGTGTTTGGGGGTATTCTACTAATTGTGAGATGGCCCAAAGAAAACCTCAATTCAAATACTTGCAAAGCTAATTTTGAAAAAAACAAAACAAAAAAAAAAACTCCAATAAATAAATTTGCTAAGTACAAAAATCCGTCTACATCGAAAGGTAATATGAAAAAGAATGATGCATGCTGAAATAATACTCAATAATTCTCAAGATGTTTTGACATTAGATTTTTGTTTTTCATTTAACAGGGAAAAGGTTTTCATACCACAAAGAGGTTCCAGACCAAATGTGAAGAAGGTCTTGATAGTAATTACCGATGGGCAATCCCATGATCGAAATCATCTGCACAGTGCAGCACAGCTAGCAGAGAGTAAAAACATTGTTCGATTTGCTATTGGGGTAAGTACTTTGATTATTTAAGCTTGCAGAATGTGTAAAGTTGTTTGACCATCGGAACCAATGCCATGAAGGTTCTAATGCACTGTTTTTGTTACCAGATGAAATTATTGCGTAAGCAGGGGGTGTCCAATGCATTATGTACCTCAGCACAGCTGTATTTAATTATAGTGAGCATGTAATCATGCGTAGTATCAGAACTAGAGATGGCACGATACCACATTTTTATGTCTGATACCGATATAAATTTGGATATCTGCCGATACCGATATGAATCCGATATAGTGTGTTTTTTAATCAATAAAACTGCTTTTATTAATATCTTGCTGCTTTTTGTATAAGTTCAGACTCAAATTAAAAACTGTGGCTCAGGGGGTTGGGAATTGCATCTGTAACCGGAAGGTCGCTGGTTCGATCCCTGGCCTCTCTGTCCTGGTCGTTGTGTCCTTGGGCAAGACACTTTACCCTACTTGCCTACTGGTGTTGGCCAGAGGGGCCGATGGCGCGGTATGGCAGCCTCGCTTCTGTCAGTCTGCCCCAGGGTAGCTGTGGCTACAACTGTAGCTGCCTCCACCAGTGTGTGAATGTGAGAGTGAATGAATAGTGGCATTGTAAAGCGCTTTGGGTGCCTTGAAAAGCGCTATATAAATCCAATCCATTATTATTATAAAAACAAAACAAAACACTAAAGCTATTCTGTTATAAAAAATGCACTGCACCCAGAATATTTCATAGTTCAGCAATACTGATCAATCTAATAAACCTAAACCTACTCCATCCTCCCTATTCTGGTATTTTAAAGAGTAAGCAACCTAACTAATAGGGTTCTAAAACTCCCAGCAAAAAAATAAAATAAAATAGGGAATCACCCTCCACCTCGTGATGCTTAATCGACGTAATCAACTTTAATTTGATGCAGTGTGAAAAAAAATGCACAGAAATCTATTATTTTTCAAGAGTAATTAAAGAGATTCAACATCTTTCTTCAACAGAATTGCAGACTGCACAGATGGTACCTTCCCAAAGGAAAAAGTACTATAGCTTACTAGGGTATATTAGATTTAATAGTTACTATATACAGTAATGGACTTCTATACATTTTACATCAGATTAAAACTTTGGGTGTAAGATTCGGATAATTATTTATTAAAAGCTAGACATTTTAAATGAGAATAAGAAAGGAAAGTATGTCTTTGTGCCCCCCTTTTCCCTGTTCATGCCCTATCGGCCCCCCTGGCTAAACTTTGCTAGATCCGCCCCTGCACAGTTACCAGCCGTCAGCTACGTAGAAAAGGATCCTGGTGTAGAAAGTAATATTAAATAAATTCTAACAACAGCTTATCAAGGTTAAACGTGCTGCTGTTGTTCAGCCGCTGGTTTCCTCTTTCTGGCGCGAAGTGGGCGATAAACAAACAAGAGAGACTGACTCGCAACAGAAAAGCCGATCAGCTGATCATTAATCAGTTTCACATAGCAGCAGGAGAGAGAAGAGGCAGTCGCTCCATATATCGGTTGTTAAGCTTAACGTGGGAATTCTTTATAAACATTCAGAGATGAACTTACACACTTGCTTTACTTCTCTCTGGGATCACTTCCTCAGAGATGAAATGCCGGATTGCTAGCAAGGCTACAAATACACACAGCCGCTCTATCACATGACGCATACTGCTCCGAGGTGCTACGGTTATGAGCCGAGTTACGCCATGTCGCAAGTTTTTTGAGGTGCTTTTTTGATATTTAATGGATCGGATTACTTTTTTTATTTCCCTCCGATATCCGATCCAGTAATTTACGTCAGTATCGGACCAATACCGATACTTAATATCGGATCAGTCCATCTGTAATCAGAACCCAAACATATTTCTAACAAATAATGCATCATTCCTGTCTGTAAATGATATATTATAATGGGGTGAAAACGTTAAGTTTATGATTGTATTTTGTTAAAGGGACCAAATCATTTTGCATAGCATGACAATGTAAACATAATTTCCCAACAAACCTAGGTGGGGAATGCATTTACTAAAACTGAAGCAAAACGAGAACTGCACACCATTGCATCGTCTCCTTCAGACAAACACGTGTTTCAAGTGAAGAACTTCAACGCACTTGAATTAATAAGACAGAATCTGCAGGAGAAAATTTTCTCCATCGAAGGTACAAACATGAATTTAATGCTAGATTTTTGTTTCCTTTATTGGTTTGTTATCCTACTGATTGACTAAAATAACATACATTGTAAATACATTGTATTAACCTTTTTATTTACTATATTACTTTATTGTGTCATGGCAAAATATCTCATCACTATACATTATTGAAACTGAACACTAATTGCCACTTCAAACCTAATGAAAGGATTGAAAGAATTAACTTGTAAATGTTGTATTGTGTCTCTTTTTTACCTTCTAGTTTATTTTTGTGTTTATAATAAATAGCAAAAAAAATAAATCTTTTGAAACTATTACTTGAAGCATAATGAATTTGTATTTACAAAATTTGCAAAGTGAAATTTGTTTTATGTGTTTTATCATCTTGTTTTTTATGTTACAGGATCTCAAAGCAGTGGAGAGTCACTGAAAATGGAAATGTCTCAAGAGGGATTCAGTGCAGTTTATGTGCCTGAGGTAATTAAAACCACCTGAAACTCACCAGACAGTATAGTCATAGAAAGAGAGATTCCTGTGTGCCAAATTGTGTGACGTTAAGGCAAACAGACAGTTATGCAACTGAACACCATCCAGATTTTAAATGCAAAGTAAATTGTATTTTAAATGTATTTTCTGTCTGCACTGTAGGGAATTCAAATGTCTATTGTTGGTGCAAACCAATGGAAGGGAGGCTACGTGCAATACACAACAGAGGGCCAGAAAGTGAAAACATATGAGGATGTGTCTTTGGAGCCTGACAGTTATCTTGGTAGTTTTTAACAATTGAATTCATATATCTGTCTTTGTGTGTATAGCTCTACTGCAATTAATTGACCAAAACACATGTATCAGTTTGCAAAATGGAAAAAGTCGCAATAAGGAGTCTTTCCCTTTTGATTACCTAAATTCTAGGTTACTCCATGGCAATTGTTATAACCAAAAATGGCACACTTACTATTATTGGTGCTCCAAGATATAAACACAGAGGAGTGGTGGTCGCTGTTAACAGACAAAGCTTTGAAAACCAAAAGATTGAGCCCTTTTCATCACAGGTATGTACTTACAGCAATACAGATCTGAATTACATTGTAAACTGTACATAAATTATTTCCTAAAACAAAAGCTTTTGATTAAAGAAAACATGAATCATTTCATTAATAATATCTTCCTTACACAGTATCAGACTGGTGAATATTTCGGTGCAGAGGTGTGTACCATGGACATAAATAATGATGACATCACTGATCTAATCTTCATATCAGCCCCAATGTACACGGAGCCTGATAGAGAGGGAAGAGTTTATGTTTGCAGATTAACTGGTTTGGTAAATTGCATTTTAACTACTGCCATGGAATTAATCAGTTTATTTGTATACTTTTTAATGATGATAAAAAACACTCTCACTTTCCTCCATTTAGTTTGTGGAGTGTAATTTTGATGATCCATTAGTACTAAGAGGACATGCAGCTGTCAAAGGAAGGTTCGGCTCTTCTCTTGCTGTGCTGCCTGATCTAAACTCAGATGGATTCAGGGATTTGGCAGTTGGAGCACCTTTGGAGAATAGTGGTGAAGGCAGCATCTACATATTCCACAGTGAAGGAGGAGGAAGAATCAGTTCTACTTACTCACAGGTACACAACATCAAAGAACTCACAAGATGACTGAAATCATCTACCATGTAAATCCAATATCTAAACAATCTGCAGCTTAATTAAAATATGTCCATGTATGCAGAGAATAACTGGCTCTGAGGTCCAGTCAGGACTGAAGTTCTTTGGCCTGTCCATCAGTCAGTCGTCTTTTGACCAGAGTGGTGATGGACTTCCTGATTTAGCGGTGGGTTCAAAGGGCACAGTTGTCTTACTGAGGTAAGTCCAAGATACTCCAGTCATGCACTATTGTTGTCTGTCGTAATTCTACAATCTTTGTTGATGGTCCAACTTAATAAATACACTAATTGTATAAAGTTCAGGTCAGTTTGTATGCTCAATATTCTAAGAAGAGTGCATATTAAGTTGGTCAAAAATGATCAGGTTTTTCATGATAAGGGATTATTGAATTTTAATCACATACAGCTATCATATTATATGAAGGTTTGTTTTAAAATCCTCACAGACCATTGGCATTTTTGGAATTGACTTACCACAAGATAAGAAGCACAGATTAAGCACAGCTCCTGTGGGTTTCATTCAAATATCAAAATGAAATATGAAATGCATAACAGTAGCCTTTTCCTAACAAACATGAACAAATGCATACATTACCTAACAGCAGAAGATGTCATTAAAAGGGTGGTTAGTTCAGAAGACCGTAATGTTCAAATCGTTTTTATTTAGTGAGGCTATTACCATGATGAAGTTGCACCACTGGAACATAAGAGTGATAATCTTAAAAAAGCGGTAATGTTCTAAAACTTTGAAATGTTGGTAAAGCAAATATTTGACTGATGCTAATTCACGGTAAAACACCAAAATTGAAGGGCAGCTTTTAGTTTGGTACTATTTAAAGAGCCAAATCTTGTTCTCATTTGTTTTCCTACTCTCCAGATCAAGACCCATAGTACTGATTGAAGCTGACGTGTCATTCAGCCCAAACCGAATTCCTACTCAGAATGTAGACTGCTCAAAACCATTGGAGAACACAGCTGAAATCTGCTTTACTATGAGTACAATATCTACAGTCAACACAGGTTCATCATTCTCCTTGTTTTCTCTGAACTACAAAGCCACTGTCCAGCGATTTAACTTTTTATTTATTTATGTACATTTGCAGCATTGAAATCAAACACTCATTTATTCCAGCTCAAGTGAAGATTAATTATACTTTAACACTGGATGCCACTCGCAAGCCTCCAAAAAACCGAGCTTACAGCAGCGGGAAACAACAAGAGGAGTCCGGATCAGTTATTATTGACTTAAGAAGAAAAAAGTGTTCAACTATAAAATTTCTTATTGAGGTAAAGCCTAACAACAAAATATTTTGTTTAATGAATTTTATTTTTAAGACTCGACCAAATCTGAATTTAAACTTAACACTGCTCCCTTCTTGCAGGCCTGTCCAGAAGATGCTCTTAATGAACTTTCCAATTATCTTGAATTTTTGTTTTATGGGTTGCCCTCCAACACAAATCTCAGACCAAGTCTTTCCCAGCAAGCTCAAACAACAACAATTTATCCAGTAAGTGAACTTTAAAAAACAAACACCAGACACCTCTTTGCTGGTGCTTGCTAAAGGATGTGGTAAATGTCTCCACTTGACTCAAAAAGTGAGAAAGAAAATGAAAGAATGTGTACTTTGTATCAGATCAGAGAGTGGCTTTTTGACTTCATAGTCACTATAGGCCACATTACTGGCACCATAGACAGAAAGAATTTGACCCTCTCATGCCTGGGCGTTGCTGCTAGTCCAGTTTCCTCACGAATGGGGCAAGCTAGGAGCTAAGCAAAAAGGTCTGGGTTAGCTCCACACCTAGCAAGAAAGAGCCATGTACTACTGTGGGAAGTTCCATCCTCCTCCTCAAGACATTCTCTATCCTGAATGAGGAGGATTTCCTCAAAATATAAATATGAAAGAAATGACATTTGATTCACCTAAACAATGTTTTATTTTGTCGGTAAATATTATATTTAGTATATGCTCTTTACATCATGTCATCTTTCACAGTTGAGGTTTGAGATTAACTGCAGGACTGACAACAAATGTGTTGATAACCTGAAAGTGGATTTCAATTTCACCAGGTGAGTTGATCTGCTGAGAATCTTCCTACATAAACAGATCACAAGAATGTCTCCTTAATATCCCCTTTTGCACCAATTTATGTCCCCTCAATACAAATTTTAAGTGCTTTGTTAAAGCTTTAACTCCCCCACCCCAATTTCCATAACGTACCGTTAATAAAACGAGAAAAACTGATGACAGCCTCAATGGTTCTTTACGTCAGCAAATTTGAGCATAACTCAATAAATTAGAAAGGTAAAAATATATTCCCACATCGCACCCGTGGCCCTTTGATGCATGTCTTCCTCTTTTCTGTCTACTCTTCATTGTTAAGCTACTGAATAAAGACAAATAGTCTGAAAACAAATCTTAAAATAGCATGTTAGCATTGGGCTCAAAGCTGAATATGATGGCGCTTCAATAACTTTTGTGTTGCAGCAGTCTTATTTTTCCCCCCTTTCTTCTGATCCTCATTCAAACCACCAGATCCTCAGTGGTTAAAGTGGGCATTGATGAGCTTCTGAATGTCACAGTCACAGTGGAGAACAGAGGAGAAAACTCCTACAACAGTCGTGTTATTCTCACGTACCCAGCTGGACTCTCCTACAGGAAGTTCACCATTCAGCAGGTAAAGCATCAGAATCAAGTCTGTATCAGTTCATCACTGATCTGCTGTTCTTCCAATGCCTCCAGCAGTCATTTTCTTTTCTAACAAAGGGAAGAATTGAGTGCAACTCCTTGGACAGTGAAGATGGTTTATCACAAGGAATGACAGGCTGCACTATTGACAAGCCAATTTTCAAGAGCAAAACTGAGGTTTGTTTTTTTTAATGTTTTTTTTTAATGTAGAACATCTTTTCTCACTTTTAGTGAGAGTTTTAAAGACAAAGCACTCTTATCTCTCTCAATAAATTCAGGCTTCTTTCATTGTCGCCTATGAGATTAAAACCAACAGTCAACTTGAGAGGAAGATTTTTGTCACTGCAGATATCACCAGGTACTGTTCCTTTGGCACAAGTACATTTCATGTAAGCATAGATACAGTACAAATGTTTTCACTTTTCTCTTTTAGTGGAAATCAGGAGCATGCCCCTACAAGTGAACTTTACAAAAAGCAATGGATTGATGTGAAATACAGCATTTTCATGACATTTGAAAGGTGTGTGTTGTTCTGTTTAAAAATAAAAGAAGTCAATTAGAAATTAACAAATGTTGTCTTGCATAGTATTTATTTAATCTTTAACATATGTCTTTTTAGCTCCCTTAGCTACAACAATTTCACATTTGGGATGACATTTCAGAAACCAGTCCAACAGTCAATCAAAGTATGAAATAACTTCTTGAGTAAGTTCCTTGATTTAGAATGAACGTAACGATTGGTGTTCCTTTTCTTTTCTTATTTAGGTTACAAATTATATCAGAACACTTAACTTTACCGTGGTGATCAGGGTTCCAGTGAAACTTGGTGAAAAAGACATTTGGGTGGATTTGAGCAGCCTACAGGTAATATATAAATGTTTTGCCATGATGCAAAATCATGGCAAAACCAAGCATACATAAATCAAATATACTGCAGATTTCAGACTGTCAGAGTGGAAATGATGAAGAACCAGGTGCCACAGATTTTGTTCCAAAGATACAAAAGGATAAAGTGGTGGTAAGTATGCCTCTGCACTTTAGCTGCTGAAAATCAGACTAATTGTAGAGTTAAAAACACATTGCACACTACACTGATCTTTATCTAACAATGTAAAGCATCTTGAAGCAACTGTTGTTGTGATTTGGTACTATATAAATAAAATTGGATTGAACTGAATATATCACAATACACTGGATCACAGCAAGTGTACTCTTTTTAAATCACCCACAGGACTGCTCTGTAGCCATGTGCAGAGTGTTCAAGTGCAACACATTCATGGCAAGGCTGCAGAGTAGGACGTACAAAATCTCTGCCAACCTCAGTTCAAGATGGATAGAGCAGGTAATTAAAGGGTAATTGTGGTAATAAAAAAAAAAAAGTACAACTGTTACTATGTACTTGTAACTTCATTAAATTTTTCAGACATTTACTCTTAACTCATTCTTTTTTTGTTGTTGTTGTTTAAAAGATTGGACTTCAATCTGCCAAATTCCTCTTGACCAGCACAGCCAGTCTGGAGTACGATGAAACCCAGTACATCTACTTTTCAACAGGGTCCAACAGTAATCCTCCTGTATACAAGGTGAGTACACAATATTTCCTCTTGTTTCAGTTATACAAGAGCTGGAAAGTCATCCACATTCTGTCACCTCATTGTTCAGATAGAGGCAGAAGTAGACGTGTGGCCTGAGCCAGATTTTACCAAAGAGATCATTGGAGGATCCCTGGGAGGTTTGGCCTTTCTGGCTTTACTCACTGTTGGCCTGTATAAGGTGAGATGGTCTACTTTTTTTTCCAGTCAATATCACAATTTTAAAAATGTTTAAAAGAGTTAAAGAAACTGTTTCAAAGCTTATTATCTTTAGTCACTAACTTTTTATTACATTATTATTATAGTATATCATTTATTTTCCTTTGTCATTGCAACTCCATTGCATGATTGCTGCCTTTTTAAATGTTTTTTTCCTTGCACTCCTAGGCTGGATTTTTCAAGAGTAAATATAAACAGATGATAAATGAAAATGCAAAAGACAGCAGCTAATGCAGGTGCATCCCCAGCGGAATTACCTAAAAAGAAACAAACATGGTGTGTGTAAATGTTCATGCCACCACATTTGAAGAATTATACAAAAAAACAGCTGTGTCTGAAATCATTCCCTCACTCACTCATTCACTATTATCTATAACATAGGTTCCTACCTGGTGGTCATGACCCTAAAAATTGGGTCACAACATAAACCTCAAATATCAAAGAACGTTTATTTTTTTACAAAGTACCTTCAGAAGTGCTTCATAGTCTTTTACAGGATCATACACATTCATCAGAATATGAGAAAAAACTCCAAATTAAGATGTCTGAACAGAAAAACATAATTGTCAATTTACTGCTTAGATATCACACATTCACCCCAAGGTAAAGCATCATAAATATATATAATTCAGACTCCTGGAAAAGACTAAATGTAGTGAACTACTGGATCGGAATAGAGGGATTTTGATCCAATCCTGTGGTAGATCTTTTCAAAGTGGCTGTATATTTTTTAGGAATCTTATTGCTCATCTCAAGGGTGTAGATTTGGTTTTGGTATTGGTGGGGACGGATGATTCAACCACCGAACCCTGCCCTGTTTCTTTTTTTTTTTTCTTTTGTCTTTGCTTCTTGATAAAAAAGGAAAAATATACTTGCCTACATATGCTATTCTACATGCTTTTAAACCATTTAAAATTACAATTCAGAGTTTTATATGTGAATTATATAATGTTAAGTTACAATTAAATAAATGACTAAGTATTTTAGACTTTAGTTTGCTTCAGCCATATTCCATATAAATCAGGTATCATACAAAAATAAAAATACAGTCATGACAATAAAAGAATATGACTTTAAGGACTTAACAACATTACTTCAGTTATAGTACACCAACATCTCTGATACATTAGCACTATGGGAACACTGAATGACTTGGTGGTTTTTGTCCATAAAACTACTCATCTAAGATTACCACAAAGTAAAAGATCTCTCAGCAAAATAATGCAACATTTTAGGCACACTATTGCCCCTATCAACTCAGTGAGCTGGGATTTTTTATTCTAAACATGAACTACTGTTACAGCAACAGACATGGACGACTGGTGTCCCACACAACAACTCAATGTCCACTATGTGAAGGAGCCAAATACATGTCTTCTCCTCTCGTTAACTGAGATAAACTGCTGGCATATTTGTTTTATATATATACTGTCCAGTCTCTCCTGGTGGACATGGCATACAGCAGCATTGTTTAATCTCATTTGAGTCATTGTTGAACTTAGCCATGTTTTTAGTCTTCTGAGAGCACTGAAGCTTCTTTCAGCCTCAGCTGAGGATACTGGGATGATGATAATAAATACTAGTTAATCTATAGCACCAAAACATCAGTCAGTCACCTGTGACCTCGTCTCTTCACCTCTGTCCGAGCTACAACATGGCAGAGCTGCCTCTGTCACTTGATAAGTAACAGTGAGACATTCCAAATACATGCAGTCACACGTGTTTTAAATAAAGTAATGAACCAACAAGTCATCATCCAATTTCATCTGTGATCTTGTATCCCCATTACTCTGAGCTTTATGTTGGTTCTTCTGTCACCTGACAAATAGGACATACATGACAATACGAATAAAATGGGTAGCTGCTTCAGTGTTTCTATCAATTTGTGCAGATCTTGACTCATCAGTAATGTTTGTAGGGTGAGTGCATTTTAAAACAATTTGTGCAGAATGCACTACAAGGTGGAATATTTGCAAAATCATGACTAGAGATGGACCGATCCGATATTACGTATCGGTATCGGTCCGATACTGACCTAAATTACTGGATCGGATATCGGAGAAAAATAAAAAATGTAATCCGATCCATTAAATATCACGAAAGCACCTCACAAAACTTGCAACACGCCGTAACTCACCTCAGAACGTTAGCACGTCGGAGCAGTATGCATCACGTGATAGAGCGGCTGTGGCATGCAGGACCTGTCGGTGGTCTGGATAGCATGTGGAGCTTCGCTAGCAACCCGGCATTTCATCTCCGACAAAGTTATCCCCGAGAGAAGTAAAGCAAGTGTGTAAGTCCATCTCTGAATGTTTGTAAAGCATTCCTGCGTTAAGCTTAACAAACGATATATAGAGCGACTGCCTCTTCTTGCTGCTACTTCAATCATGAAACTGCTTAACGATCAGCTGATCGGCTTTTCTGTCGCCAGTCGTGTCTCTAGTTTGCTTTTGGCCCACTTTGCACCAGAAAGAGGAAACCAGCGGCTGAACAACAGCAGCACGTTTAAGCTTGATAAGCTGTTGTTAGAATGTATTTAATATTACTTTCTACTCGAGGATCTTTTTCTACGTAGCTGACGCTGGTAACTGTGCAGGGGCGGATCTAGCAAAGTTTAGCCAGGGGGGCCGATAGGGCATTAACAGGGAAAAGGGGGCACAAAGACATACTTTTCTTTCTTATTCTCATTTAAAATGTCGAGCTTTTAATAAATAATTATCTGACACCCAAAGTTTTAATTTGATGTAAAATGAATAGAAGTCAATTACTGTATATAGTAACTATTAAGTCTAATATACCCTAGTAAGCTATAGTACTTTTTCCTTTGGGAAGGTACCATCTGTGCAGTCTGCAATTTTGTTGAAGAAAGATGTTGAATCTATTTAATATTTCTTGAAAAATAATTGATTTCTGTGCATTTTTTTTCACACTGCATCAAATTAAGGTTGATTACGTCGATTAAGCATCATGAGGTGGCGCGTGAGGGGTGGTTCCCTATTTTTTATTTATTTATTTTTGTTGTTGCTGGGAGTTGGAGCCCTATTAGTTAGGTTGCTTAATATTTATGCTAAGTACTCTTTAAAATACCAGAATAGGGAGGATGGTGTAGGTTTAAGTTTATTAGATTGATCAGTATTGCTGAACTATGATCTGTACGCTCGAGTGGGATGGCCTTCGTTGTCCTCCAGGAGGTTTGCTCACTGGTGCATCTTTATTTATAAGGCCCTGCTTGGACAAATGCCCACCTACATTTGCGATCTGCTCACACGGAGAAGTACTGTTTCTTACAGCCTGCGTTCAAGCGATCTTTTATTGCTCAATGTTCCATTTGCCAGAACTGAACTGGGAAAGAGGGCTTTTACTTATGCTGCCCCTTTCACATGGAACATGATGCAAAAAGACTGGAAGATAGCAGATCTTATTTCATTAAATGCTTTCCAGATTGAGAGAGCCAGAGAAAAATGTTTTTAAAATGTAATTGTTATTTATAATATGTGTGTAACTTTGTAATTTTAACGTGTTGTCGCCTCTTGGCCAGGACTCCCTTGCAAAAGAGGTTTTTAATCTCAATGGGACTTTTCCTGGTTAAATAAAGGTTAATAATAATAATAAAACTATGAAATATTTTTTTTTGCATACAGGTATAACAGAATAGCTTTAGTGTAGTTGTTGTTTTAAACTTGAGTATGAACTTATACAAAATGCAGCAAGATATTTAAAAAACAGTTTTGTTGATTAAAAAACACTATATCGGATTCATATCGGTATCGGCAGATATTCAAATTTATGATATCGGTATCGGTATCGGACATAAAAAAGTGGTATCGTGCCATCTCTAATCATGACTACCTTGTGATATTTCGTCTCAAAAATTAAATATCCTGGCTTGCTCGAGGCTGCCGTTTTCTCTGACAGTTTCAATCAAAAAAGCCTAGCATAGCCTGTAACGTTATTATGATGGACACATATTATGAGTTAACTTGGCTTCAAGTGACTTACAGGTTTCTTTGAAAAATTTCTCTTTGCTGCCATCCTCCTCTCCTCCTTGCAGGTCCTGGCAGCGCAGGCTTGCCACTGCCAAAACTAAACAGAGCTCCCTGAAAGGCACAGCCAATCAAATTGGCCATATTTGTCACATGATGTAGGACTCCAGTAGAGAAGTAATTTAACTCTTTCTGCACTGCTAGGTGAATGAGATGTTGACAGATCGATTTTTTTCTTTCTGTCGGTTTTGTTTTTCTTTACTCGAAGAGATCAAATTATTGGTGGGTACAATTCAGTAACTGCTGGATATTGGTGGGGACATGTCCCTTCCATCCATGCCAAATCTACACCTTGGCTCATCTATGTTGTAACTTGTGTGAGTTTAAATTTCTGCAAACATTTCACAATGATTGTTTAGAATTTTTTTGCTAGGTGAAAAGAACTTTCATGGCATCATGTATTGTAAAAATGTATGAAATTCGGTGGATATATTTCAATACTTAGCTTGCTTATAAAACCCTGAGAAATGTGACTTGCTTTATTCAGAAATAAATTAAAAGATTTTTCAGCTTTGTGTTGTATTATATGAAAAAGGTATTTCATATTTCAGTGTTAATCATTTGCTGTATGTAAACATAATAATTAATTACTGATCTCATATGACTCATTAACACATTTTTAATTTGAAAAATGAAAGTATAGCGTAATAAACATATTCTTGGCTAATGAGTTTGGATCATCATTATGCAAATTAATGCACTCTTGATGAGTCCTTCTGAAGCAGGGATGTCAAACTCATTTTACATTGTGGGCCAGTAAAACTTCTTTACACTCCAGTTACATATTTAACTGTTTTTCTACACGATAAAGAGAAAACTGTTGTGACAAAGAAAGAATTCTGTCAGCATGACTCTTTGGACTTAAATTGTCAAAAAGAGAAACAGAAATTTCTATAGTAGAAAGTGAAAAACAGAAAAGTTTCTGTTTTTCACAAAGTTACAGATTGTTTTTTTTAGAGACATAGCTAAGAGTTTTGCAATTTGGCATAATTTGTGAAAGCTTAAATTACTTCGGTACTGAATGTCAGAAATTAGGCCTTATTGTCAGAGGTTATTTTGGGGAAAAAACAACAACAACAACAAAAAAACCCAATACACTTTCTGTCTTCGGAACAACTGCCCCCCTTCCTTCTTTCATGATAAAACGATTGGCCGCAAGTCCCACCTCTGCCCGCATGGATTCTTAGGAGGGCTGAAAATTCGGCTCCAACATATAGACTGGCCATTAATAACTGACATATGAAATTGTCTTGCAGTCCAGATATAATTCCCTCGAAGCACAGGCAGACGCAAGTGGTTTTCTGTCACTGATTTATTTGAAGACTTCTCTCCAAAGCCACCATAAAAACTATACAGCATTAACAAAATAAAACTCAACGTAAGACACAGCACCAAAAATAACACCGTACAACAAACACGATAAATCAATAAATATCTCGTTGGCTGCATGCTGCAAAAAGCGAATAAGCCGCCGTTCTTCTGAGGTTTCCTTTAACCGTCTGTAGTTAAAGTCCACTTAACATGACTTTCAATAAAGACCATTTTTTCTGCATGCTTACAGGTGTTTTCGCCTTCTTTCTACCCAAAGAGGAAACTAGCGCAACTGGTAAGCGAGCTTGACTTTCAAAATAAGAGCACCAAAACGTTAACTGCATAAATGGTGTATGGGGAAAGAGGACCCAAGATGCAGGACTCTGCGATGCAAACAGTGCGTTTATTTACAGTGGAGTAAACAGTACACAATAAATTCCCCGTGCGCCTCCAAATCCCGTGCCGTGACTCCTTCTCAGTGCCCGTGCTCAGTGTCTCCGCTCCCGTGAAACTTGTGCTCGCTGCTCTCCCGTTCCCGCACTCCTGCTGGAAAACTACAAAGACAGCCGTTAACCCACAACTTAACAGCGATAGACTTAGCATGCACTGACTTTGCTGGAAACACTGACGGGTAGTGACTCAACGATCCAGCGTCGAGGAGCTCTCAGCCACACTGCTTTGTAGCTCCGCTGATGAGGCTTGATCGCGCCAGGTGTGTGTGGAGATCCTTGAGTGTGCCTGTCACCCCCACGCCCACAAACACACACACACACCTGCCAAAACACCTGCCAGACCCAATCCCTAAATAAACAAAAACAAAACCCTCTCTAGGGCCACAGTCCAAAAAGTCTGACCGAGCACCCAGCAGCGGTGTGAAAACTGTCCCCACAAAACAGTTCAGGTGGCCTATCACGGGTGCAATGGCAGCAGCGCTGCAGCTCCGGGGAGCAGCCACGGATCCGGCGGAAACAGTGTGGCGGCTCCGGCGGCCTGCCACGGGTCTAGTGGCAACGTCGTTGCAGCTCCGGCGGCCTGCCACGGGTCTAGTGGCAACGTCGTTGCGGGTCCGGCAGCCTGCCACGGGCCCAATGGCGATGATGATGACGGGGCTCAGGCGGCCCGCCACGGGTCCAGTGGCGGCGATGCTGCACCCCTGGCGAGTGGCCACGCGTCCAGTGGTGGCGGCGCTGCAGCTCAGGTGAGCCACAGTGTAGAATGGCCCATGATCCCTGAAGTGCTGGCCGAGCTAAACGTGGACGACATGGAGGCCACGCTGGATGTGGAGGGCGCGCTGGACATGGGGGTCCCTCCAGCACACTGACCTCCTGCCAAAACACAAACATGGAGCACAGGAAAAGCAGCAGAGCAGAACACCCCCATAAAATACAATAATAATAATAATAATCATAGTCCACACTGCTGACAGACCCCGAGTCCCTGGAACCGGGTCCGTGAAAATAAAATAACAAAACATAAAGTAATGTACAGCTTAAACAATTTACAGTAATGGCATGGACCTTGACAAGATAAAGAAATAATCCAAATTATATAAACAATGTCATCATGCCAACAGCTACACTCCCACCAAATCGCACTAATCTTCATGTGGGATTTTCCTAATGAAATAGTGTCTTTAAACAAGCATTTCTACTTATCACCAAAGAATGTCCTGTTATCAACTCTTTGTCAGGTAACTTCTAGCAAACAACCCTTTAGTCTGCTTCTAAGAGAGTAACCACCCTTTGAACAGGTCTCTCAAGAAAAACTGTTTTAGCTGTGGGGGTCCCACCTTTGTCATGTGTATTATCACCAATGAGCAACTTTATTTTCCTCACTCGATTATCTGATCCTGGATAAACTTCTGACTCTAAGATAAACATCTTCGTTGACAAACTCTCCAGGCGGGGGCAGAACGATCTTGGACTTCATTGTTAAGATGTGGTTTGGAGTCAGTGGTTCAGGGCCTGATGGATCATTCAAATGTTCAGTTGTGAGTGGTCTGCTACTGAAGATAGCTATGACCTCATACAGAAAGGTTCTTAAGGAGGTGCAGTCAAGCCTTTGTGATGACTGATCGTAAATAGCAGTAAGAACACTTCTTATAGTCCTTATTTGACGCTCCCAGACACCTCCCATATGACTTGCTGGGGGGGTTCATGAGAAATTCACATCCCAGAGTGCTAGCCTTTTCTTGATCATTCCTTTCATTAACTCCATGATCTCTCTCCTAGCACCAACAAAATTTGTTCCTTGGTCGGATCTTAGCTGTCGAACATTTCCTCTTATCAATGAATGCCCTTAAAGCATTGAGAAATGCATCAGTTGTCATGTCATCAACCACTTCTATATGTATGGCTCTTGAACATAGATAGGTATATAAAAGACCATATTTTTTGAGTCTTTCTTCCTTCCTTAACATAGATTGGACCAAAGCAGTCCATGCCAAAGTAAGTAAAAGGCGGTGTTGTTTCTGTCCTATCTTGTGGCAAGTCACCCATTTTTTGCTCTTCAGTGGATCTTCTGTAATTCCTGCAGGTCACACATTTAATAATATGTGATGAAACTGCACTGCTGCATCCCAGGATCCACCAACCATTTGCTCACAGTTCGTTCATTGTCATTCCACATCCTTGATGATGGATTATTTTGTGAAAATGCTTGATTAGTAAAGCTGCTACATAGCTATTCTTTGGTAGAATTGCTGTATGCTTCACATGAGGGTGCAACGTGGCTTGACTTAAACATCCTCCCACTCTTAAAATCCATTCTTCATCCAAGAAAGGATTTAACTTGCACAGTGGACTGGTTTCAACTATTGTTTTTTGTTTCAAGCTCTTTATCTCATCTGAAGCAACTTGGCAATAACAAGTTCTGCTTATTTCCTTTCCTCTAGACTTGTGCTATCACTTGTCATTCTGATGTATCGTTTCAGTCTGGCAACTGCTCTCGAAAACTTTGACCAGTCAGAGAATTTCTTGAGGTGATCCAACAATGATTGGTCTTCCTTTGACTTAGTGTTACACACAATCAGTTCAGGATCATCCTCCTTGATTTCTCCCACCTTGCATTGTCTGCCAGGCAGTGGCATTTCAAAGTGACCTGTATCATTTTAGATGATGTTTTCTCTTAACTTTGTCAGGAACTTGAGATCATCTTGAGACACAACATCTTCTCCAGTTCTTTCTGAAAAGTCTGATTCCAAGACCCTTATGATGTCTGAGGGAGTGACTTCCTTTACTTTGGTTTGGCTCACATAATGAACTACCCTTTTGAGGTTGACAGAAGACAACATCTGGTATCACTTGTCTCACAACTATGCGATGACTGATTCCAGTTGCGTCCCCATAAGCAACACAGGAGTTCCCATTACCAACAATACTCCATCCAAGGTCTGTACGTTGGGCATAAGGCCCATTCTCTTTGCCAGACACAACCTCTCTTGGAAGTAGGGCTTGTGTACAGTTGTATCCAATAAGCAGACCCACTTCACTGTCCTGCAGAGGTGCAATTTCTGCCTGTAAGTGTTCTAGATGGGGCCATTCCCCTGCAGTTTCATTACCGTATTTTCACGACCATAAGACGCACTGTACTAAAAGGCGCAGTCTCAGTTATGTGTGCCATTACTGTATTTAACACACACATAAGGCGCACTGGATTATAGGGCGCATACAAGTACCGTATGCGTATTTAAAAATAAAGCGGGAGCAAACCTGAGTTCGGTACCTTACTCACATTTCTATTACCGGTAATCGTCATCATCAACAACACACAAGCATACAAGTGTGCGTATTTAAAAATAAAGCAGGAGCAAAACGAAGTTTGGTACTCACATTTTTATCATCAATCAAACCCATCGAAGTCCTCATCCTCTGTGTCTGAATTGAACAGCTGCGCTAAATCTCCATCAAACATGCCAAGTTCACTTTCTTCACTGTCAGAATCACTTTCCGTGCCGTGCGGCTCCTCGGAAATGATGCCGGCTTTTGCGAAAGCTCGAACAACAGTGCCAGCAGACATGTTAGCCCAAGCATCTACAATCCATTGGCAAATTGTGGCGTAACACCCCCGGCACTGCCTTCCACTCTTGGTGAAACTGTGGTCTCCATCGGTCATCCATCGCTCCCAGGCCGCTCGCAGACTTACTTTGAACGGGCGGTTCACACCGATGTCCAGCAGTTGGAGTTCCTTTGTCAGGCCTCCCGGAATGACAGCAAGCTCACAGTTCATTTGTTTCACTAGTTTTTTCACATCGGCTGTGAGATGGGCACGCATAGAGTCACAGATTAAGAGCGATGGTGATGCGTGGAAAAAACCACCTGGTCTCCTTACATACACCTCCCTCAGCCACTCTTTCATCATTTCCTCATCCATCCAGCCCTTTTCATTTGCCTTAATGATGATTCCTGCTGGAAACTTCTCTTTAGGCAAAGTCTTTCGCTTAAAAATCACCATAGGCGGCAGTTTCTGTCCATTAGCATGGCAGCCAAGCACAACAGTAAAAGAAGACTTTTCATACCCTGTTGTGCGTATCGCTACCATGCTGGTCCCCTTCTTCTCCACAGTGTGACTCACCGGGATGTCAAAAGTGAGCGGGACCTCGTCCATGTTTGTGATGTGGCTGGGCTGGATGTTTTTGTCGCCGATGTGTTTGCTGCAGTAGGAGCGGAAGATGGCCAGCTTTTCCTTATAATCCGCTGGAAGTTGCTGCGCTACTGTAGTCCTGGTCCGGATGGAAAAATGGCACCGTTTCATAAAACGAAAGCACCAAGACGGACCTCCTTGGAAATGTTCAATGTTCATCTCTTCAGCTAGTGAAACTGCTTTTAGCCGAATGGTGACCGTCGAAACACTTCTCCCGCTCGTTCTTTGCTCGATGATCCACCGCCCACACTTCACCCTTTAGCGTTCTCATGGTGTTCTCTACTACGTCCTCCTTACAACACACAGGGCGCACTGCGCTATAGGGCGCGCCGTACTTTTTGAAGAAAATCTAAGACTTTTAGTCTTATGGTCGTGAAAATACAGTAGCTGGGAGTTCTGTTAGCTGGGATGAAATCACGCATGTACACTGGTGGTAAGGAGATTCTCTTGCTGGAGTAAAAGCCACAGACTTTATTAAGCCCGATTCTTTTATCCCCATGATAGAACAGAGAAAACCCAACTTAGAGTGGTCAAAACATTCAGAATTCTTTTATTCAATCATCTTCCGGAAGAGAGAGCCCTGCACAGCCCAAAGCCAGTTGCAGAATCTCTTAACATTAGAAGCTAAAAAATGTGTCTCATATAGGTGTTATTCTGGTACTTTACACGTCACACACAGTTTTGATACAAACAACTCCTTATATTTTACTAGTTCCTCTTTTTCTGTCTGGCTTCCTATATTTATTAATATGCTTGTACAGCTCTACAGTAACTTCCTGTTTTTCAGTCTGGCTGAGCACTTAGTTTGTGAGTCAAACTGGCCTTGGTTTACAAGCCTTTGTTACTAAGATACATAAAACAATATCCTCAGAAAATAAGCACTAAGAATATATGTTTATTCCATAACAATTTGTAGGTCATTACTCTTTGAGAACTCACAACTGTAGTTCTTGACGTCATGATACTGGGGAAACTCTGATAGGAAGAGGTCTGGCAGACCCAAAGCCACAACTGAATCAGAGGACAAGTTTCTGAGAGTTAACAGCTTGCGTGATAGGTGGCTCACAGGACAACAGCTTCAAGCACAGCTTAATAGGGGTCATAGTAAGTGTGGGAATATATTATTATAACTCTAGGGATTTAGCTGCGTAACTGTTAGCAAATCATTATATTTGTTAGTCATTTAAGTAGATCATAGGTCAGTAGGTCATACTAACATGCACACACATAGAGAGAGAGAGATAGAACTCGGAGAGTGACCGCAGCTGGACAGAAGCAGATAACACCTTTAAGTGTTAGTTTCTGTGAGAATGGGAAACAACTCCTTAAAAGGAGATAACAGTGAGCCTGTGGGACCCCTGTGAGGATTTTACTTTTCCACTAAGGTTGAGAGTCGGGTGACAGGAGGTGGGGGTGCAAAGGTATAAGTGTAACTGCTGAGTCAGGAGGGTTCAGATCAACTAGTGTTATGTAGGGCATACCATGGTTTGTGTGCAATTGGTTGATCTCCAAATGCGAATTTGTTTAATTTGTTTGCAATGAAAAGTTGAACCTAGTCTATTGTCCTGTCGCGCTTCTTCTGCCAAAAAGATCGGGGAGAGACGGTGAGGGCTCTAGTCTCTACAGTTTTGGTGTTTCTGCCCGGTTATTGGCAGGAGTTTTGAACTGGTCGAGGCAACGCCGGCTTAAAATAAAGACAAAGCACGTACAAACTCCAAAAAGCACATACAAATTCCAAAGCACGAACAAACTCCAAAACACATTTCTAGCGTTAACTGAACTTCCAAAACAGAGCTACCTAGATCACTTAAATTACACAATTAAAAGCATATGTGTATTGTTTGTGTATTTATACACAAGCACTCATATATTCAAATAATTAAAAAAAAAAGTTCATTTACCTGTTACTAACACACACCAAATTCGGTCGTTGGTACTTCCTGGCTTGTGTAGCCACTAGCCAGGAAGCAGCACAAAAGCTCAACACTGCGCCGAGCATCCTGGAGCACTTCTGTTATGTTTCGTACGTGCTTCGGACTTTGTACGTGCTTCGTCTCTAGCGGCCACTGGAAATATACTTTTATTTATTCACTCCACATAAAATGTAATAAATAAATCATATAATACAAAAACCAACTATTTATATTTCAACTTTTAACTATTTAAATTTTCAGCTTTCCTTTTAAACAAATTTAAAGTGAAACAACACAAAACACTGCAAATCACAACACAAATATAAATTAAAATATGAAAACAAAAAGAAGATGCACATTCTCTGTCATATGGGCCTGCATGAATAAACTTTCTGAATCCTTTATCATCTGCAACTGAAAATAGTTGTGGATGATTACTATACGTTTCTAATGTGACGTTATTGTCCCTGGCTCTCTTTCTCTCTTTCCCTCCTGCTCTGTTCCTGTGCTATTGCGAGTGTTACTACCGCCCCTCCCCTATGAGGTGCCGTAAGGGACATTATTACTGAAACACTCTCACACACACAACTGAAACGCTCTCACACACACAACTGAAATTTTAGCTCTCACACACACTACTGAAATTTTAGCTCTCACACACACTACTGAAATTTTAGCTCTCACACACACAACTGAAACGCTCTCACACACACTACTGAAACGCTCTCACACACACTACTGAAACGCTCTCACACACACTACTGAAATTTTAGCTCTCACACACACAACTGAAATTTTAGCTCTCACACACACTACTGAAATTTTAGCTCTCACACACACTACTGAAACGCTCTCACACACACAACTGAAACGCTCTCACACACACAACTGAAACGCTCTCACACACATTACTGAAACGCTCTCACACACACTACTGAAACGCTCTCACACACACTACTGAAATTTTAGCTCTCACACACACAACTGAAACGCTCTCACACACACTACTGAAATTTTAGCTCTCACACACACAACTGAAACGCTCTCACACACACTACTGAAATTTTAGCTCTCACACACACAACTGAAACGCTCTCACACACACAACTGAAATGCTCTCACACACACTACTGAAACGCTCTCACACACACTACTGAAATTTTAGCTCTCACACACACAACTGAAACGCTCTCACACACACTACTGAAACGCTCTCACGCATACTACTGAAACGCTCTCACACACACTACTGAAACGCTCTCACACACACTACTGAAACGCTCTCACACACACTACTGAAATTTTAGCTCTCACACACACAACTGAAATTTTAGCTCTCACACACACTACTGAAATTTTAGCTCTCACACACACAACTGAAACGCTCTCACACACACTACTGAAACGCTCTCACACACACTACTGAAACGCTCTCACACACACTACTGAAACGCTCTCACACATACTACTGAAACGCTCTCACACACACTACTGAAACGCTCTCACACACACTACTGAAATTTTAGCTCTCACACACACAACTGAAATTTTAGCTCTCACACACACTACTGAAATTTTAGCTCTCACACACACAACTGAAACGCTCTCACACACACTACTGAAACGCTCTCACACACACTACTGAAACGCTCTCACACACACTACTGAAATTTTAGCTCTCACACACACAACTGAAATTTTAGCTCTCACACACACTACTGAAATTTTAGCTCTCACACACACTACTGAAACGCTCTCACACACACAACTGAAACGCTCTCACACACACAACTGAAACGCTCTCACACACATTACTGAAACGCTCTCACACACACTACTGAAACGCTCTCACACACACTACTGAAATTTTAGCTCTCACACACACAACTGAAACGCTCTCACACACACTACTGAAATTTTAGCTCTCACACACACAACTGAAACGCTCTCACACACACTACTGAAACGCTCTCACACACACTACTGAAACGCTCTCACACACACTACTGAAATTTTAGCTCTCACACACACAACTGAAATTTTAGCTCTCACACACACTACTGAAACGCTCTCACACACACTACTGAAATTTTAGCTCTCACACACACTACTGAAACGCTCTCACACACACTACTGAAACCAGAGGCGGAGCCAGACATTTGAAACACCCGGGGCTTAGCCCAAAGAGTAGTATGCATGTGGGATTTTTTTTTTTTTTTTTGGGGGGGGGGTGTAGAAATGACTGAAAGATTAATAGGCTCTGTTCAAAAAAGAATGACTTCATATAGGGAAAAATATATATCACATGTGCAGGACACCTTAAACTAGTTTTTTAATTAAGCAGCAAGGCAGAACAAGGTCAGGGCTGTATCAAGACACGAGGACTAAACCCCAATTCAACCAGACCCAGAACTGATCCAGAATTAAAACAGGACTACAACAGTTCAAAATCAGGACTACTGAGGACTTAACCAAGACAGAACCAGAATCAGAACTAGATGATAGCACTAAAAATCATCATAGACCTGCACTACACTTATTTTTTAATTCTACCAAAGTCCACTATTTAGATTGAGAAAAGTTTATATAATTATTTAGCCTTGTTGTGCAAACAAGCCTGCATAACTTAATAAATATAGAATTTGAAAAATAACAAACCTAAAAAGAAACACTAGGTACGAGATACATGAGTACCTATGATACGGTGATACTTTTGGTAAACAACCATTTGACTAACATGTGTGTCTCACCTGCTCTTGTTCATCTCTGTTCCTCTCTCTCCCTCTTTGTGCTGACAATCATCAAATATACAGTTGAAACCAGATATTTACTCTTCAGATAAAAACACTTTTTTAATTGTAACATCAAATCAGACTAAATGTTTATTTTTTTTTAGATTGATAAATATAAAAACATATTTGTTAACTTTAAGAATAAAGAGAGAAACTATCTGTATTTCTTAATTGCAAATGGCACCAAATTGTATTTAAACTGAGCCACACTTATGGAGCTCCACAGTTCTTTTTCTGGTGTTTTGGTTGACATCTCTTGATTTTCCCATGTCACAGAAACAGGCTCTGTGTTTTGCCTTATATGCATCCACAGCTGTGCCACCAATTTACTCACATGGACTCTACTAACCTATCAGAAGCTTCTTCAGCTCAGAATGGAATCGTCTGCAGTTTTCTTATTAATTAACAATAAATTTAGTGTACATGTACTCCTACATTTGATGAAAGTGATAAAAATAGCTCTGTCTCTTTATTCTGACATTTAACTAATTCAAAATATATTTCAATATTTATCTAAAACAAAAATTTACTCTAAATTGATGTTGTACAGTAAAAATGTTTTATGTTTTCTCCCTAAAGTGTAAATATCTGGTTACAAATGTGAATATCCTGCTGTGTACTGAAATTCTTCTTGTTTTGCATAGAAATATACTGAACAACATACAAAGCATAATATATAAAATAACATTTACCTGAGTTTTTTCTTTGAAAGAAGCCTCTAATGTCCATTCTTATGTTTCAGTACATAACTGAAACCGATTTAGTCGGGGAGGGTAAGAACTGAAAATATGAAATAAACACACGTAAGCTAAGACTCTAAAAAAAATAGCATTTGTTCGGCTTTTCATTTCGCCATTTGTTGATTCACTTGAAGAGCAAGTAACGTAATATTGGTCAAGTGATCAGTTTGATATCAATCTTTCGTGATGCACCGTCATATTTACATTATTTGTACGGTACGAATGATTTGCTTTGGTACCTGCTCAAACTTAAGCTCTCCTTAGTATGGCTGGCTCCGTTTCTCCAACAGCGCACTCACGGGCAGCAGCTGCCCCGCCCTCTCGCTCAGTCGCTTAGTGCCTGAGCTCGGATCATACCAATATCAGGGGGGGATTCACGCACAGTCGTAAATTCCCACAGTGTGCACTATGTGCTTCGAATATTGTGTGTACTTTTTGTTTTATACAGTTGTCAGCCAGGCATCTAACTATGAAAAAATTACACTCCAAAATACCCCGGGCTTCTGACAAAACAACCCGGGCTTAAGCCCCGTAAGCCACCCCCCCGCTCCGCCCCTGACTGAAACGCTCTCACACACACTACTGAAACGCTCTCACACACACAACTGAAACGCTCTCACACACACTACTGAAACACTCTCACACACACTACTGAAACGCTCTCACACACACTACTGAAATTTTAGCTCTCACGCACACTACTGAAACGCTCTCACACACACTACTGAAATTTTAGCTCTCACGCACACTACTGAAACACTCTCACACACACAACTGAAACGCTCTCACACACACTACTGAAACGCTCTCACACACACAACTGAAACGCTCTCACACACACTACTGAAACGCTCTCACACACACCACTGAAACCAGAGGCATTTCTGCTGAACAGGAAGTTGTTTCCTGACAAGGAAACTGATGGAAAAAGTGGTATATTTCAAAACACTACAAGGATTTCTACTCAGCAACCTGCTAGTACAGCAGTCCCCAACCTTTTTTGCGCCACGTAAACAATATAAAAAATAAAAAAAACGATAAATACCATGAAAACCATAAATAGAAATGTGTTCGAATTTTTGTGGAGGAATAAAACCCATTACATAGAAAGATCTCAGCTTGTGAAGGGATACAATAAAGGTGGTATCAAAACTCCAGAATTGGAATTTATGGTTGGCACCCTTAGAATTAAATGGTTAAAATCTTGTCTGTCACAGCCAGACTCTACTTAGCTCCACATCCCATGATTCTTGTTTAATAAAATAGTATACAGGATTAGACTTTATTTTGAAATGTGATTTTGCGGCAAATAAAATCCCCATAAAGATATCAAACTTTCCAAAACAGACGTTGCATTTTTGGGAAAATGAGATTTACCCACAACTTCTCCCCATAATTCAACCTTATGGAATAATAGGGTAATAACACTTAATCAAAAATCAATTTTCAAGAGTGACTGGTTTGAACAAAAATATTATATTCATAACAGATTTGTTGGATGATAACGGTGTCATTCTAAGTTACACAGACTTTTCAGAAAAATATTGTCTAAACTGTTCTCAAAGAGAATATAACACATTTTGTGAACTGGTCCCACTGCCTCTGCTTCATTTGATTAAAATTTTTATGATATACAATAATTTCTCATCAGTGCTCCCAAATTTATTGCTAGGGCAATGTCAGCTGTTTGATAAAAATGCAATAAGAAATTTGTTAGTAGTTTCTTCAAAGACAAAATATTTCATAGTTACAACAGAATGGTTACATGGCATGGTTCTAGTTTAGTTATTTCATATACACTGGATAAAGCATACTAAAAATTTATGAAATAGCCTATTCTACCTAAAGTTAAAGAAACACACTTTAAACAAAACTAATACTGTGGCAGAATTTCTAAAAAAAGAGATTTGGCTTTGAGGTGGATCAGTGTTCTTTTTGTACTGATGAAAATGAAACCCTAGAACATCTTTTTTTTTCCTATGCCCTATCACACAATGTATTTGGTGCAACTTAAAAAATTGGATTTCCCTAAATATTAATGATGTGCCACTGTTTGAATTACATCATAATTTTTTTTATATGGATCATCTAGCATTGGATGTCTCAGACATTATTAACATCATCATACTTGTTGAGTATTGCAGCATCGACAGCGATCAACTCGAAGGAAAATGACGACGGAGGAAAAAATGTCCTTAATATTTTTGGGAACTTTATTCCTCATCAACATGCGCAAAACTTTTCTCATGGGTGCCATTTTCGTTGTGGTATACTTTTTTTTTTTCTTAGGGGCGTGCTCTTACAATGAAACAGTGCCTCCTTGTGGTGGCAACTAAAATACTGTCTCTGTTAAACCACAGTAACCATAATGCAGTTAAACACTGTACAACATGAGTACACACAATGAATATCTTAACAATACTTTTGAGTAAATATCATATCCATTGTGCTAAATGGAGGAACGCTAAGCCTTCTCTCCCTGGTTTTATTGATGATTTTAAGATATTTTTCTTTGCTAAAAAAAAGACAAAAAGCACATATGCCAAAAAAATAACCAGGATAATGCACGTCTCCCGCTATTCTAAATTTTGACTTATGCTGAGGCTAATATATTGTTAAGTAATGCAGCTGTCTCACTAAGGTCCAGAATCGATTTGTTCCACGATTCGATTCAATTCAATTCGATTTGATTATGGGGAATTTTGACAGTCAGAAATATTATAATTCAGATCAGTACATTTACATATTTTTGTATTTAAAAAAAGGAAGCTGACACACGCAAGACTTTATCAAAGGTGTGAGCATCACAGCAGATGCCTTTGTGTCAAAGTAGCTGAAGATAAAACACATAAAAACATGAAGGTGGTTTTCCTGGCCTGGGATTTTATAAAAAATATTCTGCAGTACATCAAAAACGAAAGAAAACCATTAACATATGAACGTTACCTCTGACGTTACAGCGGTTTTATTAGAGACACGGCTAACGTTTTGCATTTTGCATAATTTTAAAAAGTTTAAATTTATTCAGTATTGAACGGCAGAAATTAGGTTTTCTTTTCGGAAGTATGTAAAATGAAAAAAAAAAAAGAAAAACAGCGGCCGACTGCGCTGTAAACAACAGTAGACTTGTGCATAACAAGCAAGCGAATAATACAGAAAACAGATTTTTAGACGGGAAACTGTTCTTGAAGTACAGAGAGAGAGAAAGAGAGAGAGAGGGCTGTGCATGACGTGCGATTTTATCGTGGTGGAAGCAAAACAGTTAGGGAATTCATGACGATTTTTATGTGAAGCGCAGTTTGGATCTTCTTTTGCTGCTGGTTCAGTCAATATTGTTTGGAGAGAGATAAAACTAACAGCTTTAGAATCGGCGCAAAAACGGGGTGAAAACAAAGCGCGGACCTGCCGACAGATCAGAGTCAGCGAGCTGTCGGCTTTCAGCCCCGACCGTGTCCGTGCTGTCGGGTGAGAAAGGCGACATCTCACTGATTCTGATCCGCGGGTCCGCGCTGTGTGTTTACGTCTTTGTGCAGAAGCCATGTACCTGCTCTCATTTACTGTCTTAGCTGTTTGGTGGTTGTTGAAATTTTGTGAGGTTTCACCAGAGATTCTGGCATTTCGGGTAAAATAAATTTATATTAAAAAATCGATTCAGGATTTTAATGAATCGATTTCACGTTATCCAAGCCAGAATCGATTTTAATCAATAAATCGATTATAAAAACCCAGCCCTAACTAACAGGTTGCTGAGTAGACATCTGTGTAGTGGTTTGTTTGAAATCTAACACTTTTTCCTTCAGTTTCCTTGTCAAGAATTAACTTCCTGTTTAACTGAAATGCCTTCCTGTTTAACTGAAATGCCTTCCTGTTCAACTGAAACGCCTTCCTGTTCGACTGAAACACCTTCCTGTTTAACTGAAATGCCTTCCTGTTCAACTGAAATGCCTTCCTGTTCAACTGAAACGGCTTCCTGTTCGACTGAAACACCTTCCTGTTCAACTGAAACACCTTCCTGTTTAACTGAAATGCCTTCCTGTTCAACTGAAATGCCTTGGTTTTTCAGTAGTGTGTGTGAGAGCGTTTCAGTTGTGTGTGTGAGAGCTAAAATTTCAGTTGTGTGTGTGAGAGCGTTTCAGTTGTGTGTGTGAGAGCGTTTCAGTTGTGTGTGTGAGAGCGTTTCAGTTGTGTGTGTGAGAGCTAAAATTTCAGTAGTGTGTGTGAGAGCGTTTCAGTAGTGTGTGTGAGAGCTAAAATTTCAGTAGTGTGTGTGAGAGCGTTTCAGTTGTGTGTGTGAGAGCGTTTCAGTTGTGTGTGTGAGAGCGTTTCAGTTGTGTGTGTGTGAGAGCGTTTCAGTTGTGTGTGTGAGAGCGTTTCAGTTGTGTGTGTGAGAGCTAAAATTTCAGTAGTGTGTGTGAGAGCGTTTCAGTAGTGTGTGTGAGAGCTAAAATTTCAGTTGTGTGTGTGAGAGCGTTTCAGTTGTGTGTGTGAGAGCTAAAATTTCAGTTGTGTGTGTGAGAGCGTTTCAGTAGTGTGTGTGAGAGCTAAAATTTCAGTTGTGTGTGTGAGAGCGTTTCAGTAGTGTGTGTGAGAGCGTTTCAGTAATAATGTCCCTTACGGCACCTCATACTCCCCCCTCTTCCCAGCGCAAAGCACAAGGCTCACGTGCAGAGTGAAGCGGAAAAAAGTGCGAGAGAGAGGGTGAGAGAAAGAAAAGAAAAAACCCACGGCTTGCGATAAGGAGCCAGCTCGCGTTGTTCACTTCAAAGATCCGGGTCTAAGAGCCGTTTTGTTCTTGACCAACAGATCACTACCACCATCCCTAGAAACCTACACAACTCACACCCGGTACTAGGTGTGGGGAACTCTTTAATCACTGCTACTTTGGCATCAATGGGCCGGACATGTCCACGTCCCACCGCCCTGCCCAAGTACGTCACCGTAGCTTTGGCAAACTCACACTTGGCTAAGTTGAGAATTAGAGTCGCCTGAGCCAAACGGTGGAATACCTGGCGTAGAGTTTCCAAATGATCTTGCCATGTTTCAGCATAAATTACTAGATCATCTAGGTAGGCACTGCAGTTGGACAGGCCACGGAGGACTTTATTTACCAGCCTCTGGAAGGTGGCTGGAGCGTTATACATTCCAAACGCCATGACTGTGTACTGCAAAAAATCATCAGGTGTTACAAAGGCAGAGATGTTAGAGGCACGTTCAGTTAAAGGAACCTGCTAGTAACCTTTAAGAAGATCTAATTTAGTGACATACTGAGCAGTCCCAATACTATGGGGCGCCTTTTGTAAACTGAAACATGCCGAAATTAACAGCAACATTTTTCCACATTTAGCTCTAAATCTTACAAAAACATGTTTTTTCGAGTCATTTTTTACAACATTTAGTAAAATATTTGTAACTTTTCATATTTAAAACAGGATTTTAAATGTTAAATCTAAATGCTAAATGTTAAATCTAAATGTTAAATGTTAAATCTAAATGCTAAATGTTAAATGTAAATATTATATTTAAATGTAAATGTTAAATGTTAAATGTAAATATTATATTTAAATGTAAATGTTAAATGTTAAATGTAAATATTATATATAAATCTAAATGTTAAATGTTAAATCTAAATGTTATATATAAATCTAAATGTTAAATGTTAAATCTAAATGTTAAATGTTAAATCTAAATGTTAAATATTAAATCTAAATGTTATATATAAATCTAAATGTTAAATGTTAAATCTAAATGTTATATATAAATCTAAATGTTAAATGTTAAATCTAAATGTTATATATAAATCTAAATGTTAAATGTTAAATCTAAATGTTACGGGAAACTAAATATTTAGCTAATATGCAAATTTATTGTACGGGTCAACGGAAATACCAAAATAAAAGCTTCAAGAAAACCTCCCGCGCTAAAGTGTGCCGGTCGCGGTCAGGAACGGTGTTTGCGCTCCTCTTACGGTCACTTTTGACTGCCATGAGCTGCTTCGACTATTCCCTACCAGCATGTCCAGCGATTTAGCTGAAAACATTGGAAGAGCCGTTTTGTCGGCCATCCAACGATTCAGCGGTAATGCACCCTCGACCTCACAAACGCCGCAGCACTTGGTAAGTTTATTGTATAGCATTTTGGACGGGTTGATAGCAGTGTTAGCAAAACTAGCAAAGCTAAATTACTTAGCTAGTCCTCAATTATTTCATTTGGTAGGCAGCAGACAGAGATCGAACATCATACAACTCTATTTATTTATTTGGTAGGTAGGTAACAGTCGTTCTTGATGTAAATGTTTCCTTAGGAATCCAGCAATGCACCTGGACCAAGTAGACCTGCCGTCTCCACTGGGATACCATACTGCTCGGTAGGCCTTCTTACACATATCATTTAGCTGACTAATTTTTGTTTTTTCTTTGGTGTAATATGTCACCTTAAATTAAATCCTGTCAAAGTAATGATTCTGATTCTACATACATTTCATCTTCTTAGGGGTCCATTACTAGCAGTGTCACATCACCACCAACAACATTCACAAGTTTTACGTCATATTTTATTACTGTTTTTGCTGTGAAGTGTCTTTTGATTGCTCACTTTCATATTTTAAAACTATTGATAAAATATTACTCTAGCTAATCTGTCACAGTACAATTGCCTCAAATTACCCATCTTTTGTTATAGAATTGTGCTCATTGAGATTTTCTGTGCCGTGTTCTAGGATGGTTACCAAGGAAGGCTTCAGATTTCCAAAGAGGAATTGGAAAATGTTCTTTCCCTGAAAACATCTTTTACTGAAGCTGCATCTATCCTTTCCATCTCCAGGCCCACTCTGTATAAGTTACTGCAAGACTATAATATCTCAGAGTCAAAATTCAATGTAATCAGTGACCATGAGTTAGATCAGATAGTGTCCCAGATAAAAACTGAACATCCAAATGTTGGAGAAGTGATGCTGATGGGTCATCTGCGTTCCAAAAACATAGTGGTTCAAAGATGGCGCGTAAGAAAGTCACTGCGGAGGGTGGACTCGGCTGGTGTTCTATCCAGGAGAAGAACTGCAGTTGCTCGGCGAGTATATTCTGTGCCTCATCCAAATTTCATATGGCACATAGATGGAAATCACAAACTGATTCGTTGGAAGTTTGTTGTTCATGGTGCAATAGATGGATACAGCAGGATGTTGATGTTTCTTCAGTGCTCCAGCAATAATCGAGCTGAGACTGTGAAAGCCCTCTTTACTGCAGCTGTTGGACAATTTGGCAGACCCCTGCATATCAGGACTGATCACGGAGGAGAGAATGCTCAGATTTGGGAGGACATGCGAGCAAGCAGGGGTGAAAGCTCTGTCTTAATGGGAAGTTCTGTGCACAACCAGAGGATTGAGCGTTTCAACCGAGACTTAAACAACAACTGTAGCCGCATTTATGCACCTATATTTTATGAATTGGAATCACTTGGTATCCTAGACTTAGAAAATGCAACAGACCTATTTTGCCTTCATTATGTGTTTCTACCACGAATCAACCGCACTTTGAAGGAATTCAAAGCTGGATATAACAATCACTCTGTTTCCACTGAAGGTAATAGAACTCCCATCCAGCTTTTTGCCTGCGGAACTCATGTGTCTCATCGTCACAACCCAGAACTTTCTACAGCAGAGGTCTCCATACCCTCCTTGTCAAACTCTGAAAGTAGGTTTGTCCCATTAAATGACAGCGATTTACAAGAGCTATATACAAGCATTCACCCTTTTGAAGAAGACAACAATAATGGTAAAACATTGTTTCAACGAACACAGCAGTATATTTTTAACAAACTTGTAAATGTGTGACCTCAACCACAGGATACCAGTGATGTTCTAAAGAGTGATGACACTTAATATTCTTAAATGCTGTACAGTAAATGCATTTTTTGTACTACTGCAGAAGCCCCTCCCCTCTAGCAGTGATGCCTCCTGCCACATAAGGACTCAGAGTTAATGACTGACAGTGACTCATAGGCTATTCAGAAGGCTACAACCACTTTTAGTTTATGGGTAAAACCAGTTATTCAGATTGAAGTAAAGATCAAATTCACACTGTAATACAGTATAACAGTGAAAATTATCAACACGGAACAGTCAGTCTTTAAATCAATTCACAAGATTATCTACAGTATTGTTTTAATCATTGTAAAGTTGCAATAGTCTTAATAAATGTTGCTGTTAGATGTCTAAGTAATCCTGGCTTGTTCTACAAAGCATGTTTAGTATACTCTGTGCATAAACTGTTTTGAAGTGTCCTTGTTTAAAAAAGAAAAGCTTAATAAAATTATTGTATTACACCAGTGACTTTATTGATTTGTCGTTGAAAATACAGAGTTAGCATTTTTATAAATCTATTGAAGCTTTGAAAATTATTACATTTCAACATTAAATGCAGTCAGAATTTATTTCAACTATCTTGTATGAAGCAAAGTTACTTGAAACTACAATTAATGAACAGGATTAGAGTTAACAAACCCACCATTTTAATTTCACTTTTTTGGAACATGTTTAGATGGTGCTGAATAAAGCTCCATTCATGAGTGCTACTAAGAAGCAGTAATGAAAAGCATCATCATCAGCCATTGTTGTTTCATTCACAAAAAGCTGAAGCTCATTTGCACATGTGTGTGCAATCGGGAGATGTTTGCTTTCATCGTGAATGAATGTTATTTTAGGAGCTGGTTGAAAACCTATGGCTGGAACCTTGCTGCTCCCGGTGGCAAAAGCCAAGATGTGACCAGGCCTCAAAGCCTTCACAAATGCCTCTTCATCCTTGGTAAGAGTCCTTTCTCCAAGTGAGTCTCTCAGCTCTTCATCTAAAAACAAAGAAAAACCACCGTTAACCTGGGGACACTAAAATAGTTAAAGCTTGAGCTAACAACTAAATGATGGCTAATGTTTTTATAAAAAATACAGAGGTTCTGTCTTTGCCTTGCTTGTCAGTTGTAAGCTATCATACATCTTTATTCCTGTTTTGTGTGTGCGCATGTGACATAAAAAGACAAAGTTTTACTTTAGTGTCCCGAATTGTTTCATGGCCAGACTACATTATGTGAATTTCTGCTTAATTTCGACACACTGGAGAAATTCCCGAAATTTGACCACCATCAGCTCCTCTCTAACTCTTCTGTTGCTCCCAAGGACAGAATAGCTTGGCCTGAGAACCCCAGCAATTAAACTGGCTGTCAGATCTTTGTCCTCCCCAGATAGGTCAAGCAGAACACGCAAACTGGGGTTCTCTCTCAGGAGTGATAAAATCTAGACAGAAAAGTTTAAATAATGGTTAAATTCCAGTTTTAAATATAAAAAGTAGCTCACTCTAAATGATTATAAAATAATGACCAATTGATACAGAAAAAATATAAATCTCACTCCATAGTAGGACAAGCCATCAGTTAGTTGATCGAAACAGCTTTGCCGTTGCAGAACTGCAAGGTATAGAGCTGCATTTTTCACAAACAGATCTTTATTGGCCATGGTGACTGTGAGTGGAAGACCTTCAACTTGATATCGCCATGAGTCGCAGCAGCTGACTGCTTCCTCCAAATCATGTTGAGTTGTTGCATTTACAACCTAAATATTTAAGAAAAACACTTTAAATGTTTGTTTTTTACCAGTGTACACAAATACTGCAGATGGTTCATTTTAATTGGACTCGAAACGTTTTTGTTTTGGTTTATTTGGCTGTATTTCACCAATTTTTTTTTTTTTAACAAAAAGGAAACAAATTGAAAATATAATACATGGAATTGCCTCTAATAACCAAAAGTGTATTTATTATATATTATAAAAGAAGACCAGAAGACTTGTGAATATAGGAAATATTACAATATTCTTGTTATAATATTGCAATTCACCTTTTTCAGATTCTCTCTTAACTCAGGGTCACCTATATCATCCGGTGTTAGGTGTACTTGAAGAATGTCTCCTGACACAATGTAGTCTACTACATGTGGAGAGAGAAAGGCAGGTGCTTCTCCACCTTGCACTATTATCGTGGACAACATCCTGCCAATGGTTCGATATACTCGATATACTCCATTTTGCAAGTTAAATTTCAGTGTGCATCCATTTGGTGTAGCTGAAAAATAACACACAAAAAAGTATATTCTGTACAGACCCCAAACTGATATCTTGAGATTGACAGACAAAAATGTATTACTTTTTTTTTTTTTTACTGTTTCAGACACACAGAACATAACAGATTTATTATCTGTAGTCATTTATTAACTTGTTAATGTTCTGTCAAACAATGTTCAGATCAGGTGGTTGTTGCGTTTGTAACATTATAAAAACGAGTGTCGTCAACAAGCCTTTAGGCCTTGAGTAAGTAAGTTAGTTTGACTGTGAAATCCTATTACCTTCAAAAGCACCACTGTCCTGAAAGATGGCCTTCACCAGTAAACGGAAAAACTCCCGCCTTGGCCCCCCAAGGTCAGCAGCATCTTCCTCTGTATCATGTTCATCGCTTGCAAATGTGACATAAAGCATCTCACAGCTTTCTGCAAACTTGGGTCTCTTGAACTGACGCAAAGCAGTCGACCACACATTGGCTCGACTGATATGGAGTTGTCTTGTTCCTGGTGTAATGACTTTCTCACTATGAGCTCTAAGAAGACCTTCAATTTCTTCTTTGCTGAGCTTCTTAAAAGACCTATATAAAAAAGGGACAATGACAAACAGATCTTGGGGAAAAATGGAAATTTGCTGTACATTTGACTCAAGTGCACAGAGTTACAACATATAATTATGTTGTGATAGTCCATATTAAATTAGTCAGAAATGAGCAATTACCTTTGTAATTGTGTAACTGCAAAAAAATGATGCAAGTAAAGATGCAAATAAAATATTCAATTATCAAAGGTTACTTTCAAATCTTACCTTGAAATATGAACTTCACTCTGTCTATCAGACTCTTCTAGGAGGCTACGCTGAATTGCCTCTTCAAGAGCGTCATCTTCCTCCAGAAAAATAGGGCTAAGTAGATAAGAGATATTAGAAATCATAAAACATGTCAGCCTTGAAGAATTTCTCACACTACATCATTAAAAAAAAAAAAAAAAATTAAATGTAAATCCTAAAGTTGCAGTCATTCAGCAAAAAAAACCCCAAACATGCAAATTGGAAACTTGCATCAAAACAATATCCTAAACAACATCTAAAATGAAGGATTTCTTTAACCCCTAGACAACAGCTTACACAAATTCTGCCACATTATATGGAAACATCTGCTGTCCCTCTGCCTGTCCCTCATTTTCACTCTCTTGAATGCAGCTCTCTGTTTTCTGATGCTTGGCCTCACTTTCACCTGGTGTTGTAGACAACGCATGATGCACTGAACAAAGGAAAGAAGGTCAGCATGACTTGCTTCATAATGTTAACAGAGCCTTTATATATCCTTATATTAGTTTAAGTGAAAGTTGGGCACATATTCCTCCTTGGCTGTAATCACCTGTGATAATTTGTAAACATTAAAATGGTAAATGGCCTGTATTTGTATAGCGCTTTTACTAGTCCCCCTAAGGACCCCAAAGCGCTTTACACACCCAGTCATCCACCCAGTCACACACTGGTGAAGGCAAGCTACAGTTGTAGCCACAGCTGCCCTGGGGCAGACTGACAGAGGCGAGGCTGCCATATCGCGCCATCGGCCCTTCTGGCCAACACCAGTAGGCGGTAGGTGAATGTCTTGCCCAAGGACACAACGACCGAGACTGTCCGAGCCGGGGCTCGAACCGGCAACCTTCCGATTACAAGGCAAACTCCCAACTCTTGAGCCACGATCGCCCCAATCGGACAAATTAACGATGCTCTCATCAAACAAACCCCCCAGGAATTATTACGCACTGCAGTAACAAAATCTAACTGGTCATCGAGCTTAGAACCTCACTAGGTTTTCATTCACGTCACATACCTCGTCTTCTCCGGCAGACTTTACTTTCAAAGTCACTGTCAGACAGCTCTTCTGGTTCCTCCTGAGGGAAAAGAAAGCATGTTCTACATAAAATCAAATACAGTTGCACCAAATCACTGGTAACACAGAGGCACATGGCTGCACTAAAAACTGTTTACACCTGCTGAAACTGCAATATTAATTACCGTAATACAATTAATAAAATTATGTTAAGGGAACAGACTCACTTTTTAGACAATAAATATTTCTGCACTGCAATATAAAATGTTTACCTGTGCAGGTTTTTGTATCCCTGCCATTATATAGAGGCAGGTGGTGGAACAAATTGAGCCAACTTCTTGGCCACCCCAAAGAAAACTGCTAGAAACATTTGGTTTCATTAGTCGTTTACATCCTCTAATTGTACTCAAATACTCAAAAGGGAATGTCTGGCCAGTTGACAGTGCAAATGTTCTTCTGAAGATTGCTGCTATTTCTTCTCTAAGTTGTGCTTCAGACCAGTCAGATGTAAAGGAGATCTTCCCAATAAGGCCATCTTGTGCTAGTTTTGCTCGTGAATCCCCTCTCGGTATGAGAAACGTTGATGCTGAAGACAAGGGCAAGCACACAACATCTTTTGTATAGTGTTTGCAGGTCTTGTTTTTTCTCACAAAATGTGAGCGCGTAGCATGAGCTTGAGGAACTGATGGAAGAGGAACCTGAAATGAATTCAAACACAGATACAGATAGACACCTATGCATTACAATACATCCGTAAGGTTTCTGTTATCTGTTCATTAAAAACAAACAAACAAACTGTAGACTCAGACCATCTTACTATTGTCTACCCATTACACAGAAAACTGAACCTTTTGTATCTTGTAGATTAGCATTGATTGTTGGTCAAGTTGGTGATTCAGTTCCCAGGTGCTCTAATCTAGAGCTCCCAATGAGTTTATCCGACTATGACTGTGTGCGAATGTTGGACAGAAAAAGTGCTTGTATTAATCTGTGCATGTGAATGGGTAAATGAGATCTGTTGTATAAAGTGCTTTGAGCACTCAATTAGAGTAGAAAAGGCCTGCAGTTAGGTCAGTGTGTATTTGGACCCTAACAAGTTTTATTTTGTTGCCCGTTTACTGAAACATATTCCAATCAAAATTATATCATGGACATGATGTGCAGACTCAGCTTTAATTTAGGGTATCCATATTAAAATGATGATGTCATTACCAATTAAGCAGATAAAAGGCCTGGAATTGATTTGAGACGTAGTGTTTGCATTTTGAAAATTTTACTGTGAACAGACAACATGCGGTCAAAGAGAACATAACAGAAAAAAGAAAATTAAGAAATTAATACAGCCACTACAGTGACCATCAAAACGATGAAAAATATTGACGTAAAATTTATTTTGCGACACCACAGAACAAATGATAGCGTATAATATGAAATGATAGATGTTTTCATATTGTCATATCAAACAGCCCTAATACAGAGGGTTCACTGCAAGGTGCAAGCCACTCATAAGCCTCAAGAATAGAAAGGCTAGAATGGACTTAACAAAAAAAAAAAAAAAAAAAAACATCTAGTAAAAGCCAGCTAAATTTTGGAAAAACATTCTTTGGACAGATAAAACCAAGATCAACCTCTACCAGAATGATGGCAAGAAAAAAGTATGGAGAAGGGTGGAACGACTCATGATCCAAAGCATACCACATCATCTGTAAAACATGGCAGAGGCAGTGTGATGGTTTGAGCGTGCATGGCTGCCAGTGGCACTGGTAGTGTTTACTGAATATGTGACACAGGACTGAAGCAGCTGAATGTGTTCAGAGACATACTTGTCTGCTTAAGTCCAGCTAAAAGTAGTCACATTGATTGGGCAGCATTTAATAATAAAGATGGAAGATGACCCAAAACATACAGTCCAAGCACCCCATGACTTTAATAAAGTAAAGAAATAGAATATTCTTGAATGGCCAAGTCAATCACTGGATTTTAACCCAATTGAGCATACATTTCAGTTGTTGAAGACTAAATTTAGGACAGAAAGGCCCACAAACAAACAGAGCCTTAGTAAGGAGGAATGCCAGCATCTGGTGGTGTCCATGACTTCAAGACTTCAGGCTGTCATTGCCAACAAAGGGTTTTGAATAAAGTAATAGAAATTATCATTTTATTTTCAGTTATTTAATTTGTCTAATTACTTTAGAGCCTCTGAAATGATAGGATTGTGTTTACAAATTAATTTTTCCCTCTCACATTTTTATGCATTCATTTAGTCCAACCCACTGAATTAAAACTTAAAGTCTGCACTTCAACTGCATTGGAGTAGTTTCATTTTTAATTCATTCTGGTAATGTACAGAAGCAACATTAGAAAATGTGTCTGTATCCAACTACTTATGAACCTGACTGTATATCAAAACCAGTCAGCTAAGATAAGATAACATACCTTTATTAGTCCCACAAGGGGAAATTTCATGATAAATGAATTAAATGATATGTGTAAGAAGGCCTACCGAGCAGTATGGTATCCCAGTGGAGACGGCAGGTCTACTTGGTCCAGGTGCATTGCTGGATTCCTAAGGAAACATTTACATCGAACGACTGTTACCTACCTACCAAATAAATAAATAGAGTTGTATGATGTTCGATCTCTGTCTGCTGCCTACCAAATGAAATAATTGAGGACTAGCTAAGTAATTTAGGGAGTTTTTCCGTTTACTGGTGAAGGCCATCTTTCAGGACAGTGGTGCTTTTGAAGGTAATAGGATTTCACAGTCAAACTAACTAACTTACTTACTCAAGGCCTAAAGGCTTGTTGACGACACTCGTTTTTATAATGTTACAAACGCAACAACCACCTGATCTGAACATTGTTTGACAGAACATTAACAAGTTAATAAATGACTACAGATAATAAATCTGTTATGTTCTGTGTGTCTGAAACAGTAAAAAAAAAAAAAAGTAATACATTTTTGTCTGTCAATCTCAAGATATCAGTTTGGGGTCTGTACAGAATATACTTTTTTGTGTGTTATTTTTCAGCTACACCAAATGGATGCACACTGAAATTTAACTTGCAAAATGGAGTATATCGAGTATATCGAACCATTGGCAGGATGTTGTCCACGATAATAGTGCAAGGTGGAGAAGCACCTGCCTTTCTCTCTCCACATGTAGTAGACTACATTGTGTCAGGAGACATTCTTCAAGTACACCTAACACCGGATGATATAGGTGACCCTGAGTTAAGAGAGAATCTGAAAAAGGTGAATTGCAATATTATAACAAGAATATTGTAATATTTCCTATATTCACAAGTCTTCTGGTCTTCTTTTATAATATATAATAAATACACTTTTGGTTATTAGAGGCAATTCCATGTATTATATTTTCAATTTGTTTCCTTTTTGTTAAAAAAAAAAATATTGGTGAAATACAGCCAAATAAACCAAAACAAAAACGTTTCGAGTCCAATTAAAATGAACCATCTGCAGTATTTGTGTACACTGGTAAAAAACAAACATTTAAAGTGTTTTTCTTAAATATTTAGGTTGTAAATGCAACAACTCAACATGATTTGGAGGAAGCAGTCAGCTGCTGCGACTCATGGCGATATCAAGTTGAAGGTCTTCCACTCACAGTCACCATGGCCAATAAAGATCTGTTTGTGAAAAATGCAGCTCTATACCTTGCAGTTCTCCAACGGCAAAGCTGTTTCGATCAACTAACTGATGGCTTGTCCTACTATGGAGTGAGATTTATATTTTTTCTGTATCAATTGGTCATTATTTTATAATCATTTAGAGTGAGCTACTTTTTATATTTAAAACTGGAATTTAACCATTATTTAAACTTTTCTGTCTAGATTTTATCACTCCTGAGAGAGAACCTGTCATGGTCCGCTGTGACAGACCGTGTGGAGAGTGCGTGGAGGACTCAGGTGCGGACACGAGTGATAAGGAAGTGAACTTTAAACAAAAGCGAGCCTTTTATTGTGGCTGATGAATACAAAAGAAGCAAACCAGAATAAGGGCAGCACAAGAGCAATAACTAAACAGAAACCTAAACTGGGAATAAACTAAGGTAAGGCTATGACTTGGAATACAATAGACCGGGCATGGAAACACGGAGGGTGGGAACACAGACGACGCGACACAGACTGTACGAAACACAGAGACTAAATACACATGAGGGATGATCAGGGGAAGTGGATGCACACGGGGAACACAGGTGACACTGATAATCATAACAAGACACGGCAGGAGTGAACGCAACACTGATGGGAGATGGGCAAAGTAAAGCAGGAAGTACACAGAGGTTCAAACAGGAGGAGAGAGAGCACGGGGAGAACGCAGACATAACGGGCTGGGGAAAACATAGAATAAAGCACAAAGAGAGACGAGGGCTCATAAATACACGGAGGGGCACACACGGGGTAAGAGTCACGAAGGGAAAACACATAAGGAACAACGTAACAGATCAACCCAGGAAGCATGGCCTAAATAAAGAACAAAATACAAAAATACATGAAAACTAAGAATACTGGGCCCACATGGCCCAGGACCATGACACCACCCCCCCCTAAAGGGCTGGCTCCCGACAGCCCAAACCCGAGAAACAAAACACAAGCGAAACAGAAAACACCCCACCCAGGGCGGGAGGCGGGGGACCAGGACGGAGGGACCAGAACGGGAAACAAAAACAAACAACAGAAAACACAGGAGCACATGACTAGTCCAAATAAGGTTCAGGGGGCCGACCCAGAGCCCACAGGCACAAGAGTTCACGGGTCACAGGGTGGCGGGTGGCACAGGTGACAGAGTTGGTCCGGAGGCCGGCCGCGCGGAAGGCAGCGGCGGCGGCGAGGGAGACGACAGAGTTGGTCCGGAGGCCGGCCGCGCGGAAGGCAGCGGCGGCGGCGAGGGAGACGACGGAGCAGTTCAGGGGGCCGGCCGCGCGGAAGGCAGCGGCGGCGGCGAAGGAGACGACGGAGCAGTTCAGGGGGCCGGCCGCGCGGAAGGCAGCGGCAGCTCTCCAGTCTCAGGCGTGCTGGCCATGGCCTGGTGGGCACAGGACCAGCCGATGGCGATGCGGGGGCCGGACCAGGCGTCGCTGCAGAGGCTGAGGCTGGAGCTGCGGCTGACGAAGACTCTGAGGCTGGAGCTGCGGCTGACGAAGACTCTGAGGCTGGAGCTGCGGCTGACGAAGCACGGGCTGGAGCTGGACTAGGAGGAGCAGAAGCAGAAGGTGGCTGGATGGGCTCCTCGGGCCCTCCAGCTGAGGTGGCATGGTGCTGGACGGGCAGCTCGGGCCCCCCAGCAGACGTGGCATGAGGCTGGTGCGGTTCTCCTGAACCCCCAGCTGACGAGGAAGGTTGCTGAACGGGCCCCTCGGACCCTCCAGCGGAGACAGGAGGCTGAACGGGCCCCTCGGACCCTCCAGCGGAGACAGGAGGCTGAACGGGCCCCTCGGACCCTCCAGCTGACGAGGCGTGAGGCTGGACAGGCCCCTCGGACCCTCCAGCGGAGATAGGCGGCCGGGGCAGAAAGCAGTCTGAGGCGGAGAGAAAGCTCACGCCATTCCTAGCAGGCTCAGAAGCAAACTGTACAGCCGACGTGTGAACCCCTTTCGCTGTCTCATGAACCTGGGCTTCATGTGGTACGACTATGAGAGCAACGCTAGAAAAAGTCCTGGATTCTACAGAGACAAGAACATGGTCTGTGGTTTCGTTGTGTGCTCCTTCAAAACAGTTACACACAGTTCTTTCAGCTCTGGAGCCCAATTCCGTTATAGTCTCCGGTCCCGGCAAATCAACACTCATCTCACTCTGCTTCATAGAAGGGACGTGAGGCGCAAAAACGCAGTCACTCACCGGAGTTAGTGCGGCGCAACGGCGGCGCCGGCGCCGCCCCCTTCTGGTAGCTGGCGCGATGGGCGCTGATGCCACCACTGCAGAGGGTGGCGTAGCGGCAACACCCTCCTCTGCCCATATCCTCGCTAACGGCGAGGCAGGGGAAGCGAAGTCTGAGCGGGTTGGAAACGGCGAGCGGCTGGTAGGCGGTGCAGCAGGTGAGAGTTCCTCCTCTGGGATGAGCCAGGGTTTCCACCGGAGCTCGTCCTCCCGATAAGCCCGTAACACCTGCTGACGCTCATCATCCCCGAAGTCTATGGCCTCCACCGCCTCCGTGTGCCGGTTAGTGCAGCATGACGGTGGCGGAAACGAGGAAGCCGATCCACGGTGAGGCGATGGCTGAGTGGAAGTGGACCTCAGCGTTCCCCCTGTCGCAGCCTCTGGCTCATGAGGCAGCGGCGCCGACACCCGTTTACGGGGTGGAGGTGTGGGTGGTGAGGCGGCATCCAGGACCCTCTGGGCCAGCGCACGGGCACGAAGCTCCTCCTTCAGGGGGCCCAGGGAGTCAAATGCCTCGACGAGGCGGGGGAGCTGTCGCAACCGCGGCTCCCGCAACATAATGGCGTCCACGGCCGCCAATCCCGTGGAAACCACTCTCGGATCCGTGCATCCGATGATGCGATCCATAACGCGGCAGAGCCTGTTCAGCTCCTCTCCCACCTCCTCCGAAATGTCCGCTGAGTCCGACATGGTCGCGTCGTACTGTCACGGTCCGCTGTGACAGACCGTGTGGAGAGTGCGTGGAGGACTCAGGTGCGGACACGAGTGATAAGGAAGTGAACTTTAAACAAAAGCGAGCCTTTTATTGTGGCTGATGAATACAAAAGAAGCAAACCAGAATAAGGGCAGCACAAGAGCAATAACTAAACAGAAACCTAAACTGGGAATAAACTAAGGTAAGGCTATGACTTGGAATACAATAGACCGGGCATGGAAACACGGAGGGTGGGAACACAGACGACGCGACACAGACTGTACGAAACACAGAGACTAAATACACATGAGGGATGATCAGGGGAAGTGGATGCACACGGGGAACACAGGTGACACTGATAATCATAACAAGACACGGCAGGAGTGAACGCAACACTGATGGGAGATGGGCAAAGTAAAGCAGGAAGTACACAGAGGTTCAAACAGGAGGAGAGAGAGCACGGGGAGAACGCAGACATAACGGGCTGGGGAAAACATAGAATAAAGCACAAAGAGAGACGAGGGCTCATAAATACACGGAGGGGCACACACGGGGTAAGAGTCACGAAGGGAAAACACATAAGGAACAACGTAACAGATCAACCCAGGAAGCATGGCCTAAATAAAGAACAAAATACAAAAATACATGAAAACTAAGAATACTGGGCCCACATGGCCCAGGACCATGACAGAACCCCAGTTTGCGTGTTCTGCTTGACCTATCTGGGGAGGACAAAGATCTGACAGCCAGTTTAATTGCTGGGGTTCTCAGGCCAAGCTATTCTGTCCTTGGGAGCAACAGAAGAGTTAGAGAGGAGCTGATGGTGGTCAAATTTCGGGAATTTCTCCAGTGTGTCGAAATTAAGCAGAAATTCACATAATGTAGTCTGGCCATGAAACAATTCGGGACACTAAAGTAAAACTTTGTCTTTTTATGTCACATGCGCACACACAAAACAGGAATAAAGATGTATGATAGCTTACAACTGACAAGCAAGGCAAAGACAGAACCTCTGTATTTTTTATAAAAACATTAGCCATCATTTAGTTGTTAGCTCAAGCTTTAACTATTTTAGTGTCCCCAGGTTAACGGTGGTTTTTCTTTGTTTTTAGATGAAGAGCTGAGAGACTCACTTGGAGAAAGGACTCTTACCAAGGATGAAGAGGCATTTGTGAAGGCTTTGAGGCCTGGTCACATCTTGGCTTTTGCCACCGGGAGCAGCAAGGTTCCAGCCATAGGTTTTCAACCAGCTCCTAAAATAACATTCATTCACGATGAAAGCAAACATCTCCCGATTGCACACACATGTGCAAATGAGCTTCAGCTTTTTGTGAATGAAACAACAATGGCTGATGATGATGCTTTTCATTACTGCTTCTTAGTAGCACTCATGAATGGAGCTTTATTCAGCACCATCTAAACATGTTCCAAAAAAGTGAAATTAAAATGGTGGGTTTGTTAACTCTAATCCTGTTCATTAATTGTAGTTTCAAGTAACTTTGCTTCATACAAGATAGTTGAAATAAATTCTGACTGCATTTAATGTTGAAATGTAATAATTTTCAAAGCTTCAATAGATTTATAAAAATGCTAACTCTGTATTTTCAACGACAAATCAATAAAGTCACTGGTGTAATACAATAATTTTATTAAGCTTTTCTTTTTTAAACAAGGACACTTCAAAACAGTTTATGCACAGAGTATACTAAACATGCTTTGTAGAACAAGCCAGGATTACTTAGACATCTAACAGCAACATTTATTAAGACTATTGCAACTTTACAATGATTAAAACAATACTGTAGATAATCTTGTGAATTGATTTAAAGACTGACTGTTCCGTGTTGATAATTTTCACTGTTATACTGTATTACAGTGTGAATTTGATCTTTACTTCAATCTGAATAACTGGTTTTACCCATAAACTAAAAGTGGTTGTAGCCTTCTGAATAGCCTATGAGTCACTGTCAGTCATTAACTCTGAGTCCTTATGTGGCAGGAGGCATCACTGCTAGAGGGGAGGGGCTTCTGCAGTAGTACAAAAAATGCATTTACTGTACAGCATTTAAGAATATTAAGTGTCACTCTTTAGAACATCACTGGTATCCTGTGGTTGAGGTCACACATTTACAAGTTTGTTAAAAATATACTGCTGTGTTCGTTGAAACAATGTTTTACCATTATTGTTGTCTTCTTCAAAAGGGTGAATGCTTGTATATAGCTCTTGTAAATCGCTGTCATTTAATGGGACAAACCTACTTTCAGAGTTTGACAAGGAGGGTATGGAGACCTCTGCTGTAGAAAGTTCTGGGTTGTGACGATGAGACACATGAGTTCCGCAGGCAAAAAGCTGGATGGGAGTTCTATTACCTTCAGTGGAAACAGAGTGATTGTTATATCCAGCTTTGAATTCCTTCAAAGTGCGGTTGATTCGTGGTAGAAACACATAATGAAGGCAAAATAGGTCTGTTGCATTTTCTAAGTCTAGGATACCAAGTGATTCCAATTCATAAAATATAGGTGCATAAATGCGGCTACAGTTGTTGTTTAAGTCTCGGTTGAAACGCTCAATCCTCTGGTTGTGCACAGAACTTCCCATTAAGACAGAGCTTTCACCCCTGCTTGCTCGCATGTCCTCCCAAATCTGAGCATTCTCTCCTCCGTGATCAGTCCTGATATGCAGGGGTCTGCCAAATTGTCCAACAGCTGCAGTAAAGAGGGCTTTCACAGTCTCAGCTCGATTATTGCTGGAGCACTGAAGAAACATCAACATCCTGCTGTATCCATCTATTGCACCATGAACAACAAACTTCCAACGAATCAGTTTGTGATTTCCATCTATGTGCCATATGAAATTTGGATGAGGCACAGAATATACTCGCCGAGCAACTGCAGTTCTTCTCCTGGATAGAACACCAGCCGAGTCCACCCTCCGCAGTGACTTTCTTACGCGCCATCTTTGAACCACTATGTTTTTGGAACGCAGATGACCCATCAGCATCACTTCTCCAACATTTGGATGTTCAGTTTTTATCTGGGACACTATCTGATCTAACTCATGGTCACTGATTACATTGAATTTTGACTCTGAGATATTATAGTCTTGCAGTAACTTATACAGAGTGGGCCTGGAGATGGAAAGGATAGATGCAGCTTCAGTAAAAGATGTTTTCAGGGAAAGAACATTTTCCAATTCCTCTTTGGAAATCTGAAGCCTTCCTTGGTAACCATCCTAGAACACGGCACAGAAAATCTCAATGAGCACAATTCTATAACAAAAGATGGGTAATTTGAGGCAATTGTACTGTGACAGATTAGCTAGAGTAATATTTTATCAATAGTTTTAAAATATGAAAGTGAGCAATCAAAAGACACTTCACAGCAAAAACAGTAATAAAATATGACGTAAAACTTGTGAATGTTGTTGGTGGTGATGTGACACTGCTAGTAATGGACCCCTAAGAAGATGAAATGTATGTAGAATCAGAATCATTACTTTGACAGGATTTAATTTAAGGTGACATATTACACCAAAGAAAAAACAAAAATTAGTCAGCTAAATGATATGTGTAAGAAGGCCTACCGAGCAGTATGGTATCCCAGTGGAGACGGCAGGTCTACTTGGTCCAGGTGCATTGCTGGATTCCTAAGGAAACATTTACATCAAGAACGACTGTTACCTACCTACCAAATAAATAAATAGAGTTGTATGATGTTCGATCTCTGTCTGCTGCCTACCAAATGAAATAATTGAGGACTAGCTAAGTAATTTAGCTTTGCTAGTTTTGCTAACACTGCTATCAACCCGTCCAAAATGCTATACAATAAACTTACCAAGTGCTGCGGCGTTTGTGAGGTCGAGGGTGCATTACCGCTGAATCGTTGGATGGCCGACAAAACGGCTCTTCCAATGTTTTCAGCTAAATCGCTGGACATGCTGGTAGGGAATAGTCGAAGCAGCTCATGGCAGTCAAAAGTGACCGTAAGAGGAGCGCAAACACCGTTCCTGACCGCGACCGGCACACTTTAGCGCGGGAGGTTTTCTTGAAGCTTTTATTTTGGTATTTCCGTTGACCCGTACAATAAATTTGCATATTAGCTAAATATTTAGATTTAGATTTAACATTTAGATTTAACATTTAGATTTAACATTTAGATTTAACATTTAGATTTAACATTTAGATTTAACATTTAAAATCCTGTTTTAAATATGAAAAGTTACAAATATTTTACTAAATGTTGCAAAAAATGACTCGAAAAAACATGTTTTTGTAAGATTTAGAGCTAAATGTGGAAAAATGTTGCTGTTAATTTCGGCATGTTTCAGTTTACAAACGGCGCCCCATACAATACTGTCCACGCAATCCTCAGTTCTTGGGAGAGGATGTGAGTCAGCCACAGTCAGAGTTCACCTTCCGGAAGTCTGTGATAAAACGGGGTGAGCCATCTGGCTTCGACTGGGCTTCGCTAAGCCATGTTGCAGCAAATAGTCAACCTCCTGTCTCATGAGCAAGCATTTATGGGGGCTGGCTCGATAAGGATGCTGCTTAATAGGCTTAGCTCCCTGGACATCAATATCATGCTCTAGCACTGTAGTCCGAGTTGGCACATCCCTGAAAAAACAGGTGTATTCAATAATCAAGACAGTTATGTCTTCTTGCTGCTCTGAAGACAGATGCTCGAGCAAGCTAGTTAATGCTAGCTTTCTAGTTTTCTGCCGGTACACAGCGGGCATGACAATCTGCTTGACTTTACTCCATTCTGCACCTTTTGCACCTGGTGGAGACCACTGACGCATTAGAACATCATGTTCTACAAAATAGGCTTGTTGTTCTTTATTGACTTGCTCAGCACTTACCGTATGTTTAAAACAGTTCTGCAGTGTTTCATCAGCTAATTGAGCTGCTGACAGCTGGTCTCTAGTCAAGGGCAGCGAAGAGACCTTTGGAAATGGATCAGGCTCCTCAGGTTTCGCTGAGTCTGGGGGTGACAAAACATTGTTTCTTTTAGTTTATACATCATTCTCCTTGGAACATCAACACCGAATCAGAGAGGGCAACATTAGTATCTTTATGAGCTTTTGCCCGAGTAATCGCACAGGTTGGATACAGCCCAGGGTGCACGGAAACATCAGAAGTCTTCTGATTTAGGGGGTTGTCTAAAACCTCCAGATGAGGGAGCACTAACCCTTCCGCAATATCATTGCCCAACAACATGGCCACACCCTCTATTGGCAAGGCCGGGCAAACAGTAACAGGGAAAAATACTGTGACAATTTCTGGACAAGCCCCCACTTATGTTATGCCCCGGCTCTGCTAGGTGACAGGGGAGGTAACATAAATGAGGTAACTTAAAAAAACACAAGGTTCATTACCACAACTGAAAACCGTTAGTGAAACGACTCACTAGGCAATGAGGCAATTTAACAAACAAAAAACCCTCATATTTTCAAATAACACAAGAACACTAATCATCTCACAGGCGGCAACTCAAAAAGAGTGGGTAAAAAAAAAAAAGCAGCGGTACAGCGGCAGGAGGGACAACGTCTGTTCAAACCAGTCCCCCACGAGTGAAGAATCCTCAGCCTTTTGTATTCCCAGGTAAACACAGGCAGCCATGTCATTGGTCCACGGTGTCCGAGGATCCCACAGCAGCCAATGGTGTGTGTGGACTGGCACACTCCGATCTGCATGAAGTTGGGCGGGCATAGGTCCCTGACCAGCCAATTACCTGTGAGTCCTGGCACGCTTCAATTTCCATACAGGAAGGCGGGCCCACATGAGGCCAGGGGCCGTAACATTAGCTTCACTTCCATGTGTTCCTCATCCTGAAAAGCAAGCTCCAAGGACGTTAACCTCTCCCTGAAGATGAGAAATGCAGTTCCAAAAGCAACAACATGGCAGGCCGAGAGACAACAGCAGTGTCCTGAGCAGTGAGCAGGTCCAGCAACAGCAGTATGGGCAAACTGCATCAGCAAAGAGAAAAACGCCATCATCATGACTGGATGGATGGAGATGCGATTCCAACAAGCTGCAACTTGACTGTATGTGAATGGACCTTTGAAAAGACTGAGTTTGACATTTGCCATTTCACTCCACGTTTGGAGTGAAATGGCAATGAAAGAGACAGTGGGATTGCACAGGACAAAGCTGAAGGGAAGAACTGCCACTGGAAAGGCTGTTGTTCAGCGTGTGAAATCAAATTGGGTTAGCGAACCTGGGGAGGAAAAACCGACTGCTTTAAGTGGGAAAATTTAGAAGGTGTCTTGGAGCACCACAAAATGGGACAGGTATACAAAATCACACACACAAAAAGAAAATGCATTAATCCTACTAACACAAACTCAGTATACAATAAAGCTCATGAAGACCAGACAATATCTTAAGCATGTTTTTCTGTTCTGACTATTGTCAATGTTGTACATGTTTTGTTTTGTTTGGTTAGTGCGCTGGCCCTTTCAGAGAAAGCTTGGTCTGTGCAGAGAAGTGTCAGAAAGACTCAGACAATTGACTGATTAATAGGGGTGGGGGAAAAAATCGATACTGTGTAGTATCGTGATATTTTGTTTACTAATAATGTATCGATACAGGGACAGCAGAAATCGATATTTTGTTACAAAAAAGGTTTTTGTGCTCTGACTTCAGAGCATGTTGATCCTTTTTCTGAGCAAGAATCCTGACATTCCTTCACTGTCCAAATGTGTTTAACTGTTTTTTGGCAGGAATAAACATGACAGTTTACTTATTTTAATTTAAGACATGTTTTATTTTAATTACGTTTAAAACTTTTTTATTTAATGTAAAATTATATTTTGTTTTAATTTACTTTCAAATTCTTCAGTTGCTGAATGGGCTGCATAGTTTTCATAAATAGCTATAATTGTACCAGATGGACAAGTTGGACTAGACTGTAATACAAACCGTTCAGTTTGTCAACAATAAAACTGACTGAAATGAGAGACTGAGTGTGAGACTTTGATATTAGATAAAATGAATATTGATAAAGTTTACCTTTATGTACCTTTATGACACCATATGGGGTTTTACAATGGGGGTGCTTGTGTGTTCACTGACTAAAGGCTGCGAGGGGACACTGGTTTTTTGGTGTTGTTTGAGTGCAGGTGCAGAGCTTGCTGCTCTGTGATTCCGACCGGGCTCCCCTTGCAAGTTAAAATGGATTGATCTCTGATTGTCTTGCTTCGTTCACGGTGATAAGTCTCTGAACCAGTGAGGCCTGCGAGTGCACACCTAACAGAGACACACTGATAAACAAAGGAATGTTTACTTCCTGCCTTTATAGGTTCACCTGTGCTTGTATATGGTGGACCGTTAAAGGAGTTGAGCCATATACAGGGGTGAGGGGAGTTGACACACGTGCTCGCACATGCATATACACACACATACAGTGCCTTAGCTTACACACCACAGGGGTGTTACAATGGGGGGTTGTGTAACTGTTTGTCACTGAATAAAAGGCTGCAAGGGGACGCTGGTTTTTTGAAGTTGAATGGGATCAGGTGAGGAGCTTTCAGCTCCAAGAGCCAACCAGGCTTCCCTTGAGCAGCAAGTAAAAACCGACTGAGAGGAATTGTCTTGCTTTGTTCACGAGAGTGAGTCTTTGAGTCAAGAGGCCTGCAAGCGCAGACCTAACATTTTCATTATTGTAGCTATCAGAGGAAATGGAACAATTTTGTATGTACTTTAAACTGAAACTATATTCTTAATAACCCTGAATGTATTTCTTATGCTGAATTTAAAGGGAAAATAAATATATTTTTAACTGAATAAAACCAACCTTACTTATGACTGAAATTTGCAGACACGAATAAACTTTCCAATCTGTTTAGTTTAAATGTTAGTAGTATTTACTGAAAAAATTACATTACTAAAGTACTGGATCAAAATTAAACAGTCTCACCACAGTTTAGTGTATCATATAAAACAGTGCTCTCTGTCTTGTAACTCCTCCTACATAACACTTATTTCAAATGACCCTCTTAGCTTTGAGCAGTCACACTATGATTTCTGCATCTTCGGTTTCAACTCCTTTCCTGACCCTTTCAGCAGAAGTAATTCATTCATCTGTCATTTATTTTTCATGGAAGTAACACAATGAACTGGATAATTAGTGCTACAATATCCTTGTTAGGTAAGAGAAATTTATGGCCTTCTATTCTGTCTGTTGTCTGAATTTATGCAAATAATGGACATATTAGTAGCATTTCAGTGAAAATTGCTTTTCTGCTAGCCACAGCACAGCAACATTTTTCAATAAAAAACATCTTTTAGTTTTAAAAACCAGCGGGGATGTTAAATTGATAAGTTAAATAATATCTTCTAGAAACGCTTTTGTGATTGTCATTTCCTCATATACATTTTACCTCCTGTGAATCACACTAGTTGCTGAAATGTGTGATTAGCTCAGTCAGGTCTTGACTGTCCTATGAGTTCATGCAGTCATCATATACACCTGCTTGTTTTTGTTTTACTGACACTGTACCTACTTTTGCAACAGGCATCTATTTTTTTGCATGCAAGACACATTGTCCTGGATTGGCCTTCCACTTGCATTTTTTTAAAGTGCCATGGACAAGCAAATCTGTACAGGTTATTTTTTCATGTGAATAGTTGTTCAGCACCACAGTGTTGAGAACTTTCAAATGTCAGACGTTGATACTTTCAAGTGGTAATGAAAAAAACAATGTGGTTAAAAAAATAGAATGAAAGTAACACAGGGCGTATGCAGTTTCATGCATGTGGTTATACTTAGAGGTGCTGCAAACACATTGTTCTATAAAGTGGCTTTAAGTAAGAATAATGATGATGCTTTTTCTTCATTAATCGTCAGGGTTAAATATTGCTCTTGGTTTCTTTTTTTTTTTTTTTTTTTTCTAAATGACATCAGAAACAGCAGTATGCGACATTACGTGATGGCAGAGCTTCAGTTCATCCTTTGTCATTTTTTTTTTTTTTTTTTTTAATAAATAGGACAGGGGGAATGAATGAGAGAGAGAGGGGGAGAGAAAGAAAGAAAACCAAAGGGGAGAAGAGACGGTGAGAAGGGGGGGGAAGAGAGACAAAAAAAAAAAAAAAAACTCCTGGGTCACCTGTATGGAGAAAAAAAAAAAACAAACAAACAAACAAAAACAAACAGAGGAGACAGCAAACAACAAAGAGCAACATAATAATAGAGAAAACAAAGCACCATCACAATAAACTAGCTAGTCATAGATATCAGTATTTACTAAGTAATAAACGATATTGTGCAGCACGCAAGATAGACAGCGCACAGTGTGCTTTGAGGCAGCAGCCAAGAAAGCTTTAGTCCGCGTCTGTGAATACCCATGTGTGCATACCTGTGTGGATCAGCATGCTTGCATTCCAAAGGTTTCTCCATGTAATGATCTGCTAGGGAGTGTGGGGGGGCCACAGCCCCGTCCTCCAGGGTGTGAAGCGGGTATGGAGGAGATCAAAACTCCAGACATCCAGAGGCCCCCAGAACACAAGAGACCATGGAAGACCAACAGAGGGGCAGCCGCGCCACTGTCCCAGTAAGAGCTGAGGAGAGTCCCAGATGAGGGCTCGCCCAGCAGCCGCGGAGCAGAAGTCAGGGGGAGTTGCAGTGACGCGCCCGTGAGCGCCGCCGGCCCCCAGCTGCGCCTGAGTGACCGAGCCCTAGGCCGAGAGGCCGGGGGCACCCCACCTCCAAAGGGGCCCGAGCGAGCCCCAGGCCCCAGGCCCCGACAAGCGGCCGCCAAGGAGTGAGCCGGTGTGTACCCGGACGCCCACCCCCAGACACAAAGAACCACCAACACACCGACACCTGAGGGAGTCCGCCACCGGCAGGGGAAGTGGTGGTGGGTGGAGATAGGCCTCCAAACCTTGGAGGGCCTGAGGTGTCCCCAGAGAGGTGGCGTCTGATACCCAACCTGACATATAGACACAGACATACAGGCACACACAGACACAAACATCCATTCCCACCCTCATGCTCTCATATGCACTCACTCCACACTCAACCAACGTAGAGACAGACATAAAGAGACGCTGTACACACAATCACACTCCCCAAGCGTACTCTACAAACCGGGTCTAGGTACCCTTGCCCCTGGAGGGGGGAATTGCACCCAGACCCAGGTGGTGTTACCCTTTTCCCTGCGGTGGGGAGAGGCAGACCACCCCGACTCCGCAGCAGCAGGGAGGCCCCACACCCCAGACCGCAGTCGGACGGCCAACTCCTCCTACTAGCCCTCCCGCTCCAGCAGGCCGCAGAGAATGGGGGTGGGAGAAGACTCCAAACCTCCCTCCACCCGCTCATTGTAGTGTTGATGCATATGTGTTCTAAGGTGCAATTAAAACCCAGGAGGGCATGGAGCTACCTGCCAAGGAGCAGCAGGTAAGCGCATAGTCCCTCCTGCTAACCCTCAATGACTAAGTGTATTTAAAATTGAGAGGTGGGCAACGACGTCAGGGGTGAGGTATACACCCTGATGGTGATTTGGACTCCGTGATTGTGCCCACCCCCAAGATCCTATATGTATGTGTAATGAGAGTGTGAATAATGTGAATGTCTAAGTTGTGGGATAAAATTGAGGCAGAGGCAGCCAGAAGGGGACGGGGGGGGGGGGGGGGTAGCCTCCTCTGCACCCTGGTGACATACCCCAACTCCAAGGCCCTGCATGTGTGGGTGGTTGTGGAGGAGCGGGAAGAGGGAGGCAGCTGGAGATGGGGAGGGAAGGAAGGGAGGGGCAGGTAACCCCTCCCTGGGGCCAGCTCCCCCGCTGACCCCAGTAGGCACTCCCACCCTCCGCGACCCGCCAGGGAAGGGGGGCCCAGGCCCATCAGACCGGGGCCCAGTGCAGTAGCGCCCCCCGGCTCCACAGAGCCCTGGACAGTCCACCCAACCCCACCACAGAGAAAACTGCACCCACCCCACCAACCACACATCTTCCAGACTACATAAGACGGTAAACGCCCAGGCTGAGATCTTCCTCCACCTCTCCTGTATCTCCCCCTCCTGCAGAGAGTTCCTGAGAGAAGAAAGCTCCTGCAAGATGTGACCATCCCCCCCACCAGTTGAAGAGCCCCCCAGGCGGCTCGATGCACCGGCGGCACCCTGCTCCAGGGCCGGGCCCCCATGCACCCACCCGCCCACAACCCCGGCAACACACCAACCAGGACCCGAGCCCCCGAGGCCCGGCCCGGGCCCCAGCCCAGAGACGGAGCGCCCCCAGAACCTCACGCCCATCCCGGACCCACCCAGGGGCAGCCAGGTTGCCAGGTCAGTAACCCGCGTCCGTCAGCACAGACCCTCCCCTAGCCCCGCTGCACGCAGCCGCGAGGAAACAGTCACCTGAGAGCCAACAGAGCCCTCAACCGGACGTGACCGCTACCCCGGGTTGAGCCCCCCAAGGAAGATGCCTCCGGGGAACCCCCCGACGCCCTAAGCCTGTCCCTACCCCCTCACCAATCACAACAGTGAAGGCGGGACCAAACTATGACCCCCCACCCCCACTAGGTGATGGAGCTGATAAAAGGGGCCCAGAGCAATTGATCTAATGTGGTGGCAGAGGCTGTGTCAAGACTAATGTAATCTAATAGATAATTTCTATATTGGTTAGAATTAAGATTATTTTTATTTTTCCAGTTCATGAGGACTGTTTTCTTGGCTATGCATAGGGCAGTGAAGATCATATGGGCTATATTCTTTTCTGAAGTGACATTATCTAAGCTGCCCAACAAACACACTAAGGGGGAGGTTGGAATGTTACATTTCAGACATTTTGATAAGTCTTCACATATCTCGCGCCAAAACTTTTGCACTGGTGGACAGAACCAAAGAGCGTGGATGTAATTGTCTGGTGTATTGCCTTGACAGTGTGAGCAGTTGTTGGAATTGTCTTGCTTTGTTCACGAGAGTGAGTCTTTGAGTCAAGAGGCCTGCAAGCGCAGACCTAACATTTTCATTATTGTAGCTATCAGAGGAAATGGAACAATTTTGTATGTACTTTAAACTGAAACTATATTCTTAATAACCCTGAATGTATTTCTTATGCTGAATTTAAAGGGAAAATAAATATATTTTTAACTGAATAAAACCAACCTTACTTATGACTGAAATTTGCAGACACGAATAAACTTTCCAATCTGTTTAGTTTAAATGTTAGTAGTATTTACTGAAAAAATTACATTACTAAAGTACTGGATCAAAATTAAACAGTCTCACCACAGTTTAGTGTATCATATAAAACAGTGCTCTCTGTCTTGTAACTCCTCCTACATAACACTTATTTCAAATGACCCTCTTAGCTTTGAGCAGTCACACTATGATTTCTGCATCTTCGGTTTCAACTCCTTTCCTGACCCTTTCAGCAGAAGTAATTCATTCATCTGTCATTTATTTTTCATGGAAGTAACACAATGAACTGGATAATTAGTGCTACAATATCCTTGTTAGGTAAGAGAAATTTATGGCCTTCTATTCTGTCTGTTGTCTGAATTTATGCAAATAATGGACATATTAGTAGCATTTCAGTGAAAATTGCTTTTCTGCTAGCCACAGCACAGCAACATTTTTCAATAAAAAACATCTTTTAGTTTTAAAAACCAGCGGGGATGTTAAATTGATAAGTTAAATAATATCTTCTAGAAACGCTTTTGTGATTGTCATTTCCTCATATACATTTTACCTCCTGTGAATCACACTAGTTGCTGAAATGTGTGATTAGCTCAGTCAGGTCTTGACTGTCCTATGAGTTCATGCAGTCATCATATACACCTGCTTGTTTTTGTTTTACTGACACTGTACCTACTTTTGCAACAGGCATCTATTTTTTTGCATGCAAGACACATTGTCCTGGATTGGCCTTCCACTTGCATTTTTTTAAAGTGCCATGGACAAGCAAATCTGTACAGGTTATTTTTTCATGTGAATAGTTGTTCAGCACCACAGTGTTGAGAACTTTCAAATGTCAGACGTTGATACTTTCAAGTGGTAATGAAAAAAACAATGTGGTTAAAAAAATAGAATGAAAGTAACATAGGGCGTATGCAGTTTCATGCATGTGGTTATACTTAGAGGTGCTGCAAACACATTGTTCTATAAAGTGGCTTTAAGTAAGAATAATGATGATGCTTTTTCTTCATTAATCGTCAGGGTTAAATATTGCTCTTGGTTTCAATATTGATCCCGTGGCTTGGAAGACCTTGAGGAGCTCTGCTGCTGGTTTTGGCTACCAGGTGGTTCAAAGACAATCAGAGTAAGTCAGAACATACATTGTTATGTTGAATATGGGTTTATAATTGCCTGTTTAAGATTACTGATAATTATTTACTTATTTATTTATTCATTCATTTATTTATTATTTGTTTAACAAAATTATCACCACTTATTCCTGACAGCATTAATAAAACAGGGATAAAATACTTATTAACAGAGAACATATGTAGTTTATTTACTGTAACTACAGTTTGCTCTTTGGACATATCATTCTCATCATGGCATCATTTATTTCCTTAGTTTGCTCGTCAGTGCCCCATTTGAACAGTATTCACAAAATGGAAGAGGGAAAATATATATTTGCACCACTTCTCACCCAAGCTGCCAAAATATAAAATTTGAAGGTAGGTAACCATTCATCTATACATTTCTTTACAGGATTTCCTGAAACTCTGACAGTAAGTATTTTGCCTTCAAAGAAATAAACCACAGTGTCATGATCACTAGGTCTGGGAGGAAGTGTTTTGAGCTTTTCGAGAGCTCTTGGTTCATTTTGCTTTTTGGCATGCACAGTATTTGGCACTAAAAAATACAATATCGGTATTGTTTATGTTTGTTTTTTCCCTTGAGTTTCCTTGAGATTTTTCCTCCATGTTGTCCTTTGCCTTTCAGTGATCCCCTGATGTTCTCTATGCTCACTGTGTCATGTCTAGGTCTTCCCCCTGCTTGTTATGTTGATTGTATTCATATGTGTGTAGTTCCCCACCTGTTTCAGTTTCCCTCATTACCTCTTGTGTATATAATGTTAAGTCATTCTTTGTCCTTTGTTGTGTTGGACACATAGCTGTGTATCCCTTAGCTCTACTTTTCCGTTTCTTCACGGATATGTATTCCTAATGTTCTTTGGGTATTGGCAATACATAGGTTCTCTCTTTTTTATTAGATTTTTATTAATTTCCATACTTTTCAGCATTAAATGCTAACCTTCTCTTTTTTGACTTTAGTCTCCTGAATTCTGCTCTCGAGTCAGCAAAACACTCCACACTAAAATAAAGTAATAGTGAAACTTAATTCTATTTAGAATTCCTTCCTGTTGTATCATATGCACCATAATAATAGATGTCAAAATGTCTGATTTATGCTAGTTTCCAGCCTAGAGGAGATATTGCCCATGCTTAAGTGTTTTAATTTTAGTTATCAATTTCACAGTTGTTCTGTGTTTTTGTATTTTGGTTTGAATACAGCACCAAGATTTGCAGTCAACATGTCCCTTGGTTTGACTATGAAAAGTGATGCTACAACTGCAAACACTGTGGTGAGTTACTGAACGGCAAACATTACCAGTGCTTTGTTAAAATTGGTGATAATCAAAAGCCTCTGTTTTCTGTGTCTTAGATGTTATAATAGTTTGTTATAATTTATAAATGCATGCAGGTCATTCCATGAAAAACAGTGTTGCTCCCACCTGTCACCAATAACATTACTTTCTTTAAATATGCTACTGTTATTTTAAAAAATCATGATTCCCAGTGTTTTTTGTTTTGTTTTTTAAATTTGTTTTGTTCTTTTCAGATTTGGTTGATCTTACATGGAATGAACCAATGTTTAAAGGACTTGGAAATAATCGGCCTACCATATTAATCACAACTTAACTTTGTCTCCTCAGGTGTGTGGTCCAACCATTCAAAAGGACTGCAGAAGTATCACAATGTACAATGGTGTGTGCTTTCAGATAGACGGTGTTACTACATTTGGATCTCCCATACCTTCCTCTCTTCGAGGTAACAGTAAATGGAACTTGTAAAAATGTATCCATAATTATCAGAGTCCTGGTTTGCCATTAATAACAAAGCTTTTCCATTTTACACCTAATGTAGTGTTATAATATTTACCTTTGTGCTTGCATATTTTCTAAATCTCAGATAAATTGAAACTCTATTAAGACTTCCCCTTATATATTCAACCATTTAAGAATTAATGAGAAAAGGCAATGGAGTAAATGGAAAATGATTTTTGTGGAAGATGAGATCACACCAATGGTGGATGAGATTGATGCCATTCTGTATGAATGACTTGCATGATTTGGTGGACTAAAAATGGCACATGAGGCTAAACCTGTAGCCACAGATTTGGGTGCATGTGCATCCCAAATTGCCACCAGAAAAAAATCTCGTACATTAAGTCTACACATTTCTTAGAAATAATTTTCACATCAAAATAAGGTTGTTATAAATAATTAGTTGCCCCCTCTCCGCCTTTGCTTTATTTCAGATAGTCTGTTTAATAAGTGAGCTAATGGAAACCAGCCCACTGAAGGAACAATGGGCTGAAAGACCTAATCCAATCATTTGTCTTCAGTGGGCTGGTTTCACTCATTATGCAAATGTACTGTTTATAAGATTGGGGAAAATGCAGTCAGCTGAGACTGAAGAAGTCACTTGGATGAGTAACAGAACATTTCTCCCACTGAAAACACTACGTCCAGATGAACAGAATCAACTTTTGGAGATTTACTTACCTGGATGATTGAGAATGCATCAAGACATTACAGAAAAATATGATTTAATTACAGTACACAACACTGAAAATCAAAGTATAGTAATATAAATTCAAAAGTGTTAAGGATAACTTAAGGATTAAGGATAACTGTCTATACATTTCCTCTCCTTGTCCAGCACTACTATGTCCAGTTGATTAGCAGGTTGGTTATCACCAGTTCATCTGTATGTATCTGGAAGTCGCACAGGATCTTAGCACGGTAATTCGCGACAACCCTTGGGGGCATGTCCCATTTTGACTTCAGGACTTCCAGGCCGTACTCAGCACAGATATATTACTATATACTATGCCAGCCACTTGGCATTCCATGTATGCCCTGCCTGCTAGCATCTTGCACCCTGCTGTCTCAGCAACATCATTACACAGCCTGCACATGGTGTCTTGCCTGGTGTGGTAGAACTCAGCCTCTATGGATCTTAAACATTCCAGCCACTTCCTCTATCTGCCAATGGTACATACCATGCAGGGGCTTGTCCTTCCATGATGCCTCCTCCCCTTGGTCTTCTTTCTTGGTTTTCTGCTGCCTGAGGCATTTACTAAGCATGCGGTCAGTTATGATCATCTTCCTGATGTACTCATGGATATTCATTGTCTCATCCTGGAAAATGGTTCAGACATGCATTAGTCCTCGGCCTCATTCCTTCCACTTAGCGTTCAGGCTCAGGGTGCTGGACTGGGAGTGAAACCCTCCATGCATGGTAAGGAGCTTCCTTATGTGTGTGGCATTCATTACTGAATACTGTCTTACTGAAAGCCTCAGAATCCTTTTGCTCGCATGATGTGAGGAAAAATGTTAAAATTAGCCCATAAAAATTGATTCGATTTTGACTCCATGTCTTTGATAGAGTGCCCACCACAAGTAGACATTGCCTTTCTGTTGGATGGTTCAGGCAGCGTATCATCTCCTGATTTTCAAACAATGAAGAAGTTTGTGAAAGATCTAATCCAATCATTTGTCTTAAATGATGCACAGGTAAGATGCTGTAGTCCCTCTTCAGTTAATAGTAGCACAGACATAAAACAGTTGCATTATTATTTCTATTTAGATCCATGAAGCATGACAGATTGATATATTTATTGTTTTCCCCTTTTTTTTAGTTTTCTGTTTCCCAGTTCTCTACTTCACCATGGGTTCACTTTTACTTTAAAACATTTTCTTCGTCTGGATCAGTGGAGACTGACATCAATGAAATCCAGCAATACAGGGGAGCTACCTTCACAGCTAAGGCCATCAGACATGTTGTGTAAGGAAAGAAATCACATCACTGAAGCACTATGCTAAATTTACTGTCCAGAGTTCCTGTCCAGGTGACTCTTATTTTCTGGGACTCTTACCAAATTAAATAAAGTGTGGACTCTGATGCCAGTCTTTCAAAAGAGATAATGTACACAGACCTTTGTTTTCAAATATTATCAACAGAGCCGATAAGTATTTCCTAAATGAATAATGAATTGTACAAAAAAATATGTCCATTATCCGTGACTTTTCTGGACTTCCATAGAGATGTTCGTAACAAAGGCTAAATTGAATTTCAATTTGAAAATCTAATATTTGGATTATCTGGATTGGCAGAATAGAAAAATCTGTGTAATGCTAAATGAAAATATAAAAAAAGAAGGATGGATCCAAAAATAACAATCAAACGTGTTACGTAAAGCAGTTTCACCCCGGTTCCTTTTTTATTCCTCGGGCCTCCAGAGACGACACAGGACTCAGTAGTCATTTCACAAAACCTTTATTCATCTTCAGTTACGCATGCACCTTCTAGAAGGGGAGACGTACAGGTCCGGTGTCCCTCTGCAAATCTCCACTTCTTTGTTTGTTTCCACCAGTTTTATAGAACCGACCCCATTGTAAAACCCACATGGTGTGTTGTAAACTCTGTGTTTGTGCACGTGAGGGCCTGTGTGTGCGCGTACCAGTGTGTGTATGTATGTGCACGTGAGTGAGCATGTGTCTCTGTATATGTGACTTCCTGCCGGTCATAAAGTCATCTCCCCTCACCCAAGGTACACCAAATTCCACTACCAGACATACAAAACATATTACAAGCACTGAGACCCCCACTCTGCATCCACTGGGCCATTGGCCTCTTGTTGTCTTACTCTTACAGCTAAGCATGTGGAGAGTCTCCTGGAAACCTACTTCTAAGTTATGACAATTATGAGCTTTTATTACATTCAGGGACAAGCATCAGCATCCCCCAACTGTAGCTTCCTGTCTCCTTTTATGACAGGTTGACCCCCAGTGTCCATAAATTCCTCTCCCTCTACACAGTTACACACTCTCAGGCCTATGGCTAAACCAAACTAAAACACACAGACAAATCCTTCCCTATTCTCTGATGTACTGCTGGACCCTCTCATCTAAGCAAGTTTAACACATTATATTCTAACAATTGTTTTCTTGTACCCACACATGCAGTCTACCCCATGACCATACGTCCACTGTAAAAAAGATTTATTGACATTATAAATAAAATTATGTGTATATATATATATATTAGGGGTGCAACGATAAACAAAATTCACGGTTCGGTTCGATACTTTGGTGTCACGGTTCGATATTTTTTCAATACAAAAAAATGTTCATGCCTTTTTAATTTGTCATTTATTAAAATTATAAATATATATTTTAACTCAAAAATACAGTTTAAATTTAATGTTGCTGAAACAATAAAATAATTAACAAAAAAAAAAAATCTATCTGATCGAGAAATCACTCATCTTTGGAAAAGAGAGTTTAATACAGAGAAATGGCTCTTTCCAAAATAAAAGCTATACTATACGTTTCTTCTGGGCTATATTCTCAGCAGCATATTAAACGTATCAGGTCCCCATAAGGAGAATCATGTGCTAACGGCTGTCTAAGTCAGCGGTCCCTAACCCCCGGGCCTCGGACCGGTACCGGTCTGTGAGTCGTTTGGTACCGGGCCGCGAGAGTTGAGGCTCAGGTGTGAAATATATGGTTTCAGGGTTTTTATCGGTTTTCAGCGTTATTTTGTTATCGTTTTTATCGTTAACTCGGTTTTCCTTGGTCTTTTCACGTGTGTTATGAATAGATCTTCTTTTTTTCAGCACCGGTACTAGTTTTATTTTGTTGTATTTATCCGCGACACCTTAAAGGCCGGTCTGTGAAAATAATGTCGGGCACAAACCGGTCTGTGGCGCAAAAAAGGTTGGGGACCGCTGGTCTAAATGACTCGGATACAGTTTGTAGCATGCGTGCTTGTTGTTTTTGTCTGCTTCCACTTGTCTTTGCACTAGGATGATGTCTGCGTAAATGTGCAGTCATATTCATTGTGTTCCCACTAGTGCTGTCAGCATAATCTCGTTAAAATGACATTAACACCATAACGCGGCAAATCTCCGTTAACGAGTTACTGCAGATCACCCGGTGCGTGGGGCTGGACGGCGTCAACACGTTAACAACAGAGATGGGCAGTAACGCGTTATTGTAATCTGATTACTTTTTTCAAGTAACGAGTAAAGTAAGGGATTACTATTGCAAAAACGGTAATTAGATTACAGTTACTTTCCCGTAGGAACGCTGCGTTACTGCGTTACTAAAACCGTGATTTTTTGCGAGAATGTCTCACGACAGTGACGTAAGCGAGTGCGCCGTTAGTGACAACAGCTGTGTGCAGATCAACAATGGATCACATATCGATTGTGGGAGAGAGTATGAGCGTGCAGCGTTTAAAGCGTGGAAGTACTGACCTTACTTTGAGTTTGATTCCATAAAAAGTGACAAAAACATTAGCATCCATCCTGCGTGGGAAGAAAACTTCTTTTTACAGTGAAAAAAACCCCTAAACTTCCAAGCAAGCACCGAGTGCGCAACGACGTAATGGGAAATTCACAGAGAAACTCGCGGATTCTTCAACTGACCGCGGCACACCTGCACCAGGGTAAACATCCGCCTACCCTAGTCCTGCTTTACAGGTGAAAATAGAGCAACAGGACTGCTGAGTCTTTGACTTTATTTATTTCCTGCTGTGTTTTACTTGCATCTATTTGAAAGAGTGAGTGTAAACACAAAAAATATTTTATTTTATGTGCTGGAATGTGCAGAAAATAGGTTTAAATGTTAAACTAATTTATTCAACTCAGAGAATGTTGCATATAATTAAATTTTTGCTTGATGCATAAAGTTAAAAGATTAAAACTGATAAAACAAGTTAAAAAAAGAGACTTTTCCATTTGATTACATTTTGTATGATGGATTATGTAGAAAAAGTAGAATTGGGCTGAAAGATCTATCGCTTTATCTCCTCTTCAGGTTGTAAATCGTGTTTTTAAAAAGTAACTAAGTAACTAAGTAATTAACTCATTCACTGCCAGCCATTGGCAGTGAATGAGTTAAACCCATTGACTCATTCACTGCCATTGACGTCTATAGACGTCAATGGCAGTGAATGAGTTAATTACTTTTGAAAATAAGTAATCAGTAAAGTAACAGGATTACTTTATTGTGGAAGTAATCAGTAATTAGTTACTGATTACTTTTTTCAAGTAACTTGACCAACACTGGTTAACAAGCTAACTGCACTAACGCACTAGTTCCCACCAATGTAATTGAGCATTGCGTGGCACATCCAACATACTGTTTTACTTTGTCCATGACGCGCTTACCATCAGGGTCATGCTTCACATGAAAACCAAGATAGTTCCAAAAGCCAGATCTGAATGAGGGTGGGGGAGGTTCAATTTCGGGTAGCATTGAGGCAGTTGCCATGTTGCAACGAGCTTAGCTTCTGTCTTGCTGCTAGCTTGCGCTGCGCTCAGTGGATCTGCACTCGACAGTGCAGCCTAGGCGGAGTGGTCGAACGCAGATCCACTGAGCGCTCAACATAGCCAGCGTTGTCAGAAGAAAAGTTGGTAAATAAATTACAAATTTTGTATTGTTCAATACATATGCGTACAGAACCGAAAGCACTGTATCGAATGGTTCAATACCAATACAAGTATTATTGCACCCCTAATATATATATATATATATATATATATATATACAGTTGTGGTCCTAGCCTGTTTGGAGCCCTGGGCGAACACTACCTCTGCCCCCCCACACACACACACATAAAACATAGGATTGTACATTAACATAAAACGGCTACCACAGCCATCATAATTCGTCATACAATGAGAACAGGACAAATCAACAACTAATTAGGACTAATTAGTATTAAAATCTGTAACATAATGTATTGTTTGGAGTGTAGTCTGTTACTGTTGGTATTTTTACCATTTCTTCTTGGAGCAACTTTAACTCACATAATTTCCTTAGGGATTAATAAAGTATTCTGATTCTGATTGTTTCAGGATGACCTGCTATTATCCAATGACACAACTGCTTATCTGTATCTTTTGCTCGTTTCTCCTCCTCTTCTTTTCTCTTTTTTCTAAAGTGAGGACCTGATTGCTTTGAACTTTTCTTGTCCATCTTCCATTGGTTTTAATTTTGCACTCCAGTATGAACACCCATCCCCTACAACCTACACCTTAGTTCACAGATTCGCTTTGTCTAGGGTTTATTTCTGGGATTTCGCACAACCCAGGATTCAAATCATGAATACATAATGGGCTTGGATTTACATCATTATGAATGAAATGTGCTGTATTTGGAAGCAGCCGGACCCTCCCCTTTCGACGAGTTGTGTGTGAGACTTTAAATCATCGAACTGTAAATTACACATTTTAAATTGTTATTGATCCCTTTACCCCTGGTCCTAAAGTGTATATTTATTTTCTTACTCTTCTTATTGTTTGTTTACTTGCACTGCTGTAACTGGAGCCTCGTCGTCTCGGTCAGAGAATCCCACGCCGCCCCGCCCTCTCCTCCCTGTGCCTCAAGCAGAAGTCGCACCTCGCAAACGGAGGGCGCCCTTACTCCCAGCAAATGGGCGATAGAAAACCGATCGGTGCCTATGCCATTCCCGATATGCGCTGGCATGACGTATGAGCAATTTTTTTTTTTTTTTTTGCCGATGACCGTGCAACCGCCCGTGTCGCCCGTATCAAAAACCGCTACTGTATATATATATATATATATATATATATATATATATATACATATATATATATATATACATATAATTTTTATTTTATTTTTTTAATTTCACAGAAACACTGTTTTCATACCACAAGAAGGTATGAGACCTAATGCAAAAAAGGTCTTGATAGTAATTACGGATGGACAATCTAATGACCGGACTTCTCTGGATGGTGCAGTACAGCAAGCAGAGAGTAAAAACATTGTTCGATTTGCAATTGGGGTAAGTACTTCAATTATTTAAACTTACAGAATGTGCCATACTGAAAATATGCTTTGGTCAGCTGTCAGGCTAAGACTGATGTGGCACTATATGGAAAAAAGCACTGAGCCACCCACTTATTACACCTCCAGAAGCTAGCTCTCTCTCTCTCTCTTTTTATATATATATATATATATATATATATATATATATATATATATATATTATGGAATGCCGTTTAGAAAAATATTATACATATATATCAATCAAAGTCTTAATATATAGAATGAAGCTTGAATGTATATAGAATGATCTTCTGAATGTATAGAACGAAACTTGAATATATATAGAATGAAACTTAAATATATATGTAGAATGAACTTTTGAATATGCATGCCACATGCTTCAGTTATTAGTAAATTAAGTTGTGTTCAATAGAAATTTTTATTTTTTTTGCCAGACACTAAAAATTGTGAAATATCACAATACTGAAAAAGTTCCAAGGGTATTATTTAGGTAAAGGTTGATAAGACTGGTTTTATCTTCTTATTCACTTGTGCCATTTAAATCATAAAAGTAGTAAAATAAAGTTTTTAAAGTACACTTTTCTTTCATGACAAACCATACTTGTCGCAGTAAAAAATGTTACACTTTATGTTACATATCATGGTATGATGTACTAATTTATCTGTTAATAAACACGAATTGTGAATTTTATTAAATAAAATATCTGTTATACATTTTCAACTTTAAAACACAGAAATGTTTTATTTAAACTCTTACAGGCTGATATTTGGAAAAAAATGACACATAAAAGGTAGGAACACAGAACACTATGTATTTCCAGAACCCAGAGGAAGAAAAGAGTATTCTGTAGTAATAGAGCAACACTGACCTTAACAAAAAAAAAAAAAAAAAAAAAAACAAAGAAAGAAAGAAAAGAAAAGAATAAAACAAACAAAATACAATAAGCCTGTCTAATCAAGTAAACAAAATCCTTAAACATTCCCTAAAGAATGTAAACCAGGTTATGTTTAACAGTTATTATTATTAGTAGTAGTAGTAGTATCATTATTTGATAAGAATGTAATGTCATATAGTGCGATGATGATATAATGTTCATATTTCAGCTATATATTATTATATATATTTAATGTGTGTCATATTTATAGACAACTTGCTGGCAGTGTTGGAGATACTGTTAGTCCCCCTTTAAATATGTTTTCATTAGTGTTACTGTAACACTTTTCAAAACTTTCCCAAAACCTAACAAAAACTATTATTTAAACCTGTGAGTTAGGCTAGAAATCAAGTGAAAATTAATATGAATTTCTGTGTAAAGCATAAATATTCAAATGGGACACTGAATCGGAGTCCAAACAGAAACACTTCTGGTGGGTGGCTGCGTGGCCAGTGGCTGAGGCGATTGAGCAGGTCCGGAGGCCGACCACGCCGGCGACGAGGTCCAGTCAGCGGCCTGAACGGTGTCCGCTGACGCCAAATCCGACGTGGACGAGGAGAAGGTGATGAAGCAGCAGCTGCAGGTGACAGCGTGGAAGCCGGTGTGACGGAGCAGCAGCTGCAGGCGACGGTGTGGAAGCCGGCAGTGACGGAGGATCCGTTGACTGCACTACAGGAGACTGGATGACAGACAGGACTGGCTGGACTACAGGAGACTGGACGACAGACTGAACTGACTGGACTACAGGAGACTGGACGACAGACTGGACTGGCTGGAGGACCGGCGACTGGGGGACAGGAGGAGACTGAACTGACTGGGCTGGAGAGGTGGATACTGAACTGACTGGACAGGAGAGGTGGAGACTGGACTGAGCTGCAGGTGACTGGACTGACTGAGCTGGCAGCTGAACAGCAGGCAACTGAACTAACTGGACTGGCGAGGCTAATGGCTGAGCTAAAGACTGAGTTAGTGAAGGGGACAAAGCTGCAGCCTGGGCTAGCGCATCAGGTGCTTGAGCTGGGAAGAGCTCAGCTAGCCTGATCAGAGACAGTGCTAGAGCATGGAAAGCTGGATCAGGAGGTGGATGAAGAGGTGGACTAGCAGGTGGACAGGCTAGCTCTTTCAAGCCTCTAGGGAGGTCAGGCTGGGTTCTGGCTGCCCTCAGCCTGAGCACTGGGACAGGCACGGGGGGTGGCTGGACACCAGTCACCCCCACCCGAGAAACATGAATGTGTGTGGAGGTAGACTGGGTCACAGCTGCCCTCGTCCTGGGAGCTGGCACACGAGTGGGTGCTAGCTGGGCCCTAGCCATCTGAGGTGCTGCAGGGACAGGCTGAGCATTAGCTGCCGCCCCCCCTGAGAAGGTGAAACGGGTGGAGGGGAAAGCAGGCTCTGAGCTGCCCTGCTAGGAGAAAAAGGTTGAGTAATGGGTGAGGAAATGGTGATTGAGTGGGAGAAATTATCAGGTTTAACAGTGATAATGTCTTTAGCAGTAGCCTGAGATGGTGGAGCAGTCTGTTCGGAGGCAGGATGGTTAGAATTAATTGGATAATCCAGAATGTAGTCACATTAAACCAGGGGTAGGCAACTCCAGGCCTCGAGTGCTGGTGTCCTGGAGGTTTTAGATGTGTCCATGATCCATCACAGCTGATTTAAAGGGCTAAATGACTCCTCAGCATTTCTTGAAGTTCTCCAGAGGCCTGGTAATGAACTAATCATTTGATTCAGGTGTGTTAACCCAGGGTGCGATCTAAAACCTGCAGGACACCGGCACTCGAGGCCTGGAGTTGCCTACCCCTGCAGTAAACAGTCTTTGGTTTAGGTGGGCGGTGAACAGTCTCTGGATTATGGCGAGGTGAAAGAAAAAAGTCTGTTTCGCTCACCACCGGATGCTGCTGCTCCAAACAGGAAACAGGATGGCGGCGTGAGCCTTGCCTCCACTTAGCTGTGGCAGCAGGCGGATGAATGAGGCGGTGGGTGAGTGAGGAGCGGAGCGGCAAGAGAGGGAGAGGCTGAAGCGCGGCGAGAGACGCCCACTCTCCGAGGCAAATACTCCGGTGCAGGTGAGGCAGCAGGTGGGAGAACACGGCCTCTCTGAGGTCCGCCCAGAGCCAAACGACTCCCCTCGAAGATGTGCTCTTCTTCCGCAAAGAGCCGCTGTTTCCCCCTGAGCTCCTCCGCCCTAGCGGGAGAGCGCTGCCTCCTGCTGCTCGAACAGGACAGTGTCCACTGAGTCCACAGCGTGTCGTCATGGCACGGTTTGTGTCATTCTGTCAGGAGTCGTGGTGTGTGGGTGAGAGGACGACAGGAAGGGACCCAAACGCAGGACTCACGGTGCAGAATGATGATGATTTATTAGAGCGAGTGAGTGAACAGAACAGGAACGGCAGGACTCACTAACTAACTGAAAGACTGAATGGCTGGCTGAACAACGGAATACAGACGGGAATGAAGACAATCACAACATCAATGACAGGACAGTGAACTGGTAAAACTGAGGAACTTGAATACAAAGACTGAATGATAATTGGACACAGGTGAGTACGGCTGAATGTAATGAAACAGGAAATGGAACATGTGGAAGAAACAGTAAACATGAACTGAAAACGCTGGGTCAATGACCCAGGAATCTTGACAGACTTATCTCATTTGAGAATGTAAAGAAAAGTTGCTCTAGGTGGCAGATCGTTCAATGACTACATCTAGCTATAGTATTTCAAAAATAAACAAAGGTATCTGAAATACAAAACATGGCTGATAAACCTCGTATATTATGACATTACCACTGACATTCCATACATTGTGTGGAATAGCTAGACACAGGAAGCATTTGACAAAATTGAATTCTATTTAACAGTGAGGTTGTGGCATATTCTTTTGCTGCCTGCAGGGGTACTAAATAATCGAATGTTACTATGGGTCATATCAGAGAACAGAGACAAAACATGCAATATAGGCAGGAAAACAGATGAACTTCAATCCAAAAACAAAATATGCCTCATATGTATAAACTGAAACCAATTGCATCCATCCATTCTCTTCTGCTTATTTTTATCTGCGTTGCTAGCCTATTCCAGCTACCACAGGATGAGAGGCAGAGTACACCCTGGACAGGTTGACAATCTGACGCTAGGTTAACAACATTAACAAGAAACAAGAAAATAAAACATGCATATGCAAAACAGAAAAACAAAAACAAAATCCTCATCATTTCTACAATCCTTGACATCATTATGCTCTTCCAAATCCTGGTGAATTCCGTATTGCAAAATCCATGTCTGATTTGAAAGTAGTACACTACATGAACTGGTATACGAAGGATATTTTCACAAATATTGGTCACTGGAAATCTGCAGTTAGTGATGAACTCAAGGCTTGGCTTTGGGGAAAAACCCAGGGCTGAAATGCTGTCACATCCGGTGCAGAAAACAAGAATATCTTTCAAAGAGACTTCACTTTCAACTATAAGATAGAAAAATACAAAATCAAAATGAGATTCTAACTAAGACAATTGGTATACTGATACGTTAAAATACCAAAAGATTAATGCAAAAGAAAAACTGATGCATATTTTGAAAATCAAGCTGTACTTTGAAAGTCACACATGAAGCTAATTAGCATTTAGTGAAACCATAGTGTCGAAAAAAGAAGTTAGTGAAGACCACAACAATTTAAGCTTAGGTGGATGCAGAAATAGTCTATTATTTGTACTCAGTAAACAGGATTGGTAATAATGCATTTATCTACGCTTTTAATACACTGAAGTGAAACTGAAATCACATTTGGGTATAATCTTTCTTGTAAATTCAGCACTTGCATTGGTACTTGGTATTCTATACCTACTGCACAATCCACTTTGTATTGTCCCTGTTCTGTCTTTGTTTATTGTACAGTTAGTATTGTACAGCTATGATTATAGTATTGTATAGTTAGTAATTAGTATCTTTTTATCCCTTAATTTTACCCAAATTTAGCATGTTATTTATTTGTAATTTCTAGTATTACATCTCTTGGAGATATATATTTTATATACGTATAAATGCAACATGGTTTCCAGTTTATTTGGAGCTACTTTTAGATAGGAATATTTACCGCATTTGTCAGAATTCAACATTTCTGTGAAATCCTGCCTGCTTGTATGGCTACTCTCTCCATCAGAATATGTCTGTAAATATAAACAGATAATACTTTTCAATATACTGACAACAAAATGGCATAGTAAATATTAATATTATGTTTATGTATTATGTATTTAAACATAATACAAGTGACAATGTTTAAGGGAGTTAAACATTGTCCATCTTTACTTTGATTTTATTTTATGAACATACATTCATTTGCTGAAATGCTCAGGATTAATTACTGATTCATTGTCCTCACATTAAATAACCTTTTGAGGTCTGACATAAATTGACTTCTGATGAAACAGTTTTTTCACAAGGTCTCCATTCAAAGTCTGTTTGGAAGTGAGTGATGGCTCAACTAGTTTGGTGTGGCATGTCAGCAAAATCTGTAGCCTAGGGGAGGAAGAAAACATAGTGTATATGAAAGTTTTGTTAATGCTAACAGACTACAATACAATACAATACAGTACATCAAAAGGTTTAATTTTTGTTAACTCTAAAAGATATCAATCCAGTCATCTGATCAGTGCCCACAGATCCTTTTTGGAAATACCCAAAGTTGACCTTTAATAGTATAATAATCTAAGTAACAAAAACAATCTTTTTATGAAAAAGGATCTAATGCTTACCTGCATCCTTCAAGAACTGGCTGGAAGGCAGTCCTTATTGACTGCATTACTTTGTCTGAGTCCCAGTCACAGCTAAACTCCAGTGCAGATTTTATATGTCCATTTTCAAAAAGCCAAGCTTTTTTGTTACACCTTGGCACATGTGCAGTTAGATGGTCCTGCAAGAGAATCACTTTGGTGAAAGACTGAGCCAGAGATTGTGACCTACTTAGCTGTGCTGGAAACCTATTAGAGAATAAAGGCAAAGTAAACATTTCTGCATGTAATATACTCCCACTACTCTGATCAATGAAGCACATTTTATTTAACAAAATACACCATGCTGTACACATGTCCAATTTGCATTAATAAATACCCACTAGCCCCATGGTAGCTAGGATAGGCTCTTGGAATTCTGAATTGGATAAGTGGAAGAGAATGGATGGATGGATGAATGGATAGATAGATGATGGAAGATAGTGGGATGGGTGGGTGGAGAAACTTAACAATCACATAAAAAATTTCCTAAATTCACAGAGTACTTTTTGTTGCTTTAGAAAAATGTTTCATTAAATTATATACTGCCAAAAACTATGTATTGTAACAACTGAATGATGTGCTTTGCTTTCACACAATGTTTGCAGCTTGAAATATTATAGAAATCGCATGTTTTCACAGTTTAGTCTCCACAATCACACGCTGTGAGTCTATCGCACACTGTTTTTTACTGTGATATTTTTGTTTACTTAGCTTAGTCTAGCAATTGAAACTTACGGGCAATTGCTAACCTTCCACTAGTAATTTCAATGTATTTAGTTCCGTTCTTACCTCTTCTGCTTTGGGCCCTTTCGAGTGCAAGGTCTAAGAATGTAGATGGGACACGCTGTGAGGGACTCTTGTGATGTGGAAGGCACGTTCTCCATAACATTAGCTGGATAACCAGGGGCTATCTGACCGGAGAGGTTCACTGCATTTGGTCTTCCACAGTGAATTTATTCAAATTTCTTCATCAGTAGCACGATGCAGTACACTGGTACTAATATTAGGTTGGCCAAAACATGCATTTGCCTGGGTGTTAATAGCTCCTCATTACTTAAAATCTGAGCCACACGATTCTGTGCGGACTGGCTCATAGTGCCTTTCTTCACAGCTACAAACAAGGAAAACACTAGTGACTTTATACTCAGAAGATCATTCTATATATATAATATTTTCCTAAACGGCATTCCATAATGTGTATATATATGTAAGGACACATATACACACATATGCACATGATTTAAAGGACACACACATATATACATCTCTCTCTCTCTATCTCTCTATCTATCTATCTATCTATCTATCTATCTATCTATCTATCTATCTATCTATCTACATACACACACATATATATGTGTGTATGTGTCCTTTAAATCAAAGCACATCCCAATAAATACACAAAGCTGAAATGAAGTTTTTCAAATAAATGGCAATGCAAAATTACTGATTGGAACACGAATAATGTGTATTCTGGATTTGGATGTAATGAGTTTAACGCTACATAAAACATGTCTGTAAAATGTATTATAAATGGAGATAAAACCTTAAGTTTATTAAAAACTGTGTTTTAATAAAGCAAGGCATCTTGCATAGTATGAGAACTTAAATGTATTTTTTTCAACAACCCTAGGTGGGAAATGCATTTAATAAAACTGAAGCAAAACAAGAACTGCGCACCATTGCATCATCTCCCTCAGACAAATACGTGTTTCAAGTGGAGAACTTCGATGCACTTGAAATAATAAGACAAAATTTGCAAGAAAAAATTTTCTCCATTGAAGGTACAAACATAAATGTATTGTGTTAACTTTGTTACAAATTTCTGTAAACATACAAATTTAAAATGATTATACTTAATAATAAGGAAAAAACAAACTTAATGTCTCATGTCAAGGTAAAATTCCTGTTGCTCTACATGCTGTTTATTATAAAAGTGCTGTGACACATTTATGATGAACAGCAAAAAACTTGAATAATAATGAAAATTTGTCTTTGTAACGTGAAATTATATTGTCTTTTATCTTCGCTTATTTTTCTGTCACAGGATCTCAAACCAGTGGAGAGACACTAAAAATGGAAATGTCTCAAGAGGGATTCAGTGCAGTTTATGTGCCTGAGGTAATTACAGTTTTTCTCAGTCGATTTGGTGCTTTTCTCAGATCAAAATGAAAATTCTCAAAACCATTAGTGCAACCTCCACATTTAGTCATTTGTGCACATCATAGTAGCAATTTCTCCTTCCTCTGAACAAATTGCAAATGCTCTTGGACATGTATCAGTTGCTTTCATTCAATTCTCTGCCATCGACAACATTATCATTTGCTTATGTCATGTCAGTCAAAATGAACTATACTTTTGGAAGCTAAATAGTGGTTCCCAATCAAACTAATAGTCTTTATTTCATTGAGTCATTAAATACAAAATTGGTGAATTAGTTTTCAAATGCTGTCAAGCAAATGTTATACCTTTTTTTCATAAATTTTTTCCTGTCTCTGAAATTGAACAATTTCTCTCATGCCATAGTCCCTGAGAATGAGAGGGGTGGAGGTCAACTCAACAAGTATGTTGTTGTGTGGGATAATGTCCCTTTTCACTACACACATCTGGTCAGACAGTGGTTTGCAGCACATGACAGAATGTCTGTTGAATATCTCCCTCCCTACTCCCCATTCCTTATTCCGATAGAGGAGTTTTTGGCTGCCTGGAGGTTGAAGGTTTATGACCGGCATTCACATGCACAAATGGCCCTGCTAGCAGCCATGGATGCAGCATGTGATAACACCACAGCAGAGTCATGCAGAGGGTGGATTCGCCACTCCAGGAGACTTTCCTTGCTGCATTGCAAGGGATGATATCCGTTGTGATGTAGATGAGACAGAAAGGAACGTCTGAATGTGCCAGAATGATTTACGTTACAATATGTACTGTTATATTGTTCACATTTGTGCACAGCTCTACCAAAAGGTTATTTCTCATGTTTATTCTAAATACGTGACTGTAGAGTATTTTTCTTTTGCACAATGTTGTAGAATTACAAACATCCTACACAGTAAAAATGTGAAACATATGTATTCAGTGTCTTGTACTCTCTTACTTCCATAACTACTGGAATGTCTAACTTTACTGCAGATTTTACTGTACATGGCTGTGCAAAAAGTGTATAGTGCTGTCTTGAGCATTTTCAGGTAGTGTCACCGACCTGACCCTTTTTTGCACTAAAAGATACTGAGAGAATACTGTACACTGTGAAAACATGACAAAGCCATTTTTTAACTTGTTCATCAAGATGGTGTCAAGACTTCTCATTTTGGTGACACTGACAGTTTCATTGACACGAATACTTGCTTTTGAGGAATGGATTATCGATTTTGAGCAAGTGGTTTTGCAGTTTGCACTAATTGTTTTGAGAAATACACTAACTGCTGTGCAAATGTTAATAGTGATGTGAGAAAAGCACCAAAGCGACTGAGAAAAAATCACCAGACAGTCTAGTCATAGAAAGAAAGATTCACATGTGCCTGTCTGGTAGTTTTTATGACTTTCTGTCTAAATTGTATATAAATTGTATTTTCTTTCTACACTGTAGGGAATTCAGATGTCTATTGTTGGTGCAAACCAGTGGAAGGGAGGCTACGTGCAATACACAACTGGCGGCCAGAAGGTGAAAACATATGAGGATGTGTCTTTGGAGTCTGACAGTTATCTTGGTAAGAATATTACAGCTTTAACAATCTAACTTATACACATGTGATCATGTACATTCACAGCTCTGCTGTAATTCTTTCACACAAACATCAGATTTTATATCTGTCTTTCCTTTTTGGCCTACCTAAATTCTAGGTTACTCCATGGCAATTGCTAAAACTCAAAGCGGCTCACTGACAATTGTTGGTGCTCCAAGATATAAACACAGAGGAGTTGTGGTCGCTGTTAATAGAGAAAACTTTGAAAACCAAAAAATTGAGCCATTGGCATCACAGGTATGTATTTACAAGACAGATGTGAATGTAACACTGTAAACTATATATAAATTATTTTCTCAAATAAAAGCTGATGTTTTTTTTCCTAAACCTGAATCCTTTCAATAATAATTTGTTTCTTACACAGTATCAGACTGGTGAATATTTCGGGGCAGAGGTGTGTACCATGGACATAAGTAATGATGACATCACTGATCTAATCTTCATATCAGCCCCAATGTACATGGAGCCTGATAGAGAGGGAAGAGTTTATGTTTGCAGATTAACTGGTTTGGTAAATCACAATATCACCTACTGTAATTAAATTATTCGGTTTATTTACCAACTTTTAATGATCTTAAAATATTCACTCTTCTCCTTTCAGTTTGTAGAGTGTAATTTTGATGATCCATTAGTACTAAGAGGACGTGCAGCTGTCAAAGGAAGGTTCGGCTCTTCTCTTGCTGTGCTGCCTGATCTAAACTCAGATGGATTCATGGATTTGGCAGTTGGAGCACCTTTGGAGAATAATGGTGAAGGCAGCATCTACATATTTAATGGTGAAGGAGGAGGAAGAATCAGTCCTACTTACTCACAGGTACATAACGTCAAAAAATTCACAAAGAGTTTTAATTGCATTTATCCTGCAATATGTCTAAACAATCTGCAGCTTGATTACTTAAAATATTTTCATGTACACAGAGAATTACTGGCTCTGAGGTCCAGTCAGGACTGATGTTTTTTGGTCTATCAATCAGTCAGTCGTCTTTTGACCAGAGCGGTGATAAACTTCCTGATTTAGCGGTGGGTTCAAAGGGCACAGTTGTCTTACTGAGGTAAGTCCAAGATACTCCAGTCATGTGTTATTGTTATTTATAGCAATTGATATTGTTCACTTTACAAGGTCAATTTTATGAGAATTGCACATGATTGATTTATGACTTTTTAATCCAATACCGATGCAGGGTAAAAAAAATAAATAAATTGACTTTTTTGAGGTCACATTATATTAATGAATTTTATCATGCTAAAATGGTCGAATCACTAGAAAAAATTTCTTTTCTAATCATCTTGTTACATCATTATAATCATGGTTTCTCTCGTGATTAAAGAAGCAATACATCTGTCAGTTAAGGTCCTGGAAAAACAGCTTGTGTGGATTTGAGTCTCAAAAAAATGTGAAATTATATTTTATTTTACATCTGTTGAACATCAGTTTTACATCTGTTACAATAGCAACAGCTTTGTTCTAACAAATGACTTTGATGCAGAAATGCAAATCATGTGTTACTCAAAACACTAGACAACTGGGTAGTCTTGTTACTAATCCAAGTCAGAACACCAATAATGGAGAGCAATTTTTAGTTTGCTATTGAAGATTAACGTAGCTCACATATATTTTCCTTCGATGTCCATTTACAGATCAAGACCTGTAGTAATGGTTAAAGCTGAGGTGTCTTTCAGCCCAAACGAAATCCGTATTCAGAATACAACCTGCTCAAAACCACTGGAGAACACAGCTACAGTCTGCTTTACCATGAGCAGAGTGTCTACAGTCAACACAGGTTCATCATTCTCCTCACTTTTTTCTAACTACAAAGCCATTATCCAGCAGTTTGATGGTTTCTCTGTATGTAAATTTGTAGCATTGAAATCAAACTCTGATATATTCCAGCTGAAGCAAGGATTAATTATACTTTAACGCTGGATGCCACTCGCAAACCTCTGAACAACCGAGCGTACATCAGTGGGAAACAACGAGCGAAATCTGGATCAGTTGCTGTGAACTTAACTAGCAAACTGTGTTCAACTGTAAAATTTATTATTGAGGTAAAACCGAATAACAACATCAGAAAAAAAATATTATGACCATTTCATGAAACAAAAGATGTTATTTAATTAATTGTATTTTTTTTTTGTGTCCTCAAACACTGAATGTGAACCTAACACTGCTCTCTTCTTGCAGGCTTGTCCAGAAGATGCTGTCAATGAACTTTCCAATGAGCTCAAATTCACATTTGATGGTTTTCCTTCAAAAAACTTAGACCAAGTCTCGCCCCACAGGCTCAAGCAACAACTATTCATCCTGTGAGGAACCTTTAACGACACCTTATTAACTTGGCATCTGAGTCTAGTCTTTATGAAGTTTATGAAGTTACGAAATTTTAGTGTTTTGCCCTTAAATTGTCTGAAATAATGTTATTATTGGTGTCTGTTTGAGCAGTATCTATTGAGGAGACTAGAAGTAAATGAGTTACCATCACTGTAGTTGTAGCTCTCTATATAGTAAACGCATTACAAATTCTACTATGACTTTACTTTCTATGTAACTCTAGCTTCGGGGCCAAGGAGAGACTGTGCATTTCTCAACTGCTTCAAACCTAGTGACAAACTTCAACTTTGAAAATAACTGAATTAAAAATACACAAGCCTTATGAAGGGTATCTCTATGTGGGATCACACCTGATACATAGGTTCCTGTGTGTGCAGAGGATTTTCCAGAAGTGGATTGAGAACAGAAATGTTCTGCAGAAAACTACAGCTAGATGGTGGAATACAAAAAGTGGTGATTTCAAATGTTCAATGTTAAATTTAGTCTGTAAATAATGTAATAAAAATATGTTTTATATTATGTTTTCTTCCACAGTTAGGGTTTGAGATCAACTGCGGCACTGACAACAAATGTGTTGATAACTTAAAAGTGGATTTCAACTTCACCAGGTGAGGGTCAGGTGCAAAACTCAAGCTTTGGTGTCTGGTAGCATGTCAAGTTTAAGAGTATGAACACTAAAATTATTAATTAATTTAAAGGAATAAAATGACAAACTTGGAAGTGAACAGAAATAAATAAATTATAAAAACAAACAAAAACAAAATGCTTTTTTAGATCCGAGTTGTATTTACGTCTCACTTCCCAAATCAACAAATATAAGATTTATTCTGGGTGCCAAAACTGTGTTGTTAAATGTAGAATATGTTAGGCTGGAAGGACCAAAGGACAAGGGGGAACTAAGATAAAATACAGAACAGATTTGTCTTCCAGTAATGATAACAGAGAACAAAACAAGGAAGTAGAACTCAAGAAACAAGCTTGTTTGTCCAAACTTGACACACAAAGACAAAAAAAACCCCACTGAGACAAGCCTGGAGGAACACAAAGGGATCAAAAAAGGAATCAACTATCAAGAATAAAAACTAAGCAAGGAACTAACAGGACACAATAATAAAAGCTCATTAGAAATAAGGAACATAAAATCAAACATTTAACAGAAGTCGACAGCGCCTGAACGTTTTTTAAATCAAAAAGAAATCATTAACCCACTAAAACTCAAACACTTGGCTCCATGAAGACAGAAAGAGTGACAGATGATTTAATATAACTGATAGAATCACTAATTATTTAAGTCATCTGGTGAGAATCATTCACATATAAACAGGTCAATAAAGTTTCTTCTTAATGTCCCTTTTGGCACCAATTTGTGATTTTAATTTCTGCTTTTACTTTTGAATAAATTAGAGTAAAAATACACTCAACAAAAATATAAACGCAACACCTTTGTTACTGCTCCCATTCCCGATGGGATGGACGTAGAAACCTAAAATTCATTCCAGATACACAATATAACCATCCCTCCCAAACAGTGGTCACAAATCAGTCCAAATGTGTGGTAGTGGGCACATCTGCTATATTGAGATAATCCATCCCACCTCACAGGTGTGCCACATCAGGATGCTGATCTGACATCATGAGTAGTGCACAGGTGTACCTCAGACTGCCCACAACAAAAGGCCACCCTGGAATGTGCAGTTTTTTGCGCTATTGGGGGTCTGGGGACCCAGAACCGGTCAGTATCTGGTGTGACCACCATTTGCCTCATGCAGTGCAACACATCGTCGCATGGAGTCTATCAGATTGTCAATTGTGGCCTGTGGAATGTTGGTCCACTCCACTTCAATGGCTGTGCGAGGTTGTTGGATATTCGTGGGAACTGGTACACGCTGTCGTATACGCCGGTCAAGCACATCCCGAACATGCTCAATGGGTGACATGTCCGGTGAGTATGCTGGCCATGCAAGAACTGGGACATTCTCAGCTGCCATCTGCCCTGAACAATGTGAACCATGATTCATCCGTGAAGTGCACACCTCTCCAACGTGCCAGACGCCATCGAATGTGAGCATTTGCCCACACAAGTCTGTTACGGCGACGAGCTGGAGTCAGGTCAAGACCCCGATGAGGACGACGGGCATGCAGTTGAGCGTCCCTGAGACGGTTTCTGACAGTTTGTGCAGAAATTGTTTGGTTGTGCAAACCAATTGTTCCAGCAGCTGTCTGGGTGGCTGGTCTCAGACGATCTTGGAGGTGAACCTGCTGGATGTGGAGGTCCTGGGCTGGTGTGGTTACACGAGGTCTGCGGTTGTGAGGCCGGTTGGATGTGCTGCCATATTCTCTGAAACGCCTGTGGAGACGGCTTATGGTTGAGAAATGAACATTCAATGCACGGGCGACAGATCTGGTTGACATTCCTGCTGTCAGCATGCCTATTGCACGCTCCCTCATTGCTTGTGGCATCTGTGGCATTTTGCTGTGAGACAAAACTGCACATTCCAGGGTGGCCTTTTGTTGTGGGCAGTCTGAGGTACACCTGTGCACTACTCATGATGTCAGATCAGCATCCTGATGTGGCACACCTGTGAGGTGGGATGGATTATCTCAATATAGCAGATGTGCCCACTACCACACATTTGGACTGATTTGTGACCACTGTTTGGGAGGGATGGTTATATTGTGTATCTGGAATGAATTTTAGGTCTCTACGTCCATCCCATGGGGAATGGGAGCAGTAACAAAGGTGTTGCGTTTATATTTTTGTTGAGTGTAGTATAGCTGTAACTTTATTTTTTCCTTCCATTTTCCTTGTGCTTCCTCATACTCTGACAGATCCTCAGTGGTTAAAGTGGGCATTGATGAGCTTTTGGATGTCACAGTCACAGTGGAGAATAGAGGAGAAAACTCCTACAACAGTCGTGTTATTCTCACGTATCCAGCTGGACTCTCCTACAGAAAGTTCACCATTCAGCAGGTAAGACACCAGGATCAAGTCTGTATCAGTTCATCACTGATCTGCTGCTCTTCCAATGCATCCGGCAGTAATTTTGTTTCTAATAAAGGGAAGAATTGAGTGCAACTCTTTGGACAGTGAAGATGGTTTATCTCGAGGAAGGACAGACTGCACTATTGACAAGCCAATTTTCAAGAGCAAAACTAAGGTGAGCTTTATACTTTTTCTCTGTATAGAATATCTTTTCTCACTCCTTTATTTTCACTTTTACACAGTTTACAGACAAATAGGAGTCATTCTTATCTCTCTCATTCAATTAAGGCTTGCTTCATTGTCTCCTATGGGATTGACACCAACAGTCAACTTGAGAGGAAGATCTTTGTCACTGTGAATGCCAGCAGGTACTTTTCATTTTGCTACAGGTACTCCTCATTAAAACAATAGTCCAATAGATACAGTACAAATAATTAATTTTCTCTCTTTCAGTGGAAATCAGGAGCATGCCACAACAAGTGAACTCTACAAAAAGAAATCAATTTATGTGAAATACAGCATTTTTATGACATTTGAAAAGTATGTGTTTTTCTAACTGTAATGGGGAAAAGTTTATTTTTTTTACATGGCATTTAATATTTCAAATATACCTGTTTAGCTCCCTCAGCTACAACAATTTTACATTTGGGATGAACGATTTGCAGAAACCAGTCCATCAATCAGTCAAGGTGAAATACAACTTCTGCATATGTCTGTAGTTCAAAAGTTCATTGTATGATGTAGACCTAACTATACTGCTGGGTTATACTTTTGTTTTTCAATTTTAGGTTACAAACGATATCAGAGCGCTGAATTTCACTGTGGTGATCAGGGTTCCAGTGAAGCTTGGTGAAAAAGACATTTGGGTGGATTTGAGCAGTCTAAGGGTAATATGTGTTTGAGAATTGATAGTTACAGACTCAAAAATGACCTATGCTTGTGTATGGATGATTGGGTTTAGAGAAATTAAAATAAAACCAAACGTATATAAATAAAACATATATCTCAGATTGCAGAATGTCAGAGAGGAACTGATGAAGAACCACCTGTGAAAGCTTTTGTTCCTGAGATACAAAAAAATAAAGTTGTGGTATGTATACTACTGCACTTTACCTGTTGAAATTTAACCAAAGTGTATTGTTAAAATTAACATTACACTGGATCAAAACTTGTGTTGCATTTAGTCTTCTTCAAATGGCCCACAGGACTGCTCTGTAGCCAAGTGCAGACTGTTCAAGTGCAGCACATCCATGGGGATACGGGAGAGTAGGACATACGAAATCTCTGCCAACCTCAGCTCAGGATGGATAGAGCAGGTAACTGGCAGGAATTTTATGTTCAATTATTCATTAATATTTTTTATTTTTACAGATGATTATGTAGCAGTAACTTGTTAAATCTTTTGATAAAATCATTCCTTGTTAAATCAAGCAACACCTAATTTATCCCCAATTTATTTCACTTTTTTTTTTCTTAGATTGGACTTCAGTCTGCCAAATTCCTCTTAACCAGCACAGCCACTCTGGAGTACAACAAAAACCAGTACATCTACTTTGCATCAGGGTCTAACAGTAATCCTCCTGTTCGCAAGGTGATTGGAAATTGCTTTCTATTGTTTTCTCGTTTCAGTTATATAATAGTTTAAATTTATTTACTTTCTATTAACTTGTCTGTCAGATTGAAGCAGAGGTAGAGGTGTATCCTCAGCCAAATTTCACCAAAGAGATCATTGGAGGATCCCTGGGAGGACTGGCTTTTCTAGCTTTACTCACTGCTGGCCTGCATAAGGTAAGTTCGATTTTTTTTCAGTCAGTGTCACAGCCTCACAAAGTTAGTATAGAAAACATCTAGTTAAAAATAAATTATTATATTCACTCATGTAGCTTGGTTATTTTCATTCCTTTTTATTGCCACAAATGACTGATGCATTTTTATGTTTTTTTTTACTCCCAGTTGGGATTTTTCAAGAGCAAATACAAACGGATGATAAATGAAAATGAAGAAGACAGTCCATGTCCAGGGACTGATGCAGCTGCAAAATCCGCTGAATAGCAAGGATCACGTTTGTAGTCTTGATGCTCTAAATCTTTCATTACATTTTATTAATAAAAATGATGCCCGGAAATGTCCAAATGCTTGTGGTGTCTAAACTACATCACTCCTTGACTAATTGACCAAAATAAAAATGTTTCTACCTAGTTGTCAGGACCATCAAAACAGGATCCCAAAAATGAACCTAAAGGCAAAAACTTTTTCAGGACTTGAAACGTGTTCAGATTAAACCTGTTCCAAATGACAACTACAATTTTCTTGAGCAGAAAAAAACCATTCAAATGATCATGTTTTGGAAAATGTGTGAAATTCAACTGAGATGCTTAAAATTGTGTAATGTTGCTTGTTTTATTCGGGAATAAAGATATTTTCAGCTTTGTGTTATAAAATTACACCCCTGTCCACTCAATGTAAATGAGGGTCTTCCATCCATTACTCCATTATTCATATTTCACAGTACTCAACACAGTTATAGATCCAAATGGTAGATTCCTAATCATTAAATTATCTATACTTAACAAAAAAGCTATGTATTGTAAGTGTACATGGCCCAAATGTTGTTGAACCCTTCCATGTTTTTTTAGTGCACTCTCTGAACACCTAGATTGCGCACTTGTTCCTGGTGGCAACCTCAACTTTGGACTAAATGAAGAAATGTATATGCTCAATACAGCAGGAACTGAGGATAACTGGGAATCCACAAATATAATTAAATCTCACATGAGCGATTTGGGACCTTGCAATGCATGGCGCTTCCTTCACCCCAACCGTAAAGAATATACTTTCCTCTCACATGTCCATCACTCCTACTCTCATCTGGATTATTTCCTAGTCAGCAGCTCACTGTTGAGTGACATTTAAGACACTGAGATACACCCTACAGCTGTCAGTAATCGTGCTCATGTATCTTTAATACCAACACATAAAAAAACATTCTGCCAAGTAAAAACTGGAGATTTAATACATGATTGCTAACCCTAACCTCAATAATAAGGCTCCATGTCCAGATGGATTTCCAGTAGAATTCTACAAAGAATTCTGGTACCAATATTCCACAGAACATTGAAGGAAATCAAGAAAAATGGCAGACTACGACCAAATAAGAATTCTGCCAACATCAGTCTCATGCTAAAACCAAAGACCCTATATTTCCCCTCAAACTATCGCCCAATATCCCATATTAATTAAAGAAGAGATTTAAGATATTAAAGAGATAGAGAAGATAACCCCCTTCTTAAAACAACCTGATCAAACCGCTTTCATAGAAGGTCAGCACTCACCACCTAGATTACTTAATTTAATAGACTACTCATGTAGTAAAAACACTGAAAGAACAATATTGTCTCTAGATGCAGAAAAAGCATTTGACAGATTTGGAAGCTGAAAATTTTTGTTTAATTATGTGGGCTAAAGAAAATAAAGTTATGGACTATATTTATATGAAACATGTGTATACTTACTACATGACTACATTTGAAGTATTTTAACCATTTTAACCATTAACCATTAAGCATCCAAAACAGCTTTTTTGAAACACTGCTCTGAAGTTTGCTTCAAAACACCCAGGTCACATGACCACGACCAAACCACAGTGTTTCCACCCAGATTTGACAGGTGACGTACCTGCTGCTTGTAGCCATTGGCTGGCACCAGGACTTTTTTTACTAACCAGAGTCATTTGCCATGACTGAAATAATGTTTTGGATATGACTGCTTCTATTTCTTACACACACATTACCAGAAAATAATAACTTCTCTTTTATTATTCTTTTTGCGGTGGATTGCGAAGACCAAGAGCCATGGCTAATCCAAAGATTTAAACACTGTAATCAAAAGTGTAATCGACTGAATATTATATAGATAGAATAAGGCATATATATGAGAGAAAGTGCAACATTCCTGGGTGAGCTCCATTCACTCATTTCAGAACAGAGAGAGTGGTACAATAAATTCATGAAAATCTCTCAATAAAAAACAGCCTCCACTTTCAACAAGAAAACAAAAACCACGCCTCCATGTGATCTCTAGTTTTTTTTTTTCAATTTTCAAAAGAAGTTTATTTTTTTCCCTTATAAACAGGAGGCTTGCAGGTTCACTATAACCAGGACTTCAGACTCAGTAAAGCATCATGTCAGTCTTGCAAGATACAGCATCCACAGAACTTTGTACTGAAATTTTGTCAATTTTCCGTTTAATATATTTTTTAACGCTATGCCAGCTTCTAGCCAGTGTGTGGAACAAACCTGATGACATGAAAACATAGAAAGCTTAAGAGTTAACAAAACACATGCAAGGTTTGAGGGCTGTGACCAAAGCAGAACAAAAAAACAAAGCCAACAGAGCCCAAAAATGCTCCAAACTGTGATGTTATAACAGGAAACACAGCAGTCTTTTCTCTGCATGTTTTACTTTATAAATTGATTTATTGTGCCCAGCACAAACATTGACAGAGGGAGAATTTTGCTGACAACAACAGCCTCAATATTTTTCTTTCTTTATGCAGGGATTTCTCCCAAGCATGTGTTAATCACAATTATTGACAGTCTGGCATAATAAGTAACTTTGTTTGGAATTGTGCAGAGCTTTTCTGTATCACAGTTTCACAGAAGAGCATTATCAAGATATGGCAATGGCCAAATTGGCCAGCAGGTGTCACTGTGGAGATGGATTTCAGATTGTATCGCACCTTGAAACAATTCCAGCACAAATGCTTCGAATATTTTGGTGTTCCACGAAGCCTTGCTTTGCCGATCACTAGGAACAAGTACAAAACACGGTGAAAGTCAGAACAGGAACAAAGGGAGATGGACACAATAAATACACAGGAACACAGCTGGAGCAAATAAGACTGTGAGACAGGAGAAGAAAACTGAGCACAATTCACATATGACGAGGTACTGTTGAAAAAATAAATAAATAAAAAATAAGACAGGAGTCACAACAAATGGAGACAGAAATGCAGGGAGAGAGAGAGCCAAAGAGAGACAGGGAGATACTTTACACAAAAGGAAACCAACTTAAACTAAACACAGAACTTGGAATAGGGCAAACTCAAACGCATGAAATAATACACTCAAAATTAACTAATGATCTTAAACCTCATTCCAGAAAACACTAAAAGTGTCAGGAAAACATGAAATACAGACCTGGAACTAAGAGAATCGAAATGTTTATGTTTCCACTCTATGCACTAAAAATGCAGAGTAATTAATTTCTGCAGCATTAATCTTTTGTCTAATTTTCAACAGTAGGTGGATAGTGATCATTTGGTGTGAGTATGTACAAGCTTAAATCAGGAACTTCTGCTTGACAGAGAAATCAACAACCTCTGTTCTGATATAATTTGTAATAATGAAACAATACACAGTGGAAAAAGTTGAAAAAAGGGAAATCATGGACAAAGGGAGGTGCAATAGGGCATGGAAATGATGTCACCAGCTGCAATCTATCAGTAATTGTAAAGCAATCCTGCTACTTAGTGCAAATTAATCTCAGCTAGTTCAGTCCTAATTGGTGGTTTATAAAAAGTTGTCTCATTACCAAGGTGTCACACAAGAAACATCTTATGATGGGTAAAGCGCTCTCTCAAGACCTTTGCAGCTTTGTTGTTGCAACACATACTGATGGAACTGGCTACAGAAGAATTTCTGTTGCCTACATCATCTGGCCGGGGTCTTGTGTGGAGTTTGCGTGTTCTCCCCAGGTACTCTGGCTTCCTCTCACAGTCCAAAGACATGCAGTCAGTGGGGTCAGGTTAATAGATGATTCTAAATTTCACATAGCTGTGAATGGTTGTCTGCCTCTGTGTTAGCCCAGTGACAGGTTGGTGAACTGTCCAGGGTGTACCCTGCCTCTTGCTCTTTGTTAGCTTGGATAAGTTCGAGGCCACCTACAACACTGATAAGGGGACAGGATGCCAGTGACTGTGGCATGCTGCAAGGGACAGGTTGCAGATGTCCAGAAAAACCCCTGCCAGTTGGTCAGTGCATATCTTCAGAGTCCTGCCTGACACCTTATCTGGTCCTGCAGCTTTGATATCAATTCTCCTCAAAGTGGAACTCGCTTGGTGTAGCTGCAGAATGAGAGGCTACCCCTGCTCCTCCAGTCGGGGGCGATGTACAGTCTCACTGTTGCTGTCAGGGCATGCAAAGAAACTGTTCAAGGTGTTGGGAAAAGTTGGATCATGGCTGACCTGTTGCTGTGTTTGCAGTGTGCTGTGCTCCCGATGAATCTCCACATATTTTGTGGGTAGTTATTGTGGAAGTTCTCCTCAATGCACTGTTTGTACTTTGCCTGCTGGATTCCTTTTCTGAATCCTGTTCGGGATCTGTGTGAATGTGGAGGAAAGACCTTGGGATTGCTAGGGATGATGCAATGATCGGGGACCATTCTTAATTTCGTTGTACCTGTGACAATGACAATAAAGTGTCTGATTCTGATTCTGGAAGCAGTTTGGGACAGCATTTGTTTTTTGGAGCTTTCTGAGCTCTTGTTTAAATTTACTGTAAATAAATTCATTGGATCATTGGAAGGCTGCATTTGTGTCCAGCTTTTAGGTCACCCCCACATAAATGGCTGTATGAGTTTAACTTGGAGTAATGTGTGTTCCTGAGATCACCTCATATAAATTCAGCTGGCCTAGAGTTAGCAGGTGGAACATTTAAAATGGTTTATTATCAGATCAGTATCATCGATAGCTGCTTGAATTGTACTTTTTTATCAGAAAGGAAAGCAGTGGTATTACACATGACTATAGAAAGCACGCAAACTGTTTGTGTGCAGTTCGTCACACAGCGTGTTGCTAGCTAAAGGTCCAGCTGCTATATTTCACAGGGAGAGAAAAGAATGAGAGCTAAACTCACCCAGAGATGGAGAAAGATAAAGCCAGGAGAGGAAAAAGGGGGGCTATATTTAAAGGTAGGAACCCTGTCCCTTGCTCTCACTTGCTCCCTCTCTCCCCTCCGTGTCCCTCGTTCCCTTATCTCCCAGGTCCTAGTCATGTCTTCTGTTTCGATGTCTGTTTCTCCCCCCGGTCCCAGAGTCAACTGTGCCTTAGTCTGCATGTTCTCTGTTTTATTTTGACAGTCTTACAGCCAGTGTTCAGTTTTGCTTACCCCTATGCCATTATATTTATATTCTCCCCAGCTGTTTTCCCTGTGTGTTTCCACTTCCTTCGTCACCCCATGTGGATTTCTTGTGAGAGTTTTCCTTTGTTTATTGTCAGGTTGTATGTTTGTCTTGTGTCATGTTCCATGTTCCCCATGTCCAAGGTTTACTTTTAGTTTTCCCAATGTAGTTTACTGCTAGCCTTGTTTCCTTCTGCCTGTGTTTTTCCATCAGCCATAATAAAGGCTCGCTTCTTTTTTTTTTTTAGTTCAGGCCCGCCTTCATTTGTCTGCATTTTGGTCTACACACAACAAATTCAGTCATATTTCAAGAGGACTGATCAAGAGGGGAGCTGCCGCAACATGTGTGGCTGGTAATACACAGTGCCGCTCTCACATTATCCACAAAGAAATTGAAAGTTTTCTCATGCCTTAAATGAAGGTTCAATGCAGGCAGGCTGTTGAACACCAAGAAGAGTGTCTGTGGTATTAAACAATATGAGGCTTATTGCAGTTTGACCAAATTATCTTTGACAGATATTTCCTTCTGACATCTTTCACAACTGTATGATGGCAATAACAGAATTCCTTAAAATTTGAAATGAAACATGGAGCTTTCTTCCACTTTTGTACACTCGCACCTAATTGCACTTGTTGTTTCATCCAGCCAAGGCTAGAATAGGTATTGGCTACCTGGGTTTTAATAAAAACATAGCATCTAACACTGTATGACCAGTGGAGTGAAACCAAGAGCGGAAATCATCTATCATGACACAGCCTCAACGCAAACAACACTGTTCCAAAGAAAGTTGAAAACCAAAGAACAACTTGCTGAACAGGAGCGTGAGGTTCAAGAATGTTCCCAGATGAGAAAATGTCAAATGTCATTACACGCATGTAATCCAAACAGCGTCACAAATCTTCACATTAGAAACAGACACTTTAAAAATGTCAAGGGAGTTTCCCCGTTCCTGTGTGAGCGCAGACATGCACTGCATAAAATTAAGAGTCAATAAGGCTTTTAAAGTCCTTAGCTGATGCTTGTCCAGGACAGCACACATGTACTGCAATCACCAACACACCATATTTAGGCATGATTTCAGCCAAACGTTCAGAAAATGTATTTAAAAAGTCATTACTGTATTTGGGTGATCTGTTTATTAATGCGCAAAGTACAAGATAGGACCAACCAAGTTCAAACAGCTAAAGTTCAAAGCGGGAGAAAGGATAGTCATGAAAGCCGTTTTACATCTGTGAAGATGCTTCTAAGCAGTCGCTGTTCCTCCTCGGCTCAACATGAAAGTTGAAATGGCAGAAATCTAATGGTAAAAGTTCAGAGAAAACACCAGACTCAGCAGCATTCACCCAGGTCTCCATGATGCAGAGGCGACCACTGGAGTTGAAGAAATCCTTAAGGATGAGAGTTGTTTGATACTGACCTTCGCTTTCACTGGGCCAAATTATACAGCAGCTGGGGGACACAAGGCAATGGCAGTTAGTTTTACTTATGTTTTACATGTTACATGTTATACAGCTTTATATAGAACAGCAGGAATGATTTCCAGAAGCCTTCTTTATGGCAGCGAGGTTGCTGCCATTTTGCTGCCAACAATAAAGAATCTGAGCTTCTTTAGAAAATTTGACCCGTTTCTCCATACAGAAGCTACTGCTTTCTTGTGCTTTGTATGCTTCTGTGCATTATTCTGCTTTCTGCCAATACCCTCAGAGAGGAACTGTTAATCATTGGACAGTCCTCTCTATGTATTTCTCCCCCAGTTTTTGTCGACCCTGATTCTGGTTGGAGGCACAATGACACCCTACGTGCTCCCATCTGGCCAACCAGTGATCACTGGCACGCAAAACAGATGAACTGCTGTTCCTGTACACCGACTTTCACAGATTCTCCTCCCTTTGCTTCACTGAAAGCTTGCTCAGTGAACACATCCAGGACTGCATTCTGCAGATGCTGGATTTAAATCTTTTTCTCAAGTAGATAGCAGCGTGGAGCAGGCATAGCATCATTCGGAGAACCATCCATGAAACTCCTGAAGTTTCCAGATGACACCACCGCCATTAGGCTGATCCTCACCTGAGACTGGGTAACAAGCCCCAAGTACAACCAGCTTGTTGAAGGTGCTGACTGTAAGAACAACTGACCTGAAATGATAGTTAAACTGAAAACCTGGAACCTTCGTGGTAGCTTACCATGACTACAAGAAGTGTTCTGAAGGTCTAATAGAAGATATGAATGTGGGATTATGGCAACACCTAGAGAAACCTTCAGAAAGGTGTGATGAAGAAAGGCCTAGCTGTCCATACCATGGAAACTGACAAGCCAGGTATACCAGAGAGTTAGAGGGCAAGAAATAAAACCAGGCTGAACCAGTCAAGGTTTACTCTCAGTGGCATCAATAGCTGGGGAGAAAATGACACTGTCATCAATAGTTATAAAAAGCAGGTCAGTTTGTTGGTACAGCCCTCCAGCTTGAGCTTTCGGTTTCAATTCAAGGGTAAATGTTATAGATGAATAGACAATGACAAGGAAGTTATTTTGAGGAATGGCTTTTGTCAGTTGGCACACCCAAGAAGTGGAAAAACGTTCTACATAATACATAACAATGACAGAGTAGTTATTTTGGTGCATGGCTTTTGTCAGCTCTCACACAAAAAACACTCCAGTGAATAACTGGCATGAAAGAGATGAGGTAAGGTTATGAAATCTAAATAACGCTTTACACTGACATGCAACATGACTCACATATAGTATGTACACAGTATCCCAAGCAAACTTCATACAAGAATAAGAATTCAAACATGACTAATTTAACAGGTGATGAAAATCTTTGGATGCCTGCGAACTGACCAATAATTAACTACTTATTCATTTAGTTGGTATAATAACTGTAGTATTTTTAATAAAGCCACTGAAAACTTTAATACTATCCAACCACTTCTGCTGAGTAGGAAGCTGCTCAGGATGCATGCCACCACTTCTACTGTCTCCTGGATTGCTGGTTGTCTGTCAGAAAGGCCTCAGTTTTCTACGGCAGGGGGGGCCACGCTGTCTGATGTGGTAGTTAGTAATAGGGCTTTGGAGTTGACGTCATGCTGCAATGTACTGTGGGAGCGCTGCGCCATTTTCCGTGTCCACAAATCAAAACAAACACACTGTGTTGGAACAACGACTACAAGAAAGATGCTTAAAAGCAGCTCAAAAGAGAATGGACTGTATTGAGACCGACTGCGTCCAGAGGTGAAGGAGCGGTACTTGCAGAAAAAAAGCGTGCATTGGAAATGTGGACCCATATGAAATATGGCCGTGGAGTAGAAACCCTGAAGACCTACCGCTATTGACGTAGCCTGACATATTTTCGTACTTTGTCTGTGGAGTCAGCGTGTACAAGTCGTCATTCAAACAAAGGTAAGTCAGCTTGAGTACTGTGAGTGAAATGCGTTGGATTTCCCTCCGAACATTCAGATTAGTGCAGCATAAATTCATTCATGAGGGGGATATTACAGTGAGAACATGTGGAGGCTGTTAGAGGGATAACATAGTGAGTTCAGTGCATTGATGTGACATTGTCCTGAAGGATTTAGTTATTCTTTATGGTTAAAGAAATTGCAATACTTTATTCAGATTTATTATAAATAATTCCAATTCTACATCTTGCTTCCATGTTTGTACCCTGTGTCACTAAAAATACATTTTATTTTAGTTTTATACATTGATTGTCATTGTATAAAAGGACATTGAATGTCCTTATAATATTAAGTGATTCATAATTGTCACTTTATGCTTTCTCCATCTTTAAAGTGATTACATCCTTGCATTACATACTTTAGGTTCATTTTCTGCAGGCAGGTGTCTGAGAAAGAACAGGCAGATTTAGAATATAACATGCAGCGTTCTATAGATGGATGCATAAAAAAATAAAAAATTACATGTATATGCTAACTTTCTAAACACTTAGTTACACTTATGATAAAGTAGATTAAACACATTTGTGTCTGCCTTGGCTCATTAATTCTTGTACTTAAATTAACTTTGTCTTTGTATGTTTCAGGTACTGCACTCTCAAAGACTGAATGTGTCATGGTCCTGCGGCCATGACTCAGTGACTTTGTGTTTGTGTTCCTTATTGTTATTATTCTCTTTATTATTCTTGGGCTGTTTTGGGATGGTTTGTGTTTTGGGATTTTAGATACTGGGTTTTGGGTTTGTGCTCCCTCTGTTGGTCCCTAGTGTTAGTGTTCCCCTGTCTCGTCAGGTTAATCAGGTCCAGCTGTGTCTCCCACCTGTGTGTGATTTCCCAGTGTCTCTCTGTGTACTTATAGTGTGTGTTTGCCTCTGTTCCTCGTCGCGTCGTCTGTGTTCATACCCGGTGAATTTCCCTGCGTGCTCTCCCTGCTCTTCTCCCTTCATGTTCAGGTTTGCCACTCCTTTGTGTAGTTTCTCCCAGTTTAGTTCGTCCTTAGTTCTGTTTGCCATCTCCACTTTATGTTCAGTATTGTCAATAAATCACCCTTCACGTCTGAATAAGTGCTGCATTTGAGTCCTCCTTCCACTCTTCACACGGCTGCTGCCCCGAACCGTGACAGAATGAACCAGCATTGCAGCCATGGGTCATTGTGAGCATCACAGGGAAGGTTGAAGCCGCACACTGCACCTGTATGGCTGGAGTCGCGGAGACCTGCAGCCATGTCGCTGCTCTTCTGTTTAAAGCAGAAGCAACAGTGTTGATCGTGGCACAAGGACTGTTACAGATGAACCTGTATACTGGGTTTTGCTGTGTAATATGACCAAGATACAGTCAGAGGTTGGCCATAAGATGGACTTCTCCTCTTCAGCTGCCCAAAAAAAAGGCTCTTGATCAAAACGTAAACGGACCATCCGTATTGAAAGGTAAAAGGAGCCGTCCTCAAAATAGAAAAATCCCACTTGCTACTGTGGAGGAGTTGTCACCGCTATTGGATACTTCACTGGAACACAGTAAAGTGGGTCGTGGGAATGACCCATAATGATTTATCTAGGGGTCTAGATTTATGCCTGTAGTGCACTGCCATGTAATTTGCTGAATATGTACTGACTGAGTACCACTGTTCAAAAGTTGAATAAAGAAACAAACAAATTTTTGCCTCTTTTTTTCCTTTAATTAAAACCACTTTGTAGAACATCACATCAGAAACCGGAGGCAGGAGCAGAGACCCGAAGCGGCCGCCGGTCCGAGTGTCAGGTGAACTGAACTTCAGGTAAGAAGTTATGACCTGCAGTCTATCTGGGTCAGATATAAACCAAGTTTAGGTGGAGTTTATTTTCGTTATGCTGACTTTTTCATACTGGGTACTAGCTAGCATGACGGCGTTTCTATACAGCTGGGTGGGTGCTATGTTACTGATGTTGAACTTTATTTTGTTCATAAGGTTAATTATTAGAGTTGACAACCGTCCCCTAAAAAACAGAATAGTCTCATATTCAGAGAAAATATTTTTTCGTATTGAGGTGAAAAGGAACACAGTTTGTCCCGGACTTCAGCTACAATGAAAAAGACACAAAGCTGGAGTTATTCTGTGTCTATGCTGCACAGCTGCCTCTTCTTCTCTCTTTCTCTCACCCTCCCTCTCCTGTTTCTTACTTCAATCATGAAACTGATCAATGATCAGCTGATCAGCTTTTCTCTTTTGTTTGTTTATCGCCCACTTTGCGCCAGAAAGAAGAAACCAGCGGATGTCGCGTTAAACAACAGCAGCACGTTTAAGCTTGATCAGCTGCTGTTAGAATTTATTTAATATTCATTTCTAGCATCAGCTGATGTTTGCTGGAGCCACAGCTGTAAAAGCTGCTGGTCATGATATCAGTTTGGATATGTGGTGAGAGGGAAACATGAAGATGAAACCAGGAGATGTCCTTACTGAATCATCAGAGCTGAGCAGGTGATGGAGAAACAGGTTTACCTTTTAGGTGACATGAATGAGTTGAAGGGAAGTTATGAACTGTTTCTGAGAGACAAATAACACCTTTTTTTTTTACGTAGCTGACAGCTGGTAACTGTGCAGGGGCGGGTCTAGCAAAGTTTTGCCAATGGGGCCAGGTAGGGCATTAACAGGGAGAGGGGGGCACAAAGAAATACTTTTCTTTCTTATTGTCATTTAAAATGTCTAGCTTTTAAAAAATAATTATCTGAATCTTACAACAAAAAGCACACATGACGCTGTGACGTAGGCTAGAATCATGGCGGTGAACAACGACGGTCCAGAAGTGGGATTTCTCTCGTGGAAATATGCACATTATTTTTTCCCTTCTATTGGTAGGTGGCACAGTGCACTTGTGGCAACTAAGCAAGCTAGAAGACTGGCAGTCTTGCTGGGTATCCAATTACGGAAGTGTGACCAAGTGGTCGGCGGGGTTATAAAAGAAATAGTAATAAAATGACAACGCCACCTAGGGGAATTTCACCCCCAGGAAATATATATTTAAGAATAGATAAAAGGAATAAAAAGAGGCCGCACAGATTCAAGGATGCACACCAAGGCAGGTTGGCTCCACTATTAAGATAGTTTTATTTATCGTTAAAATAAATAAAATATTAGAAAGCAAAATGTAGCGTCGTTGTTGACAGTGTCCTAAAGTGAAAATAAAACAATCGTGGAACTTGTACTTACCAGCAGCCGTGGACCCAAAAGAAAATCACACAAAAAGAAAATCACTACAGCCCACCCTGTGCTGTACAAAAGAAAGTGTGAAAACGACCCACCACCTGAGGTCCCAGGGCTACTGGCACATCCTCCATTCACTGAAATAAAACACAGAGAAATACGTTAAAAGAATAAAAGGACACTGAGCATCAGGCTGGCTAGAGATCATAAAAAAACTAAAACCAACTTTAATAAAAGTCACACACGCGCGCACACACACCACACTGGAAGGCTTACGCCCCACAAGTCAACTGCAACTCGTGCTGGTGGTAATTGTCCAGGCCTCGATCACAAGCCGGTCTGGCTCCCCACAGGCTGAGATCGGCAACTGAGGCAGTTTAAGGTTCCCAGCGTGACACTCGGGCAGAGGATCGCTCCAGCCCGGTCACAGATGTGGGTACAAGCAACAATCCAGAATAAAATAAAATAAAACCAGGCGAACCAGAAAAAGGTAAGCCTGCTTAATAAAAACAGTTTCACGACAAGACAAGACAAGACAGCAGGCTCCACCGAGGAGGAGCCCTCACAACAGCGGCTGGGAAGGCGTTTCGCTCTTCCAATTAAGGTCGGGCAGTTTGCCACGGAGATGTGAAGGCAGCAATCAAACCCTAAAACCACATAAATAAAACCTTAGCCTCCGGTAATTGTGAATGCTAATAAAAGTAGTTATCACGACCGGAGGCGCTATACTCTCACTGGTGGAGATAACTCGAGCACCTCTCTCTGCAACGCCGGAACAAAACAGAAACTGCTGCGCTACAACAAGCCACAAAAACTATATTACTACCGATTCTAGTACTCGGAGGGAATCGGAGGTTAAGCAAGAGCCTACCTGTAGCTGTCATATGATCTACTCACTTGCTGATCAATCCGTTGTGGTGTGCCAGCATTGACTGCTGCTTTTTGCCAAACGGACCAGGAGAACACCGGCTTAACTTTATATGGACTGGCGCCACCCTGCAATCAATATGCAGGTGGGCTCCCAATTAACCTAGTTGCGCAGCCGAGAGAACAAGCGCAGGGGAGAGCGAGAGCAGTAGAGCGAGCGAGGGAGAGAGAGAGAGAAAAAGAAAGGCAAGTAACCCATCCGGCTACAGAAGCAACACATTAATAAGAGAATTCTGAGTAAAACCAAAGTTACTTTCCTTAGTAACTAGTTACTCTGAAGGTAACGAGTAACTTGAAGTAACTGAGTTACTTTTGATAGAAGTAACTAGTAATGTAACAAAGTTACTAATTTAAAGTAACTTACCCACCACTGCCCACTGCTAACATTACTTTAATTACTGTATCTTTTGAAAAATACCGCTATTTATACAGCACAAGACTTAAGAATATTTAACAGGAGCAAGTTTCATTTTTCCCTGGTTTTACTACCACACCAAACGCAGCAAAACCTTCACCATCTTATCCAGAAGGGTCACCTCTTCACCCTCACATGGAAGAAGTAATCTGATTGGCATGATGGTATGTTTGAAGCAGGTCCCTTGTGTAGCGCTGGAACCCAGTCATGATGTTTCATCCATTTCATAGGCTGGTTTGCTGCAATAATGCCAAATAATTAGCAACTCTATAAATAGAAGGTAGTTCTGCAAAGTCACTGAGTAGGATGTTTGTTCTAATTTGCTATGACCTCAGAGCGCATTGAAAATAAAACTAATAGGCTATAAAGAGTGATATGAACATATTTAGAACTTACTGGAATGAAAATGTCTGGAGCACCAACAGATATTTGGAGATGGAAGAAAACTGGATATCAGCTCATCTCACAGCTGCTATCCAGGCTAGATGCCTTCCTTTGGTAACATCTGATACACGAGCTGCCTCATGTTGCTTCCAGGTTGGGAAAGAATGAAAAGATAAACCATTTTGAAGCTTATTCTCTTGCCGGTCGTGCGATCGAACATTGCAGCCGACCACACAGCAAATACGAACCATGGCTGTTGTGTGTGCCTTCGCTCCTTTTTTGCTTGCGCTTTGTTTGGACACGGAAAATGGCTCATCAGGCCAAAATCCTTTCCACGCCCACCCCCGTGACATCACGCTCCAAGACTGACAGACCACGTGACTTCCGCGCATTGCATTGTAGGTACGAGTGGCAACAAAATCAAAACACTGCATTAAGCGCTAGCATTTCCAGCACCGGTAATCATTAATTCTGCGGTTTTAATCCCTACTTGCAATTTATTTGGCCCAAAAACAGTGATGTACAAAACGAGGGAAAACATGGCAGGTCTGTAAAAAGACAGAGTTGACGAAAAGGCAAAAAAATAGTACGAGGAGAAAATCAAAGGAGTGAAAGGGTTAGACCCATACGAGCATACATAGTAGAGTAAGGTTGTTAGCGTGCTGCCCGACTTTCCTCACGTACATATTTATTATTATATGGTCCTAAGTGTGAGTGCACTCACAAAATGTTTAGTAACTTCAGACCCCTGCAAAGAGCCCAGGTCCAGTTTACTTTGGTGATTTGAACTATTCCATTTCACAGCTGTTGTTAATTTTTTTTTCTTTATCTCCTGTACAGGCCAACACAATCTATTTGTCGTTTCAGGTTGTAGTATTACACAACATTTTCAGATCTAATAGAAATAAAATAAGTGTTTCATAATTCACTCAATTTATTATCTTTATTTATAACTGGCATTATTGTTTCATTCTGTTATAGAATCTTACAAGAAAGAGGCAAAATTGTATTCCATTGTGCTTTATTAGCGGCTTCGGTGAAAAACAAATCAACAATGCAAAAAAAACCCCAAAAACATATCAAAACAACATACTCATCACTTGATTGCTCCAATACAACATTTGGGCACATATATGCGGGACTTTTCGTGGCTGTTTTGATAACTCTCTCTCTCTTAACCGATCAAATCCCGCTTTGGTAGCAGCTTTACACTCAGTATAACCCAAGTTGATAGAGGGTGCCCAGTCTGGATCGCATTCCAGCATTTTATTAGACTCGTTTTCCTACAAAACACAACAAACATTAGCCTGCAAAGCCACAGCAAACAAAGCAGCATAACGCAACAAATTCAATTCAAATCATTATAAGACTTTTTTGTAACCTACATCAACAATTATGTTATTTATGTGATAAATCATGTAATAACTACAACAGAAGACTTACCTTTATGGAAATGCTTGGAGCAGACTAACATGTGAGCTGAAGTGTTTTGGAACATTATATTTGGTCTTCGAATGGCTGCAATCCAGGCCATCGTTCTGCTCTTTGTTACTTGGCTTGAACAATTTCTCTTCCACGACGTAATCGGATAACAACCGCTCTCTTTACCCGTCAGCTTCCCATGGCTGTCATGCGACCGGCTATTGCAGTTAATAATACAACAGCTTCTTGCCATTTTTTGTGTTTCTTTTTATCGCTGTCTGACTTTTCATGTGAAAGCCTGCATGCGCTAGTACCGCTTACCACTCGTACTTACAATTCTTTGCGGTTTTACCCTGGAAATAACATCACATTTTCAATCTCTATACTGGGGCACATAGGTGACTGATCTCCATTCCTGTTTACTTTTCACACCTCAGATATCTACTACAACTGTGAAACATGCCACCTACAGAAGCTCTCTGATGACACCGCATTGGTTGGGTGTATTAAGGGTAAACAGGAACTGGAGTACAGGAGGCTGTTGAGAAACTTACAAGTGAGGCTGGTGACTCAAATAAATTTATCCTCATCAACAGAGGTCTTCCTTTCCGGGGGCGGTCCTCATGTGAGCCAGTGTCATCCAGCGCTTGATGGTTTTTGCTACTGCAATTAGGGGCACATTTAAAGTTTTAGCAATATTTTGGGTTTTAAATGCACATTAGAACAGACATGCATCAACACTACATATGAGCGGGCGGAGGGAGGTTTGGAGTCTTCACACACCCCCATTCTGTGCTGCCTGTTGGAGTGGGGGGGGGGGGGGGGGGGGGGGGGGGCTGAGAGGAGGAGTTGGCCGTCCGATTGGGGTCTGGAATGTGGGGCCTTCCTGTTGCTGCCAAGTCGGGGCAGTCTGCTTCTCTCCACCCCAGGGAAAAAGGTAACGCTGCCTGGGTCTGGGTGCAGTTTCCCCCTCCCGGGGCAAGGGTACCTAGACCTGGGGCTTAGAGTACGCTTTGGGAGTGTGATTGTGTGTACAGTGTCTCTTTATGTCTGTCTCTATGTTGGGTGAGTGTTGAGTAATTGCATATGAGAGCATGAGGGTGGGAATGGATGTTTGTATCTGTGTGTGCCTGTTTGTCTGTGTCCATATGTCAGGTTGGGTATCAGACGCCACCTCTCTAGGGACATCTCAGGCCCTCCAAGGTACGGAGGCCTAGCTCCCCCCACCACTTACCCTGCCATGGGCAGACGCCCTCAGACATCAGTGCATTGGTGGTTCTTTGTGTCCAGGGATGGGTGTCCAGGTACACACCGGCTCACTCCTTGTGGCTGCTTGTCAGGGCCTGGAGCCTGGGGCTTGCTCGGGCCACTTTGGGAGTGGGGTGCCCTCGGCCTCTCTGCCTGGGGCTCGGTCACTCTGGCACAGCTGGCTGCCGGTGGAGCTCACGGGCATGTCACTGCAACCCCCCCTGGCTTCTGCTCCGCGGCTGCTGAGTGACCTCTCATCTGGGACTCTCCTCAGCTCTTTCCGGGATAGTGGCCCGGCTGCCCCTCTGTTGGTCTACCTTGATCTCTTGTGTTCTGAGGGCCTCTGGATGTCTGGAGTTTTGATCTCCTCCATACCTGCTTCATGCCCTGGAGGACGGGGCTGTGGCCCCCCACACCCTCTAGCACAGGGGTGGGCAATTCCAGGCCCCGAGGGCCGGTGTCCTGCAGGTTTTAGATCTCACCTTGGGTCAACACACCTGAATCACATGAAGAGTTCGTTACCAGGCCTCTGGAGAACTTCAGGACATGTTGAGAAGCTAATTTAGTCATTTAAATCAGCTGTGTTGGTTCAAAGACACATCTAAAACTTGCAGGGACACCGGCCCTCGGGGCCTGGAATTGCCCACCCCTGCTCTAGCAGATCATTACATGAAGGAACCTTTTAAATACAAGCGCGCTCATGCTCACAGGTGTACACACGGGTGCTCACCTTTTTGGCTCCTATCTCAAAGCATACTGTGCGCTGTTGATCTTACAGTAATGTTTAATATTTAGTATTTACTATTATATTCCCATAGATCAACGTGATGATGTTTATTATATTGCTCTTTTTTTCTGCTTGTTTTCTCTTTTTTCTTTCTCAACAGGTGATCCAGGTGATTGATATATGTATTTTTTGTCTGCTTATTTTGTTGGTTTTTGTTTTTTGCCCTTTATCATCGTTCCTCTTCCCCGCTGTTTTTCTTTCCCTCTTTCTTTCTCCCCTTTCTTTTCCCCAGTCAAGTCTGTCCCGTATTTAGCAAGTGAAAATAAAATAAAATAAAATAAACAATAAAAGGTGAATCAAATAGACCATTACGGCAATCTGGGATGGTCCATTTAGTAAAGTAAATCCGTTGGGCATCTTTCTTCGCCTTTAGACAATAATTCTGATGGCAAAAGAGCCAAACGGGACAGGCAAAAATAAATAAATAAATAAATAAATAAAGCAATGTTCTGGACTGCCACAATATGAATTCTAACAGTTATCAAAAAGGGCTGTCAGATGTGTACCAACCCAGACTTCTGCACAACACAATTAATGGTCCCAACCCCATTATTACGGCAAGAAATTCCACAAATGAACACCTGATTCACTAACTGGTGACTACATCAATGAAGCTCACTGAGAAAAGGCCAAGGGTTTGCAGCGCTCACAACAATGCAAAAGGTAGCTACTTTGAGAAATCTAAAATATAATACATTGAGAGTTATTTATCAAAATTTTCTTTACTATATAATTCAATATATCTTGCTTGATATATTGGATGTCTTCAATATGTATCTACAATGTAGAAAGTAGTACAAATAAAGACAAATCATTAAATGAGAAAGTCTGTCCAAACTTTTGACTGGTAGTGTAAGATCTTGTAGTGTCACCATCTCATAAAATAAGCCACTTATGGGTGGTCAAAGGAGCTTGCAAAGAAAAGCGTCTGGACTTCTTTAAGTTACTTGAAGACATTTCCCCTCTCATCCGAGAAGCTTCTTCAGTTCTAAGGTCAAATGGTGGAGAGTCCCAGATATAAGCCTAGTGGGAGTGACCCCCCACAGAGGGACAAAAGGACCCCCTGATGAGCCTCTAATCGCCTGAGCCAAGGTGTGAAAATGGGTGTGGGTCCCAATCAGCCAGAGTTTCGGGTGAGTTCATTGTGAAACCTGGCCCCACCTTATCATGCGAATTCCTAAGATCAGATGGCCCAGGATGTGAGTGGGCGTTAAGGCGTCTGGTGAGGGAACTCAAAACTGGATTATAGATGGCAGAGAGTTGGTGTCGTAAACCACCGCCTCTGTTCAAAGATGGTCGCTCACAGTGGACATAGATGGCTTCTTTCACTCCTCTTTCAAACCATCTGTCCTCTCTGTCCAAAATGTGAACATTGGCATCCTCGAAAGAGTGTCCTTTATCCTTAAGATGCAGATGGACTGCTGAGTCTTCTCCTGTGGAGGTGGCTCTTCTGTGTTGTGCCATGCGCTTGTGAAGTGGCTGTTTGGTCTGTCCAATGTAGAGGTCTGGGTATTCCTCGCTGCACTGTACAGCATACACCACATTGTTAAGTCTGTGTTTTGGCGTTTTGTCTTTCGGGTGAACCAGTTTTTGTCTGAGCGTGTTGCTGGGTCTGAAATGCACCGGGATGTCATGCTTGGAGAAAACTCTCCTGAGTTTTTCTGATACACCGGCTATATATATATATACACCCTCTCCCACCCTATGGGAGATGCCCCCAAGGGTGGTGGAGAATGACCGAGCTAAAATCCTGTGGGACTTCCAGATACAGACGGACAAAATGGTGGTGGCTAACCAACCGGACATAGTGGTGGTAGACAAACAGAAGAATACGGCCGTAGTGATCGATGTAGCGGTTCCGAATGACAGCAATATCAGGAAGAAGGAACATGAGAAGCTGGAGAAATACCAAGGGCTCAGAGAAGAGCTTGAGAGGATGTGGAGGGTGAAGGTAACAGTAGTCCCCGTGGTAATCGGAGCACTAGGTGCGGTGACTCCCAAGCTAGGCGAGTGGCTTCAGCAGATCCCGGGAACAACATCGGAGATCTCTGTCCAGAAGAGCGCAGTCCTGGGAACAGCTAAGATACTGCGCAGGACCCTCAAGCTCCCAGGCCTCTGGTAGAGGACCCGAGCTTGAAGGATAAACCGCCCGCAGGGGCGTGCTGGGTGTTTTTTTTGTTTTGTTTTTATATATGTGTATGTATATGCATGTATGTAGTGAGCAATCAGAACAATCAGATCTGGAATTTGGGAAATTAAACTTTTTTGTGTGTTCTTTACCAATTTAAATGCAAACCTGTGTTTCCTTTCCATTCATGTTCATTGCTGTCATTGTGTCACAAAGGTTTTATGTTTACATTTGATATTTGAATATTCTTAAGACTGAGGTTTGTTAATATGACTTCGATGTGTTACTAAGATTCCCAACTTTGCAGATTGAGCATCACAGTAAATGTTTTAGTGGTTACTGATCCGTTTAAGCTTTATTAGGAAAACCTCTCCCTAATTGTAGTGATCTACTTATCTAAATGCCATCAAATACCAGTGTTAAAAAACTATTTTTGGTAACTTGCTTTTTAAATTTTGTTTACATATAAATAAGATAACCTTTATTAGTCCCACGCGTGGGACATTTTTTGGGTTAGAATGACAATGCCATGGTCCTGGGTCATTTTGACCCAGCGTTCTTAGTTTTCCTGTCGTTTTGTATTTTGTTCTTTATGTTCCCAGGATTGTTTGGTTTGGTTTCTTTGGATTCTCCCTGTGTCCGTGCTCATATTGTGGTGTTTGTTCTGGTACCGTGTTCCCACTCCTTGTGTTCTCCTCATCCCCTCATGTATTCCTTCATGTTCTCTGCCTCTCTCTCTGCCTCTCTCTGTGTTATGTTTAAGGTCTGTGTGTTGGTGTCAGTGTTTTCAGTTTCGTGTCCTCTCCGTGCTATCATAAGTAATTGTCCTCAGCTGTGTTCCCCGTGTGTTCCCACTTCCCTCATTACCTTCTGTGCATTTATGTCAGAGTATCCCTTTGTTCCATGTTGCGTCGTCCCTCTTGCTGTGTGGATCTCCCTGTGTGCCTCTCTGTAAAGTGTAGTTTATATTTTCCCTAGTGTAGTTTAGTTTTGTATTCGTGCCAGCCAATAAAGCTGTTATTTTGAGTTAATCCCTTCAGTCCAGCGCCTGGATTTTGGGTCCAACTCCTGCCTGCCACACAGCGCTTCTTGACAGCCGACCTTTGCCAGCGCCATCTTACCCTTCCGACTATACATACATTACACAACATCACATGAGGAAGACAGGTCAGAGAGGTATAACAATGGAAAATGCACAACATGAGGAAAGACAAGGAGAAATAATAACTCCCCCCAGACTGAGCTCCAACAGGGAGATCAGTTTGAGAAGAGAAAAAAAAAACACCTGAGCACATAGCACATGTGTTTGGTTAGTGCTTGTTTTGGGTAGTGTGAACAAACTGTTTCTAATTTTACAGTTGGTCTAATGTCCGTCACTAGTCACCAGGTCTCTCAATTCCCGTTGTTCTTCTTCAAGATGTTATCCATATAGCAGGGCCATGAACGTCTCCTGGATCTCATTCATATTGCGTTTAAAAACACAGAGTACTCACAGCTTTGCCCATTGTCTATCATGGCGGCTACAGCCTTGTGGGATTTTGAACAGCTGTAGCCGCTTCTTGTTCATCAGGTCCGAGCCAGCTTCAATCAGCCAGAACTCTGTTATCGTGGTTCCAAATTGGTAGATGTTGTTCAATGTCTTCCATCGAGAGTGTTGCCAGACACACGTCGCAACCGACCATTGAGTATCCAGCAGAAAACGTTTCCGCAGGAAAATCAGGCTCTCCCATTCCCCGGGGGTTGTCAGTTTCGTTAAGGGACCAGTTGATAAAATCCATACAACTAAATTACATTATGTTTTATAATCGTTGAACTTGAGATTTCTGGTACAACACTTAACATAAACACTTTATACATATATGATTCTAAAAAAATTAATTAACACGTCCTGTAATGCAGTTTAAATCAGCCCAACTTTAATTTTCAAATATAAAAATGTATATTTGCCAACACACTGGACACCCTTCTGCTGAACAATGACAAGTATATTGCCACAAATGCAGCTGGTGTTATTTAATAACACTTTAAACATGATCAAATTTCAGATTTATATTTATTTTTTTAAACGATTTAAACTTTAAAAACCTTAAAATGAAACAAGTCTGAAATTTAATTATTCTGAAACTAGGTTTAGGCTTCTCAAACTTTGTATTGCAAGTTACATTACTGATATAATCAATATAAAATGTATTTATTTTTCAGCCACAAGTACAGTCTCTAGCTCAATCAACACAGTTGTTTAACAATCAAACACAGATGCTTGTTACATTGTAACATTTGTAATGGTGTTTTGTTTCTCCGTCCTGGCATTACTGCCTAAATGGCTGTCATGGATTTAGGTGATACAAATGCAATGATGAAAGTCTTTAACATTGTTGTAATTTCCCTTAAGTACAGTGGAAGTGGATGTGGGTTTGAGATGCAATGACTGTGAACCTGCATTTGGCCATCTTCACTGATAACACCATCTGAGATGGAGAGCTCATCTGTCCTGGTGTCCTGCAAGGAAACAATCATATTCTTTAGAAAATTAAGTGATATTTCCATAAAAAAATGTTTCTGCATCTGCTGTAGAACAGATCTTAAGTTTGACAATCTGCATTATTACACTATTACCAAAGAAATACTGTAACTTTGACATAAACAATTATGCCATCCATACACCCATCAATTTTCTTACACTTATCTGCAAGGAAGCTGGCAGCCTAAATAAAGAATCCCCTCCCTCTCCCCTCCTCCAGTGAAATTCCAGCAGGTCCTGGTTCTGCTCCGGGGCCTTTCGTGTTAGCACATGGCCAGAAGACTTCACCCAACAGACGCACAGGAATCATTCTTGTCAGATGTCTGTACCACCACAACAGTCCATTTGTCGATAGCTTGTTCCCCTCTTTGCTCACTCGTGAACAACAGCCTGACATACATAAAGTCCTCCACTTGAGGCAGCAACTCATCCCTGATGTAGATTGGGCACTTCATTCTTTTCCTGCTGAGGGCCATGAACACAGAGTTGATGATTAATATTCCCACCGCTCCATACTCAGCTGTGAACTGCTCCAGAGATAGCCGGATCCACCACCTGATGGTTATCCAAGCCCAACAGGACCCCTCGTCAGCTTGATGGTAATTACGACCACGACAGGCATCAACCACCTTGTGGCCACTGCTCCTTGCAGCAGCAACCAGCTATGGAAGTGCAGAACTACCTAGCCTCCCTCAGAATGCTGTGAAACTGGGAGTTGATGATCTGCTGAACTGGGGTCTCTGTCAGGCATCCTCAGTGCACCCTCACTATACAATTGGGCTTGCCAGGTCTGTCCAGCATGCTCCTTCACCACCTGATCAAACTGACCTGTGAGTTTTGATCAGTTGACAGCTCAGCCCCTGTCTTCACTGAGTGTAAATAACATACAGCTGCAGATAGCCAAGCTTTGCATTGAGATGAGTATCTTTCAACCTCCTGCACTCACTCCCCACTGGAGAGATGACATTCAGTGTCCCACTTGTGAGTCTTGATAACCCTGACCACCATCCAACACACATTAATGTCGTGAAAGCTTATTTTTAAAAAGGGCTACGCAAAAATCGCCACTAAATTTTATTTCTGGTGATCTGCTGAATAATTTGGGCACAAAAAATAATTTTGCTGTTCAAAAACAGCGGATATGGGATATGATCTTTCAAAAACTTCAGACCAAACTGTTGTTGTTTGTATTTACTTACACAGCATGTCTCGCAGAATGTACTGGAGCAGCAACAGCATAGAGCAGTCATATCTCAAGTCCAAAAACAGAAGAAAGGGAAAGATCAGTAAAGCCAGCACACAAATAAAGCGAGAAGTTAAGGTCTAAAGTATGATTAAAGTTTAGCATGATTAACATAAATGACACTGAAGATTACGGTACTAATATTTTGGCAAATCAAAATCTTACCACTTAGTTGATGTCTTTCTTTCCAAAAGCTCCTTTTCTAGACATGTAAGAGTTTTATGTATTTTGGGTGCTGGTCTGAGCATCAAACAAACTAAAAAAGCAAGTAGAGGGAGAAAAAAAACAGAAAATTGTTTATTAGCTGACTTGATCCTTTGATTTGAACTTATAACACAGAAAGTCAATATACTTGTCATACAACCAAATTACACTAACACATATAGTACTTGTTAATAAAATTAGCGATTTAAAATCCACCACTATGTCTAAATGGTTTTCTAAATGTGTGGTATTGTGACATTTTTATTTCTGTATTTGGCATTACAATTTCTAATAAGCACTGACCAGATAAAGCATGTGGCATTGTTTATCATAGACTACCCCAAAATGTTTCTGATTCTGATTGTGGATATAGAATTTAACTTGTTTATTTAGAAGCACAAGATAATTACTTTTTTCCCCATCTTTAAAACCAACCAAGATGTTCAACATTTAGCAGGCCCATAATCTGGTTCATAGATGTGATAAATTTGGCTTTCACAACAAGACTTGTATCTGAATATGATTTTAAACCAAACAAAAACTATTAAGACTACTAATTTAAGAAAAGTTAGTAGACTTACTACTAAGTTAGTAGTAGACTAGAAAAGTTTGGGTTACAAAACCTTTGCTCACAGACTGTTGCTGAGGGATCACCTATTCCTAACTATTTAAAACTACCAGAATGAAATCACTGTAGCACCTGTTTGACATTCCTTTACACAAGTCTTCACTTAGCAATCAGTATGGAGGCCTTCGAAGGTGCCACGTCTGCGTTGTTCTTTACCATCATGAATGGAGGAACTGAGAAGGCAGGTGCGAGTCGGAGTAAGAGACGGGGGTCCGAGGAAGACGAGTGCTCAGTAGTATTTGATAAACTGGAAATGGAAAGCTCACATGTAAGTTCTCGTGTTTTTAAATCAGATATTGGATCTGTACATGCGACATTATATTTTTCTTTAAATTGTGAAACTTGCTGTAAATACAACTGAGGTAAACTAACAGTCTTATTTAGAAACTGCATAAAAAAAACCTTTGCAGGTTGGTGCAGGACAAACAGGTTAGCCTGCTGTACTGTGATGGTTTAAAGTAAAGAACAGTGTGTGACTGGCGCACAGCAGCTGCGATTTGATGATCAGAGTAAGGTTACATGTGTAGCAGAGATTCATATAAATTTTAACTAATGATGCTTAAATCCATTTACTGAATTCTACCCTCACACCAGTTTTACAAAATCAAAAAGACAGCATAAACAGTGTACTGCCAGACATTTACTGTACATAAATTCACTGAGCATTGGAAGCCTGCGTCTGAGTCCAACTTTTTAGGTCACCCTATCAGGTTGTGTGAAACTACTCTGCAGGTCAGTGCAGGATAAACAGGTTAGTTTGCTGTACTGCAATGGATTTAACCTCCTAAGACCCGGACTCTTCCACGGCATGCATTTTTAATTTCTCTTTGATATTTGGGCTGATTGGGACCTGATGGATGTAAAAACAAAGAATTACCAGATTTTTTTTTTTTACCTAATTTTTGTTTCTAAGAAAAATGAGAGCCATATATGAGGATATTTTTTTAAATTTTCAATAGAACAGTAGCAGTATAATGTCCTCGTAAGTGGATATCAGGCCCTTGTAGAGCAAAATTAAGTATTTTGGTCTAAATAACCCAAAATGTGATGTCCACATGTGTGGATGCCAGGTCCTAAGAGGTTAAAGTAAAGAACAGTGTGTGGGACTGCTATCAGTGGCTGTATTGCTCATGGTCATTCAGGTTACATAAAGGGTAGCAGAGATTTGTATAAATTTAGCTGATGCTAGTAGCCTGATTAGATCCAGTGACTGAATTCAACCTTTGTATCAACTTTCTAGAGTCTAGAAATGCATACAGTCAGTGTGGGCAATGGAAATCAGCCAGGACAACTCGTGAAAAGTGTGCAGTTGAGGTGGTACAATTTAGTTGTGTAAATCCACAAAGGTCAGCTGATCAAAGCATGTACATCAGGAAAATCTACTGTAGTGCTCAATAGAAATTGTTGTGATTCTTTTACCCACACTGAGCCACTACAACTGATTTTAGAGTTCCCCCACCTGCTGAATCCACTTTAACCTCTAAATGTACCAATTTTTCTGCTTAGATTCAAAGACATCCTCTACAATGTAGGCAACAGAAAATAGAGTATTTTTATTTCCCTTTTTATCTCTTCAGATCTGAGCTGGGCACAATTAGAATAAAAAACGGTTAGACTAAAGTTATTTTATAATTGTGTTAATATAAGACACAAAAACAGAAACATCCTCCAAAGAGCTTTTTAATTACTTTGAGTACATTTCGGAGCCTGTACATTTTTTTACTTCTACTTGATTCACGAAGTTGAAACAGTACTTCAACTTTTGCTGAAATACTTTTTAACAGTTGTATTTGTACTTCTACTTAAGTACAGAATGTCCCTACTTGGTGGCTTCACAAGTTTTGAACCAACAGAGAATAAAACTGGGGACTTTTGTGTTTTCAGAACTAGCAAGTTCTCAAAGGCTCAGATGGCTTCCACTAATTAAGGGTAGCAAATGCAGAGCTTATGAAAGAGCTATGTATCCCAGAAACCTCCAAGAATTTAAAAAAGACAGTAAAACTCAAGAAAGAGTGATAAATAATTTTAATTGTCATTTAATAAGATCAGGAAGGTCACAGTTTTCTTCATTTCATGCAATACAGTACAGTATTAAGGACATAAACAATATGCATCCCTGATAAATAATTTTGTTCATCTAAGAAAGTAACACACAAAGCCTTCATAACATGAACTTCATAAATGAGTCATCAGGTTTTCATTTTCCATTTTGTGGTTTTAGCTACCAGTGCACTTTAAATGCATTAGTAGCTGCACTGATGGAGGCAAAATGAAAACTTGTGCATGTCATTGCTTAAAGTAAACTAGACTGATATGTAACAACAGCCAAGTTCTTTGTAGCAGGTAGCCATAATCAAGAAATAGCAGAAATAACATGGGAGCAGAGGAAGCCTTCACCTTCATAAATTACTTTTCACACTTTTTATGATTATGTCAAACATAAAGAGCTCCATTAGAAATCAGCGAAGCTCAGTTTTAATTAAATGGGGAAAGAATGCATGTGCTGAAGTGAGGCAACAGGTTGATCAGCAAAGTTGCTGATGATGTCCTCTTTCTATTTTAGCTCCAACTCGAGCCCAGTGTAAGGCTGAGGAGCAGCAGACCCAGGGAGAAGCAGGTTGTGGAGGCAGAACTGTTGCTCCTCTGAGTCCAGACTATTCTATCTCTTTGGTTTTGTACACTTCTGTAGACGTTTGTCATGAGTTGTGATGTGCTGTCGTTGAAGTGCAGTGTGGTGCTGAAGAGGTCAATCTGGTAGTGAGACATTTTTTTGTTTCCAGTTAGCTCCATGAACCACTAACAGTGTTTATGTGCTTGCAGCAATGATAATTAGGAGACACAAGGAAGAAATGAAATAACACCTACCAGATCTTTGCTGACTTTAATTGGTTCCTTAAAAACGGTCCAGACCACCGCCTCATTACAAGCGGGGATCGTCAAAGATCCAAGGTAGCGGTAATACTTAGAGAGAGACACATTGCCAAGCAGGTCTTTCAGGGAAAACCCAGCTGCAGCCGAATTAAACGAAACGTTGTTGTCTGAGGACAGAAACAAGGCCTACATGAAGGAACTATTAATGAGACGATTTCGAGCCAGAAACAGGAGAGGAGTTGTTTTTTTTAAAAAATGTTACCTTTTTCTGTGATGTTGGCCAAGTAAGAGGTCAAATTGCGCCAGCTTTCCGGCTGACCAGTTGAGTTGCCTGACATTACCTGGGAAAAAAAATGTGTATTGATTGTGTTGTTTTCCCCACCTCATAGTTTAAAATAGACCAACACGGAAAAACACCTCAATGATATAGTGACGTTGTAATACATAATAATTGTAATACATAATAATTATCTCTAAGACATAACAGCTATATCTGAAGTAGACAGCAGGCATTATAAAAACTTGCTTGCTGCTTCTCTCACCTCAATAAAGAAACCAAGTGCAGCAATTCCGATGGGATCTTTAGCAGCTTCAATTATATTCCGATTGTAGATTGGCTTGGTGTTCACAATATGCAACTGGGAAAAGTAAGTTATTTAGTTGGATTTTTTCTTGTTTTTAATATCAATATTAAGATTTTATTAGCAAAAAGAAATGTCAATATCATCAATACAAAATGAAAAAAATCTGTGCCTCCATAGGATAGCGCTTTCCATCCACTGTGTGCTCTGAGCCGGGGACAGAGGAGCCGTTGCCCCAGTGGAAGTGGAATTGCACGGTGTCATATTCTCCGCACAGGTCCCCTCCTGAAATCTTAACTCCGCTCTTAAGGGTCACTTTGACTGGAAGAAGGAGGAAAAACAAAAACATGGTGAAGTTACACCTAACCTGAAAGAAGTAAGAGGAAATGTTCAGGTCCAAGGCAGTTTAATTGTAGAGAAGAGGGGGGCGCTGAAATCCAAGTAAGACATGTTGTCTTTTTTTTCTTTTTCAAATTATTATTACTATTATTATTATCTAAAAAACACGAGATGACACTTTTGTGGCCTTACACCCGGTGTTTACCTGTGTCGCCAGTATTTTCTATGGATGTCATTGCGGAGGTGTTGTCATACTTGAAAAAAGTGAATTCAGTCAGTTTGTCGTTCGGTGTGGCTGATGCTGAGACGATGTTAATGGGTGACTGTCGGGTGCCGTTGCAATATTCCGGGGAAATTGTTGACCAGGTTGTGTCATCTATAAGCAGAAAGGGCACATAAAGTCACCGGAGAGCGGTCACCCAGTGGGCAACATGGAATAGATAATGGAGATATTGGGTACTTACTGCAGGATGGGAGATGATAACACCAGGCTAGATAAAAAAAAAAAGAAGATGGGGTTAAAACAGGACATTCAGATTCCCTTATGTAGACAAAAAGCTCTTAAGTGAATACATACCTATAGAGTCCGATGCGCAGTGAGCGGTGGGTAGGACGCACACAACAAACGCAACAACTTTAAACCACTCCATCTGAAAAGAGCAAAAAGCCACATTGTTTAGAATCGCACATATTTAAAAAAAATACATTAAATTAAATTAAAATACTTTGAAAAAATGTAAAACACAGAAATAAATGAATGAATTTATGAATTAACATGTTGCTGTATGGAATGACAAATATAAAAACTTTCACCATTCAATTCTAAAAATTAACTAGTGCTAAAATTTCAAATGCTGCAGTTAATAGAGAAAAGAATGCAACAAATGCAGGTTTCTAACTGTAGCCACTTCACCTGAGCAGCACAGTGTCTTACCTTTGATGCACCTGTGCCTCTGTTCAGCCTGTTTTCAGATGCAGCTCACCTCACCCTCCCTCTTTTTATTCCCTCAGTGCATCCTGCAGCTGGCTGGACACCGCCTCCATGTAACATGTGAGTTGGTCTTTATCTCTCCGCAATAATTTCGCGGAAGTACAACGGAGTATTAATGCGACATTAAGAAAAAAAAATACATTATCGATCATTTTGAGAATAAAGTCGAAATTTCGAGTTTAAAGTCGTAATTCTAGATTACACTCGTTATTTCAAGACAAAGCGGAATCGCACTTCAGAATCGGTTTGCGTAACAAGAAAATAAATACTTTTTCTTTTGGCACATTGACAAAGTGTAGGTGTCATTATAAAAAGGTGAAAATATGAAGAAAACTGCACCTTGGGCAGACGGAAAAAACACACAACTTTGGACAGAAAGGTTATGTAAAGGTTATTACAGCCTCGTGCAATAAATATGATGCATGTTTTATAACAAGACGGCTGATAAATTTAATCCAAACAAGGCATTTTGTAAAGGGTACAGCAAACTTTTTCTTCAAAATAGTTTCGACTTCAATCTCAAAATGATCAAAATGATCGTTTTTCTTAATGTGGCCTTAATACTGTGTCGTGATGATTAATGATCTCACTTTTTTCATTTATTGTTTTACACAATCAGGAACTGTTTTGTTTTTGTTTTGTTTTTTTTTTGTTTTTTTGCCTGTCCCGTTTGGCTCTTTTGCCATCAGAATTGTTGTCTAAAGGCAAAGAAAGATGCCCAACGGATTTACTTTACCAAATTGACCATCCCAGCCTTGCCGTAATGGTCCATTTGATTCACCTTTTATTGTTTATTTTATTTTCACTTGCTGAATACGGGACAGACTTGACTGGGGGAAAGAAGGGGAGAAAGAAAGAGGGAAAGAGAAACAGCTGAGAAGAGGGACGGGGGAGAAGGGCAAAAAACAAAAACCAACAGAATGAGCAGAAAAAAAAAGAAAAAGAAAAAAAATGCATATATCAATCACCTGGATCACCTGTTGAGAAAGAAAAAAGAAAACAAGCAGAAGAGAACAAGAGTAATAGAATAAACAACATCACAATGATATATGGGAATATGACAGTAAATACTAAATATTAAACATTATTGTGCAGCACATAAGATCAACAGAACACAGTGTGCTTTGAGGTAGGAGCCAAAAAGGGTGTCGTTTGTGGGTGTGATCACCCGTGTGTACACCTGTGAGCATGGACGCGCTTGTTTTTTTTTTAAAAGGTTCCTTCATGTAATGATCTGCTAGAGGGTGTGGGGGGGGGGGCACAGCCCCGTCCTCCAGGGCATGAAGCAGGTATGGAGGAGATCAAAACTCCAGACATCCAGAGGCCCCCAGAACACAAGAGACCAAGGAAGACCAACAGAGGGGCAGCTGCGCCACTGTCCCAGTAAGAGCTGAGGAGAGTCCCAGATGAGGGCTCACTCAGCAGCCGCAGAGCAGAAGCCAGGGGGGGTTGCAGTGACGCGCCCGTGAGCTCCACCGGCAGCCAGCTGTGCTTGAGTGACCGAGCCCCACCTCCGAAGTGGCCCGAGCGAGCCCCAGGCTCCAGGCCCCGATAAGCAGCCACCAAGGAGTGAGCCGGTGTGTACCTGGGCGCCCATCCCCAGACACAAGTCCGCCACTGGCAGGGGAAGTGGTGGTGGGGGGAGATAGGCCTCCAAACCTTGGAGGGCCTGAGATGTCCCCAGAGAGGTGGCGTCTGATACCCAACCTGACATATAGACACAGACATACAGGCACACACAGATACAAACATCCATTCCCACCCTCATGCTCTCATATGCACTTACTCCACACTCAACCAACGTGGAGACAAACATAAAGAGACGCTGTACACACGATCACACTCCCCAAGCGTACTCTACGAACCGAGTCTAGGTACCCTTGCCCCTGGAGGGGGGAACTGCACCTAGACCCAGGTGGTGTTACCCTTTTCCCTTCGGTGGGGAGAGGCAGACCGCCCCGACTCCGCAGCAGCAGGGAGGCCCCACACTCCAGACCGCAGTCGGACGGCCAACTCCTCCTCCTAGCCCCCTGCTCCAGCAGGCCGCAGAGAACGGGGGTGGAACTGTGCAGTGAACAAGAATGAAAACCGTTTGACAAAGAGGGAGATTGTTTTATCATCGGGTTTTTTTTTAAATCATGTTCTATTTGTGTTTTCGTGTGATTGTGTCGATTCATGAATAATAAGACGATTTAATGCGACTCACTGCTAAAACAACATATCAGTCTTTGCCTTGGTAGGACTGTTCCTAGACACCCAGTAGACAATTACAGACAGCATGCTTTCCATCATTCAGGAGCATTTATGCTTTCCTATGTTGATCTGCATGACTTTTTTTTTCTTTTGTGTTTTTCTTGAAAGGTGATAGGTGTGAATGCATGACAGTTAAGTGCAGGTGACAGCTTGGGTTTTGAGTAGCGATCCATCAATAGTGTTTTCAATGCCAGCATTTTTGTTTTAATTAAATGACAAACATTGCAACTAACCAGAATGCTATGTGGGTAATTACACTAACAAGTAATCTTAGATCTCTGCTACAGTTTCTTCTTCTTGAAAGATCCTGGGAAGCTGGTTGAACACACAAAGCTTTGCAATACGATAGACGTATTGATAGACAGTTCGAGTGTGTTATCACCCATCCAAATCAGTAACAGGAAGACAGCAGCATCTGATTGAGAGTCGTTGCTGTCATTAAAATGGAATGGGTTTTTTTTTCAGTTTTTCAAATTTCCCACAACCGGTTTTTAGTGAACATATGTGACGCACATTGACTGAAAGAAGGTGAAAAAACAAAAACACGATAAAGTTACAGCTAACCTGCGAGGAGTCAGAGGAAACATTCAGGCGCAAGGCCAGTCCCTCCTGTAATGTTAACTTCTTTCGTAAGGTTAACTCTGACTGTAAGAGAATGGGAATACAAAAACAGGATGAATTTATACCAAACCTGTGAGACCTAAGAGAAAATGCTCAGGTGGAAGGCTTGTGCATTTAATTTTAGGATAGGGAACTGCATTGCAATTCCAGTTAGACAATTTAGCATATTTTTGTTATTTTGTTTGTTTTGTAGTTGCTAAAGTAAGTCGAAAACAGAACTTTCAGGGGACAAAAACATTTTTGTAGCCACTACTTTCTGTTTTTTGCTCTTGACGAAGGCGGTCGCTTTTTACTTTTTGTTTTTACTTTTCCTTGGAACACTCTCTCACAGTCTGTTTCTAAAACCTAAAAGAGAATTATGGATTTGATTAACTGGGCTCGGGACAGCCCGAGTGCCCTGGAGGTACTTTCCCTGCTGGATACACGATGGACGGGTGACAGACATGGAGGATCGTATGCCTGGCGGGACTGTCGATCGAGGACGCTGAAGATATCTACCTATTCGGAACCATGATAACAGAGTTCTTGCTGATCGGAGCTGGCTTGGCCCTGGCTTATCGAAGAATTAAGAAAGCGGAACCGGCTGTTCAAATCCCCACAAGGCTGCCTGCTGGGATTGAAACGATAGGACGAGGAGTGAGTTTATCAAAATGGGCTCATTGAGTGGAGCATGAATAAGATCTTGGAGAAGCTTACGGCTGCCATGAATACTCAGAATAAAATCTCTGAGTGCAAACTGGATTACATCTTGGAGAAGCTCACTGTGGTTGTGAGTTCTCAGAATCGGCTCTTTGAGCACAAGAATGACAACATCACGGAGCGTAAGGTTGATAACATCATGGAGAAGCTCGTGGCTCTCCAACGGGAGATTGAGAGACCAGTGTTAGACTGTTAGAACAGCTTTGAAATTCATATGAGTTGTTCACACTAAAGTAAAAAACACCATCACTTCATGCGGATACCCTTTCGGCGCCAGCTGCGGTCTCAAGGCTGGAGCCAAACAAAAACACACTGATAACGACTGTGTTTAGATTGTTCTTCCCATTCTACCTGGGTTGGCTAGAAGACTGTTTACTTAGCCTGGCAGGGTGAAGGACACTGTCTCAGCTGAACTCTGGACACATACACACACGCACACAGACATATATACACATGCAGATGTACACTCATCCCTCTTCCCCCTCCAAACGCCTTCGACACTTATTCCCCTCCGATGCTGACGGTGGATGCACTGTCTACACTGGCTGTCTCTCACCCTTTACCCACCCCTTTTGCTTGTCATGTGTTTCTTTGGTGTATTAAAAGTTTTTTTCATGTCCTATGTGCAGAGGTTTTTTTTTTGTTCTCAAACTGATCTCCCTGTTGGAGCTCAGTCTGGGGGGAGTTATTTTTTCTCCTTATTCAAATTCAAATTCAAATTCAAATTCAAATTTTATTTGTCACGTACACAGTCATACACAGTACGATATGTAGTGAAATGCTTGGACAACTGCTCGTGACCTAAAGAAAACAAAAAAAGGAAAAGGCTATGAATAAGATAGGAAATAAATATGAAAAATTAAAAAGGGTAAATTTAACTAGGAAGGAATAGAATATAAATTAAGGTTAAAAATGAAATAACTGTACAACACAAATTAGAATGAAGGGTAAATTTAACTGGGAAGGAATAAAATATAAATTAAGGTTAAAAATGAAATAACTGTACAACACAAATTAGAATGAAGGGTAAATTTAACTGGGAAGAATAAGATAAAGATAAATATATAAATTAAAGTTGAAAATAAAATAACTGTACAACAAAATACACAATACACAATATAGAACTATATAAGAATGTATGAAGAAATCTAAATATAAATAAATATATACACAATAACAGCAGCTGTACAAGTATTAACCGGAAATGAAGAATATAGTGACCAGTGTTGTGCAAAACCAAAGTCCAGAAAGTCCAGTGTGTGTGTAAGAACCATATGTGTGGGTCAGTACTGTGTGGTGGTGTGATTGAGAGACCGTATCGCCTGCGGGAAGAAGCTCCTCCTCAGTCTCTCTGTGTTGGTCTTCAGGGAGCGGAATCGCTTTCCTGACCTCAACAGAGAGAACAGTCTGTTGTTGGGATGGCTGAGGTCCTTCACGATCTTCCTGGCCTTGGTCCAGCACCGCCTGCTGTAGATTGAGTGCAGGTCAGGGAGCTCGGAGCGGATGGTGCGCTCAGCTGATCGCACAACCCTCTGTAGAGCTCGTCTGTCCTGCATGGTGCTGTTCCCGAACCAGGTTAAGATGTTTCCCGCCAGGATGCTCTCTATGGTGCACGAGTAAAAGTTCCTGAGCACCTTATCTTTCCTCATGTGGTGCATTTTCCATTGTTATACCTTTCTGACCTGTCTTTCCCATGTGATGTTTTTGTGTAATGTATGTATGGTCGGAGGCTAAGATGGCCCCGCCATTGCGTGCAATAGGTCGGCAGCTTTAACATGAAATTTCCCCTTGTGGGACTAATAAAGGTATCTTCTCTTCTCTTCTCTTCTCTTCTCTTCTCTTCGTGTTGTTTTTCTTCAAAATCTTTGAAATGAAAAGTTGTAATATATTCATATTCCAGGTATTCCTCATAAAATATGTTTGTAACATGAGGCCATTTGCATTTTTATTTATTTTTTCATTAATTAAAAATAAAAATGCAGTTTTTGTATCACTACCCCACTCTTCCACAAGTGGGGTCAAAAATGACCCCAAGGAGTTCCTAAGGAATCTTGTATGAAACTTTCATTCTTAGCAACTCTGACTGTCCCACTTACATTTCTGATAGAAAAGGGAATTAATTTTTACAGAGTAACATACACGATTTATACTCAGGGCTGCACATAAGTGGTCTGCAGGTACGCATTCGCTGTCAAATTAAAGTATTCCCGGAAATTTAGAGAATACGTGCTTCTTTTGCGGTGGAGGGACAACAAAGTAATTGCTTATGGAGTTTGGTTCTTCGACATCTTTAAGAGTTCTGAACAAATGTCTGTCCTCCTCCAGAACATCTTATGTACGCAAACGCGAGTTCCAACTTCTTATCTGGTACATGTCTTTTATTTTGACAGCGAATTCGCACCTGCGGACCATTTATGTGCAGCCCTGTTTATAGTTTTCTGTGCATTTCAAACATTGTCCTTTCTGAAGTTTTTTTTTAAATATCTAAAGCAACATGGCTGCTATGAGTTCAAATAGGATCCCTGTGGATCTTGCCCTACAAGTGATCCTGGACGGATGGGATGAAGAACCCATCGGAGGCATTGACCCAGAATCTGACATCTAAGATATACAGGACCCAGACTATTGTGCCCCCCACTGAACAAAGCCAGTCAGATACAGAGGAGTCCTCTGATGAGTCCTCTGAAGAGGAAATGGATATTGAGTCCAACAGTATGAGCCCCTCTTACTGCTCTAGCCACAATATTCTGAATTAGTCAGTCAGCCAGGGCTTGCACCTGGGTTTAGTACTGTCTCCCCAATAGATGCATGGAAGATGTTCATGTCTGATAATATAATAGAAGAGGTTCTGACATGCACAAACATGGAGGCACGAAGAGTAGCCACAGACAGGGGAAAAGAGTGGAAAAATGTAATCAAACATAAGCTCCTGGCCTTCATTTGACTGACCATTCTTGCAGGAAGTGAGAAGAACTGGGATGTACCAGTCTGTGTGTTTTTGGGGAGTCCTCTGCATAACCCATTGTACAAGGCCATTATGTTAATTCAAAGATTTAAAGATATTTGCCGTTTCTTGCACTTTGATGACAAGAAGAGCAGAGCCTACTGACTGAAAACAAACCACATGGCCACAAACCACATTTCTGCTACATATGGGGCCTGTTCCTGGTCAACTGTCGACAGAAATTCATCCTCAGTGATTGTGTTACAGTGGATGAACAACTTGTGCCTTTCAGAGGGAAGACCCAGCTTCTGCAGTATATGTCAAGCAAGCATACAAAAGTGATACAAGTGATATAAAAAACTGCAATTTCTTAAAATTAATGAAAAAATAAATGAAAATGCAAAGGGCCTCATGTCACAATCATGTTTTATGAGGAATACCTCAAATATGAAAACCTTACAACCCCTTTTCTTTTTTAAAGATTTTGGAGAATAACATCTGAGTTTATAGCAAAATGCATTGTTTCTATTTGGGGTCATTTTTGACCCCTCTCGTGGAAGAGTGTAGGTATTGGTAGGTTGCGCATCCAAGGGTTAAGTATTGTTTTTTTCACCTTGAAGCACTGTCAAGGAAAAAGGGATAACAGCCCTTTGCAAGAGAAAGGCTGTTTTGTCGCAGGGTTTTGGTTTAAATCATGTTATTTGTGTGAATTAATGATGAATACGAGGAAGTAAACTGAATCCTTGACTGCTATCAGTTTTTCATTTTTTTTGTTTTTATACCAACCCCTTTAAACGAATATAAAAATCTTCAACATATATGTGGTTTGCCCTGTACTTTCTGGGAAACACAGAAACCAGTTCGGGAAATTCAAACAATCCTCTGAATAATTGTTGCTTCAAGTTTTCTGTTATAACATTTAGGCCTAATTCTTTAATTTAACTTATAGCAACAGGACAACAGCACCATTCCCCAAATAATCTGATCAAATGCTTAAACCTTGAACTACATACAAGATATACAAGCTGAGAGGAGACAGACTTTATCATTTTTAATTTGGTACCTGAAAGTCTGCGTACACACAGAGCCATCACTCATACATGAAACTGTACTTTTGGCAGCGATCCCTTCACAAGCATTTCCTCTTGAAGACTTTATTAATCCCTGAGAAAATTATGTGATCACAGTTGCTCCAAGACAATAAGGACAGGACCAACTATTAAGACAAAATGTCCTCTGGGATTAATAAAGTACTCTGTTTCTGATTGTTTTAAGATTTAAATAAAGTTAAACTACAGCACTCATCATTCCATCCAGAGCAACAGAGACTAGAAGAAATGTTTATGAAGGCTGGATGGATTGCTGCCAAAAGTACAGTTTTATGTATGACTGATGTTGAATGATGTCTGGGTGTGTAACTAGACTTTCAAGATCTAAATTAACTGGCTTTGTGTGTAACTATTTACACACCAAGCCATTACTCATCAGTACTCATACATGAAACTGTACTTTTGGCACCAATCCATTCAGCCTTCATGAGCATTTCCAAGACAATAAAGACAAGAGCAACTCTTACCACAAAATCTCCTCTGGGATTAATAAAGTTCTCTTATTTTGATTGTTGTAATACTTAAATAAAGTTAAATTACAGCACTGTTCATTCCATTCAGAGCAACATAGACTAGAGTAAATGCTAGGTTAGATTAAAATGGATGAATGAAGAAAACTGTTTACTGGAAATAGTTTTATAGAGTTAGAGTGCAAAACGTCTGAATGGTCAAACTGACCATAAAGTATTATTCCTTTGTAATTTGTACACCTCAGATTACCAGTGCGACAGTGAAACACTCCACCTGAAGAAGTTCTCTGATGGCACCACAGTAGTTGGATGTATTAAGGGTAGGTAGGAGCTGGAGTACAGGGAGCTCTGTTGAGTAGTCCAGAAGAAATCACCTCCATCTGAATGTCAGCAAGAAAACAGAGGTGGTGGTTAACTTGATGCATCTTGATGAATGCTCAATCATCCAGCTAAGGAAATCCCCAAAATTTGATTCTGTTCATCTGTAAGTAGCGTTTTCAGTGAGAGAAACGTTGTGTCACTCCAATCCAATCCAATCCAATTTTATTTATAAAGCACTTTAAAATACCCAGCACAGGAACAAAGTGCTGTACAGAAAATAAGTTAAAACAATAGAATAACAGAAAACAGCACAACAAATAAATAAAACACATAAAACATAACATTAAAACAGCCCTATATTAAAACAAAAACAAGATAAAACAGCATTGAATCACCTAAAAACAACTGAAATAAAAAAAATAAAAAAATAAAAACCAACATCTCACGTGGTGTCAAAGGCCAGGGTAAAGAGGTGGGTTTTCAAGAGTGACTTAAAAACAGATAAAGAATTGGCCTGTCTAATCTCTAAAGGAAGCTCGTTCCACAGTTTTGAAGCTGCTACAGCAAAAGCACGATCTCCTCTAAGTTTACGCCCAGTCCTGGGTATCTTCAGGAGCAGCTGATCAGCTGACCTGAGAGAGCGGGTGGGTGTATAAGGCTGTAGCAGCTCAGAGAGATACGATGGGGCGAGTCCATGGAGAGCTTCACAAGTAAATAAAAGAATTTTAAAATAAATCCTAAAAGAAACGGGCAACCAGTGAAGTGAAGCTAAAACAGGGGAAATGTGCTCAAACTTTCGAGTGCCAGTTAAAAGACGAGCTGCGGCATTTTGCACCCTCTGTAGATGAGTAATATATGATGCGCTGACCCCAATATAAAGTGCATTACAGTAATCCAGCCGAGTGCTAACAAAGGCGTGGATCATTGTCTTAAAGTGCTGCCGTGAAAGAATTGGCTTTATTTTTGACAGCTGCCTGAGGTGAAAGAAGCTAGATTTTACCACTGCCTTAATTTGATTATTAAACTTCAGATCAAAGTCCACTTTGACCCCCAGGTTTGTGACAGTTGGCTTAACATACTGGGCCAGGGCAGAGCGTTCTCACTCCCGAGGCGTAACATGTCGACGTTTTGTCACGTCCCGCGGCGTTCCTGAGGAACGCGAAAGGAGACCTTCGGCGTTCTTATGGTACGCGGCGGGTTATGGCTGGAATCCAGTGCAATGACGCTCCCGCGGTAGTAGACGTTCCAGCCCTGTATTCCAGCCCTAAACCTAACCTTATCCCTAGCCCTGACCATAACCTTATTCCTGACCTTAACCAGGACTTTAATGATGTTAAATAGCGTGTTTCTAAGCGATTTGAAGAAAAAGAGCGAACATGTGTAGGTTCAGTCCAGACGGTTTTCATATTTCGTCTTTTTCCGAGGTCGTCATTTAGGAACGTGGTGGGTAGCCGAAAACGTAATATGGTGACGATTTGTCACCTAGCGTAAAATGTTACGCTTTGGGAGTGAGAACGGGTTGGCCAGGGAATCTACATACACATTGGGGGTCTCAGTGGAGCTACCAAAAACCATCACCTCTGTCTTTTTATCATTGAATTTTAAAAAGTTAACAGACATCCAAGCCTTAATGTCATCGAGACACTGAAGTAATGGCTGTGTAAAGTATCTGCCTTTTTTCTTTAGAGGGACATAGATCTGACAGTCATCAGCATAAAAGTGGAAAGCAATGCCGTGCATGCTTTCTCAGTACAGAACCAAGAGGAAGCAGATATAAAGAGAAGAGGAGGGGGTCTAGAACTGAGCCCTGTAGGACACCACACAAGAGGGGAGCCGAGGACGACACAAAAAGTTCGCCCCGCCAAGTAGGACCTGAACCACTCCAGTGCTGTGCCCCTAATGCCCACCCAGTGCTCCAAACGAGAGAATAAAATGGCATGATCCACGGTATCAAATGCAGCTGTCAAATCTAAAAGCACAAGAACAACACAGTCCCCAGCATCAGTCGCTAAAAATATGTCATTAAAAACTTTTAAAAGGGCTGATTCAGTGCTATGAAAGGGTTTAAAACCAGATTGGAAAACCTCTAACACATTTTGCTTTTCCAGGAAGGCCATTATTTGGCTGTAAACTACCTTTTGAAGAATTTTGGAAATAAAAGGTAGTTTGGAGATAGGCCTGTAATTTGCAAGAACCGTAGGATCAAGAGCAGGTTTTTTAATCAGGGGTTTGACTACTGCATGTTTAAAATCTTTAGGGACAACACCTGACATCAGACTATGGTTTACCAGCTCAAGAACCAAAGGACCAACTGTAGGTAACACCTCTTTTAAAAGTCGAGGAGGGACAGCATTATTTGGAGACCCTGCAGGCTTAAGATGACCAACAGTCTCCTTTAAAAAGGACAGAGTCACAGGCTCAAACCTGTCAAAGACAGCAGAGCAGGAAACAGAGACTGAGAGGTCATGAGCACAAGGATAGATTTGAGCCCTTGTGGAGGAGACCTTCTCAATAAAAAAGTGTAAAAAATTTTCACAGTCTTCTGATGAGGGCTCGATACAGTCAGTATATGGTGCACTAAGAACAGAGTTAATAGTTTTAAATAAAACACGTGGGTTGTGGCAGTTTGACAAAATAATGTCAGATAAGTGTTTTCTTTTGGCATCTTTTACAGCATCTGGAATGACACTTGTAGTTTGTCCTTTTTCCACTTGCGCTCAGCTCGACGACAGTCGTGTCTGACAGCTCGAGTCATGTTGTTCAGCCAGGGCTCAGATTTACTTTTAGGCAGTCTGGTTTTTAATGGAGCCACAGTGTCCAAAGCAGTCCGACAGGTGGAATAAAACCATGAGCTCAGTTCCTCAGTCTGGCTGCATAAAAAATCCGGGATCTTACAGATCTGGTCAAAGACTCTTGAAAAGTGCTCAGCAGTGGAGGAGTTAAAAACACGACAGAGCTGAGCAGCAGCGCGAGGTTTAACTGAGGCACAGACAAGAGGAACTTCAAACATCACAGGACTGTGGTCAGAAAACACAGCATCACAAATCTCTATGTTAAAAACAGAAAAGCCATGAGATAAAACAAGATCAAGTGTGTGTCCACGTTCATGTGTGGGACCTGTCACACATTGCACCAGATTAAACGAATCAATAAGGTTTAAAAAGCCCTTCGCCATGGGCATATCAGGACAACACACTTGAATATTAAAATCCCCAACAATAAGAACACGATCATATTTTGGCATGAATTCAGCCAAGAAGTCAGCAAAATCACTCACAAAATCCTTATTGCATTTTGGAGGCCGATAAACCACCGCACACAACACTGTGTGAGAGCAGCCCAGCTCAAACACAGACAGTTCAAAGCTGGTAAACGACGGGGTTGATAGCTGCTTACATTTAAAATGACATTTAAAGATCGTAGCTATTCCTCCTCCTCGGCCCAACATACATGGGGAATTAAAATAGCAGCAATCGCCAGGTAGAAGATCTGAGAAGATGCTACACTCACCGGCGCTCAGCCACGTCTCGCACACACAGAGAAAATCCAGTCCTCGGGATGTGAAAAAATCCTTCAGGATAAACGTTTTGTTCGGTAGGGACCTAGCATTTACCAGGCCAATCCTGGCGGTAAGCGGCGGATTCCCGTCGCTACCCGTCCTAGAAGCCCGACACAGAGGCCGCAGGTTCCGCAGATTCACACCACGCTGGCGGGGGCGAGGATAGCAGAGTTTTCGGGACTGGAACATCCCATCCGGGCCGATGACAGGTACCAGCCAGGTACCAACAGGTTCCAACGATTGCCGAGAGAAACAGAAGTTTGGCACCGCTCCTTGTTTTCTGGATAAGGGCTTAAGAGAATACCTTAAAGAAGCTTTCACCTTCACCAGGAAGCCAGCCCTTCGACCCCGGCGACGGCACTTATGCCGGAGTGGTGGATCTGGAACACGGCACAGGTGAGCCGGGATCTCCGATATTAGCGGGGGCAAAGTTTTATGTCCAGTTTGGTTCCACTTTGCCCAGCCTTTGGCAGAAGGTCCGAGATCGAGTAGGGTTAGGCGATCATACACCAAGAGAGAGTTGGCATTTATTACAATAGTCAATAAAATCAAAACAAACAAACATAACACTGGCAGTGATAGACGGCAAGCCACACGCACCGGCGCCATCTTCTCCACATGTCATGATCTAACATGCGATAAGTATGTCCCATTTGACCTCTTCAGCCTCAGCTGACTTCAGGTTTCCCAACCTTATAAATCGTACCTTTGCTCAATGACTGAAACTTAGCATCACTGGTGAACAATGGACAGGGAGGTCAGTTAAAAAACTTGCTAACCACACAGTAGTCTCAAATTGAGTCTCAATGGCATAAAAAGGTACCCCACAGTGTTTCTATGAATACTTTTTCTCATCTGAAACATATTGCTACCCTTTTGTATTGGATTACACAGAGCCAACGTCAAGAAAGCAATGACATTTAACACCACAAACCAGCACACAGGCTACTTACTCATAATGAGGTCTTTTTTAACTGTCTTAATTTTGGATGATGGTCAATCAAATACACTTAACAGCATGTTATTTATATTTCTGAAAATATACATTTATGGTTTTATCTTTGTGCCTTTTCTTATATTTCAAGAATATATAGCGCACAAGCAGATCTCGACTTTTTTAAAAATTAGTTTTTTTACACATTTACATACAAGCATTTGTTTTCTTTCCATTTATGTTAATTGCTGTCATTTTAGAACTTTTAAATGTTTTATGTTTAAATTTTAGTTTTTAAGCTGAACTTTTTGAATAAGACTGTGATGTGTCACTAAGATGCCGAAGCTGCTGCATTGAACTGCGGCCGCAAGGTGGTTGGTGCTAGCAAACCGTCAGGCGTCTCAGGAGGGGACAGCGGTGCTCTACTTGCACTGTGTATAGTGCTGGCGGAGCGCTGCTGACTTTGACTGAGAAAATTGTCAGGCGGTGGAAGGAATACTTCGTCTTCTGAGGAGGAAGCAGAGTCTGGAGATGAGGGGAATAACCCGCCAATTTCCGCAGGCGAGGCCATTGAGTAAGTTAAACAACTCCTTGGTGGCAGAGCCCCTGCTGTTGATGAGGTCCGCCCCGAGTTCCTGAAGGCTCTGGACGTTGTGGGGCTGTCCTGGTTGACACGCCTCTACAATGTTACGTGGAGATCAGGGGCAGTACCCCTGGACTGGCAGACTGGGGTGGTGGTCCCCATCTTTAAGAAGGAGGAACAGAGGGTGTGTTCCAACTACAGGGGGGATCACAATCACAAGTGGCAGAGGGCTTTCACTTCAGTGGCCTCAGAATCTCATCTCTGCTTTTTGCACATGATGTGGTTCAGTTGGCTTCATCGGGTGAAGGCCTCCAGCGCGCACTGGAACGGTTCGCAGCCGAGTGTGAAGCAGCGGGAATGAGGATCAGCACCTTCAAATCTGAGGCCATGGTTCTCAGCCGGAAAAGGGTGGAGTGCCCACTCCGAGTCGGGGATGAGTTCCTGCCCCAAGTGGAGGAGTTCAAGTATCTCGGGGTCTTGTTCACGAGTGATGGGAGAAGGGAGTCGGAGATCGACAGACGGATTGGGGCTGCAGCTGCCGTGATGCAGACGCTGCACCGGTCCGTCTTGGTGAAGAGGGAGGTGAGTGTAAAAGCGAAGCTCTCAATTTACCGGTCGATCTACGTCCCTACCCTCACCTATGGCCAATAGCTCTGTGTAGTGACCAAAAGAACGATACAAGCAGCGGAAATTAGCTTCCTCCGGAGGGTGGCTGGCCTCTCCCTTAAAGATAGGGTGAGAGGTTCGGCCATCCGGGAGGGGCTCAGAGTAGAGCCGCTGCTCCTCCACATCGAAAGGAGCCAGCTGAGGTGTTTTGGGCATCTGACAAGGATGCACCCTGGGTGAGGTGTTCCGGATATGTCCCAGCAGGAGGAGGCCTCGGGGCAGAACCAGGACACACTGGAGAGATTATATCTCTCGGCTGGCCTGGGAATGCCTTGGTGTTCCCCCGGATAAGCTGGAGGAGGTGGCTGGGGAGATGGAGGTCTGGGCTTCTCTGCTTAGGCTGCTGTCCCCGCGACCCGGCCCCGGATAAAGCGGATGAAGATGGATGGATGGATGTGTCACTAAGATGCTTAACTTTGCAGATGGTTTTAAACACTTAAGTCAGATAGACTTACTGTAAAATGACAATCTAAACTTCCTAAAATCTGTAAGAAATGCATCTCAGATGGAAACTTTTATAAGTGATGAGAAAAGATTAAAATATCCATGTTGAATGTATTTACCTTTGGTTTCAGTTATCTCAATACCATCAAATAGCTTTGTTACAAAAGCAGGAACAGCATCGTGAGAATGGTGCGTGTTGTTTAGCCTGATATTTCAACATTTCATTGATGATATAGCTCGTTAACCACTACACATTCGTACATTTGTAAGGTTAAAACGAGAGTGGGAAAAACAATGGCAGCTTCACAGCTTTTAAACCAACTGGGAATAAAACTGCACACTTTTTTCTGAAGGTACATGGTTTAAGCACTTTTTGTGAACTAGAACAGCAAGCTCTTAAAATATTAAACAACTTGGCCTGGTTAAGGAAACCAAATGCGGCTATGAAAGAGTCCAGCCAGCAATGTATCATTTTAAAATGGCCGAAACTTCCAAGAGGGAAAATTGCAGAAACAGTCACAAATAGTTTTCATTGTCATTTAATAAGATGAAGTCACAGTTTTCTTCATGTTCAAGCAATACAGGAAAGAATTAAGGAAATAAACAATGTGCATCAATAATAAATGAACTTCATTTTTTGTCATGTGCAGCGAAGGTTGGACCCCTTCCGACCATACATCCATGGCTCGTTGGGAGGACAGGTTGGAGAGAGGTAAAATGATAAGAATAACAATGAAATTAAACAACATCAGGGTCATGGGGAGAAAAGAGAACTATCCTCAGACTGAGCTCCTAACTGGGAGAGCAGCTTGAGGACGGTAAAAAAAGCACTGCAGCACATAAAAAAAAATATGAATCTTCACATCTTACACCATGTCAAAAGGACGTCGTAACCACTATTGTTTTATAAAGCTTTAAGCCTAGTTATCACTGGTGTCACCAGTGTTTTCTATGAATGTCATCGTAAAGGTCTCAATATAGTTGCCAATTTCCATCAGGTTGTTAATATTCAGAATGCCATGAATACAAATAAAATTTCTGAGATTATACAACATCTCAGAAACAAAGCTCATGAATGAATACACATGTGATTCCTGCTTGCAGGAAATGGTGGGCACAAAGATGCATACAGCAAAGGCAGCTACTACAAATCACTTCATGTGAAACGAGTGAAAAGCCAAATTGTTTATAACAATAATATTGTTAATAATAATAATAATAATAATAATAACCATCATCATCATCAACTAAAATGAATTAATAATACACTAGTGTTTGAAATAGCTAATTTACTTAAAAATAAACTTTGAACATTAACTTGAATATTAAATAAAGCTAAACTTTTATTTGTTACAGTCAGCTTCCATTTTAGACTTTGACCTCATTCCATCCAGAGCAACATAGACTAGAATAAATCCTCATGAAGACTGGATGGATTAATGCCAAAAGTACAGTTTTATTTATGAGTGATGACACATAAGTAGACTTTCAGGAACTAAATTTACTGAAGTACTTAAAGCAGTTTAGGTGCTTTCGGTTTTGGAACTGCTTCTGTCAGTTGTGTCTAATGTTTTTGTGTGAGAATTTTCATTTTAATTATGTAAAATATGCAGTTAAGCAGAATGCTATGTGCAAAGTCACATGAAACAGGTTTCTGAGATGTCTGTGCTCCAGTTTCTCAGAAACTCTGTACTGTTTAAAGGACATATGGGCATTATTAGCAGGTATCTGTGCAATGTAGTCAGTACAATCTATGTACACACCTGCAGGCCTGATAGCATTTTTGTCCAAGTATAACTTTAGGAGTGGCTCTTTTGAAGTCAGAATAAATTAGCAGTTAGGTATATTTTTAACATAGCAAAGTTGCAAAGGCTTTACTGAAAAAATAATTTCACCTTTGATTTTCACTTCATGGTAAAGGTTGTTATCTGAAGATGAAGAAAAAAACAGACAAACAAACAAATGTTCTGATCATGTATTGGGCGTATTATGGCACATGCAATTGTATTCCATGTGATTAAAGCTAAAATAATTTCCACGTACTCTCAGCCTACTCTTTCTAATGGTGCCCATTTTGAAGGGGAAGATTAAAAATCTGTCACTCAGTAGTGTCAGATCTATGAATTAATCACACAACAAATTAAATCTTTTTTTAAAATATGCAAATTATCCAATAATATTAATCTGTCCAAATAAGATCTAAAAAATACAATTGACCATAGCTGGTAAGTTAATAGATAACTTGGAAGAATTTGGGTCAATTTGGACATAGGTTTTGTGTTAAAATAGTAAATTAAAACACCACTTAATATTAAGAGAAAACATTGCATTTCCTTTCATTGGCCTCCTCAATCCGCGCTTCCCAGGACACTGTGAGGCCTCAGAAATAATGATCATGCCTGGCCGGAGGGATGTTTTTGCAATGTGCTGTGGGAACTTTAGCAGTTTAGCCAGGTCAGCCTGTAGCTTCCAATCCGAGGCTGTGTTAAGGAGGCCGGTTGTTAAATGTGGGCGCACCTGGGGTTTCTCTCCAGCCTTAACGAAAGAGATTGCCCTCCTCGGAGCATGATGGTGCTTGCTGGTGCTGATTGCTGAGTCAATCTTTTCAGCAACTACTCTGAGCACCTGGTCATGCTGCCAACGATACCGACCATCGGCCAAGGCCTTTGGGCAGCTGCTAAGGAGGTGTTTTAGGGTCCCTCTTCCAGGGACAGAAGGGTCGCTCGCTCTTCCCCCACAGATGGAGGTTTGCTGGGCTTGGCAGAGTGTCATATACTGCCTGCACTAGGAAATGGATCCGGTGGAAGTCTGCCCGCATGATGTTTGCCCATGTGACCTTACGCTGCAAGGTGCTCTCCCACCTTGTCCATGCTCCCTGCCGCTTCACAGTAGTTATTGGAACTGTATAGACAAGCAGAGGCACAGGATTCGGGGCAGGATGGAATGCTGGTAGATCCAGGCTTTAAATCTTTTCAGAACATAAAATCATTAGTAAACATGAGCAGAACATACAGGGAGTGCAGAATTATTAGGCAAGTTGTATTTTTGAGGAATAATTTTATTATTGAACAACCATGTTCTCATTGAACTCAAAAAACTCATTAATATCAAAGCTGAATGTTTTTGGAAGTAGTTTTTAGTTTGTTTTTAGTTTTAGCTATTTTAGGGGGATATCTGTGTGTGCAGGTGACTATTACTGTGCATAATTATTAGGCAACTTAACAAAAGACAAATATATACCCATCCATCCATCCATTCGCTTCCGCTTATCCTTTTCAGGGTCGCGGGGGGTGCTGGAGCCCATCCCAGCTGTCATAGGGCGAGAGGCAGGGTACACCCTGGACAGGTCGCCAGTCTGTCGCAGGGCCAACACACAGGGACAGACAACCATTCGCGCTCACATTCATTCGCACATTCACACCTAGTGACAATTTAGATTATCCAATTAACCTATCCCCACAAGCTGCTTGTCTTTGGACGGTGGGAGGAAGCCGGAGTACCCGGAGGGAACCCACACAAACACGGGGAGAACATGCAAACTCCACACAGAAAGACCCCGGCCTGATGTTGGAATTGAACTCAGGACCTTCTTGCTGTGCGGCAACAGTGCTAACCACCGTGCCACCGTGTGATGGAGCATTGTCCTGCATGAAAATCATGTTTGTTTTTTTTGTTTTGTTTTTTGCCTGTCCCATTTGGTTCTTTAGCCATCAGAATTGTTGTCTGAAGACCAACAAGGATACCCAATGGATTTACTTTGCCAAATGGATCATCGTGGCATTGCCGTATTGGTCCATTTGATCAACCTTTGTTTTTATTATTTATTATATTTTATTTTCAGATGTTACAGACGGGACAGACATGAGTGAGGGATAGGAAAGGGAGAGAGAAAGAGGAAGGAAAAGAAAAACAGAAGGGGAGAGGGACAGTGAGAAAGGGGGGGAGAAGAAAAAAAAATCTCCTGGATCACCTGTTGAGAGAAGAAGAATAGAAAACAGGCAAAGAAAAAAACCAAAGCAACATACTAAACACAACACCATCGCATTAATCTAGCTAAGTGTAGACAGCAGTAAATACTAAATATTCAATGTTGTTGTGCAGCACGCAGGACAGACAGCGCACAATGTGCTTTGAAGTAGCAGCCAAGAAAGGTGTAATTTAAGTCTACGAGCAGTGAACACCCGTGTGCACACCTGTGTGGATCAGCGCGCTTGTATTTAAATGGTTTCCACGTGTAATGGTCTGCAAGAGGATGTAGCGAGCCATAGCCCCGTCCCCCAGGGCATGAAGCAGGCATGGAGGAGATCCAGGCCCCAGACATCCAGAGGCCTCAGAGGGCATCCGTGCCACCCTAATGGGAAGGGCTGAGGATCCCCAGACGAGGCGTCACCCAGTAGCCACCGAGCAGAAGCAAGAGGGGGCTGCACCGGCATGCCCGCCGGCTCTGCCGGCAGCCAGCTGTGCCAGAGTGAACCGAGCCGCAGGCCCAGAGGCCGGAGGCCCGAGAGGCCCCCCGCACCCCGGAGAAGGCCTGACCGAGCAACAGGCGCCAGGCCCCGCCAGGTAGCCACCGGGAGTGAGCTGGTACATACCTGAGTGCCCAGCCCCGGACACCAAGAACCACCAATGCACCGACCCCTGAGGGCATCAGTCACCGGCAGGGAGTGTGGTGAGGGGAGATAGGCCTTGGAGGGCCTGGGAGTTCCCAGAGAGGTGGAGTCTAAGACCCGACCTGACATATAGACACAGACAAACAGGCACACACAGACACAAACATGCATTCCCACCCTCATGCACACATGCATCACCAGTGTGTGAATGTGTGCGTGAATGGGTGGATGACTGGATATGTAAAGCACTTTGGGGTCCTTAAGGACTAGTAAAGCGCTGTATAAATACAGGCCATTTACCATTTTTTACCATATACAAACACTCAGCACTCACCCAACGTAAAGATTTGACATAAATGGACATGTACACACAATCACACTCCCCAAACATACTCTATACCCCGGGTCCAGGTACCCTCGCCCCCAGAGGGGGAAACAGAACCCAGACCCAAGAGATGTTACCCTTCCCCCCGGGGTGGAGGCAAGCAGACCGTCCCAGGCCCCGCAGCAGCAGGGAGGCCAATCGGACAGCCAACATCTCCTCCCAGCACCCCCGCCCCAATGGCTAGCAGAGAACGGGGGTGTGTGAAAACCCCATACCTCCCTCCTCCCGCTCATGTGTAGTGTTGCTGCGTGTTGTTCTAAAGTGCATTTAAAACAAGGGAGAGCATGGTGCTGCTGCCAGAGAGCAGCAGGTGTTAGCACGGCCCCTCCCGAGAACCCTCAATGTCTACATGGATTTAAAATTGAGAGGTGGGCACCAGCGCCAGAGGTAGGTTTGAGTACACAGACCGTCCACTGGACGCTGTTAACGTGCCCACCCTCAAGGCCCTATATATATATGTATGTTATGAGAGTGTAAGTAATGTGGATGTCTAAGTTGTGAGATAAAATTGAGGCACAGGTGGCCAGAAGGGGACAGGGGGCGGGGGGGAATGTCTCCCCTGCACCCTTGTGACACACCCGCACCCCAAGGCCCTACCTGTGTGCGTGAGTGTGGTGGAGCGGGAAGAGGGAGGTAGCCGGGGATGGGGAGGAAAAGGAGGGAGGGGAGGATGCCCCTCCCTAGGGCCAGCTCCCCCACTGACCCCAGTAGGCACCCCCGTCCTCTGGTACCCACCGGGGAAAGGGAGCCCAGGTCCATCCAAACCGGGGCCTACGGTAGCACTGCCAAGCCCCACAGGACCTGGGGCAGCCCACCCTACCCCACCGCAGAGGAAACTGTACCCACCCCAACATTCAATCGTCTCCCAGACTACACAAGACAACAGACACCCAGGTTAAGTTTATTCTCCACCTCTCCTATGTCTCTCCCCCACCTGCAGAGTGGACTCCTGCAAGGATGGAACAACCTCCCTGCCAGTTGAAGAGCCCCCCAGTTAGGCCGATGCACAAGAGGCCCCCTGCGCCAGAGCTGAGCCCCCGTGCACCCACCCGCTCACAACCTCGGTGACACACCGACGAGGACCGAAGCCCCCAAGGCCCAGCCAGAGCCCCAGCACGGAGGCGAGGCACCCCCGAACCCCAAACCCCCACGCCTGCCCCGGATCCACTCAGGGGCAGCCAGGCCACCAGGCCAGTAACCTATGTCCACCAGTACAGACCATCCTCCAGCCCCGCTGCACGCAGCCACGAGGAGAACAACCTCTAAGAGCGACCAGAGCCACTAACCAGGTTACCTTAGAAAAATCAGTCTTGAGATATTTCATGGCCCAGTCTTGACATTTCAGCTTGTGTGTCTTGTTCAGTGGTGGTCGTCTTTCAGCCTTTCTTACCTTGGCCATGTCTCCGAGTTTTGCACACCTTGTGCTTTTGGGCACTCCAGTGATGTTGCAGCTCTGAAATATGGCCAAACTGGTGGCAAGTGGCATCTTGGCAGCTGCACGCTTGACTTTTCTCAGTTCATGGGCAGTTATTTTGCGCCTTGGTTTTTCCACACGCTTCTTGCGACCCTGTTGACTATTTTGAATGAAACGCTTGATTGTTCGATGATCACACTTCAGAAGCTTTGCAATTTTGAGACTGCTGCATCCCTCTGCAAGATATCTCACTATTTTTGACTTTTCTGAGCCTGTCAAGTCCTTCTTTTGACCCATTTTGCCAAAGGAAAGGAAGTTGCCTAATAATTATGCACACCTGATATAGGGTGTTGATGTCATTAGACCACACCCCTTCTCATTACAGAGATGCACATCACCTAATATGCTTAATTGGTAGTAGGCTTTCGAGCCTATACAGCTTGGAGTAAGACAACATACATGAAGAGGATGATGTGGACAAAATACTCATTTGCCTAATAATTCTGCACTCCCTGTAAGCTGCCTCAGTTTTACAACTACATGTCAACTCTTGGCCATTTCTTTTTGCTCTCTCTACCCTCTCCGTATTCCTCTCGCAGTCATTGTACTGTAACAACAAAGGTAAATGAAACAGCAAAATCATTTATTACCTAATAAAAGCCTGATGTATACTGCTTTTTGACAATATTTTAACTGAATAAGGGCTGCTTCTAGGCACTGACAAGTAACATCCTTCTGACTTTCTCTCTGGAGCTCTGTTGTGTTGTAAATAAGCTCTGAAGCCCAGTTCAGCCAGAATAAAAAACTAATAAGCTACCTCAGCTCCTTGGCTGACAACTAGTGATAGCAGACTTATAGCATGCAACTTATTGAAGCTGGAGAATTGATTTATGCCACTGAATTTTCTCTTCTTCTTCTTTCAGCTGCAGCAACACAAGTCTAATTTATTAACACACCATGCTACTAAAGCATGCAAAGCCTCTGCGTAAGTGCACTGTAACATTATAACATCAAGAACATTGGACATTTAAACTTGTTTTCATTGCAGCATGCACTGTCTCCAATAGACAAAATTTGAAAAATATAACATTAGGGCTGCTTTGATTAAATTAGAGGTGCTTGTGGTCCATCCTCCTGTTCTTATAAAGGGGAACCACTACAGTCTGTCAGTCCAGAGACACTGTCCCTACTTCCATCTGATTCCTGTCTTGCAGAAAGATTTCAGCCAAGACAGTTCAATAATATTTGCTTATCTTATCCACCCCACCACCACAAGCTTATTAACAGTGCTATCACCCACTCATCAACTGCAAGGCATATTTCCAGATACATAAAACAAATCAGACATTTTGGATGTTTTTTCATAGCATCAGGTGTCATCTGCAGAAAAAGGTGTGAATTCCTGATGATTGCAGTCTGAAGAAATCAGCTTAGATGTGATAAAGAGAAGATGTACATGAGTAGAGTTAATGGGTTATTCATCTACCAGCCAGGTCAGATTGACAATCTAGTAGTAAATCATTTAACAAAGTATTTTCGCATGCTATGTTTTGTTTGTTTGTTTGTTTGTTGTTGTTGTTTGTATCTTGAACTGATAGATAAAGTGAATTCAATTAAAGTTGATTAAAATAAAAAAAATAAAAAAATAAACATATTGATTAATCTTAGCTTGCCCAAAAAGAAAGGCTTGCTTTGTGTAACAAAAATAAATGAAAAATAAATTTGCTATGCACAGTTACAGCAGTTTGAGATTTTCAAAGTAATCATATCAGAAAACATAACTTAAAAATGTCTGACTTTGCTGCCCTCTAGTGGTAATGAAAGCAACACTATGGTTTCATTATTTATTATTAGTCCTTTATTTATCCAGGTAAAAATTCCAAGAGAGACCTGGAATCATGACAGCAAAAGTCAAAAAAACAAAAACACATGCACAACATAACTCCTTAACAATTAACCCTCTCAGGCTCAAATTTAACTTTTTGTTGCTAATGCACAACCAAGTCCTGCAGTGGTACTTCTGAGTAAAAAAAAATCATAAAATATGTATGTGAGGTAATCAGGTTGTTAGTTTTTAACTGTTGCAAATCGGCAACGCCTGCCTTGAGAGAGTTAAAAAAGTAACAGACTGCATCTAATTTACAGTCCCCCCTTTTTTAAACTGCTATTATTCATTCTTCTTTGATTCTAAGTGAGAAATGCTGCACTTTGTTTCAATATTGATCATTACCACTGCTATTTATTTATCTCTTTATTTGAATAGTAGTGCCCTTTTCACTGTGTAATATTTTCTTTATTCAACGGTGCAACAGACTCACAATAGTTGAAATGTGCAATTCCCTGGTATTCCTATCCTACTTGTTGCTATTATATACTCTGTATTTATGTCTCTGAATTTATATATGTGTATATGTGTATATATGGTATAATTCTATTTCTGCTTACATTCTTTTGCCATTTCTATCGGTGCTGTGCTACTGGAAACAGAATTTCCGGGAGGAACCCACCCGAGGTAATAATAAAGTTTTATCCAATCTCTCTAATCTGTCTAATCAGAGCTATCATCATCTCTATCATGCCCCACAGCAATAAGTAAACAAGAATAAAATACGTTTTAATAGAAAACATATGTAGTTTATTTAATGACAGTTTGCTCATCTTACATCATTGTCTGGATTTCTATTTTTTATTGTGCTGGTCAGCGCTCCACTTGAATAATATTAACAAAATGGAATAGGGAACTGTGATGGTTTGCAGTTTGGTAAATGCATGAAGGTCAGTGTGCCTCCTACCTACCATAAAATCAGCTGATGTTTTTGGTACATTAACTCAAGCATATTTAATGAAGCCATGCAAAATATTGTCTATAAACTTTGAAATAACCTTCAAAATAAATTTGACTGGGTCTGAATTTTTTTCTTTTTAATTCAGGTTTAACACATTTAAAATGTGTTAAAGACTAACTAGTGTAGATATATTGACCACTTAAGTTATGGTGGCACAAAAATGCAAGGTTTTATCAAGGTAAAAATTTGCTTCTTTAAATGGCGCTAATTTTTCCTTTCTTTTTTTTTTAATGAGCTGATTCTGAGGGATCATGTAGGATTCTTCACATTTTTGAGTGGATTTCTGCTCAAATTTCTTTTTCTTTCATGAATATTAAAATAGATGAAAGAAAGACACCTGAACACTAAAACATGATTTCAATAAATGACTTCTCACAGTGGACTTTATTTACTACACTCTATTTGTGTCAAAGAGGTCCAGAGGCCTGTACATGATTGCGGACTCCAGTGCAGAACCAAACACGGAGACAGCAGAGAACTTAAAGTATAAATAAAGGGGAAAACTCAACAAGGGATCCGTGGCTTGGTGATTTAACTTGGCGAGGTAAAACAGAGGAGTGATTTTACTGATACGTAGAGGGGGTAGGTGAAGGTCTGGTCAGCAAGCTGAGTATACTGACGATGGGCTGGCCTGAGTTCCAATCACTTAACATTTTGAAAAGAAAATCTGTGTGTTCTTTTAGCCCAAATCCCAAGAAATATGGCACCAATAGAAAGCCCACGATGTCATCTTGACAGTAAAGTAGTACTCATATACATTGCATAAATTGTGCTTGGCATAGAGGTCTCAGAGTGATGTCCTCCACAAAGGACAAAAATTAATTACTGGATCTTTTGAAGTTATAAAACAGAGGCTGTCACTGCCTCTAAAGTGTTTATTGATACACTTTCAGAAGGTTGTTATCATCCATTCAGATGGAGGATCACTAACAGGAGGATGGGAAGACTCCAGAATCAACTGTCGCTGACTTCCGGTGGATACGGCAGTGTTTACAGGTAAGATGATGTAAATTGATAGCATTTCTGGAGTGATTATTATAAGTCAGCGAGTGCCAATAAGCACTCAATAATGTCAATGTGGTTCTGTTGAGTAATACAGCGAGTCCTGATATAACAGCTTTGAAAAGCATTTGTAGATATTTGTCTTGATACAAGCTCAATCATCCCATTAAGGAAATCCCAAAAAGTTGATTCTGTTCCTCTGGTCGTAGCGTTTACAGTGGGAGAAAGGTTTCATCACCCATCCAAGTGACATCAGGTTTCCCCAAACTTATACACAGTACCTTACACAATATCTGAAACTAGCACCACTGACAAACAATGGGCTGTGAGGTCAGTTTCTTGATCATTAATAAACAAATAGTCATGACCACTGATCAACAACCACTGATACCATTGATCAGTGGCCATGATATTATATTATTACATGCTTCACTGTACTTGTGGTGCTTATGTAGGGTTTTTTACGAGAGAAGACAACTATGCTCCAATTATAAGTTTTCACAATTTATTGTCAAAATGGTTAGAACCCTCTGTCTGACTCAGAGACAAGAGGCTGCCGTGCCCAGGCACTAAACACTTTTTATTATGTGTGATAAACAGGACACAAAGGTGATTGGTCAAAAGTTGGAAGAAAGCAACAGTTCTCCTTATTTGGCTGAGATCCAGCACTTTGGCTCATATTTCTTCTTCTGCAGCTTTCTGGGCATCTCTTTATTTGGAGATGACACTTCTGCTGCTCTCTGCAATGCGCGCGTTCTCCTGGTAACCAATTCTTGCCCTCCAGTCAGGCCTGTAGACTTAAAGAAGGGGGGCAGAGTGCATTCCATCAGGTTTATGGCGCACAGCAATATTTGCCTCTGTCATGGCTAACTTACAATTAAGTTACTAGTTACCAAAAATGATCATTTTCAGCCACATGTTCTCAATAAATATTCTTATTAGCTATAGTTCTTCTAGCTCCAGTGCTTAATTTAAACTGTGTGACAAAGCTCTGTGTCGTCATTGTCCACATGGGCGAGCGGGAACAACACAATGTGCGACATCCAGCAGCATCCAGCCTCCACACAGATAACATTTTCCATGGCCCTTTTGGACTTTGTCGTTTGTTTGTGCCTGGAGAGTCCAATTTTTGTTTAGGGTTTTTGCAGCACCCTGTGCAGAAGGAAGACACTCACACTTGCAGGTGTAAGCCAATTTGCAGAGGTCACACATTAGCTCTTCCAACAAAGAAGTTTGGTTATGTTTATTTATAGTTTAATGATGGGACCACATGCTCTGCATCTTCAAAGTTTCTTTGTTATTATTCATACACAGTAATGTGATGTATAGTGATATCTAGTATAACTGGACCAACCTCGTCCCTCTTTAATTTATGAAGACTGAATGTTGAATGTTGGACCTTGTGTATCTTGGGGTTTTTTTTCTGAACTTTGTTGACCTCAGTCTTTTTGCAGCCACAGAAAATAAAACCAGGAGTACTCTAAGTGCTTCTTCTCTAGGTGGATGATGATTACACTGTGTGACACAGGATGTCACCTTTGGTCTTGTGAGGAAGCAAAACCTGAGACAGTCACGCCTACCTCAGGACCTCCACTTGTCACCTACTGATCATTATGATTATGAAGATGACAGTGAGTGCAATTAAGACTGTAAACAGCCACGACCGTGACTGTTTTGATGCATGTTTGTGCATTTTGTCTATTTCTTTTGCAGCTGTTTATTACTAACAAAGTGAAACCAAATTCTGTAGTTTATATTCTGTATGCATTTTCATCTTTACCAGCCACAATCTAACTACAATTAAGAATCCAGCATTCAGAAACTGTTGCCTCAGTGGCTTTATAAAATATGTAAGTAGTTCAGGTAATTTAGCTAGCTTTTGAATTACCACAAACACTTATAATATTCTACCTGCACAGTATGTTTTTGTATGAGATAGAAAAAGTAAGGTAAAAAAAAGTCTTCCTCTTAGCAAGGTTGAAGTTATATAATTGATGGTAATTCAGTGAATATACTCGGGTGCTTCCCTTTGTTCCTTGGTACGTTGCTTTTCAGTGTCCTAGAATGTTTAATTGTCTTTCTGTTTGTAATCACTGCCTGTTTTTCACTTTGTACAACTTCTGCGTGTCCTATTCCTGTAAAATCTTTTACTGATACATGTGTTTTAATGTTAATAACACATCTTTCCTGTCAACATCATGTATTCACAGCATATTTGAGAAAGGAGATTCAGTTTAGTATAGTAGTGATTTAATAGTTACAGTGTGCCACTACCATTTAGGAGATTAGAATGAAAAAAGTACACAAGGACTAAGGAGTCACTTGCGGTTGAAGAACGATTTGCATTTTTTTTTAAACCTAGAGTATTATTTGTTGTTGTTTGCACTTCATAACACAAGTTTCAGGCAGCCCCCCTCGCAGAGATCCACAAATGTAAGATGCATTCAAGTCCCAGTGTAAAACTGGGACATCTGTTTTTTGTTTTGTTTTGTTTTGCCAAAACATGTAAACTCCTTTTTCTAAATAAATTGAACAACTCGCAACCCCTTTATCAGAAAGCTCGGAGTTACCAATTACAGACACTTAGCAGTAGCCTATAAATGTTTAGTGCACAGCTGCAAGTGGGTGGGGCCGTCACTGTGGATCATCCTTTGCAGTCATTTTTACACTGGGACAATGCAACTGAAATACCACCTCGATCTTCGCGTTCCAGACGATTCGTCCGCACGTATTTAATGGGTTGTTGGTGAGCGAGAGAGATGTTACGTGTTTTTCGACATTTGTACGCACAGGTTTTCGTAAGGTAAAATAATCGGATTCGTGGGGCTGAACCTAAAGTAAGCTGTGCGTTAATGGTCAGTATTTAATTTTGTAAAGTAGTTTTACGTGTGGCCAGGTTGCTTCGTATTTGGGTGTGGATTAAAGCTTGTGAGTCCTCAAATCATTGTACACATTTGTACATCTTAGTTTACACGTGTGGATCATATCGTACGCATTTGCTAGACTTATGAAGCAAAATTCTCTCCATTACTTTGGTTCAGGACCGAAATCCGTTGCGAAGTGGCTGTACTGTGTCTTTAAGGGAGAGTTGACGGGACACAATTGCTTTAAATGATACAAGAGGAACAATTTAACAGTGTGTTAGGGAGACGCGGAGAAAAGCAAACAGGGGAAAATAAACAGGCTGTTATTTCTATTTGAAGGACTGGTAGAAACATATAAAAGATTTGCAGAAAAGCAGTTACTTTCTGAATTTACAGATCAATTTACAAGTACTGCTAACACAAAATGTTGTGGGAAGCATTTCCAACCCATAAAAATTTATTTAATTGATAGAAAATAAATTCAGCCTTACAGTTTTTCTGATATCGTCTACATGAATTTGTAATCTGACTCAAAACTTCCAGTACTAGTAGTGCTCTTTAAAAAAAGAAAAGAAATCACACTTTATCTTTCGTCGGGAGCAACACCATGGACTTGATATTCAGTGCTACGTTATTGTCAGGTAAGACAACTTTGTACCTTCTGATTTTGTTTTTCATTTTCTATTTATGAATTACAGCAACCTATGAAAAATGGACTGACCTGGGCCGGTTCTAGACAGGCATATATGAGGGGGCAAACAGAAATGTAGCAATGTGCATATTGTGGCAATGGAGGAGGGAAAGGGGTGGGGTGCTGTGGATAACTGTTTTTGTCATGTAATTGGATTGGCTGTCCCACCTAAAGGCTAAGCTTCTCCTGGTCTAGTTCTTAGGGTCACTGAGGCATGCAAACCCCCTGACCACATTAAGGTGGCTATCCCTCAGGGGGAAAACTGAAAAATAAAACAGCAAAAAATAAAATATTTCTCATCAGATTATAAAAGCTAAAAACATGACAGTTACCTTAATTGGATGGCCTGTATCAAATATATTCGAACCCAACAATAACACTTCTCACTATTGCCAATATTAACAAAACTAAAAGGGTAGGAAAATAGAATAATAAAAAAAAAAGAACACCAAATATCCATCAGGATCTTTGCAACCAACAACATAAAATTTATCTTAATTGGATGGCCCAAATCTCAAATTAATTGGCAAGACTAAGTAAGAATAAAATGAGACTTCTCAATATAGCCAATATTTACAAAACTAAAAAGAGTTTGCATAGTAATAAAACACACACACACAATTCACCATGTCTCTTCCTACAACACTCAAACTAATTTGTAGAACACAATGGATTCAGAACAGAACATATTAACTTTTTTTGTCTTTTTTTTTTTTTTAATTACAACAAACAGAACTCTGTGTTTGCAACTAAACACTCTCCTTTCTCCTCAATCCGCTCTACAATAACAGTCTCCTGTTTCTCTTTCCAAAAACTTTCATCCATATCCAAGTTATTCATTATGAACTTCTATTGGGCCAACATCACCAAATTTCTCTTTCTTTTATGTAACATGGTGTGACGATAGGGGTTAAGACCTATGACAAAGTGGAGAAGGAACTCTCATACGATGCTGAAGACACACCAATTAGCAGGACTGTTACAAACAATTTTCAATATTCTTATGTGAAAATCTAGTTTCCATTCTTGAAAGTCCCTGTCAAGGATGTTGAGCAGGGATCTTTTCAGAGACTGATGGGGAGAATCATAGGGTCACCAGAGTCTGTATGGTCCAAAGTTGAGAGCGCAACACTTTGTTTGTTCATTGTTTTCCTTCTCTTTGTTGGATGTGACTCCTCCTCAGCAGGAGATGACACCCCCCAGCAGTCATCCTCACAGATGTTTTTTAAGGAGTCAAGTGCTGCACTAACAACCTCAGAAGCACTGCACAGATCAATTCACTGACACTATAGAATAGCATTTGCTGGTTTTAAGTGCACCCACAGTACGAACTTTCCAATCTCAAAGAATTGATGCCTCTTAATTTGGCATAACAGGCCTGATGCCTCGGTGCACAGGTCAACGGCAGCATTATCATCCTCTGTCATCTCATACAGGATACTAAGGATTTCTTCTTGATTTTCCACAGTGCACCTTGTCACCACATAGTGGCTTGACCATCTGATCTCAAGCAGCCTTTTTAGACAAGGTGCATCATGTTTATTGAGCACATAGTGGTGGTGAAAAAAGTTGTAGAGTGAACTAGAAAGATTAAAAAATCTTTTTGCACATGGCTCACTCTAATGGCATGCACAACCACTAAGTGCAGTTGGTTGTTGTAGCAGTGGATGTATGGGACATATTTGTCAATCCTCTCAAAGCGTGTACACCACATTTAATCCTACTCATTACAGAAGCCCCATCATAAAACTGGCAAAGTATACTGTCAGCATTGTAGTGTTGAAATCTCCCAATTCTTTGAATCTTTGGGCTGAAGGAAGGACAATACTCGGTGTATTTATGCTCAATCAACAATCATTTATTTCCATACAATTCAACACAAAGAGCATTAGAACCATCATGATGGGGAGACCTGCCTGAAGAGGGTCACAGCAAGTCTCAAAATGGTGACGGTTTACACAGCTTCTTATACCCTCTAACGGCCCCCACCTAATCGTAAAAGACCAAACATTAACATTCTTTCTCTCTTACGGCGCCTGAGTTATGACCTCGGCAGTTGTTTCTCTGCTTTCTGTAAGGTGGGGGTGTGGAATGTGGTCTGTCTATCTCCCCTGTCTTAGACACAGAGTCTCCTGCTTACAACCTTCTTTTCATGATTCAACAATTAAGCATGTAATACATTCACAGCAGATCAAGGATACAGAGTGATGCACACTTATCTAATAAACTAATAAGTGAATATGTTCTTTTAACTTAAAAGTATAATGAGAACTAAACTACATACAGATCACACACTCTATATTAAAGGGTATAATATGATCTACAGCAGTATTCTAATTCAACTACTTTGATTACATATATAAGGTAACATATAATAACAGAATAATCTGATAGTAGCCAGCATCAGAAAGATGTAACAGTATCTCAGAGGTGATGTACTTTGCATTAAGTTGTTGCAAGTCAAGCAACCCAGTAAGATGCTCCTCTGGCATGGAATTCCCGATGAACCGTATTATCACAGACACATTTTCCACATTGAACCTATCCCTGGTCCCATCACTTTTGAGGCAAAAGCTTCTCATCCTTCTCTAAGGTATATTCCATCAGTTGTAGAAAAATACCTGAAGCAATGTCATCATCATTACCCGCTGCATCATGTCTCAAGGTTGGGTGGCTGTAGCTCAGGTGGCAGAGCAGGTCAGCCACTAATCAGAAGATCGGTGGTTCGATCCCAGGTTGCCTCCTGTCAAGTATCCTTGGGCAAGATACTAACCCCATGTTTGCCTACTGGTGGTAGTCAGAAGGCCCGGTGGCGCCAGTGTCCGGCAGCCTCGCCTCTGTCAGCGCGCCCCAGGGCAGCTGTGGCTACAATGTAGCTTGCCATTGCCAGTGTGTGTGTGTGTGAATGACTGAATGAAGTGTAAAGCGCTTTGGGGTCCTTAGGGACTGAGTAAAGCGCCATACAAATGCAGGCCATTTACCATTCAGGAGTACCGCGAAGCCCCAACTCCTTTACACAGAGAAATATATAGCACTACCAATACTCTTGACATAGCAATGTTTTTTTCACATTGTGTTTTACCAACCAACATTGAATCCACAGTCACCCCTGTGGCCTCTGTGTTTTTATGCTCAGTCCAGATAGCTGAAGCATGCACATGGTTGTGGCTGGACACATGCCTCTGTAGCCCCTTGTCTCGACCAGGTGCTGTTTTCCATTTGTTACAACCAGTTATGGTAAAAACTACATCCTTCTCATTAACAGTGCTGCTCAGTATTGTGGTGTGTTGCAATTTAAGTCACTGGGTAGCTGAGCAAGTTGCTTTGGGACAGCAATTGTTGGCAGAGGTACAGGAGAAGCAGCACCTGTTGATGCCACAGGAGCAGACATGCTAGCTGTTGTCTCTGATGTACCAGCAACAGCGTCATTGCTACTGGTATTGGTACAGGCAGGAGCAGCACAGAATTTTTTAAATGCTTGGAAAAAATAATGTAGCTCACTTTCTTTTTCACTCACTCCCTTTGTGAGCTGCTGGAAGCTGGGGTGAAACGTGAAGAAGCTTTACTAAAATCACCGTGATTACATCAGTATGTGAAATGAGAAAACTGTTGAGTGCAGAGTTGAAAACTGGGGCAGGGCTTTGTGTCGCGGACACAGACACAGGCCCTTCAGTCAACTCTGTGCAGCAGACAGGCTCACAGAAAGATACACTGCTCTACTAGACTGAAACTGTGAAAACAACAATGGAATCGTTGACTGTATAAATATGTTTGTATTTTTTAGTTGTTAATTATCTCACGAGATAATAAGTGATTTTTACGACAGAGGTTTGCTGCTTCATTTTGCTCTGCCCTACCTGCTGAGAAACCTGACACCAGGTCATTTGCATACTAACAGTGATTGGATGTTTAGCTGGGAGGAGGGTGAGTAGGGGTTCTCTGCTGAGGGTTGTGCGAGTTTGCGCACCAACAGAGCACAGAGGGAAAGAGTGGACGAGATGTGAAACTAGGGCTGCACGATTTTGCATAAAATGAGAATCACAATTTTTTTGCTTAGAATTGAGATCATGATTCTCTCACAATTTTCTTTTCCAATATAAATATTTCTTGCACTTATTAACTGCACATCAACTTCGTAACAGTTGAGACTGAACATAAAAACAATAAATAAACATAAAAACAACAAATGTCTCACGTTTTGTTGTTGCCGCAAAACGTTGTACTGCTTGAAATTCCGTCTCCGCCGTTGCTCAACACTGTGTGTATAGAGCAGGTAGTGCAACATTTTTAAAATAGTTGTGGGACGGCACTGTGTAGCGTTTGTCTAGGATGTTGATCATTCTCCTAAATCCCTCGTTTTGCACAGTGTTGATGGGAGCCATATCTTTGGTCAGGTGATAAGTAATGGCCTCCGTAATTTCTTTGTGCCTGCAGGAGGTCGACAGGTATGGGGAAGTGCTGTATAACGTTCCCGTTATTAATGTTTGGGTGGCTGACGGGGACGGATTTTCTCCTGTCACTTTCTTGGCCTTTACAGCTTCGTCATATTGCACATTATGGTGACGTTTGAGGTGGTTATACAGATTTGTAGTGTTACCTTGCGGTGCTGCTACTATGGCAAGGGATAGCTCAATAGGTAGAGTGGTGGCCCCATGATCGGAAGGTCGGGGGTTCAACTCCACTGAACGGCTACCCTGAGGTACCCCTGAGCAAGGTACCGTCCCTACACACTGCTCCCCGGGCGCTGCATTGGTGGCTGCCCACTGCTTCACTGGGTGAATGGGTTAAATGCAGAGGAACTATTTCCCTATGGGGACTAACACACACACACACACACACACACAAAACACAGCTTGCAAATGATATTTTTTTTGACTCTCATCGTCTTCTTTGAAGGCAAAAAACTTCCACACGGAGGAATGAGAACCTTTTCTTGGAAGTAATTTTACAGTGGGGTTGTCATTCTCACCGGTATCAGGAAACGTTTTCTCTGCGCTCATTGTGTTTTCTCCCCTCGGGCAGTTTCACGTGCTCTAAGTTTTTTTTTGTTTTTTGTTTTTTTTTTTCCCTGCCAGATGGCTTCTGTATCACGTGGTATAAGGCTCCACCCTTGTCATTTGTTGAGCAGGAAGCGTGAGCGCTTGTTTTCATGCAGATTATGTCCCGGATCAAAATGCGGTACAATTAATCGTGCAGCCCTATGTGAAACCATCTCATTTGTGCCTTTTCTAGTGGATTTTTCAGCTACTGTAGTAAATCTTGTCCATATTCATGTTTGTGGGTAATCTATTTTATTTCTTATTTTGTTATTTATTAAGTTTGATTTAAGGGGTAGGACATTTGTTTAAGGGGGCATATAGCCAGCCACGGGACTGATTGGTACTTTATGCAATAAAAACTGCAGACTTCCTTCTAAATACAGAAAGTGCAATAATCTTTTTAATTATGTTTTTCTTAATGTTGTGATATAATGTACATTCACAACTGTGTAAAAATAAATAAAAATGGTATATTCTTTAACCCTTTAAGACCTACCATAGAACCAAGTTCACCAGAGCTTATATTATATTTTTACATGCTGTGGAGCCATTTTTGGAAGCATTTCAAGTTGCTATACATCAATACAACCATTATAACCCAGATTTTAATAATATGTATGCATTAAGTGCATAGTAATTACATAAATTGCAAAAAAGTGCAATAAACTACAAAAAAATGTTTAAATCGTTTTTGTTTTTTTAACATATATTTCTAGTTAGAGAAATTTAAGAGGCTTATCCCTCAAAACTGTAAATACAAAAAAGTTGCACAAAATAGTTTCCTACCACAGGAAATTTATTTTGAGTGTCTTCATAGTTTTATTTTTGAAATACACCATTTTTTATATACTGCAGGAAAAACGAAAATAAATATTATACTGCAAATTTGCAAAAAAGCAGCATATGCATCAAAATAAACTATTTCCAGCAGTGCAATATGAGTCCTCAGCATCCCAGAAACGACACAGAAAGTCATAAAGTCAAAGATAACTTTTAAAAACACCAGTATAGGCTCATGAGGCCCTGATGGTAAAAAACTACATTTCTGCGAAAACGACGTCACTTCCGGTTTCGGGCAGGTCATGGTGGACATGTGAAAGTTCGCGCTGACGTCTATTCCAACATAGGAAGTGTTATGAACAGCTGATCGGATTGGCAAAGCGTGTTTCTGGAATATTATGTTTGTGTTACTGCAAGCGCTTTTTATGCAGTTTTTGCAAAGCTATATGTGGAAGGAAACCGTGACCTAGGACAAGCTGATGACATAAGATGTAAGTACAACTCCTCCGGTTTCATATGCAAAAAACATTTTTGCGCTAGCTTACGTGGTTGCAGTGCTACCGGGATTTAAAAATAGTTATGCAAAACAGAGCGTGCCCGCTCCGATCGGTTTTAAAGGGTTAAAAGCCACAACAACACAATTGCGGTTGTGTCGAGAAGAAAAAGAACATTTGCATTTCAATGTAGTTGCAGAACATTTTGACATGAAAAAAAAGCATCGTTTGATATCATATTAACTTTTTTTTAGGAAGCTGTGTTATATCATGTCATAGCATGACTTGTGTGGCAGGCATCAAGTCTGTCAATTAAAGCTGGTCTTGGCCAACTAAATACAATAGTTGGCCAACTAACTACAACTAATAACTGAATCATTCTTGAAATTATAAAGCTATTGGGGAAGCAGAACATATTTGCAATAAATATCGATTGAATCAGAATACTTTATTAATCCCTAGGGAAATTATGTTATGTTATTATTGAAATAGTTAGTATTGGATTTACTAATGAGATATAAACATGTCCATTGGAATTTTTTGATTGCTTACATTTTTGGATAACTTGGCATGCCTCAAGTCAAATTGACCCAGGAACATCATTGCTGTGCTAACTAACATAACAGGAGGGTTAAGTACAAGTGGTAACTGCCTGAATTAACCATGAATGACAGTATAAAATAAATATTTATAAAACGTCAATGTCACTTGCAAACAATGAGCTCATATTCAATCATATATGTAAATCCACATCTAAATACTTGGTTATTCACTTATCTAGACTTTATAAAGATCTAAAGTTATCTTTATACTGAATATAAGATTATCAATCAAGAGCAAACATTTAATAAACAAATCTGTATTTACAAATTACATACTAAGCAGGATTAAAGCTTTATAAATGATGAATTTAGCACTTATTAATACATTACTAACTCTTTACAGTGTGGCATTATTATATAGTGTTATTATGTAATATGGTACTATCACATAGCTTTATCAAACAAAAGGCTCTCAGAAACTGGGGAAAACTCTGACAGGAAGAGGTCTGGCAGACCCAAAGCCACAACTGAATCAGAGGACAAGTTTCTGAGAATTAACAGCTTGTGTGATAGGTGGCTCACAGGACAACAGTTTTAAGCACAGCTTAGTAGTGGGCGTAGTAAGCAAGTCCCAGTTTCAGCTGTGAAGAGAAGACTTTAAGCTGCAGGTTGGACAGGACGAGTTGCTGCAAGAAAGCCATTGCTACGATGCCACAATAAGACAAAGAGGCTTGTCTGGGCAATGAAACACCAGCCTCGGATTACTAAAGACTGGAAGAAGGTATTATGGACTGATAAATTGAAATTTGAAATCACGCAGGATTTTTGTATGCCTTCAAGTAGGTGAAAGGATGTTTCCACAGTGTGTGGCATCAACTATCAAACATGGAGGAGAAAGTGTGATGATCTGCGGCTGTTTTGCTGGATTCAGGGTCAGTGACTTGTACAGACTGAGAGGCACCCTGAACCAAAATGGCTACCACAGCATTCTGCTTACAATACCCTCTGGTATGTGCCTAGTTGGTCAGGGGTTCATCCTACAGCAGGATAATGACCCAAAACATAAGTCCAAGCTGTGCCAGAACTACCTTAGGAGGAAAGAACAAGATGGTAAGCTTGAAAACATGGAGTGGTCATTACAATCTCCAGACTTGAACCCCATCGAGCTGGTTTGGGATGAATTGGACAGAATAGTGAAAGAAAAGCAACCTACAGTGCCGCACATTTATGACAACTTCAGCAACAGACATTGGAAAAACTTTCTGAAGAATACTTGATTTCTATTCTCTGTGCAGTCAGTGCTGGCAGGGTTTGGGGTTCCAGGGGTGCTCCGCCTCCGTGCTGGGGCTCTGGCAGGGCCTTGGGGACTTGGGTCCTTTCACACTCTGGAAGACCTCTGGATGTCTGGGGGCTGGATCTCCTCCATGTCTGCTTCATGCCCTGGGGGACGGGGCTATGGCTCCCCACACCTTCTAGCAGATCATTACATGGAGAGACCTTTTGAAAACAAGTGTGTTCACGCACACAGTTGTCCACACAGGTGTTCAAAGACACAAACTACCCTTCCTTGGCTCTGGCCTCAAAGCATACTGCGCACTGTCAGTCTTACGTGCTCCTCAATACCATCCAGTATTTACTATTTATTGTTACAGTACTCATCTAGGTTGTTGCTGTGGTCTCCCTACTGTGTTGTTCTCTTTTTGCTTGTTTTCTTTTTTCTTTTTTTATTCCAACAGGTGATCCAGCTGATTTTTTTTTTTTTTTTTTTTTTGTGTGTCTTCTCTCAGTGTCCCTCTTCCCCTCTGTTTTTCTTTCCCTCCCATTCTTTCTTTTTCCCTTTCTTAGCCTCCATTCATCTCTGTCCAGTCTATAATAACTTAAAATAAAATAAATAAATAAATAATAATGTTAATAATAAAGATCAATCAAATGGACCAATATGGCATAGCCATACTGACCCACTTGGAAAAATAAATCCATTGACCTTCAGACAATAATTCTGATTTCTAAAGTACCGAACGGAACAGGCAAAAAAAAAAAAGGAAAGCAAACAAACAAAATGGGCTCCACATTAAAGTTTTATAAGTGAAAAGTTACTACCTTTAAATTGTCTTACTCTAGTGCACTCTAGTGGTAATGAAAGAAACACTCTGGTACTCGAGAGGTAGAATGAAATTAGACTAACACAGCGTAAACAGTTTCCGAAATGTCATTATGATTAGTAGTGCTATAATAATAATGTTATCTTTTTTTACAGTGATTTTAAAGATTTGTGTTCATTATTCCTCAGTGTTAAATGCTGCACTTGGTTTCAATATTGATCCCGTGGCTTGGAAGACCCTGAGTAACTCTGCTGCTGGTTTTGGCTACCAGGTGGTGCAGAGACAATCAGAGTAAGTCCGGACATGCATTGTTATGTTGAAAATGAGTTTACAGCTGCATGTTTAACATTACTGCTATTTCTTTTTTATTTATTTACCATCTCTGTTATGCTATATGGACATATGGAGTTTATTTAATTAGAGTTTGCTTTCTAGACTTACATGATTGACTGGATTTATTTTGTTAGTTTGCTCGTCAGTGCTCCACTGGAACAGCATTCACAAAATGGAAGAGGAGAAATATTTAGGTGCAGTACCTCTGCCCAAAACTGCCAAAATATACAATTGCAAGGTAGGTAACCATTCATTTCTAAATGTGCTAAAACTCGGATAGTATTTTGCCATAAAAATAGATATCCATAGATCCTGTCGCATACATTTGTTTAAATCAAATCACAGTTACAGTAGATTTCCATATTAGATATCTTAGTATGTAACGTTCAGCCTTAAAAATGAAATAAACTTTCCAACTGATGATAAAAACAAGAAAAAATTTCTTAAATTTTGACAATAGTGACGAAGAAAAGTAAAACTGAGTTTTGTTTTGCATTCCTTCATTTTGAAAATATACCAGATGAAAACTACTGTTTATCTCAGTTTCCAGTCTAGACGATACCACTTCTTATAGTTATCATGAATTGTGGCACTTTGTAGTTCTCAATTTGAATATTGTTTTCTTCCTTACACAAAGTGTATTTTAGGAGTGTTTTAACACATTTGTAATGCTTTCAATACAGCACCAGAGTTTGCAGTCAACATGTCGCTTGGTTTGTCAATGAAAAGTGATCCGACAGCACAAAACACTGTGGTGAGTTACTGAACTGCAGACATTACCAGTGATTGTATCTCTCTATATCTATCGCTATATCTCTCTATCTCTCTGCCTCCCTCTCTCTTCTTTAAACAGACTAAAAGTCAGCAGATTTTAAAGATTTGTGTCGGAATTTCTTGTTTGATTTTATATAGAATTAATAATTGTTTAAGTGACAAAAAATACTCAACCTGCTGAATTATGGCATCTTGGCTTTGTCTCCTCTCAGGTGTGTGGTCCAACCATTCCGAAGGACTGCAGAAGTATCACCATGTACAACGGTGTGTGCTTTCAGATGGAAAGTTTCAAAAGGATCAGACCACCCATACCTTCTTCTATTCAAGGTAACAGTAAATGGTCTTTGCCTCTCTGTCTCATTCTCTCTCTCACACACACACACACACACACACACACACACACACACACACACACACACACACACACACACCATGTATATCATTACTCCTGGTGTGTGGTATTCACTGACCCTTTACTAAGGTACAAAATCCTTTTGCTTGCATGATATCAGTTTGAAAAGATATAAAATTAACCCTTAAAAATTAACATAATTCTGAATCCATCTCTTTGACAGAGTGTAGAACACAAGCAGACATTGCCTTTCTGTTGGATGGTTCAGGCAGTGTATATAATACTGATTTTCAAACGATGAAGGGATTTGTGAAAGATCTAATCCAATCATCTCTCTCAAGTGACACACAGGTGAGCAGCTGCTGTCTCTCTGTCAGCAAAATCATAGTAAAGACATAAAATAGCTACATTTTTATTTCTATTGAGTATTTTTTCTCTCTTTTTCAGTTTTCTGTTTCCCAGTTCTCTACTTCACCCGAGGTTCACTTTTACTTTAAGAAATTTTCCTCATCTGGATCAGTGGAGACTGACATCAATGACATCAGTCAACAGGAGGGAGCTACTTACACAGCCGAGGCCATCAGATATGTTGTGTAAATAATGCAGTTATAATAGTGAAGAAGTGCAGATACATTATTGTCCAGTTGATTTTTTTTCCATAAATCTGATCACATTAAGTACTGTGTGGACTGTATGACTGAGGGAAGCCTTTTAAAAGACACACTGTACACAAACTTGTGCTTCAGAGTGTCATCTTCTACTGAGAAGATGTTATGGCCCCAACTAAGGCTAAATTTAAATATTTGCTGAGTTTAATTTGAAAAAACAAACAAACAAACAAACTTGTATTAGGTTGTTTTGTGCAAAAGTTTAAAAAATTGCCAAAGAGAATGACATGCAGAAATAATAATAATGTGGTTTACCTGATTGTGTATAATTTACAAGATCAACTGTAAAACTATGTTATCAATTTTTTTTTTTTTTTTTTAATTTGACAGGAACAATGTTTTCACACCACAAGGAGGTTCCAGACCAAATGTCAAGAAGGTCTTGATAGTAATTACGAATGGACAATCTCATGATCGGACTGATCTGGGAGGTGCAGCACAGCTAGCAGAGAGTAAAAACATTGTTCGATTTGCTATTGGGGTAAGTACTTCCATTATTTAAACCTGCAGAATGTTGCATTTTATACTAATAATGAGTTTTGTTCAGTTGTCACACTACAGTCAAATGAAGCTGCACTATAGGGAGAAAATTCCAGGCTAGTTGTTTGTTTCTCTATAGTGATAGATCAGCTGGAGGATTAGGACTGCCTAATCTAATTGGTTATTATTGGGCATCCAGCATGCATAAAATATTATTGTGGTGCACATCCCCTCAATCCAATTGATGCCAGAGCGAAGCAGCCTCCTGCTCCTCGTTGTTACACGTTTTAACATGCAATGCCTTATAGTCACCCTTATTAAGCCTACCTTCCAACCCAGTTGTTGCTGGATTTTGGTCACGAATAAGAGGCCACTTTGGTTGGCTAACTGTAATAGATGCTCACAGACACTTTGCAATCTTACTCATATGTTTTGGGCATGTCCCAGGCTGTCTGAACTTTGGCATCAATTCTTCAAAATAATTTCAGATATATTAGGTATAAATCTAACTCCGACTCCATGTTGCTACTTTTGGCAAACCATTAAATAACCTTGGTACCACAGCCATCCAAAATAACCTTATCGCCTTTGCTTCTCTTATTGCCCAAAAAGAATTTTGTTGTCATGGAAATCATCTCAGCCACCATTAACCAAAGTCTGGTTACATGACATCCCAGGATATTGCTGTATGTACCTACAAATGCCTGTCTGGCATTTGTCTGGCATCTGATAAATAAAAATGAAAAATAAAAAATAGGAAGAAAACTCCTGAGCCAGCCACTCATTACAGCTCCGAAAGCTGCTTGGCCGGAGAAAACCAGGCGATGAAACTCCTGTTGCACAGTTTTTGTGCTCTAAATGTTTCGACTTTAGAATAATACCACTTATAGTCAATCATAGAACATACAGCAGCCATGAAATTTTACAAACTGACTTACTGCAGCAGTGATATCGTTTAGCAGTACCACACTTAAATTCAGTGAGCTCTTTAGAATGATGCATTCACAAATATTTGTAAATTCAGACTGCATGGCTAAGTGATTTTTTTTTTTTTTTTTTATGCCTGTAGCAATGTCACTGAAAACACCTGAATTCAAAGATTAAGAATTGTTATTATATACTGGCCACATATTTGTATATACACCATAAAATGTCTCTATAGTGCATTTATTTAGATCAATTTATTTGTTTAGATAAAAGCTAATCTCACTGACCATGTAACCTTGAAAATAAAGCATGGTAAATAAATGAAAAAGCTGAATTATTAATGTAAACATGAGATATGTGTGTAATACAAATACAGCTAGTAGAGGAAAAAAATATGTGTAAAAACGATTTTATAGCATGAGATGAATGTTATCATGGATTTAGGTTCTATTCAGTGTTAGAGAGTTTAAAACCTGTTTGTAAATTTTATTATAAATCAAGTGAAGTTTAACGAATGTATTTTAATAAAGTGAGCAAATAATTTTGCATAGTATGAGGACTCAAACATGTTTGTCAACAATCGTAGGTGGGGAACGCATTTACTAACCCTGATGCCAAAAGAGAACTGCGCACCATTGCATCATCTCCCTCAAACAAACACGTCTTTCAAGTGAAGAACTTCAATGCACTTGAATTAATAAGACAGAATCTGCAGGACAAAACTTTCTCAATCGAAGGTACAAACATAAATTTATTGTTACAACTTTGTAAAAAGTCCTGTAAATGTTTCAAAAATTTAAATAATTGCACTGTAATAAATGCTACTTTCAGCTGCTCACTTATTCACAAGGGATTTTTTCACAGTCATTATGAGGATCTGTGTCCTTCTGGAATTGAAGCAGTTAACTTTCATTTGTTGTGTAAAATGCTACAATAAGAAGCAACTAAAATTAGTACATTGTATTAACTTTATTGTACTGTATTCAGTAAAGTCACATGTTATGTTTTTTAAAATAAACTGTAAAAAGATAATTTTAAATAATTACTTGAAACATAAAAAAATAAACCTTCAAATTGAATTTGACTCATCGTGTCTCTCTTTTACCTTCTCATTTATTTTTCTGTTACAGGATCTCAAAGCAGTGGAGAGTCACTGAAAATGGAAATGTCTCAAGAGGGATTCAGTGCAGTTTATGTGCCCGAGGTAATTAAAACTACCTGAAACTCACCAGACAGTCTAGTCATAGAAAGAAAGATTCACATGTGCCTTTGTGGCAGTTTTTAAGACCTAAGGGCAAATAGACAGTTAAACACAGTCCAGATTTTAAAGGTAAAATATACTGTATATAAAATGTTTATTTGTCTGCACTGTAGGGAATTCAGATGTCTATTGTTGGTGCAAACCAGTGGAAGGGAGGCTACGTGCAATACACAACTGGAGGCCAGAAGGTGAAAACATATGAGGACATGTCTTTGGAGCCTGACAGTTATCTTGGTAAGAATATTACAGCTTTAACAATCTAACTCATACACATGTGATCATGTATATAAACAGCTCTGCTGTAATTCTTTGACACAAACACACTGAAGAGTTTGCATAACAGACATAATTTAAAAGGAGGAATCAGGAATCTTAATCTGCCTTCTCCTTTTGAAAACCAAAATTCTAGGTTACTCCATGGCGATTGCTAAATCCTGGCATGGCTCTCTGACAGTTGTTGGTGCTCCAAGATATAAACACAGAGGAGTTGTGTTTGCTGTTAACAGAGAAAACTTGAAAAACCAAAAGATTGAGCCCTTTTCATCACAGGTATTCATTTGTATTAAGACAGATATGAATTAAATTATAATTTCCATAGAAATTATTATCTCAGATACAAAAATAATAAGATCTTCCTTACACAGTATCAGACTGGTGAATATTTCGGGGCAGAGGTGTGTACCATGGACATAAATAATGATGACATCACTGATCTGATCTTTATATCAGCCCCAATGTACATGGAGCCTGATAGAGAGGGAAGAGTTTATGTTTGCAGATTAACTGGTTTGGTAAATCAGTTTTATTTACTGCAGTTAAATTAATTGGTTTATTTGTCAACTTCCCTAATGATCATATAATATTCACTCTCCTCCATTTAGATTGTGGAGTGTAATTTTGATGATCCATTAGTACTAAGAGGACGTGCAGCTGTCAAAGGAAGGTTCGGCTCTTCTCTTGCTGTGCTGCCTGATCTAAACTCAGATGGATTCAGGGATTTGGCAGTTGGAGCACCTTTGGAGAATAATGGTGAAGGCAGCATCTACATATTTAACAGTGAAGGAGGAGGAAGAATCAGTCCTACCTACTCACAGGTACACAACATCAAAGAACTCACAAAGATGACTAAACTTATTTATCACTATACAATCTGCAGCTTGACTAATTAAAATATGTCCATGTACACAGAGAATTACTGGCTCTGAGGTCCAGTCAGGACTGAAGTTCTTTGGTCTGTCAATCAGTCAGTCATCTTTTGACCAGAGTGGTGATGAACTGCCTGACTTAGCGGTGGGTTCAAAGGGCACAGTTGTCTTACTGAGGTAAGTCCAAGAAAGTGTAATTGTACTTTTGTCTATTGTAATTCTGCAGTATTTGTTGATATACATATTTACAGTATGCATTAATGATCAAATATTTAGGTACATTTTAAAGTTCATTATTATAAGAATGGCACAGATTTTTATAATATCATATTTATGTTGTATAAAAATAATTAATTATTTATGATTAATTATCACATAAAACATTAACTCTAATTTACATTATTTCTGGTAAGAATTTGGGGGTTTGGGATAGGATTTGTGTTTTGTTTCCTTGTTCCCTATTTCCCTTGTTATCTGGTGTCTTTATATTGCCTGAGTCTCCCTCTGTTCCTTGTTGCATCATCACGCTAGACTGCATGATTACCCTGTTTGCTTTTGTTTTGAAAAGCAGCATTAAAGCTGCAGGAAGGAACATCTGGCTGAACAAGGCTCGGGCATGCACAGCTATCTGCCATTCACATGTTTCTTACTTTCCAGATTAAGACCCATAGTAACAGTAAAGGCTGAGGTATCGTTTAGCCCAAAGAAAATCCCTACACAGAATGTAGAATGTTCAAAACCATTGGAGAACACAGCTACAGTCTGCTTTACTATGAGCAGAGTGTCTACAGTCAATGAAGGTTCATTACCCTTCCCACTTGTTATAAACCACTGCCCATCATTTTTATTTTTAATGTATTTACATTTGCAATATTTTAATCAAATTCTGTTTCTCTATTCAAGCTCGAGCAGTGATTGATTACACTTTAACACTGGATGCCACTCGCAAGCCTCCAAACAACCGAGCTTACATCAGTGGGAAACAACGAGAGCAGTCTGGATCAGTTACTGTTGACTTAGGAAGACAACAATGTATAACTATAAAATTCCTCATTGAAGTAAGATCTAATAACAATCTTAGAAAAAAGTCCTAAAACCAACAGAGTTTTGAGTCATTAAACAAATGATTTTCTTTTAATTCATTTTATTTTTAAGACTCCTCCAACATTGAACCTAAACCTCTTCTTGCAGGCTTGCCCTGAAGATGCTCTCAATGAACTTTCCAATGAGCTCAAATTCACGTTTAATGGTTTGCCCTCAAACACAAATCTCAGACCAAGTCTTGCCCCGCAGGCCCAAACAACAACCATTCATCATGTAAGTAACCTTTTAAAAACCCTATTAACTTACCAACTGAGGCTAGACTTTATGAAATTATGACAAACCTTTAGGTTTGCCCTTACCTTTACTGAATCCATTTTATTAAAGGCATGCATCTGACTAATACTGCTTTGAGAGACTTCTGTTGAAGTACTGGAAGTAAATGAGTCACCAGTGATGGTCTCTGTTTAAAGCTGAGCCCATGAAGACCTTCTGCCTGTTCACAAAAAAATATAAAATAGAAAAAAAATGTATATATTTTTTACAAGTTTATAAGCAATTCTACACCAAAACATAAATATGAAATATACTCTACATATAAGTTATAACATAATATAAACAAATGTACTTGTCCACTGGTTAATTACAAAACCTTGTGGGTGCAAGGACCTCACAGCACAAGCAGACTCCCAACGTATTATATGACTGTGCTGTATGTTATATATCATGTGTGTATATATATAATGTTTTTTTTTCTATAATGTCTACAAATGTCAAGAAGTCACAAGCAAAGTGAGACCACTTCATAGTGCATGTTTAAGGAGGGTTTATTCATCAAAATTATTTATAGATTAAATAGACATAACATTATTTTGTCCATGTTCCATGTCCTGATATCAGACAGAAATGTCACATGATATTAAACAGAAGCTTAAATAACCAACTGAACTCTGTAGAGTGGGAAATTATCATAAAGAAGTTCATTTTAATTTGTAGTTTCAAGCTGCTCTTCATATTTTGGCCACCAGATGTCACCAAAGAGAACTGTGTCCAAATGCTTTGAGTAATGAGTTTGTGATGTGTTACAGACAAAATAGTATTTTACTTATTAATCACCAGTGTTGGGCAAGTTACTTTGAAAAAGTAATTAGTTATAGTTACTAGTTACTTCTTCAAAAAAGTAACTGAGTTACAAGATTCTAAAAGTAATTAATTACTTGAAAAGTAACTATTGCGTTACTTTAAAAAAAAAAAAAAAAAAAGTTTAACCCTCTGGGGTCCAGGTTATAATTGGCCATTTTTAACTACTTTTGATTTTCGCTCTACATTTCACCTTTAAAAGCTATTTACTTTGCCTTGTTTGGGATCATCCTTTTCAGCACAACCTCACGTGTCTGAATTTACAGTTATGTTTTCATTTTGACATACTGTATTAACACAATTGATATAAAATCAGACAAAAAACATTAAATCCGAGTAGAGTAGAAGTTATATTTTTTTTACTATTTCAACCAATAAACATGTTTAATAAATCATATTTCATGAATTTAATTCAAATATAAATTGTCAATTTTAAAATCCTATGCACAAGTTTTGCAAACAACAAAGTTATTTGCATCCATTTACCTTTTACACTCTTTTTTTTTTTTTTTTTAATAACCATTTCAAACTATTTACAGAACAATCAGCTGTTCTGCATTCAATAAGATGTCACACAAATTATTTGTGCCACTCCAAAAAAATACTTTCTGTCCACTATAAAGGAGAACATCACAGCCTGATACCTACAGGTCTGACAGCAGCAGGTGTATCACTCCTTTTTCTACCTGGAAACAGCAGTCACCTCATTGTTCTGACACACAACACAAAACTATCTACAACCCTACACACTAACTCTCTCTCTCTCTCTCTCTCTCTCTCTCTCTCTCTCTCTCTCGCCATCACTCCTAAAACATCTGTTTTTTGTTTTGTTTTGGGTTTTTTGCTCATAAGCAGAGAGTGCTTGCTAGCGCTGTCCTTAGACAGTAAACTTGACAAAACAATTCAGGAAAAAACGTCGCATATATATTGTTTATCATGACTCTGGTTTTACGTGGCCTATCAACACAATTTAAAAACTGGTATATATCACCTTGTTGCTTTGTCTTTAAGTGGTCATGTGATTGGCTTACCACGACTACTTTATTCTTCCTCAGTCAAAGAGCAGCACTCATGCGATTGTTTTGCCCCCTTAGCTCCAGGTGTTGTGCCAGAAAGTGATTGCCATCGGCGGGAGCGCACACAGCTGCTTAAAGCTGTAGCTTTAAGCAGATTGCTTACATCTACTTCCATAGTGTGACTTCTAAACAGAGAAACAGACGAACAAATTTAAAATTAAATTTTGTTTTTTATAATTATTTATTCTGTAATATGTTGCATACAACATGCTTTTCATTTTAAATAAATGTTCTTAATTCCAAACTAGTCCCTTGTTTGTTTGTTTTTTGTTAAATTACAGGACTAAAGCTGTTACCTGTAAATTTAAATCATGTTTTTATTAAGTACTCTGTATCGGCGAGTACTGAAATGCAAGTACTTGTACTCATACTCGTTTTCAAAAAAGTGGTATCGGTGCATCCCTAGACCGCACCTTTATTTTCCTCCTGTGTCAAACAACTGAAACCAGCTGATTGTTGTGTGAGTACAAGTGGAACAGATGAGTGAAACTGAGGCAAGCAGTCTAACAGTTGGAGGGGATTCAAATTTTGGGAACCTTTCTTGATTCCCGCCCTTCATTGGCTCAATTGGTCAATTTAAAATCCTTCTTTTGGTTCTTAAAACACTTGTTTTTTTTATCCTCCAGTATAACTGCTTCCCCAGTCTCTCAAACAACCTCACATCAGATCAGGTGCAGCTTTTTGAACTGTTCCCACAATTAGATTAGAAGTGTGCTAAGGGGGGTTTCTGTTACTGTGGCTCTGTGTTTACATTCAAAACAGACTCAAAGTCCTTTTAATTTGTGCAGGGTTGCAGTTATTAACTGTGTTTTTTGTGTGTATATATTAACTGTATTTTCTAGCTTTGTAAAGTTTTATTTTGTTGATTTTATTGCCTGTAGACATACATGTAGTAGCACATTGGATCACCATAAAACCACTTATTTAGTCTTTAAATAATGTATAATATGTACTTTTCCATCATGCTCTCTTCCACAGTTAGGGTTTGAGATCAACTGTGGAACTGACAACAAATGCGTTGATAACCTGAAAGTGGATTTCAACTTCACCAGGTGAGGCACTGTTACAAAACTTAAGCTTTGCGTGTGAATCTTGTTTTCTTCAAATGTGTTGTTATTTGCAAGCTGAATTTAATGTCACTTAACTTGTCTTTACATGACCATCATTAATATTTTTGAAAGTGATGACACTCAGTTGTTTTGTTTGTGCTAACAAGCAAATATTAGAATGTTAACTCAATAAAAAGGGATGAATGTTTTTTTTTCTCACATTTAGCGCCAATATCTTAGCACAGCCATTTTTACCTTACTGTTTGAACTAAAAAAATAACATGACTTATCAAAGCTCAAAGTACATCATATTTGATATACTCTGACATTGGTATGCCTGTAGTCTTGTCTTGTTTTGCCTTGTTCTCATCCTCCTTAATACTCCACAGATCCTCAGAGGTTAAACTAGGCATTGATGAGCTTTTAGATGTCACAGTCACAGTGGAGAACAGAGGAGAAAACTCCTACAACAGTCGTGTTATTCTCACGTACCCAGCTGGACTCTCCTACAGGAAGTTCACCATTCAGCAGGTAAAGCATCAGGATCGAGTCTGTATCAGTTCATCACTGATCTGCAGCTCTTCCAATGCATCCAGCAGTCATTTTGTTTTCTAATAAAGGGAAGAATTGAGTGCAACTCTGTGGACAGTGAAGATGGCTTAACACGAGGAAGGACAGACTGCACTATTGACAAGCCAATTTTCAAGAACAGAACTGAGGTTTGTGTTTTGTTTTTTGTTTTTTTTGTTTTTTTTTTTTTTGACCAAATGATCCATTCTCCCTTCTGCACAGTTTAGTAAAAACAGGAGTCATTCCAATCTGTCTTCTTCATTTGAATTTAGGTTTCCTTCATTGTCTCCTATGGGATTGAAGCAGACAGTCAACTTGAGAGGAAGCTCTTTGTCACTGCAAATGCCACCAGGTACTGTTCATTTAGTCCAGGTGCACTTCATTTAAGCAAAAACCTCACATATACGGTACAAATCATTTCACTTTTCCTTTTCAGTGGAAATCAGGAGCATGCCCCTACAAGTGAACTCTACAAAAAGAAATGGATTGATGTAAAATACAGCATTTCAATGACATTTGAAAGGTATGTGTTTTTCTGTTTTAACAAAAGCAAACCATTAAGAAATTAACAAATGATGATTTATTGATATTATTTATAATAATAGTTATTTAATAATTGAAATATTTTTGTTTAACTCCTCTCAGCTACAGAAGTTTCACGTTGGGGATAATTCATTTGCAAAAACCCATCCAACAATCAATCAAGGTACAAATCTGTATATATCAGTATTTTTTTTTAAAGTTCATTGTATGATTTAGACCTAACTACAATGATTGGTTGTTCTCTTCTTTTCTTGTTTAGGTTAAAAATGATATCAGAGCGCTTAATTTCACTTTAGTGATCAGGGTTCCAGTGAAGCTTGGTGAAAAAGACATTTGGGTGGATTTGAGCAGCCTACAGGTAATATACATTTCAGATGTTTTAGCTGCTGACTCCAAAAAATGTTTCAATCTTAGCTGTGGGATGGGCACATGTGGCAAAGTTAGGACCGTTCAAACAAAAAATGTAAATTTCAGATTCCAGACTGTCAGAGAGGAAATGATGAAGAATCAGATGTTAGAGATTTTGTTCCAATTATACTAAAGAATAAAGTAGTGGTAAGTATGCCTCTGCACCTTGCTAGATGACAAAAATTCATAAATTCACCTCACACTGGTTCACAGCTTTTGTTTTATTCAGTCTCTCTTAAATCACCCACAGGATTGCTCTGTAGCCAGGTGCAGAGTGTTCAAATGCAACACTTTCATAGAAAAACTGCAGAGTAGGACGTATGAAATCTCTGCCAACCTCAGTTCAGGATGGATAGAGCAGGTAGTTAATGGATAATTTTTGTTATGTTTGGATTAAAACTGTCACTTTATTTGAACTATATTCTTTAGAAATGTCATATTCAATTAAAGAACACAAACTACATAAATTAAGCTTATCTCATTGGTTTTTTCTTTTTTTTTTTTCTCTCTTAGACTGGACTTGAGTATACCAAGTTCTTCTTGACCAGTACAGCCAGTCTGGAGTATGACGATAACCAGTACTTCTACTTTTCAACAGGGTCCAACTACAATCCTCCTGTTTACAAGGTGATTGCACATTTTCTCCTGTTTGAAATGCACAAGCGTGGATTATTTTGACTTTCTATCACTTCATCTATCAGATTGAGACAGTGGTGCAGGTGTATCCTACGCCAGATTTCATCAAACCAATTGTCATAGGATCCCTGGGAGGGTTGGCTTTTTTGGTTGTACTCACGGCTGGGCTGTATAAGGTGAAACACTCTTCTTACTGTTTTTTGGTGGATTTCACAACTTCAAAAAGTTACTACAGTTATTGTACTGTTATTTCATTTTTTTTCCCTGCAAGGCTGGATTTTTCAACAGTCATTATAAATGGACCCTCAATCAAGAAGAAGATGGCCCAGGTCCAGGAACTGATGAAGGTGCACCTACAACAAACACATATTTGTAGATGTGTATGCATCCTCCTGTTTTAGAAATGAACCTGCTAGATTCATATTAGAACAGACTGAATAAACAAAAAACAACCTAACACCACTTCCTCACTCATTCATTCACTATCACCTCTAGCAGAGGTTCCCATCTGTTGTTCATGGTCCTGACAAAGGGGCACAAAGTGAACCTTACAACGTGAAAGTAAATTTCATTTTAGCAATAGACACACAAAAATTTCTTTTTCAGGACCCTAAAACTTTTCAAATCATACTGTGAGAGAAGGACAGCACAATTGTGTACAAACTGATTAAATCTCACGCTGGTACCTGATGACAAGGCATAAGGAACAGACACTGTATGTTGAGGGACCACTGTAGAAAAGGTCAGGAATTACCATCCTACGATACAATACATTCAGTAATTTTGCTTCATTGTAAGACTTCTTGCATGATATTCTGTTATTTGCGATTACCTGGGTGATTTTCTGGACACTCCTTTAAGGTGTATTTTTAAAGTAACTATTATTACTATTAAGAATCAAACTGCTTGTCTACAATTAGTTAAAAAGCTACTAAAGAACTGCTGTAATTGTGAAAACATTTACAATGTGAATGGCTTTGTTAAGAAATGAATTATGAAATATGTAACATGTATAAAAATAAATTATATTATTCTTCTGTATTTATTATATGGAGGATGTGGGTAGAATTACATTTCATATGAAGCCTTATCATTCTATCATATTAATTAGAAAAATAACAGCAGACATACAGAGCAGATATATTATTTTATAATTAGTTTACAGAAGACTAGCATCATATTAGAAATTAATGCTTTATAACAGTGGTTCTCAAACTGTGGTACGAGTACTGCTGGTGATACTTAGGCTCCCTGTAGTGGTACACGGGGAATCTCCCCCCAAAAAATTTAAGATTAAATAATAAACCATTGTGGAGGTATGCAAAGACAACACAAGAGTTCCCAAGGCTCTTCTCGGAGCTGGAGTCAACCAGAAAACATCGTGAGTCCTCTATAAAGAGCAGCCTTTCCTTATCGCCAGCGGTCGCGGCCGCTACAGAGTGCTGGCAGGCTCGTTGCCCTGGGCCTTAAAACTGCAAAGGCCGCACGGCGCAGTCATGCGGATGGTAAAAACACAGCAGCACCTTGAGAGCAGTGTAATTCCCAGCGGGTGGACAGCGGCTCTAGCGAGGCCACCACAAGATGGTATTTCATGTCGTCGGTTGAAACACCATGAAGAGCAAAATGAGCTTCAACGTGCACAAACCATGAAGAAAGGTTGTGAAGCCAAAAATCCGGCAAAAATTAAGACGTACAGCTCTGCTATCATTCCCGACATAAATGAAGACAGAAAACTAAACAGCAGTGACGTTTGTAGGGTTATTGAAGTTGGGCTAGCTGGTATCTAATGATGTACTACGTGGTGGCTAGCTACATAGCTATGTTAGCATAACATAAACACAGTGAAACTGGAAGATGAACTTTTTTCCACTAGATAAAAGTTAACATGAGGGTCCCCAATGAGTAGGGACAAATGTAACTGCATGGCAGGATGCTGTAAACCAGGGGTGTCCAAACTTTTTTCACTGAGGGCCACATACATAAAAATATAGGAGGGGCTGGACCACTTACTAGAAATTAGGTATATAACCTAAACTTTAGTGTATTAAAGTTAGAAAAATCACTTAAAAGTGGTCAAATATGTTATATTGTTGAATATAATTAAAGACAAAACTGCCTTCATCACAGCTTTCCATAAATGGATCTTTATTGATTTATTCAGAAAAAGCTTTGGTAGCTCATTCTCAGACAAGCAGACTCAGATTTCTTGTTAGACGGAAGATTTACAGTACAGAGAAAAAAATAAAGGGGAAAATGGGACGGGTACATTTCAAGCTTGTTATTTAAGTTATCATTTTTATAGCAGCAACCCTTCCCATAAGTGATATGGGTAGACATTTCCACCTAGCCAGATCACCTTCTACTTTCTTTAAAAGTGGGATATGGTTTAATTTAGTTAGATCTGCAAGCTTGGGAGAAACATTAATACGTAAATATTTTATATTTCCCGATTGCAGTGGTGTAGAAGAGGAATTATGGAAGGAGCAATTAATCGGAAGGACTGTAGATTTTGACCAGTTATTTTTTTTACTCACCTAAAGTGCTCGTGCTCTCGTCCACTCCCCGCAAAAAAATTAGCAGCTGTGCGGTGTCTGTGGCATCGGTGCTCTCACTGCTTGCGATGGAGTAAAAATCAAAAGCACAAGCTTTATCAGACAGTTGCAGTTTAATGTTGGGTGACAAGTCTTCAGTGCGTCACACAACTGTATTTCTGGACATGCTGACGTTGTTGAAGTCCTGCACTTTTCCGGCCACATTATTTCGGTGACTTTAACGAGGCCTTGTTTTATGAGGTCTCCATCTGAAAAAGGCTTGCCATGTCTTGCGATGAGTTGGGTGACCTCATAGCTGGCTATTGTAGCCTTTTCTTGGACCTTTCGAGCACAAAAAAAATACTGTTGCTGACCCTGCAGGACAGCTACCCTTTGCTTTAATTTCTGCTCTCCCTCAGCACCAGTGTAAGATGCATAGGCCTGATGTTTGGTTTCATAATGACTTTGTACATTATACTCTTTCATAACTGCCACAGTTTCAGTGCAGATCAAACAGACACTTCCCCTTGGATTCTTTGAAGAAATATTCACTCTCCCACCGTGTCTGAAATTTTCTGCACTCACTTTCTACCTTTCGCTTCTTTGGTTCTGCCATGTTTAGTAACTTGGGGTAAATTTCTTCTGTGATTGTCCTTTTTGGTTGAGCAACTGCCTTAATCAACAGTAGCTCCCCCTGGTGTTAAAACTAAGAAGTGCAATACACTCAAGCAAAAGTTGAAGTGCGGGGCATATTCTATTCTATTTATAAAATTACTTGTGGGCTAATTAAAAATGGCCCGCGGGCCGGAGTTTGGACACCCCTGCTGTAAACGGACCAAACTTCAGTCAGGGGAACAACTGCAATATAAGGTTAATCATTAATATACTGCTGCATGGGCTGGGCTGTAGTTACATCGTAATGCTTTAAAAACTGAGTTTTAAAATGAATAGTGGTAATAAAAACCAACAGAGGCCGACGGTGATCACTGCCTTTTTTTTTTTAGTGGCTTGTTCAGATTAAATAGAACAAAATAAAATGCATTAAAACATGTAAAAAAAAAAATGCAACAGCATTAATAAACACAGAATAGTTTGGACCTGGAAGCAGGTTTCATCAGGTCATCAGACCAGATATCCCACCTGCTGTAAATGTTTTAATGCAGTGCAGTTGTTATTATCACTCATCACATCCTGTTTATGACAGTTATAATATAAATATAATTCATATAAGAAATTAAATTGTCTTGTGTAAACTATATTTAGTGTTAAATAGACCTATACTACTGTACTTTAATGTTGGTTACAGTGGTGGTACCTTAAGAGCCATATATTTTATGAGGTGGTACTCATTGTGAAAAGTTTGAAAATCATTGTTCTAAGCCATCTAAGGAACTTACATACATTCTCTCCTTAGACTAAGCCACTTAACGTTTGTGAAATCGGACTCCGATAACCCTACCCTGGGCCGGGCAAACTGTTCACTAGACTTTTCACTCATAGGGCTTTTTGAATTGATCTTTGTCTGGTCCCTCACCTACTACCAATTTCAATCAGCTTCTGACTATTAAAATAGTTTCTTAAATTATTTTTTTTAAAAATGCACTTAGTGAAATAGTGTTTAACACCAAACTCAACTAAATACTGAATCATGTACCATTAACAAGCTCTGAAACTAAATGTAAGAGCCTAAATAATAAAAGAATTCATGAGGTCATTACATATACCTCCTTCGTAGCACACTGAGCCACAGGAATGTCCTAACACCTATACCAACTGAGCAAGCCAGCTTCTTCTGGCATTGAAGAAGAAGAAGGTGTACTTTATTGGTCCCCGTGGGAAAAATCCCTCTCTGCATTTAACCCATTCACTTAGTGAAGCAGTGGGCAGCCATTGGGCGCCCGGGGAGCAGTGTGTGGGGACGGTACCTTGCTCAGGGGTACCTCAGGGTAGCTGTTCAGGGGAATCGAACCCCGACCTTCCGATCATGGGGCCGCCACTCTACCTACTGAGCTATCCCTATCCCTGCCTGCACCCTACAGACATCCTACAGAGAAAGCTGATTTCCATTGTTTATTTCCACAGCCAGAAGCGACTGGAGGATATGCTACATCCTTCTATTTTTAAAAAGGGGAACCACAATCCCAGTCTGTTAACACAGAGCCACTGTGCCTCATCTATCATGTAATGTTGCAGACGGGTGTCAACCACCCCTTTCATCCCCAGGCTCAGCTTCCTCTTCACAAGACATGCCAGAGGGACTAAAGAGATCCACCACCCGAATATGTCCTAGATTGAAGTTCTATAAGTCTATAATTTAAATGGTAGGTTTATTTGAATAGTGTGAGACAAAATAATAACAACAACCCCCCCCCCCCCCGAAAATATGGAACGCCAGGACTGCCATAATGAATTAATTAAATACACCATTAAATAATTAATTAAATGTGGCAATAATTAATTAAAATTGGAATTAATTAATTAAATAAATAGTTATGGCACATGTAATTAATTAATTATTGACACATTTAATTAATTATTTATGTATTTCACATTTTAATTAATTATTGACACATTTAATTTATTAATTATTGACACATTTAATTAATTATTTATGTATTTCACATTTTAATTAATTATTGACACATTTAATTAATTATTGACACATTTAATTAATTATTTAATGATATATTTATTTATTTCATTTTGGCAGTCCTGGCGCCTGGCTCTCATCATGAAATAATTTTATCTGTCAGCCTCACCCATCAAACTCAGGGGGCGGGGCTAACCCTGCCCATGCAGCTTCTCTAACATTTGATTGGTTGCCGTGCAAAGTAAGTCAAAACAGGTCGATCCTAGATAATCGATTGCTTGTGTAGACTTGGGGCAGCCAGGTATCCCAGAATGCAGATCAAATCACAGGCAGCAATGGTGGTGGTGTAGTTTTAAAATACCCCGTTTTTCTGTCACCAGCTACACTTTTAACAGTGTTTTAGCCGCGAATGTCGCGACGTATGTCTGGTCAGGTTGTCAACATAGAACATGTTTGCAAAAGTGCTCAGATGTTTTCAGAGATTTCACTAGCTCTGCTAACAATTAGCATGCAGAGTGCACCGAGGGGGTTACGTTAACCGGTTTGTTTACTCTCCGTGTTCCACATGTTGCATTCTCAGATTCTTATTTTCACCGAACGATCGTCTCTTTCCGCCTGGTCTTGTGTCTCTGTGCTTCTGTAACATAAAGAACGAGCTGACATTTTTCTCACGAAACCAGCGATCAGCTCAACAGACCCTCAGTTTACCTGCATGCATTCTCCTCCTCATCTGTCAGCTGTTTAACACCTGCTGCTAATTCAAGAAACACGCCTACGTTACCTGGTGATAGTCACAGTTTAACTGGGCAGCCGGTACTCGATATAACGCAATGTCAGCGCATTTTTCTGCACAAGATAAGGAAATATAGTGTTTTCCCCGAGCGCAGAGCTGCTGGAGCTTGTTTCCTTACAGAGCACTTTATAAGCGAACCAGCTTCATCAGCGGCTGATGTCCAATCACCGGCAAACAGCTTTGACACTTCAGCTGAGTTTTAGCTCTCAGTGGTTAAACGCTGGACTTCATTCACTCAGGTTCTGTCTGTCGGGTCACGTTTACTTCGCTGTTTTATTTACAACTGAGCAAATCGGTTTGGCTGAGGTTAAAGTTACGTTTCATAACTGCATAGTTTCACAGACGTTTAATGGTTCACTGGCACGTGTTAGACTGAACTATCATCTAAATATCATCTGTTTTTTAATAGTTATTCAACTGTATTCCAAGCACCAGCTGTCTGTTAGAATGTGATTTTTTTTTCTCTCTCTGTTGGCAGAGGTATAAAAATGCGCAGGAAAAGCTGACGTGCATGGCGAACTTCACCGACGATATTTAGGGAGGAATAAACACACATCAAACATAAATGAACCATTTGCCTGTCTCCATAATTGAGAGCATTTTCAACACTCTCTCTCTCTTTTTTTTGCTTTTTCGGTCATGTTATGTTTACCTGTCAAAGGCTTGTTACAAACTATGAAACACATCGTGCAGACTTCTGGATGTTAGAAGAAAACTAATGCTGCTCATGAAGGAGACTAAAGGCAGGAAGGTGTCCTTTAAAACTAAACATGTTAATAGGACCTCCCTAATTTATATCATAGTTTATGATATAGCACGTGTATTTCAGTAATAGCCTGCTGATTTCAGTGTAGTGGTAAACAGTCGAACAGCTCACGTAGGCGTTATCTGTGATACTCCTTAACTATAATTTATCCAAGTTAACTTCAGTTAACCATTCAGACGGTTCTTTTGCAATGAAAAACATAAACACCCATGCTGCCGGTAGGTTTCCTCAGTGCCAGCTGTTAACATTATAGCTGCTTATGCAGTAACCATGGTAACCACGGACTCTGAGCGGCTGGCTCGACGGAGGTCAGACAACAATTTTACATGTATGATCTTAAAACAGGACACAGCCACTATACGTGCTGGCCTCATATCAAATGTGAAGGCAGACTGAGTCTATGTTTGACGTTTTTTATATCTAATCTTCCTTTTCAAACATTTAAACAGCAGCGAGTCTGCAGCTGAGGGAATACAAACTCAAATTGTCGGAACAGGTTTGCTCGTTTCTTGGATTCATTTGGTGATTTATTAAATGTATAACTGTTATTCTAATCTGCTGCTGAGTCTCTTACACTTTTCTTTATGCTGTATATTTTCACGTCTCTGGAATAGTTGGAATTTAGATAGTCAGCTGGGAAACTTTGTGTTAACTCATGGAGCTGAGGATATCGTGGATATCGTGGATATGCTGACCTCGCTGCGTGGTGTACAGAGCGAGGTCAGCATGATTAATATTCACAATAAAAATATTAGCCGAACATCATGGAAGTCTGTATGTGTTTCATAGTGTCGAACAACCTTTGTACAGTTAAAGCCAGCAGTTACTACATGACGGAAACACCAACGTTATCTCTTTTATGCGTTTATACACAGGTCACGCTGATTACTGAACAAAAACCCAAAGATCAGATGTTAAACAGATTTATTTGCTCTCTCGCCTCCTTAAACATGTTTTTAATGTTAGTTATAATTCAGAATTGGCGACTGAAACACGTAGGACACATAAGAACATCAGGAAATAAAACACCGATAAATATAACCTCAGTAAAAGAAGTCAGCGGGGGTTACTACAGCTGTGTACCGGGGCCTGCGCTTTGTCGGTGGGATTGCTTGCGAGGCGAGCGGGTCTATCCCACGCTTTGCCGTGAGACTGGGCAGACATCTCCGAAATCATCGAAGCACTTTTGCAAAGAGGCTGTATCTTGACAAACTGACCAGACACATGAAGATTAAACCACTTGATTCTCGGCTAAAAAAATATTAAAACGGTATTTGGTGACACACAAACAGGGTTTTTCAAAGCTCAGTTCTGTTAGCTTCCACATGCCGGTTGTTGTGTGCTAGAAACAATGGCCACCAGGCCAAAGCAATGGTTTTGACTCGATCAGCGTTAACCCCGCCCCCTGAGTTTGATGGGTGAGGCTGACAGATAAAATTATTTCATGATGAGAGCCAGGCGCCAGGACTGCCAAAATGAAATAAATAAATATATCATTAAATAATTAATTAAATGTGTCAATAATTAATTAAATGTGTCAATAATTAATTAAAATGTGAAATACATAAATAATTAATTAAATGTGTCAATAATTAATTAAAATGTGAAATACATAAATAATTAATTAAACGTGTCAATAATTAATTAATTACATGTGCCATAACTATTTATTTAATTAATTAATTCCAATTTTAATTAATTATTGCCACATTTAATTAATTATTTAATGGTGTATTTAATTAATTCATTATGGCAGTCCTGGCGTTCCATAAGAAAATGCATTTCAAACCAGTTAGAAGTTAATTTGCATTTTCATGAATGAAATAAGTATTTGATTCCTGCAAAATGTGCTTTAGTACTTGGTGGCAAACCTTTGTTGGTAATAACAGGTCAGATGTATTTTGTAGCAGCAACTGAAACCTTCAGCTCCCTCCACAGATTTTCTATGGGATTAGGGTCTGGAGACTGACTAGGCCATTTTGAGACCATAATATGCTTCTTCTTGAGTCAATCCTTTGTTGCATTGGCTGTGTGTTTTGGATCACTATCATGCTGGAATACCCACCCAACCCATTTTCAATTCCCTGGCTGAGGGAAAGATGTTCTCACCCAAGATTTGATGGTACTTGGACCCATCCATCCTCCCTTTGATGCGGTGCAGTTGTCCTGACCCCTTGGCAGAAAAAACACCCCAAAACATAATGTTTCCACCTCCATGTTTGATGGTGAGGACAGTGTTCTTGGAGTCACAGGCAGCATTCCTCCTCCTCCAAACACACCGAGTTGAGTTAATGCCAAATAGCTCGATTTTGGTCTTATCTGACCACAACACTTTCACCCAGTCCTCCTCTGAATCATAGAGATGTTCAGTGGCAAACTTCAAATGAGCCCTTACATGTGTGTTCTTGAGCTGGGGGACCTTGCGGGTGACTATGGTCACAGCTGCTTTGAGATCATTGATAAATTCTTCCCGAGTAATGTAAGCCAGTGTTCCACACTGTTCTCATTCCACACTGATCTCACTTTTCTCATTATCATTGAAGCTCCACGAGGTGAGATTATGCGTGGTGCTCCAGGCTGAGGGAGATTGGCAGTTATATTATGGTTCATCTATTTGCAAATAATCACGCCAACTGTTGTCACCTTTTCACCCAGCTAAACGCGATGGTCTTGGAGCCCATTCCAGCCTTGTGTATGTCCACAATCTTGTCCTGGACATTCTTGGAAAGCTCTTTGGTCTTGGCCATGGTGCAAAGTTTGGAATATGGATAGATTGAGTGCGTCTATGGACAGATGTCTTTTATACAGGTAACAAGTTGAGAAGGCTTCCAATGTCAGCTCATTACCTGTATAAAAGACACCAGATATCTTGCTGATTGATAAGGGATCGAAAAAGTATTTCACTCATGAAAATGAAAATTAATTAATAACTTTTTTAAATGATTTTTTTTTTCAATTTTTTTGGTTTTTGTTCGGTCTCTCACTATTCAAATAAACCTACCATTGAACTTATAGACTGAACATTTCTTTGTTAGTGGCCAAACATAATAATTTTTCCCTGACTGTATAAACAGCCATACATAGACATGAAGTAGGTGCATATTAAATACAGGCCCGTTTAACCAACTCATGCTGACTCCCTTTTACAAAACTGGCACAAATGTCTCAGACAGTTGAGACATTTCACAGGAAGTCAGGCGAAAAGCAGAAATGCACACTGTATTTTTAGATTTTTCTGCTTTTTTACGCAGAGGTTTCACTTTCTGTCCATAATGAGGTTAAATCTTTTTGACAATGTCAATCCATTAGTATGAAAACAAATTGACACTATATATACAATAAGCCTTTTTTTCCTTTTTACAATTTGAAGTGAAAAGTTCAAGTGAAAATGTTTTTTCTGAGCATAACAACATTTTAGCAAATAATTTTGTTTCACATCTGCATATAAGAACTTAAGCTAGACAAAAGGTTTTATAGGCTATTGACTATTTTAATTAGTGCCAAGAAGGTTATGTTTTTTGTAGCATATGTGTGCATGTTCATGCATGCACGTCATTCTGTCTGTAAACAAAATAGCTCAAAACTTTTAAAATGAATTCCAATAAAACTTTGCAGGGATGTAAAGTTGGGTCATGCCAATGATCCATTAAAATTTGGCTTACATTCATCAAGGTCTTGAAGGTCAACTTAATGATTGATCTGTCAAAAACTGACAAAAAGCCTTATAAATGGGATTCTTACAAGTGTGGTGTGCAATGTCAACATATAGAATGTACTATTAAGATAAATACCTTTATTAGATAGATACCTTCATTAGTCCCACAAGGGGAAATTTCATGTTAAGGCTGCCGACCTATTGCACGCAATGGCGGCGCCATCTTACCCTCCGACCATACATACATTACACAAAAACATCACATGGGGAAGACAGGTCAGAGAGGTATAACAGAAGATTTACAATACGATGTCGTGTTTGACCTCTAACCTCTACTTCAAGATCAATAGATTAATCTGAAAGTCAAAGTGATATTAATGATATATAGAGCTATTTTAAACATATGCTTCTTATTGCTAGTGTTGTATATAGGCATATAGGGAATGCTGTTTAAGATTCTCATTATCACAGGGGAACACCCAGGCGTTTCCAGCGAAGGTGAGAAGTCTTGTTATGCTGCTGAAGTTGTGGCTGAAGTGTGAGTTGAAGATCTCACAGATAGGGGTCTCTGCCAGTATCCTCCTGTGCCACCTCACTACCACAGGTGGTTATCAATTGACAGCTCAGCTCCTCTCTTCACCAGAGTGTCCAAAACATAAAGCCTTAAATCTGATGATACAATTGCAAAATCGATCATTGACATGCAGCCTAGGGTGTTCTGGTGCTACTTGCTCTTATGGACATCCATATGTTCAAACATGGTGTTCATTATGGATAGACTGTGATTTGCACAGAAGTCCAATAACAGAACACTTGAGTTCAAATCATGCAGGCCTCACAGTCATACTCCTCAGGGTCTGACTGTCATTACCCACATAAGCACTGAAGTCTCCCAGAAGGATGACTGTTGGGTCTGGGCTTCCACAGGCCCCGCTGGTTTAGAAACTTATTCTCGTTAATGACAAAAACAAGACGAACATCTTTTACTTGCTAGCAAGGGAGGCCCTGGTCGGTTTCTCAGAAAAGCACTCTGAATCCAACCACAGACTGACCCCACCATAGGCCTCCGCTTGCCACCTTTTATTGAAAACAGTTACAGTACACACAAGCGCCTCCCATTGTAAAACCCCTCCAATGGTTACAAAAGACAAGGCACTATGTATGTATGTGTGTGCACGTGTAAGCACGTATGTGCATGTGTATGCATTTGCAAGTGTGTGTGTGTGTGTGTGTGTGTGTGTGTGTGTGTGTGTGTGTGTGTGTGTATGTATGTGAGTATGTGTGTTTGTGTTTGGGGGTGCGTTTGTGTGACGACCTGCCCACAAAAGGATCATAAATGCAGGAAGTTTACTAAGCAACAAACAGAATCTTTAGATAGGATGTGCCTAATAAAACACTTCAGCCTCCCCCACCAACAAACTGGCTGGAGAGGTGGTCAGAGACAAAGGAATGTCTTTGATCCTGCTGCTTGAACTAAGACTTACAAATTTAAGTAACACAATGACATTTAACAATTTGACTCCAACAATGACTGAGTCACAAGATAGAGTTCCCTCAAACACCCCTCGGAGTGACACCAAGAAGAGTACTCAGAACTGTCATTTGGGGCATAAGTACACAGGACAGTAAGGACCTGTTCTCTGGCCTGAAGGTGCAGGGAAAAATAAACATGTGCAAGCTCCACCATACAGTATAGACAGCAGGCATACAATTATTGCCATCCCAGCCCACCTCCTCTCATCAAGGGAAACTCCAGACTCAAAAAGAATTCAAGCCCTCTCCAGAAGACTGGCTCCAGATCCAAAGTCACGCATTAAGATGAGCCCAACTATATCTAGCTGGTATCTCTAAACCTCCTGCACTAGCTCAAAGTACTTCCCTACCAGAGAGATGACGTCCATGTCCCAATCACCACCCTTGATATACAGGGATTGGTCTGCCAAGGCCTTTGGCTTTAGTCTTTCCAACACACATTGCAGGAAGTGGACCTATCCGGTCTTTAAGTGATGATGTGATGAATCCTGCTATCAGGCCCAAACTACTCTGCATTTAATAAGGCTGTTTTGTATTTAACATATTTTAATGCTTTGTATCTTGTTCTATTTAATCTCAACAAGCCCCTATAAAACAGTCAGTGATCACTGTTGGCCTCTGTCGGTTTTTATTACCGCTAATCATTTTAAAACTCTGTTTTTAAAACCTTACAATGTAACTACAGCTCAGCCCATGTGGCAGTATATTAATGACTAACCTTGTATTGTGGATGGGTTATCTCATTTGTTCTCCTGACTAAAGTTTGGTCCGTTTACAGCATCCTGCCATGTGATTGCATTTGTCCCTAACGTTTGGGAACCCTCACGTTAACTTTTATAGAGTGGAAAAAAGTTAGCATTCATTTTCCAGCTTCACTGTTTATATTATGCTAACATAGTTGTGTCGCTAGCGATCACGTAGCACATCATTATATACCAGCTAGCCAACCTTCAGTGACCCTACAAATGTCACTGCTGTTTACTTTCCTGTCTTCATTTATGTTGGAAGTGATAGCAGAGCTGTAGGCCTACGTCTTAATTTGTTTTGGAAATCCCCAAATCAGAACATGGTATATTATATACCATACCATACCATATTATATATGGAAACTAGCAAGCTAACTCCCTGATAACTTCTAACGCCATTAAATTTCATAAATTTGGTTTTCATGGATGCCTGGATGTTAAACTGAATTGTTACACCTGATAGAGCAGCAGCGGTGATCATTTTATTACAGATGAAAAGATTTAGACAGTTTTTAACTCTCAGTGATGCCTCTGTGATCATGTGACTTAAGGACCTGCAGCGGAGTTTGGGCCCAGGCACAGCTAATGACGTCAGACTTAAACACCGGATAGGAGGCCGAGACTATGTCTGCTCTGTGGACTGCAGCCTGCCAGACACCATGGGCTAAGGCCCAGCCACAAGGTAATCTTCATTCAACCCATATGGAAAAGAAGTAGTAAAAACATATATGATTTATATATGATTTATTCATGAAAGTGGCCACTTTCATGAGTAAATCATATATAAATCATATAAGGCTTACATGATTTACTCATGAAAGTGGCCACTTTCTCATTACTTTCATATATTTTTTTAGTAAGTATACAAAACCTACAAGTTTCATTGTATAATTCTTCAAGGGATCTTATGTGTTTTCACTCTTGTATGCTTTTCATACAAGTTTCATACAAGACAGATAAAAACTTTATAAGATTTATATATATCGTTTCCATATGGGAAGCACCCTCCCTAGGCCTGTTTCCTTAGTGTTTCTGTGACAAGGGTCGTCTGATTTCTTCTTTGTCTGGTTCCTCACCCACAGCCAAATTGCCTACCAGTGGGCAAAAGCCCCCTGAAAACATTTACACTGTCAGATTTCTTCCTTTTTTTACTTGTGATTGCAATGATTTCATCTGGTTGCCCAGAAAGTAATAGATTATTCAATCTTTTTAGTATATGTGATATTGTTTTTAATTGTGCTTTAACAGTCACATCAATTTTAAATAGTTTACCAAAGTGTTGTGTGTCAAATATAACAGACAGTGATATCAGTATTATAACTCCTCCTACATTAGAGTTCCTCTAAATGACTGTCTTAAGTTTGAGCATTCACTCTGTGCATTCTGCATTTTAGTTTCAACAACTCCTTCAGCACTTTCAGAAGAAGTAACAGCTCATTTGAGTAGTCACACTGAAACAGAAAAAATCACACTTAAGTTTATTTTTTTCATGGGAGTAACACAATGGACTGGATCATCAGTGCTATGCTGTTCTTGTCAGGCAAGTTTGTGCCTTCTCATTTTGTCTTTCAAAATTGTGGCAACATTTTTCACCCCAAAAAAGATTTTTTGGAGTACTGGTAATACAAATTAGAAGTGAAACTATATCTTCTAGACATACTTTGCTAGTGGCAATTTACTTATTTCTTATTTGAATTTCATCCTCTGTAAACAAAGCTACCTGCAGAAATGTGTGTTTGAAACCATAATGACCACAGTAAGGCTGTCCTGACAAAAGATTGACAGCATGTTATAATGATGAGCAATATTTTTTTATTACATTTATATTTCTCACTGTAAATGTTTCACTGTTGAACAATGTAAGATGCAAGAAGCCAGGAACAATGCAAAGTTAGCACCATATTATATGATTATTTAGAGAAAGATGTGTCCGGTCATGCCCAAAAAAGTGTAATTTTGTTTGCTGGTAACTGAAATGACAGTCCCTTTTGATTTTTCCTGTATCCTAATCATGTGACAAAGTATTTGCTACTCTGTATTGTTTGAATATCCCAAAAAATCACAGTTTGCTGATTTTAATTAAAATTTTGGATTTGTAGAGTTGTAATACAAACCTCAGACATTTTCTGTGTTAAGCGTGTGTGTGTGTGTGTGTGTGTGTGTGTGTGATATAAACTGATGAATCTGACATAGTTGAGGAGGACAGGATGTATGTGCACAATGGCGTGATTGTCCATTCAGTTCCTTTTTTTCAGTACTGTAAAAGGGCAAATGTATACACTATTATAATGATCAGTTTTCATACTGTGTACGTATGTATGTGCATCATACTGTTTAAATACCTAATAATTAGTTTGAGCGATCTCGTTCTTTCGGTCACTACCCACACTTCGTGACCACAGGTGAGGGAAGGGGTGTAGTTCGACCGGTAAATTGGGAGCTTCGCTTTTACGCTCAGCTCTCTCTTCACCACAACAGACTGGTACAGCGTCCACATGACTGCAGTTTCAGCATCAATCAATCTGTCGATCTCCAGCTCCCTTCTCCCATCACTCGTGAACAAGACCCCGAGATACATAAACTCCTCCACATGGGGCAGGAACTCATCCCTAACCTGGAGTGGGCACTCCACCCTTTTCTGTCCGAGAACCATGGCCTCAGATTTGGAGGTGCTGATCCTCATTCCTGCTGCTTCACACTTGGCTGCAAACTGTTCCATTGTGAGCTGGAGGCCCTCACCAGATGAAGCCAACAGAACCACATCACCTGCAAAAAGCAGAGATGAGATTCTGTGGCCACCAAAGTGAAAGCCCTACGCCACTTGGCTGCACCAGAAATCCTGTTTATAAAAGTTATTAACAGAATTGGTGACAAAGGGCAGCCCTGGCAGAGCCGATCACCCACCGGCAATGAGTCCGACCTATTGCCGGCTATGCAAATCAAGCTCTTGCAACGGCTGTATAGGGATCGAATGGCCCGTAGCAATGGGCCAGACATCTCATACTCCCGCAGCACCTCCCACAGGACACCACGAGGGACACGGTCGAATGCCTTCTCCAAGTCCACAAAACACATGTAGACTGGTCGAGCAAACTCACATGTACCCTCAAGTATCCTCGAGAGGATAAAGAGCTGGTCCAGTGTTCCGTGACCAGGATAAAAACCGCATTGTTCCTCCTGTATTCGAGGTACGACTAACAGACGGACTCTCCTTCCAGCACCCTGGCATAGACTTTCCCAGGGAGGCTGAGGAGTGTGATCCCCCTGTAATTAATTTAGTAATTAAAGAAACACAGAAGGCTGAGCTGTTGAAATAAATCACATTATCATTCCATAATAAGCTTTAATAATGTTTTTCTTTCTTTAATTATCAGTGTTAAATGCTGCACTTAGTTTCAATATTGATCCTGTGGCTTGGAAGACCCTGAGGAACTCTGCTGCTGGTTTTGGCTACCAGGTGGTTCAAAGACAATCAGAGTAAGCCAGAGCATAGATATGTTTAATATGGGTTTACAATTGCCTGCTTATAACATTCACCACTAATGCTTAACAGCTGGAGGTTTTTCACTGCACTTTGCTCACCAAATGTTATCTAATGTCTGGATTTCTCTCCTTAGTTTGCTTGTCAGTGCCCCACTTGAACAGTATTCACAAAACAGAAAGGGGAGAATATACAGGTGTACCATCTCTGGTGAAAACTGCCTAAATATACAATTTCAAGGTAGGTAGTTTCTTGATGTCTTAACACAATATCCTGAAACTCTGACAGTATCTTTCAAGTATTGAGATCTTGGAATATGACATTAATTAGATTAATTTGCAGATAAGGTGGATTTCTAGAGAAAAAAACTGAAATGTGCGAGTTTGTAATGCATTGTTAAGCATTTGCCATTTCATGATATAACAAAACACTTAATTGAATGTATTTGTTTGTTTAATTAATTCTTGCTAAAAGTTATTTATTTTTTGTTGATTTTCAGACACAGTAATAGTGAACTTTGATTAGTGTATTTTGCATTCTTTCCCTTTGTAATGTGGTACGAAAAGTGGCAGTCATTTAAATAAAATGTATTTTCTAGTGACCCCAACATTTATTTTATGAGTGTTTTAATATATACTCAATGCTTTAAATACAGAGCCAGATTTTGCTATCAACATGTCTCTTGGTTTGACAATGAAAAGTGATCCTGGAACCCAAAATGCTGTGGTGAGTTGGTGAACTGCAGACGTGTCACACTGGAATGGAAGAATAATCAGCATGCTTGATTCATCATAATTTGATCTTTTCTCTTTTGAGGCATGCGGTCCAACTATTCCAAAGGACTGCAAAAGTATCACCATGTACAGTGGAGTGTGCTTTCAAATAAACCGTTCCAATAGATTTGAGCGTCCCATACCACCTTCTGTCAAAGGTAACAGGATACTAAGTTTGTGAAAACAAACTCAAAATAATAATAGAATCTATAAATACTTATGTCACTGCACATTCACACAATTAATCGCTGTGACCCAATAACCTAATACATTTTAAACAGTCTGAAGCTCATTTATTGCAGTTATTGTGCTTTTTTAAATATTTTTTTTAATTAGTTTTAATTATGCTTTGAATTTTCAATTCAGTTTCATTTTACCCCCCAGAGTCACTTTAATAGGTTGAGATTAGTTTTCATTGCTTTAAGTAGTAATTTTTTGACTTTTTAATTATTTTTAATTATTAGGATTTTAGCTTGGGTAAGATTTAAGAGTTTCAGAAATCATATTACAACACAAACATAATTTATGAAGGCAGTTGACTCCCAGTTATGTAAACATCCCAAGTCACAAATAAGCGTGCACCAAAGATTCAAATGGCAAATGGGACCAAAGTGTGAATCTTCCTAACAAAGAAAGGCCACTTAAAGTTGCTCAACACTACATTTCGTACCCATCTTTTTGGCAGAATGCCCGCTGCAAGCAGACATTGCCTTTCTGTTGGATGGTTCAGGGAGTGTATATAGCGAAGATTTTCAAACAATGAAGACCTTTGTGAAAAATCTGGTTCGGTCTTTTCTCTCAAGTGATACAAAGGTGAGGAACAGACATTAAATATTAAATATTTCTTTATTTCCATAATTGATGGAATGATTGATTTTCTGTACTTTTTTTCTTTTCAAGTTTTCTGTTTCCCAGTTCTCTACTTCATCAAAGGTCCATTACTATTTTGATAATTTTTTCTCATCTGGATCATGGGAATCTAACATTGATAGAATAAAACAACTAGACCAAGCAACTTACACAGCTGAAGCCATCGAACATGTTGTGTAAGTGCTGCCATGATGTTACACATCTTTCACAGTTAATGAAGTATGTCAGAGGTTAGAGATAACTTGTAGAGCTTTATTTTTTTTTTTTAAAAAAAATCATAATTCTTTGTTATATTAGCGAAAATACTGTAAAAGAAGGCATCATGATTTTTATGTAAGCAGTTCTCTTCAACATCTAAAAGATGCACTGTAAAGAAAGATGAACTGAAACTGTTTTCTTCATTCATCAGCCAAAATGTTTTTATACCACAAAGAGGATCCAGATCAAATGCAAAGAAGGTGCTGATAGTTATTACTGATGGAGAATCTCATGACTCACATCGCTTACCATATGTAGCAAGGCTAGCTGAGAGTAAAAAGATTGTTCGATTTGCTATTGGGGTAAGTACCTGCTCAGTTTTACACTGTACCAGTTTCTTCAAAAGGTTAATCCTTTCAATGACCCTGTAAAGTTAACCTAATTTTCTGACACTAATGAAATGAGGCACCATTCTTCATGAGGAGGACTGTGTGGGTGCTAGTAAAGTAAAAGCTGTGTGTGTGTTTCTAGGTGGGGAATGCATTTAATAAACCTGCAGCAGAACAGGAGCTGAAAACCATTGCATCGTCTCCGTCAGACAAACACGTATTTCAAGTTAGGGACTTCAACGCCCTTGAAATAATAAGACAGAATTTACAGGACAAAATTTTCTCTATCGAAGGTACAAACATTAAAAAATGTTACAACTTTGTTAAAATTTCTGTAAACATCCCAGCTATAAAAATTAAAGCAACTGAAGCCACCTGCAGTAAAGGCCTGAGAGATGTTCACCTTTTTTTATCTCTTTACATTAGTGTGTTAAACAACACATAAATGACATATTTTTAATAAAGAGCAAGTGATTGTCTAGAATCAGTCCTTCAGGTCGTGAACAAATTGAAATTACACAGTCTGTCCTTTAAGTTCTTTTTTTATTATTTTCATGTTACAGGATCACAAACCAGTGGAGAGTCACTGAAAATGGAAATGTCTCAAGAGGGATTCAGTGCAGTTTATGTGCCTGAGGTAATTTAAAACACTTTAAACTCAGACAGTCAAGTGATAAAAAGAAAGGAAAACCAAACAAAACTCCAAATTTAAATGCACTGTATAAAACATTCACACATTTATTTTTCTGTACATTTCTGTCTGCACTGTAGGGAATTCAGATGTCTATTGTTGGTGCAAACCAGTGGAAGGGAGGCTACGTGCAATACACAACAGGAGGCCAGAAGGTGAAAACATATGAGGACGTGTCTTTGGAGCCTGACAGCTATCTTGGTAACAACTAACACATAAACATGTGATCATGTAGTATGTACATAGCTGTGCTGTAATTCTTTCCCCCAATCAGTTTGGAAAATAGACAACATATAAAGGATGAGTAAGGATTCCAAAGGCTGAGGAAGAGTATGCTTTAATTAGGTGTTTAATGTTAGTCATGTTGTTTTTGATTGTGCTTTATGTCACATAAAATATGAAATACCACAAATGACAACATTTCAAGACAAAAACATCTTCCATGCACCTTAAATATTAATGAAAATATTTATAAATTCTCTGTATGACTATATTTGACTATTTTTTACTTTTTTAACTGAAGACTGCTTGACTATTAAATTCTAGGTTACTCCATGGCAATTGCTAAATCCTGGAGTGGCTCAGTGACAGTTGTTGGTGCTCCAAGATATAAACACAGAGGAGTTGTGTTTGCTGTTAACAGAGATAGCTTTAGAAATCAAAAGATTGAGCCCTTTCCATGGCAGGTACGTATGTACAGTATAAAGTGATAGACCTGAATGACAATGTAAAATATATTTAGACTATATATAAACAAAACTGTACTATTTTCATTTATCTGATTATTTTCATCAATAATGTGTTTCTTACACAGTATCAGACTGGTGAATATTTCGGGGCAGAGGTGTGTGCCATGGACATAAATAATGATGACATCACTGAGCTAATCTTCATATCAGCCCCAATGTACATGGAGCCTGATAGAGAGGGAAGAGTTTATGTTTGCAGATTAACTGGTTTGGTAAATCACAGTTTTATCTACTGCAGTTAAATTAATCGGTTTATTTGTCAACTTTCTTAATGTTCATATAATATTCACTCTCGTCATTTTAGTTTGTGGAGTGTAATTTTGATGATCCGTTAATACTAAGAGGACGTGCAGCTGTCAAGGGAAGGTTCGGCTCTTCTCTTGCTGTGCTGCCTGATCTAAACTCAGATGGATTCAGGGATTTGGCAGTTGGAGCACCTTTGGAGAATAATGGTGAAGGCAGCATCTACATATTTAATGGCGAAGGAGGAGGAAGAATCAGTCCTACCTACTCACAGGTACACAACATCAAAGAACTCACGAGGATGACTAAACTAATCTGTAATGTAAAGTCATTTTCTGCAGTTTGAATATCAAATATTTTCATGTACACAGAGAATTACTGGTTCTGAGGTCCAGTCAGGACTGAAGTTCTTTGGCCTGTCAATCAGTCAGTCATCTTTTGACCAGAGTGGTGATGGACTGCCTGACTTAGCGGTGGGCTCAAAGGGCAAAGTTGTTTTATTGAGGTAAGTCCAAGACAGTCCAATCATGCATTATTACTGTCCATGTTTAATTCTATTAACTATTTCTGTTAAATAAAAGAAATGAATGCCCCACTGGTTAAAAGTTTAGAATGAATTCCATGAATAAATCTTTTTAATTATTACAATAATTTATGACATTTCTAGACACTTTGATATAAACTATTAGATAAAAACAAATGATGCATGATCAAAAACCTTTAAGCAGTAGTGGTTTGTAAAAAATGCAGTGTGGTATTTTCCTGTGATGTTCATTTCTAGATCAAGACCCATAGTAATGGTGAAAGCTGAGGTGTCATTCAACCCAAACCAAATCCCTACTCAGAATGAAGGCTGTTCAAAACCATTGGAGAACACAGCTACAGTCTGCTTCACCATGAGTAGAGTGTCTGCAGTCCACACAGGTTCATCATTCTACTCTACATCATTCAACAACAAAGCCACTGCCCATCATTTGTAGCATTGAATCCAAACTGTGTTTTATTCCAGCTCAAGCAGTGATTAATTATACTATAACACTGGATGCCACACGTAAACCTCCAAACAACCGAGCTTATGCCAGTGGGAAACAACAAGAACAATCTGGATCAGTCATTGTGGTCTTAAGAAGACGACAGTGTTCAACTCTAAAGTTACTTATTGAGGTAAAAATCGAATAATATCAGGAAAAACAACAAACAAACAAAAAAAAACCAATGCAAACAATCAAAGTTCAGTTCAGAGAGTCCTACAACACTGAATACAAACCAAATTGCTCTTTTTTTGCAGGCCTGTCCAGAAGATGCTCTTAGTTCTCTTTCCAATGAACTCAAATTCATGTTTAATGGTTTGTCCATCAACAGAAATCCCAGACCAAGTCTTTCCTCACAGGCTCAAACAACAACCATTTATCCTGTAAGTAATATTTAAACACAGTGTATTAACAAACAATTGGGCCAAGAAAACAACTTAAGTCTTTCCCTCGTATTAATTAATTAATTAAATTATTGACATGAAATTGACCATTAAACTCAGTTAAAGTGTCAGTTCTAAGTGATCCAGGCCACTGAACGTCTTTTTAGTTCCAGAAAAAATTTCTGTCATCCAAAAGGATTTACAGCATCTGATGGGGAAAACAAAGACTAAAGGCCTTTACAAACTGAACATGTAAAATCCATGCAAACATTTTGTGCATTAAAACATTTTTCGAAATCACTCATTCTTAATGTAGATGTTCACGGCGACCTTTTGTTGGACAAATTTGCAGCTTTTATTTTATTTTAAATCAAGCTCAATATCTTGGGCGTAAATACAAAGATGTAACTAACAGTTGTTTTTTTGAATACAAATGTTCTGCAAAAAACACATTCCTTTTTTATAATGCGCTCCCTATATAATGGCCTTAAGAGTGAAACAAAGTTTGAAACAAAGAGTGGGTCAAGGTGTTATTCCTGTAAGAGTCACTAGCCCACCAGCTATCATGTGAGCTAAGGCAGCGGTCCCCAACCTTTCTTGCGCCACGGACCAGTTAATGTGTGACAATATTTTCACGGACCGGCCTTTAAGGTGTCACGGATGAAAAGAACAAAGTAAACAAAGTAGTCCAACATCCCAAGATTAGCTGGATTTAAGCAGACTTCAAAGAATTATAATAAGAATAAGTGATCAGCTGTTGTATTTCCAGCTCTCTATGTCCACCATGGAGCACAGTAAAAGGCTTTAATGTTTAAGTAATCATTTTATTTCTCTTCCGCCACCAGAAAGAAAATTACTATTGGATATTAATGTATGGCTAATTGTACTACCAGTCAAAGACTAATGCAGTAGTAACAAAAAGCAATTAAAAAAAGAGCTCAAAATACACAATTCTTAACTTAGAATGACAGCTTGTGTCTGAGATCAAAGTTGTCCAGAAGTGGATCAAGAATATTATCAGAAATTGTTTTCTTCCCTGCAAAAAACCTCCACGAGATGGTAGAATGAAAAAATTGGTTGTTGGATTTCCCCATACAATGTGCTAATTGGAATAAGTCATTCATCATTTAAATATGTTTTCCAAAATGTTCTCTTCCACAGTTAGGGTTTGACATCAACTGTGGCACTGACAACAAATGTGTTGATAACCTTAAAGTGGATTTTACGTTCACCAGGTGAGGCTCATGTATAGAGCTTTGTTTTGCTTGTGCTTGTATTCCTTTTCCTTTATTCTCATCCTCCTTAATACTCTGACAGATCCTCAGAGGTTAAAGTGGGCATTGATGAGCTTTTGGATGTCACAGTCACAGTGGAGAACAGAGGAGAAAACTCCTACAACAGTCGTGTTATTCTCACGTACCCAGCTGGACTCTCCTACAGGAAGTTCACCATTCAGCAGGTAAGGCATCAGGATCAAGTCTGTATAAGTTCATCACTGATCTGCTGCTCTTCCAATACATCCAGCAGTAATTTTATTTTTATAACAAAGGGAAGAATTGGGTGCAACTCTTTGGACAGTGAAGATGGTTTATCACGAGGAAGGACAGACTGCACTATCCACAAACCAATTTTCAAGAACAAAACTAAGGTGTTTTTGCTTAGAATATCTTTCTCTCACTTCTTTATAGTTTTGTTTACAGCAAAAAGAGATGACGCAATTTGATATGTCTCCTCCATTCAATTAAGGCTTCCTTCATTGTCTCCTATGGGATTGACACCAACAGTCAGCTTGAGAGGAAGCTCTTTGTCACTGCAAATGCCACCAGGTACTGTTCCTTTGGTATATTTTTGTATAGTCCCACAGATAAAATATGAATCATTTCACTTCTTCATTTCAGTGGAAATCAGGAGCATGCCACTACAAATGAACTCTATAAAAATAAATCGATTGATGTGAGATATAGCATTTTTATGACATTTGAAAGGTATGGGTTCTTCCACTTGAAATAAAAAGCATCGTTTAGAAATTAACAAATGTTGTATTACATGGTATTTATTTAATTTTTTAAATATGTCTGTTTAGCTCTCTCAGCTACAACAATTTCACATTTGGGAGGAGTGATTTGCAGAAACCAGTCCAGCAATCAATTAAGGTCAAAATATAAGTTCTGTATAAATCTATATATGTGCATTTATATGTTCTGTATAATCTAAATCTAATTGTATTGCTTGGTTGTCCTTTTCTTTATCAGATTACAAATGATATCAGAGCACTTAATTTCACTGTGGTGATCAGGATTCCAGTGAAGCTTGGTAAAAAAGACATTTGGGTGAATTTGATCAGTCTACAGGTATTGTGCAAAAGTCTTGAGTCACCCATCATTTCTAAATGGATGAATGGATGTGGTATAATTGGGACAAAACCAAGCATACCTGAATTAAATGTATTTCAGATTGCAGACTGTCAGAGAGGAATTGACGAAGAACCACCTGTCAAAACTTTTGTTTCTCAGATCAGAAAAAATAAGGTGGTTGTAAGTATACCTCTGCACTTGAGCTTTTGAAATTCAACCTCTTTTAGATTTTAACATTCACCTCACCTATCTCAAATTCAGCTATCACAGTTTTTGTTGGATTCAGTCTTGTTTAAATCATTCTCAGGACTGCTCTGTAGCCAAGTGCAGAGTGTTCAAGTGCAACACTTTCATGGGAATACGGGAGAGTAGGATGTATGAAATCTCTGCCAACCTCAGTTCAGGATGGATAGAGCAGGTAATGGATGGGTAGTTTATGTTAAATTAATGTGTTTTGGATTGTTTGCTAAATGTTTAGATACATAACTATTTACCTGTTAAATCAAACAGTATCTAATTTAGGGTCAACTCGCGATGTATTTTTTTCCCTTAGATTGGGCTTCAGTCTGCCAAATTCCTCTTGACCAGCACTGCCAGTCTGGAGTATGACAAAAACCAGTACATCTACTTTTCAGCAGGGTCTGACAACAATCCTCCTGTTCACAAGGTGATTATACAATATTTTCTTTTGTTTGGCATATTAAGAGCTTTAATTTTATTCACATTCTGTCACTTCATCTGTCAGATTGAGGCAGAAGTAGAAGTGTATCCTAAGCTGAATTTCACCAAAGCGATCATTGGAGGATCCCTGGGAGGGTTGGCTTTTCTAGCTTTACTCACCGCTAGCCTGTATAAGGTGAAAGACTCTTTTTATACTTTTTTCAATTAAAAGTTTACAAGTTTTTTTTTCTCATTTTTTGTCAGCTTGGTTACATTTTTATTGGAACTCTAATATATGATTGCTGTATTTTATGTGCTTTTTCATTCACTTCTAGGCTGGATTTTTCAAGAGTAAATACAAACAGATGATAATTGAAATGACAGAAGATGATCCAGGGACGGCTGCAGGTGCACCCTCAGCAGAGTAACAAAGATGACATTTGTAGCTGTACATCTAATCTGAATGACAGATGTAGACCATCCTGATAATTTCAGGGGTGAACATGGTGTGTAGAAATGTCCATGCTACCACATTTGATTAATTAAATAGACAACAGCTTGCTGTGTCTCAAATCACTCCCTTGCCTAGTCATTTGCTATGATCTGTAACAAAGGTTCCTACCTGGTCGTCAGGATCCTCAAGACTCGGGACCATAAAACTGGAGCACCTATTGTAAATAAGAAACCACCACTAGATATTTGTCTTAAGAGGATATATTTATGTAGATTTTCAAGCCTGTAAGTCCAGCAAGAAAGATTGGGCCTTTAAAATCAAATCTAACCTTTATTTTAATGGTCTGTGTATTTTATTTATATCTTTGTTATTAGTTAATTAATGAGCTGACAATGAAATGTCTTTCCACATCTAAATGAATCCAGTGTACTGGATAAGATGTCATCTCAGACATAAAGCAGTATTCATTTTATATCATGCAAAACAAAGAGGAGCAGATTCTTTAGCAGCCTGAACTTCAAGATGTGGAAAAAGACAATCTCCTTTTTCCAGCTTTACCCTACTTAAAGCACCACCTGTCCTCGCCGGTGTCTACTTTCACAGTATTAGTTAACTCTTTGAAATCTTCTATGTATCTCCATGATTTTGACTGTAAACATAATTTAACTTTATGTAATTTCTAAAGACTGGTAAGTCAAACAGAACTATGACACTCTGGCATGTATTTTTAGCACTATTTCAATATTTAGTGAGAGGGCAAAAGCAGATAAAACTTTAGAGGTAAAAATGAAAGACAGGTTTTTCCAGTCAGTGTGATGTAAGAGTGTTCCCTGCTTTGATTTGTAGGGAAACTTATTAATTAATCAGAAATTTAAAGAAATACAAATGTTTAAAAGTAACATGACCGTGTGACCTTTGAATACGAGAGTGACTATTTAAAACAATGACTTTTTAATCTGACCTCAAACTTGTTTATTGTATGTATGTATCTGTCTGTATCGGATGAGGATTTTGTCATCATTTCAAATCCAAGACTATATTTTTTAGCTCTTTCATCAGAAATGTTGGTAGCATTTTAAGGATGAAAGACTCCACTTTCTCTACAACAAGACAGTTCATAATGTTTTAACGGTGCGTTCACACCGAACGCAATAGACGCGACCAAAAAGCGCCAGAGGCCCCTAGCTGGTCGCGTGCACATTCGCACCTCGAAGCGGGTCCAAAGCGAACTAGTGGCGCTTTAAAATGTGCAATTTTCACGCCTGTGAAGCGGAAATGTGGGAGGAAGTAGTGCCAGACGGTATGTTTGCAAGATGGCAGCTGTCGATCTAGCATTTGAAGAGAGCGTCTCTAGAGCAGCAGTGTAAACTTAAGGACGCTTTACACATAAGTCATTACAAAAATTTATTTGAAATAAAATTAAGATACTCAAACAGAAAAACATTAAACATAAATATAAAAGGACCCAGCTTAAATTGGAAAAGCTTCAGGGAGAATGAGGAGAAAAATAAGAACATTGTTTCTGCCCTGGAGAGCCTGCCTCATCAGAAAACTACTGATTGATAGAATGAATGGCTTCGGCTGGACCTGCCTCTTTGAAATAGGTCAGAGCATCACATCACCAGGCTCCTGATTGGATGTTGCAGGCTGGAGTTCAGATTTTTCCAACTCCAGCGGTAGACGCGATAAGCGCAAATGCACAAAATGCACCACATAAACTGCAGCACGTATTTTACTTCAAGCTTCAAACTTGTCAGTCGCACTACTTGGTTGCGCGAATCAGGCAGAAAAGCGTTTTCGCGATGCAAATGTGCTTCTGAAGTTTCGCGCGACCCCCAGTCGTGCTTCATTGCGCTCCTCCATTGACTTCACATGTAAACCTGAAGCTCTGGTAGCGTCTATCGTCTCTCCATGTCCTGATAGTCCTATATCATCCACTATAATCCAGAGCCATACACTATCACTGCATTCTACACTACAGCTCAAAAGTTTGAAGTGAATTAGAAACATCTTATTTTCTAAAAATGCTGAAATTTATTTCATATTTTTAAAATTAATCAGAAATATGAATGTTTAAAAGTAACATTTATCATAAATGATGAATGAGTTTCAAAGGAATATCTGCAGAGACCCATTTTCAGCAATAATATTTGCTGTGTTTCAGTGGTACATTGTGTTAAGTAACTGTCAGTTTGTAAACTTAAATCCCAACTAGTCATGCAAGTCATGCACACATTTTTACATTTTTCCACATTATCGTATTATCACAAATAAATGTTCAGTGATAGACTCACAAATGAACCATTTTATATGATTAATTTACATTGGCATTTTGGTCTTTTTCCCAGTTATTACAGAGAGCCAGGTCTTAGCTGTCTTATATGTATATTATATGTATTTTTCATCTATTGTATTTACCAACATCAAGTAATCACAGGCAAAGAAAGACCGCACCATGGCATGTTTAAATAAGGAAAGTTTATTGATCAAATTTATTTTTAAACAAATACATATGATAATTTTTTCACCGCCCAAAAATACATGTTCAAAGCAACACAACGGTGGCCCACAAAATTGTGAACTCTGCAGAGTGGGCAAGCATAATGAAGCGGTTCATTTTATTTGTGGATTCAAGCTGCACTTCATATTTTTGGCCACCAGATGTCACCATGTACCTGCTTCCATTGTGGACCACTACTACTTCCATTGCAAAGACACACCTTTAATCACAGAAAATGAACGTAAATCTATGAAATTCAGTATATATGCTTAAAAGCATTTAACTTGTGGAAAAAGCTGTAATTTGTTAAAACTGTCACTGATAGTTAGTGATGTGTGATACCACTGATTTCCTTTCCGATCCGATACCAAGTAAAATTCAGGGTGGTATCGACGATACTGATCCGATACTTTGTGCAAAAACTTATTTTATTTATTGTATCTCAAATTATAGCATCATAATGATTACAGGACAACAGATTACTTGTTCTTATCACTTAATAATGCAGAGTTCATCATATAGAAATCAAAAACCTGAAGTTGTGCGCTATTTGAACACCTTGCCTGCCTGCAGCACTAAAGGACTCAGTGAGAGGCGTCTGTCTCGCCCTAGCAGCACCTGTCCCTCAACATACGCTCATCATATTCTGTGATATGATTTACTCTGAGGTGTTTGACAATGTTAGTGGTGTGGCTACAACACCTCCCTTTTTTGCCACATGTATCGCAAACCATCTCAGCTGTTTGTGGAGGTAAAATACGTCCGCACATGACTCCAATTACGCTCAGCCATTGTTGTGAGTGCGCACGCCAAGGGGCTGCGAGACATTTATGCAGCCGTATTTCGCACATGACTATGAAAGGCGGAAGAGGGAGTAGTTCCTTCGAATGTAGACAATCTGAATGATATAGTTACTTTCCACTGTGTTCATGTTAATGGTAAACTACAAATTTACCCTAAATTACTAAAATATCGATATTTTAATGTGAGAATCGATTCTAGAACATAAATGACTGGTATCGGAGGAATCGATCCGCACATCACTACTGATAATGTGAATGGCTTTGCTCACAAATAAACAAAATATGCAATATTTAGCCCTGAGTTATCTAAAACAACAACAACAAAAAAATAACATTATTTTATCATTTTTTGGCAGCACGGTGGCACGGTGGTTAGCACTGTTGCCGCACAACAGTGTTTGCGTGGGTTCCCTCCGGGTACTCCGGCTTCCTCCCACCGTCTGAAGACATGCATCTTGTGGGGATAGGTTAATTGGATAATCCAAATTGTTACTAGGTGTGAATGTGCAAATGAAAGTGAGTGCGAATGGTTGTCTGTCCCTGTGTGTTGGCCCTGCGACAGACTGGCGACCTGTTTAGGGTGTACCCCGCCTCTCGCCCTATGACAGCTGGGATAGGCTCCAGCGCCCCCCGCCACCCTGAAAAGGATAAGCGGAAGCGAATGGATGGATGGATTATCAATGTTTATTATAATAAGTATGTAATTAGAATTACATTTCAATTTTGCTCTTACACGATTTATACAATTTTTAAGTAGACAACAGCTTCAGAATGCACAAAGAAGACATATTCCTGTATAATTTGTTTAGAGAAACATACCATCACACTCCAAAATATAAAAAAAAAAAGATTTTTAAACTTCATTAGAAATATTCACATGAATAATTTTCTTCATATCGACCTGAGCATCATAACTACATTAAGTAAATATGAATGGGTGTTAATAAAGATTTTTGGCATCTGTTGGTAATTTGTAATAATGAACTACACCAACCACCCACAAGAGCAAATCATGACAACAGGAACAAGGAGATAATGAGGACAGCAAAAAAAATCAATAAGGAAACTGAGAAATCAGGTGAACTTCCTGTTAAAAGTGTTGCAACAGATGGTGTTTCATCAATAATCTCCTTTAAGAATGACCCAAATCTTGAGATTTTGGTAAAGACATCAACATCTCCATGGCTCAGTCTACTTTCACAGACTGTTACAACAGCAACCTGGAACCATGATGACTCTGACTTGCACAGCAATGGGCTGCCCTGACCTCCCTGTGGATATAAAACAGGATTCATGATCAGTGATCAACAAACACCAAGCCTGAAAGTATCAGTCCAAGCACATTTAGGATACAATTATAAATATTGTTTTTACCTCTTGAAGGTCCATGGTGTGAGTACAAATTTGATCTGAATCAAAAAGATTGCCACAACTTGCAACTTGAGTTTTCATGTTTTGAAGAACAGCACCTGTAGGAGTCATATTTGCAAATGCAACCAAAGATATTCAGACACTGCAATTATTTAAAACAGCAAACCCTTACCTCTGCTGTTGTTCTTGTTTTCCCAGCCTGTCACCAAACACTGACTACCAATGGGGAAAGACTTTGAATCACTAATGTCCAAACACACAGGCTGGATATAATTGTTGAAACTGACTGATTCAAACAGCTCCAATAGTGCAATATTGGAGCCAGTCATTTTGCTCACTGTAATGTTCAAAACACCCAAAGATGTCTCAAACTCTTCAGAACCATTTATGAGTCTAAGACCAAGAAACACATTCCATTCACTGGCATTTGGACTGGTGCTGTCAGGAGGATTGAAGACACAATTAAAAGACAAATCTCAAACAGCTCATATTTTAAAATTAAAAATTATAAATGCTGTTTGTGTACTTACGTAGAGAAGCATTGTGCAGTTGTGAGTATAACGTTGTCAGATATTAAGCTTCCTCCACATTTGTGTACTCCATTTTGGTGAAGACTTACCATCCAGGGCCAAGTTCCTTCGGGTACAGTGCTCTTGTCTCCTCCTGTGTGACTGTTCACGAGGGTGTTGCCACAAACTGACACTGAAAGAAGAAACAAAAAATGAAAAAAGCAAATGCTTTAGGTTCAAGGCTGGACTACTGTAATTCATTGTGATCAGGATGTCCAAAAAATCTCGGAAAAGCCTTCAGTTAATCCAAAATGCTGCAACAAGAGTACTGACAGGGATTAGAGACAGAGCATATTTCTCCTATATTTGCTTCCCTTCATTGGCTCCACCATTAAATCCAGAATTGAATTCAAAATCCTTCTCCTCACATGTAAGGTGTTGAATAATCAGGCGCTATCTTGTCTTAATGACCTTATGGTACTGTATCACAGCATTAGAGTGCTTCGTGCAGGCTTACTTGTCGTTCCTAGCCTATTTTAAAGTAGAATGAGAAGCACAGCTCTCAGCTGTGAGGCCCCTCTTCTGTTGAACCAGCTTCCAATTTGGATTTGGGAGACAGACACTATCTCTACTTTTAAGATTAGGCTTAAAACTTTTCTTTTGATAAAGCAAACACTTAGGGCTGGATCAGATGACCCTCCTCCCCTCACCCCAACCGGTCGTGTTCCTCCCTGAGTCTGTTTCTGCTCCAGGTTTCTTCCTGTTAAAAGGGAGTTTTTCCTTCCCACTGACCACAGGTCTTGCTCATAGGGGGTCATATGATTGTTGGGGTTTTCTCTATTTTCTATTATTGTAAGGTCTTCACCTTACAATATAGAGCACCTTGAAGCACCTGTTGTTGTGATTTGGTGCTGTATAATAACACTGAATTGAATTACACATACAGAAAATTTGAAAACATTATATACTTATCCATATTCATTTATTGGTACTGAAAAACTGGAACCTGAGACTTACTTGAGGGTCTTGTTAGAAGACCAGGACAGGTGTAGCTGCTGTCAGGGTCCAGCCCGCTGGAGATGAACTGCACAAATCCTGGCCTATTAGAGCGAATGCGGGACTTGATCCAGGACTGGTAACGGGACACTCTGGAGTAGACTCCTGGCAGATTGGGCTGAGCACAACCAAAACCAAAACTTACAATTCCAGACTGGACCCAAACAGAGCCCTGTTTACTCACCATTGGACCTCCTGAGTCTCCCTGTAGAGATAAAGAGGACACATCTGAGAATCTTTGAAACACCTGATTATGTAACCAAATGAGCTGATGAAGCCTACCTGACATGAGTCTTTGCCTCCTGCCAGAACACCAGCACAGATCATGTTGTCTGTGACTGTGCCCACTCCATTCAGGCAGTTACACTGTCTGTTTCCCACAACTGGCACCTCCACTTCTTGCAGCGTTTGAGGGAAGGGTAAGGCCACTGATGGGATGCAAGACGAGGAGCTGTTTACACACAAACCAATGAACCACAGAACACATGAACACTGAAACACCAACAACAGCCTCACCTCCCTCCTTGACTGCACCCCAGCCAGTCACCCAGCTATCAGTGCCATTGTTGAACACACTGCCACTCGCTGCCAGGCACACAGGTCTGATGTAGTCAGTGAATCTGACTGGTGAGGAGAGTCTGAGCAGAGCGATGTCGTTGTTGTTGGTCATACTGTCATAGTTTGGGTGCAAAATGATTTTGACAACATTTCTGGACACCTTATTTGGATTTGCACCCCGCAGGCTCTGAAGACCAAGAGAAACCGTCCACCCAGAAGGACTTGAACTAAAGTTAAAAAAAAGAAAAAGAAAATATAGAAGTTTTGATGAAAAAACAAAACAAAACATTGAACTGTAAACATTTGTATTTATGCATGAGCCAGTATTTTAACATTTATGTTGATGAAATGTTTCAGGAATGTTGGCAGTTTCGGTATTCCCATTCTGACATTTGCCTTCCTTGACAAATATTAGTCAAAGCCCAGTGTTCTGCGATACTGCAGATTTGGTATCAATCTGATATCAAATAAATACAGGGCCAATACCGATGTCAGTACGTTTAACCTATATAGGCAGCTTTCTTAGATTCAAGTTTCTTGGTGTGCACATCTCAGAAGATCTCTCCTGCTCAAAGAACACAGCATCACTGGTCAGTAAAGCCTAACAACAACTCTACTTCCCCACATACTGAGGAGTGCAAGAGCTTCAACCCCCATTATGAGCGCCTTCAACAAAGGCACTGTTAAGAGTATCCTCACCAGTTGCATTACTGTATCTAATGGCTCCTGATTGGGTCCTGCCAGAAAAAGCTATATTGAGTAGTGAGAGTAATAGAGAGGATTGTGAGTGATTCGTTTCCCTCCCTCCAGGACATCTATTGCACTCACCTCACCCAAAAACTCCTCTGCATTACAGATAACTGGTAAATGGCCTGCATTTGTATAGCGCTTTTCTAGTCCATAGGACCCCAAAGCGCTTTACACTACATTCAGTCATCCACCCATTCACACACAGGCGATAGCAAGCTACATTGTAGCCACAGCTGCCCTGGGGCGCACTGACAGAGGCGAGGCTGCCGGACACAGGCGCCACCGGGCCCTCTGACCACCACCAGTAGGCAAACACGGGGTTAGTATCTTGCCCAAGGATATTTGGCATGCAGCCAGGATGCAGCCTGGGATCGAACCACCGACCGTCTGATTAGTGGCTGACCTGCTCTGCCACCTGAGCTACAGCCACCCCACCCCATAACTCCACTCATCTGTCAAACAGCTTTTCCAGTTTTCTGCTATCGGGAAGGGGACTAATGAGCCTCTGCCCTGGAACCAGCAGCCTGAAAGACATCACCTTTGCTATTCACTGATTCCCCCACCCCACCTGCACTTGAACTTGTGCCCACAAACACAAAGTATCGATCGCATCGCGTTAGTATCGATTTGATATCAATGTCAGAGTTGATATCAGTACTATTGATATTTGGATCGATCTGCACACCTCTACCCTGTTCTAGCTGGATCAGTTTAGGCATAAAGATTAAACAGACGTTTGTGTTACACACCGAAAGAAGCAGTGAGCAGCAGACATCACCCACTCTTTGTTGATGAGGGAACCGCCACAAAAATGTTTACCAAATATCTGCACGCTGACCTGCCACGGCCAGTATCCAGGTGGAGCATCTTCACCTCCTACTATCCTGCTGCTGTGTGGAGCAGTGCCACATACTGAAACAAAGATCAGCAGGATCAAACTTCAGAAGCAACATAAATCATTGTGAAATATGGAAAACATTTTTTTCCTTGTTTGTAGTTGTATCGCTGATGAAATGAATTGTAATGTCAAAAACATAGATAATTAAATGAAAAATATAACTTTTATGAATTTTTTTTTTTTTTTACTCAGAGAAACTCTTATTTTTACCTACCATCAAGCTGAGCATTTGATTCTGGAAAGAAACACAACAGGATCAGTGATGTTCAAGAGAGGAAATCCTGACTTTATATTTGCATACAGTTATGTTACATGCAAATGTTGGTCTGACTTACCTGCAGACAGGAGGCTCACCAAAGCCAATAAATGAATCCACTTCCTTAACACCATTGTGTAACTGCACAGTTCTCGCGTGTCCCTCTTTTTATACTTGTGAGCCAGCTGTCAGTGAGTGGCAAATATATAAACCGTGTGTCACGTTTATATTTGCTCCTCCCACGTGCACACCCCACAGCCAGAACACTGAAACATTTCCTTCTTCCTTTAATTTCTGGCACAAAGACTACAGAACTCCAGTGATTTGACAACTATTCGCACTGTATTCGGAAACCATTATGACTCATTCCCTTTACACCCTAAAACTAAAATTGTTTATTGTCAATTTTTTTTCCTTGTCATGAATCATTCCATACTTCATGGGTAAAAAACAGGAACATGTAATCTTTAAATGTTTGTAAAGTATTCAGACTATTTAAAAAATCACCTTAAATTAAGTCACTGATATACTAAAACTACCTGAAATCAAAGATTTATACAGATGAAGTCATGTTAATTTATTTTGTAAGATAACCAAGCCACATGGAGGTGAAGAACAAATTACAAACCATGAGACCAAAGCTGCTGTCTGCAGAGCTCTGTAGACAGCAATAATAAAACAAACTTTTCTGATGAGGAATGCAATTAAATAACTGCACAGTTTACTTAAAATTTAATTTAGAACTTGTAAATAGCAAAACTTCACAGAATTATTAATTATGTATTTAATGTCATTTAAAGAAACTATACTATTATCATTATTGCATATTTTATAAAACAAAAATCTAGACATTTCTGTGATACAACTTGAAACTTTTATCCTGAGTAAACTGATTTACAATGTCAGTAAAACACTTGCAAAAACATCCCTCTGGGTTCTGTATGGAGGCCTGTCTGTAGGTTGCAGGTTAAGCAATTCAACTGAATATCTATAAGAAATTTTAGAACGATGTGTTAGATGAGAGAATATCTTTTGGAATACATGTCATCACTGCAGTAGAGCTTTAGAGAATTGGAAAATTAGTACTTTTAGTAAACTCTCTAATTAAACATGTTAACATATGTCATTGATAGAAATAAATAAGGATTAATATTAATATCTTTAGAGTACAACTCATCACTAATATGTTATCTGACAAAGATGGCATGCACAATAAACAAAACTACACATTCATCCAAGAGTTCATGTTGCACCTATTACTTTTATTATTGAATAAAACGAATAATATCTTCTGTCTGCATGTCCAGATATGCTTTTTGACTTTTTCATGACATTTTAGAACAACTGAGCATACTGTTTACTTTGTTAATATTTTTCTAGCTGGTTCTTGTTTAACTTCTGTTAACATTCCTGCTTGGAGAATAAGTAAAGTAGTTTGGTATTCATTCAGGTCAAAGCTGACTGACTCCACGGTCAATCGAGCTATCTAGTCAGCTGTTATAAACTGCCATCTTTTGAAACCTGGCCTAGGATGACACGGCAACATTATTTTAAATGACAATTTAAAGAGACAGTGATTTAAATTCTATAAAATTTAACACACTGAAAAGATATGCAGACAGTAAATGTTTAATATGAAGCTTTGGCTTACAGTAAGTTGGAGAAGAAAGATCTGTGTTCTCATATCTGACAGCATAATAATGTGTTTTATCAGTTCTCAGCTAAATCAAGAAACAGAAACAATTAAATGTCAGAAACTGAGGTGTTTGTTTCATAATTATTCCATTCAATAACAGTAAAATTATCGGTAGATTTTCACAGTTTACCATATTAATTTCCTTTGATTGTGTGCAAGTGATGTGTGTGTGAGTGGAAAGTAGAGGACTGCTCCCTGAAGCAGAGAACAAGCAAACAACTGGCTCTTTAGGCACTCCCATTCAGTAGTAGTGTTCATCTGCACACTTTTCACACCTTGGCTCATGTGATTAGGTAGAGGATCACCAGCGGGTCCTTTTGTCCCTCTTTGGGGGGAAACTCCCACTGGGTTTAAATCTGGGACTCTCCACCATTTGACCCTTAGAACTGAAGAAGCTTCTCGGATGAGAGGCGATTCACAGAAGTATATCACAGATCACAGAACTACATCAGGGTGTCTCATGCAGCACTTTCAGTGGGGTTGCATAGTTTATTTGACTCCTGATACCTGGCATCTTTTAGCTTTCACCAGCTCATCAATATCAGGCTTCACATCCTGAGCGGCAGCTAACTTCAGGATGTGATTCAAGTGCCTGTGCGTGAGCCTTGAGCGCAGTTTTGTTTTATTTATGCTCATTACAGAGAAAACTTGCTCACAAAGATACGTGGTTCCGAATATGCACAACAGTTTTGCAGCGAGGGCTGTCAAGTTGGGGTAACCTGGCAAGAGATTCTGATAGAATGTGTTCAAGCCAGCTGCGGCAAATTTGCCCTTCAAATCCGAGTCACACTGCAAGTCTATTATTTCAAGTTGGATACTGACGGGAATTCACGGTGAATGGTGAGCAAAAAACTTTGAAGTCTTTCTCCAGTTCACCAAAAATCTGAAATCGTTGCTCAAACTCTAGTAACAGTCCCGTTACTTTATCTTTAAACCGCTTCATATCTGCCACACTTTGGATCGTGCACACATTTTTCAGACAGGGGAAGTGGGCTGCATCACCACCAGCGAGCTGCATCTCCCACAATAACAGCTTCAACTTGAAAGAACGTATGCTGTCATAATACTGCGTGACAACTTTGTTGCCTCCTTGCAGCTGTTTGTTCAAGTTATTCAGGTGCTCTGTAACATCCACCATAAATGCAAGGTCCTGCATCCATTCTGCGGAATGAAATTCTAACAGTGGTTTGCCCTTTTCTTCCATAAACTGTTCAATTTCTTCTCGTAAATCAAAGAAACGCCTCAGCACAGCACCTCAGCTCAACCATCTTACCTCAGTGTGGTATGGCAGGCCATAGATGTGGTCTTTCTCTCTGAGAAGACTGTCAAACTGACGGTGATTGAGGCTTCTGGATTGGATGAAATTAACAGTTTGGATGACCACCTTCATGACGTTATCCATTTTCAGTGACTTGCAACACAAAGCCTCCTGGTGCAAAATACAGTGAAAAGTCCAAAAATCACGTCCTCCATTTGCAGATTGCACTTTATCTCTGAACTTTTTTACAACGCCTGCTTTCTTCCCGATCATTGAGGGCGCGCGGGATCAGTCCACTCCGACCCTGTCCAGCGCGCCGATGAGTGCGGTGAAAATATCAGCTGTATCTGTACCAACTCCACGAACTCCTCGGTGACAGTCAATGTGTCATCAACTCTGCGGATGAAAATTGCCAGTTGTGCAACATCTGTAATGTCCGTGCCTTCATCAATTGCAACTGAAAACACAATAAATGACTTCAACTGGCTGTCCAAATCCGCTGAAAGATCAGAAATCCTGTCGGCAACTGTGTTTCTTGTCAGGCTGATATTTGCAAAGGCCTGGCGCTTTTCAGGGCACACAATCTCTAATGCCTTCATCATACATGTTTATATACAGGAGAAGTGTATCCTGAACCAAATTTCACCAAGGAAATCATTGGTGGAGAGTTTGCTTTTCTGGTTTTACTCACAACATGCCTACATAAGGTGAAATAGTCTGCATATATACAGTTGTGAAAAAGTGTTCACCCCTTTCTTGATTTCCTGTTTTTGTATGTTTGCCACACTTAAATGTTTCAGATCATCAAACAAATTTAAATATTAGACAAAGATAACACATATAAACACAAATTGCAGTTTATAAATGAAGGCGTTTATTATTAAAGGGAAAAAATCCAAACCTATATTGCCCTGTGTGTTAAACTGACCTGAAAGACTTGCTGTGGTAAATGAACTAAGTTACTTGAAAAAGAATGTCTGGTTATCTGTTTTGGACCTCAAGCTGAAGCAGATTTGAGTTCTGCAGCAGGACAATGATTCAAAACACGCCAACAAGTTGACGTCTTAATGGCTTAAGAGAAACAAAAAGGACTTTGGAGTGGCCTAGTCAAAGTCCACCAAAGGGAATTGGATTTAATCTGAGGAAATTTTCTGAAGAAGTTTTTCAATCTGAGTTAAGATTGGCTAAGGTTGGCCAATAATCTAGGTCCTGAGCTGTGGTGCATGTGAGCCATGGCCAAGCATTGCAAGAGCAAGGGAACCTTTTAGCTGTTGTAACATAAAGGAACTTAAATGAAATTAAGGTTGTTCGTGAATCACAAATGTGTTTATAATTCCAGGGACATGTTAACTGTCTACTTTTGGCATATTAAACACAATGAAGCTCTGGTGGCTTGTTGAGTTTTGTGGGTTTTGTTGTAGCGGTGTATTACTTCCAAGTACAGTCATTTCTTTCTGGTTTAATGATTCAATATGTAAATCTTTAACTGGTTTAATGATCTTTAACTGGTTTAATGATTCAATATGTAAATCTGTCTGGCTTTTTGTAGCTAACTGAGTTTAGTTCTTGAGTGTATCTTGCATTTGGTTTATTTATTCAGTCTTTGTCTCCATGTTCAGTGTTTTTCTGTTGCTTCCTGTTTTACTTCATGTTTAACAGTGTTCAACAGAATAATTTATATTGGACCTTTTTTAAAAAAATAAATCTTGATGAAACCATAAAGAGCTGCATTTGATTAAATTTCCTTCTCTTAGATATGCCATTTAACACACACACACACACACACACGCACACACATGCACACACACAGAAAGACTTACAAAAAACTGATGTGAAACTGGATGTGGTTATTATTATTGGGTGTTATGCTGGGTTGACAAGTTCATTTTTATCAGTGGTGCACACATGCAAAAGAAGTGACTTCCTGAAAAGCAGTTTGAACTAATAAGCAGAGGTGGGACCAAGTCATTGTTTTGCAAGTCTCAAGTAAGTCTCAAGTCTTTATCCTCAAGTCTCAAGTCAAGTCTCAAGTAATGTCAGGCAAGTCAGAGTCGAGTCTCAAGTCACTGGTGTAAAAGTCCGAGTCAAGTCACAAGTCTGAAGCTTTGAATTTCAAGTCCTTTCGAGTCTTTAAAAAAGAAAAAAAAGAAAAAATAATGTTGCAGTTATATGCTAAATGTAAATATTAGACCATGTAATTTTAAAATCTGTGTTTTTCTCAACACATGACAAAATAGTGAACTTAGAAAATATACACAAATTGTGAAATTGCACCTCTTTAAAATGCAGCTCAATTAAACCTAGCTCCAAGAATAATTTTCACCGACAGTTCTGAGATAAGCTGCATGTTATTCTTGGATGCGGTTGTAGGACCAGCTTTAAAATCGCATGACAAAAATATCATACACATTAAAAAAAACTGTATCACCAACGTAGCCTGTACAACATTTGCTAGTTAGATGAAGTCAGCTATCTCATCGTAGCATATTTATATGCATATTTATAATCATACGGTTCTTGGAGTGAGTGCATACACTCATGAAGTTTAGTAACTTCAGGTCACTGCAACAAGCCCAGGTACAGTTTACCGACGGATGGGTGCAGGACCTTGAAATGCACCGTGTAGAACGAAAGACCATCGTACGTATCATAAGTTTACCAGTCTCACAAATTGTCGTCATAAATACACATTCCTTAACCGTTTATTAATAGGACCTTTGAGCTCAACGGTAATTAATTAGTAGTGGAAATAATTTCTGGTACCCATCACAGAAATGTAGCAGTGACAATAACACTGTATGCTGTAATCGTACTGGGCAATTGGTGATACAAAAAACCTGTTTTATCCTGTGAATAAAAGTATATGTTTTTGTCAATGTACCATAATAACAGAAGCGAAACGCAATATTGTGTCAGGACAATTCACTATTTATGCACAATAAATAAAGGAGCATAGCGCGACAATTTCTGTTCAGCGCCAGACTTGCTTGTAACCTACATCAACAATTATGTTATGAAAATGACGTATTAACTACTAAAAAACACTGACCTTCGTGTAAATGCTTGGAGCAGACTAACCTGTGAGCTGGAGTGTTCTGGGACGTTATATTTGATCTTTGAATGGCTGCAATCCAGTCACCTCTTTGTTACTTCGGAAACATGGCTCGAACAATTTCTCTTCAACGACGTAATCCGATAACAACCGATCTCTTTACCCGTCGGCTTCCCGTGGCTGTCATGCAGTTAATAATACAACGGCTTCTTGACATTTTTGTGTTTCTTTTTATCGCTGTGTAACTGATTTCAATTGAAAGCCTGCGTGCGCTAGTACCGCTTGCCACGAGTTCCCAGAATCCTTTGCGGTTCTACCCGTGAATGACGTCACATTTTCAATCTCTATATAATATGCATGTTAAATTTTATATTTGGGGTAAAATATCAAGTCTTTTCAAATAAACCGGTTCAAGTCCAATTCAAGTCCCAAGTCATTGGTGTAAAAGTCCAAGTCAAGTCACAAGTCTTAGAACATTTTTTCAAGTCAAGTCTAATGTCATAAAATTAATGACTCGAGTCTGACTTGAGTCCAAGTCATGTGACTCGAGTCCACACCTCTGCTAATAAGCATGCAGAGATGTAATAAGGCTTCAAAAGAACTAGAGCTGGCTGGTTAGTTATCCACCAGCCAGGCAGCATTCAGAGATAAACTGAAGATGTTTTTCTTAATAAAGGAAAGAATTTGCAATCATCCACTTAGAGCAGGGTAGAATGGAAATTTATTGTTTCTGTACATGTACAACAAATTGTTGTACTCTGGTCTTTTAGGCTTGTTGGTGTTGCTGAGCATTGATATGCACACTGATGCCTGATAGAAATGACAAAGTACACACATCACTTGAGCAAAACAACAGATACTTGTGTTTTAAAAAGTCACGTAAAAGGTTTTTATTGAAACAAAAGTGAAAAAAAGCAAGTAGCTCTGAAATGTCATAAAGTAAAAATTAAAAAGTAACTGTATGGATGTTGCTTGGACATTTACCATTTTTTGTGCAAAGTTAACTGAATGTCTTTATTAATATTATAATAAAATAATATCTCCTACTACAGACTTTTTCATCATAAATTATAATGAGCGTAAACGGGCAGAGAAAAACAATGGCAATAAAAAAATCGATCTATTTGCTGTTGCCTACATTGCAGATGTTACTGCTCTAGCCAAATCTGACGTGTGTCGTCTGGTAGGGTGTGAATAAGTTTCATGTAGCAGTGTGACTTGTGAACCAGTGTTAGAAATGCATGTAATCAGAGCAAAGAGAAAGCCACACAATTTCTCTATGGTTGTTCTTACCAGAGGTCACTTTGTGTATGAATTGTGTTTTTATCATTCAATTGTGGACTCATCTTTTGTAGCTTTAAAAATCTGGATGACAACATGTTAAAAGTATTGAAGAATCACACTTTTTTCACCATAACAAGTTTGAAATTACTTCACTTCCCTCCTGTGAAATGTTAGATGGTTTGATATACACTACAGTCAGTAGTCAGTAGCATCCACATTTACACAGGAAAATCAGGCTACATTCACACTGCAGGTCTTAATGCTCAATTCTGATTTTTTGATCAAATCCAATTTTTTTGTCTGGTTGTTCACACTGCAAATAAAATGAGACAGCAAACGCGCTCTAGTGTGAGCGGTTTATGACCCTCAAAGCGGCCCGCATGCGCAAAAGAAGACGTCACACACAACACGCTCTGTTTACGGAAGTAAAAATGGCTAGAGCTAGTAGGTGTTGTTGCAGCAGTCTATCAATTTCTGCACACTCATAACCGACAGAATTTTGACAAATTAATTAGAGAAAGAAGGACACTGTGAAAAAAAGAGACCCTGTGCTTTAACAATGGCTTTGTTTGGAGCAGTGTCTCCCCATATGCTAATCAAGTCCAAAACCTCAGTTTCTGTCCATACCCATATGGAAAAGATATATATAAATCTTATAAAGTTTTATCTGTCTTGTATGAAACGTGTATGAAAAGCATACAAGATTGAAAACAGATATAAGATCCCTTGAAAAATCATATAAATGAAACTTGGATGTTTTGGATACTTACTAAAACAATATATGAAAGTAGTATTTGTATTTAGTATTTAGTATTTATTTATTTATTGTCATTGTCAAGAACAATGAAATTGCGTTTGGGGCTTCCATACAACCCAAAAAAAAGAAGAAAATAATAAATACCCCTTAAAACCCAAGTGTACATATTTAACCCAGTGTGACTCCAATGCAATAAGACAATCCTTAGCAATAATGTTCGTAGAAATTCAGACAAAGACCTGAGAAACATGACAAAATACAACAATGCAACCCATTCAATATTATTGTACTGTGAGATATGATATCAGATATGATAGTTATCTATTTAAGAAAGAGGGGGGGGGGGGGGCAGGAGGGGGAAGAGAATAAAGATATGATGCACCAATGCAGACCAGTTCATTGCTATTAAGAAGTTGGATATGGTTATTGTCCGTGAGAGGGGGGCAGAGAGTTCAGGAGCCTCACAGCCTGTGGATACAGGCTGTTGGCCAGTCTGGATGTTCTGGCCTGTATAGACCTGTACCTTCTCCCTGAGGGCAGCAGATGGAAAAGGTGGCGCGCAGGGTGATGTTGGTCCCGCAGGATACTGTGCACTAAAACAATATATGAAAGTAATGAGAAAGTGGCCACTTTCATGAGTAAATCATATAAGCCTTATATGATTCACTACATGAAGTAGGCCACATCTTATGCAAGTCTTTTATAAGTTTTTACTATTTCTTTTCCATATGGGTTGACTCGCTCCGTCTCCAGTTTCCGCCACCATGATTTCTCGTTTGTCTACTCCAGCACTGATAATTGGCTTCTGTCTTGTGTCAGTGATGTAAAAGAAGGATTTAATGCGACATGACCATTCAAACAGCAGTCGCTTTTTAAAACATCAGATATGTATCGGATTCAGTACCACATACAAAAGTGACCTAGGTCGGATTTGAAAATATCGGACTTGTGCTGTTCAAACTGTCATACCATGATCGGATATGGGTCGCATGCAGTGTGAACGCAGCCTTAGTTAAACTCACCAGGTGTGTGTGAACAGTATGGTTGTAATTATGTATAGCATGTATGAGCACTTGCACTCACACATTAAGTATAATCACAGCAATCTAAACAATTTTTAAATTTTTTTAAATTTATTTATTTTTATTTAATTTTAATTTGTTTGTTTTTTTCATGGAAAGCCAAACTGAGCCGAATTGAATTGTCAAAGTTGCCTGCCCGCCCAAATCATATGGTCTGCTGCTGTGGCCTCTTCTTCCTCTCAGCCTTAATTCATCTTTCTCTATCTTTGACTGAAGTTATCTCAAATTTATTTCTCTTCCAGTTAAACGCAGCAGCTGCAGCTTTAACTAGCTGAGGAGTGTGACTGCGGCAAACTGCACAGAAAATTTGTGTAATTTCTGATGTTCATTGGGCTGTTTTCAAAGTTACATCTAAAATTACCTGCCACTTAAAAAGTTAAGCTAAGCTAATATGAACACTGCTGAATTTCCTTCTTCACTGGTATTAGTTTAAGTCTGTTGAGCATTTGACGTGTCGAGGAGTTAAGTGCTAATGGAACTAGCTAGCTATATACTTGCTAGATATAAAAGTACCACAACCACAACTTCCTGACACTTTTACCCTGTAGAACAGTGTTAATAGTGTTGTAAATAATGCATAAATGTTTTTGGCTTCTTTTATCTCTTTGTGTGCCATAATAACTAATGATGAATACATCATTATTGTATTCATCATGCATCATCAGTGCTTCTTCCCTAAAAGTCTGTTTGATTTTTGAAACCGAATTTTATGTCAGTTTGGAGCAACAATAACTGCACATAAGAATCAAACACGCTTGAAAAAGTAAGGAGTAGAAACTACATTTGTTTTCAAATCTGGTGAGTAAAAGTAACTGAAACTACAGATACCTGTTTAATTTGTGATTGACATGACATTGACCAATCAGCTTAAAGGAAGAAAAATAGGGTCAAAATTTGTAGTTGTAACTTGCAGGGTTTTTTTGGGCTAAGTCCACGCACAAATCTTTTTTACACATACAAATCTTTTTTACGCATGCACAAATTTTTTTTACACATACAAATCTTTTTTACACATACAAATCTTTTTTACAAGTACAAAACCGATTTACAAGTACAAAATATTTATGACCACATTTTGAGCCCATAGATGAGTGCCATTCAAAATTTCCTCAGAAGTCAATGTGGCATATGATTGCATTAGCAATAAATCTAATAACGCTCTATATCAACAGCTACACACTATATAGAACAACTTTATAGGATTATATTTGTTCGCAGATGTTGGCAGCTATCAGCGAATAGTTATCAGCTATTTTGAAACAAAAAAAAGACACTTTTTATCCATAACAAGAACTCCATAACAGCAAATGAACTGTACAACAGAAAATGCAAATGCTATTTATGGTCTCCTCACAACAATGATAAGAAAAATAAACTGGGCCAATATGGCATGTTTGTTAATACAGAGACACAGGTCTACGAGTGTCCAGCATTCAGACGGCTACCTGAGGACACTCATGTGAGAGAAAATCTGCTCACACAGACATGTAGAGCCAAGTACTGTCAATAATGCTTCTGCAATGTTCTGAAGACAGTTAAACTTGTCAGGTAGTGATGTCCAGCAGGTGAAAATGCAAGCTCCATGAACACGCACAGCTATGGATTCCAACTGCGTTTGTAGTTCTGCAAACTTTGACCCCCACAAAGTCGAGCTTTTTGGTTCAATCAGGTGCACTTCGATGTCCTCTGTGTCCAGCCAGTTAATGCAAGACAAATCCAGCTGCTCATTAAAGCTTTCTGGTTTGATCAGAAAAAAATACATTGGTCCATACACCTGAAAGTCCCAAAAACAAATTGTGAATTCTGTCTTGAGTCTTCAGATGTATCCATGTATATACGTGGTGCTGATGCTGATGAGTGGACAGCTCCTGAAGCATTTGAAGTGTTGGAATGTGGAAATGTCAACGTCGCTTGGTGTGGCAGCAAGAGGTGGGGATGGAATAAATACTCAATTTAAAAGACAATGCCACCCTGTGAATTTCACCCAGAGAATACTGGATCTAAATAATGCTAATTACCAGGAAGACACTAAGATCCATTATACTCAATATACTGTTTTATCAGTGATAAAACAGACAATTTATTAATAATGATTTAAAACAGCATATAAAAACACGAGCCGAGGCTTGCCAGTGGAGGGGCAGGGATGCCACGCACAAAAACAGCTCAAAAAGAAAAGAAAACTCACCAATACACAAGTGCAGCACACTATCACACGCTCACACTAATAAACTAAAAATGCAGGTGTGTAACACTCAAAGGATCCCACAACCAAGGCACCCCGGTCTCCTCCACGTCAGGCCCTCCACATCTGAATAAAAGAAACAAAGAAAATTTTAATATATTCCAAAAAAAATAGTTTGCACACACTGGGGTTAGCCCAACTGCAGGAACACACTGGTGATCCGCAACTCGATAAAGGGCCTCCTACCGGTGGTGTAACAAAAAAAATAAACTACAAATCAAAACAACCGAACATACAAACTAAATAAAACCTTAAATCTAGAGCAGACGGAGTTACCGTATTACTCCAATTTGCTGTCCGCCCGACTACTTTAATTTAACAATTCAGTCTATCAACATGCACGCCAGCTGACTCCCGTAGCCGGCATGTATGTAGCCGCTGTCCACGCTGACATCCACTCTTAAGAGGCTGGCAGCAGCAGGGAAAAATAACCCTCGCAAACGGAAACAGACGGTAAAAGGCAAAGCAGCAGCACTTCTGTTAGCGTAGCATAGAAAACCGTAGTGACCTTGCTGTAAAGCTACTGGCTGCCCTCTAAGGCCCACACTTCCTGCAATACATAATAAGCGTTTACTATAAAACAACAATAAAAGGCAGAGATCACAACGAAGCTGAGTTACGTACCAATTAAACGGCGTCACTCAATTCATGAACAGAGTGGCCCATAGGAGGCTTCTACAGCTATGACCTATAAACAACACTGGTTTACCACAGCTAAATAATGTACGCACAGCACCAAATACACACATACCAGCCACGATGGAGGCTTCAGGAAGGAAATCCACGGGTGATCTCTGTAACACGAACACCACAATCAACACAAGTACTGCCAATTCAGGCTGAGGCAACAACGACATGTACGCAGCTCCTACCTGCAACACCGGGTGAAGTCAGGTGACCGAAAGGAGATAACAGGTACGCGATTCAGGGGTGCTCAGATGGCTGCTCCTGTTTATACTAGCGCCCCCTAATGCGCCTGACTGAAAGTGGGATGAACCAAGACATAATATTCATCCTGCCACATTGGAAAAACTGCCAGCTAGCAACGTCCCTCTCACCAGTAGGCTAAGTGATTTTTAGCCAATTACAAGTTGAATCTGGTAATTGGGGGTTGTTAGCTAAGATACCGTCATTAAGAAGCAGCACAACTAATGGGTCTATGGGAGCTAATTTGCGATGTGCACCGCTGGCACGGCCATTTATTTTTTAATTCGCCTTCTCAGATTAATTCACCGCGTGTCTTACCCAGGGCTGGACTGGGACAAAAAAACTGCCCAGGCATTTTGACTAGAGACCGGCCCACCAGGTGTTATAGGAAAACACTCTTGTTGGTATATCTATGATTTCTATACATTTTACGTCAGATAAAAACTTTGGTTGTAAGATTCAGATAATTATTTATTAAAAGCTAGACATTTTAAAAATGAGAGTAAGAAAGAAAAGTATTTCTTTGTGCCCCCCTTTCCCTGTTAATGTCCTACCTGGCCCCTTGGCAAAACTTTGCTAGACCCGCCCCTGCACAGTTACCATCTGTCAGCTACTTAGAAAAGGATCCTGGTGTTATTTGTCTCTCAGAAACAGTTCATAACTTCCCTTCAACTCATTCAAGGTAAACCTGTTTCTCATCACCTGTTCAGCTCTGATGATTCAGTAAGGACATCTCCTGGTTTCATCTTCATGTTTCCCTCTCACCACATATCCAAACCGCTATCATGACCAGCAGCTTTTACAGCTGTGGCTCCAGCAAACATCAGCTGATACTAGAAATTAATATTAAATAAATTATAACAACAGCTGATCAAGCTTAAACGTGCTGCCATTGTTTAGTGCGACATCCGCTGGTTTCCTCTTTCTGGTGCAAAGTGGGCGATAAATAAGCAAGAGAGAAAAGCTGATCAGTTTCATCATTGATCAGTTTCGTGATTGAAGTAGCAAAAGGAGAGGGAGGGGGGAGAATGAGAGAAGAAGAAACAGCTGTGCAGTGAAAAGACGCAGAATTACTTCAGCTTTGTGTCTTTTTCCATTCTAGCTGAAGTACAGGACAAACTGTGTTCCTTTTCAGCTCAATACGTTTTCTCTGAATGCGGGACGATTCCGTCTTTTACAGAACGGTTGGCAACTCTACTAACTAACCTTATGAATAAAATAAAGTTCACTATCAGTAACATCATAGCACCCGCCCAGCTGTATAGAAACTCCATCATGCTAGCTAGTACGCAGTACGAGTTATTGTAACTGACTGTAAAAAGTCAGCATAACAAAAATAAACTCTACCTAAACTTGGTTCCTATCTGACCCAGATAGACTGCAGGTCATAACTTCTTACGTGAAGTTCAGGCCCATAAAAACAAAAAATCACCATCGGCAAATGCCCGGTTTGCCTGATGGCCAGTCCAGCTATGGTCGTGCCATCAGTTAACCCAACCCAGGGTTGCCGACTCCTGTGCTAAAGTATATAGTTTAGGCTGGATCAGGTGACCCTGAATCCTCCCTTAGTTATGCTGCAATAGGCATAGGATGCTGGGGGATTCCCATGATGCATTGAATTTTTCCTTTTCAGTCACCTTTTTCACTCATTATGTGTTAATAGACCTTTCTGCATTGAATCATATCTGTTATTAATCTCTTGTCTCTCTTCCACAGCATGTCTTCTATCCTGCGTTCCTTCTCTAACCCCAACCGGTCGCAGCAGATGGCCGCCCCTCCCTGAGCCTGGTTCTGCTGGAGGTTTCTTCCTGTTAAAAGGGAGTTTTTCCTTCTCACTGTCACCAAAGTGCTTGCTCAAAGATTGTTGGGTTTTTTCATTTTCATTTGATTGTTGGGTTTTTCTCTCTATCTATTATTGTAGGGTCTACCTTACAATATAAAGCGCCTTGAGGAGCCTGTTGTTGTGATTTGGCACTATATAAATAAAATTGAATTGAATTGAATATACTGGCCACACATTTGTATATAAGCTGACCATGTAAACTTGAAATTAAGTTTCTTAAATAAATTAAAGAGCTGAAATATTGATGGAAACATGAGATATGTGTGTAAAACAAATCTAGCTACTAGAGGAAAATATATTAAAACTATTTTACAGCATGAGATAAATGCTATCCTGGATTTGGGTTTTATTCAGGGTTAGAGAGTTTAATGTCTGTGTGTAAATTTTATTAAAAATCAAGTTTAATGACATTTTAATAAAGTCAGCAAAACATTATGCATAGTATGAGGACTCAAACAAATTTGTCAACAATCATAGGTGGGGGATGTATTTACTGACCGTTATGCCAGAAGAGAACTGCACACCATTGCATCGTCTCCCTCAGTCAAACACGTCTTTCAAGTGAAGAACTTTGACACACTTGAAGTAATAAGACACATTCTGCAGGACAAAATTTTCTCCATCGAAGGTACAAACATTTTTTTATTGTTACAATTTTCTTAAAGTAAATGTAAATGTTCGAAAAATGAAAATAATTACATTGTATTGAATGCTACTTTGAGCTGATCACTTATTTACAAGGATTTTATTTCACATTTATTACATGGATTTGCGTCCTTCTTGAATTGAAGCAGTAAACGTTCATTTAATGTGTAAACTGCTACACTAAGAAGAAACTAAATCACCACATTCTATTAACTTTATTGTATTTTATTCATTAAAGTCACATTTTAAATTAAACGTAACTGTACATTTGTAAAATGAACAATAAATGCTCACTTTTATAATAAACTGTAAAAACATCATTTAAGATAATTAATTGAAGCATAATGAAAGAATGAACCTGTAAAATTTTATTTGTTGTATTGTGTCTCTCTTTTACCTTTTTGTTTATTTTTCTGTTACAGGATCTCAAAGCAGTGGAGAGTCACTGGAAATGGAAATATCTCAAGAGGGATTCAGTGCAGTTCATGTGCCTGAGGTAATTAAAACTACCTGAAAATCACCAGACCATTTAGTCATAGAAAGAAAGATTCACATGTGCCTTTGTGGCAGTTTTTATGGCCTAAAGGCAAATAAACAGTTAAACACAGTCCGGATTTTAAGTGAAAATAAATTGTATTTTAAATGTATTTTCTGTCTACACTGTAGGGAATTCAGATGTCTATTGTTGGTGCAAACCAGTGGAAGGGAGGCTACGTGCAATACACAACAGGAGGCCAGAAGGTGAAAACATATGAGGATGTGTCTTTGGAGCCTGACAGTTATCTTGGTAAGAATATTACAGCTTTGACAATCTAATTCATACAAATGTGTTCATGTATATAAACAGCTCTGCTGTAATTCTGTCATGTAAAACACACCAATGAGTTTGAAAAATGGGCACAATTTAAAAGAGGAGACTTAATCATTTTTCTCATTTTAAATACCTAAATTCTAGGTTACTCAGTGGCAATTGCTAAAACTCAAAGCAGCTCTCTGACAGTTGTTGGTGCTCCAAGATATAAACACAGAGGAGTTAACAGTCGCTGTTAACAGAGAAAACTTTGAAAATCAAATAATTGAGCCCTTGGCATCACAGGTATGAATTTGCAGCATGACAGATCTGAATGACCTTGTAAATAATATATAAATTATTTTTCTCAAATAAAAGAATAATAATGTGTTCCTTACACAGTATCAGACTGGGGAATATTTCGGGGCAGAGGTGTGTACCATGGGCACAAATGATGATGACATCACTGATCTAATCTTCATATCTGCTCCAATGTACATGGAGCCTGATAGAGAGGGAAGAGTTTATGTTTGCAGATTAACTGGTTTGGTAAATCACAGTTTCATCTAATCCAATTAAATTAATCGTTTTATTTGTCAAATTTTTATTAACTATAAAATATTCACTCTCCTGCTTTTAGTTTGTGGAGTGTAATTTTGATGATCCATTAGTACTAAGAGGACATGCAGCTGTCAAAGGAAGGTTCGGCTCTTCTCTTGCTGTGCTGCCTGATCTAAACTCAGATGGATTCAGGGATTTGGCAGTTGGAGCACCTTTGGAGAATAATGGTGAAGGCAGCGTCTACATATTTAATGGTGAAGGAGGAGGAAGAATCAGTCCTACTTACTCACAGGTACACAACATCAAAGAACTCACAATGATACAATACAATACAATACAATACAACTTCATTTGTATAGCACATTTAAAAACCAGTGGTTCACCGAAGTGCTTCACAGTCATACAATAAATTAGAGATAGGAACAATAACAGGGTATAAATACACCAACGCAGTGTAAAAAATAAAAGAAAATACAAAACACAACTTGACTAAGAGGTTATTCAGCAATAAAGTAAAATGATTAAAACTACATAAGGGAACATCTGCAGGATACCGACACTAACCAGGGAAAGCTAGATTGAATAAATGGGTTTTCAATCAGGATTTAAAAGGCTGAATCGATTCGGATGCACAAATAGCAGTAGGATGATAACTAAAATCATCTACCACATAAATCCAATATCTATACAATCTACAGTTGGAATACTGAGGTAAGTCCAAGATAGTGTAATCATACATTACTGTTGTCTATGATAATTCTACAGTATTTGTTGATATACACATTTACAGAATGCATTAATGATCAAATATTTAGGTACATTTTAAAGTTTATTATTATAAGAATTGCAAACAGATTTTTAAAATATCATAATTATATTGTATTTCATAAAAACATAAATAATTTATTTTAAATTATTACATAAATCATTAACTATCTATCTTCTGGGGTATATTCTCAGCAGCATATTAAACATTTCAGGTCCCCATAAGGAGAATCATGTGCTAACCGCTGTCTAAATGACTCGGGTAAAGTTTGTAGCATGCGTGCTTGTTGTTTTTGTCTGCTTCCACTTGTCTTTGCACTAGGATCATGTCGTAAATGTGCAGTCATATTCGTTGTGTTCCCACTAGTGCTGTCAGCGTTAGTCTCGTTAAAATGACATTAGCGCCATAACGCGGCAAATCTCCGTTAACAAGTTACCGCGTATCGCCCCGTGCATGGGGCTGGACGGCGTCAACACGTTAACGAGCTAACTGCGCTAACGCACTAATTCCCACCAATTGAGCATTCCGTGGCACATCCGACATAATGTTTTACTTTTGTCCATGACGCGCTTACCTTCAGGGTCATCCTTCACATGAAAACCAAAATCGTTCCAAAGGCCAGATATGAATGAGGGTGGGGGAGGTTCAATTTCGGGTAGCGTTGAGGCAGTGGCCATGTTGCAACGAGCTTCTGTCTCGCTAGCTTGCGCTGCGCTCAGTGAATCTGCGCTTGACAGTGCAGCCTAGGCGGAGTAGTCGAGCGTAGCTCCAATGAGCTCTCAACACAGACAGCATCATCAGAAGAGAAGTTGATAAAATAAATTTAAAATTTTGTATTGTTCGATACATCTGCGTACCGAACCGAAAGCACTGTATCGAACGGTTCAATACCGTATAATATATATATATATATATATATATATATTTTAAAAAAATTCCCTGCTCGCCCCTGTGGGTGGTTAATCCTTCAAGCTCGGGTCCTCTACCAGAGGCCTGGGAGCTTGAGGGTCCTGTGCAGTATCTTAGCTGTTCCTAGGACTGCGCTCTTCTGGACAGAGATCTGCGATGTTGTTCCCTGCATCTGCTGGAGCCACTCGCCTAGCTTGGGAGTCACTGCAACTAGTGCTCCGATTACCATTGGGACCACTGTCACCTTCACCCTCCACATCTTCTCGAGCTCTTCTCTGAGCCCTTGGTATTTCTCGAACTTCTCGTGTTCCTTCTTCCTGATGTTGCTGTCATTTGGAACAGCTACATCGATCAACAAAAAATGTTTCTCAAGTTGTCTTGATCCATGCTCAATCATCCAGCGTTCAGCAATCCTCCCAGTGTAATGTCAATGTAATGTCACCATGTTAGCACGTTACTCTGCAGTTGATAAATCTACAGATATTTCTGCAGTTACCTGTGCTGTCAAAGGCATACAGGCTGATTCATATCCTGAAAAACTGTTGACTGAAACCTGGCCTAGGATGATGCAGCAACATTATTTTAAATGACAATTTAAAGAGACAGTAATTTAAATTCTTCAAAATTTAACACACTAAAAAGAAATGCAGAGTGCAAAGGTTTAATATGAAGCTCTGTTTTACAGTAAGTTAAACAAAGAAGATCTGTGCTCACATATCTGCTCACATCGCACTGTGTTTTTATCAATTCTTAGCTAATCAAGAAACAGAAACAATTAAATGTAAGAAACTGAGGGGTTTGTTTCACTATTATTTCATTAAATAACAGTAACATTATTCATAGATTTTCACAGCTTACCATATTAATTTCCTTCAATTGTGTGCAAGTGATGTGTTGTATGAGAGAGTGGGGGAGGTAGGGCTGGAACAATGTAAGACTGGAAGGTAGAAAACTGCTTCCTGAAGTAGAGAACAAGCAAACAACTGGCTCTTTAGGCACCCCCATTCAGTAGTTAGGAAAATGTAAGCTTGGAACCCTCAATGACAATGTTCTGTGGTGATGGACTGAGCAGTGAAGGAAAGTCCCCCCAAAAAAGTTTTTTTATTTAACTTTTTAAGACCTCCCATATGGAAAAGAAATAGTAAAAACATATATGATTTACTCATGAAAGTGGCCACTTTCATGAGTAAATCATATATAAATCATATAAGGCTTACATGATTTACTCATGAAAGTGGCCACTTTCATGAGTAAATCATATATAAATCATATAAGGCTTACATGATTTACTCATGAAAGTGGCCACTTTCTCATTACTTTCATATATATTTTTTTAGTAAGTATACAAAACATACAAGTTTCATTATATAATTTTTCAAGGGATCTTATATGTGTTTTCACTCTTGTATGCTTTTCATACAAGTTTCATAAAAGACAGATAAAAACTTTATAAGATTTATATATATCTTTTCCATATGGGCTACCATAGAACCAAGTCCACCAGAGCTTATATTATATTTTTACATGCTGTATTGCCATTTTTGGGAGCATTTCAAGTTGCTATACATCAATACAACCATTATAGCCCAAATTTTAATAATATGTCTGCATTAAGTGCATAGCAATTACATAAATTGCAAAAAAGTGCAATAAACTACAAAAAAATTGAAAATCGTTTTTGTTTTTTTAACATATATTTCTAGTTAGAGAAATTTAAGAGGCTTATCTCTCAAAACTGTAAATACAAAAAAGTTGCACAAAATAGTTTCCCACCACCGGAAATTTATTTTGAGTGTCTTCATAGTTTTATTTTTGAAATACACCAATTTTTATATACTGCAGGAAAAACGAAAATAAATATTATAATGCAAATTTGCAAAAAAGCAGCATATGCATCAAAATAAACTATTTCCAGCAGTGCAATATGAGTCCTAAGCATCCCAGAAACGACACAGAAAGTCATAAAGTCAAAGATAACTTTTAATAACACCAGTATAGGCTCATGAGGCCCTGGTTGGGTTGTGGACAGTGGTTGTGCTTTTGTAATGTTGCGGTATTGACAGCTACACACTGAGGCTTTGAGCCTCAGTCCTGCCCACATTTTATTCTGTAAAAACTAAATTTTCACTGCTTTTATGGCCTTTTTAGTGGGAAGAACATTTAAAACATTTAATGATTTAACAAATCTTTTAAATCCTTTGTCCTCCACAATGCTAAATGGCTGGGAGTCCTTAATCACCATGCTAACCAGGTCTTCATCTATTTGAGATTGTTCTCCTGAGGAAAGACAGCACAATATAAATATAAATATCACACACGTAACTTATAACAGTTGTATAATATTGTTATATCATTTAGTAACATTACGGCATGCTATATTATCATGGCATTTGATGGCTCACCTGGTCTTGCTCCACAATCGGTGTTCCCCTTATTCTCATGCAAAGCTCTGTAGTGCCTAAGCATGGATGTTGTTATATCCCAGGGGCCCGTTCTTCGTACGTCGCTTACTACATCCAAGATCAAATGACACATCCAAGACCAAATCATCGCGCTAACCGTGAGCTCGCTAATCCGGTTCTCCGAACACACCTGCTGTTGACGATCAGTACAGCTGGATGAAGTAATGTGAGATCACTGGGTGTCGTAAAAGGGGCTACGCATCGATAGTAGAAACATTGATCGGCAACCCTCTGATTGGTCGGCGAAAATGTCGAAGGAGCGCGCTCGGTATTTTTCGGCAGCAGAGCAAGAACTCCTGAGTGAGGGATTTCAGGAGTTTCAGAGTTTAATCAGAACGCAAGGGAACACTGCAAAGGCTGCAAAAGCAAGGAGAGAGGGCTGGCAGAAAGTTGCTGACAAATTAAACTCGGAAGTAATTTAATAATAACAATAATAATGGAGTGGATTTATATAGCGCTTTTCAAGGCACCCAAAGCGCATGACAATGCCACTATTCAGTCACTCTCACATTCACACACTGGTGGAGGCAGCTACGGTTGTAGCCACAGCTGCCCTGGGGCAGACTGACAGAAGCCAGGCTGCCATATCGCGCCATCGGCCCCTCTGGCCAACACCGGTAGGCGGTAGGGTAGATTTATCATATCACACTATATTATCCAATATTATATTACATTATATTATATTATAATATGTTATATTATATCCCCTTTCACATTAGAGCCACAACAGGACCCACTAGAACATGGGAACAAGTAAAAGTGAAATATAAGAATATTCTACAGAATGGTAATATTTATCACTTGTATTGCTTTTCGTCTCTTGGAAAGAGACCCTGGAATAATCTGTTTGTTTGTTTATAACAGCAACCAAGAAAAGGGCAGAGCAAAAAAAGACAGGTGGTGGTCCTGCACCCCCTCGTCAACAAGTTGGTTAAGTAAATAATACCCTCACGGGAAAATCGATATCTCTCTATGAGCACACTGTCGCGCTGAGCTAAAGGATCCTGTCTGCCCCGCAATATACGCTGAATTCTGAAAACTCTCCTTATCAATCTTGCACCTTCCGCAATGGGTGGCTCGCGTAAACGGACAGGACATGGCTGCGACAGGCTTCCCAAATCCACCTTCGCTTTTATAGCCGTGGTCTCTCATCTTGATTACACGAAGTAATTTACAATTACTACTCTGAAATATGAATTACATCTGTAATAATCACATACATGTAATAGAATGTTAATAGTACATTTCCCTTTTTTAGGGAATGACCTGTATGTATCTGTGTGAAATCAATAAAAGGATCAAGTGCTGCATTATCTTCAGTTACATTGATGTTATTTATTTATCGTGAAACAGTGGTGGAATATCGCTGTTGCTTTCGTATAAATGAAGCGGACATACCTGCGTAAAGTAAACCTGCTCCCGAGCAGGTTTACGCTTATGGCTCTGTTGCTATGACAGCAAGTCCCGGATGAGCTTCGGGGAACCGAATGATCCAAGATCACGCGAAATCGTCAACAATCAAATCCAGCTAACTTACTTAGCGAGGTACGAAGAACGGGCCCCAGCTCCCTGGCACATAGCAAACACTTCACCTTGTACAAAAGTAAAGCCGCTTAACATAAATTGTATTGCACCATCAGTATTGTGAAAATACATCTTCTGTAGAAATTTGCATACCTTGTTGGGAGGAATAAAATCCCAATGTTCCCACACAGGGGAGGACATCCTCCTCTTCTTAGCTGGCTCCATTCTCTCCTGGCTTTCTCTCCTCACTGTCATAAACCTCCAAACTCTCTCCAAACTGTCTCGTCTGTCTTCACGTGGTACAGCCGGGCAGCGAGGCTTTGGACGTCATCATTTTCAGCTCCTCCCATAAATGAAGCAAACCTCGATACGCGCATCGCGGAAATGCCCCCTCAATTACTCGACACAAGCTTTGAAGCCTCGATACAGGACGTCACATCACTAGTAAGTACAACTCCTCCGGTTTCATATGCAAAAAAATTTATTGCGCTGGCTTATGTGGTTGCAGTGCTACCGCGATTTAAAAATAGTTACGCAAAACAGAGTGTGCCCGCTCCGACCGGTTTTAAAGGGTTAACACCAAAACTAAGTTGGTTAAATTGGATAGAAAAATCTCAATCTTGGGCCGATAAAAGAGGTCAAAATCATAGAACTCTACTCAAAAGCTAGCAAAAAACAGTACTACTAACACAAACAAACTGGCCTACCTAATCGAGACAAAGGGGTAACTTAAAAAATGGCTGATCAGCCCACAAGCATGCATAAAAGAGTTAAACCCCCCCCCCCCCCCCTCCAATGATCCGGAGTTGTGGTATGTCCTGTTGCGAAATCAGTTTTACCCTGGTTCTTTTCATTCCTCGAGCGTTCAGAGATGGCACCGGACTCAGTAGTCATTTTCACAAAATCTTTATTCATCTTCATTTAAGCATGCACTTCTAGAAGGGAAGACGAGGCCGGTGTCCCTCTCCAAATCTTCACCCCTTTGTTAGTTACAGCCAGCTTTATAGAGGCTGTCCCCATCATAAAACCCCCACGGTGTGCTGGAAACTCTGTGTCTGTGTCTATGTGAGTGCTCGTGAGTGAGTGTAGATTAGATTCGATAAGATTAGATAGAACTTTATTAATCCCTCGGGTGGGTTCCTCTGGGAAATTCGATTTCCAAAAAAGCACAGCACCGACAGAAGTTACAGAATATTATATATATATATATATATATATATATATATATATATATATATATATATATATATATATATATATATATGTATGTATGTATATATATATATATATAATATATATATATATATATATATATATATATATATATATATATATATATACACACACACACACACACATATATATAAATACAGAGACAATATAAATAAAATATACGAAGGGGATAAATAGAATAAATAGGAATAAAAAATAAAAATACAAGTGAATTGCACATTTCAAGTATTGAGGTCTATTGCACTGTTGACTATTTACAAAAGTATTGCACAAAAGGTATTGCACAGTGAGGTGAAGAGGCACTACAGCTTAGTTGTTCCCCCCTCCTTTGTCCTCCTGTTTCCCCTCCCTCTCCCCTCCAGAGAGGAGTTAAACAGTCTGATGGCGTGTGGGACAAAGGAGTTTTTAAGTCTGTTAGTTCTTGTCTTTGGGAGAAGCAACCTGTCACTGAACAGACTCTTCTGGTTGTTAATGGCCGTGTGCAGAGGATGCCTGGCATTGTCCATAATGTCCATCAGTTTCTTTAATGTCCTTTTCTCTGCCACTGTCAGCAGAGTGTCCAGCTTCATGCCGACCACAGAGCTAGCCCTCCTGATCAGTTTCTCCAGCCTGGATGAGTCCTTCTTTGCTGTGCTGCTCCCCCAGCACACCACAGCATAGAAAAGTACTCCAGCAACCACCGACTGGTAAAACATCCTCAGGAGCTTCCTGCAGATGTTAAAAGACCTCAGCCTCCTGAGGAAGTACAGTCGGCTTTGGGCTTTTTTATACAGGTGCTCTGTGTTGCATGACCAGTCCAGTTTATTGTCCACCCACAGCCCGAGGTACTTGTACTTGTTGACCACCTCCACCTCCTCCCCCTCTATCTGAACCGGCAGTGGACCTGCTCTAGACCTCCCGAAGTCCACAACCAGTTCCTTAGTCTTTGAGGTGTTGAGTTGCAGGTGGTTTGTGTGACTCCATGCGACAAAGTTCCTCACCAGACTTCTGTACTCCTCTTCCTGATCATCCCAGATACACCCCATGATGGCTGTGTCGTCTGCAAACTTCTGAATGTGGCATAATTCAGAGTTGTAGCAGAAGTCAGAGGTGTACAGGGTGAAGAGAAGAGGGGGCAGCACAGTTCCCTGTGGTGCTCCTGTGCTGCTGACCACTGTGTCAGACGTGATGTCCTTCAGCCTGACGTACTGTGGTCTGTCGGTGAGGTAGTCGGAGATCCAAGCGACCAGGCAGGGGTCCACCTGCATCCTGTTCAGTTTTTCCTGAAGCATACAGGGCCGGATGGTATTAAAGGCACTGGAAAAGTCAAGAAACAGGATCCTGACCGTGCCTTTTCCCCCATCCAGGTGTGAGTGGGCTCTGTGTAGGAGGTACAGGATGGCATCCTCCACTCCGACACCCGCCTTGTATGCAAACTGTAGTGGGTCCTGGGCATGTTGTACCTGTGGTCGGAGGAGGTTGAGGAAGAGCCGCTCTAGAGTCTTCATAAGATGTGACGTCAGTGCCACTGGTCGGAAGTCATTCAGCTCATTGGGCCGGTTCTTTTTGGGGACCGGGACGATGCAGGATGTCTTCCATAGGGCGGGCACTCTCCCCAGTCGCAGACTGAGGTTGAAGACTCGTTGTAGCGGCTCCCCAAGTTCAGCAGCACACGCCTTTAGCATCCTAGGACACACCTTGTCTGGGCCTGCTGCCTTTCTGGGGCGAAGCTTCCTCAGTTGTCTCCTGACCTGATCCACTGTGACACAGGGAGATGTTTGGGAGGAGGGGAGGGGGGGAGATGTCTTGCTGCTGAGAGAGGGATTGCAGGAGGGGGGTGTCATGGTGTCAGGAAGGGGGGGAAGCGAGGGAGGTAGGAGAGTGGGGATTGGACTCTGTAGTGAAGGTGAGGGTGAGGGTGGGGGGGTTGTGGGCTGGTCAAACCTGTTGAAGAAGTTGTTGAGTTCGTTTGCCTTCTCCACAGTCCCCCCCACTGTGCTTTTCTTGGTGTTGTGGCCTGTGATGGTTTTCACACCATTCCAGACCTCCCTCATATTGTTCCTCTCCAACTTCTGCTCCACCTTCCTCCTGTAGGTGTCCTTTGCTTCCCTCAGGCAGCGTTTCACCTCCCGCTGTGCTGCTTTCATCTCCTCCTTCACTTTGCTCCTGAAAGCCTTCTTCTTCATGTTGAGGACAGCTTTGACTTCCTGTGTTACCCACGGTTTGTTATTAGGATAACACCGTACCGTCTTAGCAGGGGCGACCGTGTCCACACAAAAGTTGAGGTAGTCTGTAAGACAGTGTGTCGCCCCCTCTATGTCCTCACCATGTGGGCTCAGGAGCACATCCCAGTCTGTGGTGTCATAACAGTCCCTCAGAGCATCCTCCTTTTCTGGGGTCCATCTCCGGATGGAGCGCGTTGTGACAGGCTGCCTTTGGACGAGGGGTGTGTATTGTGGCTGTAGGTAAACCAGGTTGTGGTCTGACTTCCCTAGTGGGGGGAGGGGGGTGGCTCTGTATGCATCTCTCACATTAGCATACAGTAGGTCAATTGTCCTGTTGCTCCTTGTGGGTGTGTGCGCATACCTGTGTGTATGTGTGTGCACATGAGTGAGTGTGTGTGTGGATGTGTGTGCATGACCGTTAAAACACTGTGGGTGTAGGTGACTCCCTAGAGGTCATAAAACCCCTCTCACTTCCAGACCATAGTTACAAATGTTGAGACCCCCACCCTAAAACTTCCTCTGGGGAATTTCCACTCAGTGGGGGAGGTCTACAATCTACTCCTACAATCAGCCTTTATTATAGTGAGGGCAGTGTCAGTGTCTCTACAACAGTTCTACATTATATTTTAACACATTTCTAAACTCTAAATCAGCTAAATATTCTACAGTCCCAACTTGCAGATCCCCATATAGGCTTGCTCGGAGTTAATTACAACTGACACACACAGAAAGGGGACAAGACAAAGTGGTCTGGGTCTGAGACAAGCTGCACCCATAAAAGGTTGCTCCCTTACCTGGACACCCAACCCAACTTTCACAAGTCTTAAAAACGTGCGAATGATTGTGCAGATGGCTCCCCTTGTCATAAAATACTGTTATTTGTCTATCAATAGTCAATGTATGCACTTGTTTAAAAAGAGCTATCTTTATCCTCAGTATAACACGGAAGCTCAAAAATTGAAATGACTCCATATTAACAGATGAGGAAAACTATTATCATTTATGAATCCTAACTTCCCCATCATGTTTCCACAGTGGACAACAATTTTCTTTGAAATATCAGCACTTTTTTTGAGCGCTACTCAAAATATGACACCATAAAGACTGTTGTGACTTTGTGCACAGTTAACAGTATGAGGGTAAGTTTCTGTTCGCAGTTCCTTATTGAGATCAACCACAAGGAAGCTATAAATATCACAACTTTCTGAGACAGTGCTAAGACACAAGAAGGAGATCCACTCTGCTGTGAAAGCAATCAGCAGAGGAACCTAAACAGTGATTTTACTTAAAACCTTAAAAAAACTGGAAATTCTTAAAATAAAACAACACAAATATTATTTATTCAAAGTAGCAGTTCACAACTTTACCTGTGATCATAAACAAAAACGTCTCATCTTTTATTTGCCCATAATAAAGGCACACAAGCGGCCACAAGCATGAACAGATAAATAGCAGCTGATATGCAGCAATTACCTCCAATAAACATGTAAGAGAGGCAAATGCTCTTGATTGACGTACCTTTGACAAGCAGCACAGCATGACCGTTAATAAGGAAGTAACAGGCGGGGCAAAGGTCTCTGTAGTTGTACAAGGCCAGAAAGGAGAAGCAGTTATTTACTTAGTCATTTGCCAATATGAAAAGGGACCAGAGGTTACGAGAGGAGGATGTAGCTAAGAATTAAAAGTCAACAACTTTGAATTAAAGTTATCATAGTGCAGGTCAGAGAAATTCTTTGCCAAACTTAAGTGTGGTTTTTGTCAACATACCAGCAGAGGTGCTGAAAATAGCAGCTACAAGGTTATCCGGGGAAAACAAAGGAATTGAACAAGTTCAAAGTATGTGTGCCAGTTAGGAGTCCTGAAGACGATGAAGCTTTTATCCCTTATCTCAGACCACTTGTTGCTCTGTGTCTTCCTGAGTCTACTCTGGGTAAGTTTTTTTTTACCTTTCACTTTGATGGTGATCAGATAGTGAAGCTCAGTGTAGGTTACCCTCGACAAAAGGAAACAGTGCAGTCAAAACCACAGTGAAGCCTAAATGCATGACATGCTTCATTATGTATTTGAAACACTATAGTTATGTTTTGTGAAATACTGGTTTGTACAGAAATACAAGAACAACAAAATCTTGTTAAACGGCATGAAAATTCTGGACTTTTCCAGATTTTGAAACATGAATTTATTCCTTCTTTGCGACACCGATCTGTTTCCTCTGAGAACAAAAAGAGGATGAAAGAAGAAAATTCAACAATATCTTAAACACTTACACGATACAGACTTAATGATTGAATCAAATCAGATGTGGAATTTTAAAGAGTGTGTCCGAGGAGAAATGTGTTAGATATTTCATAGGCCAGTAAATGTAAGTAACTGTAGCTATAATATACAATATAATAATACATATGATTTGTATTTTTAGTCAAAGCAAACACTTAATTAATAGATTTTTTGCCAGCTCTGTGATTTTTATGTTATAGATGTTGCTAGTTGTAGAAGCTGACACATAAAATGCTAAAATAATTTGACACTGACTTATTTGTTTCCTGCACATCATTTTTTTTTTTTTAGTGAAAGTTTTTGTTCTTATAAAGCAGAAAGCTCAGAGGATATCTCGAAGTATTACTGTTCACATAATGTTTGTGATATAATGTAGATGTGAAATTAAAAGCAGCAAACATCGCTCTGTGACTCTGCCACAGACTCGTGTTAACTGGGTATTCAATGGTGATTTTTTTTCACAGATTTTAGATTCTGTATTTTTCACTCTTTTTCTGCTTTTAGGGCACAACTGACTCCACTAGAACAATCACATCAACAGTGACGACGACAGTGACAGCAGGACAGAAAAGTACAGCAAAAACAGAAACAAGCACAAGACTAAGAACCAATCTGCTGACAGGTACAACACAAAAAACCTCTCCACTAACTCAAACAACACAAACATTTACTCCACTGGCTCAAACAAATCCCACTCCACAGACTTCAACAGAACAAACAACTACATCTACAACAGCAAAAGCCCGTAAGAATGAAACACTATACTAGACTTTTGTTGGTGATCGGTAAAACTGAAGTGAATGTCATTCTGGGTTTTTATTGTGGTAAAAGGTGAACACCACTCTCAAATCATCACAGCTCCTGACAATGTAACAAAAAAGGAGTGAAAGCAGTATAGTCAGTGCTTCAGTTCTTGTTCTTTTTTAAACTTTTTTTGAACTACAACCACTGTGTGTCTTTTCTTTTTCAGCTCCAGATAATGTTGACAGAGTGGATGTGACCACACAAAATGAGAACAGTATAACTCTGACCTGGAACAAGGTTAAGAACATCCCAACATACATCCTGCAATATGGTAATATAAGAGAAGATATTAATAAACCTGAAGAAGGACCCATAGTACGTGTGGTCACTTCTCTGACTGCTGGGACAAACTACACATTCACTCTCTTCACCATGTCTGATGGACTCAACAGCAGTGGATACAGGTTCAGTGCTGTGACAGGTTAGTGAGCACTGAACAAAACATTCAGTCTAATTAAAACCTACACAAAATGCAAGATGTTGTTGGGAACATTGTTTTAGTTTCTTTTGTGTGTGTTTTTCTATTCTAGCTCCTCGTAATGCTGAAGAATTCGAGGCCGTTGGTCAAAATGAGACCAGCATAACTCTGGAGTGGAAAACAGTCCTCAACATCGACAAATACATTCTTGCATTTAATGAAAGAGAGATCAACATTAGTAATTCTGAAAAAGAATACAGAGTGTTAAATTTGACCAGTGGAACCAGATACACTTTCACTCTCTTCACTGTGTTTGGAAATGTCAGAAGCAGTGGAGTAAACTGCATCGCAGTCACTGGTAAGATATATTTTCTCTAACATAGACAGATAAACCAGGATGGACCGGCTCATTAGTACTTGAAACTTTAGCTGATGGAGAGTTGTTGTTTTTTTTTTTGTGTGTTTTTTTTTAATCAAAGCCACTTTCCTCTGTTATCTTTAGCTCCACAAAGTGTTAATAATGTGACTGTGGTGCATCAAAATGAGATGAGTATACCACTGGAGTGGAACAAGGTTAAAAACATCCCAGAATACATCCTACAGAATAATAACATAAACATTTGTCAAATTTTCCAACTTGAATATGTCAAATACTAACCCGACCTATAATCCTAGACTGCTTACTGCTAACCTGTTGGAGGTTAACAGATTAAAAACATCTAAAACAGTCATAGTCCTTTAAAATGTTCCACAGTTGATGCTCCTCTACAACATGAACAAGGGCAGAGCTCTATAATGATGTTTAAGGTTTCTCAGAAACAGAAGAGTGTAGCTCACCTAATGTTTTTCAAAAGGACTGATAAAAATACTGAAACTGAAGCCTCGCTCCATGTTTCTGTTTCTGACAGAAAATGTTGTTACAGTTTCTTGTTTGTGCGTTTTTCTATTCTAGCTCCTCGTAATGCTGACGACTTTAAGAAAAATGGACAAAATGAGACCAGCATAACTCTGGAGTGGAAAACAGTCCCTAACATCGACAATTATATTCTTGCGTTTAATGGGAGCAAGATCAATATTAGTAATTCTGAAAAAGAATACAGTGTTAAATTTGACCAGTGGAACCAGATACAATTTCACTCTCTTCACTGTGTTTGATAATGTCAGAAGCAGTGGAGTAAACTGCATCACAGTCACTGGTAAGATATATTTTCTCTAACATAGACAGATAAACCAGGATGGACCGGCTCATTAGTACTTGAAACTTTAGCTGATGGAGAGTTGTTTTTTTTTGTGTTTTTTTTGTTTGTTTGTTTATCAAAACCGCTTTCCTCTGTTATCTTTAGCTCCACAAAGTGTTAATAATGTGACTGTGGTGCATCAAAATGAGATGAGTATACCACTGGAGTGGGACAAGGTTAAAAACATCCCAGAATACATCCTACAGAATAATAACATAAACATTTGTTCAATTTTCCAATTTGAATATGTCAAATACTAACCCGACCTATAATCCTAGACTGCTTACTGCTAACCTGGTGGAGGTTAACAGATTAAAAACAGCTAAAACAGTCATAGTCCTTTAAAATGTTCCACAGTTGATGCTCCTCTACAACATGAACAAGAGCAGAGCTCTATAATGATGTTTAAGGTTTCTCAGAAACAGAAGAGTGTAGCTCACCTAATATTTTTCAAAAGGACAGATAAAAATACTGAAACTGAAGCCTCGCTCCATGTTTCTGTTTCTGACAGAAAATGTTGTTACAGTTTCTTGTTTGTACGTTTTTCTATTCTAGCTCCTCGTAATGCTGACGAATTTAAGAAAAATGGACAAGATGAGACCAGCATAACTCTGGGGTGGAAAATAGTCCCCAACATCGACAATTATATTCTTGTGTTTAATGAAAGAGAGATCAACATTAGTAATTCTGAAAAAGAATACAGAGTGTCAGATTTGACCAGTGGAACCAGATACAATTTCACTCTCTTCACTGTGTTTGGAAATGTCAGAAGCAGTGGAGTAAACTGCATCGCAGTCACTGATGGTGGTAAGACATATTTTCTGTATTATAGATAAATTAGCCCAGATGGACGCCTCATTAGTACTTGAAACTTTAGCTGATGGAGAGATTTTTTTTGTCAAAGCCACTTTCCGCTGTTATCTTACCACAAAGTGTTAATAATGTGACTGTGGTGCATCAAAATGAGATGAGCATAACACTGCAGTGGGAAAAGGTTAAAAACATCCCAGAATACATCCTTACTAAAACTTAGGAAACCAAAATAGTTACTTAAGGATGTCATTTGTGAATCAGAATTTGTAAAATTGTCTTTATTTCATCTTTAGCTCCTTATAATTCACAGCAACTGCATTTGAATCAGACTAAATGAGACCAGAGCTTCATTTATTTATTAACATAGGGGAGACCGGGGATAGTTGTAACATTTTTGACATTTCTGTCTGTAAATTGAAGCTCTTTTAAGGTAGTGGATTCAAAATGTAATGCAAAGTATTTACATGTCTCTGCTATTAAATAGTGCAGCTATTTTCTCTGCAGCACAATTACCCATTGCATGGTATGGTCTCAAACACGAAGAGTGAAATGTTACAATTAACCCCATAGTCTGGGTTAGTTGTAACATATCCTGGGGTAAAATGTAACACAATGAAATAAGGGTACTAACAAAACATTAACATGTAATCTTTGTTTATTCAACACATGAATGCACTTAGAGCCATTTATGTAGCTATGTGTGTGTGTGACAGAATGCAAAAATCTAGCTTTTGAACATATTCCAACCCTGAACATATTAGCCCTGATTGGAGAAATTGGAAGTGTTACAACTGACCCACGTTACAACTATCCCCGGTCTCCCCTATGTGTGTTGCTTTGTCACTATGAGTGCCTTGAAAGGAAAAAGTAACATCTATTTATGCTTCCGAAATCATTCTTTGTCCTCTTTCAGCTCCAAAAAATGTCCAGAATGTGACTGTGACACAAAATGAGAACAGTATAACTCTGATGTGGGAGAAGGTTAACGACATGCTAACATACATCCTAGAATATGACAGCGGTAGTATTGTTATTGGCAAGAATGACATGGACGGATGCACGACATCAGGTGCATCAGTTACATGTGTGGTCTCTTCTCTGACTGCTGGGACAAACTACAATTTTACCCTCTTTACTGTGTTTGAGAACGTCAGCAGCTCTGGATACACAGCAAATTCAAAAGTGTTAAATTTTTTGGTGTTAATAGTCTCCTTGCAAAAGTAGAGTTAATTTTACTCTAAGCAGAGTCACATTCTTTTAATGTAACTCTGAGGTGTAAAATGATAGTAGTTAAAATCGAGTGTTAAAAATGAGTGTTTCTCTGTCAAATCTGGAGGTGTTACAATGGAAACATTAACTCTTGACCTCTTAACTCTGAACTCCTAGAGGGGCTATGACACCAACAGAGTAAATTCGCAGACTCCGCCCCCAGCACGGCTCCAATCGAAGCTGAAGTGAAGCCGTTTCAGAACATTTTGCTCTACATATTTGAGTTGTTTGCCATGCTTGGTAAGTCATTTTTTCAAAGATTGTTTCAATTGTTATTAGCCTTTACTTCTGTGGCTCTTTGGAGTTGAGACAAAGCTGTGTGAAAGGCATTAGCCACGTTGCTCGCTGATAGCATAATATTCTGTTTTAGCTAGCTGAAAGGTATTGTTTGCGGGCAAATACCACAGCCTTGAAAAAAGCTTGCATGTGAATTTTCAGTCAAACCTTTGGTCAAATACACCTAAAACAATGTCTAGAATGTGAAATGTTGGTATAATGGTGCTACTTGAAGCCTGAAAACGATCGCCCATAAAAAAAAACAAAAACCGAGCAAACAGCAGTAGCAGACGTCCTGACTCGATTCTACGGTAGCATAGATCCCTCCAGAGTTTTGTGCACACGGTTTAGGTAAAAATGAAAAAGGTTGAGGTTTTACATTTAGTTCAGTATTACCTGTTGCCTGTGTCCTTGTCTTTTGGGAAAATACTTTACACAAGTAATGGCTCAAAGAGGATTCCTTTTTTTTTTTACTGTGCTGCAATTGTTTACTGGATTATTTGTGCCGTTAATTAGTGTCAACTAATTTTTATTCAATCTCCACACAGGATATGCTTGTGAAGATGGAATATGGGGGAGAGCAGAAGTGCGTTGAAGTTCCACAAAGGGATGAATGAAGGACATGCATATTGTATTGAAGAAATAAGTGATGAGAATGCTGTTATTTGCATTTACCATGTCAGACCTTTTGATAAACAAAATTCTAATAAAAGTGAGAACATGTATACTGTTACATCTTTCAGAAAATGTTTTGAAATTGTGGTGCACAGTTCAGAATAAATGTTTTTCAAAAACCATTGCATCTTTTTAGTAAATGTTTATTTCCAAAAGAAATTTCTAGAAGTTCAGAACAGTAAAATTCCCGCTTTTTAGAATGAATTAGAAGATAACTCTTACGTAGTTAAACTAAAATACTCTTTGAGAGTTAATATATAAACTCTTAACACCAAGTGTTAAATTATCAACTCCAGACAGATTTGGTGTTTAACACTAAATCAGAGTTAACGTACCAACTCTCCAAAAAGAGTTAAATTAACACTCTCTGGTGTGGACCCATATAGACACTTTAATGGTGTTGAAATCAAATCTGACAGTGTTAATTTGGACATGCTGGATTTGCTGTGTACAACTTTAGTGCACCGACAGGTATGTAATCAAGTGGTTTTTTTTAAACTGTTTGTTTTCCTTGTGATACAATATATTTAAATGGACAATATAAGTCCAAGTCAAATTTCTATATTTTCCTTCTGGCCTGCAGTGCCATTTATCCATCCAGGTTCCACTATCTCAGAGCAGAAGGAAGTGTGCATCTAACCCTTATGATAGGCTTGTGCTTGTAATAGAGCAACAAACATGAATGGTGTCCTCTTAGCAAGCAGCATGCTTAATTATAATATTTTATATAATAACTATATAATTATCATATTATTAGTATATGTTGTTATTTTTTATTTATTGAATTTTGACTGATCTGATCACCTGATTGGAAACATACATTGATGCTGAGCCATTTAGCTCACACACCTATTCAGGCTTAAGTATGTAAAAGCTTGTGTTAACTGAACTAGCTCTATACTCCTGTATGTTACACAGTCACATGTAGCTATTTCATTTTAAAAGAAAAAGATGAACAAATTCCACTTCTGAGTTTTGTTTGTGTTTTTTCAGTTCCACCAGTGGTGCCTTGGATCAGTGTGACTGAACGATTTGCTAACAGCATAACTCTAGAGTGGGAGAACATGAATAAAGCCTGGCAATACGAGCTTCAAATCAATGGTGGTGTGTCAGATAGTGTGTCAGACAGGTCCTCAGATACAATCAGAAAAGTAGTGACATCTCTTCATCCTGGAACACAGTATGATTTCAACTTAACCACAGTGTTCGCTGGACTCAGGAGCACTCCTTATACGAATTTCACTGTAACAGGTAAAAAAATTATCTCTGTTCGACTTTTTATAACTTTTTCTTGTCTCTTTTCAATGAGTTGTGTAAAAAAGAAGAAGCAGGTTCATGCATATAACTGTTTTCTCCTCTATTTCAGCCATAGACTGTGCCAGTGCAGACTGGAAAGTTACCAACTCATCAATCAAAGCAAAGATTGAAGGCTTGTTCTCGACCGGAAGCGCCTATAATGGATCTAACTTTCATGTCAGTGATGGACGTGAAAATGTGTCGTTTACTGGACTTTACCCTGGTGCCACCTATAACATCTCTCTTGTCTATGAAAAGTCTTCCAGAGTTTTCCTGCAGTGTGAACACAAATTAACAATTCGTGAGTACAACAGAAACCATTTGAAGGACTAGCATATTTTTAATCTGTAAATTAGTTTTTAAGATCATAAAGTATTCACTCATATTGGTTACAGAAAGGTTATCTGTGAATTTATTTAATTTAATTTTTAATTTTTAGTTTTCACCCTTGCATTCAATTTTTAATCTTAAAAAAGTTTATTGCAGAAAAATAATTTTGTTAACATACCTACATACCACAGGTTAACACAGTTACATAATATGATTCAGTATTAATATATGAGCTTTAACTAACTATCATTTTATTACTAACTGAAGAATTCATTCTGATGAATTAGCTCAAGAAATTAAAAAGGTTAAAACAGAAAATGAGTAATTCTTTCAATATCTAATGTGTCAATGTTGAGGTCTTTATTTTCTAGTTTTTATATGAAAATCCCAAAAATTATAATAAACTTTTTAAACTGTAGGGTACTGCTTTGAATTAAAAGTAAAGCAAATAATCTTTCTATTTGAGAACAAATTTTAAAATGATGCACTTTTCATAGACTCTGTTTTATAGTATAAAAAGTTTAATTATACTTACTATAAGTCATATATTTTCTGCTTTAGTTTTGACTGTAAAACCTTTTTCTTGTTTTACTCAGTTCCTCCTAATCTAAATGCTCACTGTGAGTACTGGGCAGCTGGATACTCTGTTCTTATTAAATGGACAGTTCCAGAGGGCGAGTGGACCAATGCGGAGGTGAATGTGGCTGGAAAGACTCACACAGTAGCTAGTCCTGAAACTGAGATCATAATCGATGGATTCCAACCTGCCAAAAAATATAAGGTGTCTGTAACTTCACTGTCTGGGGTGAGGAGTTCTGAACCGCATGTGTTTTACTGCCAAACTGATCCAAGGGGTGAGTAAAAGTAACTACATTACCATGTTACTGCTTGTAATCATAACAACATACAGTATTTTCAACTTTGACTTGATTACAAATCGTTTCATTTCACTCAAGTGTAAAATAAAGCTCTAAACTTTTTAACTTTGTTGCATTTTAACTATGCTTTTGCTCCCTTTAGGAGTTATTGCAGGGTCCGTATTTGGTGTGCTTCTTTTTGGTCTCCTGGTTGCTCTGGTTGTCTTAATTTTCCTCAAAAGACCAGATATTATTAGGTGGGTCTCAATTCACTGACAAGAATAAAGTAAATTAAATCAAGACATTTATCATATTTAATGTTTTGATCCTGCAGCAGAAAGAAGTCTTCATTCATTGGTGGATCCAAAGTACCAAACACACAGAGCAAGTAAGTGTTTTTTTACAATGACAATTACCCACAATGAAGAAAAAACATTAATTAAGGCAAAATTAATGAATACGTTTGAGAGACGATCATTAATGGCAAGTACTATTGTATAATCTGTATTATTTCATTAGGTCAAAACAAAGCTAAGATTAATTCTACTTTTTTTATGTTTTATTTATTTATGTATTTATTTATTTCTTTTTAGATCTATTCCCTCTGCAAAGTTTCCGGACCACTTCCATCAGCTGAGTTTGGACGAGAACAGAGGCTTCAGCGAGGAATATGAGGTGCATAAAAAGATCAAGATTTTTTTTCCTCTTCTGCTTCTGTGTGTTCCTGTTTTTGTGTCTTTACTGTTTTATTTCTTACCATTTTATTCGTTTTACGATGGCCAGTATCTCAGTTTCATGCTTTGTTATCTGCTACGTTCATGCAGTGCCTCGCTCCTGTTGGAACAGACCAGACACGAAAGACTGCTATTCTACCTGAAAACAAAGCGAAGAATCGTTTCAATAACGTCTTGCCATGTGAGTCTCTCCTCTGACTGTTGAACCGTGCTGTTGTGAGCTCAGTCTAGCAGTCTATGTCAGGACTACTGGAGGTGCACTGGAGTTAAATCACCTGTTTTCTCATATTAGATGACTGGTGTCGTGTGAAGCTAACTACATCAGATCCTGATGGAATTTCAGACTATATCAATGCCAATTACATGCCGGTAAGTGTTACATTAAGATAAAGTTCAGTGAAGATCTCTTTATAACTACACCATACAGAAAGCATATAAACAAGCACCTTTGTGCGATTTCATGAGCTTTCTTTTTTCATTTCTATAACGAGCAGAAGATATACAAGCTAAATTAGTCTACATATTAACTTTGTCCACTGCTTTTCAGGGCTACAGCAGTAACAGAGAGTACATTGCCACTCAGGGCCCTCTGCCCGCTACTGTTAATGATTTCTGGAGAATGATTTGGGAACAAAGAGTTAAGAGGATCGTTATGGTAACCAACTGCATTGAAGGAGGGCGGGTAAGTCTTCAGGAAAATCTTAAAATGTTTTATTGATAGTCTTTCATGGAAGTTGTTGTCAGGAGGAAACATACTGGTCACTTCACAAAGAACAGATCAAGATCTATGATTAAAATACATTTTGTATGTGTATTTTTTTTGCTTTTTGCTCATTTTTCTAGACCAAGTGTGAACAATACTGGCCTGCAGACAGCAAGTCATGCCTTTATGGAGAGCTGTTGGTCACCATGAGATCTGAGCAACAGGAGACCAACTGGACGCTGAGAGAATTCAACCTGAAAGATGTATAAAAACTTACTTATATCTTCTGAGTGTGTGTGTAGATGGTACTAAGTAAGGCTAGAAAACATGAATAGAAAACACTGAAGGCTTTAACTGTTAATGATGCTTTTAAAAGAATAATGGTTGATTGATACCTAAAATATTATGCTGTATATCAAGACATAGGCCTAAAGTAACTGTATATGAATGTTCCTCACAGAGAAAAACCTCAGAAGAACAGACAGTTAAACATTTCCACTTTACTGCCTGGCCTGATCATGGAGTCCCAGAGTGCACAGAGATCCTGATCCAGTTCAGAGGACTGGTGAGACAGCACATAGAGAGAGAAGGGGGCAAAGCACCAACTGTGGTTCACTCCAGGTATGAAATAAGTGTTTCCTTTTACATGGGTGCAGGGTTGCTTTTATACAATATCCACCCAGCTAAAGTCACACACTCTAATACTGGACCACCTTTACTTTAGGCAAGGCAAGGCAAGTTTATTTGTATAGCACAATTCAACAACAAGGTGATTCAAAGTGCTTTACAGAGACATTAGAAACAAAAACAAATAAAAAGCATGATTTAAAATTGATTAAAACAAGCAAACAAACAAACTAATTAACAAACAAACAAAACAGTATATAAAATCAAAACAGATAAAATCAGAACAGTAGATAAAATCAGTAGTTAAATGTAAGTTTTGAAATTTAAGCTTAAAGTGTGGATTTGGTGCTTTATTCAAATGCAGCTGAGAATAGGTGAGTCTTCAACCTGGATTTAAATAAACTGAGTGTTTCAGCTGATCTGAGGCTTTCTGGGAGTTTGTTCCAGATATAAGGAGCATAAAAGCTGAATGCAGCTTCTCCGTGTCTGGTTCTGACTCTGGAAACTGATAAAAGACCGGATCCAGATGACCTGAGGGATCTGGAAGGTTCATACTGGGTCAGGAAGTCACTGATGTATTTTGGTCCTAAACCATTCAGAGCTTTATAGACCAGCATCAGAACTTTAAAGTCTATCCTCTGACGGACAGGCAGCCAGTGTAAGGACCTCAGAGCTGGACTGATGTGGCCCACTTTTTTGGTCTTAGTGAGGACTCGAGCAGCAGAGTTCTGAATGAGCTGTAGTTGTCTGACTGATTTTTTAGGTAGACCTGTAAAGATGCTGTTACAGTAATCAAGCCTACTAAAGATGAACGCATGGACTAGTTTTTCCAGGTCCTGTTGAGACATCAGATCTTTTATCCTTGAAATATTCTTGAGGTGATAGTAAGCTGACTTTGTTATTGTCTTAATGTGTTTCTCTAAGTTTAGGTCTGCATCCATCACTACACCCAAATTTCTCGCCTGGTTTGTGGTTTTTAGGTGTATAGATTGAAGTTCTCTGGTGACCTGTAATCGTTTTTCTTTGGCGCCAAAGACTATTACCTCAGTTTTGTTTTTGTTTAGCTGGAGAAAATTGTGGCACAACCAGTCATTAATTTCCTCGATGCATTTACCAAGAGCCTGTACAGGGCCTTGGTCTCCTGGTGACATTGTGATATATATTTGTGTGTCATCTGCATAGCTGTGGTAGTTTATTTTGTTGTTCTTTATAATCTGTGCCAGTGGGAGCCTGTAAATGTTAAACAGAAGGGGCCCCAAGATGGAACCTTGGGGAACTCCACATGTGATACTTGTCTGCTCAGATGTGAAGTTACCTATTGATACAAAGTATTTCCTGTTTTCTAAGTATGTTTTGAACCAGTTTAGTACAGTTCCTGAAAGACCTGCCCAGTTCTCCAGTCGTTTGAGTAATAAGTTGTGGTCAACTGTATCAAATGCTGCACTGAGATCCAGTAAAACTAAGACTGACATTTTTCCACTGTCTGTATTCAGACATATGTCATTAAACATTTAGATGATCTTGTCAACAAACTTAGGTAAACTCACATCACTTACAACCCAAATTCCAACAATAAATATCAGCTCATTTTAAATTTGATGGCAGCAACACAAGTCAATAAAGTTGGGACATCGCCCCTCTTCTTTTAAGAGCCTATAAACATCTAAGAGAACTGAGTAGCTAAACTATAAAAGTGAATGGTCCTTGTTGAGTCTGCGCTTCAGCAGGCCCGCTAGTTCAGACTTATCACCCATGAAGAATGCAAGGCAGAACAGCTCAACCGGTTTTCACATGCTATAGCAAACGACTCCAAAGAACCAGCACCCACAGTTTCACAAACACCCATTGTAAAACCATCCTGTGGTGCGTCATAAAACTAAGGCACTGTGTGTGTGTGCATGTGTGTGTGTGCATATACAAGCCTGTGTATATGTGTGTGTGTGTGTGTGTGTGTGTGTGTGTGTGTGTGTGTGTGTGTGTGTGTGTGTGTGTGTGTTTATGTGACGTCCTGCTGATCACAAAGGGTCATCTCCCCTCACCCCTTTATCTGGCTTAGCTTCTTCCAACGGTTTACCATATACAGGTGAGGACATAAATGGCAGGAAGTAAAACATACTCACTAAATAAGGACAGAGAATTTTCACATAGGATGTCTCTACAGTTAAACACTACAGCTAATTACCTCCCTCACCATTCAACAGGCTGGGGATGGTAACAGAAACAGAAGAATGTCTTTGATCATACAATTTAAGGCAAGGCGTACAAATTTAAGTAACACAATGACAACATTTAACAATTTCAACCTAACAGTCCTAAGTTCCAAGAGATCCTCCAAATGGCCTATTAAAAGTAATAAAAGTAAAGTAAAAGAAGGTAAAAGGGCCACTTGCAGGACCTCTGGGATATTTATCTGAAAGTGTTGCTCTAAAACATATTTATAGTTTTCAACATTGATGGTGCCTATCCTATTGAATTATCACTAATGACCCCACAGACACACACACACACACACACACACACACACACACACACACACACACACGGCTGCTGTTTTTTGAACTGAGTGGTGAAAGCAAGTCAAATAGTTTTGTATTTTGTTTTGTTTTTTATGATTTGGTTTCACCAAACTGAGCTCAAATTAAATTTAACTGAGCTCAAATCACAATCATTCAAGAATATTTTGCAACCATATTTACTCTCAAAAGATGATGGCTCATTACTTTCTCTCCAGATTTTAATATTAATTTTTAGATTTTATTATATTATAATTTTTTTTTAATGCTTTAGAAATGTCTTAACCCATTTTAGGAGTTTCAGCAATTATATTTCTTTGCTTGATGGAGGCCAGTAATTTGACCTTTCTGAAATGGACTAACATATTTTTCATTACTACAGGATATGTCTTCCTAAATAACCGCTTAATAAATAAGATGCTACTTCAGGGTTAGGGTTAAATAAGCTATTGGTTGCCAAAATTATTAAACATTATTACTGATTACTGCAGTAAGTATGAATGGGAAAGCTATAGACTATTTGCTTGGTTAAATCCAGGTGTTTTGGGCTTTTTGTTTTGTCAGGCACGCTTTCTTTAGTCTCATTCACATTAGATTAAGAAGAAGTGACATAAAAGCTGGAGACCATAAATTTGGTCAGCATAAAGAATTTACTAATATTAAATCATAATTTATTAAAGGTCATTTTTTGTGTAAGTGCTGAGTTTAAAGATCTTCAGTTAGGAGCAACTAGTTCATCCTAATATTTACTTCTTTCCTTCTGTGGCCTTCAATCCTGTAAGATTATGAAAACTCACTGAAACAAATTGGGATCATTCTCATAAATATAAATACCACCAACGACACAATTGTGCTCCAGTGACTTTGTAGAATACAACATGCTGTGTTACAGTTATAGTCAGACCTCTTCTGGGATCTGCAGAGGAGGCATTCAATTAACCACAACATTATAAATTACTACGTACTCACATATAAACTCTACTATATGTGAGACTTTATAGAGACACAGCATGGATAGTGTCTGACTGATACTGTAAAAATATAATGTGATGTTTCGAGGCAGCGTATTAGGAGCAGGTGAAGGGTTGGTATCACATTCCCAAACACTCCTGTCTGTGATTAAAAGTCTTTTGTGACTAACAGTGTCATTCAGGTTTTGTGTTTTCTAATCCATTTTTCTTTCTGTCTTGATGTCTTGTTTTCAGCTCACTTTAGTTTCATTTTGCATTTACTAGTTTCACTTTGGTTTTTACTGTTTTGAAATGTTCCGTTTTATTTAAGCTTTCATTAGTTTGTGTGTTGTTGTTTTTTTAATAATTATAACATTTAGGGTATTTGTCAGGGGTATATTTTTAAAAGCATTGAGCAGATATTACATTACAAATTGCAAACACGTGCACTAAAGCCTTACTGAGCAGGCTGTGATGACAAATTTGACCAAAGGGACAAAGACTATAATTAAAGACATTTCCTCTATAATTTTATTGAAGCTTGTTGTTGTTGTGTACAGTATTGTTTTCCACATTGTTTTCACATCTAGTTATAGGTTCTAGTTTAGTTTTTGTTAACTATAATAACTTTGGCACAGACACAGTGATGAGAGCTTTCTATGTGACCTTAAAAACCTTTTGCTATCTTATTATGACGTTTGTGTCTCTCTTAGTGCTGGAGTCGGGAGAACTGGCACTATCATTTCCCTGGATGTGCTGCTTCAGCAGCTGGAGAAAGAACAAGCAGTCGGCATCAATGCCTTCGTACACAAGATGAGACTGAGCCGACCGTACATGGTGCAGACGGAGGTAACTGTGTTAAACTGCTTCTGATTGAGCCACCACTTCCTTAATTAGCTAATGTATTTCTTTATAGTCACAGCTGGTGACACAACACACAGACAGCACTTTATTCATCATAAGATATGCAGTTGTTTTTTTGTTTGTTTGTTTGTTTTAAATTGAGGTCCTTATTGTCCATCCTTTCATCTTAAAATATGAGTTTGAAAGATTTTTTTCTATTGTTCAATTTCTGTTTTCAAATTTTGTACACATTAACCAGCAGATGACTCCTTAAAATATTTTTAAAAAATCTTTAATGCCCAGTTTGTTCATTGTACATGTTACAGTAAAATAGGGCGATTTGATTCCAATTCACATGGTCCCGAATTGATTCGATCCACGGTTCGATTCGATTTGAATCTGAGAAATTTTGCCTCAGTCAGAAATATTATAATTCTGATCACATATCAGTACATATTTTTATATTTATAAAAAGAAAGCTGACACTTGCGAGAATTTATCAAAAGTGTAAGCATCACAGCAGATGCCTTTGTGTTAAAGTAACTGAGGAAAAAACAGAAAAACATGAAGGCGACTTTCCTTGCCTGGGATTTTATAGCTTTCTTTCAACATTGCAGCACAGTTTCAAAAATAAAGCATTCCAATTCTTTTAATAAACAAAAAGGTCCAACAAGCTTTGTTTTATGAAAAAATTTTTTTAGCTCTCTTACTTAAAAAGATGTAGACATAGACACAAAGACAAATACTGTCCAGAATGTCACAAACAGGACTATAATAAAATTTCAATCAAGTGTTTTGCTGTAGAGGTGGGCTTGGATAACGTAAAATCAATTCATTAAAACCCTAAATCGATTTTTAATACTAATTATATTTTTCCCGAAATGCCAGAATCTCAGGTTAAACCTCACAAAATTTCAACAATCACCAAACAGCTAAAACAGTAAATGAAAGCAGGTACACGGATTCTGCACAAAGACACAAACACAAAGCGCGGACCCATCGACAGATCAGAAGCAGTGAGATCTCTCACCCGACGGCATGGGCAGGGTCGGGGCTGAAAGCTGACAGCTCACTGATTCCCCTCCGTCGGCGGATCCGCGATTTGTATTTACGCCCTTTTTGCGCTAGATTCAGAAGCTGCAGGTTTTTATCTCTCTCCAAACAATATTGACTGAACCAGCAGCAAATGAAGATCCAAACTACGCTTCACATTTCGCTTCACGTAAACATCATCATGAATTAGTTTTGCTGTTTTGCTCCCACCACGATAAAATCACACTTCATGCAGAGTTCGCTGTCTCTCTCCAAGAACAGTTTCCCATCTAAAAATCTTTTTTCTGCATTATTCGCTTGCTTATTATGCACAAGGCTACCGTTGTTTACAGCGCTGTTGGCCGCTGCTTTTTTTTCCCTTTCACTTGCTTCCGAAAAGAAAGACTCATTTCTGCTGTTCAATAGGCTACTGAACAAATTTAAACTTTTTAAAATCATCCAAAATTGCAAAATGCTTAGCTGTGTCTCTAATAAAACCCCTGTAACTTTGCTCTGTCTCACTTCAGCAGCATCAGGTAATGTTCAGATGTTGATTAATGACTTAATGTTTCGTTTTTGATCTACTGCAGAATATTTTATGGTTAGGGTTAGGGGTTAGGGCAGAACTACTGCCTGTAAAGATCATAATATATTATGATATATTATGATCTTTACAGGCAGTAGTTCTGCATTTCAAATAACCAAAAACGTCTGGTATTTCCTTTTCAGTCCCAGTACATTTTCCTGCACCAGTGCATTATGGACAGTCTGCAACCAAAAGACACGAATGAAGAGAACATTTATGAGGATATATGTGAGAACACATACGAGACGCCAGACAGCATATACGTCAATGCCACTGCACTCCAAGAGCTCCATCGGCACAATGTAAATGCCTAGTATTAACCCTGCACTTAATCTTTTATGCACCCAATGAAAAACTATTTGTCTATGAGCAATATTTTGGTTTTAAACTACTATGCAAACTATTACATCTTAACTACACTTCAGATCTTATTTAGTTTGCATCTCTTCTAAATGTGTGATATTATAATTGTTGTTTTTGTGTGAGAAAATAGCCCTCTGATGACTTGGGAATGTTAAAAATGTCATGGTTCTGGGTCCTTTTCACCCATCATGTTGAGTTTCTTCTATTCTAGTGATATTTTGTATTATGGTTTATGTTCAGGTTCATTTATAGTCTTAGTTGTTCTGTTTTGAATTTCTTTATACTCCCTGTTTAGTTCTTGGGTTGTTAGGTTTCCCCTTGTGTCTTTGCCTCTCTCTCTGTGTCTGTGTTTATGTGTTTGTATGAGCCGTTGCGTCTTGTCTCCCTCCTTCTTTTCCATTCTATGTTTCCTGAGCCCATCATGTCTCCTCTCTCTCCCTCATGTTCCCTTGCTCCCTTTCGTCTGCCTTTCCTCCACTCCTCTGTCAAACTCATGTGTCAGTCATTCATTCATTTCCTGTTCTATTGTGAAGGTCTTGTGTTCCATGCTCAGTGTGTTTAGTTTTGGTTCCCTGGTGTCGTCATGTCTAATTTGTCTCAGCTCTGTTCCGCATGTATTTTCTGTTTCCTCGTCATTGTACTGTGTATTTAAGCTTCTGTTTCCCTCAGTCCATTTGCGTTCTCACGTAATTTGTGAATGTTGTATATGGGCTGATGTAGAGGGTGATTATTAGACGGGTAATTAAAAGCATTAAAAGCACAATTACCACAGTGACTCTAAAACATGACTGCACTGCAGGAGTATCTGTAGTGTATCGTGAGATGTTAAATGCAGTTTAGTATATACATTGCAACTGAGAAAAAATGAGTCTGTAGCCAGACTGTGACATACACTGACCATGCACTTCACAGGTACACCACTTCAGCTGCTTGTTAATGCAAATATCTAATCAGCCAATCACATGGCAGAAACTCGGTGCATTTAGGGATGTGGATAGTTTTTTAGTGTCTGTCTGAGCAGAAAAATGCAATTGTTAATTATCTGCTTAGATCACACAGGTACCTGAAGGCGAAATATAACAAGCAGACACATTTTTCTTTAAGGAGTCACAATAGAAGTCATCAGGAATTGATATCTGATGTATAATTCTTATAATTTGGATCCTTAAATAAAATAGACTGAAGGTTTAATGTAACTACTCGAGAAGATGGAGTGATGAAGAGATTGTGATTGTGATGTATTATAGAATGAAATTTAAAATAGCTTATCAAGAATATGCTCATGACTGCACATCTAAATTTAAAATTTTCTGTTTATATTTTCACGGACATTGTATGTTTTAATATACCTTTGTGTGAAATTAAATATATATGCTCAAACTGATTTAGCTTGTGAAAAAAGCACCCGTGATTTGTTAAAATTGTCACTTATGATGCAAATTGTTCACAAATAAATAATATATATAATATTTACTTTTGAATGATGTCAAAAACAAAATCATTTTTCTGCTTAATGAATGTTTATTATATTCTATATGTAATTAGAATTGCATTTAAATTTAGTTCTTAAATTTACTTTTAAATTTACATAATCATACCATTTATATTTAGACAACAGCATGAGAATGCACAGAACAGACATATTTATGTATAATTAGTTCACAGAAACATACCAAAATATTACAAAATAATCAGGTTATATGAATTAGTTTCTTCATTTTGATCTGAGCATCATTAGTACATTAAATAAATATAAATGGGTGCTAATGAAGATTGTTAGCATCTGTTGGTCATTTGTAATAACAAACTAATTCAACCTCCAACAACAACAAACCATAACAACAGGAACATGGAGATAACGAGGACAGCAAAAGACAGCAATAAGGAAACTCAGTAATCTGGTGAAATCTTGTCAAAAGTGCTGCAGGAGATGATGTTTCACTAACAATCTCCTGAAAGAATGACCCAAATCTTCAGGTTTTGGTAAAGATGTCAACATCTGCATGGCTCAGTTTACGTCCAGTGATTGTTACGACAGCAACTTGGAACCATGAAGACTCTGCTCTTATGTCCCTGTGGATGTAAAACAGGATTCATAATCAGTGAGATCCAAGCACAGTCTGAAAGCTATATATATATTTATTTTTTCCATTCATATTCAGACTCACTTAAGAGTCTTGTTAGAGACCAGGACAGGTGTAGCTGCTGTCAGGATCCAGCCCGCTGGAGATGAACTGCACAAATCCTGGCCTATTAGAGCGAATGCGGGACTTGATCCAGGACTGGTAACGGGACACTCTGGAGTAGACTCCTGGCAGATTGGGCCGAGCACAACCAGATCCAAAACTTACAATTCCAGACTGGACCCAAACAGAGCCCTGTTTACTCACCATTGGACCTCCTGAGTCTCCCTGTAGAGATAAAGAGGACACATCTGAGAATCTTTGAAACACCTGGTTATGTAACCAAATGAGATGATGAAGCCTACCTGACATGAGTCTTTGCCTCCTGCCAGAACACCAGCACAGATCATGTTGTCTGTGACTGTGCCCACTCCATTCAGGCAGTTACACTGTCTGTTTCCCACAACTGGCACCTCCACTTCTTGCAGCGTTTGAGGGAAGGGTAAGGCCACTGATGGGATGCAAGACGAGGAGCTGTTTACACACAAACCAATGAACCACAGAACACATGAACACTGAAACACCAACAACAGCCTCACCTCCCTCCTTGACTGCACCCCAGCCAGTCACCCAGCTATCAGTGCCATTGTTGAACACACTGCCACTCGCTGCCAGGCACACAGGTCTGATGTAGTCAGTGAATCTGACTGGTGAGGAGAGTCTGAGCAGAGCGATGTCGTTGTTGTTGGTCATACTGTCATAGTTTGGGTGCAAAATGATTTTGACAACATTTCTGGACACCTTATTTGGATTTGCACCCTGCAGGCTCTGAAGACCAAGAGAAACCGTCCACCCAGAAGGACTTGAACTAAAGTTATAGAAATGAAAAGAAAATATAGACGTTTTGACAAAAAAATGTACTGTAAACATTTGTCATTATGCTGCATTTGAGCTGGAAGAGTAAGAAAGCTTGGGTCAGTTTTTCAACATTTATGTTCATGAAATGTTTCAGGAATTACATAATTTTTAGAATTTCCAATCTGGTATTTGCCTTTTAGACAAATGTTAGTCAAAGTCCTGTTCTAGCTGGATCAGTTAGGTATAAAGATTAAACAGATGTTTGTGTTACTCACCCAGAGAAGCAGTGAGCAGCAGACATCACCCACTCTTTGTTGATGAGGGAACCGCCACAAAAATGTTTACCACGTAGCTGCACGCTGACCTGCCACGGCCAGTATCCAGGTGGAGCATCTTCACCTCCGACTATCCTGCCGTTGAGTGGAGCAGTGCCACATACTGAAACAAAGATCAGCAGGATCAAACTTCAGAAGCAACATAAATCATTGTAGGAACACGGAAAACATTTTTTCTGTTTTTATCTGGATCCCGGTTAATTTTTTTATTTTAAAATACATAATTAATATTAAAAAATAATAAATTTGAATTAATGATTTGTTTTTTTAATCAGAGAAACTGTTGTTTTACCTACCATCAGGCTGAGCATTTGATTCTGGAAAGAAACACAACAGGATCAGTGTTGTTCATGAGAGGAGACAATTTTAAAAGGTTTTAAGTGAAAATATATATTTGCATTTATATTTTAAGTCAAAACATTTATGTTGCATGCACATGTTGGCATAAGCCTGACTTACCTGCTGCCAGGAGGCTCACCAAAGCAAATAAATGAGTCCACTGCCTCAACGCCATTGTGTAAATTCACAGTTCTTGTGTGTCCCTCTTTTGTACTTGTCACCCAGCTAGCAGTGAGTGGCAAATATATAAGCAGAGTGTCACCTGCCACTATGTTTGCCCTGCCCATGTGCACATCCCACTGCCAGAAAACTGAAGCATTTCCTTCTACCTTTAATTTCTGGGACAAAGATTTAAAGACCACAGTGCAATTTAAAAAATATATATAATTTTCTTTATATGTCATATTTGTAATAAACACGAATATTGGCAGTAGTTTTTGTTACAGACTTCTGCCCTTTTTACAGTTCTGTACTTCTTTCCACATTAATGTTCTCAAAGTCATCGAAAAACCTCCCTGTGGATTGTGAACCAAATAAGGAGATTAAATATGTAAAATATCCAAAGACTGAGTCAGCGTCATCTGCTGAGATTGTGGTGAAATTCTGTACAAGTCAGTCAGTTTACTATATCAACATAAAATGATATTTCAGTGACAAAATATTTACTGGTTTTGTCATGTGTTTTAATGACTATCCAGTATCATGTTGTCATGATGTGACAACTATTTACATCACATTCAGAAAACATTATGACTAATTCCCTTTACACCCTAACACTAAAATTGTTCCTGTTAATTTTTTGCCTCGTCATGAATCATTCCATACTTCATGGTTACAAAACAGAAACATAATATCTATAGATGTTTATAAAATACTTTTTTAAAAAGTCACCTCTGATATTCTAAACTGCCTGAAATCAAAGATTTATACAGCTATAACCATGTTAAAATATTTTGTAAGATAACCAAGCCAAATGCACCGTGAGACTGAAGCAACTTTCTGCAGAGCTCTGAGACATTCACAATATCAACCAACAGATCTGCTAAGGCTATAAAGAATGGCCACAATGGCCAACGAAAGTAGTCTGATAGGCTTCTCGAAGTAACAAAGAACCTGGTGATCATTCCAACTAAGCTTCAGAAATCCTGTAAACAATCTCAGTGCAACACTCCAGCATATCTTAGATTTATGGCAGTGGTCAGATGTTTGGTCTCAGTTCTACCATGATGAGTGTGGCATCAATAATCAGCTGCTCAATACAAGTCAGCATAACAGTGAAAGCATTGTGTTATAGGAATGTTCTTCAACTAATTAAAACCTGTTAAGAATGATCAGAAACTGAATGTAGAAACGCAAAGAGACATTATTAAGGTAAATCTGGAGCTCTAAATGTACCACAGGCCCAGAATGAAGGTCTTAAACTAAAGAAATCTACCATAAAAAAGAAAAAAAAAATTTCTCAATTGCTGGTTTGTTGTCAGCACTCAGTTTAATGGAACTGGTGACTTTCACATCTGGAAAAAACACAATTAATGCTGAAAAGTATATACACATATGCTCCCATCCAGATGGCATATTTTTTTAAAAAAAGGCCTTGCATATTTTAGCAAGACAATGTTTAACCACAAACTGCACTGATTACAAAGGCATACCTTTGCAGAAGACGAGTCGAGGTGCTGAACTGCCCTGCCTGCAGGCCAGACCATTCACCAACCCAAAACTGAAAATTTGGCCTATCAACCATTCCTTTAACGTTAGCTAGTAATGACTTCATGTACTTCTTCACAAATAAAATTTTAAGAGAATTTTAATTTTAAGAGTAATTTTTAGAGAAAAAAATTACTCATTATCATCTCACACATGTAGTGTTATCTACAGCTCCTTTCAGTACCATTTATTTAGAGTCTTTTTCTCCAATTGTTCTGTCTGAGTTAATTGCAGTAATTACTTCCTCCAAACCATCAACATGTCTTTTAGAGCCCATTGCTACAAGACTGCTCTAAGAAGTCCCACAATTAATTACTCCAACCAGTCTCTAATAATTAGATATGTACCACAGGCCTTCAAGCTGGCAGTAGTTCAACTGGAACTTATAAGGCCATCTTATGAGGCCATCTCTTGGCCCAGCAGTCTTAGCTAATTATAGGCCAATCTCCAACCTTGCTTTTCTCAGAAATTCTTGAGAAAGTAGTTATAAAACAGCTAACAGATCATCTGCAGAGGGCTGACCTATTTGAAGAGTTTAAGTCAGGTTTCAGAGCCCATCACAGCACAGAAACAGCTTTAGTGAAGGTTACAAATGTTACAAATCTTCTTCAGTGTTCGATACCATTAGATCCTATCGACCATAATATTCCATTAGAGTGATTAGAGCATTACAGCAATAGAGTATTACAAGTACTGCACTGCAGTGGTTTGTATCATATCTATCTAATAGACTCTAATTTATACATGTAAATGGAGAGTCCTCTTCACACACTAAGGTTAATTATGGAGTTCCACAGGGTTCCGTGCTAGGACCAATTCTGTTTATATTATACATGCTTCCCCTGGGCAGCATCATCATCACTCTGAATGGCATTACCTTGGCCTCCAGTAACACTGTGAGGAACCTTGGAGTTATTTTTGACCAGGATATGCACCTTCAATTAAACAAATATGTAGAACTGCTTTCTTCCATTTGTACAATCTCACTAAAATTAGAAATATCCTGTCTCAGAATCACGCTGAAAAACTAATTCATGCAATTATTACTTCTAGGCTGGACTACTGTAATTCATTATGATCAGGATGTCATAAAAACTCCCTGAAAAGCCTTCAATTAATCCAAAATAGTGAATACCGTATCACCTAGAGCACTTTGCTCTCGCACTGCAGGCTTGTTGTTCGTAGAGTATTTAAAAGTAGAGGCAGAGCCTTTAGTTTTCAGGCCCCCCTTCTGTGGAACCAGCATCCAGTTTGGATTTGGGAGACAGACACTATCTGTACTTTTAAGATTAGGCTTAAAACTTTCCTTTTTAAAAAGCATATAGTTAGGGCTGGATCAGGTGACCCTGAATCCTCCCTTAGTTATGCTGCAATAGGTCTAGGGTGCTGGGGCATTCCCATGATGCACTGAGTATTTCTTCTTCAGTCACCTTTCTCACTCACTATGTGTTAATAGACCTCTCTGCATTGAAACATACTTGTTATTAATCTCTTCCACAGCATGTCTTTTGTTCTGTCTTCCTTCTCTCACCCCAGCCGCTTGCGGCAGATGGCCGCCTCTCCCTGAGGCTGGTTCTGCTGGAGGTTTCTTCCTGTTAATTCAATTCAATTCAATTTTATTTATATAGCGCCAAATAACAACAAAAGTCGCCTCAAGGCGCTTCATAAAAAGGGAGATGTTCCTCCCCACTGTCACCAAGGTGCTTCCTCATAGTGGGTCATATGATTGTTGATGTTTTTTTTTGTCTGTATGTATTATTCTAGGGTCTACCTTACAATATAAAGTGCCTTGAGGTGACTGTTGTTGTGAATTGGTGCTGTATAAATAAATTGAATTGAAAATGGAAAATTTAATTTGTCCCTGGGGCATTCTAAGTGTAGAATGTAAAAAAGAATTTACACAATTGTATGATGAGCTTCCCATGACAAAATGTGACAAAATGTTAGGGGGAAAACACTTTCTGAGAGTACTGTATGACTTATCTAAAAGAAAAGTCTAAAAAAAAAAACCAAAACAAAACAAAAAACACTACAGTCTGGCATCAGCTAGTTGAGTTATTCATCTTGTTCCTGCAAAAGACAGCTCATGATATAAATCACTGGATTTGGTCATTATAATTAAAAATAGCAGTCACCAGATGATGGTTAGGGAGGGTGGATTGTTATCATGTCCTCATACATGCAGACAGGCGATAAATGTGGGGATTAGGTGTCTTTGTAATGTTGTAGGGGTTTAATTCTGATTCTATGTATTTATATGTATGTATGTATGTATTAGTTTGCATACAATTTTATGTGTTTCATTCGACATTTGTCCACACTAGACTCTGTTCAGGGAGGTTGCTGTGGTCTGCTAGTAGATCCACTAGCCACCAAGCATTACTGTTCTGTCCTGCTTCCTTCTCCCTTATGCTCTTCCAGTATTGCTCAGTCTGGTCGAGTCTGAGATGCTGTTCTCATATTGTTCCCCTGCCACTCAGAGTACAGCTTCGATGGTTCTGTGGAGAACAGCCGATTTATTCTCCTGCCTTCTATTTGACTGCATGTTGGCTGTTCACAGCAAAATCTTCCAAATACAAGCACCACACCTCCAATCAACTCAACTTTTTTTTTCCTTTTTCAGGCACAGTTTCTGTAGATATTTTTCTGTGCTATTTTATCATCTATCTGAAGAAGCTTTGTGCTGCACTTTAAGTCTACACCTTTTAGACCTTACAACTTTTTGCGAGTTCATCTCATTATTCTTGCTTTTCTGCTTGCTTTTTTAGCAGTTCTTTATATTTCTGTTATATTTCTACATAAGTCACCATCAAGTGTGGGATCTACCAAGGAGATGCACTGTCCCCACTACTGTTCTGCAAAGGCCTGAGCCCCCTCAGTGATATCATCAAAAAGACTGTCTACTTTGGAATGGAGCAGTCATCAGCCATGTTCTCTACATGGATGACATCAAGCTGTATGCCAAGAGTGAATGAGACAATCGATTTATTGAGCCACACCACCAGGATATACAGCAGTGACATCGGAATGACTATTCAGATTGGAGAAGTGTAGTTGGATGATACCAAAGAGAGGGAAAAACTGAGGGGGCTTGAACTACCAAAAGGCAACATTGCAGACATTGAGGACAGCTACAAGTACCTGGGAATCCCACAGGCAAATGGGAACGACGAGGAGCCCGCTAGGAAAGCTGCAACCACCAAGTACCTGAAGAGGGTCAGGTAAGTCTTGAGGAGTCAGCTGAACGGTAAGAATAAGGGCTATCAACACCTACACCCTGCCCATGGCCAGGTACCCTGCTGGCATAATAAGCTGGTCAAAGGAGGAGATAGAAGCCACTGAAATCAAGACAAAGAAGCTCCTGGCCATACATGAAGGGTTTCACCCCAAGTCCAGCATCCTGAGGCTGTATGGTAAGCACAAGGAAGGAAGCCGGGGACTAGTGAGTGTCAGCACCACAGTCCAGGATGAGACAACAAACATCCATGTATACATCAGTAAGATGGCCCCAACAGACCCTGTGATCAGCGAATACCTCAGGCAGCAGAAACCCAAGAAAAAGGAAGAGGAGGGGGAACCATCATGGAAGAACAGAGGAAGTAACTGACATACATAAATCCTACCAGTGGCTGGACAAAGCTGGACTGAAATAAAGCACAGAGGCGCTAATCATGGCAGCACAGGAACAAGCTCTGAACACAAGATCCATAGAGGCTGGGGTCTATCACACCAGGTAAGACCCAAGGTGCAGGCTGTGTAAAGATGCCCCTGAGACAATCCAGCACATAACAGCAGGGTGCAAGATGCTAGCAGGCAAGGCATACATGGAACGCCATAACCAAGTGGCCAGAATAGTATACAGAAACATCTGTGCCGAGTATGGCTTCGAAGTCCTGAGGTCAAAATGGGAGAAACTCCCTAGGGTGGCTGAGAATGACCGAGCTAAGATCCTGTGGGACTTCCAGATACAGATGGACAAAATGGTGATGGCTATCCAGCTGGACATAGTAGTGTTGGACAAGCAGAGGAAGATGGCTGTAGTGATTGACATAGCGATACTGAATGACAGCAACATCAGGAAGAAGTAACACAAGAAGCTGCAGAATTACCAAGGGCTCAGAGAAGAGCTTGAGAAGATGTGGAGGGTGAAGGTGACGGTGGTCCCAGTGGTAATCAGAGCACTAGGTGCAGTGACTCCCAAGCTAGGCGAGTGGCTTCAGCAGATCCCATGAAGAACATCCGAGATCTCTGTCCAGGAGAGCGCAGTCCTTGGAACAGCTAAGATACTACGCAGGACTCTCAAGCTCCCAGGCCTCTGGTAGAGGACCTGAGCTTGAAGGATAAAGACTGCCCGCAGGGGCGAGGGAGCATTTTTATATATATACATTTGTGTGTGTGTGTGTGTTATTTTACTTCTTCATTGTGAAACACAATTTTCAACTCAGTAAAAGGCTGAGTTATAATCACTTCATAAATATATTGTAACTGAATATGGGCTGTTGACCATTGACAGACAAAATCCTTCTAACTTGTTCACTGGACGTCTGCTGTGCACAGCAAATGCAAAGAAAGCCCAGTTCAACCAGAATAGGAAAATAACTAAATATAGCCAGGATTAGCTAACATTTTTGGTGCTATTTGGAGAAAAAATGTACATAATCAGCACTTTTTTACATCACGGCAATGACCTTGTGTTAATCAGAGCGATTTGCACTTTTGTGTGATTGTGTGTTTTGAGTCTTCACACCAGAACTGTGTCAAGAATTTACTTTTTCATCTTCTTTCTCCTGTTTTACTTGTGTAAGCTCAATGTGTAAGCACATTTGTGACATCAAGACATCAACACTGGAACTGTTTTCACTGTAACCTGTACTGTTTCCAACAAGGTAGTCGGGAAAACAGAATTAGAAGACAACGTTACTTTTTGTAGTTCATGCAACTAATCAGTCATTAAAATCTGAAAGAGGTTTATAGGAGAGTTATTGTGCACATGCCACAAGGACAAGCCGTGTATACTCTTTCACCTGCAGTAAAATGCAAAGCATTAACCTTCATATTTTTACCCCACTCCACTGTTTGAGCCAAAACAAAACATGCTAAAGTCAAACTTAGTTATCTCTGGTCAAAATTTGTTACAAAAGAGAAGTATAGGGAAGTGAAGAGTTCAAGATATGTCACTAGTGTTAAATTGGAAAAGTATCAGGAAGAAAACTGTGGTGATTAAGAAAAAGAGGAAATAATGAAATGAGAAATTTTCATGAGAAAATATTGCGTAATTTCGTTTGAGCTGTCCAGTCATTCATGAACTGCCATCTTTTTGGAAGCTACATAAAAACAAAAAGTTTTCAGCAGTGGAAAATATTACTTATTTGTTACTAAAAATAACACAACATATAAACTGATATATTTTTATAATAAGGTTAGTGTAATGTTGGTCAGTGTATATCTACAGAAATCACTTAAATTTGATATAATCTCACCATGTTTACAAGTTAGTCTGCTGGTGATGAATCCCAGGCTACCTTCTCAGGAAATTCTGACTAATTTTGGGTGAAATAAAATGACAACAGTCATGTTATGGAAAGCTTTGATTACAGTCAAAGTTAGTTAAGTCATAGAGAATGACTTGACCAGCTGATTTGATGTGACTGAAACCCGGTCTAGGATGACACACCAACATGATTCAAATGACAGTTTAGAGGGCCAGTGATTTGAATTCTACAAACGTTATCACACTGAACAGATTTTCATACACTCGAAGTTATTAAAAAGTGAAGCCAGGAAGCATAAAGTGATTGTATTTTTTAGATTTGTATTTTCTTTTACTTTTGATTGATTATGCTACAGAAAGTTCAAGAAGTCTGTGCTCTCGTGTCTGCCTGGATTCCAGAGTGTTTACACTTTACATGTGCTATACTTATCTAAATTTAATTCTGTTATCATCACTCTGATTCCATTATCTTCTTGCCCACCTTCAGCAAGCCAATTAGTCTCTCTTTCTTATTATTTATTTATTTATTATGAGAACTTAGTGCAAGTCTGTCATTCTGCCCTTCTGGCTACAGGCCAAAGCTGGCCTGTAAATGAGTCCAATCCAGAGGATGGTTTTGAAAAATGTGAAATCTGCAAAGGAGAGCATTAATGTGTTTTCAGTATGCATGGGAAGCGCCAGGATTCTATTTTCTTATGAACCAGAATCATTTGTAATTACTGAATTAATGTTTTTGATACTACCTCTTCTATTTATTACACTCACATGTGTAAAAGAAAACAATACCACATCTTTCATTACTATTTTTGCTGTGAATTTTAAAGACCAATATACACCATTTAATCACTTAAAGACTGGAATTAAAAGTGTAATTAGATAGATATTGTATAGATATATAAATAATGTGTAAATATCTTATTCAGCGATTACTCTCATATAGACATGGCGAGAAAAACGGAGACTGGTGGGTGAGCTCAGTAAAATATGTCAATAGTCAATATAATTTTGTTGAAGCACACTGTTTATTACGGTTACTGCCTGCTGTCTTTAACAGTCTCAATGTTTTTCTTGCCTTGGTTGGATTTGGATTTCTCCAAAAGATGTGCTCATCACCATTACTGACAGTCTGTTATAATAAGTCGTTTTGTTGGAATTGCGGGGCTTGTCTGCCTCATTTGTTTCACAGAGCAGCATTAAAAAGATGTGGCGATAGTCACATTGGCCAGCAGATGTCACTGTGGAGATTGTTTCAGATTGTTTCGAAGGCTCGGTACATTTTCCTGCGCAAACGGTTCAAACTTGTCATCTTACTTATTATTTTCATCAGTTCTCAGGTAAGTAAGAAATAGAAAAAGCATTAAATGTAAGAAATTGAGGTGTTTGCACCATGAAATAACAATACACATTTTACCATATTAACTGTTTTTGTCGTTGTCCTTTTGAACCACAGTTGAAATAAATTTAATTTTAATAATCAGATTTTTACTTTGAAGGCGAGCTAATGAGCTGCCACTGCTTGTTCTTTTTTATGACATATGGTCTAATAAATTAGTTAAAAACTGTACATATTTAATGATGCACACTTTATTAGATATATTTGTTTATTTTTTATCATCCTTTTTTTTTGTTTTTTGTAGGTCCGGTGACTTTCTTGGGGAGGACGGGTAACTTGAAAAGTCGTTCCAATAAAGTTTGTTTGAACTGCTATTAAATAGACATTTATCTCCATCTGCTGGTAGGACTGAGTAAATGTAATGTGGAGACCTGTATAGCCACTTTTAACACATTTGACCATATAACAGCCCAGAATTCAATCACAACAACAGTCAGAATTCAAAAATGTGTTTTAATCATTACAAGTTAATAACAATATACAAAAGTAGCTGCTGCACAACAAAGTTTCTGTATTGAGAACCAACTTATAGATATTCTGATATTAGAGTTAAATCTCCAGTTGTTTTTCTGTGAAAATACTGAATGTAAACTCATGTAAACACTGGCAAAATACTGTGAGATGAATCCAGCGGGGTTTCAGGAAGGCAGGGAGGGAACATTTGTTACATTTCACAGGCAACACTTTCTATCTGGCTTTTTCCTTAATTTCCTGAACTGCTCTCCTCCGTTTCAGGTTGGTGTAGAGCAATGCAAAGTTGACAATATACGTGGAGACACAGACCATGCAGAAGTCTCCCAGAACAAATGCGAGAATAGATGCAAGATAGAGTGAACCGGCCACAGAGACCCAGGAGGAGAAGACCAAAAAAGCTGCTGCTTTTTTAGACACAGACAGTCCTGTAAATAAAAAAGTCAAATAGAGAGGATATCAGGACCTCAGTCAAACATAGTACATCATTGGGAAATTCCACACAGTCTCACGTCCAGAGTGGAGTAAATGTATTGCTCCATATACATATTATGCAATCTTCAAATACCTGAAATACTTGTGCTTGCCATGGATCACAAACACATTGACTTGCAAATGATATTCTGAATAAAAAGCTGTCAGCAATGCACTGTAATTTAAAGAAGACAATCACAGACTAACCAAGGCCCATCTGCAGAGTGTAAAATATGATGCCAAGAACACTGTTGGGCTGGTTTAGAGGACTATCTTTGGCCACAAAGTACTGGACCAAACCAAAACCACGTCCCCATCTGCCAGAAAGAAAGAAGTAACAGTCAGGGCAGCAATTTCTTCAAAATAAAATGAACAATATTTTTTTTTCTTTCTTTATTCCAATGAAATATAATCAGCCTTACAGAGATATGAAATGTGATATGACCATTTAAATGTACACAAAAGGTATCTATGGCCAAAATGCTTACTTTCAGTAACTTAATACATGTAAATGTTCTATGTAATTTTGTTACATAAGTACAATGTTAAATGTTAAATTTAAGCAAATGAAATTTACTTGAATGGTATACACAGTTTATAATCAACATATTTTAATTAATGATTATTTATTTTAATAAATAAACCTTCGATTTTATACATTACAGCTAAATTTTACTTAAAATTATTGCTTCATGTTTATGAGGGCAAAGAATTATTTCTTGAGTGTACAACATTAAGCGTGTAATAAAGACTTATTCTCTTAAAAATGACAAGAAATGTCAAAATAAATGTATATACCTTGTATGCTCACAATGTGAAACGGGAAGCTACTTGCTTTAAAGTTTTTTCAGATAAATTAAGAACACGTGGCAATTCAATGGGGGTAGAAAGGCTAGAAAAAATATGCTAAAGTATCAGCTGGAAGACAAGGTTAGGATCAGATATGGATCAGTGGTCACTTGAAAACAGATCGAGGTAAGCTGATTCTGCACAAAAAGCGCAGGCATGAGGGAAAACAAAAAGCAGGAGTCAAATCATACCTTGAGGTAAAAACTCTGGAGCAGCTTACAGACTCCCCCAGGTCGCACAGCGCTCTGTAATCTGGGTTTCTCTCCCTGGATACCTCGACGTGAAGGGCATAAACAGACAAAACCAAACCGAAAAGGCACAAAAACATGCGTACCTTTCGCTCCCATTTGGGGAACCCCTGAATGGCACCCATTAGGACACTAAAAGATGAATTTATTGCACTAATGTTTTGAAACTGCACGGTCCAGTCTGGTTTCCTTTCAAGCGTCACCGTCCTAGTCAAGACGACGTGTTCGTGCTCAGATTGTCGCTTTTGATTGGTCTGTGCTAGTTTTGCGACTGCTTTTCATTGGACGGTGGAGTCGAGATGTTGGCAGATGGGTGTTTGCACTGTATTTTTCTGTGGACTTCAGTCTGTTTGAGATTTGAGGAATGTTAATAACCACCCTCGCTGTTCATCTCACGCCACTGGAATATTCCACTGCTAAACTATTATACCTGAAAGAGTTTGTTTGTTTGTTTGTTTGTTTGTTTGTTTGTTTGTTTGTTTGTTTGTTTGTTTGTTTTCACTTAACCAAAAGTGTCTGATTTTTTTAAACATATCCACTCGCAAATGCGTCATTAAAATTGAGCTTAACTAGAGGTAACAACTGCTTAATTCTTTAAATAAAGTAACACAACGTGCTTAGTAAGCTGTGAATTATACTATCAGTTTGGGAGATTTCAGTAATATAATTTTCTATGGTTAGTAGTTAGTATATTCTCCAGCTTTGCCATTTGTCATCTGTTTGAGCAGCCTTCGGGCTGAGTTGGATATATGTTATTATATATTATATATAAAGTTAATATAAAGCACCAGCACGGACAGGTATCTTTGCACAAATCTGACTCCTCCTAAAGCAATTGAACTGTGGGGAAAACAGAAAGAACAGAAACAGAAAAAAAAAATCACAAAGATACATAATTATATTTACATAAATAAAGCGGAGACTGACCAGTAATGTGCCGTCTCCCAACTCGTCCTCTGTTCCTATTGGACGAACTACTTTATGTCAGCGCATGTGGTTGGTCCGCAACATGGCACTCAACCCCTACGCGGAACTATATGAGGAAGCGGCAGACAAAAACAAAAGATGGTCGTGCTACTACGGGGTTAAAACGTCAATGCGGGTGTTGTGGGTGACTCACAAGGTGAGCGCACATTCCTTTAACAGAAAACACGTGTCAGCGTTTGTCCGTTTTGTTATATAATATACAGAAATGCGGTTTAACGATTTCTGTGTCTAGAGTGCTCCAGCTTCAGGTAACGTTATTAGCCTACGCCCCTGCGACTAGTGGCGATCATGGTTACGTCTTTGTCGTGCGGTTAGTTTATAACTATGTAGTACAGAAATTAGTGCGTTCTTATAGACAGCCTCTGCTGGGTTTGGCCTTCAGCTTCTCGCATGAAGACTCCAGCTTCATTGTGGAGACGTTAGTAGAGAGCTACAGGTTTGGTTTTGGCCACTTTCACTGCCAGGCCTAACGGGTGTGGAGTTACTGATCACACCTAGTTTGAGCCTACCAGGTCACTCTCACACAGTTTATCAGCGTTTAAAAGTGTGTTTTTATTTACCAGAAGCAGCAGTTTCTTTTTATTTAAGATTTTCTCCTAAATCTCAATTGAGAAAAACTTTGGCATGTGGTGGTGCTGTCTCTATTGTTCCTCAGTACCCACATTAACAGAGGCACTCCTGGGATGGCTTCCATGCGCACAAGTGTTCAAAGAAAATGCTTTTATATGGGCTTAATTTTAGTTTTCAGTAAAACTGATTTTAATGATGACAGAAACACTGCATAGTGTTGCTGCTACAGACTCCAGCATAACACATGTGGGTCAAGCATAAGGTCCGGGGGCTAAAATCGGCCTAGCAGAGACTTTAATCGAAAATGTAAAGGAGAACATACATTTTGTATGTTTACATTTATTTTAATAAATATTACAGCTTTGTCTTGTTGACTCTCCCATGATCACTCATACTACCCCCCAAATAATTAAGTAAATAAATAAACTGGCATAAAAGTTTGTTCTTTAAATATCACTATAGAAAGCTCTGTTTTTACAACAGTGACATTTTCTGTGAATAGAAACTTTTTTGTTTACAAATATAGGGCAGTCCAGACCAGGGGTCTCAAACTCGTGGCCCAGGGGCCATTAAGGATTTTGAATATTGGAAGACGGAGTTTGAGCTTAATAATTTAGACTATTTTAGATACATCCAGATGAGGAACTACCTCCAGCTAAACATCCTTACCAAAACAGAGATGATCCAGTTTTAATAATTTTTCGGAAAGCTTACCTTACTTAAGGATATGATTGGTAAATTATAAAATGGGCTATTGCCCAGGAGGCCCCATTCCACTATTTATATTAAAGAAAGGTGGGAAAAAGAAGGTGACATTTCAATATCAAAAGAGGAATGGCTGATGGCATGTAAATCGATATGGGAATGTCCGAATTCTAATGTGTGGCGGGATTTCAGTTGGAAATGTCTGATGCGTTTTTTTATAACACCAAACCAGATGACTTATTGGCACACGGGTACCCTCGGTTGTTGGAGAAAGTGTGGGGCACAGGAGGCAGGGCACTGGCACATATTCTGGGATTGCTCGAAGATTAAGCCCTTTTGGCACGAGTTCCACAAAGCCTTAATCACCATATTTAAGGCAAATAATATACCTTTACAATTCTCTACTATATTCCTAACTAATCTTGATCATCTGCAGGACATGAGAAATAAATATCTTTTTATGATTCTTGTGACAGCTGCCAAAAAAGCAGTTACAAGATGCCGGCTCCCCCCACTATGTCAGATTGGAGGGACATTGTGAATGAGATTTATGCAATGGAAATAATTACATTCTCAATATGTCTTAAGAAGAATGTTTTTGCCAAGTTATGGTGTGAGTGGGTCAATTTTATTAAGCCTCTTCAACCGGACTTTGTTGAAATCTCATCTGTTTAGAGACTTGAGTGCTGTGTTCTATTTCCTGTTGAGTTCTATGTATGACATTGTTGCCTTCTCTCCCTATGCGTTTTTTTTTTTGTTTTGTTTTTTTTGTTCCCAAAATGTAAAAAGTTTAAAGTGGGGTATATCTGGATATTTTGTTTTTGATGTACTATGTGTTATACTCCATTTGTTTGTTTGAAAATTAAAAAAAAAATAAACAAATAACTTTTTAAACTTTTCTGTTTTTCATTCTTTACAGAAAAATGTCACTTAAGGAGGGCGGAGAGAGTAAAAATGGTCAACTTGTGGCGTCACCTGAAAGAATGGCCACAGACAAAACCAGAGAAAACCAGAACCCACGGGGAGTTGAGGTACCGGGCAGCAACGCAGACACCAGCACAGCAGCTAAAAACCTGGCTTTGCTTAAAGCACATTCTCTAGATGTGAAGTTTGATGTCGGAGAGGAGTATGACATCATAGAAACCATTGGCACCGGGGCCTATGGTGTTGTTTCCTCTGCCAGGAGGAGGGACAATGGTAGGGCTAATTTAGTTTAAAATATATATATAATTAATTCTGTCTTTAGTACAATGCCGAATAAATGATCAAATGTGGCTCTCCCTTAATTCTGTTCTGCATTTACACTTTGCAGGCCAGCAGGTGGCAATAAAGAAAATCTCCAACGCTTTTGAAGTGGTGACAAATGCCAAACGCACACTGAGAGAACTGAAGATTCTTAAACACTTTAAACATGACAACATTATCGCCATCAAAGACATCCTGCAGCCAAACCTCCCTCATTCTGCCTTCAAGTCTGTGTATGTACTTTTCTTTTTTCTAACTTTGGCTAATAACACGTCCACAGATAGATCTGTAGATTATTAATAAATGCAAGAGCTGGAAACATAGTCATCAAATTGGATGTTGTTCTGTTATGTCCAGGCTTCTTCCTGCAGGGAGGAATTTTGGCAGTTTTTTCAAAGAGATTTTAATCAGAGCTGAGGAATGCATGACATGCAACCCCTTTACTGTACAAGGGCATGCTTACTGTCCTGCCCCTGCCCCCTACAAAAGGGCCACCTGATCTAGAAACAAACAAATAAAATAAAAAAAAACATGCACAATGTTTTTTGTACATTTTAATAAAACTAAAACGGTTTATAAAATGTGAAAAACAAAGCCAGTTATGTGTAAATCAAAATTGTTGACCTGACATCTTTGTGCACACAAGATCTTAATGACTCTTGTTTAGAACAGTAATAAGTTTTAGTAAATTTATTTTGAAGTCTATTTCATTGGGTAAGAATGACGTGCCACTGGTCCCCTGTCTGCCCTGGGCAACAGTTTATAAATAAAAAGTATTTAAATATATATTGCCAAGTGCGCATGTTGTTCACCTTACTTTTGCTTTTCCTGTGTGTGCAGGTATGTGGTGTTGGACCTCATGGAGAGTGACCTGCACCAGATTATCCATTCTGCCCAGACGCTGACACCAGAGCACACACGCTACTTTCTGTACCAGCTCCTTCGTGGCCTTAAGTATGTGCACTCTGCCAACGTCATCCACCGTGACCTCAAACCTTCCAACTTGCTGGTGAACGAAAACTGTGAACTAAAAATCGGTGACTTCGGCATGGCAAGGGGTCTCAGTTCACACCCTGAGGAGTCTCATTCCTTCATGACTGAATATGTGGCGACTCGATGGTACCGTGCTCCTGAACTCCTGCTGTCTCTGAATCACTATAGCTTGGCCATTGACTTGTGGTCTGTGGGCTGCATCTTTGCTGAGATGTTGGGCCGTAAGCAGCTGTTTCCTGGAAAGCACTATGTACACCAGCTCCAGCTTATTTTGAATGTGTTAGGCACTCCTCCCGAGGGTCTAATTGGTGCTAGTAGGGCTGACAGGGTCCGCGCATATGTTCAGAGTCTTCCATCACGATCGCCCATACCTTTGGCCAAACTATATCCACAAGCTGAACCAGAAGCATTAGACCTGCTGGCGGCCATGCTGCGCTTTGACCCTCGCCAGCGAATAAGCGTGACAGAAGCTCTGGAGCATCCTTACCTGGCTAAATACCATGACCCAGATGACGAGCCAATTTGTGTGCCAGCTTTTGACTTTGAGTTTGACAAGCTTCAGTTGAACAAGGAACAAATTAAAGAGGCAATTCTGATGGAGATCCAGGACTTTCACAGAAACAAACAAAGCTCTCGTCAGAGGCTGCAGTTCAGGCCTTTGGTGAGGGTGAAAGGTGGAGCTGCAGCACAAAGCAGTAACCACTGCAGTGCTCAGCCTGCAACTGTCAACCTGAACGAATCATCAGTGGTTCCCTTGGCGCAGCACCCACAAGCAGCACAGCAAATGAGAGAGGTGAAATCTCAGCGGCAACAAGACCACACACCAGCAGAAGGGAGCCACGCATTTACAAATCACATGACGACCTTCAGTAAGCCTGCATCCGCTTTAGAAGTCGCCCCACCCCATGTGAATCACAATTTACCTCTCCTCTCTAAAAGTGAAAGTGGCCCGGTTGACGTGGACATGCCAAGTGCCAACTCGGAGAACGGTCAGCCAGAGACTATAGATTTAACAACACCGGTGTCTAGTCAGGACGCTCCACCAGAGACGATGAGAGACAGCGAGACACAAGGGCAGCTAGCAAGCAGTCAGGGTCCTCTAGCTCAAAACACCCAGAGCCAGAGCATGGCCCAGCCTGCAAACTCCATTCCTACAAAGCCAGCACAGGCAGTGACAACACTCCCCACCACTGTGCCTTCCCTCTCTCTCTCTGCAGCACAGGCCCAGTCACTTTCTCAATCCCTTTCACAGTCCCTGTCCAAGAACGCCAGACCTGCTTCATGTGCAGTAGAGGGAACCAGAAAAGAAGGTGCTATTTCAGAAGACACTAAAGCTGCACTTAAAGCAGCGTTATTGAAATCAGCTCTCAGAAATAGAGCCAGGGGTGGTAAGTTGGTTCTTTCCCATAATCTGCTTTTAATCGCTTAAAATTTTAGACCGCCTTCATCTGAATGTAATATTTTCTTTGCAGATGGAAGCACCTCGGCTCTGGGCACCGACACAGGCGCAGGAGGAGTTGCGCCGTCCTCCCTGTCTTCTGTTCCGGAGTCGCGTCGGCCTGTCACAGCCCAGGAGCGTCAACGAGAAAGAGAGGAGAAAAGAAGGAAGAGGCAGGAGCGCGCGAGAGAGAGGGAGAGGAAAATGAGAGAAAAAGAAAAAAGAGAGGGAAAACAAGGGGATTCGCTGGGCGGGGTTCTGCTGACTGACAACGATAAAAGTCTTCTGCAGCGCTGGACAAAGATGATGGACAGTCGCAATGAGAAATCTCAGCCTTCTAATAACGACGGTGCAAAGAATAAGGACTGCAATGTACAGAGAGGTGTAGTTATGGGTGACAACATTCAAGGAGCACTGAACAACAAAACAGATAAGGAAGCGAGGAAGGTTCAGTCTCATGAACAGTTAATGTCTCAAGTTAAACCTAACCAGCCGGGCTTGTTTCAGGCTCCCAGCACCCGGCAACCATCGTTAGTTTTCTCCATGAGCCAGACGAAGCCTCCAGCAGATATAGTTGTCGCTGTAAGTGGAGGCATAGATATAATGACTGTCACTAGTGGCTTTGTTAAAAACGACACACTCAAACCTCACAGTGAGAGCAATGGGCAGAGTGGATTCAACTGTTTGGGGAATTGGAATGGGCAGCAATTAGAGACGAGGGCGCAGCCAGACAGGACATCACAGCCGCTGCCGTCGAGCTTTCTCCAGCCACAGCTCCAGCCTCAGAATCAAACCCAGCTCGACCCTCAACCTCAGTCACAGCTGCTTGCCCTGGAGGGTTTTTTGTCGAAAGCTCCGCCACTGAGCACCAGAGATACAAACAGGAATGTGGATATCAGGGGGCAGAATAATCACAACTCCCACCACAACTCGCTGACTGCAAGTGCTGGACAAATGGAGAAGATCTGTCCCTCTGTAGGAGAGAAAACTGCACCACAGACCACAAATCCTCTCTGTGGGTCTTTAGGAGTCCCCTCTCAGCCAAAGTCCAGCTTGGGGTTCACAGATACTGGACAGCAAGGACCTTCCATTGCCCCTGACATTCATATGGTGACACTGCAGCTCTCAAAGTCCCAGGTGTGCATTTTTATTTTACTGTAGCTTTTCCCCGCACAGAGTGCATTTTGCTACAAAGAAGTTACACCGATGTTTTTTTCCCCTTAAAAATGTTGTCTTCTTTAGACAAATACCAGGGTTAAACGTCACAGTTTCCTGCTTGTCTTAAAGTGATTTAAAGGGTCCAAAGTTCAGTTGAGCCAATCTTTTCTTCTTTTCTGGTGTCAGGTAGAGGATCTTTTACCCCCTGCATTCTCAGTCACCCCTAAGGGCAGCGGGGCTGGCTACGGCTTGGGCTTTGACCTGGATGACCTTCTCAACCAGTCTCTTACAGACTTGCAACACAGTGACAGAGAAAGGTGAGGTCTGACGCAGCTCTTATAGAAAGAAAAAATAAACACTTCCTGCTCATTCATATGAAAACATTATGTGCATCTGCTTTGTTGTACTATTTAAATTATTAAATAGTCTCAGAAAGGAGACTAAAGGAAACCCAATGAACTGAATATAAAGAACTGACATCCGGTTCTGAAAAGTGAAGATATTTAATAGTAAGTCCCTCAGACATGCATTCTTTCTAGTAGCCTGCAGGGTCGACTTCTCTGGTCTCAAAAAAAGAAGTCAGGTCATATTTGAGAACATGACCCTATTTTTCCACTGGATTTGTGGCATAAGTACACACTGACCTGAATAGTTTATGGTTACTAGTAGAGATGGACCGATCCGATATTACGGATCGGTATCGGTCCGATACTGACCTAAATTACTGGATCGGATATCGGAAAAAAAATAAAAAATGTAATCCGATCCATTAAATATCACGAAAGCACCTCACAAAACTTGCAACACGCCGTAACTCACCTCAGAACGTTAGCACGTCGGAGCAGTATGCATCACGTGATAGAGCGGCTGTGGCATGCAGGACCTGTCGGTGGTCTGGATAGCATTTGGAGCTTCGCTAGCAACCCGGCATTTCATCTCCGACAAAGTTATCCCGAGAGAAGTAAAGCAAGTGTGTAAGTCCATCTCTGAATGTTTGTAAAGCATTCTTGCGTTAAGCTTAACAAACGATATATGGAGCAACTGCCTCTTCTTGCTGCTACTTCAATCATGAAACTGCTTAATGATCAGCTGATCGGCTTTTCTGTCGCGAGTCCGTCTCTCTTGTTTGCTTTTGGCCCACTTTGCAGCAGAAAGAGGAAACCAGCGGCTGAACAACAGCAGCAGGTTTAAGCTTGATAAGCTGTTGTTAGAATTTATTTAATATTACTTTCTACTCGAGGATCTTTTTCTACGTAGCTGACGGCTGGTAGCTGTGCAGGGGCGGATCTAGCAAAGTTTAGCCAGGGGGGCCGATAGGGCATTAACAGGGAAAAGGGGGCACAAAGACATACTTTTCTTTCTTATTCTCATTTAAAATGTCGAGCTTTTAATAAATAATTATCTGACACCCAAAGTTTTAATTTGATGTAAAATGAATAGAAGTCAATTACTGTATATAGTAACTATTAAGTCTAATATACCCTAGTAAGCTATAGTACTTTTTCCTTTGGGAAGGTACCATCTGTGCAGTCTGCAATTTTGTTGAAGAAAGATGTTGAATCTATTTAATATTTCTTGAAAAATAATTGATTTCTGTGCATTTTTTTTTTCACACTGCATCAAATTAAGGTTGATTACGTCGATTAAGCATCATGAGGTGGCGCGTGAGGGGTGGTTCCCTATTTTTTATTTATTTATTTTTGTTGTTGCTGGGAATTGGAACCCTATTAGTTAGGTTGCTTAATATTTATGCTAAGTACTCTTTAAAATACCAGAATAGGGAGGATGGTGTAGGTTTAAGTTTATTAGATTGATCAGTGTTGCTGAACTATGAAATTTTTTTTTTTTGCATACAGGTATAACAGAATAGCTTTAGTGTAGTTGTTGTTTTAAACTTGAGTATGAACTTATACAAAATGCAGCAAGATATTTAAAAAACAGTTTTGTTGATTAAAAAAAACACTATCGGATTCATATTGGTATCGGCAGATATCCAAATTTATGATATCGGTATCGGTATTGGACATAAAAAAGTGGTATCGTGCCATCTCTAGTTACTAGTAGTGTAAGTATGTCAGCTAATCAACTATATCTTAATAAGGGTCATAACAATCCTCTATAAAGCTACTTGTAAACAGCTAAAGGAGCAGAGTGAAGTTGGATGAGTCTTGCGTACAAACAACCTAACTAGCCATCATTTTGAAAGTATAATGTAATCAAATGTGTCAGCTTCCTTGGTTTGGTTTTTGAGTTGTTTAGTTTTAGTTAATGATCTAGCTAATGTGTGTTTAGTGTCACTTTTACAATAAGCACCAGTGTAAATGATTACTTAAAAGAGTAAGAGCTGCATATTTTAAAGGAACTTTGACCAAGTGCTGAAAAACAACTTTGTCACACTTGTTTTTTTATTAAAATACTGCTGAAAGAGCTGCATGCAAAGGCTATGTGGCCTTATCTTATTCAGTTTCATATCAGTTTTCATATTTTTCCTGCATTTTGCATTTTCCTTTTTGTGTTCAGTTACGACTCAGCCCCCCTCTCGGCTTCATTGTTATCTGACTGGAGCGAAGTCCACCGCATGACTCCAGCTGACCTGGAATCTTTGCAGCAGGAGTTACAGCTCGGCTCTCCCATGATTCTCTCTGATACCATCCCTCCTGACGCCTGACGCACCACACCTCGATTTGTGTGTTTGTTTGTTTTTTTAACAATGAAAACCCATTAAATTAATTTAAAAGCTAGCTTTTCAAACAGGCACTACCACAAAGTAATTTTTTTTTACCATTATGGCATGCTGTGCTTTCTTAATAATAAAGAAAACTGTATCATCACCTCCATCTCAGCTCTGTGTGATCTACTATAAATATTGACAAGGCCATTTGAAAATTATTTTAATATCCTTTACAAAAATAATCTAATTAACGTGCCAACAATTTTTTTTCTTGATCAAGTTTAAAGTACTTACCAAAGAACAGTTGTGTATTGGAATTCGATATGGGGCCCTTGAGGTGTTAAAGAACTTTGGAAAGAACACAATTGAAGATTTAATCCATACACGCATCACCGGGCACATTGTTATGTTAAACCACTTGTTCATGTAGATATTTAATCAGCAAATTGCATGGCAGCAACTCAAATGCATTTAGGCATGTATGCGTGATAAAGACAACCTGCAGAAGTTTAAACCGAGAACCAGACTCGGGAAGAAAGGGGATTTAGGTGACTTTGAATGTGGCATGGCCGTCAAAAACTACTGTTCTACTGGGATTTTTCTTCAGTTTAGAGAAAATGGTCGGCAGAAGAGAAAATCCAGTGAGCAGCAGTTCTAAGGGTAGACAATGGCAAAGGAGAATGGCCTGATTGCTTCGAGTGAACAGAAAAGCAACAGGGCCCTATTTCAGGAAGCCGGTTTAGAAAACTCAGAGTAAAAAACAATACTCAGGGTTGAGTAACCCCGAACTGTCCAACTCGGAATATTCGGTTTCAGAAAGGCTGATAACAATTAGTTCAATCAACGCGGAGTTGCTTTAACCCCAAATTAACACACTTGGTGCACTTTAGTACTGAACTGCTGGTTGCTGTTGTTCCCTTCATGACCACAACATACCGTCTTCTGGTGGTTGCTTCCAGCAGAACAATCTGCCAAGTCACAAAGCTCAAATCCTACTGGTTTGTTGACCATGAGTTCACTGTACTCAAATTGCCTCAACAGTCATCAGATCATAATCCAAAAGAGCACCATTGTGCTGGAACAGAAGTTTCTCATTGCTGTGCAGCCGACAAATCTGAAGCAACTGTGATGCCATTCTGTCAGCATGGACCAAACTGAAGAATGTTTCCAAGACCTTGTTGAATCTGTGACCTGAAAAATGAAGGCAGTGCTGATGGAAAGATGAGGTCCAACCTTGTAACTTGTAACTAATAAACTGGCCAGTGATGAGGTTGGGCGATTGGACAAATATATCGACTATCGTCGATTGTTTTTACAAGACCAATTTATTTATTTATTTGCCCATGAGTAAGTTTGTTAATAATGTTGGTTGAAGCTAATAGAAGCAGTCAACAGAAAAAATAAAAATAAATAAATAATAGCGCTGTTTTAACAACACCCTCTTTTAGCTGCGAGCAAATGCACCCTCCTCAGAGTGCGCCCAAATGCAGCAGCGATTCATTTACTCAGACTCATAACAGAAAGAAAGAACGGCAGTAGTCTATGTTCAGAAAAAAAAAAACATTTAAATATAAAAAACAAAACAAAGGTGGGGAGGGAAACAAAGCGAAACTACCTTCTTTTTTGCACTACAACTGTGTTTACAGACTGTTCCAGTGTTTATCGGTCTTACACATTCGACCAAACAACAAATACAAAATTAAAAAGTTAAAAATCAAAATGTTTCTTCCAGCGAACATAAAAAGAAAATCTCTGTTGTTAAGTCCTTTGTGCGATCTGGCAAATTTCAAATAAATAATCCAAAAAGTAGCTATATTAACACTGAAACAAACAAGAAAAGAAGCTCAAACATTCCCTTCAAACAAAACTTAGAAATTCTTTGACAGGAAAACCATCATGTTTACCTTATCAGGTTTTAGCAGTGTGCACAGATGGTTTACAATATTACCAGCGGTGCTGAAGACACGTTCTGAAGGTGTACTTGTGGCTGGTATACACAGATATTTCCATGCCATGTGTGACATCAATGGATGAAATGTTTTTCATGCATTTTCTACCAAGTCAGTAGATCGTTTTCTCCATCTACAACGTCCTCGCTGAGGTAACAGTCCATTTCTATCTGTGCCTTCTCCTCCAGTCTGCAATTTGGCAAGTAGTTCATCCGTAATTCTGTTCTAAATGCGCATATCAGTCCATGATTACATTGCTCCACCCATCAAAAAGTATGGACATATACCACATCAGTCGTTGGTTATTGGACTGACGATTGTCAGTTGGAATATTTTTACATGTCGCCCAACCTTAGCCAGTGACTGTATAAACTGATGCAAACACAAAGATGAAGAGAGCACCAAGTTGGCTTCAGGTATCAAATCCACAATTTATTTCAAGTACAAAAGATAATGTTTACTCACTTGATTTAAAATACAACCTCAGCATATAGAAGAAATCAGTTTGTCATCATTTGCATGTCAGATACAAAGTAAAATATTGTGATTGTGAATAATCTGAACCACCTATACTCGTTACAATCAGTTTTGCGAATTCCGATTGCTTTACATCTTTCAGAGTCTTATTTCTGAAGTACCATCACTAGAGCGATCACACAGCTGAACAACACAACAAGAGCCCCTGCACACTTGTTTTGATTAGCATGGCCATAGAGTTGAATTTCTGGTATTGTGCTTCTAATGAAATCTGAGTAGCTGGTCAGCTTGGTATACACACCTGGCCTGTTTGCGTTAGCACAGCCAGTTCCAAAACTCACCACCCCAGCCTGAACCCAGGACCCGTTTACCATCTGACAAACAAGAGGTCCTCCTGAATCACCCTGAGAAGAGAGAGAGAGAGAGAGAGGGGGGGGGGATCCAAAAGATTAATTCAGTAGTGCTTAAACAGAAGATTGCTCAAATCAGAGATTAGCTGACTACAGGAAAAAAAAGAAAAAGGGGGTAATCCAAAATATTTTTAATGCCACTTGTTGTTTTGTTAATGTAAACACAGCACAAACAGCTGATCCAACAGTACCTGGCAGGAGTCCTTGCCGCCCTCCTGGTATCCTGCACAGATCATGTCATACAAGATGTCCACCTGCTCCTTCGGGTCTGTTTGGTACATCTCCTGACATGAACTCTGGGAGATGATTGGCACCTGCACTTTCTGCAGAGTCCCGACTCCTGGCAGAGGGACTGAGGGGAATACGAGGACAGAGGATGAAGAACAAAAAGGATGGCGAGTGTTTGTGTCCAGTATAAATATAAAGCCTCGATCACAAAAATGAGCAAGTGTATGCACGATGCACTAAGGCCATAGGGATGAAATGTTATACATTTCTAAAATAATAGGTATCTGGTGATAAAAATGCTGTCCAAAAGTCATATGTATGCATGCAACGAATAAAGTCATGAATTTAGAAAGCCTTACTATTATCCCTGATGTTCCCCCAGCCAGTGACAGTGCACATCATGCCACTTGGGAACAGGGTGTCAGAGGTGGGTAAGCATACAGGACTGACATAATCTGACCAAGTAACAGGGCTGGCCAGTTCCACCAGCGCCACATCCTTTCCATTGTAAGGGTCAGTATAACCATATGGCACCACGATCTGTTTCACTTTATGTGAGGACTCGTATGGATTGAAGCTATTCTGCTGGTAGCGACCAACATAGAGAGTGTAAGAACTAACATCAGATGGACTGGGGGGAAAAAAGACAAAGAGACAATGAATTAAAGGCTAAACATTTACTTTACAAGCAGGTGTTCCCTGAAATGAGGACTGGTGAAAACAGAAACTTTAAAAAGTAGCAGTTCTGGGTTTAGGTTTCACAATTTTTGTCTATAAGATGGTTTTTGTATGCAAGAATGCTACATGTGGGTGAAAAACAACAACAACAACAAATCAAGCATAATCTGTTTTTAACTCATTCACTGCCATTGACGTCTATAGCCGTCAATTGCAGTGAATGAGTCAATGGGTTTAACTCATTCACTGCCAATGGCTGGCAGTGAATGAGTTAATGTCATTCTTTTTCAACAAATGAGAGGACACAAGAAAGACTTCCAAAAAGAAGAAGAAGAAGAAGAAGAAGAAGAAAAAACAGAAACAGGCCCATTTCTAAGAGGAAAGTGTTCTTACTTGGGGAAACAATGTGCTGCAGATAGAACCCAGTTTTCCGTGATCAGAGAGCCTCCACAGATATGACCATCAGGGTGTTTCTGTAACCAATGAGGATTTAGTGAGTAGAGTAATTCAAATCTACACTTTACAATTTAATACATGAAAATCTACTAAAAATCTAAGTTCCCAAGGCTTCACCTGTACATCCACCTGCCACGGCCACTCGCCTACTAACGAATCCAGCCCGCCCACAATCCTGTCCTGCATTAATGGTGGTCGTCCACATTCTTGGGCGTTAGAAGCCAAAATACCTAGAGGAGGGAAAGTATAGGTACACCACGGTAGCTGGACTTTTTTTTTTACTTATTATTATTTTTTAAATTAATGTTACTTAAAAAAAAATAAGAAGAAGAAAGAAAGAAAATGAAAGACTTCCTCAGCCAAGAACAGACAGCAGATATTTTTCAGGTGGGGAAGAAAAAAAAATGGCGAGGGAAGCTAACGGGAACCTACTCACCTGTTACGAACCAGAAAACAGCAGAAAATCTCGGTATCACTAACATGATTCGATGTTTTCTATCACAAATGTAGTTCAACTACTACCGAGGCGGTTATCTCTCAATTATAAAACACTGTAAATATGTCCCAGCGTCCTCTATCATTAATCAAAGTCTCCAGCTGTGCAGTTAAGTCTTTAAAAAAAATTACATTTCTAATCGTCTAAGTCGCCCTCCCTGCTTAACGGCGTCAAAAAAAAACAATCATAGGTTTCGGGTTTGACCAGTATCGTTGAGATTCCGAGTATTCGCTTTGCGCCTAATCGTCTGTCTACCTGTGTGCTCACCTACAGCCAACCGAAAGTCTTGCTCCCCCCCCCCCCGAATCCGCCGGAACCAATAACGTTTACCGAATGGAAAACCCAACCAATCAGATTGTCCTCCCCTTATTTAGTTACAGGTATCAGGTTTTTTTTCTTCCGCTTATTAAAGGTGTTCTTTGCATACCAAGAAATTTTAGTTGTTTACATTTTGCCTGTTGATGAAAGCCTGTTTTTGATTTGAATGCACTTTTGTTTCACTTCTGTATTTACTGGTAAAGAGGAGCAAGACTACTCCACTACTTGGTAACTGTTTTATTTGAGTTAATGTCATGTGAGCTGTGCTTTAATGTTCTTGCTATATATCCAGCTGCATTAGTATGAGTTGATTGTGTACTGTTTAGTGAAAATAACCGGTTTAATCTCATTATAACGTTATAATATAATATTCTTTTTATTCATATAAATTTACAGTTTCATATTAATACCTCAAAACTTTTCAAGAACTCCGAACATCACCATTGAGGCACATTCTAAAACGTTATTAGACCACCTCTCAATAAAACATAAAAACACAAATATTGAAGAAATCTGTCAAAATCTAGTTTAAAACTATAAATTATATTGTTATTTATTAGGCTACTCATTCAAATTTGTAAATTTGTAAATTCATGGCTAAAAACAATAATCATAGTTTAGCACTAAAAATATAATTTTATTTAAAGAGCCTGTCGACACTGGTGCTCTTTTTCCATTAGAAAAAAATAGAAAAAATATTTTGGTAATGACCAGGGGCCCGTTCTTCGTACCTCGCTAAGTAAGTTAGCTGGATTAGATTGTTGACGATTTCGCGTGATCCTGGATCGTTCGGTTCCCCGAAGCTCATCCGGGACTTGCTGTCATAGCAACAGAGCCGTAAGCGTAAACCTGCTCGGGAGCAGGTTTACTTTATGTAAACAGGATTAGATCGCGGGCACGCAGGTATGTCCGCTTCATTTATACGAAAGCAACAGCGATATTCCACCACTGTTTCACCATAAATAAATAATATCAATGTAACTGAAGATAATGCAGCACTTGATCCTTTTATTGATTTCACACAGATACATACAGGTCATTTCCTAAAAAAGGGAAATCTACTATTAACATTCTATTACATGTATGTGATTATTACAGATGTAATTCATATTTCAGAGTAGTAATTGTAAATTACTTCGTGTAATCAAGATGAGAGACCACGGCTATAAAAGCGAAGGTGGATTTGGGAAGCCTGTCGCAGCCATGTCCTGTCCGTATACGCGAGCAGCCCATTGCGGAAGGTGCAAGATTGATAAGGAGAGTTTTCAGAATTCAGCGTATATTGCGGGACAGACAGGATCCTTTAGCTCAGCGCGACAGTGTGCTCATAGAGAGATATCGATTTTCCCGTGAGGGTATTATTTAGGCCTACTTAACCAACTTGTTGACGAGGGGGTGCAGGACCACCACCTGTCTTTGTTTGCTCTGCCCTTTTCTTGGTTGCTGTTATAAACAAACAAACAGATTATTCCAGGGTCTCTTTCCAAGAGACGAAAAGCAATATAAGTGATAAATATTACCATTCTGTAGAATATTCTTATATTTCACTTTTACTTGTTCCCATGTTCTAGTGGGTCCTGTTGTGGCTCTAATGTTAAAGGGGATGTAATATAACATATTATAATATAATATAATGTAATATAATATTGGATAATATAGTGTGATATGATAAATCTACCCTACCGCCTACTGGTGTTGGCCAGAGGGGCCGATGGCGCAATATGGCAGCCTGGCTTCTGTCAGTCTGCCCCAGGGCAGCTGTGGCTACAACCGTAGCTGCCTCCACCAGTGTGTGAATGTGAGAGTGACTGAATAGTGGCATTGTCATGCGCTTTGGGTGCCTTGAAAAGCGCTATATAAATCCACTCCATTATTATTGTTTTTATTAAATTACTTCCGAGTTTAATTTGTCAGCAACTTTCTGCCAGCCCTCTCTCCTTGCTTTTGCAGCCTTTGCAGTGTTCCCTTGCGTTCTGATTAAACTCTGAAACTCCTGAAATCCCTCACTCAAGAGTTCTTGCTCTGCTGCCGAAAAATACTGAGCGCGCTCCTTCGACATTTTCGCCGACCAATCAGAGGGTTGCCGATCAATGTTTCCACTATCGATGCGTAGCCCCTTTTACGACACCCAGTGATCTCACATTACTTCATCCAGCTGTACTGATCGTCAACAGCAGGTGTGTTCGGAGAACCGGATTAGCGAGCTCACGGTTAGCGCGATGATTTGGTCTTGGATGTGTCATTTGATCTTGGATGTAGTAAGCCACGTACGAAGAACGGGCCCCAGTACTATTAATTTAGGGCAGCAGTGGTATAAAAGTTGTGTTGGGCAGTGGTCTAATCTGCCTCTGCATTAACATTGCGCGTAGTAATTAATAAGCCTTTCATTTGAACCCAGTATTGTTATGCCTATAAACACTCCATGCGACTGTTAGCAAAGTTAACCATAAAATATTTTATTGACTAATTTTATAAAACTGACAATACTGCACACATTCTAAAAAGCCCCTGTGTGATTCAGCTGCACCTATATTGCCCTCATGCTTATATTATGTGTTTATAGATCAAAAGGATCATAGTCCATATCTGCTTAACAGGTGTGCAAGGGACACACAACCAGGGTCAAGCATGCACTAAATTGGACAAATAGTCTTTCTGTTGTTTCCCCCATAACATTATTAGAGGATTACATCTTATTGTCAAACTTGTAAACATCACCTCAGCTGATTTTGTTTTTACATGTTGGCCACACATGTGGTCTGTGGTAATCCTATTTTTCTTTACATGACACCAAATGTTTATTCCTTCTGTCTGTCTATAAAGCTGTCTGTCTTTCTCTCTTTTTTGCCTTTCTCTTTTTCCTCTCTTCCCTGCCTGTGTCTCTCCCTCCCTCCCTCCCTGCCCCAGGCAGTGTGTCTAGTTTCACAGAGCAATTGAAGGTGACAGGGACAGAGAGAGAGGGAGAGGGAGGGAGGGACAGAGGGAGGACACATCACAGTATCGCCCGAGGCTACACAACAGTAGAGGAAGAGCGAGAGATGGAGGGACAAAGAGAAAAGAGAGGGGAGACTCACGAAAGTACTCATAGGGAATTCCATACGCAGGTAATGGGAAAATGAAGTTACACACACACAAAAAGAAAAGAGTTGAAATGAGTGCGTGTGAGTGTGTGCCTCACTTGTGTTTGCCTCCAGGACACCCGATATCCCCTTTTTACCACTAACAGGCTCTTTTTTCTGTCTTTCCTTTTTTTTTGAGCACGAGCGATTCCTCTCTGCTCCTCTCACTCATAATATATGAACACATTATTGGATCCAGTCAGTAAGAGCAATTATAATGCACTCCCGTTTGTTTTTATTTTAACAACTTGATGAATATTTGTCGTGGCATTGTAACCATGGTGACTGCCTCCACCTCCACTGCCCCCACCCCTTCCCTCCCCTCCCGGCCCAGTCCACCTCCCCTTCCCCATCCCCCCTTCAGCGCTGAAAAAGCAAGGGATGGCGAGAGAGAGAGGGAGAGAGAGAGCGGGAGAGAGAGGTGACAGGAATGAACTAACAAGATGCACTAAAAAAATGCATGTCCCGGAGCTACATGAATCTTTGCAGTGAAGCACGCGCCGTCACACACACGCACAGAGACTCAAACACACACACACACACACACACACACACACACACACACACACACACACACACACACACACACACACACACACATATTACTCCAGTCGGCACATAGGGATCACATAGGTTAAGCCACATTCCAACAACTGGAACACAATAAGATGCAACAATGATTTCAGAATACAGGAAAAAAACAAAAGGTTAACAAGCTAAAAAAAAGACAAGAGGGTGGGGCAAATGTGTGTGTGTGTGTGTAATGTGTTAATGCTATATTTTTGGGTCCAGTTTTAAATCAGCTGAGCAGTTTTTGTTACTCAACACTCTTTCACTTATTCCCTGATTTCTGTATTCACTATTAGTATTTTTTGTTACTACATTTTTAGGAACTTCTTTTTCGATTTTGTTTTTTTTTTGCACAAGCTCTACAGTTTGGTTCCCCTTGTTCTCCTATTACAGTAAAATGACTTCCTCTGAAAATTATTATTTTACATGAAACGTGATAAACATACTTGTTCTGTATAAGATTGCCCGAAAGCTTAACCATGCACTGATTTAACTTCTTAAAAGCACATAAAGTAGCTTAAACCAACTAAAGATTCAAAGTACTTATTGTCATGTGTGCAAAGAAAAGCATTTCTCTGTACAATGAAATTATTTCTCTGCTGTCCACACACAGATGCCGGTTAATATGTACTAATAGATGTATAAATAAATAAATGGAGACAAAAAATGAAGTATTAAATAGATTTATGAAATAGCATGAAATAGATAAAGTCTCATTTGAATCAACTGTAAAAAGCTTTTTTTAAAACAATGTAATCACACAATATGCATTATGTATGAGTAGTTGTGAAATTTATCTATTCTGTATTATAAAAACTAATATCCGTGCTTAAAGTACGTCATGCTGTTATTCCTGTCAGGGTGAGGGTTTCTTTTAAGAAGTATTCAATATTTTTTTCTTAATTAAAGTGTCTAAACATTTCTTCCACCACTGTTCTTCCTTGTTTTTTTACCTTTGAACTTGTCAAGTCTTTTTCTTTTCTCCGAGGCACGTCTTGGAGGAAAGTAACAGAGAAAGAGGGAGGTGCAGGGAGGGGGGCTTGGATGAAGCAATGGGGGCAGCGGCGAAAGAATAGCAGAGTATGAAAGAGAGAGGGAGCGACAGAGAGAAAGGGAGCGCAAAGTCTTGTCAACCGGAAATAAAACAAGCTGGCACCCTCCCCATCCCCAAGCCCCTACACCCACCCCAAAGTCACATACTTCTTCTTCACTCTCTCCATCTCTCTCCTCTGCCTCTCTGCTCCCATCTTTCATCGCTCTCTTCTCCTTTCTTCCGTTGCAAAGAGATATATTTAAACCCTGATTCTTCTCTGTTCTCGGGCTTCGACTCTACCGTGTACCGTCATACCTGCGTCATTACTTACACCTAAACTCAGACCTTGTGTGTCTATCGCCAAGGGTTTCAGTATGGTGCTCCTTTAACCCACTGTGGGGCCACACGCTGCCTTTGTTCATTGTCCCATAGCTGTAAGCTCTGCGTGTTATAGCAGAGGAACAATACCTCTGTGGTCAGGGAACAATACCTGGGTGTTCTCCCAAAAGCTGGAATTCAAACCACCTGGCCACCTGCAGCATCTAAACAGGCCCGAAACACCAGTGTAAAGATTTAAAAACTTTGGTTGCCTGATATCAAATAGCTGCTTTTGAAAGCTTTTGACTGTATAGCTGGACTCAGTTAGTTATTTAGATCACAGGCAGGTAAAACAAACCAGAAGTTATTTGATACCTGAGTCATCATTTAAGATGAGAAATGAGAATATTTAAACCTGATACACGAAGGGATCCTGAATTGTAAAATCTATTTCTTCTGAAATTATAACTAAAAATGAAAACTAAAGAAAGTTATGTAAACATGTTTCCTAATTATTTTCTTTCTTTGAAAATCCTACAAATGATAATGCAGGCGAGTCGCCGCTGTAGGCCAAAGTAAAAGATAATTAACTGAATAAATTAGTGAATGGTTTTGTTAAACAGCATTTTAACTTGCTTTATAGCGTGACATGTTTATGTTCTAAAAATACATTATCATAAAACTATGACATTTTTGTCTTAAAAGGGAAATTTCATAGTTTTATAAAATGATAAAATGACGAATGAATATACAGATCATTTAAAACAGACTATCTGTTGTTTTAATTTAGATTTCCAGAAAAACAAATGTACATTTATCCCAAAGGTTTAAATATCAGTGAATAAATAAATAATAATGAGCTTAATAATAATAGCTAAAATAGCGTATTTATAGGTTGCAAATGAACTTTTTTCCTTAATTATATCTGGTCATAAAGAATATTTTTGTATCTAATGAGATTTGTAGTAAAATGATTGCTCATCCTTCCTCAATCCAGCTTCTTAGACAAGCTGGAAGAAAATAAAATGTAATGTTAACCTTAATATTACACAATAGACAGAAACATTTTGCTTGCTTACTTGTTATATTTATGTTTTTTTTTTAATTAAGTAACATGCTTGACATATTTTCAGCAGTTCAAATTGATGACTCTGTATTAAAATATGTATTATTAAGCCTATGGCCCTAACACCTGTCCCTAAGTAATTTCATTGCATACATTAATTCACATCATTTTCACGATGATGTAAAGTCTTATTTCCCAACAATCATCATGATTCCCAATTATCTTGTAGTCACTGAATCTTCTCATGCCTACAAGACTCTGCAGTAGCAGCAGGACAGCAGGTACATATAGATATGTCAAAGCTTTATCAAAGTTTTGTCAATCACATCATTTAAACATCTATAAACAAGAATCAGTACAAATTAGGCCCCGCTAGTTAGGACAGCAAGTTTAATTATGTTACGTGTCTGATTGCTAGACACTTGACAGCTGGTTGTACTTAATATTTATGTGTAATTTATGGCTAAAATTGAATTCCATCATCTATTCATCAGCCACTATCGTTCCATTATCTGTGCTTTATGCTCTAGTCTCTCGGCCTCCCCTCCTCCTCTTGCTGGCATTAAGTTCAAACTTGACACTGATGTTGACTCACTTTGTCACCCCTCGGTGGCTCTCTCTCTCTCTCTCTCTCTCTCGCTTTCTCTCTCTCTCTCCCCATCGCTCGGAGGACAAGAGTGCCCGCAGACGCATTTCTCTCCAGAGCCCCCCCTTTCACTCTTTCACTTGCTCTCACCCTGTCTAACTCTCTCCATCTCTCTCCTACTCTCCTCTTTCCACACACACACGCACATCTACACACACACGGTATTGTCAACAAAGCTGGAGAACAAGGGACGTTGGGGGACCAGGGGAATAGAGGTCCACGGAGGAGGCGAGTAACACACACAGGACCCCCTCATCATTTCATCTGGACGCTTGGTAAGTTTGAAGAAATTGTGCTGTGTGTTTCGTTTGGTTGCTTCTTTAATTGCCGGTTTATCGCGGGCTATGGGGTCAGCATCGTCACCACTGATATTTATTTAAAAGATTTCTGGACTTGATATTTAAATTGTCATCCCTGTGCACCCTGATCTAACGGAATCACATTTGACCTTTGACATTTTATTATGGCTGTAGTTTGTAAGATGTGGCTCCGTAATGACATACCTTTACCCTTCTTGTATAACTCTCCAATGAGGAAATCTTCCCACCTCAAACATAAACCAACAGGAAAAGAGAGCAGGGTTTTTTTTGTGTTTCTTTTGTTTTAACTCTGAGCTGGGTAAATATTTATTTAAGCTGATAACACTGATAAATGAAATACGTTTGCACTTTATCTTTCACAGTGACCATTAACCATGAGTTTGTTTTGGATGCTTTATGGCTGATCTTGCTCGCAAAGCCGCTGTACAGTATGTGATTGCCTGTTTTTTGGCTGCACAGACTTGCGAACATGTTTTGGTTTACTGGGGGGGGGGGAAAGGAGCTGAAAGCAAGTAACACCACAAATGTACTGCCTTTCAGAGTGGTTTCTAATGTACTTCATCTCCCTCTGGTATACTAGCCTAGCAATGTATAACACACACTCGTTACGACAGCGAGCATGTAACTAACTCCATTTCTGCCTGTCATCATGAGGCTAATTCACTACAATGCCAACCATGTGTGAATTCATGCGATATGAACCCCTCCTCCTTCTTCTTCTTCCTCTTCTTCTCCTCTTTTCCCCTACCCCTAAACCTTGCCTCCCCACCCCACCTTAGGAGGTACGATTTGGAGGATTGAAGAAGGGAGAGAGGAGCCAAGGTGCCAGTAAACAGGGTCAAACACGCACGCAGGACGGGACTCTTTTATTTCTCTTCATGGTGGTTTGGACACTCGTATTATGTATGAGAAGTTAACCATGCTGAACCTACAGAGCAGCTCTAACTGGAGTGGGCCTAACAACTGGTACCATGATCCCACCGCCATCCAGACGCAACATAGCACAGGTGAGAGGACATTTTCTGTCTCACTAGATCATAACACAGCCCTCACAGATCACAAGGAATATGTCTTTGATTTTAAACCACTTTCAAAGTCGTTTCGTGGCTACATCACCAGCCTTTACGATCTTAAAATATGAGACACACACCCATGTAACACACATCTCTTTTGTCACCTTCATTGCTGCCAGTGTCTGAGGGATGTCTGCTGGACACGGAGGGCAGCATGGGAGCCGAGGCAGGGGGGGGTGGAGCGGGCAGGGTAGGAGGAGGAGTCCCCGTGGAGCGGGATGAGGGCGAGGAGTCTCAGCTGAGGCTGCAGCTCAAGAGGAAGCTGCAGAGGAACAGGACCAGCTTTACGCAGGAGCAGATCGAGGCTCTGGAGAAAGGTCAGGCCATGCAAGCACGCACAGCACTCTCCTTGCAGCCAATCGCTGCTCTCCACTGGTGCGAGCCAGACCAGAGCGTGTCATGACACAGCTTGTCTTGCTGCTTTCCCCCCCCCTGACAACACCTTTTCTATTGGATTATATTTGTTACACCTTGTTTGCAGGAGTTTCTTAAATGGCTGTGGGGAGGGGGGGGATGCAAATGAGAAAAATCAAAAATCATCCCGTGTATATTTTGGAAGGACATCATCTTTATCAGAGCCTGCAGATGAGAATAAACATTACCAGATGCAAATTATCCACAATCCTCACTCCACAAATATTCCCGATCTGGTCCAGAATAGCCTCCAGGGACATGTAAAGCAGAGGTTTGATAATGCGTGTTTGCCGCGTTTGTATTATGCAGCGAGATCTGGCCCTCGTAGCCCCGATACCCTCTGAGAGGGATCAGAAAGCCACCCTTGACTGGATATGGCTGCAAAGGGCCCTTGAGCTAAATAAGGACGCAATGTCCACTGTGCAGCCGAGTGGAAATGTATCACTGTGGTCACTCTGTGCAAATGACATTAATGAGGTACACTGACCTCACTGCACAGCCAAGGCACAATAACAATCATGTGTTGACACGGACGCCAATTATAACCAAGCCAATTATAACAATTTGCAAGACTCAATTTGCAAATGTATCATTATTTTTGCTAAATAAGTATTCATTAAGTATTTCAGATCATTTACTGACTTTTCGGGTTTCGGTTTCTCTCTTGACATTTTACTAAAACATTTGAACGGAAACAGTTCAGACTATAAAGACAACTAGATCTGAAACTTCAGAGTTCATCAGGATGAATCAGACTGCCGCTTACAGGGTGAGGCACATTCGCGTTTCGACTTGTCAACAACAAAAATGTCAGCAGTTTGTCACCTAGAAATGAACTCCTTTGATGCTCTGAAAGTGAAACTCTCACTAATACGAAGTGTCTGGTTTCAAGCCACACCATTTGTTAGACACCTTGTAGTAAGTCACTTTATATGCAAATAAGTGACAAACAATGCAATTTTCCAATACTAATTAAGAAAAACAATAACCTGCAAGGATTTTTCTTCAGTTTACTTTTACTCAGCCTTCTGTGAAATAAAGTGCTTAGACAGCTTCTCAACTTGAATCCTTTCATATGAACTTTCTGCGTGTTCCATAATCATAAATATTTTATACAAAGTGCAACAGATAAATATTTCAAAAATGGTTGTAAGGCTACAGCTCAGCATCCTGGATTTATATGTTCCAAAGAAGGATAATTAGTAATGCTGATATTAAGCAGTAATTACCCAATATGTAGTTGGTTGATTTCTGCTAAAATGACTCTATAAAAGTCAATTTTTGCTTAATTCTAATTCAGACTAAATTATATGATGGTTCCAAAATAGGTGAAGAGCATGCCAGGCTTAGGACTCACTTTGTGTGTTTGATGATGCTTTATATCTTCCGCAGAGTTTGAAAGGACGCATTACCCAGATGTTTTTGCAAGGGAGAGATTAGCGAACAAGATCGATTTACCTGAGGCCAGGATACAGGTGAGAAAGCTCTCAGTCCTCCTCTACAGTCCCATTTATTTGTTAGGCCTAACCTGTAACAGAATCCAAATATATAGACCAATGTAGCTGTTAACAACAAGACAAACGGGTGCAACGGGACTCTTTGATTGGCAGGTGTGGTTTTCAAACCGAAGAGCCAAGTGGAGGAGAGAGGAGAAGCTGCGCAATCAGCGGAGGTCAGGCGGTGTGACTTCTTGCTCGCAGAGCCAAGCCCCCCTGAGCACTTCCTTCAACACGTCTGTCTATCATCAGCAGCACAGCAGCAGTTCAGGTGTGTTTGTTGACTTAACTCATACAGCACACGAGGAGCCTGAAAGCAAGACTTTACCTATTCTCTCAATAATTTATGTATTTGGTGACAGGAATATTTTAGTAGTTTATAATTACCAGCCTCAGAGCTCCCTCTGCTTGACATTTGCAGGCTGGCAAACCATTAGAGGTTCTCCATTAGAGCGCATCTATATTAAAACATTTCCACTGCGAGATGCTTGTGCGTAAATTTGTGCGCACATGCTCACTGTGCGTGCACCCTGTGTGTCTCGCTCTCTTCCTCTCTCTCTCTCCAGGGTCCATGTTGAGTCAGGCTGAGTCGTCCCTGCCCAGCTACAGCTCCCTGTCAGTTTTCTCATCTGGAGTCCAGGTTGGAAATTCATCATTCGTCATTCATCATTTATCATCAGCACCTTCCAAACTACATCACATTCATCATAACAGATCAGAACCTGTTTATTATCACTTCTAGGCTCTGAAATTCATATTAATCAAAGTTAATAAATGATGCTGCAGCTGATAATAAAACGTGGTCACAGCAGTATTCTTTAATATTAGAGACATATGGTTTGAAAGACCTTTAAATTGATTGATTTTTTTAAACTGATGAACGATTGTGACATCGTGTGAATGAATATGAATTACATTAGGGTTGTTTTTTGCTTCTCTCAAATTTTGACTGACATAATGCCATAATTTGGACATTTTTACAGTCAAATAGATCCAGTCAGTTCTTAATAAGGTTCTTATAGATGTGGCTTCAAGCAAAGCACCCAATACACGAAACTGGAGATGTACACTTGTTTTTCTGACAACTTATAGCTCCTTCTTATCAGCCAAACTTTATTAATCATATTTTTCAACCACTGAATTCCAAATTCATTTTGCATTGAACATTTCTCCTGTGGAAAATGCAAAGGGTGTGTCAGGTTGAAGGCCTTGGCAGACTTTGGCATTGTTCTGAAAGCTGGAAGGTTTGCAATATTGTATAAAAGCCTTTGAACAAAAGGTTTGTTATAGAATATGAAATGGTTTTTTAACGAAAATGCAGTTTGCTTTCACATTCTTTGTCAGGAGCCTGCAGCTAATCCCCACTTTGAGGGATGTAGGATGCGCAGCTCTGTGGGTTTCCAGTGGATTGTAATTCATGTGTGCCAGAGCCTCAACAATAATGCATTAGAAATGTCTTCCCGGTCTGATTTCTGAAAATATTATCATCGCAACGTTTAAATCTTTAAAAAGATTTGAAAGAAAACCTTGACTCTTTTTGCATCTGCAGTATTAAACAAAAGCGTGACGCTGCTGTTGCCGCCGCGCTGAACCACAATCCGACCATACCACAAGCCTCTAGCACCTCCGTGTGGTTAAACCCAAACCATGTTGCTGTAACTGTTTTAGTGCTACATGGTCTAGTACAGCGGTCCCCAATCGCCGGGCCTCGGACCGGTACCGGTCCGTGAGTCTTTTGGTACCGGGCCGCGAGAGTTGAGGTTCAGGTGTCAAATGTATAGTTTTCAGGGATTTTATCGGTTTTCAGCATTATTTTGTTATCGTTTTTATCGTTTACTCTGTTTTCCTGGGTCTTTTCACGTGTGTTATGAATAAATCTTCTTTTTTTCGGTACCGGTACTAGTTTTATTTTGTTGTATTTATCCGCGACACCTTAAAGGCCGGTCCATGAAAATATTGTCGGGCATAAACCGGTCTGTGGCGCAAAAAAGGTTGGAGACCGCTGGTCTAGTAGACAGCAATGATTCTGCTCTTAAAAGTAGACTTGTATGTAATGCGTACCAACATCTTTCTCTCCTCCACTCCTGTGTCCGGTGTCAGTCAATTCCTCCCCAGTCGGCCTCCTCCTACTCCTGCATGTTACCTCCATCTCCTTCTGCACCACGCAGCTTTGACTCATCAGCGTACTCCTCCCCTCATCTGCAGTCTCCACCCTCGGCCAACTCCAACACGGGTGAGCGTTTATTAGCATCACTTTGTTATTTGCTTTATTTCTATCTGTGATTTCTGTCTGACTCTTTACGCTTCTGACTGTTTTTCTCCTCTATTCAGGGCTCATATCGCCTGGGGTGTCAGTGCCAGTCCAGGTCCCAGGAACTGAGCCGCAGAGCATGAGTCAGAGCCTGGGTCAGTACTGGGCCAGATTACAGTGAACAACAGACAATCGTTGCCAATCAGCACGACGAGAGAAGAAGAAGGAAAAAAAGGGCATGTAAAATAAAACGAGTGCGAAGAAAAGAATATAAGCAAGCACAGGGCTGAGCTATAGAGGGGCCTCGAAGGGGTTGCAGACCCCAAAAATGCATTAAATGTTTACAAATTCAGCCAAGAGCAGCTTTGGTTGCACTTAACAGTACTCCGGCTGTACTGGTGTTATCTTAGTATTATCAGGTTGCACTTTTGGATAGTATGTGTACATAGCGCTGAAGTCAGGGTTGGGTATAGGATCAGTCTGAGGTGTGTTTAGGATTAGAGTCAGGATTAAATCAGGGTTTAATGTAGCATTTGATATTTAAGACTTAGCTTTGAAACCTTCCAAAATTCCATTACACAGTCTGGTTTTTTCTTTTATAAGTATATATGATCCAAGCCAAAGCACTAAAAAGAACAAAGAGGAAAATACTGGTCTTCCTAAAGCTCAATACACATTTCCGAAAAAAAAAAGTGTTTGCATTTTAGAATTATGTTGCAAAAATGTTGTTTATTCTGTTCAGTTTAATTAAATAGTGCCAGTTGACAGCAGAAGCCATCTCAAGGGGTTTTATGTTGTAAGGTGATGACCCTACAATATTCGCAAGAGGACTATCGATTTAACAGCAAAACTTGCTTTTAACCTCCAGCGAAACCATCCTCCCAGAGGTCAACCATCCACCACAAGCACTCGGATCGTTTATCAAAAAAGGGTGCAGGAGATTGCTTTGAGTTTTAAATTATACCTGACTTTACTTCTACCCTTCAGCTTTAAGATCAATCCTTAAGGCCAGCGTATGTCAGGTGTATTGTGAAGTGTAACCACAGTTTCTTGTTACTTGAGCAGCTCAAAGATATTGTGATAGCTAGCTTGTTCGCTAAGCATAAGCTGTGTGAGGCTACTGTGAAGATTTTAGACTTGCTTACAGCAATCACTTGTACTGAAACTAAAAACAAAAAAACAAAAAAACAAAACATACCATAACAAGTGTAAATCCTGCCTCTCCTGCCAGCAACATTACACTGAGACCACATATTTTTGTACAGACATCTGTGTATGATGAAGATAAGTGTGAAATATTGTCGGATGTTATTGGAGGGAAGAATGTAGCATGCTGTAGGCTCATTCACTCTCAAAGCACAAGTTTGATTAGTAATGCTGATGTCAGTACTGGCTGATCATAAAATCAGTCTACACAATAATAAAAATGGCATTTTTTGGGGGGCAAACTGTAAATCAGCTACATTTTGTCTCTATTCTATATGCTGTGGATGTAATCTTTTTATTCAATCAATCAAGAAATCAGAAGCAATTCCATAACAAAGTTTGCAGTGATATATACACGATACACCACATCATAAATATTTATTAGCCTATGACAATCAGTACAAAAACATAGTGCAAACACTCAAAAGACAATCAAAGCTGGAAGTAGAGGTAAATAACTGTGAAGTTAATGCAACACTGTCAATACAACAGCAATGGCTTTAACAAATGTGCATGACCAAAACAAGCTGCTACAGACAATCAGCTCCTATCAGAAATGAAATCAAGTATTGTACAAAAAGCTGTTGCTGTAATCTGCAGAGTTTGAACCTCTGCTCACTTTCCTCTGACTATTGGTTTTATTGATGCATCTCATACGAAATGTCTTTCGGCCCTTATTTATTTGTGTTTTCACTCGTTCACACAAGTCCTTTGTGTTGTTTTTGTTGTTGTGTGTTGTGTTAGTACTGTATAGCTACCAAGAGTCAACCCTTTTGTGAAGGCCTTGGATCCCTTTAATGAAAATTAAACTGTGTGTAATGAATCATTAAAGGTCTGCGTTTGTGACATTGTTTTGCACTTGCATGGTTTCACAAGTTTTAAAAGAAAAGGATAATAGTGATGTGTATGTAGATTGGTAACAGGCTAGTAACTGGTCAGCTATTTACGTAGCAACATTATTCATTCCAAAATACAGTCAAATTGGACCATTGGCTAGTAAATCAAAGGTTATTTGCAGTTAACCTCGGCATGCTTGGTGTGCAGTGTGTGCTTAAAAAATTGTGCTGGACAAAAGAAGTAGTAGGCCTAAAAAATGACTATGTAGAGAAGATGAACAGCTAAAAGTCATGTGCATGAAATGTGAAAAATAAATTCAGCAAAGACCTGACACAGGACCTGGGAGATAGGTCAGATCCTAAATACGCATCTGACCCTTCAGCTGATCTCTGAAGCCCCGTCTGAGGAGCTAAAACCCAGACATCAACATTACTGAAGCAGGAATAACAACAACAGAAAGGCAGCCAACATTCAAAGATTAGGGTTGAAAGTCCTACAAGAAGCCTAGAGAACTTTTACTGGAGACTAATTAAAGAAATGAGAAGAAGGCTTTGCTAAAAGAGTTCAGGCTGTGTAGAAGAATAAAGGGGGTCATACTCCCTAGATTTGTACATACGTTGTTTCTGGCTTTTATCATGCATTTCCATGTGTGTATGTGTTGATACATTTTTGCATTTATTTCCCATTTATCTATCAAAATATAAAGAAATGATGGGTTACTCAAGACTTTTGCATGGTGCCGTAGAGTACAGGCCAACAGTATTAGGCTGTTTCTTGAACAAACAGGAAAACTGGAAAACATCATCTGTCCATTCCAGCAAGATTGTTTAAACTCAATTTCCCAGAGTTCACCATTCAGAATCTTTTGTTCAACAGCATGAATGGAACATATGCTGTCAACCACTACTACTAAATATTGAGCAGCTAAAAGACTGATCATTTCCCACAGGGCAGCGACATGAAGTGGGCATGATGGAAACTGGCCTGCCATTAGCGGGGCTGCATTTATGCGCTAATGGCTCCACTCACTTGGGCCCTGGAGGATGAACAGAAATTAAATACGGGAGGAGAGGAAGACGGGGGGGAGGGGGCAGGGAAAGATAACACCAGTTATGCTTTGCAGAGCGAATGGAAATGTAGACCCACAAACATAATGTGCTATGAGATGCCAGAGCACTCAAGCCAAATGCAGCATCATCCGTTCTCCAGAAATGTAGACGTAGACTGATGAGTAAAGGTAGACAGAACTTCCAGAAATTCCATGAGCAGTTTCCATGTGCTGTTAAAAAAGGCTAAAATGTCTTTAAAAGTTTCAATTTAATTTCTATCACCCTGTTTGCAAATAACTTTGTATTTGCAAAGTTTGTATATTTTTTTGTATATTTTGTCATACTCATTTTTTTGGCATTTGTCATCCTCTGAGGTTTCTCCTAGCTGCTCTAATGTGTTTCCTTTCCTGACAAATAATAAGTTTCACTTCCCTTTGGCAGTTCACTCAGCCCTCTGGACAAAGAGACTGAATAAGTGAAGTTGTGTTTTGTTAAGTGTTAAAATTACTGTACATTTCCGACATTCTACTAAATTGAAGAAACAATTGGATTTTTCAAAATAGATACAATCAATACAGATGAACCATTGTTGCTATGGAACATGGAAGCTGCAGTGCCTCTCATTTTTGAAAAGAATTTACATGTTGTCTGTAAATCAAACCCTACAAATGTGGCATCACTGCAAAAGCACAACATGTCTCTTGATAGGACATTAGGACTCATATATATTGCATAAACTATGCTTGAGGTCTCAGACTCATATCCTACACAGAGAACAAGAATGAATTCCTGGATCTTAGAAGGATATACAATCACACAAAGTATGTTTACTACACATTAGGATGATGTTTGTGGTTGCTCTAACCCAATAATTTGATGTGACCCAGATAATAATTAAAGAAAAATTAAAGAAATGACTCCCTAAGTCTCTTCTATTTTATTACCTGTACCAGAACAAAGACAGGTCAAAGCATCAGGTAAAAAATGGTGATACTGACTCGGACCTGAAAAATCTTGTCTAGTGTGAGAGCCCACAAAGCCACAGGTTCTTTCTATTTCTACTGAATTGTACATGAGTCCTCTGTCTCATTTGGTCTGTATTTTCAGGTTTGAAAATGTTTAAATTAATAAACAAATGAATAAGTAAATAAACAGGTTTGTGAACCTAAATGTAAACAGCCTGTGCTGCTTGGCTTGAATGCGTGATAAGAAGGCAACTGGACTTGTTTAGGTATGTGAAGATGTTTTGACCCACTAATCATGTGAGGCTTCACATAAGCCACAGAGTGCATAGACTAGTGTACAGTGAATAGTCCTCTGACTTTTACGTAGGAAAAAACAGAAAACCATTGCAAAACACATGGCAAAGCATAGGAGAGCCACGGCAACAGGACAAGACTCAGCTGTGCGTTTGTACTCTTTCAGAAATGCCAGTGGTCACATTGTGGACCAAAATGATGGAAGACAGAGATAAGTAAAGGAGGCCATGCACCTCTACTCCGCCATTGCTGAACAGATGTGGTGGCTAACAACACCAGGTACCAGCCACATGCAATGCAGGCTTGAGAGTCCTTCCAAGAGATTTCAACCCCTACTCACGCCTTAACAGCTCATGTGGTGGTGGGGTGGGGCAATGTCTTATAGTGTGTTCCAGTTCAAGTCAGAATTTCTAACTGGAAACTCAGATTTCCAACTTGGAAAATCTGACCAGCTCCACCAACCCCAACTTCACAATCCAAAATGTCAGCAGTATATGTAAATATAAGTAAAACCGTAAGCCCCTATATGTGTTTTTTGTGGGCAGGCCAATTGTGGGTATTCCTGGTGTTCATGTAAGCTGACCCATCCAGGGCCCATAGCAGATTTGTCCCTTTGGACCTTGAATTCATACCATGTAATTGTGTAGCAATCCAAAATAGGCTTTTCAACTGAAAACCATTAACCCCCCCCCCCCCCCCCCCCCCCTCCCGACTTGGGGGTTACCATATGGTTCTCTGTGGGTAATAGAAAACCCATTTAGGGACCCTAAAACTACTGTTGGGCCTGATTGGGCACACCTAACAGGGGCCCATGTGGGGTCCATCATCCCCACACAGCTCCAGAGTGCTTAAGTTTTACCACTGTTTTGAACACTTAGCCATCTTCGACTGTGAGGCAGCTTCATGAGGCGTTTGAGGTTCCAACTGGAACTCTGAAACTTCTAACTTCAAATTGAACACGTCAAATTAAACGTGTAATGTGTACTGCGACTGATTTATACTTATGACTCGTTAAATAGCCATAAGCAGATCATTGTCCAGGCTCTATTCCTGGATATACTGCAGCTGGTTTTTAGTTTAAAAAAGAACTATTGGTAGTGATGTAAAAAACAAAGCAACAAAAAACAAGAAATATTTCCAGTGATCCAAAAACACGTATTTGTAGTATTGCATGAATCTCTCTACCTTGCCAGAGAAAATCAAATCCTGTTTTTTCTTGCTAATGCGACTTCACTATTGAAAGCCCTCAACTCTCATTTCCGAGGTAACTGGAACGCCTCAACAGTTCCCCGATCGATCCACCAAGCCTAGTCCCAAGAGAGACTGAAGCAGCTGAAGAAGAACAAGCGGTGAGCATCGTCTCTGTTCCCCTGAATATGTGCTGATTTAGAGAAAGCTGCGGAATTATAAACAAGAATCCTCCAAATATTAAACATCCTGTTAATGATGTGGAGCACTTTTCCTCCTCTTTTCTTGCAGTGACTGGGATGGAGTTTTGCCTTCTGCTGTTAATGATATGGACCTTTACGGGAAGCACATTAGCAGAGCCTGACCAATACAGCAGAGCCGTGGTGAGTACAAAATATTCACGACACACAAAAATTCCTCTATGAGTTGTAAACGTTTATCGGCAGCTGTGTGGATTCCTTTGATGTATCTGAAAGTGGGGAGGAAAGTGTAGGGTATGTGTTACTTTTGCATCAGTTTGTTTTTGTATCCTTTTGAATCCTATATATCATATACATATAATTTTAATCTGACATTTAATGTGTACTTTATCGGAAATTGTATTTCCACGTGTTTTTCATTTCAGATGGTAAAATTAACTACCCACGGCAAGGGGTGTGTGTGTGTGTGTTGGGGGGGGGGGGGGGGGGGGGGGGGGGAGAGATAGAGGTATTTAATATGAGATTCTTGAGGTTTATAAGAATATATCAAACATATGAAACGCTTTGGGGACTTTCTTTTGACCATTCTGAGAGATTAGTCCTTCATCAGAAAAACCACTAGTTGTATAAATAGAATAGACATTACGTTACACACTTCACATGAAATGTGACGTGCAAGCACGATAAGCTTCCCACTTCCAGTTCCTCAAATATGAATTAATATCGCTATATTTCGTGGTATGTGTATATCATGTGTGGCTTGGTTATGAGAAAGAAAAATGTTTTACTTCTTTGATTGAAAAAAGAGCATAAATCCCGGATGACACTGCTGCAAATCTCACTGGGGGTAAATTATTTTATATATATGTATATATGTATAGATAGATAGATATAGATATATGTGTGTATATGTGTGCATGTGTGTGTGTGTGTGTGTGTGTGTGTGTAAGGGAGTAAGGGAGTTTGAAGGCAGAGATCAAAGAGGACGGTTGATGGAATAAGCCACCACCTTTTTCCTGTCAAAGTGCAGCTTGCAGGGTGGAGGACATGTAAGAGTACCGCAGGTTTCAAAATCACGTTCAAGAAAGAGATTTCATTGTTTCAGTGTATGTGTGTAAAGTGTGTATTTTGTGTGCTTGTGTGTTTTGTGGTACACACTGCTCTACAGCATTTATGCTATCAATCAACTTGCTTAACATAGAGAGGATCATGCAATGTTAATGAAAAAAAAGGGCTGCGCTTGTTCAGATTGATCCGTTGTCATAAGTGGAGCAGGATACAGTGCGTATCAAATACTCCTATGACATCAAAGTAGACCCTTGCTAGATATGACTGACTCACTGTGGTGAGGATGCATTTACATTTTCTAGCCTCATTAGTAATCAAGTTTGGGAAATCAACCAATTTCTTCTTGTTTTGTGTCCAGGACTGGCTCGGTAGGTATGGGTACCTTCCTCGTCCTGACCCACATACAAGTCAGCTGCTGACGAAAGAAGGGATTGAAGAAGCTGTTCGTACCATGCAGAGATTCGGAGGGCTCCGGGAAACTGGGAAGCTTGGTAAGTTATTCTTAACTCACATCTGTTAGGAGAATGTATTACTGTATTTATACACAATTCTTTGTGCAAAGCTCTCGAGTTACCCCTCATTTCTTTGCAATTTGCTTCTAAGGAGCCAGAGTGTTTTATAACTTTTTTAATCAATCAATAATTTTTTAAGTGGTCTTGAGCAATAGTTCTCCAAACTTTCTAGGGATAGTTCAGTGTTTTTCTTGGCTTTTCACTCATGTTTGTTAAGCCACTTATCTACATCTGCAATGATTCATTGAGTATCTCGAATAGGGATGGGTACCGGTGTCCGGTGCCATGATGGTTCTGACATAAACGGTAGTAACCAGACCGAAAAGCAGCGCACATTTCGGTGCTTTATTTCGGTGCTTTTTTTCCCTGAGCTGTGACACACTTCTAGCCAATCATTTTACGTTTCCGAGGATAGTAGGCGGGCCCAGGTACGTACCTTCAGTTAGAGCAGAGCTACAGATTAAAAATGCCCAAGGCTAAGCGGTCAAAAGTCTGGCTGTACTTCACAGCAAAATATGCAAACTCAGCAGCCTGCAACAAGTGCTTTAAGCTGATACTGTGATACTGTCAAAGGAGGTAACACCTCGAATCCGATGAAACACCTGGCGACGCATAGCGTTTTTTTTTTAAAGCCGAGAAATGCGCCGTATTTGATGGCAGCAGCAGCCGTTCTTCTCTGCGTGAGTAGCTTAATGTTGTTCGTGTGTAATTTACGTTGAGTAGGCTAACCACGTTATTACATTAATGCATGTAAGGTGAACTAGCAAACATCATCATAGCTACATGCGGCTGTCTTCTTGTTTGATGGCAGATACTCCCTTCACCCTGGCCAAAAAGGCTAAAATGACCAAAGAAAAAGAGGGAAACAGCTAAACATGAGAGGTTTTTGGACAAAGTTTGTATTTTTTCCATTGTTTAAGCACTGCTTCCAGCTAAGAGTGATACCATATATGCCCCATAGCTGCAGAAAAGGCTAACATTGTTATCTTTTTACAAAAAACCAGCTGACCATGAGAGGTTTTTGGACCAATTTTGTGTTCTCCATTCTTTAAGCACCGGTTTGAGCACCGTTTGAGCACCGGCACCGTTTCAAAAGTACCGATTTGGCACCGGTATCGGATAAAACCTAAACGATACCCATCCCTAATCTCGAATAACTTGATTATAAAATATCATAAATGCAAATTTTTTTGCTTCGATACTTTTTTAAATTCATGCTCAGTTGTTGCCATATAAGACATAGAGGTCCAGGTGTAGATGAGATAGATGGAGAATTCATGTGGATTGCAAAATACCTGAATTTACCATGTCAATTTTTAACTGACATTAAAAACTTTTACTGGGAAAAAGCTGCCAGGAGTCCTTCATCCAACCACCTGTTCATAAAACGGTTCATTCAGAGACTGAGGGACTTATTCTCCGACAATGTAGTTATGCCATTTGACCAAATGGTTGAGAAATATTCTCTCCCCAAACATGACTTTTTCCGTTACTTACAGATAAGGCATTATATTTTACAAAGTACTAACTTTAGTGAGAGTCATGAAGTCTCCCCTGTTGAAAAATTATTATTTTTAACAGACAAAGAGGTACCTGTGAATATATTTTACAATGCTTTATATTCTGTACTTTCAGTGATGTCACAGAGGCTTAAAGGCACATGGGAAAAGGAGTTAGGTATAGCAATTGATGATGAAGAATATAAAGATGTCTGGAGTTATGCCAAATCAATCTCAGTTTGTAATCGTACCAAAGCAATACAGTTAAAAATCATACACAGAATGCATATATCCATATCTCGCAGACATCATCAATATAATCCTACCCTTTCACCCATGTGCCTCAAATGTAAGACAGAAATTGGTACCCTAACTCACAGCTTCTGGTCATGTTTGAAATTGCAAGAATATTGGTGTAATGTGTTATCTGATATGGAGACGATTTTCGGTTGTGAATTGGACCCTCTGTCTCTCATACTTGGCCTCCCCAGCCGGCGATTAATATCCAAGAATAATAGGAGATTGTACTGTGTTCTCACCTATGCGGCAAGGAAGAATATACTACTCCAATGGATTTATGAAAAAGCACCAACTATTAAAGGTTGGCAAAGAGTAGTGTTGGATCTAGTGCCATTGGAATATCTTACATGTATACTGCACTCAAAAACAGATCAATTCTTTAAGGTGTGGGAACCATACTTGAATTATGTGGAACCTGATGTTTCTAATATTATGTTACAAGGATTCTCTTGAGTGTTCAAACTGCAAAGTACTACTGGGACCACAGGTATTGTATTGTATTGTATTTTCTCTTTATTTATTTATTTATTTTTTAGATGGAACTGAGCTGGTGTTCTGTGCTTAGTTATCTGTTTTTGTTTATTTATTTATTTATTTTTGGTTCTGAATTGTACACTTAATTATGTTATGTAATTATGTACTATTTGTGAAAACAGAAAAACTAATAAAAAAAATATAAATAATAAAATAACTAAATAAATAAATAAAGCTGTTCATAAATGTTAAGGAAAGCAAACATTGTAGCTGCTCCCATCCATCAAGCAGAAAAAAAGGCACCAAATCCAACAAATGAATCAGTTTGAACCCTTTTTATACACTTTATTACCTGCAGGTCATTGCAAAAACACATTGTCATTGACATTCACAGGCATTAGGTAGTTTTTTGCACCAAGGTTATTCCCAAAAAGGTATTAGCTGAAAGCTTGACATATCAAGAAATAACAACTGCAAATGACAAGAAAACGTCCCTAAAAAAAGAGTTCGGGCTATGTTGATGACATTGTATTTCCATATACACTACCAGTCAAAACTTTGGACATGCCTTCTCATTTAATGGCTTTTCTTTATTTTTACTACTTTCTACATCGTAGATACATACTGAAGACATCAAATATACAAAGCAAGATATGTGGAACTATGTAGCAAGGAAAAAATTGATAAAGTATGTCTCATGTTTTAGATTCCAGAAAGTAGCCACACTTTGCTTTGTTAACAGCGCTGCAAACCCTTGGCCTTCCCTCAGTGAGCTTCATGATGTAGTCACCTGAAATGGTTTTCACTTCACAGGTGTGACTTGTCATTTGTGGAAATTCTTGCCTTCTTAATGGGGTTGGGGCCATCAGTGGTGTTGTGCAGAAGTCAGGTTGGTACACAGCTAACAGCCCTATTTTTACAACTGTTAATTCATATTCTGGCAAGAACCAATCAGCTAAGTAAAGAGAAATCCATTTCAGCTGACAACCTCATGAAGCTCATCAAGAGAATAGCAAGAGTGTGCAAAGCAGTAATTAAATCAAAGGGTGGCTATTTTGAAGAATGTAAACTATAAAGCATGTTTTTAATTATTTCACATTTTTTGGTTTACTACATAATTCCAAATGTGTTCATTCATAGTTTTGATGCCTTCAGTGAGAATATACAATGTAAATAGTCATCAATATAAAGAAAAAAACATTAAACGAGAAAATGTTTCCAAAACATTTTACTGGTAGTGTATATTTGCACATTTCAGCAATTTCCTTCTTCCCATTTTCACAGGAAAAATGCAATATAATTAGTGATGGCTCAAGACTTTTGCACAACACTGTACATTTTTTTTCTAGACAGGGGTCACATGAGGCCTTGCAGTTCTTGCAACACCTTCTTTCATTTCAACACATGATATTTAATCATCTTCTCTTCCAGACCCGGAAACGCTCAAACTAATGTCTAAACCACGATGCTCTCTTCCTGATATTGTCGGAAGAGACGACATACTGAGGAGGCGAAGGAGGAGGAAAAGATATGCACTATCAGGCCTAAAGTGGGATAAGACAGATCTCACATGGAGGTTGGTTTCGTGTGATGATTGTGACATTGTGGTTTTATCATATGTGTATGAATCATGGGAATATCCCAGGAACACTTGACATGTTTTTTACCCCATAAGTTGTCATGGCCAACAAGCTAGTCATGTTACATCAAATATAGGAACTAAGTCAGGATTAAAGAGGCATTTTATTGAGGAAGCTATCTGATAGTGTGTGGTGCTAACAGAATGATGTGTGAGTGGATGTGGCTCAAGTGGTAGAGCAAGTCTTCCACCAGTGCTCAGTTTGAATATAAGTACAACTATATAGCACCTTTCTATTATAGAAAATTTACCCACATGCTGAAAAAGAGGAGAACCTGTTACCATTTGAAGGTTAAAGGTTGAAGTAAGTGCTAGCATGCAGGATTTAAAAATTCTAAAGCTTTCCACTATGATAACTTGTGTTCTTGTGTTGTTGCACAAATATGAGAACAACAAGCCTATATTACAGCCTATAAATGCAGTGTTGCTTGGTTTCTCAATTATACAGAAGAAAATAGAAGATTAGGGCCACCAGAAAAAAAGAGAGCACATCTTTTTTTCTTCTTTTCCAGAATTCTGAGAAAAGAGTGGCCATAATCCTCTTCTGTACAATCAGATCCACCTATGACTTGAAATGTCGTATCTTAATAAGTCTACCTCAGCCAAATTTGAGGACTTTGCAAACCAGCATGTGGCATCAAAGTGACACCTTGGAATTTGATGTTTAAATTGTTTTTTGTTTTGTTAAATTTGACCTGTAACTTGTAATGAAGGAGAAAAAAATTGAGAAAAAGGGAAGGCTCCACTTTTAGATAACATAAGCCTTCTGCAAGGCTGAATTTTAATGACATTTTAATATGCTGTATGTATACAGCTGTGTATGTATAGGGCTGTGGATTCGGGGCCAATCGGTCCAGGGTCCATAATGCCGTTGGTGGAGGTGGCTGAATGGACCGAGGAGTGAGACAACGAGATCTTTGAGTAGTGGCATTTTTTGAAAACATTTATTAAACATGTAGTTTTAATTATATTATTACACATACTGCAAATGTGCGCATAAAAGAGTTGGCATTCTGTTTTTGAGGGTTACAAGCTTCATCTGACTGTCTAGATGACATATTGTGAAAGGTGACACAGTGCAGAAAGGTCAAAGCAAGCACGCTTACAGACACAGACATTACGTAGATTTATTTTTTAGGGTAGAGGTGAGACTTGCTTGTAACTGCAATTTGTACCTGCATAAGCAACAGATTTTGCAGAATGTGTGATGTTCCAGAGATAAGCGAGAAGGAGAACATCCACAGGAAACATCTGGCTCGGAGACGGTGAAAATGTCTCTTTAGGTGTGTTAAAGGTGACTTTCATTAACTGTAATTTATGCATGACATGTATCTGCCTGACACAAGAGGAGGCGTGAACCCTGATATATAAAAACCATTTGAAGTGTGCTTTCTAGCGGAGATTTATGCTGAGAATTGTGATGGTGTATTTCTTTCCACGCGTGTGTTTAATAAAATCATTGTTTTGACACATCTGGACCAGTGGTTGTTTGTCTCACACCTCAATCAAAAGAATTCGGGACAGTATTAAAACATCATGTGTGATTAAAAAAAAGAGGAATGTGAAAAATACACAAGTCACAGCATTTAAGTTTTCTGTCTCCAGTATCCACAGCTACCCAAATCCCTCCACCTCCCCCGGCTTGGCTAACAATGACGTGGAAAGCCTCCTGACTCATGCCTTCAAAGCCTGGAGTGACGTGGCCCCTTTGAATTTCCGTCAGCTGAGGAGAGACAACAATGGGGCCACAGCTAACGGGGACATCAGAGTGTCTTTTGACCACATGTTTCATGACGATGGGTACCCTTTTGATGGGCAAGGTGGCACTCTGGCCCATGCCTTTTTCCCAGGAACACTTGACATATCTGGTGATACACACTTTGATGACGATGAGATCTGGAGCTCCGCAGGTATATAAAAGGATATGAAGAATACAAAAAACCTCATCATTCACTTACCCAGAATGTCCACTATCTAATTTTAAGTGGGTTTTCTTTGCTTTCTTGTGAAACGGTAACACTTTTCCGTCACACTTCCACAGGTGATAGCAGAGGTACTGACTTGTTCACAGTTGCAGTGCATGAGTTTGGCCATGCACTGGGCCTTTCTCATTCCTCCTCTGATCCATCCATCATGAGGCCGTACTATCAGGGTCCCGTGGAAGACATTGCCCACTTTAAACTGGCCATGGATGACAGGCTCGCCATCCAGCAGCTTTACGGTCAGTCTGACTAGTCGTACACTCGTCAAATCAGTATCTGGCACTTGATGATGTAAAAATAGTGGTGGAGTATTACACTCATATTGCCATATCATACCACTATTGTAGCAATAAATCTTTCTTCATATCCATTTGCCCTTTCAAACTGATTGTGAATTTGTGAATTATATTACTTGATTTTTTTTATGTAAGTTATATCAACCACAAGAGTTCAGCAATATAGCCTCAAAAATGTATCACATATTCCATGATATTTCAACATAGTTTTTGATAAGAATATTAATGATGATATTGAAAAAAATAATAAATATTTTTATATTGATGCTTACATTTAGCAACCTACATTATGTAGGTTAATGAACATCGTCTTCAATCCCTCTTTTTTAATGAGCAACAGTCACTGATTACCTACTAGCAAGCGCAGCTAGCCAGTGCTCTGAGCAGCACACCATGTAGACATTTAAGGTCATTGTTTCCACTTTCAGCGGAAACAGTTTTCTTGCATATTTTGCAGGGTTCTCGCGCTCCCTTAAAGGCATGGCATATCAATATCGGTCATGGCTGATGGCTGTCCCTCACTGAGCCTTGTTCCTGTTAAAAAAGAGTTTTCCCTTCCTACTGCTGCCAAGTGCTTTCTCATCAGCGGTCATCTGATTGTTGGGGTTTTCTCTCTATTGTTATAGCCTTCTTGCCTTACAGTAAAGCACCTTGAGATGAGTGCTTTATGGTTTGGTGCTAAATAAATAAAACTGAAATGAACTAAATATGATATTTTTATATCACATAAAAAATGATACTGGGCTTATCACAGATGATATATGGCACAGTCCTAATGACCACTCTTGATTTGGGCAAATGTACATGGAGGACATGTGGTCCTGCAAATATAAGCTGTCTCTGCTATTTGTTTCTAGTTTATAAAATTGCACTTTACACTTAGGTTTTATAAAACTCTTACACAGTTGTTCTCAGATATTCATTACTGATATATTTCTGTTATAGCTTAATACGCTATAAAACGTAAAACGTCTACAAAAGATAAAAATAATACAGTAATGCAATAACACTGTTTTAATCTGGTTTTGTGTGCAATACTGCATTCATGCAGTGATGTAACTGAATATCTTCCTCATGTCTTAAAAAAGAAAAAGCCTTGCATCCTGTGTGACAAACACCTCTGCACACTGAGAAGAATGTGGGTTGCCTGCTGAGTTTTTCTTATACTGTCGTCAGCTTTCGTTTCCTCTTCCACAGTGTCTTCTGTCACTCTTCTGTTGCAGGTGTGAAAGATGCTGACCGACCAGGTGGTGATGATCCCCACTTCCCACGCCTGCCCAGTCCACCTCCACCGAGGCCAACACAGCAGTGAGCTGAACCATGGGAGGGATTGGGGGTGGGGGGATTATCTGGATTGCACTTTAATCCAGATAATCATCACATAATATTTGACTTTACAAGCTATGAATATACTATTAATGCATTCAGACAGAGTCACATAAAAAAAAAAAAGAAGAATGACTAATTAGGGAAGGCTGTGGCCCCTATCAGTCAAAAGGCTGATAGTTTGATACCCTGCTGCTGCAGTTTGCATGTCAACGTAAAGGGAACGATACTAAAACCTCACGGCTCCATTGGTGTCTGAGCGTGTGTTAACAAATGTTAGACATTGTACTTAAGTATAGAAAAAACGTACTTGTATGAATGTGTGTGTTCCTGGATGAATGAAGCTTGGGGTAAAAATCTCTGTGAATATAATCGTAAGGTAGTAGTCTATTTAATTTAAGTGGTAGCTTAAAGACTCTCACTGTGGCATTCTTGGCCACACAGCACCCTCTAGTGTATTTATCAAACAAATGCAGTAAAAGCAAAGTTTAACTTGATTTTGATTCAATTTTCTCTCCTAGTTCTGATCCATCATTCCAAGAGCGGTGTCAGGGAGGCTTTGATGCTATAGGAAACATTAGGGGAGAGGTCTTCTTCTTTAAAGGTATGAAAAAGTGGATCTGTGCTGAACAGAATAAAAAATACATCTCAATTAATTTTCCACATTCGTCAAAAAAATGTATTTTTATTTTATTTATCCGTGTTGTTTCTTTTGTGTCTTCTCTTCAAAAAGGTGCACAGTTCTGGAGAACCCAGCAAGATGGATCTTTGGTGTCCTTAAATCCGGCTCAGATCAAAAACTTCTGGATTGGCCTTCCAGAAGGAATAAACAAGATCGATGCTGTGTATGAGAGGAAGAGTGACAGCCGCATCATCTTCTTCATCGGTGAGAAGCTAAATCTTGTGGTTATGTATGGCCTCAGGTGATCTAATTTTGGCCGTTCAGAGACGTGAGAAGTGGGTGACTTCTCACGTCTGTTATATTTTAAACATGGTGGTTTTTTTGAGTGGGGGGTGAAATGTTAAATCATATATAAATATTTTCATATACGTCATTTAGGTCAAGAAGTGTTTAGACAGTGATGCATTTTTTTTATTATTTTGGCTCAACACGCTGCCACAATAGATGTGAAGACGAAACAATTGAGATGCAACTGGAGTGCAGATTGTAAGTTTTTAATTAAACAAAAAAGGGTGTTAAAACAATGAGGATTTATTTTTAATATGTACAAATTAATATAATAATAATAATAAATAAAATACTTATTTTTAAACTTTTAAAGTCAGCCAATATGGTCCAGTTTGTCCTGGTGTTTTCTTTCTGTTCCAGGCTTTTAATGCTGCTGTTTTCTGCTGTTTTTGTATTTGGTCTTTCCTGCCTTCAGTTTTGTCCTCGCTAAGTGAAATGCAGCTGAAGACAATGTCCTGAACAGATCTGCCCCAGACAAATATTTTCACTTCTTTACATTCAAACCTTCTGCTGTATCTTTTGGGTCATTGCCTGTATCACTGGGTCTGTATTATCGGTACTTTCCAGTTTGGTTTTCTGCTGATAAACCGAAGAATTCACCACGATATGGTTCCGACTCACATTAAGTGATTTTCTGTTGAAATATTCTGTTTTGCTTTCGCCATGTCCAGGAGCTCAGTACTGGGTCTTCAAGGACACAGTGGCTATGGCCGGTTACCCTCGGCCTCTCTCTGACTGGGGCATGAAGAAGAAGTCGGGTGAGACAGTGAACAGGGTGGACGCTGCTTTCAACTGGGCTCATAATGGCAAAACATACCTGTTCAGCGGAGGGGAGTTTTGGAGGTTTAACGAAAACATTGAGAATGGACAGAGGACCATCCAACCAGAGCAAGGATATCCACGGGAAAACACCCTATGGGAAGGAATGCCTGCCCATATCGATGGCATCATTAGCTGGCGAGAAGGTAACATTGTGTTAAAATGGAGACATATGTGATGATCTTCTATTACAAACTTGAGATCAGAGTTGAGCAATTCATTTCCCCAAGGGGCCACATGAGAAACTGGGCACCAATAAGGATTAAGCTTATTGGTACAGTTTCTCACTTGGCCCTTTGGGAAAATGAATTGTCCACCTTTGCTCTAGATAAATACACAACAATGATAGAGAAGTTATTTTGGGAGATAGCTTTTGTCAGCTGTCACACCCAAGACGCTCAAGGGAATGACGCACAGAAAGGAGTGGAAGAGCGCTGATTAAGATAAGAAGTTCTAAATAACATCTTACACTGAGATGCAACATGATTCAAGTAGATAAATGAATAAAGGAAAGATTCCTGCACAAAAAAATGCCATGTCATAGCCTATTTCATTACTTCATGTAGTATGAAAAGTAGTAGTATCACATCAAAGCATACTTTATATTAGAATGACAATCCAAATATGACTAATTTAACAGGTGGGTGATTTGTTGAAAATCAGTGGATGCCTCCCAGCTGACCCAGAAAGGGCTAATTTTTAATTTTTGTATTTATTTAGTACAGTAATTTTAGTATTTTTAATAAAGCTGTTGAAAACTTTGGCTTCAGGGTAAGAGAGCTTTTGAAATGACAGGATTTAGAAGTACACTTTCTGAGCCCTCATAAGTGCAGGAGCTAACCACATAACTACTTTGTAGTTACAAAAACTACAATGTGCTGCTGTCTTCCACTCCTTTTAATCAGCATCCAGTTTGTGTGGGTTGGTTTATTCATAATTTGATGAAACAAAATAACAGCTGCATTGCTTTTCGTGTTCTTTTTTTCTTTTTGTTGTTAAGGAAATACCTATTTCTTCAAGGATAATTCCTACTGGATGCTCACAAATGGAGACCTGAACCAAGATGATGTCACACCAAAATCCATCGCTGTAGACTGGCTTAGATGTCCAGCTCCTCCTTCAACTTCCACTCCAACAAATCCTCGATTCCCAAAAGAATGCACCTGCATCTTCTTGGGATCGCATTCATCGCTGAGAAGCAGCTCTCTCCTCTTGATTTTTATTTTGCTGCTAACCAATGAGATTATAAGAAACATGAGTTTGTAATTTTCTTGAGTCAGTGTTTACTTCTCCCTTTTTTCCACTGGCGGGTTATTAATAGAATGACTTTATGTCATCTTACTTGCATAAAGTTACACAATAGTTTCAAATTGAGTCCCAGTGGCAAAAAAAAGCCTCTCTTAAACCCCCTGGGTTTTTATAAATACAGTTTCTCATCTGAAACATATTGTGACATTTTTGTATTGAATTACAATGAGCTTTACAGAAGAAAGAAACGTCATTTAACACCACACGCAAGCACACAGGTTACTTCTTCATAACAAGGTCTTATGTAACCGCCTTGTGCTTGGGGTGATAAAAAGGTAAATCAAACATACTTAACAGCAAAAGTCATTTTCATCTTTAAATATATCTATTTATAATTAGATTTTGGTGCTTTTGCTAAAATATCAAAATATATAGTGCACAAGCAGATCTGGATTATGGTAAATTGAAGATTTTGTTTTTTTATATTTGTGTAGTTTTTACAAATGTACAATGTTTTGGTTGTTTTACATTGACATTAATAGCTGTCATTGTAGAATATTCTTAAGGCTGGGCTGTGTTAAGCTGAGATGCTTAACTTTGCAGATGAAACATACCAAATCCTTCAGTGGTTTTCACAGCTCGAGTCAGATAGACTTACTGTAAAGTGACAATATACATTTTGTAAAATCTCTGTGAAAGAAATCTTAAACAAAACCATTTATAAGTTATCAGAAACTATTAAAATGTCCTAATGTTGAATTTTATACTTTTGGTTTTGGTTTGTAGCTTTGTCTTTTGCTTTTAACACATATTTCTTTGGCGTCACTGCCCTTGCCACAAGTGTGAAGGCATGTTACCTCATGTTGTCTTATCTGGTTCAGATTCAAGATGTTTCATTTTCAATGATTAAATACTTGTCATTCTCCAGTGACAGTTCTGTTTGTGTGTTCAGTTACAGATTGATGATAGCATTATTAGGAACACCTCTCCCTGTTTGCAGGGACCTATTTATCTCAAGGACATCAAATACCGCCATTACAAAAAGAAGAGCAATGTGATAAGAATGCTCGTCTTGTGGCCTGAAAAATATGTTATAAAAATATGTTTCACTTAGTTAAAATCAAATTAACTGCAACCCCAACCTTTCATTGATAATACGGCTAGTTAACCATTACACACACACAGCCAAATCCTTCAAAGCGGTTTGAGTTTAAACAGGTCTGTTTGCCCTGCTTTGTTAGTAAATGGCATGGGTCATGCAAGGTTAAAACCAGTGTGGACAAATAATTGGCAGCTTCACAGGTTGGGAATAAAACTAGGGATCTTTGTTCTAAAATACATTGTTGAAGCACATTTTGTAAACTAGAATAGACACCTCTCAAAAGCTCAGACAGCTTGGCCTAGTTAGGTGTAACAAATGCACCTATGAAGCACTCCAGCCAGCTATGTATCATTTCAAAATTTCCAGAAACTTCCAAGAATTTATAAAAAGAGAGTAAAGCGGCACAAACATTCACAAAAATTTTTTAAATGCCATTTAAGAAGATCAGGAAAGTCAGTTTTCTTCATGTTGAAGCAATACAGTACAGTGTTAAGGACATAAGCAATGTGCATCACTGATAAACAATTTTTTTCATCTGAGAAAGTAACACACAAAACCTTCAAAACACGAACTTCATAAAGGAATCGGCATGTTTTCTTTTTTCATTTTGTGGTTTTAGCACAGTGCACCTCAAATGCAGCAGTAGCTGCACTAATGGAGGCAAGAAAGGTTACAATAGTTTAAAATAAATACAAATAACAAAGAAATAAAATCACCATATCCTTCAATCATCAGCTGGTAAACTAAACTAGTTGCATGTGCCAACATCAAGGTATATCATGCATCCCTTTCTCACCCACGCCTAGCTCTGGCAGCTCAACAGAGATGTGGAACATGCCTTAATTGTTCACACCATGTTGGCCTCGCAAAATGAAAACTTGTGCATGTCATTGCATAAAGTAAACTTTGCATGCATGAGGTGCGTGCATGCATTCAGACTCAAATCTGATAACAGGTAAGTGCTTTGTCACAGGTAGCCATAATCAAGAGATATTGTTGAGAGATAACATTGGTGCAGAGGTAGCCTTCACCTTTAAAAATTGTTCTTCACACTTTTCGTGATTATGTCAAACACAGAGAGCTACACTAAAAATCAGCAAAGGTCAGTTTTAGTTAAATGGGGGAAAGAGCGAATGTTCTGAAGTGAGGCAACGGGTTGACGATGACGTTCTCTTTCTATTTTAGCTCCAAATCCAGCCCAGTGCAAGACTGAGAAGTAGCAGGCCAAGGGAGAAGCAGGTTGAGGAGGCAGAGGCCCTGACGCTCTGAGTTGACACTGGCTGTGCAGGCTGCAGGCTTCTGTAGACATTTGTCATGAGTTGTGACGTGCTGTTTTCGACACGCACTGTGGTGCTGAAGAGGTCAATCTGGTGATGATATTCCAATTAGCTTCATGAACCACTTATAGACCATCTGTGCTCACAGCAATGACAATTAAGAGACAGAAGAAAGAAATGAAATAACACCTACCAGATCTTTGCTGACTTTAATTGGTTCCTTAAAAACGGTCCAGACCACCGCCTCATTACAAGTGGGGGTCGTCAAAGATCCAAGGTAGCGGTAATACTTAGTGCGATTCACACCAACGAGCAGGTCGTCCAGGGAAAACCCGGCTGCAATTGAAACTTTCTGGCCTGAAGACAGAAACAAGACCTATATGAAGGAACTACGGGTGACACAATTTAGAGTCAGAAAGAGGAGAGGAGGTTTTCCACAAAAAAAAATCACCTTTTTGTGTGATGTTGGCCAAGTAAGAGGTCAAATTGCGCCAGCTTTCTGGCTGGCCAGTTGAATTGCCTGACATTACCTGGAAAAAAAAGTATATATATATTTTATTATTATTATTGTTTTCCACAGCTCAGAAGAGGAAATGACCAACAAGGGACAACACCTCACCAAAATGCAGTGAGGTTGGAATACTGAATAACACAACAGGCATTACATCATCTCGTGCGCTGCTTCTCTTACCTCGATGAAGAAACCAAGAGCTGCGAGTCCGGTGGAGTCTTTGACGGCTAGACTTGTATTCCCATTGTAGGATGACTTGCTGTTCACAATATGCAGCTGGGAAAATACATAAATTCATAAAGATCATACAGATGTTTGCTTGCTTATTTTATTTTATTTACAATTTTAATATGAATTTATCGAAGAAACACAGCAGCATCAAAATAAATCTGTACCTCCATAGGATAGCGCTTTCCATCCACTGTGTGCTCGGAGCCGGGCACAGAGGAGCCGTTGCCCCAGTGCAAGTGGAACTGTAGGCTGTCGTATTGCTCGGACAGGTCCCCTCCTGAAATCTTAACTCCGCTCTTAAGGGTCACTTTGACTGGAAGAAGGAGGAAAAACAAAAACAGAATAAGGTTACATCTAACCAGTGAGGAGTAAGAGGGAATGTTGAGGTGCAAAGGGGGTGCGTTTAGTTGTAGAAAAGAGAAGGGCGCTAAAAATTCCAGTAAGACAAGTTATCTTTATGATGATGATGATGATGATTATTATTTTTGTTAAACTAGGTCGAAATATATGTTTTGAAACACAAAGATAAAAAAAAAAAAAAAACACCAACCTGTTAGGTATTTTAGTACCATGGTAGCATTTACTGGATATTGTTTTATAGTGACATTATGCAGGAAAACTCTGTCATTCAATAAGGCCCCTTTGTTTTAGTTATTTTTCTCTTTGACCCAAGAATTGATGTGTGAGAATCACAGGCTGGTACAAGGTTGAAATACCACAGAGATCACTCCCTCAGCTACATTAGTTTCTTAATCTTTTAGACGCCTGTTGAAGGCCAAATGGTTTGTTTCAGATTTCACTAATGAAAGAACTCTTTGTTTTGTGCCTTGAAAATATGTCGCTGAGATAATCACAATTGTAGCTGAACTAATAAACTACACAAAGGATGCTTCTTCACCCAAGGGCAGGAAGACGCTCCCTTATCTTGGTCTGTACTGGTTTAAACTGATAATCTGCTGTCTCATGAATTTTACCCTCTATATAAACTGTTGTACTTGTGAATAAAGTTGAGTCACTTTGGGAAGACAATCTAAAGCAGTCTCTGTTTTCTTGTTCTCCCAAGCTGCTCCCGAGCTCGTACTAACACGCTGAATGGCATGCTTGAATATTACTTGAGAATATATTTGACTGTGTTACAGACTAAGGGACATTCTCTGCTGATAGACGTCCACGCCTCGAAGGAAGTCGATCCACGGATTAGGCCCCGGAAACCGTTTCCTTCACAACCCACAACAACAAACTTTTGTAAGCACTAAGCCATAAACTCGGGCTCACTTGTGTCGCCAGTATTTGTCATTGACGTCATTGCGGAGGTGTCGTCATACTTTACAAAAGTGAATTCAGTCAGATTGGCGTTTTGTGTGGCTGATGCTGAGACGATGTTAATGGGTGACTGTCGGGTGCCGTTGCAATATTCCGGGGAAATTGTTGACCAGGTTGTGTCATCTATGAGCAGAAAGAACACGTAACGTCACCGAGGAGGGGTCACTCAGTGGGCAACATATAATAGATAATGGAGATATTGGGTACTCACTGCAGGATGGGAGGTGATAACACCAGGCTGGATGAAAAAAGGGGTGAAAAAACAGGACATTCAGATTCCCATAAGTACAAATTCAGTGTAACAGTGAATTCAAAATATTTCATGAAAAAAAAGGCCTTTAGCTAATACACACCTATCGATCCGGATGCGCAGTGAGCGGCGGGTACGAGGACGCACACAGCAAGCGCAGCGACTACAAACAACTTCATCTGAAACGAGCATAAAAGCCACATTGTTTATATATATATATATATATATATATATATATATATATATATATATATATATATATATATATATATTAAAATCATCAAAACGAAAATGTAGCTCTTGCAACACAAACATGAATCAATCAATCACAGGCTACTATATGGAATGACAAATTTACCTATATATAAACTTTGAAAGTTAAATTGCTAAAATTTAAAATGCTACAGTCTGATGTTAGTAGAGAAAAGAATGCAATACATGCATTTTTCAGACTGTAGCCTAATTCTTCCTTCTGTCCAGCTCACCTAAGCTGCAGTGTCTTACCTTTGATGCACCTGTGCGTCCTTTCAGCCTGTTGTCAGATGCAGCTAGCCTCAGCCTCCCTCTTTTTATTCCCTCAGTGCATCCTGCAGCTGGCCGGACACCGCCTCCATGTGACATGTGAGTTGGTCGTTATCCAAAAATTTCCGGAAGTACGATGGAGTATTAGGGCCACATTAAGAAAAAAAATATAGTGTCGATCATTTTGAGAATAAAGTCGATATTTCGAGATTAATAATTCAATTTTGCAGGAAAAAATGTCGAAAAATTCATTCAAATTCATGATTAATAAGAGGACGTAAAGAGACTGATTGCTAACACAACTTATCAGTGTTTCCCTGGAAACCCAGTAGCCAATTCCCGACAGTATGCATTTTAACATTCATGAGTATTTACGCTTGCCTATTTTGGTCTGCAAGAAATTATTATTTTTTTCTTGTGTTTTTTTGTTGAAAGGTGTGAATGCAGCTTTGAATTTTGGAACTCGATCTATCAATAGTGTAGTTCGTTTTCGATGGCCGTATTTTAATTTTAATTAAATGACATACATTGCAACTAACAAGAATGCTATGCGGGTAATTACACTAACCAGTAATCTGAGATGCGTGTTCTACAGTTTCATCTTCTTGAATGATCCTGCGAGGCTGGTTGAACAATCAAAGCTTTGATTGTTATAGACATATTGGACACAGTAGCCTGCAGGTAATAGCTTCATTCTTCTGTCAAGCCTAATTATTAAAGCCATTCAGTTCATACGTTCATAATTTCATAATTGCTCAGAACTTCTCCGTAAAAAATACTCTTCTTCTTAAACTGGATGAGTTTAAGAGGTTTTTTGTGTTTTATTTGGACACAGCTAATGATGCTGAAGAGAACAGGATCTCCTCTGTTAATTTAGGTGAAATTAAAAATGAAAGGTCTATGAAGCATCTGACGTAGTATATTTAACGGTGGGACATGCCCTGAACACCTCACCCAGGAGCAGTGGCGGTCCTAGCCTGTTTGGCACCTCGGGCTAACACTCCCACTGGCGCGCCCCCACCCCACCCCCACACACACACACATAAAACATATTAACGATTGTACATTAACATAAAACTGCTGTCGAAATTCACCAGAGAAACACACACACACACACACACACATGAAGAGAGAGAGAGAGTATGCACCGTATGCAAACAGCTACCAAACAGCCATCATAATTCATCATACAATGAGAACAGGACAAATCAACAATTGACAATGACTAATTAATATTAAAATCTGTAACATAATATATTGTTTGGAGTTTAGTCTGTTACTGTTACTATTTTTACCATTTCTTTTTGGAGCAACTGTAACCCACATAATTTCCTTAGGGATTAATAAAGTATTCTGATTCTGATTGTTTCAGGATACATGACCTGCCATTATCCAATGACATATTTGCTTACCTCTATCTTTTGCTCGTTTCTCCTCTTCTTTTCTCTTTTTTCTAAACTGAGCACCTGATGGCTTTGAACTTTTCTTGTCCATCTTCCATTGGTTTTAATTTTGAACTCCATTATGAACACCCATTCCCCAACCCGAGGATCACCACAACATAACCTAATAGACCTACACCTTAGTTCACATATTCACTTTGTCTAGGGTTTATTTCTAGGATTTCACACAACCCAGGATTCAAATCATGAATACATAATTTACAACATTATGAATGAAATGTGCTCTATTTGGAAGCAGCAGCCCCCCTCCCCTTTCGACGGGTTGTGTATGAGACTTTAAATCATCAAACTGTAAATTATAAATTTTAAATTGTTATTGATCCCTTTACCCCGAGTCCTAAAGCGTATATTTATTTTCTTACTGTTCTTATATTTATTGTTTGTTTACTTGCACTGCTGTAACTGGAGCCTCGTCGTCTCGTCTCTCTATATACTGGACTGTATGTAGCGGAGATGACAATAAAGTTTACTTTGACTTCAGCAGCAAGCAGGCGCACCGAGGGCTCTCGCGCACACTTTCGCGTATAATAATTTCAAAAAAACATCGGTGCAAATTATAAGTCTGTATCATAATGTCTGGTGTTTTCGTGTTTGTTGTTTTGTTTTTATTTTGTTTTATTTTGCGAGTTGGTTATTAGATGCTGCTCCAGCCAGCCAGAGAATCCCCCGCCGCCCCGCCCTCTCCTCCCTGTGCCGCAAGCAGCAGGTGCAGCTCGCAAACGGAGGGCGCCCCAGCAAACGTATGATAGAAAACTGATCGGTGCCTGTACCATTCCCAATATGCGCTGGTTGATGTCGGGGCAGCATGAGTACGAGCAATTTTTATTTTTTTTTTGTTTTGCTGATGCCCGTGATGCCGCCCCCCACCACGATGCCACCCCGGGCAACCGCCCGTGTCTCCCGTATCAAAAACCGCTACTGCCCAGGAGGCATCCTTGTCAGATGCCGCCTCAACTGGCTCCTTTCGACGTGGAGGAGCAGCGGCTCTACTCTGAGCCCCTCCCGAATGGCCGAACTTCTCACCCTATCTTTAAGGGAAAGGCCAGCCACCCTTCGGACGAAGCCCATTTCCGCCGCTTGTGTCCGCGATCTCGTTCTTTCAGGCACTACCCACATCTTTTGATCATAGGGGAGGGTAGGGACGTAGCTCGACCGGTAATTTGAGAGCTTCGCTTTTACACTCAGCTCTCTCTTCACCACAACAGACCGGTACAAAGTCCGCATCACTGCGGCTGCCACACCAATCCGTCTATCAATCTCCCGCTCCCTTCTCCCGTCACTCATGAACAAGACCCCGAGATACTTAAACCCCTCCACTTGGGGCAGGAACTCATCCCTGACCTCGAGTGGGCCAGGGATGTCAAAGCATCAAACAAAACATCACATTGCCTTCAGCAGTTTGTCTTCTTCCTCTTGTGCATCTTGCTGACATATGTTCCTAGGAGTGTATTGACCCACCCGACCTTAGGCATGATACAAAGGAAAACCTGATTCATCAGATCAAGCCACCTTCTTCCATTGTTCAGTTCTCCAGTGCAGACACTCCCATCAGCAATGTAGGTTCTTTTGGTGGTCTTACATATTTTTGTGTATCCAACCAGCTTTTCATGGTGGTATGAAGTCAGCATATATTGAGTCCAAATTGTTACTGCACAAATCAAGTAATGTAAATGGGTTAGCAACTCTGATATCAACTATGATAGGTATTCTAATAAATCCTGAAGCTTATTGGGTTTTTTTTCAGGTGGTGGGGGTGTATCCAGTTTCTGGGCGAGTTGTGAGATTATGACATTTTGAATGCTCACTGCCCATTTTAATGACATACAGTATGATGATGTGGCTTCTTTTAGCTTTTGTTGGACTAAACATGCTTCAACCTGTGCTGGAAATTCTGGTTTGTTCTATTCATGTCACAGCGAGTGAGATGAGCCGTGTGGTAAAATAAAGGAGGATCCAATTGCAGGCACGTGTAAGGGTGAGAAGGTGGTTTATTAAGCACAAAACTAAAAATGGACAAATTGCAAACGGAGGAAGGACTAAACTATACTGGGAACAAACTAAATACAGAACACAAACCTGAACAAGAATGAGAACGAGCAGAGGAGAATGATGATGGACAGCAGGGAGAACACACGGGTGAGACATGGTGGATACACAGGTGGACCAGCAACTACAATGACAGAAGACACGACTTAAATGCACACAGAGAAACACAGCGAGACAAAAAACAAGGAGCACAAGAGTCCAAATCAGTCCAAAAACGTAAGAAAACAGTCCAACACAAAACAAGACCATTCATGAGTCCAAGAACACAGGAAAACAGAATCAAAACCAAAAACCAAACCAGAGCTCAACAAAAGTCCGTGAAAAGTTCAGGGGGTCGACCCGGGGGTCGACAACACAAGGACCAAGACAGTTCTGGATACCGGCCGTGCGGACAGCAACTGTGACGACGGGCAAACAGTTCTGTGGGCCAACAGTGCACAAGGCAACGGCGGCGGTGCAGACAAAACCAATCAGGAGGCCGGCCACTTGGAAGGCAGTGGCGGCCACTGAGCAGGTCCGGAGGCTGGCCGCGAAGCCAGTGGTGGCGACAAACTCTCTCCGGAGGCCGGCCTTGATGGCCATAACGCCCAACTAGAGGCCTGGAACAGGACGAGCCGGGTCCAATGACGGTGTGGCAACCGCGGGACCAGACGAGGCGGGACCAGGTGTGTTCACTTACATCTTCAACGAGTCCCTGGCGAAGTCTGTGGTCCCCACATGCTTCAAAAGATCCACCATCATCCCTGTGCCCAAGAACAGCAAACCCTCATCCCTGAACGATTACCGGCCAGTTGCACTGACCTCGGTAGTAATGAAGGTGTTTGAGAGGCTGCTGAAGAACATCATCTCCTCCTCCATCCCAGACACCACAGATCCGCTGCAGTTCGCCTACAGATCCAACAGATCCACAGAGGATGCCATCGCCCACGTCCTACACACCACTCTCAGCCATGTGGACAAGAAACAGGGTAACTATGTGCGAATGCTGTTTGTTGATTACAGTTCAGCGTTTAACACAATAGTGCCCTGCAGACTGTTCACAAAGCTGGTTTGATCTGGGACTTAACAGCCGTCTGTGTGCATGGGTGTTGGACTTCCTCACTGGCAGAACTCAGGTGGTGAGGGTGGGCAGGTGCTTCTCCAACAGCATCACCATCAGCACAGGAGCACCTCAGGGATGTGTCCTCTCGCCACTGCTCTACTCCCTCTACACTTCAGACTGTGTGGCCACCCATGGCTCCAACACCATTGTGAAGTTTGCTGACGACACAGTGGTGTTGGGTGCCATCTCCAACAACGATGAGGCGGCCTACATGGATGAAGTGAAGAATCTGGCATCGTGGTGCCAGGACAACCACCTCCAGCTGAACGTCAGCAAGACCAAGGAGCTGGTGGTGGACTTCAGAAGGAGTCAGCACAGGGACTACAAGCCCATTATCATCAATGGAGCTCCAGTGGAGAGGGTGCAGTCCTTCAAGTATCTTGGTGTCCACATCTCCTCAGACCTGACATGGGCTGCCCACATTCAGGTCCAGACCAAAAAGGCTAGGCAGCGCCTGTATCACCTACGACAACTGAGGAAGTTCAGGGTCTCTCCAAAGATCCTCAGGATTTTTTATACAGGCGCTGTGGAGAGCATCCTCACACAGAACATGACATCGTGGTTTGGGAACAGCTGTGTGAAGGACCAAAAAGCTCTCCAGAGAGTGATCCGCACAGCAGAATGCTGCTGCAGGATTGCTCTCCCCCCGCTTCAGGACACCTACACCAGGAGATGCCGGACTAGAGCAGCGCAGATACTGAAGGACCCGTCCCATCCTGGCAACAAACTGTTCCAACTTCTGCAATCTGGTAGAAGGTTCCGCATCTTCCGGGCAAGGACAGAGAGACTCAAGAGGAGCTTCTATCCCCAAGCCATCCGTGCCCTAAACACACACACACACCCGCTCACATCATCTATAATTGACTGAGACAGGACTCTTCCAGACACTAAACCAAGGCACAATGTACATTTCAATTCCTTTAATTTTAAATATGTTTATATTGTCTATCCTGCAAAATAGTCAGATGTCTATTCATATTAATGTACAGAATTCACCTGCTTGCTGCTACTACTGCACATTCACCCAATGTATATACTACATATATATATATATATATATATATATATATATATATATATAATGTTCATCCTCTACACCCCCCCCCCCCCCCCCCCCAATTTTTTTGCACATGTCGAGGAGCGTGTCAGGCTACATTTCACTGTGTGTTATACTTGTACAACTATGCATGTGACAAATAAAGAACCTTGAACCTTGAACCAGACGAGGCTGGAGCAGACGAGGCTGGAGCAGATGAGGCTGAAGCAGACAAGGCAAAAGCAGACGAGGCAGGACCAGACGAGGCAGGACCAGACGAGGCTGAAGCAGACGCTGAAGCTGGACCAGGCAAAGGCGAGGCTGAAGCTGGGCCAGGCAAAGGCGAGGCTGAAGCTGGACCAGGCGAAGATGAAGTCACGGAGGCTGGACCAGACGTGGATGAAGACACGGAGACTGGATCAGGTGTGGATGAAGACATGGAGGCTGGACCAGGCGTGGATGAAGACACGGAGGCTGGACCAGCCTTGGATGAAGACACAGAGGCAGGACCAGGCGTGGATGAGGCTGACACTGCAGGCGTGGATGAGGCTGACACTGCAGGCGTGGATGAGGCTGACGCTGCAGGCATGGATGAGGCTGACACTGCAGGCGTGGATGAAGACACTGTGGAACCTGACGGCAGGGTGGCGGCTGCGGAACCTGACAGTGGCGATGCTGCAGGCGATGATGCTGCAGGCGATGATGCTGCAGGCGATGATGCTGCAGGCGATGATGCAGCAGGCGGTGATGTGGATGCAGCAGGCGGTGATGTGGATGCAGCAGGCGGTGATGTGGATGCAGCAGGCGGTGAGGCTGCAGGCAGTGATGTGAATGCTGCAGGTGACGGTGTAGAAGTCGCAGGGGATGGTTCAGCAGGTGACGGCTGAACAGACTTCCCCGGACCATCAGCTGACATGAGGATGTGCTGGCTGGGTCGTCCAGGACCCCCACAAGACGAGGCGTGGTGCTGGGTGGGCTCCTCGGACCCACCAGCTAACTTGGCTTGAAGCTGGATGAGCGACTCGGGCCCTCCAGCAGACAAGGCATGATGCTGGCTGGGTTCACCTGAACCCCCAGCTGACGAGACCAGGGGCTGGCTGGGTTCTCCCAAACCCCCAGCTGACGTGGCTTGAGGCTGGACGGGCTCCTCGGGCCCTCCAGCTAACTTGGCCTGAGGCTGGACGGGTGGCTTGGGCCCTCCAGCTGACAAAACTTGAGGCTGGCTGGGTTCTCCCAAACCCCCAGCTGACGTGGCTTGAGGCTGGACGGGCTCCTCCGGCCCTCCAGCTGAGATATAGACGGCTGAACGGGTCCTTCTGACCTTCCAGCAGAGGACGGAGGCAGAAGGGCGAACTCACTGGAGCTCTCAGCAGGGGATGACAGCTGAGACTGCTCAGTAAAGTTCCCCAGTGAAGCTGCTTGTGTTGGTGTCTTGACCTCTAGAGGTCCAGAGTTGGCTGGTGACTGACACCCAGCCTCTGGGGAGGCCCTAGAGGAAGCAACTGTCTCTGAGATGGCCAGCTTAAATGAACCAGCAGATGTAATGATGAAGTGTGTCCCCTGCTTGTAATTATGATGGTGACTGAATGAATGAGTGGGTAGGCTGCTGAGCTCGGGGCAGCTGAGCTATAGGCAGCGGAGACTGTTGTAGTGGAGGCGTGATAGGTGGTGGAGTGGCTGACTGAACTGCGGGCAACTTTACAGACTTGATGTTTGACTGGGGTGAAAGTGAGGATGGGACAATATGGTCAGAAAACCCTGTTTCAGAAAGGTTTATTGCTTTCCCTGAAGGAGCTGACGGAGACAAAAAAGCTTCCCTAACACTTAAATTAGGGGGCGATCGTGGCTCAAGAGTTGGGAGTTCGCCTCGTAATCGGAAGGTTGCCGGTTCGAGCCCCGGCTTGGACAGTCTCGGTCGTTGTGTCCTTGGGCAAGACACTTCACCCGTTGCCTACTGGTGGTGGTCAGAGGGCCCGGTGGCGCCAGTGTCCGGCAGCCTCGCCTCTGTCAGTGCGCCCCAGGGTGGCTGTGGCTACAATGTAGCTGCCATCACCAGTGTGTGTGAATGTGTGTGTGAATGGGTGGATGACTGGATATGTAAAGCGCTTTGGGGTCCTTAGGGACTAGTAAAGCGCTATATAAATACAGGCCATTTACCATTTACCATTTAAATTCCCTATGTTCATAGTGCAAGGCTCAGCTACTCCGGGCATGGAAACAACAGCGTGATCACAGTCATTAACACGACACGTTGGCTCAACAAAGGCAGTCTTAGGAGCAATGACCATGGGTGAGACAGAGAAATCCTTGTTATTTTCCGAGGAGACACAAAAAATAGCTCCTGAAAAAATAAACCTAGCACCTGAGTCAGAAGGAACAGAAAGAGTGTCCATTTCACTCACCACAGTCGGTGACCCAGAACCGTGACAATTCATTGAAGGAAACAATGTAAGTTTGTAGTTTTGATACATCAAAATATCTGATGTAAACTTCCGTATTTTGTTTCCAGAGAGTTTTGAGATTAAATGTGTGTTGCTTACTAGTGAATGTTTGAATGCATCCTTTTAAAGCTGCAACACTCAGCTACCTCAGTCACTTCCCGTGTGTTTTTTGTGTGTATATCACTCATATATGGAAGTGTTGTGGTGTACATATGCCATTCAGATTTGTTTTTGATCTGTTGGACTAAAAAAATCCACAGGATGTTGATGTGTCTTTAAGTGGTAAACCTTTTCCATTTAGTTTCCTAACAAGAAATTAGGAGGAAGCAAGCAACAGGGGAATGCTAGAAATTTAGACTCTTTGGTGAAAGAAAGTTTGCAAGTAAAAGTTGCAATACTAAGATGATCAGGTTTACATTTTGATGAGATACAAAAATCTTATGAAAATTCAATACTGCTATAATTTGATCCTGAGATTTACCATAAAGGAAGTCCTGTGTTTAAAAAACAACAACAAAAAACAAAACAAAACAAATGGGCTTTTTAAAAAAAAAAGAATTAAAAAAGACTATCGTTATTAATCCCCCAAATAAAGAAACAATGCAAAAGAGATACAGTCAGAACATTCCTTCCTTGTACTGTTGAGTATATTCTGTATTAAAAGATTATAAGGACATTCTCTCACGTCATCTTGGTGGCTGTTTATGTTCCTCCCTCTGCTAACCCCACAGCTGCATGTGACACTATCCACTCTGCCATAGCCTGGTTACAGACTCAGCACCCGAGTGCCTTTATTGTAATCTCGGGTGACTTCAACCATGTATCACTGGACAATACACTACCAACATTCAGACAATATGTGGACTGTCCGACCAGGGGAGAAAAAATTCTAGACCTACTGTATGCTAATGTCAAGGATGCATACAGCTCCTTCTCCCTCCCCCCACTTGGTAGGTCAGATCATAACCTGATTCACCTCACCCCCCGCTATGTGCCAATTGTGAGGAGGGAACCTGATCAATCGTGTCTACACCCATCTGGACCAGCCGGCGAGCACTGTGAGGGTCATGTCTTTCGACTTTTCCAGTGCTTTCAATACCATCAGGCCGACCCTCCTGGGTGATAAGTTAGCAGCGATGCAGGTGGATGCTTCTCTGGTGTCCTGGATTGTTGATCACCTGACAGGAAGACCACAATATGTACGTCTCGCAAAGTGTGTGTCTGACAAGGTAATCAGCAACACAGGGGCACCACAGGGGACTGTCCTCTCCCCCTTCCTCTTCACCCTCTACACCACAGACTTCAGCCACTGCACAGAGACCTGCCATCTTCAGAAGTTTTCTGATGACTGCGCGGTGGTTGGATGCATCAGCAGGGATGATGAGACAGAGTACCGGGCTGTGGTCGACTCCTTTGTCACGTGGTGTGAGCAGAATCATCTGCAGCTCAACGTGGCAAAGACCAAGGCACTGATCGTAGACTTCAGGAAGACCAGGAAACACTTGACCCCTGTTTCAATCCAGGGGGTCAGTGTTGACATTGTAGAGGACTATAAATACCTTGGAGTAAACATTGACAATAAACTGGACTGGGCTAAAAACACCACAGCACTTTACAGAAAGGGCCAGAGTCGTCTCTATTTTTTGAGGCGACTGAGGTCCTTCAACATTTGACAGAAAGTGCTCAGGATTTTCTATGAGTCTGTTGTGGCCAGTGCGATCCTCTATGCTGTTGCATGCTGGGGGAGCAGGCTGAGGGTAGCAGATGCCAACAGACTCGATAAACTGATCCCTTAGGCCAGTAATGTTGTGGGGATGGAGCTGGGCTCCCTCAAGGTGGTGTCGGAGAGGCGGATGTTGTCCAAGATAAAGACAATGTTGGATAACACCTCCCACCCACTCCATGATATGCTGGTCAGTCAAAGGAGCACGTTCAATGAGAGACTGAGAGTACCGAAAAGCACCACTGAACGACACAGGAAATCTTTCCTGCCTGTGGCCATCTCCCTGTACAACGCATCCACTTAACACACTGTTTACTGCTATAGCTACACATGTTTCTTTTTCAGCTATTTATTAATAAGTGACTTTATGTACATATATATATATACAGTGGGGCAAAAAAGTATTTTGTCAGCCACCGATTGTGCAAGTTCCCCCACTTAAAATGATGACAGAGGTCAGTAACTTGAACCAGAGGTACACTTCAACTGTGAGAGACAGAATGTGAAAAAAAAATCCATGAATTCACATGGTAGAATTTGTAAAGAATTTATTCGTAAATTAGGGTGGAAAATAAGTATTTGGTCACCTCAAACAAGGAAAATCTCTGGCTCTCACAGACCTGTAACGTCTTCTGTAAGAAGCATTTCTGTCCCCCACTCGTACCTGTATGAATGGCACCTGTTTGAACTCATCATCTGTATAAAAGACACCTGTCCACAGCCTCAAACAGTCAGACTCCAAACTCCGCCATGGTCAAGACCAAAGAGCTTTCGAAGGACACCAGGAAAAGTATTGTAGACCTGCACCAGACTGGGAAGAGTGAATCTACAATAGGCAAGCAGCTTGGTGTGAAAAAATCAACTGTGGGAGCAATCATCAGAAAATGGAAGACATACAAGACCACTGATAATCTCCCTCGATCTGGGGCTCCACGCAAGATCTCATCCCGTGGGGTCAAAATGATCATGAGAACGGTGAGCAAAGATCCCAGAACCACACGGGGGGACCTGGTGAATGACCTGCAGAGAGCTGGGACCAAAGTAACAAAGGTCACCATCAGTAACACACTACAACGGCAGGGAATCAAATCCCGCAGTGCCAGACGTGTTCCGCTGCTGAAGCCAGTGCATGTCCAGGCCCGTCTGAAGTTTGCCAGAGAGCACATGGATGATACAGCAGAGGATTGGGAGAATGTCATGTGGTCAGATGAAACCAAAGTAGAACTTTTTGGTATAAACTCAACTCGTCGTGTTTGGAGGAAGAAGAATACTGAGTTGCATCCCAAGAACACCATACCTACTGTGAAGCATGGGGGTGGAAACATCATGCTATGGGGCTGTTTTTCTGCCAAGGGGACAGGACGACTGATCCGTGTTAAGGACAGAATGAATGGGGCCATGTATCGTGAGATTTTGAGCCAAAACCTCCTTCCATCAGTGAGAACTTTGAAGATGAAACGAGGCTGGGTCTTCCAACATGACAATGATCCAAAACACACCGCCCGGGCAACAAAGGAGTGGCTCCGTAAGAAGCATTTGAAAGTCCTGGAGTGGCCTAGCCAGTCTCCAGACCTCAACCCCATAGAAAATCTGTGGCGGGAGTTGAAAGTCCATGTTGCTCGGCGACAGCCCCAAAACATCACTGCTCTCGAGAAGATCTGCATGGAGGAATGGGCCAAAATACCAGCTACTGTGTGTGCAAACCTGGTAAAGACCTATAGTAAACGTTTGAACTCTGTTATTGCCAACAAAGGTTATGTTACAAAGTATTGAGTTGTATTTTTGTTATTGACCAAATACTTATTTTCCACCTTGATTTACGAATAAATTCTTTACAAATCCTACCATGTGGATTCATGGATTTCTTTTTCACATTCTGTCTCTCACAGTTGAAGTGTACCTCTGGTGCAAATTACTGACCTCTGTCATCATTTTAGGTGGGGGAACTTGCACAATCGGTGGCTGACAAAATACTTTTTTGCTCCACTGTATAATTATATGTATATATTGTACTATTCTTAGTTAGAGTATTGTCTGTCTTGTTAATGTTTGTTTATAATGGAGCACTGTAAAAAAAAATAATTTCCCCCAGGGATCAATAAAGTATTCTGATTCTGATGACACTATGACACCTTCCATTTGGCCAAGTAAGCTTGGCACAGACAAGAGCCAAGTCTGAACATTTTCCAGTCCTGCCTTTCGATTATTCATAGATTACGCAAGTACATCACATCTACAAATATTGCACAAACAACAAGATGGAATAGGCACTGACAGTGTATAGCAACTGTTATGAGAAACAAAACAGACACACAACATACATTTTAAACTGAAGCATCTGATTCTTCGTCATCCTCTAGATAATAAATTGGAATCCAGTCAGGTGAGAAGTACAAGTCAGATACCTTTTCCACCCATTATGTGTTTATACACCTCTCTGCATAATGGTTATTATCCTATCTTCATCCACTCATCCCAATCAGTTGCGTCAGATGGCTGCCCCTCCCTGAGCCTGATTCTGCTGGATGTTTCTTCCTATTAAAATGGACTTTTTTCCTTTCCACTGTCGAAAAAAAGCACTTGCTCATAGGGGTCATTTGACTTTTGGGGTTTCTCTGTTTTATCTGTATTATTGTAGGGTCTTCACCTTACAATATAAAGCACCTTGATGCAAACTGTTGTTGTGATTTGGCACTATGTAAATAAAATTTAATTGACATGAACTGTCACTCAGATTTAGGTGTACACTGATCCAGCCATACCAATATTTGTCTAAGAGACAGTACTACACAACAGAAAAAAACATAATAAACACTGGACATAATGAGACTGGTGACATATACAGGGTGGGCCATTTATATGGATACACCATAATAAAATGGGAATGGTTGGTTATAGTAAAGTCCTTTTTGTGGTACATTAGTATATGTGAGGGGGCAAACTCCACCAGATGGGTGGTGACCATGGTGGCCATTTAGAAGTCGGCCATCTTGGATACAACTTTTGTTTTTTCAGTAGGAAGAGGGCCATGTGACACATCAAACTTATTGGTAATGTCACAAGAAAAACAATGGTGTGCTTGGTTTCAACGTAATTTTATTCTTTCATGAGTTATTTACAAGTTTCTGACCACTTATAAAATGTGTTCAATGTGCTGCCCATTGTGTTGGATTGTCAATGCAACCCTCTTCTCCCACTCTTCACACACTGATAGCAACACCGCAGGAGAAATGCCAGCACAGGCATCCAGTATCCGTAGTTTCAGGTGCTGCACATCTCGTATCTTCACACCATAGACAATTACCTTCAGATGACCCCAAAGATAAAAGTCTAAGGGGGTCAGATCGGGAGACCTTGGGGCCCATTCAACTGGCCAACGACGACCAATCCACTTTCCAGGAAACTGTTCATCTAGGAATGCTCGGACCTGGCACCCATAATGTGGTGGTGCACCATCTTGCTGGAAAAACTCAGGGAACGTGCCAGCTTCAGTGCATAAAGAGGGAAACACATCATCATGTAGTAATTTCAAATATCCAGTGGCCTTGAGGTTTCCATTGATGAAGAATGGACCCACTATCGTTGTACCCCATATACCACACCAAACCATCACTTTTGTTGTGCCAACAGTCTTGGAGGGATCCATCCAATGTGGGGTTAGTGTCAAACCAATAGCGGTGGTTTTGTTTGTTAACGTCACCATTCACATAAAAGTTTGCCTCATCACTGAACAAAATCTTCTGCGTGAACTGAGGGTCCTGCAAATTCTGTGCGCCGATCTGGGTCATCCTCATTGAGATGCTGCAGCAGCTGGAGTTTGTAAGGGTGCCATTTGTGAGTAGCTAATATCTGCCAAAGGGATGTTCGACTAATGCCACTCTCCAGTGACATGCGGCGAGTGCTACGCTGTGGGCTCTTGCTGAATGAAGCTAGGACAGCCAATGATGTTTCTTCATTAGTGGCAGTTTTCTTGCGTCCACATTTTGGCAAATCCAACACTGAACCAGTTTCACAAAACTTAGCAAACAGTTTGCTAACTGTAGCATGGGAGATGGGTGGTCTCGTAGAGTGTCTTGCATTGAAATCTGCTGCAATGACCCAGTTACTGCGTTCCCCAGATATCAACACAATTTTGATCCGCTCCTCACGTGCTAACCTCTTTGACATGTCAACGGCTGTGAACAAAGAGAAACTTGTAAATAACTCATGAAAGAATAACGTTACCAAGTTTGATGTGTCACATGACCCTCTTCCTATTGGAAAAACAAAAGTTGTATCCAAGATGTCCGACTTCTAAATGGCCACCATGGTCACCACCCATCTTGTGGAGTTTGCCCCCACACATATACTAATGTGCCACAAACAGGACTTTAATATCACCAACCATTCCCATTTTATTATGGTGTATCCATATAAATGGCCTACCCTGTATAGTTCATAATGGAAGTGCTGGATAAGAATTCTTTTCTCTAATTTGTTTTTCAGTCCTGGTGGAGTTATGCATTTGCCACATTTTGCATTTTCTCTGGACAGATAAGACATATCAGAGCACTTCCTAGCACTTATTTCTTCTATGGTGCAAAAGGGAAACTTAGATAGATAGCACTTTACTGTTTTATTTCCCTGAACTGACCGATGGCTAGAGCAAGTAGAGCTCAATCAGCATTCCTCCCTCACCACTGAATTACCAAAGTTAAGGTGAGAGTCTTATGCCTAACCCGATGCTTTGGTGGAGCAGAGTGCTTTACTTCTTCCAATTGGTCTTGTTGGTTGTCAGATTAAAGCGATGTTCAGTCGCGTCCTTCACCTGTCCAAGAATTGAGATTTGGGATAGTACAAAATTCCCGAACAGTATTTCAAAATGTAATATTTGCGCATGCAAGCCAAATTCTGGTATGCTAAAGTGATCTGCTCTGACACACTGACGCTCTAAGGAAGGATACAAACAAACAACAATTTCTCTGAGAAGATTAATCTGTCTTGTCCTTGTCCTTTTTTCCTTTTTCTCTTGAGCATTTTTCCTAGTTTTTCTTCTTCTGTCCCTTCCACACATTTAATGCTTTCAGGGGATTTTTCATTTCAGCAAAATCTTCTCTTTTTAAAATTATTTTCTTTACTTTTATCTCTTTTATTATCTAGTTTTTTCTTCTGGCTCCATTTGAGGTCTCAGACTGAAATTTCCTCCTTGTGGGAACCCAAAATGTGTCACTTAAACAAGTTGTAATTTGACCAACCAATCATGCCTCTTAAAAGAATGTGTCACATGTTATTATTCCAGCTCAGACTTCTGAGAGCTCTGGGAACTTTCCACAGCCACTTTCTTTCCTTTTTCAAATACAAAAAAATGTGTATCTGTGAAAACTAACCAATTTAAATGAACTCCACTAACTCTACCCAGAATAGTGGTCAAATATCCAGCCAGAATTATGCCAGAAGCTTTTTGGTGAACGAAAAGTCTCATTTTACCTAATATTAGTGGGGCTGTTATGTACATATATCACCCTGTATGTATACTTTCAACCTTGTCTGAAAAGAGAAAAATGAATTAAAACTTGTGCATCCAATTCTTGTTTTTTAAAGTCATTAAAGATGTATGCTGTACAATCATTCCACCGTGGAAAAATAACAGCTCAAAGGAATCAATAAAAACCCCAAATGACCATGATACTCATGCCCATGATGAGTGCAAGTAAACTTTTTACTACAACAGTACATGCCACTACTGCATGACATTAAATGTTGTCTTCGCTCTCCCATAGTTTGTTTTCTTGTCTTTGACTTTCTAGTCTCTCTTTCCATTCAGCCCAAGTAGTCATGGTATATTGCTGCCCCTCCCTGTGTCTGGCTCTACTGGTGTATTTTTCCATTTAAAGGCTTTTAAGAAGTGATTACATAAGCACACATTGCACACATGCACAGTGTGTGACTCTGTTTGTTTTCATTTTGGCACAGGCAGCTTTTCTATTTTTTGGTTATTTTTTGTTTTTGTTTTGTTTCATCAACCAGTCAAACCTCTTGGAAGAATGTATTGTACCATAGGTTACTACTTTCACCTTTCCCCTCTGTCAGTGCACCCCAGGGCAGCTGTGGCTACAATGTAGCTTGCCATCACCAGTGTGTGAATGTGTGCGTGAATGACTGAATGTAGTGTAAAGCACTTTGGGGTCCTTAGAGACTAAGTAAAGCGCTATACAAATGCAGGCCATTTCAGTCCATTGCTTGCTTAGAGTTGCTCTTGTAATTTTCCCCTGGAAGTCCCTGCTAATGTTTTCTCATTTCTTCCCATTTTTTCTCATGCCCAGAACATCCTTTTTCTAGGTTTGTGAATATAGTTGAAAATGCTAACTCAGACTACTTTCTAAGAAGATTTTTGAGCAGAATACTCATCCTGGTTTTTAGAAACAAATCCTGTGTAATTATGAAGTTAAAACAGAAGTCGAGAAAATGTTTATTTTGGGGAAAAAGAGGATTTGTTCTTCTAGTTGCGTTTTGTGCTTGTATGCATGTATCTGATGTGATATGTTGCTGTTGTTCCTGCATCACCATAATAATGCTGGTCCAGGATTATCATTTCAACTGACCAACCACGGGGGAAAGAAAAAAAATCATTTTGCTTGCATAAAACCCCAGAACAAAGAGTTAGGTTTGCTGTTACCCAAGTTCAAGTTGCTCGTGCTGGTTTGCTATTGATTGTATTTAAAAGCATTCGCTGTCTTCTTGGGTAATGCTAACTGAATGCTCAGACTTTGTCATTTGTCAGTTGCAATGTTTATCCTGGTTCAGCAGTTATGATGACATAAAACACAACACCAACACAAAGATATCAGATCATAATACATACCAGTCATTACATATGGAAGCAATCGATGCACTTTTAGCACATACAGAGATTGTGATGAATGATGTTTAAATAGAAGAAGTGTGTAAAACTATATTTCTGGAAATGGTAATGTTGGAACGGCCCATACAAGCAATGTAAAAATATTAAATATTAAATCAAAAATCATTAATCATCATTGCTATATTGCTCCCCCAATACTCAAATGTATGACCTACTCTGAGAGGGCTTGGGGAAACATAAAACTAATACTAATCCAATTTATATTTAAAAGAAAGCTATAATAAATGGATCAGATCGTCATGAACAAAGCAGCTGAATATTCATGAAATTGCATGCCTTAAAGTTTTGCGATTTTGTTTAACTCAGCACTACACTGATATTGTACAAAGGACAAAATGATCTCCTTCCAAACTATATCCAGAGATTGTTTGAAATTAGAGGAGAAAAATATATCATATGTAAATATGTGATTATTGCTCAAATGAAAAATCAGTGGGGTGAACTTCTAGAGTGATTGTGATGAGGAATTAAGATTGCATTGTTCATCATGTAAATTTTTAAAAATGTTTCAAAATCAGGTGGTAAAGAAATCTAAAAACGAGATGCAATATGAATTCCATTGTATATGAAACTTTTGTTTTTCTCCCAGTTCAATATCAGTTGTTCAGTGAAATATTTGTTTGGTGAAATCTAGTTAACCATTGAAATTATGTTGTAAGTATGTAGGTATATGAGGCTTCAGTTGGTAATTCATTTGTGTTCTTCCCATTTAATTTAATCCCCGACTGTCAGTATTTACTTATTTATTTATACAACCTCACATTTTGTTGTTTTCAAAAAGAAAGGACTGAAGTTTACACACACACACACACACACACACACACACACACACACACACACACACACACACACACACACACACACCTCAAGTCCAGAGGGGTCAGCTGAATGGGAAGGAGAAGATCTGGTCAGTTATCACCTACGCCCTGCCGGTGATCATATATCCCCTGCTGGGATAATAACCTAGCCAAAGGAGAATATAGAAACCACTGAAATCAAGACAAGGAAGCTCCTTATGGAGGCTTTCACACTAAATCAAGCACCCCGAGCGCTGTCTAAGATGGGACAATGAACATCGCCCTTATGAAGTCAGTCACTGTACAAAAAAGGTTATGCTCAATGTTAAAAGTAATGCAATTGAATAGAGGTTTAACAGATTATCTATTATCTATGTCTATGTAACATACTCCACCTAGACTGGTTCCTGATCAACTGTAATTTTTGCTGACAGTAAAATCAAACTGACAAAAGATACCACTCCCACATTGCTCTCTTTTGGCTGACATACTAATCCTGCTGTCACTATCTAGTATCTACAGAGGTCATTTTAGTCATGCAAGTAGATGCTTCCTATTAACAGAATGAGCATTAGTCATAATCATTGTTAACAGGTACCTCTATTAGAGCACCTTCCATCAAAGCACTTCTTACTCTGTTGACTTATCTTGAAAAAGTAACTTAAGGTCAGTCAGATTTACAGTATGCTTAGCATGCTCCAGGAAGTACTGTGCCTTCTACCATAGCTGGTGAACAATGTACTGCTGTAATGACCTAATGCAAGAAAACAACAAAGCAGCTTAATTGGAGTAAGTTACCTGTACCTCAATGTCATAGCTTAATTGTTTAACTTACATTTGATATACTGTGCATGTGTTTTTATCCAGAGTGACATAAAACCGTGTGATTAAAATGATTAAAAATGATTAAAATGATTAAAAAAATAGATAAATGTATCAGATTCACATTAACATAGCAATATGGATCCATCCTGCCTTGTTTTAATTGTTCAGGCTGATGTTGGTGGTGTAATATTGCAAGGAGATTACAGGATGATGGTATCATGAAAAACTAAGGCCTGTAGCTTTACACAAGAATCACACATTACAATTTCAGACAAGTGTTGTTTTAATTTAAACTGGCTACAAGAAAACATTTTCCACTGCTAAAGCACAAGATCATTTAATTAAAAAATATATTTTTCTTTGCTTTTTGTATAGCAAACACACAAGATGACCACCTATACTCAAAACATACTCATGTTTTTAATTAGTGATTGACTTTTTTATTTTTCTTATAAGATATGTTTTGCTGAAGCAAAGCAAACAGCTATTTTATAGCAAGCGCAGAATTATTTTTGTTTGGCAACCTAGTTTCAAGGTTTAATATCATGCCAGCTTGACATTAATCCCCTCAAAGTTTAATAAGCAGCATTTCTGGTCAACCATTATAATGATATACATATAGTACATATAAAGTACATATTCAAATCTCATCAATGAAAAACCACTTTCCAAGCTAACATATAAAGAAATTAATAAGTGCAGTACAATATATATTTTTCACAGCAGTTCATCACAGGTCCAAATTATATAAAATAGACACAGAGGCATGCCAGCAGCAGAAGACATAAGAGAGGTCGAGAAGCACTGGATGCAGATTCACTGGTCCCGTGGCCACTGGCAGGGGCTGTGTGGGCCGATACACATTGAAATATCCTGTTTGCTTGGGGAACATCTTGATCTAGTGGATAAGAATGAAAGAAATCCTTTGGGACACATTTAAATATTCACTTGAAAAAAGTCATATCATTATTTGATGTATATGTTCCTGCACTGGAATGCACGCTCTGGTTTATTGTTGCAGAAGTGTAGCCTGTAATCTGCTAGCTGTTGAAGCCTGTCATGGATGTCTCATAAGAGTTGATGAAGAGGTGAAATCACGTGATACATGTACAGATTGCCAAAGATTATGTTGAACTGTTGAAGACAGTCACATGTTTTTCCTCTTCCTGCCCAACACTGATTAGTGATATACTGAGAGCAGCTGATTTCACAGATAACGGAAAGTGTCATTCACACCAGAGGAAACTGAGCAGGTGAATTGCTTACATTTGAGTGTACTCTGTCATAGATTATTGTGCTGTGATGTAGTTTTACCATTACTCTAGCATTAATAAAAATTATTGCATCTTTTTTTACAATAGTGCAATGACAAAAGTGTTATTTTTACATTTTTCATGCTGGTATTGAGAGGTGCTTTGCTTTTAACTGTGTGTCGTTAAGGTTGACTATCACAATAATACTTGATCTTGGTCATTGAATTTGTCTTTTGTGGAGACTTGATATGCATTTACTTGATAACTGTGCATTACAGTTATCATCACTCTCTCAGTGATGCTACAGTGATGTTTGCTTCAGTGAGTTTGGGTACCAAGGAAGAGTTTGGACCCGGATTACTAATGACAACAGACTTAAGTGCCTGACCAGAATATCAAATGAAATGCACATTGCTGACTCTCTGTGATCAGTATTATTACTCATTATTTCAAGTTTATTCATTATTTCAAGCTGTTGGCTCAAATGTTTAAAATGTCTGTGTCACAATTCATGTTCTGAGCCTTCAATACCAAGGGAATACAGTCATTTTAATCACTGTACATAGGTATGTCAGCCATGTATATTATCATTCCCATTTTGCTTCATCTGTATGGCATACCATACAAAGGTCTCAAGGCTAGCAAATTACCTTTTTAAAATGGATGATGGGTAAAACTTACCAGGTTTAAGTCCACATTGACTGGCTCTTTAAAGACTGTCCAGACAACTGCTTGGTTGCATAAAGGTGTGGTTAGGGAGCCACTGTAGCGGTAGTAGTCATGCCGGTTCACATTGCCAAGCAAGTCATCAATGGAGATCTCATATGTGACCATCACTGTTGTGCCTACAATGAAGCAAAGATGCACAACATGTGGTGATCTGCTTGGGCCCTGATTCAGAAGTTTGCTTTCCTGTTCAACAAAGCACATGTGTGCTCACTGATATTGTGTATCTTTGAGAGATAGCTGGTCAGGTTTTCCAGAAGTCTGTGTTAGATGTTGGTGCTGATGTAGGATGTGTCTATCGAGACAGTTATATTGGATAATTAGAAAGAAACTCAAATATATGGGTTGTAGTTTAACAAAGCTAAAATAAAAACTAACAAAAAAACAGAAACTTACTGTTCCTGATCCAGTACTCCCATGAGAGCTGCTCAAAGTGCTCCCATGAGAGGTGCTCTTGGTAGTAGGGATAGACTGGAAAATCGACATTAAGAGAAACTTTTAACCCACAACTCACAAAATGATATTGGAAATAACAGCAAGCTTTCTTTATAGACCTAACAATCGCTTCAGGCTTTTTTGAAAGCCTTGATTGAGTTTAAAAATCAATCAAGTGATTGATTTAAAAAAAATAACATATCATACAGAAGTATATTATTTTTTACGTGACTTTTTAAAATCACAAAGATGCTCATCACTTCTGTAGCTTAAAGCATCTCAGATAATGACTGCATAATTATGACCACAGTTTTTGTCTGACATTGATAATGCAAAGTATTTAGGAAAATGATTAATCATCTTTATTTTCACAAGTATTTCCCCATGAAAAGACAGTTGAAGTGTTTATTAAAAATATGACTTCAAAGCGAGCCATATGTTAATATTGCTAATGCCAGAGATTTGTATATTTTGTGTATTTGAGAGATGTTATTTCACTTATCTCAGATTTGTGTGGAATTCTAATGATCAAATATAGAGTGCAAAAAAGTTTTTTCTCCTTTAACTATTAGGAATGGATTCCCATCTGTGATATTACAACTGTCATCAGCCGCCAGCATGAACTGCACTGTTAATCAGATAACTCTAAGACGATGACACTGAGTGTCTGAGACAGTGATCACATAACTTGGTGCGTAGGACAGGTAGAAATAGAAACTATTTTGTCTTACTTATTTTCTTCTGCCCTGTTCACATTGTAGATCCCTTCAGAAATTCGAGTGTAGTGCAGATTTAGCTTTCTTTGAAATACATGGAATGTGTATCATAAGCCAAGTGTTTGACAACCAATATAGCATATATACTACTGTTAACAGCTTAACTTCCCCAGGTTTTACCTCAATAAAGACTCCCAACATTGCCAAGCCATCCGGTGCCTGTAGTGCCTCATCCAGGGTTAAATCCTTTCTCTTGCTTACAATGTGCATCTGGACAAAAGACCAACTTAATGGCATGGAATATAAACAGGCTAGGTGTTTGGGGAAAATGCTTCAGATGCTTAATCTTTGTCACTACCTCCATTGGGTATCTTTTTGAGTCCACAGTATGCTCTGAGCCTTCAGACGTATCTGATGTGTCACCCCAGTGGAAGTGGAACTGTAGGATGGTATAGTCATGGCCCAAACCTCCTCCTGACTCCTCCACCAAATTTTCCACCAGTACACACTTCACTGGCAGTTGTTTGACAACACAAGAAAAGAATACTACAAACATACTCTTTTGATTTAGTTGAAGAAGATTGGCATAATAATAATGTAAGATGCTGTAATAATGTAAATAAGAACCTTTATATTAACCATGTCCAAAACAATTGCGAATGATTAAAAAAAACCCTTCAAACTTGAAAGGCCTGTGTTGGTGATGTACTTGATAGCGTGGTTGTTATCAAAATGTTTAAATACAAAGGCATCAAGATGGCTGTCCGGCACAGCATTGTTTTTGTCAATGTTGATGGGTGACTGGTGTGTACTGCTACAGTGGGAGCCAGGCAGAAGCTGCCAAGAAGGTGGAGTGTCAGCTATTTGCAGAAAACATTTTCAGTCAAAATCCTGATCTCAGAGTATTTTCAGTATAAAACTCTCCTGATAAATGTGCTGATACATACCACAGTGATGTGGATGATAACACCATTCATCTGAAGAATGGAAAAAGAGTCATATATGTAATGTGCCAAATCAAAGTCATAAAAATGTATCAATCATTTATGTTTTTTTCCAATTTACAGGAAGGTAGAGGAGTTCCAGGGGAGGCATACACATTACGTTCGTGCAGAGGTTGTGTAGGTCGGTAGATATTATTCAGGTGTGTTTCCATGGGAAACTTCTTAATCTAAGAACAGATTACCAAAGGCTAGGTTAAGGTTAACATCAGCTAGCGCCCTGGCAGCACAGACATACACTCCCTAAAGCAGTGACTGTGACTGAAAAAGCCTTGCTCATTCAGAAAGCCTGTACTTTTTTGTAAGAACAAGGAAACATACCATTAAAAAAAAATCACAATAGCACATAGAAAATGTATCAAATGTTTTACATAGAAAATATACAATTTTAAGGGGAAAAAAAAGTTCATTTTAAATTTGATGACAGCAACAAATCAAAATCTAGACTCAAGGCAGACCACAGCACCCAGACTCTTTTTTAAGACTCCAAGCTGCTGTAATAGATTCAGTATATAGTTCTATATAGTATATGGAAATATGCAAGGCCTTCACTGGAAAAGATGTTGTCCAGATGGGAAAATATGTCACTTTTTTAAACATGTGTGATTTCTCCAGATTATCCAGATCTTTTGATGACATTATGCACTGTAGATGACGAGATATTTAAATATCTCCCAGTGTTATGGAGAAGAACATTACTGAGATATTAAACTGGTTTTTGGTGAGCATCTGCCAATATTTGCTTCTGAGCAACTCTGTCTGTCAAAGATATTCTTTTTATATATATTCTAATCACCTGTTTCTATTTAACCTAGCAGCAAAATCCTTTTCCAGCTGTTTTCTTGTAGTACCATGTACTTTTTGCCTTTTGATGATGATGAGATGAGATAGCCTTTATTTGTCAGTTGCAGGTCATTTGCCCACAACCAAGATGACAGACCTTGCCGACCGTACATACAATACAAACATCACAATGGGGAGACAGGTCAGGCTAGGTAGCGAGGAAAAAAAACATCAAAATGTGCAACACAGAAGGATAATACAGGAATGCACAGGTATCAACACACCATAACACAATAAACACAGACAAGCAACATGGGAAAGTGTTCCAGTGTGTACATCTGATCTGGGACCGCTGCAATCTTTTGACTGCGCCTCCAGCTGACCCGATGTCCACATCAGAGGGGAGGTAAGCGTTGGAGGTGGCGTTGGATAGGGAGGGTGATGTGTCAGTGAGTGATCAGTATAGTGCGTGTCCATAGTTCAGCTGAGACAGTGTCCTTCGCCCCGCCAGGCTAAGTAAACAGTCTTCCAGCCAACCCAGGTGGCCTTTCATGGAATGGGAAGGAACAGACTCAACACAGTCGTTATCAGGGAGTTTTTGTTTGGCTCCAGCCTTGAGCCCACAGCTGGCGCCGAAGGGGTAGCCGGATTATGATGGTAATTTTTCTTTTGCAAACAACTCATGAGAATTTCAAGCTGTTTTTAATACTCCGACACTGGTCTCTCAGTCTCCCGTTAATAGCTGCGAGTTTCTCCGTGATGTTATTAGCCGTCGATTCTGTGGTCTTGTCACTCTTTTTGCTCACATAGCAGATTCTGAGACCTCACAACTGCAGCCAACTGATCCGAGATGTAGCTTCCGCCCAGAGATGTTGTTCTGAGTTGATTCTTTCCTCATGTAATCCAACATACATACGCTCAAAGGTGTTATTCTGAGCATTCACTGCAGTCGTAAGCGCCTCCAAGCTCTTAACCATGCTGCCTTCAGTGAGCCCTTTCTGAGAAGTCGCATCTGTCGTTTCAATCCCAGCGGGCAGCCTTGTGGGGGTTTGAACAGCCGGTTCTGCTCTCTTAATTCTCCGATAAGCCAGGGCCAAGCCAGCTCCGATCAGCCAGAACCCTGTTATCATGGTTCCGAATAGGTAGATATCTTCAGCGTCCTCGATCGACAGTCCCGCCAGGCACACGATCCTCTGCCACCCGTCCATCGTGTATCCGACAGGGAAAGTCCCTCCAGGGCACTCGGGTTCTCCCGAGCCCAGACTTCTCGTTAAAGGGTGTCAATAGCATTCAGAGACCAGTTGATCAAATCCATAATTCTCTTTTAGGTTTTAGACACAGACTGTGAGAGGGTGTTCCAGGGAAAGTAATACAAAAAAGACACGAGACTAGACAAGGACATAAGAACTAGCAGGGAAGATAAGGGAGAGGAGAAAAAGTGCGTCCGCCTCCTCCGAGAGCCAAAGAAAGATTCAAATTGGGATGTTGCCGTCATCCCAATTTGATTGACTGACGTTGTTGCCATCAAATTAAAAAACTGTACGCACACATGTCCTCTGAGTGTTTTAAGAGATTTTTATACTGGTTGATCCTTTAAGTTAAATTCAAAGAGTCATGCATCTGCTGAGCCACCAGACAAGTCTAGGGCTTACATAGACATATGTGCGCCTCACTATCTGCAGTTGGCTGGTAAATAATCAGGTAGATAAGTTGAAAAGAAAGACTTCACTTGTCATTCTGTTACTTTTGCATGACTCGGAATTATCTGTTTATCCCACACAGTCACGTGCCGTTTGCGCAACATTTTCACTTGTTGACAGAGTCAACAGAAAAAGACATAAATAAAAAGGCATGATTATCAAACACAATAATCAAGCAGACACCAGCATGTACCAGTATGCTCCATCGGTATGTCACCAGTAAGTCTAGAGCTGCATGTCTGCACATTTCAGTGATTGCTTCTGCAACTGTTTGTAAATCCAACACAAACAGAAGGATTCCATTTGCCATGAGTCATTTACTGGTCGAGCTATTCAGTAGGATTAGCAGTAATTAAATAATTAAATAATTTCTAATCCACATTAATTAATATAAGAAGCTTTCTTTTCAGCATTTTCTCATATCATATATATTTGTTTGTTTGTTGTGTTGTGTTAAAAGGAGGAAGAGAACATTCATATTTGCAAATCCCCTTAAATTCACTAAACACAATCTTTGCTCCTCTTATGCTAAAGAGAACTCACCAGTTCACTGTTGGCGTGGATTGGCTCATGAAAGATTGTCCACACGACTGCTTCGTTGCAAGCAGGCGTTGTCAGGGAACCCATGTATTGGTAGAACTTTGAAACCAGTTTTGTTGCTTATTTAAAAATAGCAGCGTGAAGTCTGGGACATACTGACATTTATGAAAAACCCAAGTACAGCATATCCATCTGGATGCTCCCGGGGGGCAGTGAGATGATCCTTCTGAGTGACTATGTGCATCTGGAAGAGATTCCAACCATTTAACCATTTATAAGGCAAAGCAAAACAAGGAAAAGAAGTTTAGATGTCAAGTGATGAAGAAACATTGTACCTCCATTGGATATCTGTGCTCATCGACTGTGTGCTCTGAACCCGGATGATTTCCATCACCCCAGTGAAAGTGAAACTGAAGTCCTGTATATGTTCCACTAAGTCCACCTCCACTCACTTTAACTTCATTTCCTTTCAATGTGCACTCCACTACAAATGGGTGTAACATGGAAAACTTTGATAAACATATTTAATTATGACAGAGATGAAGCCTTTCTTAATTTCTACAACATACTACAAACAGGATATTTGCTATTACACAGTGGTAGAAAATACTTAAATCCTTTTCTCAACCAAATGTATACAATGCATTTTAATATTCAGTATTAGCAGTAAAGTATCTCAAAAATTAAATGAAGTAAAACGTGAGTTTTTGTACCTGTATGTCCATTGTTCATAATTGACGTGAAGACATCCTTAGAGTTGAAACCATTGAGGTTGAAGTTTCCCAGGTTAGGGTCAGTCGTTACATTTTTGGTCACAATATCAATAGGGGACATCTTTGATCCTCCACAAAAACTGTTAGTCAGCTTTTTCCACTTAGTGTGTGAGCTGTAAAATTGAGATGCAGACTAAATACCAAAGTCAACCAAATATGATGAAAATCATTCATTCAGATGTTTATCAGATAATTAGCACAGCCTTGATAACAACAATCACTTGCAGTGGCTGAAATGGAAATACAGCAAATATGAGCCTTGAGTAATGCTCATTCATATCCTGGATAAACTGCTTCTTGTTTGTATAAACATGTAAGAGTGACATGAGGGAGAAAGTGAAGCATGACATGTCTATTTTCAACACAAGTGGAAAAGGATGATGGTAATCATTATAAAAGTAAAACTAACGCATTTTACTCACCACATGCTGCCAAAGGCCAGAAACCCAGGTACAGGGTGAGAGTGGGATAATACATCTTCAGGGTGAAAAGAAAATCAATCATCAATAAAAAAAAAATCCATTTGCTCTAGATTTTATATTTTGAGAAAGAGAAAGCAGCTCTGTTATGCTCTCATTGATAGCTAGTTACTACTTAGTAATGAAGGCCTGCTGTTAATGCTAGTTTGCAGCTTTCTATAGGGCCAGTGAAAATTCTGTGTTTTTTTTATTCAGCTGCTTCAAGCGTGGACTGTGAATCATCCAGTATTTTAGTACATAACAGTCCATCTCGGAACTGAAACCCAATTAAGTGCCTTAAGACAGAATAAAGTGAAGAATGTGCATCACAAAAATCTCAAATGATCACTTGGATAAGATTTGTGATCCTCATTTCTTACAAAACTCCATGAAGAAGCTTTCAAGATCAGACAAGCTGATTATATTACTGTACTCATTGTTGAAATTTTGACAAACCGTTCTATCTTTACTCTCGCAGTCTCAGGTCTCCAAGGTTTGAAAAGTGATGTGTTGGTTTCAGGTGTCACATTAAAAACTTTTTTCCAAGTCCAATAAGTCCATCAGTGAGAAAGGGGTAACAAACTGCTGCAGTACGCTACAAAATGTATGTATATACTATGCTAATCAATGGGAGGATGCCCACTGTGTTTAAACAATGAACATATATAGGGGAGACACACAACATGGTTGCTGGACTTTTTTCAGAAACATGGTATTCAAAATAGAGGCATCAATAAGAGCACACCAGATAGCTGGTAAAATCAGTATGTATAGCTACATTCATTCTACTCTTTGATATATCACTCAGACACCTATAGAGCACAGGCTCAATGCAAAGGTGAAATAATTGAGCCTAATTTAACCTTAACACTTACAGTGCTTAATAGATAGATTAATTAGACCACCGTCCAAAGCACAGCTGCCTTAAATTAACAATACTGGTAATTATAAACAGAATATTTAATGTTTCTGTAATGGTTAATCCACCAGTATCCACAAACGTTTGAATCAAAATGACATTTTTAAAGACAAAATATGATTATTAATTTTTAAATATACTGTTTTACAAAAGAATGGAGAAAAAAGTAAAGGACATAATTATTATTTTTGTTAAATATGCCAAATCTAAGTTATTTATTCACTCCTGAAGAGAAAAATCAGCTTAAGTGGCTCAATGTGATGTTTGATTAATTTCTGATTTCTCCAAGAAGTTTAGTGTGCCAGCTGCAACTTCAAACCTATTTACTTCAAATTACAACTGAAACTACTCAAATAAAACCAGCAAGAAAACAATATGAAATCATATATTTGCTCCCAGAGGATGGAAGAAGTGAAGAAATGGTGTCCAACAATTGCTTTATAATAAGCAAAATCATCAGACATATTACACAGTTCAGATACTCAGTTCATGAAATGTTTCACAGAAAATAGAAGAACTTTTTGTCGAGTATCACATATTTTTTATTTTTTATAGTCCAGAAAAATCACCCTTAGCATCTATTACTCCTCTGAATAATCTAGACAAAATAAAAGTGAACATATAAGCAGGGTCTTATGCAAAACACTGAATAATGATACACATACCTACAGACAAGTATCTATTTGCAGTCAATACTACAGTGCTCGTGTGACCATCCACAAACTATTATCAAATAAAATAAAACAATTATACACAAAACATTCACAAATCACAGTTAATAATTATTAAATGATTAGTAATTACACTAGTCAGTCAACAGCAGAGACAAATTTATAAAATCCAATAATCAATGTCCATCATTCATATGTCAACTTATTACAAAATATTGTTAGGTAAAGGTACAGAGATTTGCAGTTTTTTGTATCACACGGGCAGCATGTCTGTTACCTGGTAATGTTTAATGTCACTCAGTCTTGTGTTTGTACACACATCACTTTGGTAAGTGAACCTACTCAACAGGTTTTCTGTCCTTCATGTCCTCACACATTCATCACTATGCTTCATTAGGCCCAGTTCTCTTTGTGTTTATGCAGAACAGAAATACAGCAAACACACAACACCTCCTTTTTCCAAAACATTAAAGACCATGGCGTGTTACGGACTGAACATATATAGGCAAATGAAAGTGACTGTGTGGATCAGAGAGAGACTTGATCTTGACATGAAAACATTTGTGACTTTGACAATTTGTTGCTGTTTGTTGTTGGGGTTTTTTCTCTCTGACAAATGAACAAAATTTGTTTTCTAACTAGCGAGGAATCTCAAAAAGATCACACTATATCTTACCAATTTAGATAAAAATGTATTGTTTTATTTAAAAAATATTATCACATGTAATTTTCTGATGTTTACTTCTGAGTACACTAGATTAATTTTTCCTATTTACTTTGGTTCATTTGTCACAACGAGTAGTGCTTTAAAGCAGCCATGCCTTACCTCTTGGTCTGTGGCAGTCTGTCGACAAAATAAGCACAGTGGTTTTGGTTTGAGCTTAAAGACAACAAACTGCTAACAAAAAAGACATGCATCGCGGGGTCCCTGTTTGATTGACAGGTTTGAATGTTTACTTATTAGAAAAGATTTTTAAAATGTTGGTATCAAGTTTCAGCTTTGATTTGGACCATTTTTCCCTTTTGGTTAATTAATTGTTTTTACAAGTTTCTGTGTATATGGAAGACTAAGTGCCTGAATTACCCCTTGTTTACCAAATCTTTAACCCACAACTTCCCTTTCTGAACCCAATTCTTTATTGTGAACCAATCAGAGTGTAGCAATTGAATCACAGAAGCTAAAGGATGCTCATGGTGCACAAATCAGCTACGCTGAACACATTTTTATCAAAAGAACAACAATATTTACTGGATAATGCAAAAACAGGTAATACAATGTTTTAGCATTAAATTATACTCTAACAGGATGCAAGACAAAAGAACTCAAAAAGGACACAACCTAAGAAATTGCAAATTTTCATAATGTTCATGTTCCTTTTGGCCTCTACTGCAGTCATACATACAGTGGGGCAAAAAAAGTATTTAGTCAGCCACCGATTGTGCAAGTTCCCCCACTTAAAATGATGACAGAGGTCAGTAATTTGCACCAGAGGTACACTTCAACTGTGAGAGACAGAATGTGAAAAAAAAATCCATGAATTCACATGGTAGGATTTGTAAAGAATTTATTCGTAAATTAGGGTGGAAAATAAGTATTTGGTCACCTCAAACAAGGAAAATCTCTGGCTCTCACAGACCTGTAACGTCTTCTGTAAGAAGCTTTTCTGTCCCCCACTCGTTACCTGTATGAATGGCACCTGTTTGAACTCATCTGTATAAAAGACACCTGTCCACAGCCTCAAACAGTCAGACTCCAAACTCCGCCATGGCCAAGACCAAAGAGCTTTCGAAGGACACCAGGAAAAGTATTGTAGACCTGCACCAGACTGGGAAGAGTGAATCTACAATAGGCAAGCAGCTTGGTGTGAAAAAATCAACTGTGGGAGCAATCATCAGAAAATGGAAGACATACAAGACCACTGATAATCTCCCTCGATCTGGAGCTCCACGCAAGATCTCATCCCGTGGGGTCAAAATGATCATGAGAACGGTGAGCAAAGATCCCAGAACCACACGGGGGGACCTGGTGAATGACCTGCAGAGAGCTGGGACCAAAGTAACAAAGGTCACCATCAGTAACACACTACAACGGCAGGGAATCAAATCCTGCAGTGCCAGACGTGTTCCGCTGCTGAAGCCAGTGCATGTCCAGGCCCGTCTGAAGTTTGCCAGAGAGCACATGGATGATACAGCAGAGGATTGGGAGAATGTCATGTGGTCAGATGAAACCAAAGTAGAACTTTTTGGTATAAACTCAACTCATCGTGTTTGGAGGAAGAAGAATACTGAGTTGCATCCCAAGAACACCATACCTACTGTGAAGCATGGGGGTGGAAACATCATGCTATGGGGCTGTTTTTCTGCCAAGGGGACAGGACGACTGATCCGTGTTAAGGACAGAATGAATGGGGCCATGTATCGTGAGATTTTGAGCCAAAACCTCCTTCCATCAGTGAGAACTTTGAAGATGAAACGAGGCTGGGTCTTCCAACATGACAATGATCCAAAACACACCGCCCGGGCAACAAAGGAGTGGCTCCGTAAGAAGCATTTGAAAGTCCTGGAGTGGCCTAGCCAGTCTCCAGACCTCAACCCCATAGAAAATCTGTGGCGGGAGTTGAAAGTCCGTGTTGCTCGGCGACAGCCCCAAAACATCACTGCTCTCGAGAAGATCTGCATGGAGGAATGGGCCAAAATACCAGCTACTGTGTGTGCAAACCTGGTAAAGACCTATAGTAAACGTTTGACCTCTGTTATTGCCAACAAAGGTTATGTTACAAAGTATTGAGTTGTATTTTTGTCATTGACCAAATACTTATTTTCCACCCTGATTTACGAATAAATTCTTTACAAATCCTACCATGTGAATTCATGGATTTTTTTTTCACATTCTGTCTCTCACAGTTGAAGTGTACCTCTGGTGCAAATTACTGACCTCTGTCATCATTTTAGGTGGGGGAACTTGCACAATCGGTGGCTGACTAAATACTTTTTTGCCCCACTGTATTCCTATAAACACTTCTGCTTTTACCATTTATATGTATTTTATATTTTCTTGTCTGCATGATTCATGTCATGTCAAGTGTGTCAACCTTTATATATCTTTTTATAACAATAAAAAGACAAAAGAAGAGAAAAAGGCAGAAAGAAGAAATCATATTTGCAAAATCTGTGCATACTGATTTTTTTCTGTTCTTCTTACAAGAGAGCTTTAAGTATGATTTAAAACATAAATATTTCTTTGCTTTTGTTTCATGACAAGCTCATGTTTGATGTGGTGAAGTCAGGGGAGTAGTTTCCCACATAAGGAAATTAACATAATTCTCAGGGAGCTCAGAGCAGAGAGGCAAGAGTCCTGCAAAAACAAAAGCATAACTATGTATAAAGGCAACAGTGCAACAATAACGCATCTAAAAATATCTCTGTGTTTTTAAATGTGAATAGTCTTACTGAAAGAGGGATCCAGTCAGCTCATCAACAAAACCACCTGAAAAGAAATACAACATTTATGTCAAACCAAAGTTAATTAAATCTGTGAACACACATCAGTACCCCCACAGAATCACAACTAGCACTTACCCGGTGTGCAAACTGTGTCACAAAGAATGGGACAAATGTAGCAGGTTGAGCAACCCTGGAAAACAAAACAAACAAAAAGAGAACAGGATTAACATAAAGAGGCACTAGGTGAAACAAAGTGCTGTGTATTATTACAGAAGTTATAATCCTTTTTAAGTCAAGATGCTTGCTTGGCAGTGCTCGCAGTGATCTGACTCATCTCCTTCCTCACACGGGCACTTGGCACAGTCATTAGAGCAATGCTACAAGATGAGAAGGAACCACAAGGTATAGTGATTAACCGTGCATATGGTATATAGTCAGGACTTATAATCATTTGTAGCAGGTTGCTGAAATTATGTAAAACCCAACTCTAATGTGTGATTACTGGGCAGATGTGCAAATAAAATCTGTTATTTCCATGATATGTTTTTTTTACCTCACAAATGGAGCAAACACTACACAACGATCCAGAGTGGAACTGTGGAGTGTCAGCAGCTCCCTCCTCTTCATCTGAGTCACTTTGGTTGTCCTTTGTGTCTTTACCTTCAGACTCATCTGTAAATGGTTCAGGAAATCATCTTTATCGGAAATGTATTTTATTCAGTTCAATTCAGTTTTATTTATAAATGGTCAAATCACAACAACACTTTCCCCAAGACGCTTTATATTGTAAGCTAAAGACGAGGGAAAGCCCCAATAATCAAATGACCCCCTATGAGCAAGTGCTTTGGTGACAGTGGAAAGGAAAATTTCCCTTTTAACAGGAAGAAAGCAGAACTAGGCTCATTCAGCAAATTGCCACAACTGGTTGGGGGTGAGGGCAGGAAGACAGGCCAAGACACGCTGTGGAAGAGAGTCAAGTGTATCTTGTAGAACATTAAATTGTCTATAAAAGAAAAAAAAAGATGATCATAACTCCACGTGTCTTTCTTCATTATTTAACCTCCTCTTTAACATGAAATCACAAAATTAATTTAATGATCTGGATAGCAAAATATCTTTTAGATGCAAACATTAGATATTAGAGTCAGGATTTGTCAAATGTTGCAGTAAGACTGTTAGAATGCTCTGTTACTATATAGCACTGAGACATACATGTGGGGTAGAAAATGCATAGGTAAGTATTTATTATTGTAAATACCCACGGCAATGCTTTTTAGTATCCCTTTCTTTATTACGGTTGCTGTTGCAAACACACGAACGGCTGCAGCTCTACAGCTTCCAGCCGCACAATCATCACCAACAACAACAACTACAGACAGGCATCACAGCTTCTTATTTCGGCGAGGCGTTTTTGCAGATGCAGTGTAGGTGCGTCCATCTCCCCTGCAGCGGCACCGCAGACCATGCCCCGCCAGAATTACAAAAGCAAGTAATGCCATGTAATCATATTTGTCCATTTCATTAGGTACACCTGTTTAATTGCTGTTTAATACAAGGATCGACACCCAGAAAGTATACACAGCGCTTCACTTCTTACACATTTTGTCATTTTACAGCCTTATTTGAAAACGGATTCAATTAATTTTTAACCTCAAAATTCTACATACAATAATGAAAAAGTGAAAGTATATTGCATGAAATTCTTGCAAATTTACTCAAAATAAAATACAATAATATAAAATTTAAAGAAGTATTCACAGCCTTTGGTCAATATTTTCTTGAAGCACCTTTGGCAGCAATTACATCTCATAGTTCCTGCTGCCGAAAAACATCCCCACAGCATGATGCTGCCACCATCATGCTTCGCTGTGGTGATGCTATTTGCCAGCTGATGAGCAAGGTCTGTCTTTTACTGAGGAGTGGCTTCTGTCAGGCCACTCTACCATATAGGCCAGACTGGTGGAGCTCTGTCAGAGTTACTATTGGGTTCTTGGTCACTTCCCTGAAAGAGCTCAATTTTCAGTGTCATGTCAAAGACTGTGAATGAATATAATCCGTTTTGGAATAAGTCTGTAACATGACAAAATAATAATAATAATAATAATGGATTGGATTTATATAGTGCTTTTCAAGGCACCCAAAGCGCTTTACAATGCCACTATTCATTCACTCTCACATTCACACACTGGTGGAGGCAAGCTACAGTTGTAGCCACAGCTGCCCTGGGGCAGACTGACATGTGGAACAAGCAAAATGCTGTGAATACTTTCCAGGCGCACTGTATCAAAACCTCAGTATTCACATGGGTTTCCTAATTGCTGTGCTGGTGCTGGAGTAAACCTTATTTACTTGAATTGATTTCAATACATCTTGCAGTAATTTGCAACCTCATTCAACAACACTCATATCTGCAAGTTACTTTAGTTGCTTTTTTGCCATTTTTGCAGTTAACCGCAGACATAACAAGCAACTTTAGGCCATATTGTTTTCTTTTTTAACTACTGAGTCTGTACTAACATCAACCCCCCTGTGACAAGTCCGCTCACTGGCAGCCCAGGTTATGTGTTAGTGACTAACAGTTAGTCAGTCCATCTCTGTACTAACAAGCAATCCAAGAAATGCTTTTCTAGCAAGGTCTGATAACTGCCATTTATTTAGAAGTTACATGACTAACTGTGTAATTCTGTTTGGTGCAATATTTTTTTGTATGTATGACACAGACAGTCTCTTTTTTGTATTATACTTCTGTCATAACCTCATGTGACATGTTTGTTTTACAAAGTAGTCTAAGTAGCTATAGTGTAAACAAAGCTAAAATTCCTACAGGTCCCATTTTTCCATAATATGATTTCTTGTCATTCTTTTTCTAGCATTAAAAGAAATGACTGTGCTTTTAAAATATGCCCTAAACTGTATAGTACCCTCTTTTAGACAAATCTCCATGTATTTAATGTTTGGTGTTTGAAGTCTCAAAAGCTACATTGGCACAACAAATGGAATAGATGGTTTAGATACTGTTGGGTTCCTACCGCACAGATAATCCAGTCTATTTTAGGACTGATATGTATGATGGTGTTCCTAAAGTAACCCCAGTAAGCTGAACAATGTCAGAGAGCTACTGTAGAGTACAGATTCACTCATGGAGTTCTAAGAAAACACATCATTTCTTGTAACTAATATTTAAATACTGCATAATTCAGTATCTAAACTATTAATATGTTTCAAAATGTGTGTGGGTTTAAAAAAAAGTGTTTTCACCATCTTCCTCTTCAGAGTCATCCTCATGTGTATCCTCTTCAGCACTGTCAGCCTCCTCTTCCTTATCTCCTTGAGTTGCTTTATCGTCATCCTCTTCTCTTGGTTCCTCCTCGTCATCTTCCTCATTATCAGCTGGGACTTCCTCAAGAACCTCCTCCTCGCAATCTGCATCTTCATCTACCTCCTGCTCGCCATTCTCATCTGCATCTTCATCCACCTCCTCCTCACCATTCTCATCTGTATCTTCATCCACCTCCTCCTCACCATTCTCATCTGCATCTTCATCCACCTCCTCCTCACCATTCTCATCTGTATCTTCATCCACCTCCTCCTCTTCATCTTCATCTGCTGCATATTCTTCTTCAGATTCTTCCTCTTCTGCATCATCCTCATCAGAAGCCTCACCTTCTTCTTCCTCTTCCTCAACATCTCCTTTCTCCTCAGCATCATCTTCCTCTTCCTTATCAGTCTTGTCATCTTCCTCCTCAGCTTCCTCCTCTGCTGTCTCCTTCTCATCCTCCTGTTCTTTTTCATCTTTTTCTTCTTCCACTTGTTCATCAGTCTCTATCTCATCATCATCTGAGTCTTCATCATCTTTCTCCTCTTCTACATGTTCATCATCTTCCTCAGTGCCATCACCACCCTCAGCTGTTTCAGCTTCTTCAGCCAGAACCTCCTCAGCATTTCTAACGTGGAGGCTTTTCTCCATTTCATTCAAGTCTTGGGCACTTACTACAGCAGAGAACAGCACCTGGGTTGAGCACAGCAGCACAAGCAGGAGCCTTACCACCCAAAGTTTCACAGGTTCCATCTCGGAAGAAATGCAGCTTTGGAACTTGAGGACTGTCTTACTCTTTTCACTCTATTCTTCCACCAAAAACCAAAACAGCCAATGGCTGCTAAAGCCGCAACTGATTTAGGCAGAGTGTTCAGGTCTTTTTCGCAGGCTTCCGAGAGACGGGGTGAAAATAACTGTGCTCACAGAGAGCAGAGTGCCAGCCTTGTGCTGAGAACACAAGAGGACACAGTGAAAATACGACTGTGTGTGCGGTGTAGCTATGTTGCTGTATGTAAGTGAGTGACAGAGGCACATGTCTAAGAAGAATGCTCCTGATGCCCTTAACACAGAGCATTAGAGAGGTGGGTGTATGCCTTTGGTGGGTGGGGGAGGGGGCTACTGAACTGCAAGAGGGTGGGGGAAAATAAGTCACTTAAAAAAATAGAAAGCTTAATTGCAAAAATTAAATAATTTGAAGATGAAGTTTTGGTTCTATACACAGCTTTTGTTGTCATAGTTCCCAACCTATTCAGGAAAGAAGTAGAACTTCATAGATATACTGTGTGTGTGTTTCATTAGATTAATGGTTGGTAGGTTTTTGGAGAACTCTTCTCACTGTCTCCTATATATTTTAATGCAAACAATAACCTTTCCAACACACTCTACACAGCAAAATTCATTTCTTCTTGCCAGTCCTGAAGCAATTGAAAACATGTCAATATGATTTATGGCACTCATGTAAATACAAGGAAATGGAAAGCATGGCACTGTGAACATATTGTGCTTTCCAAAATAGTCATTTGAACAACTGAATGTTTGTACTCATATTTTATTTTTCTTACTTTGGAGCCAGCGGGAAGAGAACACTTACATTTAGGAGCATTATAAAAGTCTACACTCACACTGCCACAGTCAGCTACAATACAGCAAAGAGCAGCCAGGCTGAAAGCGATGACACTGCCTCTAAGTGTGAACTGCTCCTCCTGCAACTGACAGGTGGCACGGCTAACTCTTTACAGTGAAGGCTCCTTCAATAGCTTGTTCCAATATGTAACCTTCAATGGAGCCATGGTGGACTGAAACGCAGTACCAGGATGATAGTTCTGTCCAACTATCACACACCCACGTTGTGTACATAATTTAAATGTATTTATTGATGGCAAATGGGAAAGTTTATTTCAAAAAGTTCACTTAAATTATAACATTCAAAAACATTTTTATTATTATCCTTTATTTATTCAAGTAAATAAAGAGACTAAAGAGACATTTGCATAAAAAACAAAACTCAACAGAAACCTACATTTCACCCTTGGGTTCTTTTCCCTGTAGGGTTAAGTAACCACACAGGCCTGACACAGTGGAATGAAGTTGACTTTGATAGGACTGAACAACATCTAAGACAGACCAAAGAATTTCAAGTATTTGTACTAACAAAGAAGCTGAACAATAGATAATTGTGTATTTGCAAAAAAAACAAACTCAACAGAAACCTACATTTCACCCTTGGGTTTTTTTCCTTGTAGGGTTAATTAACCACACAGGCCTGACACAGTGGAATTTGTTCACTCAATCAGCATTTTGATTTTGTGCCAAGAATTAGATGAGAGAAGGAAAAATTTTTATATAGTGCAGTCATGTGAAAAAGGGCGTAGTTCTTTCAGTTCTAAGAGTTTATGTATCAAATGTATAAAATGATGTAATCTTTAAAAATCTCTGCAATTATTTAAACAATCCAAATATCTACACTTTGGTCTCATCTGTTCCAGAAGTCTTGTGGTATGTTCAGATGCAACTTAAGCAATGGTGCCATGCTCCTTAGAGAGAGAAGAGTTTTTTGCTTGCCTGGTAACACTTTCAAACAAGCATTGCGTTTTTCTAATTGTTCTGTCACAAATTTTGACATTTGACATGCTCACTGAGATATGTAGAGTCTGTGATGTAGGTCTTGGATTTTGTTTTTAAATTTCTGTCACCAGTGCACAGAGATTCCTCCAGTTTCCTAGAATCTTTTAATGTTACGTAGAGTAACACTGAGAAACATTATTCTGAAATCGCTCAATTTGTAAACAGTTTTTTTTTTGGGTGTGTGTCCCGTTTGGATCTTTAGCCATCAGAATTGTTGCCTTAAGGCCAAGAAAGATGTCAAGCGGATTTATTTTACCAAGTGGATCATCATGGCCTTGCCATATTGGTCCATTTGATTGACCTTTATTATAATTATGAATTTCTTTTCTTTTCGGTTTCTACAAACGGGACAGACATGACTGGGGTATAGGACAGGGAGAAAGAATGAAAGAAAGAGAGGGAGAGAAAGAAAACCAGAGGGGAGAAGAGACGGTGAGAAAGGGGGGAAGAAAGAAAGAAAAACAAACCAAAACACCTGGATCACCTGGATGGATAAAAAAAAACAGAAGAGAAAGCAAACAAAAAAGAGCAACATAATAAAAAGAGCACCTTCACAATAAACTAGCTAGCAGTAGATAACAGTAGATACTAAATATTAAACAATATACGGCGGAGCACCCCCAGACCCCCAAGCCTCCACGCCCGTCCCGGACCAACCCAGGGGCAGCCAGGCTACCAGGCCAGTAACCAACGTCCGCCAGCACAGACCGTCCCCCATCTCCGCTGTACGCAGCCACAAGGAAAACACCATCTAAGAGCCCCCAAACAGTTTTTTGCTGACTGGCAAACCTATGCCTGTCTATACCTATACCTATGTTGTGTAGTGTAGTTTTTCTAAGATGTTGCATTTGTACAACAAGCCACAGCCCTACAGTACATGCTTTGATAAGAAACTATTTAATTCATGATGTGTCTGTTTGTCCAGGTTTTTGTACTGAATATGATTCCTGTACTTTCTCCACTCCTGAGGTGTGTCACAGTCAGTGTACTTATTATTACCAATCTTTGGCTGAGCTATGCTTGGCTAACTTTTCACCTAGCTCTCAACAACAAATTATTCTGTACTCATAGTAAAACTCAATTCATTATAGTGCATGAAAACTTTATTAAAAAGAACTATATTGCAGACATACAAATATGGCACATTATGCAATGTAACAGAATGCAAAAAGTATTAATGTGCTCTTAATATAACCCCTGACAGACACCATGACAGGAAATCAGACTTTAATGTAAAAAATTCGACGAGGAGGTTTGAATGTGCTTCCTTGTGCTATCACAACCCAGTTGAGGACAGCTGAGTAATGCTCCATCTGAAAAGAAAGAGCATAATGTCATAAAAGTCTAGAATAGAATAAAGTAAAGGTATTTTTGTCTCCTACTGGAGAAAATGATCTTGAAAAAGGAAACTGCATCATTAAAGGCATGCATGAGGCCAGCACAGCTTAGCTTAGTATAAAGACTGAAAGCAGATAAAACAGCTAGCCTGGCTCCATCTAGTGACCAAAATTCACCTTCCAGCCCTGCTAAATCTGATCTTTTATGTCTACTTCACTTAAAACGTTTTAACTGATACACAACAAACCCACTGGCTGTTTTTAAATAAAGTTAGCATTACTTACCATAACCCACATTATTTCTGACCTCAGCCAACCCAGATTTTCCCATGTTCCACTTTTCTGTTATTATGCTAATCAAAGCTAACCTGCTATGTAGTCGTGTAACCTCTATATAAAATACTTTGACTGTGCAGACGGGCTCTTTCACAACATATGTATATATCTACATATGTATGAGGAATTAGTAAAAGGGTACTGAATGACAAAGTGAGAGCTTCAGAAAAATGCTTCTGTTTTACCTGAGCCTGTAGTCTGTGTTCAAACTCTCTGCTTTCAGTCAGATGTTTAAGCATACCATCTACCCGATATCAAAAAAATACAAAAATGCATTTACTTCACGATGGATCCACAATGGAATTTTGCCGCTACAGCGGTGCATGAAGGTGTGCTCACTTGGTAGATATCTGTTTGAGCCTTTCAGAGTCGCTGCTTTTCAGGATCTTGTTTCGAGCAGTCGGGAAGTCTTCCTTCGGAATTGTTTCCCATGTTGATAATCTGTTAGCTGCCTTTGTTTCTAAGTCTAACACTGATACAAAAACAAAATGCTAACCTTTCAATTTAGCCTTCATGTTTTCATCAAAGCTAAGCTGACGTCAGTGAACAATGAACCCTTTCTCATTTAGACGCTTCAATTTTGAATGATGGGGCAGCACGGTGGCACGGTGGTTAGCACTGTTGCCGCACAGCAAGAAGGTCCTGAGTTCAATTCCACCATCAGGCCGGGGTCTTTCTGTGTGGAGTTTGCATGTTCTCCCCGTGTTTGCGTGGGTTCTCTCCGGGTACTCCGGCTTCCTCCCACCATCCAAAGACATGCAGCTTGTGGGGATAGGTTAATTGGATAAGCCAAATTGCCACTAGGTGTGAATGTGAGTGTGAATGGTTGTCTGTCCCTATGTGTTAGCCCTGCGACAGACTGGCGACCTGTCCAGGGTGTACCCTGCCTCTCGCCCTATGACAGCTGGGATAGGCTCCAGCGCCCCCCGCGACCCTGAAAAGGATAAGCGAATGGATGGATGGATGGAATTTTGAATGATTTGAGTGATTTTGAGCGATAGCAAGGGAGCCAGTACTTAAAAAAACAAAATGACTCATTTGTAAATACCAACTAGAGTTATCCATTTTCATTCAACTGTGGCTTACTCACTCATTACTCCTTACACTTATTACTTTAAAGTAATAAAGTCACAACCTTATTAGCAATGAGCAGGATGATGAGCAGGATGTTGGTGACCAGGAGATTTAAGACAAGCAGAATCACTACCAGCCAGTTACTATGCTGATTTCTACACGGCTCTTCACCGCTCTCAATCAAAGTCACATTGTCTGTGCAGATTAGTTCTTTGCCCACTCTCACAAAGTAGAGATACAAGTAGAAAGGTAAAAAAAAAAAAGAAAAAAAAAAAGGGGGAGTGTCTACAATTATAACAACGGCTCAATTTCTAATTGCTGTGGTGAATTTTAAAAAGCTGTACTAAATTGTTAAACTGATTTCAATGTAATGTTCTTATTTTCATTCAAATTGCACAAACACTTGTACCATCCATCTCTTCCTCAATGGAAGAGCCGTATCCAAAGATGTGCAAGTATGGCATGTAGAAAAATGCGATTCGGGTTTTGGTCGTAGGAGTAAATCAGAGCCTGATTTGCAACTCCGTACACCATGACCCACACGCCCAGGAAGAAGAGGAAATTGTTGTGTTATTGCTGGCATTGTATTATAAAACATGTGCCCCTCATATAATGCCAACTGATAGTAACTGTCTCACCATCTTTTCTACAATAATGAGTTTTGGTCCTAGCTGCTTGTGAACTGCAAAAATGTTCAAGGTTCAAGGTTCAAGGTTCTTTATTTGTCACATGCATAGTTATACAAGTATAACACACAGTGAAATGTAGCCTGACACGCTCCTCGACATGTACAAAAAAATTGGGGGGGGGGGGGGGGGGGGGCTGTAGAGGAAGAACATTATATATATATATATATATATATAGTGCATACATTGGGTGAATGTGCAGTAGTAGCAGCAAGCAGGTGAATTCTGTACATTAATATGAATAGACATCTGACTATTTTACAGGATAGACAATATAAACATATTTAAAATTAAAGGAATTGAAATGTACATTGTGCCTTGGTTTAGTGTCTGGAAGAGTCCTGTCTCAGTCAATTATAGATGATGTGAGCGGGCGGGTGTGTGTGTTTAGGGCACGGATGGCTTGGGAATAGAAGCTCCTCTTGAGTCTCTCTGTCCTTGCCCGGAAGATGCGGAACCTTCTACCAGATTGCAGAAGTTGGAACAGTTTGTTGCCAGGATGGGACGGGTCCTTCAGTATCTGCGCTGCTCTAGCCCGGCATCTCCTGGTGTAGGTGTCCTGAAGCGGGGGGAGAGCAATCCTGCAGCAGCGTTCTGCTGTGCGGATCACTCTCTGGAGAGCTTTTTGGTCCTTCACACAGCTGTTCCCAAACCACGATGTCATGTTCTGTGTGAGGATGCTCTCCACAGCGCCTGTATAAAAAATCCTGAGGATCTTTGGAGAGACCCTGAACTTCCTCAGTTGTCGTAGGTGATACAGGCGCTGCCTAGCCTTTTTGGTCTGGACCTGAATGTGGGCAGCCCATGTCAGGTCTGAGGAGATGTGGACACCAAGATACTTGAAGGACTGCACCCTCTCCACTGGAGCTCCACTGATGATAATGGACTTGTAGTCCTTGTGCTGACTCCTTCTGAAGTCCACCACCAGCTCCTTGGTCTTGCTGACGTTCAGCTGGAGGTGATTGTCCTGGCACCACGATGCCAGATTCTTCACTTCATCCATGTAGGCCGCCTCATCGTTGTTGGAGATGGCACCCAACACCACTGTGTCGTCAGCAAACTTCACAATGGTGTTGGAGCCATGGGTGGCCACACAGTCTGAAGTGTAGAGGGAGTAGAGCAGTGGCGAGAGGACACATCCCTGAGGTGCTCCTGTGCTGATGGTGATGCTGTTGGAGAAGCACCTGCCCACCCTCACCACCTGAGTTCTGCCAGTGAGGAAGTCCAACACCAACAGCTTTGTGAACAGTCTGCAGGGCACTATTGTGTTAAACGCTGAACTGTAATCAACAAACAGCATTCGCACATAGTTACCCTGTTTCTTGTCCACATGGCTGAGAGTGGTGTGTAGGACGTGGGCGATGGCATCCTCTGTGGATCTGTTGGATCTGTAGGCGAACTGCAGCGGATCTGTGGTGTCTGGGATGGAGGAGGAGATGATGTTCTTCAGCAGCCTCTCAAACACCTTCATTACTACCGAGGTCAGTGCAACTGGCCGATAATCGTTCAGGGATGAGGGTTTGCTGTTCTTGGGCACAGGGATGATGGTGGATCTTTTGATGCATGTGGGGACCACAGACTTCGCCAGGGACTCGTTGAAGATGTAAGTGAACACCCCTGCTAGCTGGTCAGCACAGCAGCGCAGCAGACGGCCGGTGATGCCGTCTGGCCCCGCCGCTTTCCTTGTGTTCACTCTCCTCAGTGCCGCTCAGACGTCATGCTCCGCGATGCTGGTCACCGGTCTCTCGCTGATGACGTCACTGTCCTCGGTAGTCAGGCGGTAGATAGCATTAGCTGCCTGGCTAACCTCGAAACGGGCGTAGAACTGATTCAGCTCGTTGGTGAATGCAGAGTCGGCGTTGATCAGCGCAGTGTCCCTGGCTTTGTAGTCCGTAATGGTGCGTAGTCCGTGCCACATACTCCGTGTGTCGCCCTGGTGGAAGTGGGACTCCACACGTTCCCGGTACCGGCGTTTGGCATCTCTCACCACGCGCCGCACGCCGTATGAGGCCGCTTTGTAGGCGCTCATATCGCCAGTGGCGAGACCCGCGTTGTAGGAGGCGGTCCTGGCGTTTACTGCAGTGAAATGTGAATGAGGCGAAGTGTGACGACCATGTAGTCCAAACAAAGGACATCCCGGCCAAATTCATGTGACCAGTGGAACATCCTGAAACTCAAATGGTAAATGGCCTGTATTTGTATAGCGCTTTACTTAGTCCCTATGGACCCCAAAGCGCTTTACATTACATTCAGTCATCCACCCATTCACACACTGGTGATGGCAGGCTACATTGTAGCTACTGACAGAGGCGAGGCTGCCAGACACTGGCGCAACCGGGCCCTCTGACCACCACCAGTAGGCAACGGGTGAAGTGTCTTGCCCAAGAACACAACTGTCGGAGCCGGGGCTTGAACCGGCAACCTTCCGATTACAAGACAACTCGCTTGAGCCATGATCGCCCCAAAGGCAAGCATAGTATCACTCAATTAGTGAGGTAGCACCACCACCTGATGGCAAACCTGTAAATTAACCTGTGACATTTGGTTGCTAATTGAGGAAATGTTTTTGATTATGTTGTGGAAACTTTAACAATAACCTGCAACACACCCAGTGAGCGTTTTGAAATAATTTAATTAACACATTGCAATGTGGAGAAAACGTTCAGATCAAACACCAAACAGTTTTCTGAGGAAGGACACCGCCCTGAACTATTTTACACCTTCCCAAACACTCTCAAAACAAAGAACATTCCATAGCATATCATATATCTCTATACCTTCAGTCCAGCTCATCCTTGACCCCCTCCCTCACAGAGAGAATAATGACCTTGTTTTCTGCTTGACCGTCACCTAAGGATTTACATCCCTGATAAGCAGAAGGCGCCTCACTATCTGTTTAACGTCTCCAATTGCAATGTCTCCACTGTGTTAGTGTGTGTGATAGAGCATAAAGCCCATTTGTAGCGCACATGCATACAACTATATGAGAAAGTGATATCACTATCACTAATGTGATATGATTAAATATGTGATTAATACATGAGAAAAGAAATCTGCCACCACAATTATAAGTGAATAAAAGCTAAGTATTAGGAAAATTATTTAAGACACACTTAAGACAGCAAAAAGTGCCTCAAAAAACACAAACTATAGTGCTTTAATAAATGTTACAATCTTGCAAAGAGAAACTATAAACGGTTTATAATGTTGTGGAAAGGTTTTCACGGACAATCCAGGATTATATATCATCTTTATTTCTTATCCATACCTGCAGATTAGTCCGATAATGAACAGGCTGATGGCAGTGAGATCACATTTATTCCACAGATCCTGAAATTAGAGTCTGAACCTTTGAGGTCAAAACATTGTCCCCAAAACAATTTGTCTTGAAGAAGACAAAATAAACTTAACAGATCATTAGAAAACAAAAACTACAATAACAAACAACTATCAACATACTTTATTATGATAATAATGCTTATACGCATATTTATACATGCACCTTGAAGCCCCTTAATTCAGTTTTTCAAAGTGCACAATAATCATAGAAAAACAAATGATAATACAGAAAAAGACTTTCTGTGTGCTGTCACAGAAAGTTTAAAGAATTTAAAGAATAGCTAAAAATTCAAAGAATGAGATTTTAATTTATGATATATTATTTAATCTTCTGTGTGTTTGTTAACTCATATGAAATCAGTGATAAATGAAAAACATTCTATATATTTATTTATTTTAATGTCCATCTTGACATGACAGTATGCTAACCACTGTATTGAAATGGCATTTTAGATATATTGTCTTTCAACTACGTGCAATTCGATAAAATATTTGAATTAGGTGCATATTATTGCATTCAATTGTTCACTTGACATTTTATACACTTACCAAACTTTTTGGTGAACAAAGTTCTAAGTAAGATGTCTCTCTACACTCTCCTGTCGGATCTCCTCACAAACAAGGGTGAATATCCAGAAGTACAACACACACTCAGTAGCAGGTGGACCTGAGGGGGGTGGAGGCTTGAAATCCACCAATAGCGAAAAGCAAGAGAAACAACATTGCCCAGAAATGAGGTGACCAGTGCAAACCAGAACTGACGCCAGCGTGAAGCTATGAATGGACAGCACACCTGTATTAAACACAGATTAGCAGGTAACTAAAACGACAGCATGTGGTGAAAAATAATTTCTGAAGTCAGACTTTCTTCTTGTAGTGAGTGACAACACTTATTCAAAGATTATTCTCTAAACAGGACTCACCTTTCATGGCACCACTCCTGTGACCTTCTGAGTCAACTTCACTCGTGTAACAAAAACATTTTGAGTAAATTAGTAGACTTTAGCTAATGTAAAGCGATAACATTATAAAACCGAATAATCACTGCTTGACAAACTGATGCTCTACAGACTAACACTGAAGTGTGCAAGTAGAAATATTACAGGTGCTTGATGTCAGAGAAAGAGAAGACTGTGGTTCCATAGAGACTGTTAGTGTCCTGATCCAGCTCATCCTCATAGCAATTCCCTCCTCCTCCTCCAGCTGATCACTTTGTTTTCTATGACTTAAAATATGTAGAACACGTTTTGTTTTTTTTAAATATCTGCATAAAAGTACAACCTTTCTGAAAAAACACAAGCATCTTACCTGAAGGAGATGAGGTTGGTGTAGCAGAGGATCGGGCAGAAGAACGCGAGCAGAAGCTTCCAAATCTCTGTTTTCCTCTTCATATCACCCCACCAGATCTGGAACAGCAGAGACTGGAAGAGCACAGCAACTGAGACCTTGTCCACCACCAGTAGCTGCTTTACTCAACATGAAGGTGGCCTGTGTTATTTTGGAAGCATCATGCTACCTTTCTTTTGTAGGGGCAGGGATAGCTCAGTAGGTAAAGCGGTCGCCCCATGATCGGAAGGTCGGTGGTTCGAATCCACTTAACGGCTACCCTGAGGTACCCCTGAGCAAGGTACCGTCCCTACACACTGCTCCCCGGGCGCCTGCTTAGTGGGCTGCCCACTGCTTCACTGAGTGAATGGGTCAAATGCAGAGAAAAACAAGTAATTTCCCCATGGGGATCAATAAAGTATCCATTATTATTATTATTATTATTAATACTCATCTGCTATTTGACATGATGACAACAACATGAAGAAAAGATGTGAAAATTGTGATGAGCCTGTTAGCCATCATAAAGGAAAATTCAAAGGGCTCTTTGTGAAAATGGTTATGAAACTAAATAGAAAATAATTATAACATCAATAATAGCTGACAGCTTTAGTTATTGTCTCACCACCAGCCAGGTTCTCAAACTTCTGGCGTTCCTCCCCTTGGACAGGAAGGAACGCTGCTGGTTTGAGCGCAGAGTCAAAGAGGACATTTACGTGAAAAGGGAAAGACCATCTCTGAATCGAGGAGGGGGCCTAAGGGTACATCATTCGCCATCTTACAATGCTGTGATTGCAGCCATTCCCCAACTCTCTGTGAATGGTGCTCATGGCCATTGATCAGTGGTCTTTGATCAGTGGGTTTTGGTCAGTGGTTGTTGATCAATGGTCATGAGAATTTGCAAAATTAAGATTAAGGAACTGACCTCCCAGCCCATTGTTCCTTCAGTGGGCTGGTTTCAGTCATTATGCAAATGTACTGTTTATAAGATTGGGGAAACCTGCAGTCAGCTGAGACTGAAGAAGTCACTTGGATGAGTGACAAAATGTTTCTCCCACAAAACGCTATGTCCAGATGAACAGAATCAACTTTTTGGAGAATAATCTTGCATAGGTGTGGGGTGCCTCAAGATGCTTATACAAGAGATGCAGGAGTGTGACAACAGCATCATACAGTGAAGTGTCACTGTCCATATCGGTCAGCCATGTCTCGGTAAGCGCCATCAGACAAGCCTCCCTGTATTCCTGTAGATGAAGCACATTCCCTTGTAATTCATCCATTTTGTTCCTAAGAGATTGGACATTGGCCAGAAACATAGAAGGCAGAGGAACACGATTCTTCCTCCGAATCCTCACCAAGAATTATATCTGTCCGAGCATTAGAAGAGTCGTACATAGACAAACAGGACCACCGTAATCCAAGTAGTTCCTCGTGTGTATAAGTAATTGTCAGTGAGAGTGAATGACTCCAGGTGAATATCGCCAACAACAATAAAACTAAGGTGTAGAAGATCTCCATTTCGGCAAAAAAAACCTCATAAAAAGTTAAAACCATGGTTAAGAACAGAGTCTCGGTCGTTGTGTCCTTGGGCAAGACACTTCACCCGTTGCCTACTGGTGGTGGTCAGAGGGCCCGGTGGCACCAGTGTCCGGCAGCCTCGCCTCTGTCAATGCCCCCAGGGTGGCTGTGGCTACAATGTAGCTTGCCATCATCAGTGTGTGTAAATGGGTGGATGACTGGATGTGTAAAGCACTTTGGGGTCCTTAGGGACTAGTAAAGCGCTATACAAATACAGGCCATTTACCATATTATCTACTGTTCTTCCACTGATTCTAAGGTCTGTTTCGGGATATCTTATTTGGACTCTCTGACCCAGAGACTTATAGAAAACCATTATCATGTGTATGTAAGCGTGCAGCAGAAAAGGACCCTCAAGCGCTTTATGTCCACTCTTCAATATTTCAGCCCAGTCACCCACTCAGTCTTCGCCAACGAGTTGGCGCTCCGTGACCCTCAAAACACGGAGCGCCAACTTGCTATGAGCAGAATTGCTTTGTGTATAAATGAAATAACTAAAACAGCTTTATTTAATCATTTAAATCTAAAATCAAAAATTTTCAACCCTAACACAGGTCAACTGTAAAAAAGAATACCTTCATGGCTTAACTCCCTCCTTGGTCTGCTCTGATTGTTATCTGCCATTACTTTTGAGGATGAACTCTGTTGTTCTGATGATGCTCGTGCAGATGCCATATTTTTCTATAGGCAGTGCTGTAGTAGCTGAAAGAGCAATACAGACTTTCCAGCTTGCAGTTAGGTAGTCCACAATGTTCAAACCATTCTCAGTGAAAAACCGAACAAACTGGGGCTCGTCACTGATCAGGCCATCTGTCATTGAGTCTTAGAATCTCCGTACTGTTTAATTGGAGGAACGTAAGATGATGTTTTAAGACAGGTATATATTTTTTACGCCAAATATTCCTCTGCAAATCACATTTAAACTGATCTATCTGTCAAAATTGATATAACTGCACATTATTAATTTACTTATTAGTGTTTCTTCCAGTGTAACAACTATGAGAAATCTGTTTGCCTCCTCACCTTGCACGGGATGTCGCCATCAAAGAGTTCACTCTTGGCAATGTCTACCCTGTTCACTGTGACTGCTAACTTCAGTTTATCACTATAAGGGTTGGCCTTAACTAATGCACGCGGCTTACTTACTAGAAAAATCACAAACACAACAAAAATTTAAATAAGGATAATAAGTTTATGCTTCTGTTATGCTGTAAAATTATGGTCTATTTATATGTATCTTGCACAAGTGTTTTAAGCAGGACAGTGTCAAAGTCATTTGGACTCTCGTGCTCTCCATGCTAGACTAATCAAACCTCTATTAAATTCTAAAAGCCTGGTGACAGAAGATGGGAAAAAGGAACAGGAATGTTGGACACACACCTGCAAGATGACAGGGACAAGATGTAGGAGACCAAGTACAGATACTTTTTCTAAAAGTTTTTTTTTCAGTGAAATATGTTTCGCTTAGTTAAAATCAAAATAACTGCAATTCTGACAGAAGTCATTGTGCACACGTATTTCAATGGCCTTCGCCTTTTCTTCAACTTCATTGATGATTAACCATTACACATTTGATTCAAAAAACAGCCAAATCTTTTAGACGGATTGAGTTTAAACAGGTCTGTTTACTCTTCTTTGTTAGCAAATGGCATGGGTTATGTAAGGTTAATAACAGTGTGAACAAAACATTGGCAGCTTCACAGGTTTTAAACCACCACAGAATAAAACTGGGGACTTTTGTGTTAAAGTTCATTGTTTACGCACTTTTTGTGAACTAGAATAGAAAGCTCTCAAAAGCTCAGACAGCTTGTCCTAGTTAAGTGTAACAAATGCAGATGAGGACTCCACCCATATATGTATCATTTCAAAAGTTCCAGAAACTTCCAAGAATTAAAAAAAGACAATAAAACTGCAGAAACAGTCACAAATAATTTTAGATGTCATTTAATAAGACCAAGAAAGTCACAGTTTTCTTCATGTTCAAGCAACACAGTACAGTATTAAGGGCATAAGCAATGTGTCACCCACATGTAGCTCTGGCAGCTCAACACGGACATGGAACACATCTCAGTTGCTCAGACCATATGGCTTTGCAAAATGAAAACATGTCGATGTCACTGCTTAAAGTAAACATTGCATACACGAGGTGCATTCATCATACAGACTCAAATCTGACAACAGGCAAAAGCTTTGTCACAGGTAGCCATAATCAAGAGATAGTGTTGAGAGATAAGATCGGAACAGAAGTAGCCTTGAACTTAATAAGTTGTTCTTCATACTTTTCGTGATTATGTCAAACACAAAGAGCTACATTAGAAATCAGTCAGTTTTAGTTAAATGGGAAAAGAACGGGCGCTCTGAGGTGAGGCAACGGGTTGATCGGCAAAGTTCTTGATGACATCCTCTTTCTATTTTAGCTCCAACTCCAGCCCAGTACAAGACTGAGAAGTAGCAGGCTCAGGGAGAAGCAGGTTGTGGAGGCGGAGGCCTTGATGCTCTGAGTCCAGACTTTCTGTGCAGGCTGCAGGCTTCTGTAGACGTTTATCATGATTGGTGATGAACTGTCGTTGAAGTGCAGTGTGGTGCTGAAGAGGTCAATCTGGTCATGAGACATATTTTGTTTCCAGTTAGCTGTATGAACCACTAACGGTGGATCTGTGCTCACAGCAATGACAATTAGGAGACACAAGGAAGAAATGAAATGACACCTACTAGATCTTTACTGACTTTAATTGGTTCCTTAAAAACGGTCCAGACCACCGCCTCCTGACAAGCGGGGGTCGTCAAGGATCCAAGGTAGCGGTAATACTTAGTGCGATCCACACCGACAAGCAGGTCGTCCAGGGAAAACCCGGCTGCAATTGAAACGTTCTGGCCTGAGGACAGAAACAAGACTTACATGAAGGAACTACGGGTGACACAATTTAGAGTCAGAAAGAGAAGAGGAGGTTTTCCACCAAAAAAAAGTCACCTTTTTCTGTGATGTTGGGCAAGTAAGAAGCCAAATTGTGCCAGCTATCCGGCTGGCCAGTTGAGTTGCCTGACATTACCTGGAAGAAAAAGAAAGGGGTATTGACGCATTCTCCATAACAGACGAGGAAAGAGACCCCCCCCCCCCCCCAAAATAAATAAATAAATAAATAAATAAAAAATCGAGTGGGGCCTCAATACTGAACAACACAGTAAGCATTACGTCATCTCGTGCACTGCTTCTCTCACCTCGATAAAGAAACCAAGCGCTGAAAGTCCGGTGGAGTCTTTGACGGCTAGATTTGTATTTCCATTGTAGGATGACTTGCTGTTCACAATATGCAGCTGCGAAAATGAAGTTATACAGACGTTTGCTTGTTTATTTCTGTTGGGTTTTTCTTTTTCTTTTTTGTTTTTTTTTTACAGATTTAAAATTAATATATTCAAAAATACACCAAAATAACAAGAAAAAAAATGTGTACCTCCATAGGATAGCGCTTTCCATCCACTGTGTGCTCTGAGCCGGGGACAGAGGAGCCATTACCCCAGTGCAAGTGAAACTGGAGGCTGTCGTATTGCTCGGACAGGTCCCCTCCTGAAATCTTAACTCCGCTCTTAAGGGTCACTTGGACTGAAAGAAGGTGAAAAAACAAAAACACGATAAAGTTACACCTAACCTGCGAGGAGTCAAAGGAAAAATTCAGGCGCAAGGCCAGTGCGTTTAATTGCAGAAAAGATGAGGGCGCTAAAATCTAAGTGAGATACAAAGTTTACAGAAACCCCATGACAACACACTTTTGTAGCCACAAACTCCCGGTGCTCACCTGTGTCGCCAGTATTTGTCATTGACGTCATTGCGGAGGTGTCGTCATACTTCACAAAAGTGAATTCAGTCAGATTGGCGTTCGGTGTGGCTGATGCTGAGACGATGTCAATGGGTGACTGTCGGGTGCCGTTGCAATACTCCGGGAAAATTGTTGGCCAGGTTGTGTCATCTATAAACAGAAAGGACACGTAAAGTCACCGAGGAGGGGTCACTCGGTGGGCAACATTATAGTAGATAATGGAAATATTGGGTACTTACTGCAGGATGGGAGGTGATAACACCAGGCTGGATGAAAAAAAAAAAAGAAGGGGGTGAAAAAACAGAACATTTAGATTCACATAATTAGAAATTCAGTGTAACAGTAAATTCCTAAATGAAGTACACACCTTTTGATTGGGAGTGAGCGGTGGGTACGAGGACGCACACAGCAAGGGTAACAACTTCAAACCACTTCATCTGAAACGACCAAAAAGCCACATTGTTTGGAATCGCATATATTTAAAAAATAAATAAATTAAATTAAATCAAAATAATCGGAAAAAAATGTACAACACAGAAAAGAATAATTGGTTAATTAATATAGTATTCCGATTCTGCATGAATGAATGAATTCATTAACTAACAGGTTACTATATGGAGTGACAAATTTACCTTTATATAAACTTTGACGATTAATTTCTAAAAGTTAACCAATTTTATTTGTAGTGCTGCAGTTTGCTGTTAATAGAGAAAAGAATGCAACAAATGCAGGTTTCTGACTGTAGCCTAATTTTTTCTTTTGTCCACTTCACCTGAGCAGCACAGTGTCTTACCTTTGATACACCTGTGCGTCCGTTCAGCCTGTTTTCAGATGCAGCTCACCTCTTTTTATTTCCTCAGTGCATCTTGCAGCTGGCCCGGCTCCACCTCCATGGGACACGTGAGTAGGTCTTTATCTCTCCGCAATAATTTCGCGGAAGTACGAGGGGGTATTATGGCGACTTTAATTTAAAAAAAAAAAGAAAGAAAAATCGACCTTTTTAAGAATAAAGTCTACATTTCGAGATTAAAGTCGTAATTCTGTTTTGAGAAAAAAAAAAGTGGAGATGTATGTCGTTATTTCAAGACAAACTGGCGAGTTAGTGAAATCGTATTTCAGAATCGGTTTTCGTAACAAGGAAAGAAATCTTTTTTTTCTTTTAGCACATTAACAAATTGTGGTTGTCATTATAAGGACGTTGAAAAGATAAAGAAAGCTGCATCTTGGTCAGACAAAAAACCCACACAACTTATGGTTATGATGGTTACAGCCTCATGGAATAAAGAGGATGCATGTTTTATAACAAGACGGCTGATCAGTCTCAACAAGGCATTTTGTAAATGGTATATGTCATCCAGGGAAGGACGGATGTTGTTTTACTTTGCTGTGTTTTAATGTGAAGTGTGCTTATTTATTTTTTATATTGCATGTTTTGGTTATATCTTGTGGAGTGTTTTATTTATCCTGCATGTTTTGGTTGCATCTGTCAATTTGTCCTGGAGAGACTCTGCCCTTTTTCCCGTTTTACTAATTTGACACACCTGAGAGGAAAGGGAGTGGTAATTTACAGAGAGTGCTCAGTGACACATAAGACTGTGTGGAGCTTGGCGTTCAGAGGAGGAGGAGGAGGAGGAGGATGATGATGATGATGATGATGATGATGATGAGGAGGAGGATGAGGATGAGGATGATACAGATACAGATACAGCGCCAGCAAGCAGGGACGCGGAGCGAGCGGTTCGACTGCTGCAGCAACAGGAGGCCAGATTACACGTCTGCGGGAAATTGGAGGCGGCATATATTGGCCGGTGCCGATTGGCGGTTACAAAGAAACGACAGGCAGAGTTGAGAGCTCTGCCCACCCGAGGTAAGTCTTTTGACTTGTCCCCTTTAATGAATGATAGCTGCCTAAAACAGTAGTGACTGCCGCTGCCTTTCTTTCTTTAGCGCACTGGGGCGCAGAACGCGGAGAGGAAGGCGAGGACGCCGCCGGGTTTCCCTTCTGCACCGCTCCACTGGATTTTTAATTCTTTGTGACTTTTATACCGTGGCGGACGCCACTGGACTTTTAATGTTGTTTTTTATTCATTTTTATTGTGTTGTCCCCTGGCCAGGGTTGTTTTCATTCATTTTATATTTTTAACAATTTAAATATAATAAATTATATTTTAACTATACAGTTTTTAATTCGTGTGCTTTCCCTTGGCGGCTCCACTGCTCTGTCCCTTTGGAGGAAGGTTTCCCTCCTTTAAAAAACACTGTGGAAATAAAATCACCTTCGCTCCGTTACATATAGCAAACTTTTTTTCCTCAAAATACTTTCTTGAATTCAATTTCAAAATGATCACAATGATATTTTTTTCTTAATGTGGTGATTTCATTTATTGTTATACTCAAGGAAGAACTGTGCAGTGAACAAGAATCTCCTCTGTCTGTATAGCCCTCAGAGAGCACTAAGATCATCGGGCCAACTGCTCTTAGTGCAACCCAGGGGCGGAGCGTGGGGGTGGCTTACTGGGCTTAAGCCCGGGTTATTTTGTCAGAAGCCCGGGGTCTTTTGGAGTGTAATTTTTCATAGTTAGATGCCTGGCTGACAACTGTATAAAACAAAAAGTACACACAATATTCGAAGCACATAGTGCACACTGTGGGAATTTACGACTGTGCGTGAATCCCCCCCTGATATTGGTATGATTCGAGCTCAGACACTAAGCAACTGAGCGAGGGGGCGGGACAGCTGCTGCCAGCAGTGAGTGCGCTGTTGGAGAAACGGAACCAGCCATACTAAGGAGAGCTTAAGTTTGACCAGGTACCAAAGAAAATCATTCGTACTGTACAAATAATGTAAATATGACGGTGCATCACGAAAGATTGATATCAAACTGATCACTTGACCAATATTACGTTACTTGCTCTTCGAGTGAATCAACAAATGGCGAAATGAAAAGCCGAACAAATGCTGTTTCTTTAGAGAGTCTTAGCTTACGTGTGTTTATTTCATATTTTCAGTTCTTACCCTCCCCGACTAAATCGGTTTCAGTTATGCACTGAAATATAAGAATGGACATTAGAGGGTTCTTTCAAAGAAAAAACTCAGGTAAATGTTATTTTATATATTATGCTTTGTATGTTGTTCAGTATATTTCTATGCAAAACAAGAGGGATTTCAGTACACAGCAGGATGTTCACATTTGTAACCAGATATTTACATACACTTTAGGGAGAAAACATAAAACATTTTTACTGTACAACATCAATTTAGAGTAAACTTTTGTTTTAGATAAATATTGAAATATATTTTGAATTAGTTAAATGTCAGAATAAAGAGAGACAGAACTGTCTATTTATTATCACTTTCATCATATTAAGGAGTACATATACACTAAGTTTATTGTTAATTAATAAGAAAACTCCAGACGATTCCATTCTGAGCTGAAGAAGCTTCTGATAGGTTAGTAGAGTCCATGTGAGTAAGTTGGTGGCACAGCTGTGGATGCATATAAGGCAAAACACAGAGCCTGTTTCTGTGACATGGGAAAATCAAGAGATATCAACCAAAACACCAGGAAAAGAACTGTGGAGCTCCATAAGTGTGGCTCAGTTTGAATACAATTTGGTGCCATTTGCTATTAAGAAATACAGATAGTTTCTCTCTTTACTCTTAAAGTTAACAAATATGTTTTTATATTTATCAATCTAAAAAAATAAACATTTTGTCTGATTTGATGTTACAATTAAAAAAGTGTTTTTATATGAAGAGTAAATATCTGGTTTCAACTGTATATTTGATGATTGTCAGCACAAAGAGGGAGAGAGAGGAGAACGAGGACAGAACAGAGAGGGAACAAGAGCAGGTGAGACACACATGTTAGCCAAATGGTCGTTTACCAAAAGTATCACCGTATCATAGGTACTCATGTATCTCGTACCTAGTGTTTCTTTTTAGGTTTGTTATTTTTCAAATTCTGTATTTATTAAGTTCTGCAGGCTTGTTTGCACAACAAGGCTAAATAATTATATAAACTTTTCTCAATCTAAATAGTGGACTTTGGTAGAATTAAAAAACAAGTGTAGTGCAGGTCTATGATGATTTTTAGTGCTATCATCTAGTTCTGATTGTGGTTCTGTCTTGGTTAAGTCCTCAGTAGTCCTGATTTTGAACTGTTGTAGTCCTGTTTTAATTCTGGATCAGTTCTGGGTCTGGTTGAATTGGGGTTTAGTCCCTGTGTCTTGATACAGCCCTGACCTTGTTCTGCCTCGCTGCTTAATTAAAAAAACTAGTTTAAGGTGTCCTGCACATGTGATATATATTTTTCCCTATATGAAGTCATTCTTTTTTGAACAAAACTCAAAACAGAGCCTATTAATCTTTCAGTCATTTCTACACCCCCCCCCCCCAAAAAAAAAAAAAAAAAAAAAATCCCACATGCATACTACCCTTTGGGCTAAGCCCCGGGTGTTTCAAATGTCTGGCTCCGCCTCTGCTCATTACATAACCAAACCGATATCATGACCAGCGCAAAGTGGGCGATAAACAAACAAGAGAGAAAAGCCGATCAGCTGATCATTGATCAGTTTCATGATTGAAGTAGAAACAGGAGAGGGAGGGTGAGAGGATGAGAGAAGAAGAAACAGCTGTGCAGCGTAAACACAGAATAACTCCAGCTTTGTGTCTTTTCCATTGTAGCTGAAGTCCGGGACAAACTGTGTTCCTTTTCACCTCAATACGAAACGCCTAATATTTTCTCTGAATAGAGACGATTCCGTTTTTTACGGGACGGTTGGCAACTCTAATAATTAACCTTATGAACAAAATAAAGTTCAACATCAGTAACATAGCACCCACCCAGCTGTATAGGAACTCCGTCATGCTAGCTAGCACGCAGTACGAAAAAGTCAGCATAACGAAAATAAACTCCACCTAAACTTGGTTCATATCTGACCCAGAGAGACTGCAGGTTATAACTTCTTACCTGAAGTTCAGTTCACCTGACACTCTCGGACCAGCGGCCGCTTCGGGTCTCTCCTCTTGCCTCCCTTTTCCTTAATCCACCTGCTGGCCTCCACCACTTGCTAATGTTACTGAATCTGTGGAAGCTCCGCGATAGCCACCACATGAAGTAACGAATAACGAGCCTATTTAAATCCCAGTAACGAGTAACGCGTTCCCGGTTTTGGCATAGTAACTAGTTACCGTGCTCGTTACCACAATAATAACGTAGTTACTGTAACGCGTTACTTAATAACGCGTTAGTCCCAACACTGGAAACTAATGACAATGGTGAGGTGTCTCCTCCTATTCTGTGGGATGCCTTAAAAGCTGTCCTGAGAGGGAAAATGATAGCAATATCCTCTTACAAGAAAAAGATGAGAAATAAGAAATTAGAAGAGCTACAAAATAAGTTAGAAGAATTAGAGAAAAGGCATAAAAGAAAAACATCTCAGGATATATTGGAGGAAATGAAGAAAACAAGAAATGAAATAAATGATTTGACCACATATGAAATAAAAAAAAAATTAATGTTTCTTAAACAAAGGTATTATGAGGGAGGATCAAAAGCAATGAATGTATTAGCCTGGAAACTAAAAAAGAAAATAGCAGATAATACAGTTCACAAAATTAAACATCCAGTGACAAAACTAATAAAAAATAAACCAATAGAAGTTCAGAGTGCATTTGAAACATTTTATAAGACTCTTTATGCTAATAACACAGAGAGTAGTATAGTTGAAATTAACAGTTTTTTAGATTCTCTTGATTTACCAGTACTGAATGAAGAACAGAATAAAACTTTGATTGAAGATATAACAGAAAAGGAACTAAGAATAGCAATAAGTAAAGTTAAAATAAATATATCTCCAGGATCAGATGGATATACGGCAGAATGGTACAAGGAGCTAAAAGAAGAATTAATACCAGTGATGCTTCTAACAATGAATTGGGTCCTAAAGAAGGCTCAAGTACCTTCTAGCTGGAAAGAAGCAATTATCTCTGCCATCCCAAAAGAAAACAACGATAAATTAGAATGTGCGTCATATAGACCAATATCTGTTCTTAATACAGATTACAAGCTGTTTACATTTATCATGGCTAGACGATTAGAAAAGTTCTTACCTAATTTAATTCATAATGATCAAACAGGTTTTATTCGAGAGCGCCAAATACAAGATAATGTACGACGGACATTACAAATTATTAATCATATTCAAAAGAATAAAATAGAAGCAATGGTAATCAGTATCGATGCAGAAAAAGCATTCGATTCAGTTAATTGGAACTTTCTTTACCGAGTCTTGTATAGATTTGGCTTTCACGAAAATATAATTAAGACAATACAGGCACGCTGCATGCTCATACTCTCTCCCGCACTTGATATATGATCCATTGTTGATCTGCACACAGCTGTTGTCACGAATGTCGGACTCGCTTATGTCACTGTCATGAGACATTCTCGCAAAAAAATCATGGTTTTAGTAATGCAGTAATGCGGCGTTCCTACGGTAAAGTAACGGTAATCTAATTACCATTTTTGCAATAGTAATCCTTTACTTTACTCGTTACCTGAAAAAAGTAATCAGATTACAGTAACGCGTTACGCGTTACTGCCCATCTCTGGGTGCAAATGTGACATAAGTGATTTCATTCCGGCAGGCTAGCCACTTTGTATTTGTGTTCGCAAGGCAACCTGTTCAGGGCAAGTTAAACAGGCAGGTCACAGAGGTCTGTACATATCTTTATTACACCAGCTTTCTGTCCAGTCACAACGATTGGGGATGCCCATTGTGATGCATCAATTTGTTCAGTGACACCAGCTTTGAGTAAATGATTCAGTTCTGTCAAAACTGAAGCCCTCATAGCAAATGGGAGACGTCACAACTTCTGACGGGCAGGTTTGACTCTAGGGTCAGTTTTCACTTTATGACAAAGGCATGCACAAAGCCAGTATCTGGAGCAGTGGGGAAGCAAGAAGCAGGTTATTGGTTTGTAGACATCACAGAAGCAGTAAGGAGCATTACATGGAGGTAAAACAGTGTTGGCTGCAATGCTGACTGATAGGTTTGTAGCTTGAACCCATCCGCTGGAACGTTGAAGACAATATAATTACACTGCTAAGCAAGACACAAATAGGCAAAGTTCTTCATGTTACTCGTGCACGGGAGAGACCGGACAGAGTGCCGTTCCTCCACTTGACCCCAGTTGCTCTCGTCCGTCCTCCCGTAACACTGTCCTTTTATTGAGGTTACATGAATATGCATAGGTTCATTAACATACGACGTCTACATACAAACAAAGAGTACCTTGCCTGTGTGTGTGTGTGTGTGTGTGTGTTGCTGATCAAAGGGTCAAACATCCTTGGTCAGGAAGAGGGTAGACTAGACCCCCCCCCGGTGAGGAAGTCCAGCAGTTCACACTGACGTTCAGCTCTTTCGTCAGGTCTTTCATTCATTCATTTCATTTATTTATTCATTTTCAGGCACAACAAATACCTATATTGAACATAAAATACACAAAACAAAAAACAAAACTTGCCTGAAAAAGGAGTGGGACGAAGAAAACTTATTAAATCCCACCCCTATACTCACTCATCAACAAAAAAAAACAATAAACTTCCCGCAGCTACGCCCATCATTGCATACAGACCCATCAACAGCCCCGGGCAGATACAAGCATCTAAGCGGCAGCTCGCAACCAACAATTAGAGCCTTCATAACTGAATACAGAATATATAAATTATAAATTGCATTACCACAGGTAACAGGCAGTAATAACTACAAGTAACAAACACACATACATATACATACATATATATCTACACACACAAGTACATATATGTACATACATACGCACACTTTATTTTATTTTTTTTATTTTGGAATCCATACCAGCAATGGTAAGAGGACAGACATTACAGAGCACACTAAAACCCATCATTGAGTATACTGTGACCAGACCAACTGTTTGTAGAGAAATTTAAATCTATGAATATTTTTGCATTGTTTCAATTGTAAACTCAGACTGTTCCAGATTTTCACACCACATACAGACACACAAAAGCCTTTACGGGTTGTTCGAGTTCTGGGTAATTTGAATTCTCCAAAGCCTCTCACATTATAAACCTTTTCTCGAATTTCAAATCTAGTTTGTAAATTTGCCGGTAAAAGTTTAGTAAAAGCTTTATACAAAATTATGGATGTATTGTAATTAACCAGATCCTGGAATTTAAGTAACTTTGCCTGAAGAAAGAATTTGTGAGTATGATCTAGATAACCAGCCTTGTGAATAATACGCAGTGCTCGTTTCTGTACTGTGACTAATGGATTAGTTGTATTTTTATATGTATTTCCCCACACTTCCACACAATATGTAAGATATGGAAGAACCAGGGTACAGTACAGAGTACGAAGTGCATCTTTATCAAGGAATTGTTTCACTTTGTTCAAAACTGCGAGGCTTCTAGAAATTTTGGTTTTTATGTGTCTGACGTGGGGTTTCCATGAAATTTTGTTATCAATTATAACTCCCAAAAATTTGTTTTCACTCATATTATCAATTGGTACACCTTCAATGATAATTGGTAATTCTATATTATATTTTAAATTACCAAAAAACATTGCTTTAGTTTTATTTATATTTAATGATAATTTATTTATGTCCATCCATTTTTTTATTAATTTTAGCTCCCTGTTTACAGTCATTACAAGATCAGTATAATCATCGCTACTGAAAAATATGTTGGTGTCATCTGCGAACAGTATGAGTTTAAGTACTTGAGAAACATCAAAAATATCATTTATGTATACATTGAAAAGTTTTGGTCCCAACACTGACCCTTGGGGAACACCACATGTAATACCAAGTTTCTCTGAATGGTAATGCCCTATGCTAACATATTGTTCCCGACCTGTTAGGTAACTTTTTAACCAGTTACCAGCTTTCCCTCGAATACCATATCTTTCCAATTTATCCAGTAAAATTGAGTGATTGATTGTGTCGAAGGCCTTTTTGAGGTCAACAAAAATACCAACTGCATATTTATTTTTATCCAGTGTATCAGTAATTTCTTCTACTGCCTCAATTATCGCCATTGAAGTGGTTCTTTGCGTTCTGAAACCATACTGACCAACATTTATTATTTGATGTTTTTCAAGGAATTTTTCTAATCTTGAATTAAAAAGTCTTTCTAGAATTTTTGAGAATTGAGGCAGTAGAGAAATAGGCCTATAATTGGTAAAACTGTGTTTGTCATTACTTTTATATAGTGGTATTACTTTCGCAATTTTCATTTTTTTTGGAAAACAACCGGACTGAAATGATAAATTACAGTCCGGTTCCAAGAAGAGTTCCTTTTTTACAACTGTCCATCCAGCCTCATGCCACGTCAGCTGGGGGGCCCGAGGAGCTCATCCAGCCTCATGCCATGTCAGCTGGGGGGCCTGGAGAGCCCATCCAGCCTCATACTACGTCAGCTGGAGGGCCCGAGGAGCCCGTCCAGCCTCATGCCACGTCAGCTGGGGGTTCTGGAGCACCCACCCAGCATCCCTCCATCTCCGCTAACGGCTCTGGTGAGTTCGTTCAGCCACCACCTGCAGCTCCACCACCTGCTTCACCACCTGCAGCTCCCACGCCGTCGCCTGGTCCTGCCTCGCCTGGTCCTGCAGTTGCCACGGCACCACCTCGTCCACGCCTAGCACGGCTGTCTTTTCCACGTCATCTCCTCAACATCACCGGCCGCTTTCCAGGCCACTGACTAGGCGTCATGGCCGTTGTGGGTGGCCCCTGGACCTGTTGCCACGCCGTCGCTGCCGTCCGCATGGTCGGCCCCCAGACCCGCTCAGTCACTGCCACCACTTTCCACGTGGCCGGCCCCCTGAACTGTTTGATCCTGAACTCCTGTGCCGTTGGCCTCCGGGCCAGCCCCCTGATCTCATGAACTGTGGATTTCTGGACCGTCACCCTCCGGGTCGGCCCCCTGAGAAGTTATGAACTGTTCCCTGCACTCCTGTGCATTTGATGGACATTTTGTTTTTGTGGTTTTGTTCCTGTTTTATTTTGATGGGGTCCTGTGTTCCTATGTTCAATGTTTTTAGTTTTACTCTCCCCTTGTGTTTCCCCATGTATTTCCATTTCCCTCATTATCCTCCTGTGTGTATTTAGTCCATGTGTTTTCAGTCATTCCTCGTCAGGTGGCCTGCTCATCCATGTCACAACTTCAGGTATCCATGTCAGTTCACCCAGTTTAGGTTATTGTTTAGTTTCACCCATGCCCTTTGTTTGTACCTTGTTTCCTAGCCTTAATAAACGGCTTGTTTTTTGTTAAATCCACGTCATGTTCAGTATTTGGTCTGCGTTTGAGTCCTCTTTTGCAAACACATACAGTCTGCTTCAGTCAGACTGTGACAGATGGCTTTTTTTTACTCCTCTTTCCATCTATGTCCACTGTGAATCACATGAGAACCAGAAGCAAAACACAGCTGACACTAATTAAACAGACAAAACCAGGGAGTATGTGTAAAAAAACAAAAAAAAAAAAAACCCCATTATGTACCCTTATGTAAGCACATAGAAAAAAGTGCTTACATAAGCAGGTGTGACTGGAACAAGTTGTATAAAGTGCCTCGAGTGCTTCAGGAGAGTACTCAAAGGTATAATAAAAACGTGCCATATAAAAAACAGTCCATTTTCCATTAAAGTAGTTTGAATTGGAATTTTGACTGTACATAACCAAGTTTCTTAGTACACTGTGTATCTGAACATAAAATAAGAAAATAAGAGTGGCTGTGACTAATTCCCATAGCTCGCAGAGCTCTGGGCTGAAATAGTAACCTATGGACACACTCTTTTAAGAGGCGTGATAGGTTGATCAAATTACAAGATGTTTGAGTAACAAATTTGTGTTCCCACAGGGTGGAAATTTCCATCTGAGACTGCTAATGGAGTTAGAGGAAAAAACCAAAAAGTAAAATTGATAACAGTGAAGAAAACAATTGGTTGAAAATCCCCTGGAGGCATTAGAGAAAAAAAGCATTATGAAAAGACAGATTTAACATCTCAGAGAAATTGTTTTTTTATACTTCCTTAGAGCCTCGGTGTGTTGGAGCATTTTTTGAAGTATCTGTTATGTTCCCCTAAAAGGGGTCTCGGCGATGAGGGGGAAGCAACAAAATGTGTCCGGGTCAGAAAAAGGAGAAAGAGGCAAAATGATTAAATTAAAGATTGTTATTAAAGTTTCTATTAATATTAACTAAAAGAGACGGACAAGCCACTATCACCATTTAAAGAAACAGAACAAAACTCAAACATTGGTCAATTAAACTGAGAAGTAAGCCAGAGAAGGATAAATTGCCAAACACACTCCTCTCCACCAAGTAGGAGCAGAACACACACAGCTCACTAGCTGCAACCATTCACATGGCACTCTAGCCCAGAGCTCACCTTTCTCTGGGCTTAAATCCCTTTGATTACTGATGTAAATCAGCTGTGTAAAAGAGAAAGGTGGCACCTCAGGCAGAAGAGATTGTAGGACACGCCCACACAGGCACCTTCAGGAGGAGGCCCTGCTAGGGCCGTAACACCCCCTCCCATAAATACAAACCTGTGGTTTGTCAAATGATTATGATAACCAAAACAATCAAGTCCGTAACCGTTGCATCACCAAATTGTAGGCTCTCCACCTACAAAACCCCATAGCAACGGTTGGGCATTTCCTGCGGAAGCTGCCAACCCCATCTCAGTGGGTTCACAACTGTAAGAGCCAATTAAAGGTTAATTTTATTGGTACTGGTAAAACGATTAGAGGAGAAATATACATGTTTGATGTTAAGAATATAATTTCTAGTTAATTTCAAAATACTGTTTTGTTAAAGGTATAGAATATAGAAGTGTGACATTCTAATGCGCTTTTTAGTATTTTGGGCTTCCGGCACACTGAAATTGCGTAGTTGGGGAGTCGGATAAGCTGGAAGCAACACAGTTTTTTGACCAAGTCTTGCCATGTAAATTAAAAGTTTCAATAAACATCTTTTTTGCAAGAAAAGTACCTGGACTTGCTCGCGTTTCAAATGCATGTTGCCAGACTGACTCCTAAAGGTGGTACAGAAGAGTGAAATAGAGACCGAGTGCCGCCACTACAACAGCATTGACAGAGAGTGGCCCCAGACCTTCGAAACAGTGTCACATGTGATAGCCAGGGCTTTGAACCATCACATGTGGAGAACCCAGCAGGCAGCTAGTGGGCTTTACTGAAACACTTTGCAGACGATTCCTCAGGTCACGAGTACAGGCATGTTTGTTAGCCAGGGGTGCAGGCAGAGGCGGAGCCAGACATTTGAAACACCCGGGGCTTAGCCCAAAGGGTAGTATGCATGTGGGATTTTTTTTTTTTTTTTTTTTTTGGGGGGGGGGGGGTGTAGAAATGACTGAAAGATTAATAGGCTCTGTTTTGAGTTTTGTTCAAAAAAGAATGACTTCATATAGGGAAAAATATATATCACATGTGCAGGACACCTTAAACTAGTTTTTTTAATTAAGCAGCGAGGCAGAACAAGGTCAGGGCTGTATCAAGACACAGGGACTAAACCCCAATTCAACCAGACCCAGAACTGATCCAGAATTAAAACAGGACTACAACAGTTCAAAATCAGGACTACTGAGGACTTAACCAAGACAGAACCACAATCAGAACTAGATGATAGCACTAAAAATCATCATAGACCTGCACTACACTTGTTTTTTAATTCTACCAAAGTCCACTATTTAGATTGAGAAAAGTTTATATAATTATTTAGCCTTGTTGTGCAAACAAGCCTGCAGAACTTAATAAATACAGAATTTGAAAAATAACAAACCTAAAAAGAAACACTAGGTACGAGATACATGAGTACCTATGATACGGTGATACTTTTGGTAAACGACCATTTGGCTAACATGTGTGTCTCACCTGCTCTTGTTCCCTCTCTGTTCTGTCCTCGTTCTCCTCTCTCTCCCTCTTTGTGCTGACAATCATCAAATATACAGTTGAAACCAGATATTTACTCTTCATATAAAAACACTTTTTTAATTGTAACATCAAATCAGACAAAATGTTTATTTTTTTAGATTGATAAATATAAAAACATATTTGTTAACTTTAAGAGTAAAGAGAGAAACTATCTGTATTTCTTAATAGCAAATGGCACCAAATTGTATTCAAACTGAGCCACACTTATGGAGCTCCACAGTTCTTTTCCTGGTGTTTTGGTTGATATCTCTTGATTTTCCCATGTCACAGAAACAGGCTCTGTGTTTTGCCTTATATGCATCCACAGCTGTGCCACCAACTTACTCACATGGACTCTACTAACCTATCAGAAGCTTCTTCAGCTCAGAATGGAATCGTCTGGAGTTTTCTTATTAATTAACAATAAACTTAGTGTATATGTACTCCTTAATATGATGAAAGTGATAATAAATAGACAGTTCTGTCTCTCTTTATTCTGACATTTAACTAATTCAAAATATATTTCAATATTTATCTAAAACAAAAGTTTACTCTAAATTGATGTTGTACAGTAAAAATGTTTTATGTTTTCTCCCTAAAGTGTATGTAAATATCTGGTTACAAATGTGAACATCCTGCTGTGTACTGAAATCCCTCTTGTTTTGCATAGAAATATACTGAACAACATACAAAGCATAATATATAAAATAACATTTACCTGAGTTTTTTCTTTGAAAGAACCCTCTAATGTCCATTCTTATATTTCAGTGCATAACTGAAACCGATTTAGTCGGGGAGGGTAAGAACTGAAAATATGAAATAAACACACGTAAGCTAAGACTCTCTAAAGAAACAGCATTTGTTCGGCTTTTCATTTCGCCATTTGTTGATTCACTCGAAGAGCAAGTAACGTAATATTGGTCAAGTGATCAGTTTGATATCAATCTTTCGTGATGCACCGTCATATTTACATTATTTGTACAGTACGAATGATTTTCTTTGGTACCTGGTCAAACTTAAGCTCTCCTTAGTATGGCTGGCTCCGTTTCTCCAACAGCGCACTCACTGCTGGCAGCAGCTGTCCCGCCCCCTCGCTCAGTTGCTTAGTGTCTGAGCTCGAATCATACCAATATCAGGGGGGATTCACGCACAGTCGTAAATTCCCACAGTGTGCACTATGTGCTTCGAATATTGTGTGTACTTTTTGTTTTATACAGTTGTCAGCCAGGCATCTAACTATGAAAAATTACACTCCAAAAGACCCCGGGCTTCTGACAAAATAACCCGGGCTTAAGCCCAGTAAGCCACCCCCACGCTCCGCCCCTGACTGGGACAAAAAATCGGCCCGGGCATTTTGACTAGAGACCGGCCCACCAGGATAAAGATTGAAAATGTGACGTCATTCAGGGGTAAAACCGCAAAGGATTCTGGGAACTTGTGGCAAGAGGTACTAGCGCACGCAGGCTTTCAATTGAACTCAGTTACACAGCGATAAAAGAAACACAAAAAATGGCAAGAAGCTGTTGTATTATTAACTGCAACAGCCGGTCGCATGACAGCCACGGGAAGCCGATCGTTTTTTTTTTTTATCGGATTACGTCGTTGAAGAGAAATGTTTTAAGCCATGTTTCCGAAGTAAGAGCCGACGGATGGTCTGGATATACCAAATATAACGTCCCAGAACCCTCCAGCTCACATGTTAGTCTGCTCCAAGCATTCCCACAAAGGTCAGAGTTTTTTAGTCGTTAATACGTCATTTTTCTTAACATAATTGGTGATATAGGTTACAAGCAAGTCTGGCGCTGAACAGAAATTGTCGCGCTATGCTCCTTTGTTTATTGTGCATAAATAGTAAATTGTCCTGACACAATATTGCGTTTCACTTCTGTTATTGCCATGGTACATTGACAAAAACATATACTTTTATTCACAGGGTAAAACAGTTGTTTTGTATCACTAATTGTCCAGTGCGATTACAACATACAATATTATTGTCATTGCTACATTTCTGTAATGCTACCAGAAATTATTTCCACTACTAATTAATTACCGTTGAGTTCAAAGGTTATATTAATAAACGGTTAACGAATGTGTATTTATGACGACGATTTGTGAGACTGGTAAACTTACCTGTGTGAATATGTGTGTGAATGGGTGGATGACTGAATGTAGTGTAAAGCGCTTTGGGGTCCTATGGACTAGAAAAGCGCTATACAAATGCAGGCCATTTACCATTTACCATTTACCTTTGTTCATACGATGGTCTTTCGTTCTACACGGTGCATTTCAAGGTCCTGTACCCATCCGTTGGTAAACTGTACCTGGGCTTGTTGCAGTGACCTGAAGTTACTAAACTTCATGAGTGTATGCACTCACTCCAAGAACCGTGTATTTATAAATATGAGCGTGGTGAAAGTTGGGCAGCACGCTAACGTCTTTTGTCCCTCTGTGTGCTCGTAAGGGTCTGACCCTTTCACACCTTTGATTTTTTCCTCGTATCTTTTCTTTGTCTTTTCGTCGAGTCTGTCTTTGTACGGACCGGCATTGTTCTCCTTTTGTTTTGTACATTCCTTTTTTGTGCGGCAAAGAAAAAACAAGAAGGTATTGGAACCGGAGAATGAACGTTTTGTGGTGCTGCAAATGCTTGCATTTGATGCGGTACTTGGATTGTTTTGCCACGAGTTCCCGGCATGCAATGCGCGAAAATCACGTGATTGCTAAACAAGGGGGCGGGTGCATTCGGCCTCCTCGGCTGTAATTGGTCCAGCCCAGAGTCGATCATGACCAATTGGTCAATCCAACACCTTTCATTATATATACCCTTCCTAAAAATAAATAAATAAATCCATCGGCCCACAAAAACAAAAAATCGCCAGCGGCCCACCGGGCAAATGCCCGGTATGCTCGATGGCCAGTCCAGCTATGGAAGTGAATCTCTTTCTTAATTTGTTCTTTGAAGTGAGGATCATTCAGTAAGCTTGAATTTAATTTCCAATTATTGAGTTTTGGTTGCAGGTTTAAATCAACAGACAGGTATACTGGTGCATGATCGCTTAAGTCTATTGCTCCAATTTCACAAGTGTTTATTTTATCTTTATTTTTCCCAAAAGTTATGAAATAATCTATTCTTGTGTATAACAAGTGCGGTGAGGAAAAATAAATATAATCCCTTTGGTAGGGATGCAAGTCTCTCCATATATCAATTAGTCCCACCTCCTTCATCAATGTATTTATATTCTTAATTAATGTTTTAGTATTCTGTACTTTTCTATTGGAGATATCTAGCTTTGGTTGTAGATGTATATTTAAATCTCCTCCGCAAATTAGAAAACCTACTGTCTCTGTTACCATCATATCTCTTAAAGAAATAAATATCGCTTCCAGGGGGTGCATATATATTTAACAACGTGACTGGGTTCCCCTCAATGTTTCCCCTTACCAAAATACAACGTCCCTCTTTATCACTTATCTCGGATATTTTTTCAAAGAGTAATTTGCTTGATATCAGGATAGCCACTCCTCTCCTTCGTCCAGTTTTATAGGAAGAGGAGAAAACTGTTGTATAACCCATTCTTTTCAGTTTTTCATGCTCCTTACAGTCTAGATGGGTTTCCTGTAGATACACTATTTGTACTTGTTCTTTCTTCATTTTTGTTAAAATTTTATTACGTTTAATTGGATTCGACAGGCCATTTACATTATATGATATGATTTTTACCTTGTCTTTGAGCATACCCTTACTATTTGAATATTATTAATGTAACAACGACATATACTATCAGACCACTCCCTAAACATACATAAGCAAGCATTAATATTAACATTAAAGCTGTATAGAACAATAGCTACAGAAATAAGCTTTATTTGGTCAAAGAAAAAGAAAAAAGAAAAAAAAGACTTCCAACTGTGGGGTCCCCGATATGACCCTAAGTAAGCCCCGATAAAAAAGGGGGCTTCGAGGGGGGGCCTCTCTCACCTCTATGTGAGACAGGGCCTTCCTTAGCCAGCCGGCCAATGTCCATTCTACTAATAGCATAGGTAGCACGTCCGCCTATTTTCAATTTCTGCATTGCCACTTCAATATATTGTTTCGAGATAAGAAGTCTTTACCAGTGTATATGGCTAGTTTCCTCGGAAGACACTTTAATGACATTAAACTCACCACCTGTTCCCTTTATGCCTCAATTTTTCGGTGTTCCACTCATTCTTGCTCTTGACGTCTAAATACTCGTAGTCTTTCCTTATAATCTCGGGTCTGGTCTTTTTTTACTTGGCTCCGTGTTTTCCTTTCTGTGCGCCACGATAAACGTTGGATCTGTTCCAGAAGCGTCTCCGGGCATTTGATGATCGTCACCGGGAATCCCCTCTTTACCATATCACCTGTCGCCTCCTCCACCAAGCCGTATAGCACTGTTCCCTCGGGATAAAAGACTCTCATCTTTGCTGAAAAAGGAGTTTGGAATCGGATTTTCTTGTCTTTTAACACAGCTTTCACCTCTGCGTATTCCTTTCGCTGCTTTAAAATCTCTGGTGCATAATCGTGATCCAAGTTAACCGTCTTGCCTTGGTAGTCAAATCCACGCTTCTGCCAGGTCAATTTCAATATTTCTTCTTTCATTCTGTAACTAGACAGTTTGGCAACGATTGACCGTGGCGTCACTCCTGGCGGTGGTTTTGACATCAACGCGCGATGTGCTTTTTCCACTCGCAGCTCCGCGGAGTCCACCAACTCCAGATTCTGTCGTAATAAACTCTCCACAAATACGACCATTGATGTAGAGTTGTCTTCTGACCCCTCCCACCATATATTCGAATGTTTTCTCTTCTATACCGTCCCTCCAGGTCTGTCAGTTTGGCATCCATCTCAATATGCAGTTTGAGCATCTCTGTTACTGCTTCCTCGTTAGCTTGTATTTGAGTTTCTACATCCACTATTCTTTCTTCTACCTCTTCCACTCTCTTGTTGGTTTTGTTTATTTCCTCTCTAATTTCCTTCAATTGTGCTCCATTATCTCTTCTGAATTCCCTTAATTCTTGGAGAATAAGGTCCAAGCTTGCTATGCTAGCGTGTTCTTTTGCTTCTGCTAGCATATCACTGTCCTCTATGACGCTACCAGCTGGTGAGTTCTGGCCTTCTCCGTCTTCCTCGTGCGATTCATGCTGCGTAGATTTCTTACTATTTTTAGTTCTTGGCATCTTGTAACCCTTATTCAGTTGTCTTATTTTAATAAGAATCTTTACGAAATCGGGTCTCTATGGGCTATTTTTAATTAAGGCGTCAGGTACACGTTCTCCTATGCTGCTATCTTGTAGCTTTCCAAACCGGAAGTCGATACAGAATACTTTGAGTCTGAACCTTTACTCCCAGCATCTTTCATTATTTCAGAAAAACCCACCGACTGCAGGTTCACTGTGTGAGACTTAACGTCCTCATCACTAGTTAACTCAGAAAAACCCTTTGACTTGGTAGGAAGACACAGTACAGAAGTACAATGGTTGGTGGCTGCAAATAATGGTGGGTTGGTTATCCCAGCGTTGCACTTTACAGACAATCCGTCCTGTACTGCGCTAAAAACCCCTGTAGAGCTGGGTGCTAGGTTAGTGCCGGCGGATACAGACACATTTTCATCAACGGCAACATTAGAACTGTTGATCGTAGTACCAGGTTCAGACATTGTCTGCTCAAAGCTTGCTGTACCAGGGTTAAACAACTCTAGAACAAGACAGTTATTGTTTGCATCAGTGCAACATTCAGGTTCAGAAGTCATGACGCTGAGGACACAGTCATCTTTATTGCTGTTAGGATTGTTAACTGGTTCATGGATGCGGCGAGACGGGACGTAGCGGTGCGCGACGGAGGCGAGAACGCCGCTTTCTCCTTGAAGCGGCTGTGGACAAAACCTGACTTTCCATGGCGACCGGCTCCTCGTCCTCCAACCACATCCGTGCTAGAAAGGCAGCAGGACACGAGTAGTCCGATCGAGGCGGCGAGGGCGGGGCGGCAGGTGCGAGGCGGGGCGGTTGGCGAGAACTCCTCCTCGGGGATGAGCCAGGGCTTCCAATGGAGCTCGTCCTCCCGATACGCCCGTAATACCTGCTGCCGCTCCTCCTCGCCGAAGTCAATAGCAGCTGGCATCTCCTTGAGCCGCGTAGTGCAGTCAGGCGGTGGCGAGGATGCAGAAGCCGATGGAGCGTGAGCCGAGGGTGTGTCGGCGGTGAGCCTCACCGTACCAACTCTGACTGCTTCTAGCTCACGAGGCAGCGGGGAAACAGAGCTACCGCATGGCTCTGGCGACGGCTCACGCACACAGGACAGCTGCTGTTGCAGGCGGAGTTGGATAGAGGAGACGAGAAAGTCAATGATGAGGGGATTCAGTGCCTCCCATAACCAAGGGAATACGGACACGCATACCCCTACTTGGCGGACTAACTCTTTCCGTTCCTCCTCTCTGGAACACTGCAGCCACTTGCCGCATAGCGACTCCACTGTCCGGATGATCTCCTGTTCTTGTGTCGCTGGGCATGGTCGCGTCGTACTGTCACGGTATGCAGAGACAGGCCGTGCGGTGGTGTGTGTAATGGACCCAGGTGCGTACACAAGTGAGTAGACGGGAGTGAACTTAACAGAAAGCGAGCCTTTATTATGGCTGAAGACAAAGTGTACAAACAACGCAGGGATAGCGTGACTAGACTATAACTAAACTGGGAAAACTAATACTGTGACAAACTAAGAAAACTCAGAGACTAAGATGATCACTGAAAGGACTGACCGTGAAAACATGGATGTGAGAACACAGACGACACGACACAGACTACATGAAACACAGAGACTAAATACACATGAGGGATGATCAGGGGAAGTGGCCACACATGGGAGCACAGCTGACACACATGAACCTAACGACAGGACAGAAGAGGTGAAACTAAATACACTGACATTTAATACAGACTTTCAAAGTAAAACAGGAAACATGGAGATTAGACATGACATGAACTAAACATAACCATGCAGACATGACTCATGACAGGTAGACGCACGAACCAGGGAGACGGAGTACAGGGGAAGATGACAGAAGCGACAGCATGAACTTGACAACACAAGACACACAGACATAAACACATGAAGGGCAAGGGAGGCTTAATACAAGGGTAATATAATTACAAATGAGCTGGAATAACTTATTGAACCTAAACAAACAATAAACATCAAAATAGACTAAACACAAAACACTGGGTCGCACGACCCAGGACCATGACAGTAGCAAATGCAGATGAGGACTCCACCCAGCTATGTATCTGTCACGGACCCGGCTCTGGGGACTCGGGGTCCGTGGGCAGTGGGGACTGTGACTATTATTGTTATTGTTGTTATTATTATTATTATTATTATTTGGTGTGTTGTCTGCACTGCCCCTATGCACATCTGTATGTAGGCAGGTATGTGTGTGTGTGTGTTTTGCCTTTCTGCTGTGGCCAAGTTACAGGCACCTTCAGCCCTGGGGGCGTGGTCTAACTTGAGGGCTGGCCACACCCGAAATCCTGGCCGCACACCTGCTCCTCATCTGGGTTCGTCGGGGGAGCTATTTAGATGAGCGATGGAGCTTCCGCCGACGCTGGATTATTGCGTTTGACTACACGTCAGTCTTCAAACAAGTCAAGTGTGAGTGTATGCCTGCTGGGATAAGTGTTAACGGCTGCCTCTATTGTTTTCCCCTCAGGAGGAGTGTGGGACGAGAAGGAGCAGTGAGCACGGGGAGTGCAGGGACACTGGGGCAGAGAGCACTACATGGGGACTTTTGGGAAGAAGACACTACACGGGAGTCTGGGAAACTGGGGATTTATTGTTGTTTACTTCACCACCTTGTAAATAAACACTGTTGCACTGAAGAGTCCGGCGTTTGGGTCCTATTTCCCCATCTCCCCACGGTCTGCCAGCCAGACCGTGACAGAATAATCCAGCCATTATGGGCCCAGCGGACTCAAGGACCGTCTCACAGGAGGAATTGCTCGCCCAGCTCTGGAAATACTGTCGGAGCATTATCCAGGCAGCGGATCCACATCAGAGACACATGCAGGTCGTATTTTTTGATGCCTTCCTGTCTTCAACCACCTGTTCCATGAGCTTTCTGGACATTGCAAAACTAATTCAAATTGTAACTGTGTTGAGGGCTAGCTCTAGCTTTGAACTGTTTGGTTTAGGCTGTCCTGCCTCCCTGGCAGCCCTCGCTGCCTGGTTTTTTCTTAATAGGCGGAAGGTTTTCCCACCGCCGCTTGCTGCTCACCTATTGGACCCTCCACTGCAAGGAGGACGGCGCCCTACTCCATCTCCTCTCACTTCTTCAATGACCTCTGTGTCAGCAGACCAAAGACCGACAGTGCTGGTCACCACAGTGAGTAAACCGGACCCTGTCATTTTAACTAATCCAGTCACAGATGAACAGGGGACAGGTTCCTTTGCCCCGCCAACACGAAAGAGACGGCACCGGCATCATCCTCATCAAACCGAAGCTCACCTCACTCCTGTGGTTTGGGAAGAACCAACTGACTCTGGACTGACCGTACGAGGAGCCGCGGACCCAGTGCTAGAACATGAGCCTGCCACTACAGACAATCGGGAGGCTGAGATTCTCCCCAGGGCTTCCCCAGAGGCTGAACTGGAGGCCTCAGTTGCCTCTGGCCCCCTGGAAATTGCTGAGCCAGCGGTAACATTGTTTTCCTCTCCACCCTTCATGTTGGACATATCACCCTCACTTCAATTAGCTGCCCAGCTAGTCGGTCAGTCATCATCTGTTCCACCTTCCACATCCACTGCTCTGCCACCACATCCACCGCCTGCTGCTGCCATGTCGCCATCGTCACCGCTAGGTGACCGGCTCAGCGTGCATGGGGATCTCGCGCCGCAGCCGGAGGAGCTCAGCGAGCCGGAGGAGCTCAGCGAGCCAGCTGGGGGGCCAGCGCCGCTGCTGGAGGAGCTCAACGAGCCGGAGCTGGAGCTCGGCGAGTGGGAGCCGCAGGTGGAGCTCGCGCTGCCCGAGCAGGAGCTCAGCGAGCGGGAGCCGCAGGTGGAGCTCGCGCTGCCCGAGCAGGAGCTCAGCGAGCGGGAGCTGCAGGTGGAGCTCGCGCTGCCCGAGCAGGAGCTCAGTGAGCGGGGGGAGCCCGCGTCACCAGCTGTGGAGCTCAGCGAGCCGGAGGTGCTCAGCGAGCCGGAGGTGCTCAGCGAGCTAATGCTGGAGGAGCTCGGCATGCCGAAGGAGCACAGTGAGCCGGGGGAGCCCAGCGAGCTAATGCCGGAGGAGCACTGTGAGCTGGAGCAGCTCAGCGAGCCACCCACTGAGAAGCCCGCACCGCTGCTGGCGGACCTCAACGAGCCGGAGGGACCGGCGTTGCCAGCAGAGGAGCTCAGCGAGCCTGGTGAGCCCGCGCTGCCACCGGAGGAGCTCGGAGGTCCGGAGGGATCCGCTGAGGTCGGCGTGCTGGAGGGGCCGCCACGTCCAGCAGCCCGGCCGCCACGTCCAGCAGCCCGGCCGCCACGTCCTGCAGCCCGGCCGGTACATCGAGAATCATGGGTTGTGCTGAGGCGGGAGCTACAATGCCGCCACCACCGGACCCGTGGCCGCCCGCCGGAACTGCAACGCCGTCGCCACCGGATCCGTGGCAGGCCGCCTGAAGCGTTCTGCTCCCACCACGGGGTTGGAGGTAGGCCGCCCGAACGGTTTTCCCACCACTGCCTGACCCATAGCGGGTTTTGCCTGCTTGCGGTCCACTGGGTTGGCCGCAAGAACTGTTGCTGCCACCATGGCAGTGGTTGGACTTTTGAACTGGGGTTTTCCGGCCCTCCGTCCTGTTTCCCCCCCCCCGCCGCCCGCCCTGGGGTGGTTGGGTTGTGGTTTCTGTTGTGTTTTGGGTCGTCGGGAGCCGACCCTTAGAGGGGGGGTACTGTCACGGACCCGGCTCTGGGGACTCGGGGTCCGTGGGCAGTGGGGACTGTGACTATTATTGTTATTGTTGTTATTATTATTATTATTTGGTGTGTTGTCTGCGCTGCCCCTATGCACATCTGTATGTAGGCAGGTATGTGTGTGTGTGTGTTTTGCCTTTCTGCTGTGGCCAAGTTACAGGCACCTTCAGCCCTGGGGGCGTGGTCTAACTTGAGGGCTGGCCACACCCGAAGTCCTGGCCGCACACCTGCTCCTCATCTGGGCTCGTCGGGGGAGCTATTTAGATGAGCGATGGAGCTTCCACCGACGCTGGATTATTGCGTTTGACTACACGTCAGTCTTCAAACAAGTCAAGTGTGAGTGTATGCCTGCTGGGATAAGTGTTAACGGCTGCCTCTATTGTTTTCCCCTCAGGAGGAGTGTGGGACGAGAAGGAGCAGTGAGCACGGGGAGTGCAGGGACACTGGGGCAGAGAGCACTACACGGGGACTTTTGGGAAGAAGACACTACACGGGAGTCTGGGAAACTGGGGATTTATTGTTGTTTACTTCACCACCTTGTAAATAAACACTGTTGCACTGAAGAGTCCGGCGTTTGGGTCCTATTTCCCCATCTCCCCACGGTCTGCCAGCCAGACCGTGACAGTATCATTTCAAAAGTTCTAGAAACTTCCAAGAATTAAAAAAGACAGTAAAACTGCAAAAACAGTCATGAATAATTTTAATTGTCTTTTAATAAGACCAGGAAAGTGACAGTTTTCTTCATGTTCAAGCAATACAGTTCAGTACTAAAGACAAACAATGTGCATCACTGATAAGTTATTCTCTGGGAAAGTTACACACAAAGCCTTCATAAAAGAATCAGCATGTTTTCTTTTTCCATTTTCCACTTCAACTGCAATAGTGGCTGCACCGATTTAGCCAAAATAAAGTTTACAATAGTTTAAAATAAATACAAAAAATAACAAGGACAAGACAGTCCCCTGATCCTTCAATCACCGTTTGGTAAACTAAACTATGTGCACATGCCAACATCAAGGCATATCTTCACATGTCACATTCTTATAATGCTGGATTTCATAACTACCAGAACTACACTGCAGGTGCATCTCTTTGTCAAGTGTAGCTTGGCAGCTCAACGCGGACGTGGAACATGCCTCAATTGTTCAGACCGTGTTGGCCTCGCAAAATGAAAACTTGTGCATGTCATTGCTTAAAGTAAACTTGAGGTGCAAGCATGAGGTGCAGACATACAAATGCAAATCTTTAAACAGGTTAAAGCTTTGTAGCAGGTAGCCATAATCAAGAATAGCAGAGATAAGTAGCCCTCACCTTAATAAATTATTCTTCGCACTTTTCGTGATTATGTGAAACATAAAGAGCTACATTAGAAATCAGCAAAAGCCTGTTTTAATTAAATAGGGAAAGAACGCATGTGCTGAAGGGAGGCACGTTTGTTGACAATGTCCTCTTTCTATTTTAGCTCCAACTCCAGCCCAATGTAAGACTGAGAAGCAGCAGGCCCAGGGAGAAGCAGGTTGTGGAGGCAGAGGCCTTGATGCTCTGAGTCCAGACTTTCTGTGCAGGCTGCAGGCTTCTGTAGACGTTTGTCATGAGTGGTGACATGCTGTCGTTGAAGTGCAGTGTGGTGCTGAAGAGGTCAATCTGGTCATGAGACATTTTTTGTTTCCAGTTAACTCCATGAACCACTATCAGGGCATTGGTGCTTGCAACAATGACAATTAGGAGACACAAGGAAGAAATGAAATAACACCTACCAGATCTTTACTGACTTTAATTGGTTCCTTAAAAACGGTCCAGACCACCGCCTCATTACAAGCTGGGGTTGTCAAGGATCCGAGGTAGCGGTAATACTTAGTGCGATCCACACCAACGAGCAGGTCGTCCAGGGAAAACCCGGCTGCAATGGAAACTTTCTGGCCTGAGGACAGAAACAACATGAAGGAACTATAAATTACAGAATTTAGAGGCAGAAACAGGAGAGGAGGTTGTTGGGTTTTTTTGGTGTGTGTGTGTGTGTGTGGGGGGGGGGGGGTTTACCAAAAATGTTACCTTTTTGTGTGATGTTGGCCAAGTAAGAGGTCAAATTGCGCCAGCTTTGTGGCTGGCCAGTTGAGTTACCTGGCATTACCTGCAAAAAAAGTTTATTTTACATTGTCATACCCATCTAAGATGTGTAAACAGTATACCAACAACCCCCCACCACCACCCCAAACACACACACACACACACACACACACACACACACACACACACACACACACACACACAGGCACACACAACAATGACAATGCAGTGATTCCAAAACAGAATAACACAGCAGGCATTGCATCATCTCGTGCGCTGCTTCTCTCACCTCAATGAAGAAACCAAGAGCTGCGAGTCCGGTGGAGTCTTTGACGGCTAGACTTGTATTCCCATTGTAGGATGACTTGCTGTTCACAATATGCAGCTGGGAAAATTCATAAATTCATAAAGATCATACAGATGTTTGTTTGTTTGTTTATTTTATTTATTTATTTATTTTTACAATTTAACATGTACAAGATAAATGTACAAAATAAACGTTAAAAAAATCTGTACCTCCATAGGATAGCGCTTTCCATCTACTGTATGCTCTGCGCCGGGCACAGAGGAGCCATTACCCCAGTGCAAGTGAAACTGCAGGCTGTCGTATTGCTCGGACAGGTCCCCTCCTGAAATCTTAACTCCGCTCTTAAGGGTCACTTTGACTGGAAGAAGGAGGAAAAACAAAAACATGGTGAAGTTACACCTAACCTGAAAGAAGTAAGAGGAAATGTTCAGGTCCAAGGCAGTTTAATTGTAGAGAAGAGGGGGGCGCTGAAATCCAAGTAAGACATGTTGTCTTTTTTTTCTTTTTCAAATTATTATTACTATTATTATTATCTAAAAAACACGAGATGACACTTTTGTGGCCTTACACCCGGTGTTTACCTGTGTCGCCAGTATTTTCTATGGATGTCATTGCGGAGGTGTTGTCATACTTGAAAAAAGTGAATTCAGTCAGTTTGTCGTTCGGTGTGGCTGATGCTGAGACGATGTTAATGGGTGACTGTCGGCTGCCGCTGCAATACTGGGGGGAAATTCTTGGCCAGGTTGTGTCATCTATAAGCAGAAAGGGCACATAAAGTCACCGGAGAGCGGTCACCCAGTGGGCCACATGGAATAGATAATGGAGATATTGGGTACTTACTGCAGGATGGGAGATGATAACACCAGGCTAGATAAAAAAAAAAAAGATGGGGTTAAAACAGGACATTCAGATTCCCTTATGTAGACAAAAAGCTCTTAAGTGAATACATACCTATAGAGTCCGATGCGCAGTGAGCGGTGGGTAGGACGCACACAACAAACGCAACAACTTTAAACCACTCCATCTGAAAAGAGCAAAAAGCCACATTGTTTAGAATCGCACATATTTTAAAAAAAAAATACATTAAATTAAATTAAAATACTTTGAAAAAATGTAAAACACAGAAATAAATGAATGAATTTATGAATTAACATGTTTCTGTATGGAATGACAAATTTACCTATATAAAAACTTTCACCATTCAATTCTAAAAATTAACTAATGCTAAAATTTCAAATGCTGCAGTTAATAGAGAAAAGAATGCAACAAATGCAGGTTTCTAACTGTAGCCACTTCACCTGAGCAGCACAGTGTCTTACCTTTGATGCACCTGTGCCTCCGTTCAGCCTGTTTTCAGATGCAGCTCACCTCACCCTCCCTCTTTTTATTCCCTCAGTGCATCCTGCAGCTGGCTGGACACCGCCTCCATGTAACATGTGAGTTGGTCTTTATCTCTCCGCAATAATTTCGCGGAAGTACAACGGAGTATTAATGCGACATTAAGAAAAAAAAATACATTATCGATCATTTTGAGAATAAAGTCGAAATTTCGAGTTTAAAGTCGTAATTCTAGATTACACTCGTTATTTCAAGACAAAGCGGAATCGCACTTCAGAATCGGTTTGCGTAACAAGAAAATAAATACTTTTTCTTTTGGCACATTGACAAAGTGTAGGTGTCATTATAAAAAGGTGAAAATATGAAGAAAACTGCACCTTGGGCAGACGGAAAAAACACACAACTTTGGACAGAAAGGTTACGTAAAGGTTATTACAGCCTCGTGCAATAAATATGATGCATGTTTTATAACAAGACGGCTGATAAATTTAATCCAAACAAGGCATTTTGTAAAGGGTACAGCAAACTTTTTCTTCAAAATAGTTTCGACTTCAATCTCAAAATGATCAAAATGATCGTTTTTCTTAATGTGGCCTTAATACTGTGTCGTGATGATTAATGATCTCACTTTTTTCATTTATTGTTTTACACAATCAGGAACTGTTTTGTTTTTGTTTTGTTTTTTTTTGTTTTTTTGCCTGTCCCGTTTGGCTAACGACAGGACAGAAGAGGTGAAACTAAATACACTGACATTGAATACAGACTTTCAAAGTAAAACAGGAAACATGGAGATTAGACATGACATGAACTAAACATAACCATGCAGACATGACTCATGACAGGTAGACGCACGAACCAGGGAGACGGAGTACAGGGGAAGATGACAGAAGCGACAGCATGAACTTGACAACACAAGACACACAGACATAAACACATGAAGGGCAAGGGAGGCTTAATACAAGGGTAATATAATTACAAATGAGCTGGAATAACTTATTGAACTTAAACAAACAATAAACATCAAAATAGACTAAACACAAAACACTGGGTCCCACGACCCAGGACCATGACAGTAGCAAATGCAGATGAGGACTCCACCCAGCTATGTATCATTTCAAAAGTTCTAGAAACTTCCAAGAATTAAAAAAGACAGTAAAACTGCAAAAACAGTCATGAATAATTTTAATTGTCTTTTAATAAGACCAGGAAAGTGACAGTTTTCTTCATGTTCAAGCAATACAGTTCAGTACTAAAGACAAACAATGTGCATCACTGATAAGTTATTCTCTGGGAAAGTTACACACAAAGCCTTCATAAAAGAATCAGCATGTTTTCTTTTTCCATTTTCCACTTCAACTGCAATAGTGGCTGCACCGATGGAGCCAAAATAAAGTTTACAATAGTTTAAAATAAATACAAAAAATAACAAGGACAAGACAGTCCCCTGATCCTTCAATCACCGTTTGGTAAACTAAACTATGTGCACATGCCAACATCAAGGCATATCTTCACGTGTCACATTCTTATAATGCTGGATTTCATAACTACCAGAACTACACTGCAGGTGCATCTCTTTGTCAAGTGTAGCTTGGCAGCTCAACGCGGACGTGGAACATGCCTCAATTGTTCAGACCGTGTTGGCCTCGCAAAATGAAAACTTGTGCATGTCATTGCTTAAAGTAAATTTGAGGTGCAAGCATGAGGTGCAGACATACAAATGCAAATCTTTAAACAGGTTAAAGCTTTGTAGCAGGTAGCCATAATCAAGAATAGCAGAGATAAGTAGCCCTCACCTTAATAAATTATTCTTCGCACTTTTCGTGATTATGTGAAACATAAAGAGCTACATTAGAAATCAGCAAAAGCCTGTTTTAATTAAATAGGGAAAGAACGCATGTGCTGAAGGGAGGCACGTTTGTTGACAATGTCCTCTTTCTATTTTAGCTCCAACTCCAGCCCAATGTAAGACTGAGAAGCAGCAGGCCCAGGGAGAAGCAGGTTGTGGAGGCAGAGGCCTTGATGCTCTGAGTCCAGACTTTCTGTGCAGGCTGCAGGCTTCTGTAGACGTTTGTCATGAGTGGTGACATGCTGTCGTTGAAGTGCAGTGTGGTGCTGAAGAGGTCAATCTGGTCATGAGACATTTTTTGTTTCCAGTTAACTCCATGAACCACTATCAGGGCATTGGTGCTTGCAACAATGACAATTAGGAGACACAAGGAAGAAATGAAATAACACCTACCAGATCTTTACTGACTTTAATTGGTTCCTTAAAAACGGTCCAGACCACCGCCTCATTACAAGCTGGGGTTGTCAAGGATCCGAGGTAGCGGTAATACTTAGTGCGATCCACACCAACGAGCAGGTCGTCCAGGGAAAACCCGGCTGCAATGGAAACTTTCTGGCCTGAGGACAGAAACAACATGAAGGAACTATAAATTACAGAATTTAGAGGCAGAAACAGGAGAGGAGGTTGTTGGGTTTTTTTGGTGTGTGTGTGTGTGTGTGTGGGGGGGGGGGGGGGGGGGTTTACCAAAAATGTTACCTTTTTGTGTGATGTTGGCCAAGTAAGAGGTCAAATTGCGCCAGCTTTGTGGCTGGCCAGTTGAGTTACCTGGCATTACCTGCAAAAAAAGTTTATTTTACATTGTCATACCCATCTAAGATGTGTAAACAGTATACCAACAACCCCCCACCACCACCCCAAACACACACACACACACACACACACACACACACACACACACACACACACACACACACAGGCACACACAACAATGACAATGCAGTGATTCCAAAACAGAATAACACAGCAGGCATTGCATCATCTCGTGCGCTGCTTCTCTCACCTCAATGAAGAAACCAAGAGCTGCGAGTCCGGTGGAGTCTTTGACGGCTAGACTTGTATTCCCATTGTAGGATGACTTGCTGTTCACAATATGCAGCTGGGAAAATTCATAAATTCATAAAGATCATACAGATGTTTGTTTGTTTGTTTATTTTATTTATTTATTTATTCTTACAATTTAACATGTACAAGATAAATGTACAAAATAAACGTTAAAAAAATCTGTACCTCCATAGGATAGCGCTTTCCATCTACTGTATGCTCTGCGCCGGGCACAGAGGAGCCATTACCCCAGTGCAAGTGAAACTGCAGGCTGTCGTATTGCTCGGACAGGTCCCCTCCTGAAATCTTAACTCCGCTCTTAAGGGTCACTTTGACTGGAAGAAGGAGGAAAAACAAAAACATGGTGAAGTTACACCTAACCTGAAAGAAGTAAGAGGAAATGTTCAGGTCCAAGGCAGTTTAATTGTAGAGAAGAGGGGGGCGCTGAAATCCAAGTAAGACATGTTGTCTTTTTTTTCTTTTTCAAATTATTATTACTATTATTATTATCTAAAAAACACGAGATGACACTTTTGTGGCCTTACACCCGGTGTTTACCTGTGTCGCCAGTATTTTCTATGGATGTCATTGCGGAGGTGTTGTCATACTTGAAAAAAGTGAATTCAGTCAGTTTGTCGTTCGGTGTGGCTGATGCTGAGACGATGTTAATGGGTGACTGTCGGCTGCCGCTGCAATACTGGGGGGAAATTCTTGGCCAGGTTGTGTCATCTATAAGCAGAAAGGGCACATAAAGTCACCGGAGAGCGGTCACCCAGTGGGCAACATGGAATAGATAATGGAGATATTGGGTACTTACTGCAGGATGGGAGATGATAACACCAGGCTAGATAAAAAAAAAAAAAAAAGATGGGGTTAAAACAGGACATTCAGATTCCCTTATGTAGACAAAAAGCTCTTAAGTGAATACATACCTATAGAGTCCGATGCGCAGTGAGCGGTGGGTAGGACGCACACAACAAACGCAACAACTTTAAACCACTCCATCTGAAAAGAGCAAAAAGCCACATTGTTTAGAATCGCACATATTTAAAAAAAAAATACATTAAATTAAATTAAAATACTTTGAAAAAATGTAAAACACAGAAATAAATGAATGAATTTATGAATTAACATGTTGCTGTATGGAATGACAAATTTACCTATATAAAAACTTTCACCATTCAATTCTAAAAATTAACTAATGCTAAAATTTCAAATGCTGCAGTTAATAGAGAAAAGAATGCAACAAATGCAGGTTTCTAACTGTAGCCACTTCACCTGAGCAGCACAGTGTCTTACCTTTGATGCACCTGTGCCTCCGTTCAGCCTGTTTTCAGATGCAGCTCACCTCACCCTCCCTCTTTTTATTCCCTCAGTGCATCCTGCTGCTGGCTGGACACCGCCTCCATGTAACATGTGAGTTGGTCTTTATCTCTCCGCAATAATTTCGCGGAAGTACAACGGAGTATTAATGCGACATTAAGAAAAAAAAATACATTATCGATCATTTTGA